>NC_083608.1:17222135-18472135 GCF_029168945.1 Cannabis sativa
CAGGACCTATATTCCTCACCCAGCTAGCACCATAAAGCCTAGAAGCCTCTTTCAACACCTAAAAAAAACACAGTAAGAATCGTGAACCATTCTCACAAATCATTGAATGAGTACCAAGATGCAAGATTTAGTCCATCAAATCATAGTTCTAAAACAGAGAAGACTAAGCACAAAAATTACCAAATCTAACTGAAAAGGACAAAGAACCATCTCAACAAGCACAAGGATTTTAGTTTCAAAAAAGGGCTTATTTCAAAAAACCTATCCACTTCAAGTCGAAATATTATGGTCATGTTGACCAATGTGCCATGGAACGCAAAGGGAATGTGAAAAAAAAAAAAAGTGATGATCTTTCTCATTCATTAATGAGTTCACTTACACATTTGGGACACATATTTTGAGGAACCCTTCAAACCCTTTCCCTTTACAAGCCTTTTCATTTGTAAGAGTTCACATACCCTATACGCATTACTAAGGATACAAATAATAACCTCAATTTACCAAGAAAAAAACCTATTCAGTTAAAGCTATAACCCATAAGGTAGCTCAAAAACCTCCTAAAACTTGAAGAAACTTGTATGCAGAATGCAGAAATTTCAAGCTAAGCTTATCATCCAAAACCTAACCTCACTCAAAAGAAGTAATACCAAATAACTAGTACCCACAACTTCAAATCAACCATAACAATCTAATATGAATTTACTTATAGAAAAGAAGAATTGGATAACATACTTGAAAACGCTCAGCCCAGGTGAGCTTTCTACGTTTTTTTATATGAGGAGGGTCTGGCAATGAGGATGGAAAAGCTATCTCTTTAAGATCATAGCGAACATAATCATATAACTTTCGACATACTACCTTCACCTTCATCACTGGCACTGTCACTGCAAGAAATTACAAAAGTTGAAAGAAAAAAAGAAAAACAAAACAATTGTTTAAAGAAAAGGAAAAAGTGTTAAAGGGGAAGACGAAGCATGAGTAGTAACATTGGAGACTTACCTTCAATAATAATGATATCATTTTTCTTTCTTCAAAACATTTAATCAAACACCTTAACTACATGGCCAATATCAAGAGATAAATAACAAATACAGTCCAATAAAATCAATCAAACACCTTAACTACATAACCAATAGATCAATATACATACATGACCGAAACTACAGTATCAAATACAAGATTTCAAATGCAAAACTAGCTCAGTGAACAGAACTAAAACAAACACTCAGTTCAAAAATGGATACTAAAATTAATATTAGGAATGGCAATAATATTTGATATGGGAAGGAATACCAAATAGAAATAGGAGGCACTGTTTCTAGGCCGTGGATGGGTGAAGTCAACCGTGGTGGCACAGGTGAAACGCAGCCGCCGATGACTGCTGGTTTTGTTTTTGTTACTATTTTTTTTTTGGAAATTACTACTACGGTGTCATCATCAGCCTTCCTTATCTTAGATGCAAAAGAGTAAGGTCGTGTTTGGATGAAATTGAATAAAATTTAAAATGTAAATTGAAAATTGTATTAAAAATGATATTAAATTATTTATTATCTTGCAAACATGAAATGTATTTCTTTTTATTTCAAAATGGTAGAAATGTTATTCAATTGGAATGTTATTTCTTAAAAAGATTGATGAATAGGAAAAAAAATTATGTTGTTTGCTTGACAGGAATAAGAATTGAAATAAATAATATTTGGGTGTTTACATTATTTTGGAATCGGAATCAATTATTCTAAGTTACAAAAATATTTTTTTTATCAAGAAAATAAAATTTCTATTAATCACAACCTAGTTACAAACAAAGAAAGCTCCCAGACAGAGACAACCCTCAAGAATCCAAATTTTTCACTAAGTTCCTCTCATGTTCTTTCTAATTCTTTTTAGTATAACTTTAAATTTCGTACAATATATCACTATTTATTCTATTAACAATGACTTTTACTTTAAAAGAGCAACTATGATAGACACAAGATCACGCTTTCTTTTTTTTTACTTGACATTGGGAAAAAGGAGGAAAAGAACTTTGATCTCCTTTACATTTCTATTTAACTAAATATAGTAGACGCTAGACAATAGCTGAACAAAGCAGCAGCGATCTTGGCCCGAACACCTCTATCAATATGTCTTCAATCCAGTGAATCCAATCACTAAAAACTAGAGACCAAGTAAGCTCCTGTACAAAGTTTCGAGATACATGATAGTCAAAGGGAAATTATACCGAAGTGGTTAATAAATGTCATTACTTCGATGTGTATTGCCAACAAAAGTGAGAGCATCATCAAATAAATTCATGAAAACTTCTATGGAGACCATACTAGTTGGTAGAGTCTGTCAAAGAAGATTATCCGTCAAGGATATTATTGGCCAACAATCAATAAAGACACACATGAGTTCGTACGGAAATGCGACGCATTCTAAGGATCCCACCAATAGAGCTCTGCATGATGACCTCGTCCTATTCATTTGCTATTTGAGGAATAGATTTGATTGGATCAGTACCCATAGGGCAAGGAGGAGCAAAATACGTAGTGGTTGTAGCTGATTTTTTCACCAGATGGACCGAGACTGAGCCATTACTTAAGATCACTTCTAAAAAGGTCCTACACTTTGTACATGAACTTCCTTGCCTCATTCTTGTCTGAAGGAAGTTTGCTATTTACGAGATAATTGATGATGGGTGTCATCCAAGTTGGATTGGCATATATCATCTCCACATCTCCCTCCATCTCGCATATATTTGGTTCTTCAATTTTTTCAATGGGACCCAAGTTGAGGTCACTATATTCAGATTGCGACGCCAATTCAGCCAAAGAATCCGCATCAACATTCTATTCTCTTGGGATTTGTTCAATTTTAAATAGTTGAATTTTTCCAAGTTTTTTCAAAATTTTTTTAAATATTTGGCTATTTTTATTCCCTTTGTCTGGTATTCTCCAAGGATTTATTGTGAATCACTAAGGCAATGTACTGCCATGGCATTTATTACTTCTACCATTCTCAGACTTGCGAGAAGTGCTTCATATTCTGTGCGAATTTACACTTATCTCCTTACACAACTCACATACACACACATTAGTGCACAAGGCCAATTTTGACCTTTCTTTTCTGAATTAATGGCAAAAGTTTGACACGTATAGTTTTACTATTTTCTTTCTTATCTTTGACTTTTCTTCACTAATCTCTTGTTTGAATAGATCTTTGAATGACAAAATAAATTAGGACAAAAAAATTAATCAAGAGTGAAGGTTTGAGAGGAAAACAACTCTGTTCTTAAGCTGGTTTAGAGAGACATGCACCAACAAGATGAAGAACAAATTAAGTAAAGATGTGAGGATAAGAGAGAACAAACACAGAGCGATTTTACAAGGTTCACCACCAAAAATTTGGGGCTACGTCCTTGGTGAGTTGCCTCTCAGAAGCTCAGTCACAATCCATTATAACGATCAGCAATTACATCAAGTTTCAAAGCTCCAAGACACATTGATCGGCTGGTAGCTCATTTTTTCATCTCAGGTATGTAAATATCTATCTTGTTTTTCCTCTCTCTCTCTCTCTCTCTTGGATCGAACCGATCCTCTTACTTTTCTATCTCTCTAACTCTTCTTTTGTTCTTATTCTTTGAACACGAGAGTATCTCTTACTGGATCTGGATCTCCAAGATCTTCATTCTCTGGTTTGAGGAGTCATTTTGGAGCTGTAAGTCTTCTAGATTTAATTTCCTTCTATTTATAGTAGATGTGTAGTTAAGTATGTTACTTAGGAATCACTAACTGAATCTTGAATCTTGGATTGCAACCGATTAGGTTAGTTAGGCTCTGATCTAATTTAACTAACTATTTTAATTTGCTAATGGTGACTACTTAATAGTTACATTTTAATTGTAACCATCATGGTTACATTTTTTTTACCTATAATAGCAGGTTACCAATAGGTAAAACTTCTTTTTTTAGAATCAATTAATTATAATTAATTATTTTCTTAAAATAATTAATTTAATATTTAGCAAGACCTTTTAGCAATTAATAATTATAATTTTTTTTGTATAAATCCCTACTAAAATTATTTTAACAGTTAAGCCATTTAATTATAATATTTACAATAAAACTTTATTTTTTTTTTACAAAAATTAGACTTTTTTTCACACAAATTAAAATTCTCTTCTTGTATAATAATTTTTTAGCTTGACTTTATTTTTTGAGTAAATGACTCCTTATAAAAAAAAAAAGATAGAGGAGTTTAGCCTTTTTTTTTTTTTTGAAAAATACATTCAACCTATTTCACTTTTTACTTTTTAAATATTTAAATAAAAAAAAACTATATAATTAAGTGTAATAATTTTAAATTAAAGTTATAAGTATAATAAAATTTTAATTATGAAATTATAAAGAGTTGCTATAAAAATTTATTAATTTAAGGACAAAAAATTACTAAAAGATCCTGATTTAATAATAAATTAAGAAAAATTAATTAATAATTATAATTAATTTAATTTTAAAATATAATTAATCTTCATTAAAATTTTATAAGGAAATAAATTATTAGGTGACTATTAGGTTATATGTTAATTATTATTTATTTTTATTTAATTTCCAAATTAATCACAAGTTCACAACCATTCAATAATAATCTAATAGCTAAAAAAAAAAATGTAACCATGATAGTTACATATTTAATGTAACCATTGGAACTTCATCCATTTGCTAATTATGACAGGTCACCTTATATGGGGAATTATTCCAACAATTTCCACCTTATTCCTCATATAAGTTTATCTGTTTTAATTTTGCATACTAAGTTTTCTTCTCCCCTTTTAATGTACTCTTTAGGTTGTTCCACATATATATATATATATATATATATATATATATCATCTTCTAGTTCTCCATTTAAGAAAGCAATAGTTACATCCATTTGCTCTACCTCTAAATCAAACTGTGTAGGCATAGCCAACATTATTCTCATTATTTTATACTTCACTATAGGTGAGAATATCTCTATATAATCTACCCCTTCCTTTTGGCTAAAACCTATAGCCACAAGTCTTGCCTTGTACCTCGTTGGATCACCTGGTTTGATCCTTTTCTTGTGCTTGAACAACCATTTTACAAGCAATCACATTCTTTCCAGCAGGTCTTTTTACCACTTTCTAGGTTCTATTTTTCCTTATAGAACTCATCTCTTCATCCATTGCCTTTAACCATTTCCCAAAATTCTTGCCTTGCATTGCTTCTTCATAGGAATTAGGTTCAGTTGTAGGGATTTTCATAGCACTTAGGAAATCATAGGCTAGTTAGTACTTCATTCCAAGCATTAAAGCTGAATCTCTATGTAGGCTTAGGTACTCTCTTGCTTTTGTCTCTTGTGAGTTGATACTCCCTTAGATCTTGATCACCCTCATCTGTACCTATGTCACTGTTGGAAATATTTTACCAGAATCTAGATTTACTACCAAGTATGTTTGATTAACATCCTAATATGAATTCTAAAACAATGAAATAAACACATAAGAGTTTAAGAAAACCTTACGTTGGGTGTAGCGGAATATAATGACTCCTTCCATTCAGATCTCTAGCCCTTGATTCCTTTCTGTAGCAGAACATTATCAAGATCTGAATCTGGATCTCTTTCTCTCCTTCTTTGATGCTGATTTTCCACAGTCTTACATACTATGATTGAGGTACCACTTGATGTGTGTGGGCACTACTCTATCACTCAAGGGAATTTCGAAATTATGAAGAGAAGAAAAGAGAGAGGAAAGTGGGGGCTCAGGAATTCTATCTGAAAAGAATGAGATGCAATTGTGTGTTGTTTCCTGAAGCAATTACTTTCTATTTATAGAATGCCCTCTAGGTTTAGGTTAGAATTGTGTGGCATTAAAATATTAGAAAAATAAAATGGTAAAAGCCTATGCATAGTAGGCGGCCCATATAAGGAAATTGGGCCTCACTTTGCAACTTTCCCATTTTGTTATTTTTCATTCCCATTTTCTCAAAAATGCCAATTTTCCAATTTAACCATTTAAATGCCAATTCTAATTATTTAATAACTTAAAAATAATTATTAAATAATATTGTCATTTAATATATTTATTAATTTAGACATATAAAGTATCTTAATTAATAAATAAACCTAGAATCTCTTTTCTTTACAATTTCGCCCTTGCTTAGTGAAAATTCATAAAGTAGACATAGTCTAACTTTAGAATTATAATTGATTAATCAAAATCAATTAACTGAGTCTTACAAGCAGTATGGTCTCAACTAGTATGGGGACCATGGGTCTATATAACCGAGCTTCCAATAAGTCGAACCGATTTTACCAAGTAAATTCCCTAACTTATTAATTCCTTATTGAATCCACACTTAGAACTTGGAATTGCACTCTCAGTCATATAGAACGCTCTATATGTTCCATGATATAGACACGTCATTAGTTATCCATTGTTATAATCCTAATGTGATCAATGACCCTCTAATAGATGATCTACATTGAAAAGGCACTAAGTTACCGTTACACCTTCAATGTATTTTATCCTTAAAACACTTAGCTCTGTATAAATGATATTTCAGCAAAGTGAAATGAGATCTCCACCATTTATCTCTGTTTAGCCAAGCTCGAAGGATATCATCGTTTCACTTCTAAATTCCTATAGAAGTTATAGACTACATATTCATGGTAGCGCTCCCACTCAATTATACTATCATGTTCCCAAAATGTACGTATCACCCTAACCCAAAAGTAGGCTTAACTAACAAATCAAAGAACATGTATAGTACTCTTGAGATCGAACCTAACCATATCAGGATTAAGATCATTTGATCTAGGATCAATAGGTGATAATGAATTGAATAGATATTACGGTAAATTTTAATATATCTAATCAAAGTTCAATATCGGTCCCTTCCGATGTATACTCCATACATCCGATACTGGTAAACTTTGCCAATGTCCTGGAAATGACATAACACTTTTCCAAGGTGTAAGAATACCTATCGCTGATTATACATGTCAGTCTAAATCAAGTGTTCTGACAAATCAGGGAATAAACTTTCGAACATATAATTAAGATTATATTCCACTGTGCTGACAACACTATAATCATTAACAAATTCATATGTTCTGGACTCAAATAGAATTCATACATTGTATGTATAATCATGAAATAAATCATGTGAACCATGCAACATAAAATGTTATTTCTGATCTTTATTAATAAGTAAATCTGATTATATTGAAATGGGTTTTATTTAGGGCACAAAACCTAACAGTCACTATGTTCTTCTATCTGGTTAGGTGTATTTTGAGTTGTCTAATCAAGTTCTGGTTCCACCTTAACTTATTTTGTAGGACCTGTCTCTACTAGAACTTGTTCCACTTGATTCACATCAGGTTCTTCATTAGGATTGTCCTGAATATTTGGTTGTATTTCAAAATCTGTTATGCCTGCAGGGTTAGTTGATATATCTGCACTAGAAGTCTGGTTAGATATACAGGGAAAAATACCATTTTTTTTTTAAAATTACATCTCTGCTCGTGATAGTTTTTAACCCCCTTGATCCTTCAACCGAATTCTATATCCTCTAACTCCTTTAGGGTAGCCTAGGAAAACCCCTTTGATTGCCCTTGGTTCTAATTTTTTAATGCTTTGGTGTGCATATACTGCACAACCAAAAACTCTGAGATTTGTTAGGTCTGGTGGTTTTCCAGACCAAACTTCGTCAGGTGTTTTCAAGTTTATGGCACTAGAGGGACACCTATTGATCAAATATGCATCTGTAATAACTGCCTCACCCTAAAATCCCTTAGATAAGCCCACACTCAACAACATACACCTAGCTTTATTTAACAATGTCATATTCATCCTCTCATCCACCCCATTCTGTTGGGGTGTGTGTCTAACTAATTTGTATCTCATAATATCCTGTTCTTTACAGTAATGACTGAACAAATCATTACAGAATTCTAAGCCATTATCAGTTCTTAACACCTTAAGTCTCTTACCAGTTTGGTTTTTCATTAGGGTTTTCCAAGGCAAAAATTTTTGGAAAGCATCATTTTTATTCTTAAGCAAATAAACCCAAACTTTTCTTGAAAAATCATCAATAATGTATAGGAAATAGGAGCAACCACCATGTGTACTTACTTTCTCTGGTCCCCATAAATCAGAATGTATGTATTCAATGATATTTTTTTTGATTTATGGGTACCAGTGTTAAATTTAATCTGTGGTACTTTCCTAAAATACAATGTTCACAGAAATTTACTTTAAATACCTGATCTTTATCAAGTAGGTTCTGGCTATTGATTATTTACAACCCTTTTTCACTGATGTGGCCTTGTTATTTGTTCCATAAAGTGGCTTTATCATCTTCAGGTGCTAGAATTGTGTTGTTGCAGCTCACTGTAGGCTCCCCACATAGGGAATAAAGTCCATCTTCCTTTACTTCTTTTATAATCACCGTAAATCCTTTGCATAGTTTTATTTGTCCATCTTTGTTTTTCTTTCAATCTGCAAGTCATCAAGCACACTTAGTGAAATTATCTAGCTAGGTTAGGTACATACCTTACACCTCTTAGTGATCTGGTCACACCATCAAACATCTTGAAGCTCACAATTCTTATGCCTTCTATTCCAAATGTTTGATTATTTTCCTATATGACTTTTCCTTCTCTAACATCCCTGTAACTAGCAGTAAATCTTTGTTATTAGTCATATGGAATGTGCAGCCAGAGTCTAGGATCCATTCATTCCTTAGGTTAGTTGCAGCCACATAGACTTCCCCACTATCATAACCATCACTAAGGCTTTACGTTGGTCAATTTGGTCGGTTTATACTACATATTTTCTAACCCAATGTAAAGATCGGGTTGCAAAATTCTACGTCCAACCTGCCCAATTTTAAAAAAAAAAATTTAACCAGGCCAATGGGTTGGTCGGGTTAACCCGTCCAAACTGACTTAAGAGTTTTTTTTTTCAATTTCAACTAAAATGAAAATATTTGAGTGTGACTATGAGATACATAAATATATATAAGAGAGAGAGAGAGAGAGAGAGAGAGAGAGAGAGAGAGAGAGAGAGAGAGAGAGAGAGAGAGAGAGAGAGAGAGAGAGAGAGAGAGAGAGAGAGAGAGAGAGGCTAAAATGAAGAAAGAGACAAATTGAATGAGACGAGAGGTCTCGATCGTGACTATCAGGGTCATTTTCTTTGTTTTTTTTAAATATATATATATAATTTTTTTTGAAACAGTATATATATTATATTATTATGTTTATGTTATAATAATAATAAAAAGTTAAAGTTAAAAACTGAACTTAAAAAAAAAAAGTAAAAAGTCAGATTAAATATGTTTGGTCGGTTTAATTGGGTAGGTTGGGTCTATTTTTAACCCGCCCAATTAACTGATTGGGCGGTTTAGAATTTTTTTCGGGTTATTTTGGTTTATAATTTTTATCGGGTTTTTTGGTTTGGTTTAGGCGGGTTATTCGGGTTGCGGTTTACGAAAATTTCTGTACAGTCCTAACCACCACTAGAGTTTTCTTCTTGATGATCTATATGCTTGTAACTGTCTAATTTCTATGAATTATTGTCCTGTGCATCTGATTTGTATTTGTTGCTTTTCTTCCAAAAATAGCAGTCCCTTCTTAGATGTCCAGGTTTTCCACAATGGTAGCAACCATTAGGGTCTTTTGGACTTCTTGATTGAAACTTTAGTTTTCTTAAGTAGTGATCCTTGCTAGAGCTTCTACTTGAGCTTCTTCCCTTTTTGTGCCATGGTTTTCTATGATATGATTTCCCCCTACTTAGGTTTAGTTCACCATGAGATCCATTGTGTTTCTTTGTCTTTATTTCTAGATCCTTAGATTTCAAGGCAGAGATTACTTCCTCTAAAGTAATCTCTATTCTGCCATATTTTATTGCATTCTTAACTTCTCTATATGATTTTGGTAGAGACTTAAGGATTATAATTGCTTGGTTTTCATCACTAAGAGCTTCATTCTCTCTAGAGTTAGCCAATTCAATATGTAATTTCAAGAACTCATCTAGATTATATTCAAGAGTCTTTGAATGTGACATCTTGAATCCAATCTTATTAGTTAGAGATTTCTTCTAAAATCGCTCATCTAATTTCTTCCAGATTTTAGCACGGGTTTCTTCCTTGTCAACTTGTCTAATAATTGCATCAGATAGATTGAAAATGATTATTCCAATTGTTGTTTTAAGCAACTCTTCTTGTTGAACTTTAATAGTTCTATCTAGGCCATTCAATTGGATCATCTAGCACTCTAAGCAGCTTTTGTTGTGCTAGTAATGACTTGATCTTTCTCCTCCAAATTCTGTAGTCTCCAAATCCATCACACCTGTCAATATTCACTTTTTATATTTCTCATGTTAGTTAATTTAGAAAAGATAACAAATTTCTTTTAAGAGAATTCTCAGTTTGTTTATTCAAACTCTTCTTGATCGAGATTTCCTTTTAGTGGATCAACTTCCTTTAATCTTGATCACCTTCTCTTCCTCCTTGTGAGTTATTCTTGTTGCTCAAACCACAGCTCTGATACCACTATAGGAATTTACACTTATATCCCTACACAACTCTCACACACATTAGTACACAAGGTCAATTTTGACCTTTCTTCGATCTGAATTAATGGGCACAAGTTTGACATGTATAGTTTTATTATTTTTTTTTATCTTTGACTTTGCTTTACAGATCTCTTGTCTGAACAAATTTTCGAAGGACAAAACAAATTAGGGCAAAAAAATTAATCAAGAGTGAAGGTTTAAGAGAAAAATGACTTTGTTCTTGAGCTGGTTTAGAGAGACATGCACCAACAAGATGAATAACAAATTAAGTAAAGATGTGAGGGTAATAAAGAACAAACACAAAGCAATTTTATAAGGTTCACCACTAGAAATTTGGGGCTACGTCCTTGGTGAGCTACCTCAGAGAAAGCTCAATCACAATCCACTGTAGTGATCAGCAATTACATCAAGTTTCAGAGCTCCAAGACACATTGATTATCTGGTAGCTCATCTTTTTCATCTTAGGTATGTAAATCTCTCTTCAATCTTATTTTCTCTCTCTTTCTCTTGGATCGAATCGATCCTTTTACTTTGCTCTCTCTCTCTCTCTCTCTCTCTCTCTCTCTCTCTCTCTCTAACTCTTCTTCTGTTCTTTTTCTTTGAACACGAGAGTATCTCTTACCGGATTTGGATCTCTAAGATCTTCATTCTCTGGTTTGAGGAGTCATTTTTGAGCTACAAGTCTTTTGGTTTTAATTTCATTCTATTTATAGTAGATGTACGTAGCTGAGTATGTTAGTTAGGAATAACTAACCAAATCTTGAATCTTAGATTGCAACCGGTTAGGTCAGTTAGGCTCTGATCTGATTGAACTAACTGTTTTAATTTGCTAAAGTAACAGGTCAACTTATATGGGAAATTATTCTAATAATATCCAGCCTCGTTGTTTGAGGCAAAAAACATTTGAAACCTTTGGGCATAATAAGAAACCTAAAATTTTCTGGTGAAACTAGCATTATGCCTACCCCCGAACCATAATCATTTGAAGAACCGTCCACAAATAACTTCCAGACGTCTTGATCATTAGGAGGTTCGTTTACATCCTTATCAGTATTTTTTTTAGTTTCTATATATAGGGTTGTATTTACCATCTTGAAGATAGTTACTTTCTATTATTTTTCCTATAGTGTGCTCATTGTTGAACATATGATTATTGTGCAATCAGATCGTTTTCCCCTTTTTGCATTATCTTCAATTCCTTCTTTCCTCATTTGGCAATGACTAGGGATTTAAACTTCTTAACAAGACACACTACAAGAAAGCCTAGTGTTACCGGCGCAGTTGACCAATTACGCTGGCAAAAGTTGTCAGCATAAATGAAATGCTGAATTTGGGATTGTATTCAGCTATAACTTTTACCGGCGCAATGAAATGCGCAGGTAAAAGATGAACAATGAACCGCCAAATAGTACGAACACATGTCCACTTCAGTAAGGCTTTTGCCGGCGCAACATTGCGCCGGTAAAAGTTTCCCAAATTTTGGTGGGAATCTTGACCGCCCTCGGGAAAATTTGGGGGGGAAAAATCCGCGTGGAAAGTGGTGGTAGGTGGGATTACTTTTACCGGCGCATTAATGCGCCGATAAAAGTGTTAAGCGAAACGGTGCGTTTGGGTTTAGGGTTATATGACCACTTTTACCGGCGCAATTCAATGCGCCGGTAAAAGTGTTCATATATCCCCCTTCGATGAGCAGACCCCATTTTCGTTTTTTTTTTAGAATTTGTTTTTTCTCTCAAATCCCTCCTTCATCCCTCTCTTTCAATCTCACTCATTCTCACTTAATCTCACTAATCTCTATCAATCTCACTCAAAATCTCACTCATTACTCTCAAAATTTTTGTTTTTTTTTTGGAAAAAAATTCCCCACCGCCGGCAGCCACTCACCACCGTCCGTCGGGCACCACCACCGGCCGCCAGTAGCCTCCACCGCACACCACCCGAAGCCCCACCTCCTCTTATTTGTGGAAGGTATTTTTTAATTTTTTAATTTTCATTTTTTTTTTGAAAAGTTTATATATAGGTATGGATTAGTGTAAATGTGTATGTGTATGTGTATGTGGACGTGGATGTATATATGTGTATGTATGTATGTGTATGTGGGTGTATGTATATATATGTATGTGTGTATGTGGGTGTATGTATATATGTGTATGTATGTATGTGTATGTGGGTGTATGTATATATATGTATGTGTGTATGTGGGTGTATGTATATATATGTATATGTGCATGTGTATGTGGGTGTATGTATATATATGTATATGTGTATATATGTGTATGTGAGAGTATATATGTGTTTATGTGTGTATATGTATGTGTATGTGTTTATGTGTGTGTGTATGTATGTGTATGTGTATATATGTAAGTTTAAGTGTAAGTGTATGTATATATATTTATGTGTGTATATGTATGTTGATATTTTAATTTTTATTTTTATGAAATTAGGTCCCGTTTACCGGCCCGAAGCACCGCTTCCTGCTTGTTGTTGTCATTTTTGGACTGCTTCAGGTTTGTTTTTTTTTTCTTTATATTAGTAATAAATTTAATAGTTTTGTTATAAGTTAGTATGCCTATACATGTTAGTGAAGTAGGTTCTGTGATAAAATACTGCAGTCTGATCGGTGGTGTGATTTATTGTTTTTCATATGTTGTTATGGAAAGTTTGTTTGTGCTATATTCATAGGTTTTGAAAATTTTGGGTTTACGCTTTTTAAGCCGTTATGCTGCCCAAATTTTGGTAGATAGTTATGTAATGTAATTTTTAATTTAAATAAATTAAATAAAAATTTGTTAAATAATGTATATCATAAAATGTCAAAAAAAAGAAATATTTTTTAAATTTTTAAACTTTATAATATTTAATTTAAATAAATAAAATAAAAAAATATAAATTAGTATATATTAAAAAATATAATAAGTAATCAAAATATTTGTCTAAGTAATTTTTAATTTAAGGAAATAAAATTAAAAATTTTAAATTAATATATATTATAAAATATAATAGGTAATCAAAATTTCTTTTTTATTTTAAAAAATTTGTAATCTTTAATTTAAATAAATAAAATTAAAAATTATTATATATTATAAAATATAATAGGTAACCAATTTTTTTTTTATTTTTAAAAATTTGTAATCTTTAATTTAATTGAATAAATGTGAAAATTATAAATTACTAATTATTGATTTTAAAAAGTAAGTAAGTGATATTATGAACTTTAAAAAGGTTGTAATTTTTAAGTTTAATAAATAAAATAGAAAATTATAAATGAATATTAATTACAAAATTGAAAATGTAAGCAAATGATATTTTGAAGATTAAAAAGTTTGTAATTTGTAATTTAAATAAATAAAATAAAAAATTATAAATTAATATTTATTATAAAATTTAAGATATAATAAAGTGATATTTATAAATTTTAAATATTTATACTTATAAATTTTTTTTTTTAATTTTACACATGCACAAAATACCTTAGACCCGTTTGGAGAGGCTGAGTCAGTAAGGACTCTTAAATACGCTTCTCCAAATTATCCAGGACTGTTTGTCCGCATGGATAGTTTGGGCTTGTTTTATACTTATAGTATGAACTATTGCTTATTTGATTATTTCATTAGTAGATATTTTGGTACGTCTTCTTACACGTTCTTGTAAGTTGGCAAACTTAATTATTACAAGTTTGCTAACTTATAAGAACTGTGGGGAGGTGCTGCCGAAATTTATACAAAAATGAAATAATCTTAAGAGCGTAGATTGTACTATATGTATATTACAAACCTGAATGGGATAGGTTCTCTTTACCCTTTTAGTAATGGAGTGAGAAGGTGGATTAGGACACTTGCACATTTTCTTGTTTTTTTTAAATTGTTTTTGTTAATTACTTCATAGTGGAAGATGCCTACCAACCGAAGTTGGATGAAGGCGCACCGGCGCTCTGCAGAGTTTCGAAGTGGCGTTGACGAGTTCGTTGCGGTAGTAACGAACCACGTGAATTCTGACGGATTAGCTCGATGCCCATGCATGCAGTGTTTGAATGTGAATTTCCACACACCTGCAACTATAAGGGTTCATTTATTTCTCACTGGGATCCAACCTTCGTACAACCCCTGGTATTTCCACGGGGAGACTTTCTCTCAGCCCGCAGTTGAACTTCCTAAAAATGACGAACAGTAAATGGCAGATGTGTTGGCGGACATGTTAAGAGGGGACCCTGGGTTTGACGAATCTGCTAACACGACTGATTCTTTCAATGAACCCCCTATCAACGACAACAACAAGTTTGATGACTTGTTTAAGGAGATGGAGGCTGAGTTATATCCAGGTTGTAAGAAATTAGCCCTCAATGCACTGGTAAAGCTTATGCACTGCAAGGTTTTGAATAGGTGGAGTAACCACTCTTTCGATATGTTGATGTCCATCTTGATTGATCTATTTCCAGAGGGGACAAAATTACCGAAGTCGCATTATGAGTCGAAGATGCGATTGCGCAATCTAGGTTTGGGTTACGACTCAATAGATGTGTGCAAGTATAATTGTGCTATTTTCTGGAAGGAGAATGAGAAGAAGGAGTTTTGCCCTGTATGTGGCGAATCACGATGGGTGAAAAGAAAGGGTAAGGGGAAAAAACTTCCTCACAAAGTTATGCGTTACTTCCCACTCACACCTAGCCTAAAATGATTATATTGCTCAAGACACACTGCGGAGGATATGCGTTGGCATTACTCGCAGAGACCAAAAGAAGATGGTGTGCTTAGGCATCCTGCGGATGCTGAAGAATGGAAGCAGTTTGACCGCCTTCATCCGTCTTTTGCTGTTGAACCTAGAAATGTCAGACTGGGATTGGCGACTGACGGTTTTAATCCATTTGGCAGCATGAGCAACTCTTACAGCCCGTGGCCAGTTATTTGTGTCCCATATAATTTGCCACCGTGGAAGTGTATGAGTTTTGAATTGTTGTTGTTGACCTTATTAATTCCAGGTCCATCATCTCCTAGGAAAGACATAGATGTATTCATGAGACCGTTAATTGATGAACTGAAACAGTTGTGGGAGACGGGTGTTGAAACCCGAGATGCCTACAACGGAATTGTGTTTTCAATGCGTGCGGCAGTATTGTGGACAATAAAAAAATTTCCTGCTTATGCTCTAATGTCTGGTTGGAGCACAAAAGGGTATATGGCGTGTCCCACTTGCAATGAACATACTCCTTCCATTTGCCTAAATAGTAAGATTGGATATGTTGGCCACAAACGTTTTCTCGAAATGAGTGATCCGAGAAGGAGAAGCAAAAAGTACAATGGTAAGCCTAAGAAGAGAGCACCACCTCCTGTATTGACGGGGGATGATATTTTATCTCAATTAGACCGAATTCCATTGACTTTGCCTGGAAAACACAAACAGTTCGGGGTGTGAAACGGAAGCGTTCTAGTGAAGAGCTCAATTGATCTAAAAAAGTATTTTTTTTTGAGCTTGAGTACTGGAAGTCAAAGTTATTACGACATAATCTTGATGTAATGCACATTGAGAAAAATGTGTGTGACAGCTTAGTAGGTACTCTTCTAAGTATCGACGGGAAGTCAAAGGATACCGACAAGGCGAGAATGGATTTGCAGGACTTGCAAATACGACGAGAGTTGTGGTTGTATGAAGACTGGAATGAGAAGTGGAAAAAGCCTCCAGCTAGTTACACACTTAGTGTTCAAGAACAGATTGAATTTGCAGACTTCATAAAGTCTGTACGATTTCCGGACAGTTTTGCAGCAAACTTAGAAAAAAAATGTAAATTTGGATACGGGCAAGATTTTCGGGCTCAAATCATATGATTGTCATGTGTTGTTACAACGTTTACTACCGGCAGGTATCCGTAAGTTCTTGAAAAAAGAAATCCGGGACACAATCATTGAGCTGTGTGTGTATTTCAAACAATCATGCTCAAGAACACTTAATGTTTCAGATTTAGAAAAAATGCAAACAAATATTCTAACTATTTTGTGCAAGTTAGAAACAATTTTTTCACTGGCTTTCTTCGACATAATGGTTCACGTAGTTATGCATCTCCCTAAAGAAGCTATACTAGGTGGACCAGTGCAGTACAGGTGGATGTATCCTATTGAGCGGTCAATGTCTGTGTACAAGCAATATGTCAGGAATCGTGCCCGTCCGGAAGGCTCTATTGCTTAATATTTTGTGGTTAATGAGGCATTAACCTTTTGCTCAATGTACTTTCGATAAGTGGAAACTCGATTCAACCGTCCTGACCGGAACAATGACATTGTCCAAAACATGCCAACTCGACAATTTTCAGTATTCAAGCATATTGGCCGACCCCTCGGTATGAGGACAGTCGACACCTTACCCATGCAAAGCAAGCGTAAGGCGGAGTGGTACATTTTGAACAATTGCACAGAGGTTGAGCCGTATATCAAGTAAGTATAAATTCCAAAAACACAAACACACAATAGTCGACTTCATCTAAAAAATTCTTAACTTACTAAGTGCATTATATTATATAGTGAGCACAAGGAGTTGCTTCAAGCAAGGGGTGTAGGCAATATTGAAAAAGTGCAAGAGACTGAGTTCCCTGAATGGTTCAAAACTCGAGTAAGTCTTGTTGCCTCTCAATACTCTTAATCTTGTTCTCAATAACTGTTCAACTTTTCTTAATTTAATATTTTTCCTGATATGTAGATTAATGAACTACGGTTGAGCAACCAGGGTGCAGTGTCAGATGTGTTGTATGCTATCGCTAACCCAGCGAATGCAGCAATTTATTTTTATCCAGGGTGCATAGTGAACGGTATTAAATTTTTGGTCAAGGAAAGGGATGATAACCGCAAAACACAAAATAGCGGTGTTATGGTCCCCGGTGAAGATGGACAAAATTTTTACGGCACACTTGAAAAAATTATGGAGTTCACTTATTTAAAAGACTGCAGTGTTCTCTTATTTTTGTGTAAGTGCTTTGACACTAACGGGAGTAGAATGGATAGTGACGGTGTTATTACTAGCATTTGCGTCAACCGACAGTGGTACCAAAATGAACCGTTCATACTTGCATCGCAAGAAGAATTGACCTATTACATTCCTGATTTGAAGAACGGTAAAGACTAGCTGATTGTAAATGAGTACATACCGCGAAATGTTTGGGACTTTCCGGACACGGATGGGGAGACACCCTTTGTACAGGAAAACAATTCAGCTGAAACCGAGTTCGTTGTTCAACTTCCACAGTTGGATGATGTTGACTATGTTCGCCATGATGTCGACCCAACTGAAGTTGCAAACATCCATCGTTCGAATTCACAGCCTCAACAATTAGATGATTTTATTGTGGATGATGACAACGAGGGTCTAAATACCGAAGAAGACAACTCCTTAGAATTAGAGAGTAACAGTGATGATAATGCTGTATATGTAACTGATGATGAGGATGATGAATTGTAATTGAAATAGTGTTTTAAATAAAATAAAATTACAACCCTTCTTCTTTAATATGTTTGCAATATGTTAGTTTATTTTAAATAAACAATATGTGTTGTATATGTTAGTTGGGGTAAGATGAAATTTCTAGGAGGCTGGGGCTCCAAGCCTATTGTTTCACATGTTGTCGAGGGGGTAAGTTTATATTTAACTATCATTCATTTAAATTTTTCTAGTAAAATAACAATACTAATATATTTTCTCTTGAAAATGGGCTAACCCCGACACATGAGAACTGCCAACTGCGGTGGAAACTTTTCAAAAGTTTCACCATAAAGACAACAATTGGCGCAACGAGTTCGCGCAACAAGCTTACGTAAGTTTACGTTTTAATTCAATTTTTATTTATTTCTTTCAATTTCACTACTACAAGAAAAGGCCTTTTATCCCGGTTTTTAAAGCTTTTTATCCCGGTTTTCGCTAAAATAAAAATCGGGATGTATGCCAGTGGGATAAAGGTATTTAAAAAACTGGGATAAAAGGGGTACTTTTTATCCCAGTTTTTTCATGAAAACCGGGATAAAAAGTACCCCTTTTATCTCAGTTTTTTGAAAAAAGTGGGATGAAATGGTACTTTTTATCCCACTTTTTATGAAAAAACTGGGATAAAATGCACCCTTTTATCCCACTTTTTCTATAAAAACTGGGATAAAAAGTATTATTTTTTAATACATACATATTCTGCCTATATTATATATATTAATACTGCCTATAAAATATATACATTTCACATATATATATACAGTTTTTTATTGGAAAGTAAATAAAATTTATTGCACCAACAAAATTATCTACAAATGATAATTATAATATTTTCACATACATTCATACCACCATAACTTTATATATACAAACATTAACACATAATTAATACCATAAATCTTCCAAGTTACGAAAATAAAGAAAATGCACAATATTCCTCCCATGAGCTATCTTTTTTTCCTCACTTTCCTATACTTGTGACTTTATCCTGAAAATTGAAAGTTATAATATATTGTAAGTGACAACATGAAAAGAAATAATTTTAATAATAACACATTCAAAAAATCGTGTGCAAAGAATAAAATCAATAAACTAACATGAGAAGATTTAATATCAATTGTTGTTTTCACTTCACAATCCTTATAACACAAACATAAAAGAAAAAAAAAAAAGGAAAAAATGTCATTGGTAATTTAGTTTATAAAAACTTTTGTTAGTACAAAATAATCTATTGAGCTTAATTTCCATTCTAAAAACCAAAACTTCTAGGTATAGAACTAAAGAAAAATAACAATACAATAAGCAATGTGCACAATATATGCAAATTAACAACCACCTAGGAATGCTTATAATTGACTTATGCAAATTAACAACCACAATTAATTCATGTAATAACAATTCAAAGTAAAAATCAAACTACTATTAACTATATAGAGCCTTTCTCAAACATGATATATTGAGGATTAATAAAACTATATAAAGATTAATAAACTGAGATGATTACTCTTCGGGAATTGCAGACTAAACAGAAAAAGCAATATAAAGATTATTAAAACTAGCAGTGATACTTCACTATTTTTTTCTTTGATATTTTTAAGTGAACTAAAGACAATATAAATATATTTATTCAATTAAAACTAAGTAAAGACAATACACTAATATAGAAAACTATGGACAAGAAAATATGCAATGTGATTCTTTAAAAAAACAGTCATGTCGTGCCACAAGAGAGGCATTTAAAGATTAATGAAACTAGTATTGAGATTGTAATATTTTTTTTATTTGTTTGTCTTTCCTTGAGGAAAAATAAAAACAATATCAATATATTTGTTCAAGAGACATGTAAAGACAAACCCTTTCAATATGTTAAAGAAGTTAAAAAATCTCTCTGTCAAACATTTCAAGTTCACACTTGTTTTTTTTTCTTTTGTTGAAATTTCAAGTTCACGTACACTTGCTGTTTTCGGGATATCCAAAATTTTTCTTGACACGGATTTAATAATAATACAAATTTACCTTATTAAGTGCGCACCACCACACTATTTTCACACACAAAACGAACAACGAAAAAACAGTCGTTGAACTTGCCCAAGCAACATCACAGAAATAAAAATATAGAAATCAAATAAAAACTATATTGAACATCGGAATCGACATAGAAAAAATTTGGAACCAAGATATAATCCCTATCTTTCAGCAAAAAAAAAAATAAAAAATGATATAATCTCAAATTAGTAACTATGTTAGGCTTCAAAATTCAAAAAACTGAGAGTAGTATGTATGAATGAACACTGAAGCACAATCATGAATCAACAACCTTGATCGTTCTTAAACTCCTTTTTTTTAACACAAAAGACAACAATGTTGATTAACATTATAAATGTGAACCAAACCCAAGAAAAGAAGCAAATTACTACTTCGAATGATCAATAACCGTACTTTATTTCAAATCATTTCATACTCTAAAATCATGCTCACTTGTCAATCAAAATCCAAAAACCTATACATATGATACTAAAGGGAAAAGGGTTGTTATGAGCTAACCTTGTGGCTTGCCCTTGACACCAGCCACTCCACAACAAAAAAGAGAAAGACAATGGTTGCAGCTTATATAGTCCCTAATAGCAGTTGTTCCAATAACTGTCAATTATATATATGGAGTTTTAGGTAAGTAATATATTTAACACTTTAAACTTAATTATTTTACGGTCACCTTAATTACATATTTACTTATCTATATGTATATGTATAGGTACCTTCAAGAATAGCAAGAATATTGATATTGAGCCTAAGATTCCAAAAGGAAATGATAGATTTGAGACAAATAGGGAAATTTTCAAGGGCAGCAGCCCCAAAGATCCACAACAAAAGGAATATGGCCATAATATAGTTCAATCAGCCCATTTCTTGTCCTTGCTCTTATTTAAAAAACCATAACCTTCCAATCATCAATCTGAAAAAAAAAATAGAATTTCCATAGAGAACAATAAAAGAAACTTTCCAAGAAAAGGAAACAAAACAAGTAGGCTTAAGGCAAACACCAAGCATGCATGATTTACTCCTACTACATTTTATATAAATCCACACCTCACCACTAAAAGTTTCAATTAAAATTTCCCATATCATAATGACTTACCATAGTTCTAAGAAGAGTCTCGCTGAATCTTCGAATTTTAAGGTTTTTGGTAACTATGTAATAATCACTTTCACCATTGATCATTGGAATTGAATATGCGATCCTATGATTATCATTCACTCTCTTTCCTTCTATTCTGTTTCTTCTTCAATAATTACAGAAAAAAATAACCTGAGAAGAAAATAATAAAAAATATTAAAATGGATTAAACATGACCTTAAACATTATTAACTTGGAAAATTAACCAACATAAAGTGTGGCCGAACTAGTAAAGAAAGACCATAAGCAATCTACTCTTTCTCTATATGTATAAAGTCCACAATTTTAAAAATTAGTAACACCTACTAGTTCAATAGATAATTGATTTATTGGCAATTGAAAGTCACCTCATTATCTTGAAATATTTCCCATGCTTGATTGCGTGCCTCACATACATGATTGCAACCTAATGATGGTCATTTCAAAATATTGTTCCTAATCAAACATAATCTTAGTGGAAACAAATTTTACTTATTTATATATACACATCGGTTCTTTCAATAAGATTCATCTACACATTTCAAATTAAAAAAAATAACCACCTTATATTGTGGTCATTTCAAGAGATTTTAATAAATAAGGTATGAGTACAATATTTTTTCAGCTTATATTTTGAATAGAATTAGAAAAGTAAATAAAGAAAAATTAAAGCTCACCTTCCTGCTATTTCTTGGTATGTACTGATAAAACACATTTTATAAAGCTTGTAGAAAGGACATCATGTTCTTTTATGAATACCTCACATTACATTGCAATTATTCTGTGACAATTTACATCCATATTAAAACTAGTCATAAGTATATATCAAATTAAAATAGCATAGCAAATTAAGTTTTGAATAGCAATACTTTCAAATTAAAACACACGAATTCTATGAGTACCTTTACAAAAGTTATAAAATGGCAATCACTCTTATGCATAAAGTAGAGTCCATAATATGTTATAAGTAAATGAACAAAATTATTTTATCTTTAAGATAATAATTTTAGGCTACTTCAAACAATAATACAAATAAAATACAAACTTAATAATCTTGTTAGTTTGACTATCTCTTGAAACAAAATCACAATAAATTAGAGCAATAAGTATAGCAGTATTACACTTGTCACTAGTAAGCATTCAGAATTTCATTCCTTCTTTTCTCAAGTTTCTATTGTTTCTAGTTCACAAAATTTGAAACAACATTATTCAAGCTTACTTGTTGTCAATACTTCCCCCTGATCAGCACAAGCTACTGCTGCTCTAACTTCTTGCTAGAGACCCTTCGGTTGATAAAATTATATGGAATATAATAAAGAAACAGCCATGAAAGTAGCAACAAGAGAAAAAAAATTATTATTGCAGAGACAAGTCACATTCGCAGAAGATGTACAACAATGGGCAAAGGGAGCTCATAAAAAATTTTATCAATAACTCATTCAAACATTATAAAAATCAAATCTTTAAGAACTAAAAAGGTAAAAAAATGATACATAATAAATATCCCTAAACTAGAAGACATTCTTAACAAAAAAATATCAGGTTTTATATTTTCTTGAACCCAGAAAAAAATGGTGGAAAAATGCAAAATAGGGAAAAAATAATAAAGAAACAAAGTTTAGGGCGAGATGGAGGCTAACATGGGTTTGCTGGGCGAGGGTTTCTGGGTTTGGGCGAGGGTTTCTAAGTTTGGGAGGGTTTCTGTTGAGGTTATAGCAGAGATATATGCGATTTTGTGAGATGAAAGTGTTTTAGGGAAACACTTTTTATCCCGGTTTTTAATTAGTTAAAAACTGGGATTAAAGGGTTTCATACTAAACCCTTTTATCCCGGTTTTTAACTAATAGCCGGGATAAAAAGTTTCCCTAAAAATCTTAATCCCCGTTTGGCTAACCCATAAAAATCGAATCTTGAACTTATTTTTTTACCTTTGATATTTTTTTTTCAACGTTCTACCAAACAGGGCCCTTGTCTAAAAGTTTTTTTGCTCCATATTTGAGGCTCCAAATCTAAAAGTAGGATAGAAAGTCTCAATATATCTTTTATCCCATTTTTAATTTTTGTTAACTAAAAAAGTGGGATAAAAGGTCCCCTTTCTTGTAGTGTTTATTTTGTATTAAAATTAACCATTTAACTTATTTGTTTGTTTTAGGAGCAAATGGTTGAAATAGCGGCAACTCAACCAGCGCCCACTGAAGATGAGCCCGAAGAGCCTCCTGTCGATCCTACACAGTACCCCCCGAGACTTACCTGTTATGACGCAAGTACTCGGGGAACGATCTCAGCATCTTAGAGGCTTTGGCCATCTCCCCAGACTAAAGGGAGTTAGGGCCAAAAGAGCACCTGCCACACATCCTTCAGCCCCACCGACTGTTACAATGGAACAGTACGAGGCTTTACAGAAAAAAGTTGAGGAAGCGGAGCACACAACTCAACATACGAGACAGCAGTATGACACACAACAACTCTACCTCAAACGATTCCAAGATCAGTTTGAGTATCTTTCTCGAGCTGTGTGTTGGAAATTATTTTACCAGGATCTTAGATCTACTCACAAGTATGTTTATTAACATCCTAAATAAGAACTTTCTAAAACGATAAATTAAACACATATAAAGTTTAGGAAACCTTACATTGGGTGCAGCGGAATATAATGACTCCTTCCGTTCAGATATCTAGCCCTTGATTCCTTTCTGTAGCAGAGCATTATCAATATCTGAACCTGGATCTCTTTCTCTGAATCTTTGATGCTGAAACTCCTTTGCTGATGATCTTTCTTCACGATCTTCCTCACTATGATTGAGGTATCACTTGATGTGTGTGGGAACTACTCTAATCACTAAGGATTTCGAAATTCAAAGGAAGAAGAAAGAAGAAGTGGCAACTAAAGATAGGGAGAGAGAAGGCTCAGTTTTTCTGATTCAGAAAGTGTCAGGAAAAAGTCTTATTTTTCTGAAGCCTTCACTATCTATTTATAGCATTCCACTAGGGTTAGGTTTGAATTATATGGCATTAAAATAATGAAAAAATCAATTTAAAACACACACAATAGGTGGCCGGCCATGCCTTAGTGGATTGGGCCTTGCTTTTTGCAATTTTGCAATTTTAACACCTTTTGTATCTGATTTTCTCAAAAATGCCAATTTCCTAATTCAACCATTTAAATGCCAATTCTAACTATTTAATAACTATAAATAAATATTAAATAATATTGTCATTTATCATATTAATTAATAGAACCATACAAAGTATCATAATTAACAAATATGCCCCTATAAACTCTTTCTTTACAATTTCACCCTTACTTAGTGAAAATTTCACAAATAGACATAGTCTAATTTGAGAATTATAATTGATTAATCAAAATCAATTACATGAGTCTTACAAGCAATATTATCTCAACTAGTGGGGGGACCATGGGTCTATATAACCGAGCTTCCAATAAGTAGATCAAGAATTTAGCACTAAAATTCACTAACTTATTAATTCTTCGTTGAATCCACGCATAGAACTTAGAATTGCACTCTAAGTATATAGAATGCTCTATATGTTCCACCATATAGACACATCATTAGTTATCCATTGTTATAATCCTAATGTGATCAATTATCCTCTATATGAATGATCTACACAGTAAAGGGATTAAATTACCGTAACACCCTACTATGTATTTTATCCTTAAAACACTTGACCCCGTATAAATGATATTTCAGCTTATGTGAAATGAGATCTCCACCATTTATTTTCGTTTGGTCAAGCTCGAAGGTGATCATCCTTTGCTTACCATTCGCCAGATAGAAGTTATAGATTCCATGTTTATGCTAGCGCTCCCACTCAATTGCACTACCGTGTTCCCAAAATGTACGTATCACCCTGACCTAAAAGTAGGCTTAACTAACAAATCAAAGAACACGAATAGCCTTTCAAGATTGAGCCTAATCATAACAGGATTAAGATCATTTGATCTAGGATCAACTAGGCGATATTGACTTGAATAGATATTACAGTAAGTTTAATAAATCTAAGTCAAAGTTCAATATCAGTCCCTTCCGATGCATACTCCATGCATCCAGCCTGAGCTTTACTTTAACCAATGTTCTGGAAAGAACATAGTATTTCTCCAAATACAAGTAAACTCTTGTTGTAGATTATCATATCGCAAAAACCTCGTGTTCCGATAAATCTAGGAAACTTTATTCACATAGTCATGTTTACTTTCCAATGTGTTGACGGCACAATAAACAGGATCAAGTATGTGAAAAGGGTTTCAGATGAATCTATACATTATGTACATATAATCATGAAATAAATCATGTGAACCATGCAACATTAAATGTTATTTCTGATCTATATTAATAAGTAAATCTGATTATATTGAAATGAGTTTTATTTAGGGCATAAAACCCAACAAACTCCCACTTGCACTAATATAAAACAAAAAGTGCGTTTCAAATAATCTCAACACCTTGATATACAAATCAAGTGTAGTAGTAGTAAACTCCTCGTAATAGGATCTGAAAGGTTGAATTAACCACAACCTTTTCTCCACTATTACTCTTCCTTTAATCACAAAATCATTGATAATGTGAAATTCCTCTCTATATGTCTACTCTCTTGGGATACTGGATTCTATATCTTTGGCAACTACATTTGGTTAATCAGGAAATTAACACTAGTAGTTTAAGGCAATTTGGAATGATGCCAAAAATGTATAGAACTTTCCTTAGACTGAATAAGTACCTTTCTTGCAACTTTAACATTCAGTCCCTCTCTGGTAGACCTAGAGACTTCAGATAGGTTTTTACACTTCTCCAAAATCACTATTCCACCCCCAGAGTAATCACCATCTTATCAGAAAGATTTACTAGCATAAAGGCAAATTTCGAAATCTGATATGGTGTAGTCTAAGAGTTTTAAACACACCCTTATAGACTAACATATAGTTCCTCTTCTTAATCTTAAAATTTACTTGATTGTCTTCCAATGTTCTTCTTCTGGATTAATCTGATACCTACTCATTACTCCCACTCAACAGTAGGTGTCTGGTCTAAGGCATACAAAAGCATATCTAAGACCTCTCACTGTTGATATAAGAAATTCTTTCATGGCTTTATCTTTTCTAGAATAGTTAAGACTTTTCCTTAGATAAATAAAATCTATACCTAAGAAGTTGTGAAGCTTCTATAGATTGCCATTAGAAAGAAAAGGCTTCAGCATCTTACTAAAGTAAGTTGCTTGCATTAGAGTAAGTAATTACCAGGTATACCACAAGCCATAGGTTTAGATAAACTCAAACCTATAATACTAGGAACATGAAGTTTGTTAAGTCCATAGAATAGACTTATTAACTAAAATTTCCTTTTATGTCCTTGTAATAGAAAACTTTAGGTTATTCCATGTGAATGGATTAAACCATAGTTCTATTGGCTTTCTTCTTAGTTTCTTATCTTGACAATCCATTACTTGTTTAAACTCACAATGGATTTTAATCACTAGTGTCTCCCAAGTCATAAGAAGGTGAGTTCCTAGAAACTCTCCCACTACGACAAGGCACCGTGAATTATGTCTAAGAAAACTAAATGGTATTGATCTCTTCGGTTGTGACAAGACAACAGAGGCAGTGGGATCATCATATGTTATATAAGATGATAGAACACTTTTGGAATCAAGAATTAAATATCTCCTTTATTTGCTACTTGTTTTTCAGACTTAGTCATTTTCTTAGAAAAGTAGTATTTGTTTGAACAAACACTTTCTTATCTTTTGACAATGGGATGGTCCACCCCTAATCACTTAGAAAAGCTAACAAACCATGGTTAACAGTTCTAGCTTTTCTTAAGATTTTGATTAGGTCATCCATGAATCTAGTAATGATTTACATTAAGTACCCAACCATTACATCATTCTGAAATTGTATTACCATAGAAGGATTTAGGCAACGACTAGTAACTAATCATCAATATGCAACTCGAAATTTACGGGAGGTAAGTTTGGATATAATTCAAAAATCAATTTAATGATCTTTGAACTGCATATCTACTAACTATTTCTCCACCCCTATCAGTTCGCAAGATCTTTAACCACTTACCTTAATGGTATTAACCATTGCTAGAAATTAATGAAATTTTTAAACATTTCAAATTTCTTTGCATAAGGTATAATCTAGAGTGATCGTTTTAAGAATACAACGAAAAACTCATATCCACCCCTGAATGTATATCCATCTGCGAATGAGATGAACTACTTTCAGTGGATATAGGCATATTAACTCTTTGCAGAGATTGATCTTGTCAAATCTACTATGAACAAGATACAAATGCCATAGATTAAAAAAAATGCTAGTGTCTATTGATGACATAGGTTTAGTTACATGAAAGAGTTCTTAGAATACTTCAAGTGGATCCTGGTCACAGAATACCTAACTCATATTCCATACAGTTTTAATCCATTAATAGAAGATGGATATTAAACACTTGAGAAAGTGTAACTGTATTGTATTCTGGAATTAGAAATATAAGAAAAATTTTTGTTTGGATTCTAAAATTAAAGTCAAAGACTTAAATTCAACCAAATATAATGAGTAATTCTTTCTTTGACCACCACTACTAATACAAACTCTAAGTCTGATTTGCCCATACAAGTAGGAGATTTCTAAGATTGAGGATTTATATCAATTGGGAATAGAATTTCGGGATTATAATCATATGCGTCATATAAAATGACATGAAATGATTTATAGACCATTCATCCAATGATATGTTTTGAAAGCTAATTCGAAATGAATAAGCTAAGAGGAATTAGGATAATTTCGTTTAAAATAAGAATCCAACGATGCTTCGATTAGAGAAAGTCAAAGTAATCTTATTTATATAATCTTCTTGTTTCATATCGTAAAAATACTAGTCTAAGGTGTCATCAATTGATGAACAGCTAGATGTCGCATATACAATATTTATCTTTCGAGATCTAACACTATTATGTATGTCTAATGGTGAAAATCCACTAGGGATTTATCTCATTAGATAAACAAGCCAAGTTAGACCAACAATGAAGATTCGAAATTAAACTACAACTTAATAACAGAAAATAACATGGTTCAATATAAATTCATACACAATTCAGAAATTATAAACATATAGCAAGTAGGAATGACAAGTGAAAATACTAAAACTTACAATCCTAAATAATTTCTAAGGTTTTCAACAAACTGATATCAGTGTCCCGTTTAGGCAAGAGTCAAAGCTACCATTCATTGAATAGAGTTGTCAGCTCGTCTAAAATGTTAAACATTCTAGCAACCTTTTATTCGATCAAGATTGGAATTCAGCGTTGTCCCGTTTAGGCGAGAGTCAAGGCAATTCTATCTTATGAGCTTCCACCATTGTTTCATAATTTGCAAGTCAAGTATGGTCGCCACCATTAGGGTGATCCATACCATACAAAACACTTACAAACTACTTATCATGCGAGGTTAAACGGTGCGAAATTGCTAATGAACGTTCCTCCATTAGGGAGGATTACTCACTAAAACAAACGCGGTGTAAAACCCACAATGGAGATCGAATATCTTAATAATAATCAAGCTCATTATTTATAAAGAGTTGTATTTTCTTTGATTCTCTTTATTTATTCTATTTATTTTTAAATATATATTTATTTAATTAAAATTTCCAATTTAGAATGAAAAATTCTAAATATAAATTTTAATTTAATATTTATAAATTTTACTTAGATGGATATGAAAATAACATGAATTATTTCCATCTTAGTAATAATTTCCAATAAATATTTAGAAAAATATTCAATTTAAGTTGTTACAAAATTAATTTAAATTAATTTACAACTCAAATTTAATTTTCTATAAATATATATTGCATTTCGAAAAATTAAAGTATATAAGAATACAATTTTCGAAAAATGCATATTAAAATAAAAAAATAAATCCTGGAAAAAATTATTCTAATTTAATGTTGGCCCAAAATTAATTAATAAAATTAATTTACAACAAAAAATATAATTTTCCTATTTAATTAAATATATAAGAAAAATTTCAAATATTTAAGTATGATGATGAAAATCAACTTAAATATTAATTTTCTATTTAATTAAATACACTAGAAAAATACTTCAAGCAAAAATATCATCTATCTAGATTTTCCTTTGACTAATTAATTCAATTTCTAATAATATACTTTAATTCAATTTATTTTAAATTAATCAATAAATGAAAAAATCATTGATTTAAGTTGATCCAAGAATTAATTAAAATAAATAATTAATTTACAACTTAATCTATTTTTCAAGATAAAATTCGAAATTCTAGCATTTAAGAAATGCAATTTCGAAAAATTGATTAATAAAATAAAGAAAAAAAAATATATTTTGAAAATTATTTAAATTTAGTTGAAAAAATAAATTTCAACTAAAAATAATTTTCTATTTAATTAAATGTCATGAAAAAGAAATATTTAAGTATGATGATAAAAATCAACTTAGATATTCAATTTTCAAATTAATTAAATGTATTAAATTCAAGAAATAAATAATTAGGTGTAGAGAAGGCTTAATTATTAATCTCTAGTTTAATACTAGGAAAAAATATACTTAAAATAAATTGTACCAAAATTAATTATTTAAATAATTAATTTCACAATGTATAATATTTTCCTATTTAATATTAGAAATAATAAGTAGTCTAGAAATAACTATCTAGAAAATATCTTATTTGAGTAAGTATCTTTTCCACAAAATTTGAAAAAAAAATATCTAATTTAAGTTGTATTAGAAAAAATCTAGAACTTAAATATTTTTCAAATTTAAATTTAATTAAATATCAAAAATTAAGTTGTAACCACTTAATTTGAAAATATTCCATTTTAAGTTAATATTCGAAAAGATATTAACTTAAAAAATATCTAAAGAATCTTAATAACCAATGCCTAAAATTCCTCAACTTAATTTTGAAATTTGAAATTCAAAAGATATTCAGATTTAAGTTGGTTAGTTGGAGATAACTAATTATCAACTTAAATAGGAATATTTAATGAAAAATTTAAATTAAGCTTCAGAAAGAATCTAGATGGTTATAATTCTATATTTAATTAAATACAAGAAAATACATATAGTTTAGCTTAGAATAAAAAATTCTTTAAACTATAATTTTCTTAAATTAATTTCAAAATCAATGAAATTAATTATGTTGCTAATCAATTTTATTAGGTTAAACTAGTGTAATTAACCTAGTACAGTTGTTCAAATCAGGCAAATGGGCCTTCACAACTGGGGTGGTTCATGTGAGGGGGTGCTGGGTTCAGTATGTCGTACCCACTTCTATAGCTCCCAATTCTCACACAAGGCCCAAAAGAGAGGAATTTAACCTTAATAAGAACAACTGTTATTAATTGAATAAGCCCAATAACTAAATGGGCCTAAATAAATTCTATCAAGAACTATGATAATTTATTTTAGCAACAACAACCTATATGTATCTATAATCAAATTAAACACATAGGCTCACATAGGCACACTTTGGATGGGTCCTATCATGTTGCTAGGTCATACACAGATGAAAGAAGATTGTAAATATACCTGTTACAAATTATTAACTTGACCAAGGGAGCCATCAGATCATTAGATCTGGCAAAAAGTAACCATGGCTATTTGCAATCAAGTAATAATAGGTTTTGAAAACTTACAAACAAGCTAAAACACATACTCCTGTAACAAGGTTAGTTGGATAGTTGGATGTAGGATTTATTTAATTTTAAATTAAATATTTAATTTCGAAAATAATTAATTAAATAATAAAAAAAAATCGAAAATTTAAAAAAAATTTGAAAAATTCGAAATTTTTTTTAAAAAATTTAAATTTAAAATTAAACCTACAATTTTTGAAAAATTAGGTTTCAACCAACCTAAATATCATTTCAAAAATTTGCTAACTACTTTTAAATTTTAAATGTTATTTTATAAATAAAAATTAAATAAAAAATTAGAAAAGATAAATAAATATCTTTTTCAAATTTTAAATGTAATTTAAATAAATAAAATAACAAAATTTAAAAAATTAGCAAAATATCTTATATCATTTAAAAATTACATGATTATAAATATCTTATTTTTAAATTTAAAATAAGATAAGATATAATCAAATTTTAAAATAAGATAGATTTTTAAGCAAGAAGATAGATACTAATTCTATTCAAATTCAAATTACACTAATATCTTGAATTAAATTTAAAAAATATTAAATTAATTCAAAAAGATAATTAGAATTGAATTAGGAATAGTAATAGTATAAATACAAAACTATACCAAAAATCGGAAGTTAATTCCATGAAAAAGCATGAAAAATCGAAGAAAAACAAAAAATTCGAAACTGTACGGACAGATTTGCGATCGCAGGAAAATATCAAGACAAACTCGATTTTTTTCAAATCTTCAAAAAATCATAACTAATTCAAATAAAATCCAAATTAAGTTCTGTAAAAGGCTAACTTGCTTAATTTTTCCCATAATATCCAATAAAAATAATTCTAGAGATGAAATCGCAATTATTTTTCACGAAAATTTTACAAACATCAATCAATCATCAAATAACACTCCATACAACATGATACCATCCAAAGAACATACAAACAATCGTTTTAAAGTCCAAATTTCTTGCAAGTAAATCAATTACCATGGCTCTGAGGCCAGTTGTTGGAAATTATTTTACCAGGATCTTAGATCTACTCACAAGTATGTTTATTAACATCCTAAATAAGAACTTTCTAAAACGATAAATTAAACACATATAAAGTTTAGGAAACCTTACATTGGGTGCAGCGGAATATAATGACTCCTTCCGTTCAGATATCTAGCCCTTGATTCCTTTCTGTAGCAGAGCATTATCAATATCTGAACCTGGATCTCTTTCTCTGAATCTTTGATGCTGAAACTCCTTTGCTGATGATCTTTCTTCACGATCTTCCTCACTATGATTGAGGTATCACTTGATGTGTGTGGGAACTACTCTAATCACTAAGGATTTCGAAATTCAAAGGAAGAAGAAAGAAGAAGTGGCAGCTAAAGATAGGGAGAGAGAAGGCTCAGTTTTTCTGATTCAGAAAGTGTCAGGAAAAAGTCTTATTTTTCTGAAGCCTTCACTATCTATTTATAGCATTCCACTAGGGTTAGGTTTGAATTATATGGCATTAAAATCATGAAAAAATCAATTTAAAACACACACAATAGGTGGCCGGCCATGCCTTAGTGGATTGGGCCTTGCTTTTTGCAATTTTGCAATTTTAACACCTTTTGTATCTGATTTTCTCAAAAATACCAATTTCCTAATTCAACCATTTAAATGCCAATTCTAACTATTTAATAACTATAAATAATTATTAAATAATATTGTCATTTATCATATTTATTAATTGAACCATACAAAGTATCATAATTAACAAATATGCCCCTATAAACTCTTTCTTTACAATTTCACCCTTACTTAGTGAAAATTTCACAAATAGACATAGTCTAATTTGAGAATTATAATTGATTAATCAAAATCAATTACATGAGTCTTACAAGCAATATTATCTCAACTAGTGGGGGGACCATGGGTCTATATAACCGAGCTTCCAATAAGTAGATCAAGAATTTAGCACTAAAATTCACTAACTTATTAATTCTTCGTTGAATCCACGCATAGAACTTAGAATTGCACTCTCAGTATATAGAATGCTCTATATGTTCCACCATATAGACACATCATTAGATATCCATTGTTATAATCCTAATGTGATCAATTATCCTCTATATGAATGATCTACACAGTAAAGGGATTAAATTACCGTAACACCCTACTATGTATTTTATCCTTAAAACACTTGACCCCGTATAAATGATATTTCAGCTTATGTGAAATGAGATCTCCACCATTTATTTTCGTTTGGTCAAGCTCGAAGGTGATCATCCTTTGCTTACCATTCGCCAGATAGAAGCTATAGATTCCATGTTTATGCTAGCGCTCCCACTCAATTGCACTACCGTGTTCCCAAAATGTACGTATCACCCTGACCTAAAAGTAGGCTTAACTAACAAATCAAAGAACACGAATAGCCTTTCAAGATTGAGCCTAATCATAACAGGATTAAGATCATTTGATCTAGGATCAACTAGGCGATATTGACTTGAATAGATATTACGGTAAGTTTAATAAATCTAAGTCAAAGTTCAAATCGGTCCCTTCCGATGCATACTCCATGCATCCAACCTGAGCTTTACTTTAACCAATGTTCTGGAAAGAACATAGTATTTCTCCAAATACAAGTAAACTCTTGTTGTAGATTATCATATCAGTAAAACCCTGTGTCTGATAAATCTAGGAAACTTTATTCACATAGTCATGTTTACTTTCCAATGTGTTGACGGCACAATAAACAGGATCAAGTATGTGAAAAGGGTTTCAGATGAATCTATACATTATGTACATATAATCATGAAATAAATCATGTGAACCATGCAACATTAAATGTTATTTCTGATCTATATTAATAAGTAAATCTAATTATATTGACATGGGTTTTATTTAGGGCATAAAACCCAACATTGTGCCGGGTTTCAACTTGCCTCCCATGGATCTTCCACCTTTGCCCACTCCTGGTGCTGGATCGTCGGCTGCTCTTGGTGCTGGATCGTCATCGCAGCCTCCCGAGACTGAGAGAAACAACGATGTCGACATTACCCGCCTATAGAACTGTACTTTTTTTATTATTCGGTTCGAACATTTAACATTTTGTTTATAACTGATTTTAGTAGAACATAATATAATTAATGTTGGTTTATCTTTTAATGTAAATTATGTTGGTTTTTTTTGTTAATATAATATTATAATTATTTTAAAAAAATTAATTAATTATATTTAATTAATTAATATTATAATTAATTAAATATAATTAATTAATTTTTTAAAAAAATAAAAATTAATACTTTTGTGGGCGCAATAGTGCGCCGGTAAAAAGTTGCTAAAACTATTGGTGCGAACCTGACGATTGGCGCCAATAGTTTTATCGGCGCCCTATTGCGCCGACAAAAGCTTATCAAAGCAGATTCAAAGCGGATAAGGGTATTTTTTAACACCGGCGCTTATTTTTTACCGGCGTGATTTCTCGCCTGTAAAAGGAAGTTTTACCGGCGCAGTTAGTCTACGCGCCGGTAAAAAGTCCTTTACCGACCAAGCTTCCCAGATAAACTTTACTGGCGCAATTAGGGTACTTTTGCCGGTGCAACAATGCACCGGAAAAAGCGGGTTTTCTTGTAGTGACAGTAAAAGTGGAATTCCCAAGTGTATTTGGCGATGGGAGAAGATTCTATGGGCACCTAAGATACAAGGTTTGTTGTTACATTGTTACAGAAAAATATTTATGATGGTTGTGTGTATATAAGCATGGATAGAGCCTTTCTCAGAATAGAAATCATTCAGGAGGGCTGTTTAGAAGGGTAGAAGACATTGTAGTAATTAAGAGCAACTACTGCTTACAATTGTGGTGTCTAGCAAATACTATTGTCAATTAACGGTAAAACATGGGAAGTTAATGACCTTCTATTGTGATTATAATTAGCAACATAGTCAAGAAAGATCACCAACAAAACCATTTAGAATAGCTTGCTTTTGTTAACCTTGAGAAAAGTAATACATAATGTCCGTACTGCATCTAATATATATCTTGGTAACCATGTGACTGCTTCCCAATGTTGAATTTTCGGATTGGACATGAATCTAATCTACTAAGCACATTATAATTAATTCATAGCAAACATTGCCCTTAAGATACCAACACTATCCCATATGGCACCCAATATTAAATTGTGTACTCATAATGGTAATGGTATGTCACTTTTTATGATGTTTAGCATTTTAAGATGTCCCTTAACAGTATGTCACTTTTTATAATGTTTAGCACTTTAAGATGTCCCTTAGCATTATATCCCCCTTAAGATAACACCATCTCCCTTTTCAATCTATCTTTTGATATTTCAATACCAAGAATCTTCTTTTCTATTCCTAAATAATTTATCTCAAACTATAATTGTGCAATTTTTTGTTTCAACTAGCTCACTTTCAAAATTTCCAGGATTTATACCTTTACGTACGTACGTTAAGTTAGCCTCGTCAAAGGTGGTATATTTAGGTACTGTAACTTAAAAATGAGTGTAAAATTTACATTTGCATGATCATAATCTTAAAGTGAAAGTTATATATATGGTCATTTTGCTTTGTAAAAAATAATTAAGAATATAGAGTTCACTATAAATACTCTAGAGTCACTGTGATCCCACAAATATATCTTTGCAGATTTTGGTAATAAATTTAAATGCTGATCTGCCAATTCAAGAAGGTCTTAATTTATTTGTTATTTATTTTATTTTTTGAAAAATTGGGTTAGAAAGATAGGTGTGCCAAATCATGATAATATTGTGAGATCCACCCTTCAATAATTCTGACCTCTTGCTTTCTCACTTCTTTAAGCCATTCTGGATCTTCTTTGGTGGAGAACCTTAGATCTACGTGGTGAGCACCTGTTAATAATGAAACACTAATAATTTTAATTCCACTATATATGTTTGGCATTTTTTTTAATTAAAAAAAACATTGTTTATAATGTACCTTCTTTGGCAACAATTGCAACAATAGTTTCAGATATGTTCTTCAGTACCCTGGCAAATAATAATAAATCAAAATAACAAGTAATGTGAGAAAAGAGTTAGTATAGATAATCACACACACATATATATTTATATATATGTATATAATACGTACCCTCCACCACTCCAAGGGTCTCTTAAGCCATTGAAGAAGATAATATTGCTCCCAAACCTCTTTAAAACCCTCTCAATGCCCTGCATATATATATATATGTCAGTTAATTAAATTTCAATAATATAATTAGTTTATAAAATGTAAGTAATAATATATAATACATAGTGTGAACGTACAAATCCCCCAAAGTGAGTGGTGATCCAGGTGCGCCTGGGGTGTATCCCAAAGGCTCGTTGGCAAGAGGAGGCTCTGTCACTGTAATGCCACTCATAAGCTGGGAATATACTTTCATTGGTGCTACCACCTGTTGGCAATATTATCTCTGTACATGCCTGTAATTAATTAATTTCATAATATCATACCATTATTATTTGGTTAATTATCATATATTATTATGTATGTTCAGCTCACTTATTGTTTAGCCAGATTTATTGGGCCCTTATTAAATATTGAAACTGAGTACATATAAAAAACAAAATACATTAATATTATTATCAGTAGTATATAAAACAAAACATTTCACCCCATTAATTATACAAGAATATGTGAAGCTTAAGATGTCTGAAAGTAAAGAGAACATTCCTTTTGCTAAAGTTTATTATGAATATTACATATTGATAATAAGAGTCATAGTACTACTATATATCTTCCCCGGGTAAATTCGCAAAGTACAGAATTGATATGTAAAAATAATTGATTTAATCTAATTTGTACGTATTTATATATGTTTTAAAAAAAATTATTTGTACAATTAATATTTTAATATAAAAATAAGAATTTAAAAATTTAACGTGTGCGATAAAAATATTTTAAAATTTAGTAAATTAATGTACATTCCATTTTTAACATAAGAAAATTATAATTTAAAATAAAAATAAAATATTTTTTATATATAATTTTTTTTTTCAAATTTTTTATTTTTTTATTTATTTATTTTTATTTTATTGTTTGAGATATAAAACAATAAACATTTATTTTAGTTTATTATTATTTATGTTAAAAAATTATTTTTTAATAAATATTAATTAATTTAATATTAAAAAAATAAACAATAATAAATTAAATTTGAATTAGTATGTAGATTGAAATTAATGCAATATATAAAATTTTGGGAAATTTTATAATGCACCCCCTTAAAATGAATATATTGATGTACCCTTATTTGTTTTAATACCCGAAATAATTTTTTAGTCAAATTTTTTCTCATGGTCATGTACGTTATAGTTATTTAAGACATCCTGTAAAATTTTAAAAAAATTGGAAAAGTTTAACACGCCGAAAATTACGTTCAAACAGTGTATTGCACGTGTGATTATTTTATTTTATATGCGTGCAAAATAGACTGTTTGAACATTGTTTTCTATATTGTAAATTATTCAGAATTTCTCAAAATTTTGTAGGTTATCTTAAATAGTTATAACGTACATGAATATGAAAAAAAAATTAGACTATAAAATTTTTTTGGATGCCGAAACAAGTCATGGGTGTATCAATACATCCTTTTCAAGAGGGTGCATTGTAGAATCACCCTAAAATTCTTACTGCTTATGCATTATGAAATAAAATAGTTTAGGAAAATTCTATAATGCACCCCCTTAAATGGGGTATATCGATACATCTCTATCTGTTTTAGTATCCGAAATAATTTTTTAGTCAAATTTTTTTTATGGTCATGTAAATTATGGTTATTTAAGACATCCTGCAAAATTTTAAGAAATTCGGAAAAGTTTAACACGCTGAAAATTGCGTTCAAGCAGTGTGTTGCACGCGTGACTTTTATTTTATACGCTGTTTGAACATTGTTTTCTATACTGTAAATTATTTCGAATTTCTCAAAATTTTGTAGGATATCTTAAATAGCTATAAGGATATGAAAAAAATTAGACTAAAATTTTTTTTAGATGCCGAAACAAGTAAATGGTGTATCAGTACATCCATTTTAAGGGAGTGCACTTTAGAATCACCCAATAATTTATAGCTCTACTATTTATTTGCAAGTCCGGAGAGAAAAATATCATATATTAACCTGTTTTGGAAAATATCATATTCAATTTATTTTTCAAAAATATTATATTTTAAATTTTTACCATTATATACTAAGAAATACAAATATTTTTTCAGAAAAAAAAAAACACATGCTTTGATTCTTTCAAACAACTTAATAAATGCATTATAATGAATTTACCAAAAACAAAAACAACTCAGTGATTTAATAGAGGCATTACTACATAAAGATCATACATATATGTATTTATTTTTCACAAAGGGACAAAATTGAAAGCTTATATATTTATATATATTATTTAGTGTAGTGTGTATCTTCTCTCATTTATTTTTCTTTATTTTCTTTTTCTAGGTGAAATAAGAATTCTAATGTTCATTTTTCTACTAGCTAGTGTACTTGTTTAAGGAGAGATAAGAAAAAAAGGAGGGATCATGATTTTGAAGCTATTAAGTTATTAACTGATTGTAAAATATTATTACGCTACATTAAAAAAAAAAAAAAGTGTACTTGTTGACTTTGAAAAAGATTAAAGGAAAAACATGAGAATCAATCATACTACCCTACTCAACTCATCATAATTAATATTATAAGAAGAATATAAATATATTTATAGCTTGTGGCCCTAGCCTTGAAAATTTTAGTTTGTGAAGGATATAAGAACTGTATATCCAAGATCGAATACACATTACTTTTATTTTATACTAAGTACCATTCTCCAAAGAAAAACATATTTAATCAATACATATTTATATAGGCTGGGGCCATGAAAGGGGATAATGATTTTGAAACTCGTGGTTCATCTTTTAGTAACCTTCATTTGATATAGGCTCCACTAATAGTGGATAATGATTAGTCATAATCACATTTATGTAAATATATAATATATATTTATAAAAATTCTAATAAAGGGTATAACCTATGCATGTGAGACATTATTTTTCTTGGATGCTTAGAGATGCTATGTTTACTAGGAAAAATCTTTTGATTAATTACAATCTAAGATAACCCTTCTATTTATATATGATGAGTTGTATCTTGTAAATAATATAACCATAGATATAGAGATTTTGAATATTATTTGAAACTTTAAACTTAAAAGAGCATATATAGCATAATAATAAGTAAGAGCTATCTTCCCCTTTCAAGAAAAGAGTAGGTGCTTTCTTTCCACTAGGTAAAAGAGAGATTAATATCATTATACTAGATTGAAAATGGTAATACTATAAGAGCATAATAAATGTAAATGTAAAATATAATTTATTATGTTAAAATTTTACTCTAACTTCAAATTATAATGTAAATATGTCACATAATAAAAAATTATTCAAATTTAGATCATAATATATCATAGTGGAAAATTTACATGACAATAAATACTATACTTTTATATTTATTATTATGTAATTTTTTAAAATTTTATTATTAAATTTTAATTAACATGTTCTTTTGCATTAAATGACTTGCATTATTGTTATTATTAATTTTTCTATTTACTTTTGAATTATTATTATTTTATATTTTTTAAAAAATTATTAAGTGAACATTAAATGACATATTAAATTTTGTATTAACTATTAAGATTTATAATTATGTAGTGTAGTATAATAATAAAAATTAATGTAAAAATATCACAAAATTATTTTTGTGTCAAATTTAATTTTTATATTTTTTATTAGAGATGGTCTAATAGTAGTGGATTATAATAAAAATAGTAATGAAAATAAAAATAATATTATAATAATTTGTTTATTTTTTTTAAATGGTTTAGAGAAAGATTAGTGTATTGACAAAAATATTTATTTATCTTAAATTTTTTTAATAAAGCAAGGGTATAAAGGTTATTTTATTTTTTATATAAATATTGTAAAATAATTGTTAATTTATATATAAATAGTGTAATGGTGATTGCATTGTGAAAGTATTACAAAACTTTCAAAATTAAACCAAACAATAGATATACATACCTGCCAACTCCATTCACTGAGGCCATGAGGATCAGAATTATCTTCTAGATCAAAACACGTGGCAGTTCCACTGTAGTTATAGTAGATGTTCGCTGCACCATACAATTTCTCAAATGTGTTGCTATTTCTACCACTCTTTGGATTATCAATAGCTTTGCACATCTGAACATCCAAACAAATCAAGTACAAATAAAATCTTATTATTATTATTATTATTATTATTATTATTATTATTATTATTATTATTATTATTATTATTATTATTATTTTCAATATATATATATCTTTATATAAATTAATTAATTACCTGTTTCACTGGGTAAGCTGGCAATGGATTCAGAAAATTTGAGGGGGTTGGATAATCAGTCATGGCTGTGTAAACAAATGCAGTTGATAGCCAACTTTCAAGATAATCTCCTATATACTCATAGTTCCTGAAATTAAACTAAAATTCAGATATACTATTTATGTATAGATAACATATATATTAGCATACACAGAATATAAAATATTCAACAAAATTTAATTTGCTTAATAATTACTTGCACAAATTGAATGACTTTCTAAGTAAGTTGATTCCTTTTGAAGTCTTTGCAGTGTCTTTAATCTGTTGCCACGACTCCTTTATCACTTGGTAGCAATTTTCACTCTCACTCTAATAATCAAATGCCGAGTAATGATTAATATTAATAACACTACATACGAGTTATTATACTATACACAAAAATTATTTAATAAAAAGCAAAAATATGATTATTATGAAAGAAATTTTATATTATGAAAATTACATTAAGTACTACTTTTGAACTTTTATTTTATATTTTTATGTTTTAATATTTTTAATTTATATATATATATTTACCACATCTTATGAAAATAATACAGTAAAAAAAAATTATTAATAACATAAAAATATATACAAATAACAAAAAACTATAACAACACAATAATATAAAAATAACTTAAAAATTAACATAAAAAAATTATCATTTATTTTCTGTAAATAAAATTTTAAAAACTGTAAAAATATATAACATTTTGTATAATAATATTTTGGGTTAATGTCACAAATGCACAAAAACAACAAAAAAAAAAACAACAAAAATACGGTTTCATGGAATTTTAAATATTTTTACGATTTTTTTGATTTTATTTACATAAAATACAGTCTTTTTATGTTAAAATTTTGTTCATTTGTTGTTAATTTTTTGTTATATGTATGTTATTTTTTGTTGTTTTTTTGTTGTTATTTTGATATTACTTTTATGTTGTTTTCTTGTTGATTTTATGTTGTTTTCGTGTTATTTTTTGGAAAACTGTAAAAATGTAAAAAAAACATTAAAAATATAAATATTTTACAAAAAAAAATGGTATCTTATGTAATTATTCCTAATATTTTTATTTATTATTTTTAAGTATTTATGAAATTATTCCTTAAATAATTGTGTTGTACCGGGTTTGCCATTAATTATGAAAAATGACAAAATCGACATCTTTCCAACATATAATTGATGCATTTTTATCAATATATTAGTGACAAAATCGACATCTATTATATTAGTGATGAATGGGACTATCAAAGTAATTTAAAAGTCTTATCATTTGTAGAAATTTAGAAAAACGCTATTCAACATTTGAAAAGTCATGACATATTTATTATCTATATCATTTTAATATATATATATATATATGATAATATTCTATTTATATATATATAAATGATATATTTAAAACATTATTTTAAAAATTAATAATTTTGTTTTTAAAAAAAAGTATTTATCTTTTGCTATTCTATTACAATTACTATTACTACATATATATATATATACACTCATCCACACATTATTTCTATCTTTCTACATCATGGGGTTGTTTTTGACCTTTTCACTTTCAATGAATAATAATTTTATATATGGACATATATATATAATGTTGTTATCTCTGTGTAAAGATCCCGCCGATTTAAAATAAATAATTAATCCTAAATCTGATCTTTAATAATGTCTTGTATAAGAGAGAGAAAGAGAATTTAGATACCTTAAAGTCTTGAGTGACAATATTGTTGAAACTATATGGAGATGTTAAATTCTCAAAACCCAGGATGGGAGAGGAAGATGCCAAAGCTCCAATCGCAACGTGCGGATACTTCAATCTAAACCATGCTGCCAGCACTGTATATTTATATATATATATATATATATATATATATATTAATATATATTTATATATATATATTAACATATTGGTTAACCATATATATTGAAAAACAACAAAATCTCCAAAATCAAAACAATAAACAACCTCTGCATTTATTTCCAATACTCATAGTTAACCATATAGCTTGTTTGAAAGAAAAATTGTATTGATTTAAATATGATTCAACAAAAAATTTAATACCAAACATGAAAAATGATTGTTTTTTTATCCTCAACACATTATTTTTACAATTTTTTTTTTTTTTCAAACCAAAATCCACCTTTTAAAAATAGTGTTAATAAAAGAAGAAGAAGAAAACCTACTTCCACCATAGGAACCTCCAAAGACGACGACCGGAGAGTCCACCGCGGATATATTGTTCTTCAAATCTATGATCAAAGTGGCATAATCCGCCAGAGCCTGCGTGGAGCTAAGGTAACCAAGTGTGCTTGTGTTGCTGTAAGCCACTTCCTTGTCACCCCCAAATGGTATGGATTTCCCATAAAACCGATGCTAAAATATAAACATATTCCATCCAATTTATTAAGAAAACATTTGAGATTTAACAAAACTTGTAGTGAGCTAATTTTTAACTCACCTCGAGAAAAACTAGAAGGGCTTTGAAATGGGGAGCTGTTTCGAACATAAATCCAGTGTTTTGAGCAAACCATTCTATTTCTCCTTCATTACCAGTGTAGACAAAGATTGGAGCTTTGGTTTTGGCTCCACCCCAGAAGGTGTCGTTTATTAGATACCTTTGTTGAAAAGTCTGATAACTTTGGGGAAGGAAATTGAAATGGTCTAGTGTTTGAGTGAAGTAACTGGTTTTGTAGAGCTTTGTTGTGGTTGAGACTGAAACTTTTTCTGGGCTAATAAGTGAAGATGGAAATCTGGGTGTTATTCTTGAGAGTGAGAATGGAACAGAGGAGACTAAACAGAGAAGAAAAAGCCATTGAAATGAAAACCCAATAGCCATTTTTGGCTTTTTCTTTGGCCTATGTCTGCAGTTAGCTTTCTGTAGCTAATGAATACCGATATTCATCCAAGAGAATAATAATAATATTTATGTATAACATGTGAGGATTGCACGTGCAATACACGTGTCTACCTTTTCTCCTTCTATTTTATTTATATTTTTTTAGGTTAATTTTTATTTCATAAAAAATTGCATAATTTAATTTTTACATGTATTTTTTTAGATAGAATGTCTTTATATTAAAACAAAATCATAATACAAAGGGTATAATGGGAGGAGGCATTTCTTTCAACCATGAATATTTAGTATCTACTGAAAGAGCTAACTTAGCCAGCAATGAGTCGCATTATTAGTAAATCTATACACATGACGGACCTTAAATCCAAAAAAATTAGAAACTAAACGATTAATGTTATTTAACAACTAATGGAAATCAGAAACTAGCTCTTGTGAGGAAAATAATCTTTAACTACTAAGAGAGAATCAGTCTCATTAAGTGCACAAGTAGTTGAAGATCAATGAGCCACTGTAGACTATGCATAAGAGCCAAAACTTCCATGACAACTGGTGAGAAACAACCTCAAAAAGGGGTAGACATTGCAGCAACAAATTCCCCTGCACTATTACTTAAAATAGCACTAAAACCAGAAATTTGATTAACTGCATTACCAGTCGCATCTGTGTTCAATTTCAGGCGGCTTGTAGGGGGATTCAACCAGGTGGCATCTTGAGCATACTTTGTCCGAAATTCTCCAGCACGGTTCGAGGAAACAGCAAGACGAAAATTATGAGCAGCGTGAAACTCTTCTAGGTATGAGGACGCATAATAGAGAATAACTAAATGTACCATTAAATCAAATTTAATTCAAACATACCACTTTTTATGAGAAGTGTATTCAAAATACATTTACACTCCCACATAACACACGATTTTCTTCTCCTGAACACACACAACTCATGTCACCTTCTCAATGGGATGATCGTATTTTCGTCATCACCACCATCTCAGTCTAATTTTCTAGTCAATGAATTCACATCGGCCTCTCAATTCCTTGTTGGTTTTGTTGGAATTTATTTTACCAGGATCTTAGATCTACTCACAAGTATGTTGATTAATACCCTAAATATGAACTTTCTAAAACGATGAAATAAACACATATAAAGTTTAGGAAACCTTACATTGGGTGCAGCGGAATAATATGACTCCTTCCGTTCAGATATCTAGCCCTTGATTCCTTTCTCGAGAGCATTATCAATATACGAACTCCGGATCTCTTTCTCTGAATCTTTGATGCTGAAACTCCTTCTTGCTGAAAGTCTTTCTTCACGATCTTCCTCACTATGATTGAGGTATCACTTGCTGTGTGTGGGCACTACTCATACACTAAGAATTTCAAAATTTAAGGAAGAAGAAAGAGAGAGTGGATTCGGCCAAAGATAGGGAGAGAGAAGGCTCAGTTTTTTCTGAATCAGAAGTGTCAGAAGAAAAGTGTAATTTTCCTAAAGCTTTCACTATCTATTTATAGCATTCCACTAGGGTTAGGTTTGAATTATTTGGCATTAAAATAATGAAAATATCAGAGGGAAAAACCCTACAAAAGTGGCCGGCCCGACATAGTGGATTTGGGCCTCACTTTTTGTAATTTTGCAGTTTTATCTTTTCTGCATCTCATTTTCTCAAAAACACCAATTTTCAAATTCAACCATTTAAATGCTAATTCTAACTATTTAATAACTATAAATAATTATTAAATAGTATTGTCATTTATCATATTTATTAATTGAACCATACAAAGTATCATAATTAACAAATATGCCCCTAAAACTCTTTCTTTACAATTTCGCCCTTACTTAGTGAAAATTTCACAAATAGACATAGTCTAAATTGAGAATTATAATTGATTAATCAAAACTAATTATATGAGTCTTACAAGCAATATTATCTCAACTAGTGCGGGGACCATGGGTCTATATAACCGAGCTTCCAATAAGTAGATCAAGAATTTAGCACTAAAATTCACTAACTTATTAATTCTTCGTTGAATCCACGCATAGAACTTAGAATTGCACTCTCAGTATATAGAATGCTCTATATGTTCCACCATATAGACACATCATTAGTTATCCATTGTTATAATCCTAATGTGATCAATGATCCTCTATATGAATGATCTACACTGTAAAGGGATTAAATTACCGTTACACCCTACAATGTATTTATTCCTTAAAACACTTGACCCCGTATAAATGATATTTCAGCTTATGTGAAATGAGTACTCCACCATTTATGTTCGTTTGGTCAAGCTCGAAGGAGATCATCCTTTGCTTACTATTCGCCAGATAGAAGCTATAGATTCCATGTTTATGATAGCACTCCCACTCAATTGCACTATCGTGTTGCCAAAATGTACGTATCACCCTGACCTAAAAGTAGGCTTAACTAACAAATCAAAGAACACGAATAGCCTTTCAAGATTGAGCCTAATCATAACAGGATTAAGAACATTTGATCTAGGATCAACTAGGCGATATTGACTTGAATAGATATTACGGTAAGTTTAATAAATCTAAGTCAAAGTTCAATATCGGTCCCTTCCGATGCATACTCCATGCATCCAACCTGAGCTTTACTTTAACCAATGCTCTGGAAAGAACATAGTATTTCTCCAAATGCAAGTAAACTCTTGTTGTAGATTATCATATCAGTAAATCCCTATGTCTGATAAATCTAGGAAACTTTATTCACATAGTCATGTTTACTTTCCAATGTGTTGACGACACAATAAACAGGATCAAGTATGTGAAAAGGGTTTCAGATGGATTTATACATTATGTACATATAATCATGAAATAAATCATGTGAACCATGCAACATTAAATGTTATTTCTGATCTATATTAATAAGTAAATTTGATTATATTGAAATGAGTTTTATTTAGGGCATAAAACCCAACAAACTCCCACTTACACTAATATAAAACAAAAGTGCGTTTCAAATAATCTCAACACCTTGATATACAAATCAAGTGTAGTAGTAGTAAACTCCTCGTAATAGGATCTGAAAGGTTGAATTAAACACAACCTTTTCTCCACCATTACTCTTCCTTAATCACAAAATCATTGATAATGTGAAATTCCTCTCTATATGTCTACTCTCTCGGGATACTGGATTCTATATCTTTGGCAACTACTTTTGGTTAATCAGGAAATTAACACTAGTAGTTTAAGGCAATTTGGAATGGTGCCAAAGATGTATAGAACTTTCCTTAGACTGAATAAGTACCTTTCCTGCAGCTTTAACATTCAGTCCCTATCTGGTAGACCTAGATAATTCAGATAGGTTTTTACACTTCTCCAAAATCACTATTCCACCCCCAGAGTAACCACCATCTTATCAGAAAGATTTACTAGCACAAAGGCAAATTTCGAAATCTGATATGGTGTAGTCTAAGAGTTTTAAACACACCCTTATAGACTAACATATAGTTCCTCTTCTTAATCTTAGGATTTACGTGATTGTCTTCCAATGTTCTTCTCTTGGATTAATCTGATACCTACTCATTACTCCCACTCAACAGCAGGTGTCTGGTCTAAGGCATACAAAAGCATATCTAAGACCTCTCACTGTTGATATAAGAAATTCTTTCATGGCTTTATCTTTTCTGGAATAGTTGAGACTTTTCCTTAGATAAATAAAATCTATGCCTAAGAAGTTGTGAAGCTTCTATAGATTTCCATTAGAAAGAAAATGCTTCAGCATCTTACTAAAGTAAGTTGCTTGCATTAGAGTAAATAATTACCAGGTATACCACAAGCCATAGGTTTAGATAAACTCAAACCTATAATACTAGGAACAAGAAGTTTTGTTAAGTCCATTGAATAGACTTATAAACGTAAATTTCCTTTTATGTCCTTGTAATAGAAAAATTTAGGTTACTCCATGTGAATGGATTAAACCATAGTTCTATTGGCTTTCTTCTTAGTTTCTCATCTTGACAATCCATTACTTGTTTAAACTCACAATGGATTTTAATCACTAGTGTCTCCCAAGTCATAAGAAGGTGAGTTCCTAGAAACTCTCCCACTACGACAAGGTACCGTGAATTATGTCGAAGAAAACTAAATGGTATTAACCTCTTTGGCTGTGACAAGACAACAGAGGTAGTGGGATCATCATATGTAAGATGATAGAACACTTTTGGAATCAAGAATTAAATATCTCTTTTATTTGCTACTTGTTTTTCAGACTTAGTCATTTTCTTAGAAAAGTAGTATTTGTTTGATCAAACACTTTCTTATCTATTGACTATGGGATGATCCACCCCTAATCACTTAGAATAGCTAACAAACCATGGTTAACAGTTCTAGCTTTTCTTAAGATTTTGATTAGGTGATCCATGAATCTAGTAATGATTTACATTAAGTATACAACCATTACATCATTCTGAAATTGTATTACCATAGAAGGAATTAGGCAACGACTAGTAACTAATCATCAATATGCAACTCGAAATTTCTGGGGAGGTAAGTTTGGATATAATTCAAAAATCAATTTAATGATCTTTGAACTGCATATCTACTAACTATTTCTCCACCCCTATCAGTTCGCAAGATCTTTAACCACTTACCTTAATGGTTTTAACCATTGCTAGAAATTAATGAAATTTTTCAAACATTTCAAATTTCTTTGCATAAGGTATAATCTAGAGTTATCGTTTTAAGAATACAACGAAAAACTCATATCCACCCCTGAATGTACATCCATCTGCGAATGAGATGAACTACTTTCAGTGGATATAGGCATATTAACTCTTTGCAGAGATTGATCTTGTCAAATCCACTATGAACAAGATACAAATGCCATAGATTAAAAAAATTGTGGTAGTGTCTTTTGATGACTTAGGTTTATAAAAGAATTCTTAGAATAGTGCAAGTGGATCCTGGTCACAGAATACCTAACTCATATTCCATACAGTTTGAATCCATTAATAAAAGATGGATATTAAACACTTGAGAAAGTGTAACTGTATTGTATCTGGAATTAGAAATATAAGAAAATTTCTGTTTGGATTCTAAAATTAAAGTCAAAGACTTAAATTCAACCAAATATAATGAGTAATTCTTTCTTGGACCACCACTACTATTTAAACTCTAAGTCAGATTTGCCCATACAAGTAGGAGATTTCTAAGATTGAGGATTTATATCAATTGGGAATAGAATTTCGGGATTATAATCATATGCGTCATTTAATTTCTTAAGAGAAAATATAGAATGACATGAAATAATTTATAGACCATTCATCCAATGATATGTTATTGAGCTAATTCGAAATGAATAAGCTAAGAGGAATTAGGGTAATTTCGTTTAAAATAAGAATCCAACGATGCTTCGATTAGCGAAAGTCAAAGTAATCTTATTTATACAATCTTCTTGTTTCATATCGTAAAAATACTAGTCTAAGGTGTTATCAATTGATGAACAGCTAGATGTCGCATATACAATATTTATCTTTCGAGATCTAACACTATTATGTATGTCTAATGGTGAAAATCCACTAGGGATTTATCTCATTAGATAAACAAGCCAAGTTAGACCAACAATGAAGATTTGAAATTAAACTACAACTTAATAACAGAAAATAACATGGTTCAATATAAATTCATACACAATTCAGAAATTATAAGCATATAGCAAGTAGGAATGACAAGTGAAAATACTAAAACATACAATCCTAAATAATTTCCAAGGTTTTCAACAAACTGATATCAGTGTCCCGTTTAGGCGAGAGTCAAAGCTACCATTCATTGAATAGAGTTGTCAGCTCGTCTAAAATGTTAAACATTCTAGCAACCTTTTATTCGATCAAGATTGAAATTCAGCGTTGTCCCGTTTAGGCGAGAGTCAAGGCAATTCTATCTTATGAGCTTCCACCATTGTTTCATAATTTGCAAGTCAAGTATGGTCGCCACCATTAGGGTGATCCATACCATACAAAACACTTACAAACTACTTATCATGCGAGGTTAAACGGTGCGAAATTGCTAATGAACGTTCCTCCATTAGGGAGGATTACTCACTAAAACAAACACGGTGTAAAACCCACAATGGAGATCGAATATCTTAATAATAAAGCTCATTATTTAAAAAGAGTTGTATTTTCTTTGATTCTCTTTATTTATTCTATTTATTTTAAATATATATTTATTAAAATTTCCAATTTAGAATGAAAAATTCTAAATATAAATTTTAATTTAATATTTATAAATTTTACTTAGATGGATATGAAAATAACATGAATTATTTCCATCTTAGTAATAATTTCCAATAAATATTTAGAAAAATATTCAATTTAAGTTGTTACAAAATTAATTTAAATTAATTTACAAATCAAATTTAATTTTCTATAAATATATATTGCATTTCGAAAAATTAAAGTATTCAAGGACACAATTTTCGAAAATGCAAGTTAAAATAAAAAATTAATCCTGGAAATATTATTCTAATTTAATGTTGGCCCAAAATTAATTTACAACAAAAAATATAATTTTCCTATTTAATTGAATATATATAAGAAAAATTTCAAATATTTAAGTATGATGATGAAAATCAACTTAAATATTAATTTTCTATTTAATTAAATACACTAGAAAAATAATTCAAGCAAAAATATCATCTATCTAGATTTTCCTTTGACTAATTAATTCAATTTCTAATAATATACTTTAATTCAATTTATTTTAAATTAATCAATAAATGAAAAAATCATTGATTTAAGTTGGTCCAAAATTAAAATAAATAATTTACAACTTTAATCTATTTTTCAAATAAAATTTGAAATTTCAGCATTTAAGAAATGCAATTTCAAAATTTGATTAATAAAATAAAGAAAAATATATTTTGAAAATTATTTAAATTTAGTTGAAAAAATAAATTTCAACTAAAATAATTTTCTATTTAATTAAGTGTCATGAAAAAGAAATATTTAAGTATCTTGATGAAAATCAACTTAGATATTTAATTTTCAAATTAATTAAATGTATTAAATTCAAGAAATAAATAATTAAGTGTAGAGAAGGCTTAATTATTAATCTCTAGTTTAATACTAGGAAAAAATATACTTAAAATAAATTGTACCAAAATTAATTATTTAAATAATTAATTTCACAATTTATAATATTTTCCTATTTAATATTAGAAATAATAAGTAGTCTAGAAATAACTATCTAGAAAATATCTTATTTGACTAAGTATCTTTTCCACCAAATTTGAAAAAATATCTAATTTAAGTTGTATTTGAAAAAATCTAGAACTTAAATATTTTCAAATTTAAATTTAATTAAATATCAAAAATTAAGTTGTAACCACTTAATTTGAAAATATTCTATTTTAAGTTAATATTCGAAAAGATATTAACTTAAAAAATATCTAAAGAATCTTAATAACCAATACCTCAAATTCCTCAACTTAATTTTGAAATTTTAAATTCAAAAGATATTCAGATTTAAGTTGGTTAGTTGTAGATAACTAAATATCAACTTAAATAGGAATATTTAATGAAAAATTTAAATTAAGCTTCAGAAAGAATCTAGATGGTTATAATTCTATATTTAATTAAATACAAGAAAATACATATAGTTTAGCTTAGAATAAAAAATTCTTAAAACTATATTTTTCTTAAATTAATTTCAAAATAAATGAAATTAATTATGTTGCTAATCAATTTTATTAGGTTAAACTAGTTTAATTAACCTAGTACAGTTATTCAAATCAGGCAAATGGACCTTCACAATTGGGGTGGTTCATGTGAGGGGGTGCTGGGTTCAGTATGTCGTACCCACTACTATGGCTCCCAACTCTCACATAAGGCCCAAAAGAGAGGAATTTAACCTTAATAAGAATAACTTTTATTAATTGAATAGGCCCAAAAACAAAATGGGCCTAAATAAAATCTATCAAGAACTATGATATTTTATTTAGCAACAACAACCTATATGCATCTATAATAAAATTAAACACATAGGCTCACACAGGCACACTTTGGATGGGTCCTATCATGTTGCTAGGTCATACACAGATGAAAGAAGTTTGTAAATATACCAGTTACAAATTATTATCTTGACCAAGGGAGCCATCAGATTAATAGATCTGGCAAAAGGTAACCATGGCTATTTACAATCAAGTAATAATAGGTTTTGAAAACTTACACACAAGCTAAAACACATACTCCTGCAACAAGGTTAGTTGGATAGTTGGATGTAAGATTTATTTAATTTTAAATTAAATAATTAATTTTGAAAATAATTAATTAAATAAAAAAATTTCGAAAAATTTAAAAAATAATTTGAAAAATTCGAAATTTAAAAAAAAAAATTAAATTTAAAATTAAACCTACAATTTTGAAAAATTAGGTTTCAACCAACCTAAATATCATTTCAAAATTTGCTAACTACTTTTAAAATTTAAATGTTATTTTATAAATAAAAATTAAATAAAAAATTAAAAAAGATAAATGAATATCTTTTTCAGATTTTAAATGTAATTTAAATAAATAAAATAACAAAATTTAAAAGTTAGCAAAATATCTTAAAATTTAAAATATTTAAAATCTGACCTTAAATTTAAAAATAAGATAAGATATAATCAAATTTAAAAATAAGATAGATTATTAAGCAAATAAGATAGATACTAACTATTTTTAAATTCAAATTACACTAATATCTTGAATTAAATTTAAAAAATATTAAATTAATTCATAATGATAATTAGAATTGAATTAGGAATAGTAAAAGTATAAATATAGAACTACACAAAAAATCGGAAGTTAGTTCCATGAAAAAGCATGAAAAATCGAAGAAAAACGAAAAAATTGTGAGCTGTACGGACAATTTTCGCGATCGCAGGAAAATTTCAGCACAGCTCCCATTTTTTCGAATCTTCAAAAAATCATAACTAATTCAAATTAAATCGAAATTGAGTTCTGTAAAAATGTAACTTGCTTAATTTTTTCCATACTATCCAATAAAAATAATTCTAGAAACAGATATTCAATTATTTTTAATGAAAATTTACAAACACCAATCAATCATCAAATAACACTCAATACAACATGATACCATCCAAAAACAAACAAACAATCGTTTTAAAGTCCAAATTTCTTGCAAGTAAATCAATTACCATGGCTCTGATACCAATTGTTGGAATTTATTTTACCAGGATCTTAGATCTACTCACAAGTATGTTGATTAACACCCTAAATATGAACTTTCTAAAACGATGAAATAAACACATATAAAGTTTAGGAAACCTTACATTGGGTGCAGCGGAATAATATGACTCCTTCCGTTCAGATATCTAGCCCTTGATTCCTTTACGTAGCGAGCATTATCAATATCTGAACCTGGATCTCTTTCTCTGAATCTTTGATGCTGAAACTCCTTCTTGCTGAAAGTCTTTCTTCACGATCTTCCTCACTATGATTGAGGTATCACTTGCTGTGTGTGGGCACTACTCATACACTAAGAATTTCAAAATTTAAGGAAGAAGAAAGAGAGAGTGGATTAGGCCAAAGATAGGGAGAGAGAAGGCTCAGTTTTTTCTGAATCAAAAGTGTCAGAAGAAAAGTGTAATTTTCCTGAAGCCTTCACTATCTATTTATAGCATTCCACTAGGGTTAGGTTTGAATTATTTGGCATTAAAATAATGAAAATATCAGAGGGAAAAACCCTACAAAAGTGGCCGGCCCTACATAGTGGATTTGGGCCTCACTTTTTGCAATTTTGCAGTTTTATCTTTTCTGCATCTGATTTTCTCAAAAACGCCAATTTTCAAATTCAACCATTTAAATGCCAATTCTAACTATTTAATAACTATAAATAATTATTAAATAATATTGTCATTTATCATATTTATTAATTGAACCATACAAAGTATCATAATTAATAAATATGCCCCTAAAACTCTTTCTTTACAATTTCGCCCTTACTTAGTGAAAATTTCACAAATAGACATAGTCTAAATTGAGAATTATAATTGATTAATCAAAACTAATTATATGAGTCTTACAAGCAATATTATCTCAACTAGTGCGGGAACCATGGGTCTATATAACCGAGCTTACAATAAGTAGATCAAGAATTTAGCACTAAAATTCACTAACTTATTAATTCTTCGTTGAATCCACGCATAGAACTTAGAATTGCACTCTCAGTATATAGAATGCTCTATATGTTCCACCATATAGACACATCATTAGTTATCCATTGTTATAATCCTAATGTGATCAATGATCCTCTATATGAATGATCTACACTGTAAAGGGATTAAATTACCGTTACACCCTACAATGTATTTATTCCTTAAAACACTTGACCCCGTATAAATGATATTTCAGCTTATGTGAAATGAGTACTCCACCATTTATGTTCGTTTGGTCAAGCTCGAAGGAGATCATCCTTTGCTTACTATTCGCCAGATAGAAGCTATAGATTCCATGTTTATGATAGCACTCCCACTCAATTGCACTATCGTGTTGCCAAAATGTACGTATCACCCTGACCTAAAAGTAGGCTTAACTAACAAATCAAAGAACACGAATAGCCTTTCAAGATTGAGCCTAATCATAACAGGATTAAGAACATTTGATCTAGGATCAACTAGGCGATATTGACTTGAATAGATATTACGGTAAGTTTAATAAATCTAAGTCAAAGTTCAATATCGGTCCCTTCCGATGCATACTCCATACATCCAACCTGAGCTTTACTTTAACCAATGTTTTGGAAAGAACAAAGCACTTCGCCAAATGCAAGTAAATTATTGTTGTAGATTATCATATCAGTTAAACCCTGTGTCTGATAAATCTAGGAAACTTTATTCACATAGTCATGTTTACTTTCCAATGTGATGACAACACAATAAACAGGATCAAGTATGTGAAAAGGGTTTCAGATGAATTCATACATTATGTACATATAATCATAAAATAAATCATGTGAACCATGCAACATTAAATGTTATTTCTGATCTATACTAATAAGTAAATCTGATTATATTGAAATGAGTTTTATTTAGGGCATAAAACCCAACAGGTTTAACATTCAATGCTTTACATTCGTCTTCTTCTTCCTTGGTTAATCAATCGATCGCCAATTTTAATTTTTTAATCTCTTAGATTTTGGTGAACGGAGAGTCACGGTTGTCACTGTACTAATTCTTTTTCATCTTCTTCAGGTTTTTGACTCTTATCTCTGTCATTCTCTTTTCTTCAATATTCATTCTTCGAGTTTCTTTGTATTCATTTTTTTAATTATTTAGAAATTTTAGAAACTATCATATGATATATAAATTTTTTTAATTATCATATGATTTATATATAAATAATATATAATTTTCTTTTTTGATATATGAGTTGTGTCTGCTCTTGAAGAGCCCTCAGAGGCTTTAGTCGGTGTGTTCGAAGACACTAATCTCAACAATTTCAAACTCAAATAAAGTGAATTGATGCGGATTTAAAATTTATGAAAAAAAATAATAAAATTGGAAAAGCGATTTTGAACCTTAAATAATTAAAGTGGTAAACAAAATTGATAAAAAATTTAGTATAATTTTAAGCTAATCTCAATGAGGAGATAATCTTAAAATTATGGGTAAAAATAATCACATTAATTTGTGAGTAGTAATGTGAGTTTGGTTTTTTAATTTGGTTGAGAAAATTAAAAATATCAAATGGTATTTTTTTATGGTAAATACTATTTTGGACCCTATGTTTTGCAATGACAAAACTATATATATTTTCTGTATTTGTTCGTGTTAGGAATTGTCTTCAAGTTGGTTATATTAAAAAAAATTGTCAAAAATTAAACTCAGGGTCTTATTTTTATTATTTTAAAAAATACAGGATCTATTTTGTCATTTAACAAAAAAGAGAGTCTAATTTTCCATATTAAAAGTATATATATGTATATATATTATTTTTAATTTAGTGGTATATTAAAATAACATACTTTATATTTAAGCATACTAAACTAAATTTTTTATCTCTTTTATAGTATATATTATAAGATTTATTTAATCAATTTCTTCTATTATCCTTGTATTATTTTATAATTAAATTATACATATCTTAATTTATTATAATAAAATATAACATTTACAGTGAATTAAAGTTCTGAAGAAGAGATAAGATAGTAGAGTCGTTTGCCTTGCAATTGTTGGTAATTGTCATGTATTTGATTAATGAATTTCATTCTTCATAAAAAAAAATTATATCTTTGCAATAATAATAAGTTATAAGTTCCTATACCTCATTTGATTGGTCACATTTTATACATAATTTAAAATTCCCATTATTATAACATGATGTATTTTTACAATGAATTTGACTAAATTTTATCTTATTCAATATTTGACCCAATTTGATTTTTTTTAAAACAAAAAATTGATTTAATGGGACCCAAATTCCACCCAATTTCCGCTAAAATATTCCCTCAAAAATGTCTTTAATGTGATTGTCTTAAGCCTTAATTACGCCTGATTTTCACACACATATGCCTAGTCGTTAATGGCGCCACCAGATAGGTCCAAAAATAAAAAAAACGGATATTAGTAAAAAAGGCGGGAGATTCTAACGAATCAGAAGTCATTGATTATGGCCACGCTGTCGAGTTCATATGGTCTCGACCGCAGAGAATTATTTCATATGTTTTCCCTTTCGCTTTAGACCTTTACACGCCTTATTCTGAAACAGTACGCTCAAGTTTACAGTCTGTACTGATCAAAATCTACAACTAGTAGTAGTGGAAGCCATCAAAGCTCTCTACTTTTTTTTTGTTTGGAAATTAGGGTTTTTTTTTTTTATTTTTAAATTTGTTTATCTCTTTCTCGATTTTCTCTCCTTTCCTGTTTGGTTTCCGGGAAAATAAATTCTTATCTTCTCAAAATCACAACCCAATAATTACCATGCATCAAACGTTAAGATATCTAGATTTTCCGAAGACTGTTTTGCTAATTGTGTTGTAGATCGAGGTTTATTTAGGTTTTGGGGGTTGAGATAATGCCAAGGCAGAATCTGAGTATGGATTTAATGATCCCTGGTAAAATCAGAAAAAGAGGGTGTTCTTCTTCGGCATCTTCTTCTTCCTCTGTGATCCAAAACTACAGGTTTAAGAGAGCGATTCTTGTTGGGAAAAGAGGTGGATCCACTACGCCCGTGCCTACATGGAGGCTCATGGGCTGTTCGAGATCTCCCGCGTCGGCATTGCGAAACATGGACTCGCCTAAGTATCCTCCTTCGCAAGGCGGCACCGGTAAAACCAAGCAACTTCCTCCGGTCTCGGCCAGGAAGCTTGCGGCCACGCTCTGGGAGATGAATGAGATACCTTCGCCGAAGGTTAAAGAAGGCTCGGACGAGAGGAGACTTAGGAAGGAGCTCAGAGCTAGAGAGAGGATGTCGAGGTCTATGCATTCGGGTTCTTTGCCTCCACATCTCTCTGATCCATCCCATAGTCCAGTTTCCGAGGTAGGCTTATTTATTATGGTTTAAATTTTTCTTTTAAATTTAAAGCCATTTAACTCGTCTTTGATTAGTGAGAAAATTCAAATCTTCTGCCATATGTCCTGGAATCTGGCATGAAGTATGACTTGGCAAATGTCTCTTTAAAATTTATCTGCCACACCCCACTTTTAAAAATCAAATATTTGACCTTGATCATCGGGTTATAGGTTGTATAGTAACGTGGAATCCATATAGTGATTCGTTTTGAACTATCAATAAATAGTAAAGTTGATATGATCACAATGATTGGTTTGTTCACTACTATTGCTGAGATGCAAAACTTAAATAAGAATCATTTGGGGCCATGTTATTGCAAGTCATGATCAATACTATCCTGTTTGTGTTTCTTATCTTTGTCGTTATATGATTATGATGGTGTTGATGTTGAATATTAACATTTTATTTACTTACTTATGATGAATTTGACATGTAGAGGATTGATCGATCTGGAACTGGTAGTCGCCATAGAAGAACTCCATCTGTTTCTCATAGGCTTAGAGTTACAGAACGTCATGCCGGAGGGTTGGATTCACTCAGCAATGCCAGCTTAATGGAGGTACTTCAAGTTAATAATCTGTTTGATTCTGTGAATTGGTTACCCTTCTATCTTTATTCGCACTTATTTTTTATTCGTATTTCGATTGAGTAATGTAGTATGAAGTATTTCCTTTCTTTTATGAGTAAATTGTAGAAGATGTTAATTGCCGAACTTGTTGCCTGATTGTCTTATTAATACAGGTTGAGACTAGATCCAGAGCTCAGACTCCTACTGCATCCACTGGTGGTGTCAAGACTCGACTTAAAGATGTTAGTAATGCTTTGATGACATCTAAGGAGTTGCTAAAAATTATCAACCGCATTTGGGGTCATGAAGATAGACCTTCTTCAAGCATGTCACTGATTTCAGCTTTACATGCTGAGCTGGAGAGGGCTCGTATGCAGGTCAATCAATTTATACAAGAACACCGATCTGATCAGAATGAGATTAACTACATTATGAAGTGTTTTGCTGAAGAAAAGGCAGCATGGAAAAACAAGGAGCAGGAACTGGTTGAGGCTGCTATTGAATCTGTAGTGGGAGAGCTAGAGGTGGAGAGGAAGCTGAGAAGAAGATCCGAGAGCTTAAACAAAAAACTTGGAAAAGAATTGTCAGAGACAAAGTCTTCCCTTCTTAAGGTAGTGAAAGAACTTGAAACGGAAAAGAGAGCTAGAGAGATAATGGAACAAGTTTGTGATGAATTAGCCAGAGATATTGATGAAGATAAAGCTGAAGCAGAGGAACTAAAGAGAGAATCTGCAAAAGTTTGTGAAGAGGTTGAGAAGGAAAGGGAGATGATGCAACTAGCTGATATGTTGCGGGAGGAAAGAGTTCATATGAAACTCTCTGAAGCAAAACATCAGCTTGAGGAGAAGAATGCAGCTGTTGATAATTTGAGGAATCAACTTGAAGTATTTTTAGGAACTAAAAGAAGCAAGGACAAAGGGCGTGGCATCACTTATCCAAATGATGAAGAGCTCGAAGCTTATATTGCTGCAACTCGTTTTGGTTTGCAACAGAAAGAACTAAAAGATGATGATGGGAGTGAAGTAGTTGATGGAGCGGAATGTGAGGAGGATTTGGCTGAAAGTGATCTTCATTCAATAGAATTGAACATGGATAACAATAACAAGAACTACAACTGGCCTCATATACTTGGGGCTGCTCGTGATTCAAGAAAGGCTCTAATTGATCAAGAAGAAATTAAAGAGAGGAAGTCCACATCTGGGAAAGCACCAAGAAAAAGTACTACTTCACTACAAAGGAGCACATCAGATGGAGTGGAGCTTCGTATCCCAAGTGAAAAGCTTCAAACATCAGGAGATGGGATTGATTGGGACAGATTTTCTGAAATAGAGAGGCACTTGCAAGGAAAAGGTTATGGGGATGAAATGTATGGATACAAATCTTCAAAGGGTCTTCGAGACCAAATTTTGTCCGGATCTCGATTGGGACCTGCAGGAGTTCATGCTAGTCCAACACGGCAATGGGGACAACCACGCACATCTAGAGATTCTACCAATTCAGTTCTGGAGAGGACTGCCGTGGTTCAGGGAAATGGATCAAGAACACGACTAATGGAAGCCAGAGGCGAAGGCCTAATCACTAGAAAATCTAAAAGATGAGAAATGCTCTTCTTAGGCATGCCATTCCATTCTATCTGCAAAAGGATTAGGTGGCTGTCTTTGACTTTAATGTAAGATCTATACACAGAGACACAAAGGCAGTCAATGTTGAGATCTTTTCTTTCATTGGTAGATGCTTTTGTTTTTTGATATCTTAAGAGCATCTTGGTCGCAGCGCACTCAGCTGCCCGTTTACTGCTCTATTTCAATTACACATGCCGTGCTTGTAGATTTATTGTAGAAAGCTTTGCTAATTTAGCAAATTCCCCTTATGTACAAAAACTTCTAGTATTATTGAGATGAATATTGCTAGAAGTACTCAATATTTGACCTCATGTGTGTTTGTTCCTCTTATTAAAGTACTAAATTTGCATAATTTGCTTGTAAAAGCTGTTTCTTGGGCTTTTTATTAGAAATTTAAATTTCAAACCAGAAGAAAAGAAAGTAGTTTAACCATCTTTAAAAAGAAAAAAAAAAGATATTGAAGACAAGACATCAAAAGGTCATTTCGATTTTCCCCAACCATCTTTATACCAAATCCCATTTGTTGGTGCTTATGAGAGACCCTTTCAAGGGTAAAGTGATAAAATGACAACTAAAAAAATCCAATGAGATGAGGGAGTAAACTTCTCAAAAGAGTCATCAGCTGTCTATCATAATTCAATGGCGACAATCATTCCATTGGAGCAGGCTTGCCTCTACTTTAATGTAATTGGTCGCTGAATGAGGAAAGGAGACAAACCATTTGGCTCTCATTATCATTATGCAAATAATGAGGTGTAAAGTTTGGAATGTATTTTGGCTCTCAGCTGTTCAAGGGTTTCACATTTCATAGGCTAATAATGGCTACGCTACCATTACAAAATCAACTTACCAGGCCAACTCCAATGGAAATATCTGTTTATCCGTAAGTGGAGCTAAATAGTCTCATAAAATATTATTATTATTTTATAGAGAAAAGACAAAAAAAATACCTACAGTTAGAACCTGCATCCAACTAATATTTATATAAGAATTGCTAAAAGATACCACTAGTGTTTAGCATCCTTCTCGGTTTCATATCGCTATTGGTGTAGTTAAATATCTGGTCCAATATAACTTAAAAAAAAAATAACTTTCACAGAATATCACTAACTAATCGTAAAACGTCACTTTACCACTGGTACCTGATAGAAATACTCTATTTATATGTATGGACATTGTTTTTTAATTTGTGGAGTCCAATGCTTTCATTGGAGTTGCCCTAAGCAATTTCTATATGTGTCCAACAAGTAAAAGTAAAAGTGTGCACCCCCAAACCAATTTATATATGTGTCCAACAAGCACCAAATAAGATTGCCTCCATTAGAGTTGCCCTAAGAAAAAGATCACAAACCAAAAATCTATTGGAAAAGTATACAAGATAAACAGTCATTTTTGTCATTTGGAAAGCCAAAAAGGGAAATGAACTACCAGAAATAGAAAAGGAAAATAACTCGTAAAATATGCTCAAGGAGTTTAGATTAAAAACATAGTAATTCCTTCCTATCCCATTGACTGCACACAAAAAGATGCACAGAAACAATATCCTGAAGCCTTAGGGGGAAAACCATCAACTGCCCTATTATGTTGAACCTTAAAAAAATCAGAATGAGTGGCATTCATTATACACCAGGCACTAAAGTTAGCCCAAAGACTCTACAATATGACTTACAGTAGGCATAATCTACTAAATCAAATTTATATTACAGTTCATCATCACCAACTTCCACTTTCACAGAACAGAGAAACAAATCTTCATCATCTTTCTTTGCAAAGTTACCATTGTTTGGTTGAGCAGTACGTTCCCCTCCGCTGAATTCTAATTTCGCTCGAGCAATCTCACTAAGATCTGGAAGTATCATTCAAAAATTAGTCAAAAGATAGTATCTCAAATGTCTAAAGATGTACATTAAAGAGAGAATGAGATACCTAGATCAGCTGAGATAAGGGATTCCCCTTGGTAATTTGGTCCTGCCAAAATGGTTCCTGATGGAGAAACTATAAGACTTCCCCCGGAACAGACAACAGTATCTAAAGATGCATCGCCATTTGAGTCGCCAGATGTGTATTCTTCTGGAGGCATTGGATAGTCTTTCCTTAAGCAAAACTGATTTGCAGATAAAACAAAGCAACCACCTTCCAAGGCAATATGTGTCATTGATGCTCTCCATACATCTCTTGCTTCTGCTGTTGGTGCACAATATATTTCGATACCTATAATGATACTTACACAGGTTACATGCTAGTCATGTATATTTGTAACCATTATTTTGATCGAAAGCGGATTGTGATTGTAAAAGAGTTTACCTTTGGCATACAATTCAGTTCTTAAATGTGGCATTCTGTTGTCCCAACATATAAGTCCACCGATTTTTCCAATCGTAGTTTCATATACGGGCAGTGAAGATTTCTCTCCACCACACCATACAGCAGAATCAGACGACAATGGCAGTAACTTGCGATATTTGCCAAGAAATTGGCCCATGGCATCAAAAAACAGAACTGTGCTAAAGAGAACCAATTCAACTCTCTCCACTACTCCTATTACTAGATGAACCCGATATTTCTCAGCAATGCTTGCAAGCTGATCAACTTCAGGACCTGTATCAAACATCAGAGTTGCATAAGGTGAATAAAGCAATTGTCACATTCTATAGAAAAAGCTTAAATTGTTATAGGATAAAGACAATTCACCAGGCACACTAATAGCTGAGGCATAATACTTTTGATACTCATTGTTATCCTCTAAATGGCTTTCTTTCATAGCATTAAACATCACACTATGTGGATAACCTCCAACAAAGGCTTCAGGAAATACAACTAATTGTGATCCGTATGCAGCAGAACTAGCAACAAGTCTTTCTGCTTTATCTGCCAACAACAACAAGTCAGTAAATAGAAACGAAGATAAACTAGACCAAGTGGTAATTTTACTACTCTTGCATTGAACATCATCATGTACATACTAAATTTCAGAGATGAGAATAAAAGACCAGAAAGATGACAAAAGCAAAATCCTATACTCAAAACCTGTTCATGTTTACATGTATATTAAGTACAAAATAGTACTAAAAACAAATAACAAACTTGCAATGAAGGGTACAATGAAAATGGTGGGACATCAAAGAACTGGAATTTATATGTATGCGCCATTAAGTGGGAGGGACCCAATTTTGTATGAAAGAAATATTTGTTTGGCTTCTAAGAAAATCTGGTCCCACAAAAAAGAAAAAAAAAATTGAACAAAAAGGAAGGAAATTGACAAAATCACCAAATCCCACAAACAATCACCGTTTAACCCGTGAAAAATTCCCATTTGGTTAGTTGAAATGGTGAAGTGAACAGTGTACCTAGCGTAGCTGGGGTGTCATAGAACACAGTGGAAGCCTGAACGACGGTAACCCTCACCACCGGCCTCGGGACGACCACGTCGTTAAGCCCATTTACGGAATTAACGGAATGATTCGATTTCGGTGTTCGAGTCTTGGAGGAAGGTTTCAGAGGAAGAACAAGGTCTGGTCGGACCTGGGTGAGGAGCCACTGAATGGTCTCCCCATCAGAACGATGACCCAGTTCTCGGGTCAGTCGAAAGATACCAGGGCAACACGTGGCTGGTATTCTGACCCGCCTGTGACGACCGTCGACTTTGGAATGCCTGTCGACCCCCTTTACACGACGCCGTTGCAGCGGTCCTGGCTGTTGTATCTGGACTTGAATCGGCAAATGAGGGTGCTCCTCTCCCTCGCTAATCCCAGGAGGAGCCGTGGCTGTGGTGGTTATGGGTTGATTAGTGTCCATTGTGGTGTCAAGAAAGGAAAGAAAGAGTGAGAGAGGTACTAAAAGGAGAAGGAGAAGAAGAAGAAGAAGAAGAAAGGTGATTATTTGCAATCTGTTGGATAAATTGTGGGGGTTGCTTTTAAGCCTAAGGCTGACACAACAATATACAGTCAGTAACAACAGTTGCAGAAATGTTGCAGATTGACTAAAGAAATTTCAGAGTCGAAGTCCAATGGTGTTATTAGTATTCCATGGAATTAGGTGTCGTTTATTGATGAAGTTACACGACATGGCGCTCTACCTAACAATTAGTTGCCCTTGTTTCTTATATTATTGTTATAGGAAAATGAGGCACATTCCATTTTTAGTACTTTGACATCTCCAATGTTTAAAATTTTTATTATATTTATCTTTTACATTATTCTTTGTTATGTCAAAAGACGTGACATCCATTTGAGTGACACGTGAGGAACATTTCATGACATGAACGGGTAATATGCTCCATAATGTACAGTCCAAAGTGATTTATCATTTGTAAACAACTGATTAGAAGAGTAAGATGGAATATTCGGACATGATAAATGGCACCGTCCGACCTGCGTCAATCTTGCAACAAGCTCACATACACCGGCCAAGGTAAATGCATTTGGAATTTCTTCAGAGATACTTTTCTCTTTTATTTATCAATTAAATTCCTATTTTAATGAGATTTCTACATGCAAATGATGTAATTTAGTGAAATATATATGTTGACCTCGATTTTAGCCAACTCACAGTGTAGTCATATTTATGATCAGTATCACCACGTGTACACAATAAGAATAAGTAAATAAAGAGATACAATATTTTTACAAAGGTTCGACTCCCTTAGCTAGCGAGTAATGACCTACTCCCCTTTTAAGATCACAAGTGTTGTGGATTTTGGAATGGCTCTCTTAAGATTACAATAGTGAGAATTAGTAGGCAAGTAAGAGAGATGAGAGAAACTTAGTGTCTACTATAATGCTTGAGGCATGTAGAAGAGAGAGAGAGCTAAGATTTATGACTTAGAGCTTTAGAGTTTAGGGGAACTAGGTTTAATTTTGTGCTCTTTATATAGGAGAGCTTACAAGAGATGATAGGTTCATATCTCCTTAAATGAGGAGATATCACCTATTTGTTACATTATAAAATAATAAACAAATAATGCGTTAATTAGTCCCCAAGAATAGGTAAATTATGAAGTTTATCTCCTATTTTTATGGGTTTATTGAAGCTCAATTCGTAGCTTGAAGTTCTATCTAGGATGGATGTTGCAGAGGCACAACAAGTGCCTACCAGGGGAGAAGCTGGTCGGTCCTTCCCTTGCTGGAGGCTGGTTGGCTTATGCTGGCTATAGGGTTGGCCAGAGGGGTTTGGCCAAACCCCTTAAGGTGGCCAATCTGTTGTCTCTTTGTCCCGCTTAAGTATTTGGACTCCCCGTCAATTGATATGTTATGTGCGATGACTTGGTCTTCTTGTTGACAAGTTGAACTCCACGTGGCATCAATCTTGCCCACGTGGACATGTCACGTCATGTAGGAAAAATTAGGATAACATTTGTCCCCTCAAGTCCATGTGCAGACGTCATTTGCCATTTTTGACTTAGCCTCTAAGTCTGCCTACAACTTTTCTATAGTGGGCATGTCAGCCAGCGATATTCAATAACTGTTGTTGTGCCAATCGAAGTCCAAATTTCAAGACGAGGCATTAAATGCCCCATTACTGAAGAGGCACTCAAATTTTCACTTTTTCATTCAGCTGTATTGGATCAAGAATGGTACACGTACTGAACACGTGTCACCCATCCGACAAGCTTAGTGATAGAATAAGTCCATGTTCGAGCAAAGAGTTCCCACACGTACTTGAAGGGCAAATGTTATCCCAAAATTTGCACAGAGTGACATGACATCCATCTGAATTACACGTGAAGAACATTTTGTAAAGTCCTTTTTTGGCAAGTTAGTTGACAAAATAATTTTTCCTTTTATGGTAAGATTGGTGTGCATTCATTTTTCGATTTCTTGCCTTATAAATCCGGATTGTAGTTGCTCTTTTCCTTGTTAGGAAAGTTGCACTTTCAGCTGAACTTTCCTTTGTTGAAAACTTCTTAAAAGAGAAGAAATTCTCTTTTGGAAAGTTGTCTTTTTTAGGGAAACTTTGATTATTGCCTTTTCCTTTTTGATTTCGATTGTATCTTGATACAATCAGAATATCTAATATGTTTTTGGCAGGAATCAAGCATTGATAGAAGATCGGACCCGATTTTAGCAAGTTTCCCGATTCTGGTGTGATCTGCTGCGTCAGCCTCTAATTCTGATGTAGCAGATCGTGTTTTCTTAGGAAAGTTTTTGTACAGCTGTAGATTCGAACTTGTGGTTGCCTCTTTGGTTTCTATGATCTATAAATAGAGCCTAGAGAGCAACCATTCAAATTAACTCTTCCATTAATCATTTTTTGCATTTATCTTTTTGAGAGACGAGTGTTTCTTTGTTTTGTGAGAGCCTAGTTGTTCATCTAGGTTCTAGTTGTTTATTTCTATTCTTACTCTATCTTAGAGGTTGTGAAGAATTACTTGACTGAACAAGAGATTGGTCTTCGGGAGAAGACTTGATAAAGCCTTACTTCGGGAGAAAGTAAGCACTTGGTCTTCGGGAGAAGACTTGATAAAGCCTTACTTCGGGAGGAAGTAAGCACTTGGTCTTCGGGAGAAGACTTATTGAAGCCTTACTTCGGGAGGAAGTAAGCACTCACACTTCAAAGACGAAGGGAGTTCGGGCTTAAAGGTGTTTCAAGAAGTCAGATTCATAAAGTGGATTACAAAGGATTGCGGCAATACTTTAGAGGGAGTCTAAACTTGTTTAAGTCAATTGTCTTTGTAATTTTGATACTTTATTAATTGATTTCATTCTCTGGGCGTGGCCCCGTGGACTAGGAGTGTTCGTGAGAACACTGATTGTAAAGACCGCATATGGTTAATACCTTGAATTATTAAATAATTAGGGTTTATGTATGAGATTTTTTTATTATTAATAAAATACAATTATGGGAATTTAATTGAGTTCATTTAAGTTTTTATGCTACTGTATGTTAATTACCTAATTTCTGTGTTGTGTTCGGAAGCTGTGGAAAGCAACGTTGGGCTTTTAGAGAGTCGCGTTTATATGTTTAGAATATTTTATCAGGATGTTATTGTTGGGTTTTAGAGGTGTTGTAATTGGTCGGGACTTGTATAATGCCTAAACTACCCTTGGGTGACTTGAATGTTTGATATAAGTTGAGGGCAAAAAGGTCTTTTGGGTAAGACTTTATTTGTCTTATTTGGAATTGTCTATAGCTGATTATGAGGGTTTAGTTTTTTTAAAAAAAAAAAGAAAGAAAAGAAATTCATTTTGCTTTGCTTAAAGGAGAAGGAACTTAGAAAACCTTAAGAGAAAGCATCTCTCTCTTTCTCTCTTTGTCGTGCACCCTAAAGAACCAGCAAGAAGGAATTTTACTGCTGGAAATTATAGTGTGTAAACCTGAAAAAGAAGATTCAACCTAAGGTAAAGATTCCTAGCTTTCCTATTTTTATTTTAGTAAGCATAAGTTAGGTTTTAAGCTTGAATTTTGGGATTTTTTGTGCTGTGTGTATAATTGTTACTCTAATTGTAGTTCTGGAGCTTGTTGGTGATAGTTTAAATTGCTTTGAGTTATCTTTGTGGATTATATCAAGGTTTTGGCAAGGATTGAGTTTGAAAACTCAAACCTAGCTCTCTAATGGTGGATTGAGATTTTGTTTGATTTGATGAGTTCTGTTGGTTGGGATTGGTTTAGTGTAGTGTATGCAGGTATTCTAGAGGTTATTACAAAGTTTGGGATTGAATTGTGATGTGGGGATCGGTTTTGAGGTTTCCAGCTATGAACCGGTCGACCGGTTCTAGGAAGCCTCTAGCAACCGGTCGACCGGTTGGTACCCAGGATTTGGGGTTCCGGTTGGGAACCGGTCTGCCGGTTGGGGCTTTTTCCCGAGCCCTAGTTTTTCCCGTTTTTGCGTAATTTAGGGTGTTGGCATCCTATTTATCGATAGGGTTAAGCTTAGTTTGTATTTTAAATCCCCGATAAGTGTTTTAGCTTGTCTCTCATCGAATTTTGAACATTATGGTTTAGGGCCCTGTAAAACGTTGAGCTGCGTTTCCACTCAGGCTGACCGGCACACTTGAGCACGGAACGAGGTAAGATATCGTAAGAATATATATATATATGAATATATGTTTATTTTGGATGTTTTACACTACTAACGCTAAATGAATGTGATTTAAGAGTGTTAGTACAGTGTGACATAATTGTCTGGTTACAGTGTTACCAACACAAGTACCAGGGGGTACGTTGTGTCTGTGGTACAATACTTAGTAGTTTCTGGGAGTACAGTTAGGGCTCTACCAACACGAGTACAGAATGTGTACTTTAGTGCAATTGGTACAGTAGTCGTACTACCCTTAAGAACGTTCTTAACCATTTGCTGAGCTTGATTATTGAGCTCAGGGCGGCTTAATCATAAAGCCGGCATTGCTTTATTTATATATATTTCTTGCATATCTTACTGAGTCCGTTGACTCATCAGTTTGCTACCTTGTGTAGGTAAAGGAAAAGCAAAGCTGGAGGAACAGTGAGATAGGGCTCGACAGTGATTGTACATATCGCGGCAGTGCAACCTGGAGGGTTTCGGTCTTTTACTATTTTGAGTCTGTATTTTGGAGATGCATGTCTGCAAATCTTTAAAAATATATATATAAGTATGTTTTAGTAAAATACTTTGAAGTTGTATTTTGATACTCGGGATCCCGACCCTTATAGGTATTAAGTTATGGAATATATTAAATTATCTTCTGAGTTTAAAAATATAAAATACGGGCGTTACAGTTTGGTATCAGAGCCACCAAGTTGTTCACTGAAGACTGTCAAGATATGTACAATCAAGGCCAGTGTCGAGCTCAACTCACGGTTCCGTAGGCTTTACTTCTTTTTGCAAACTGTTTTAAGATATGTTGTATATATGATTAAATAGATGTTATAAAACCCTAATTGCGGTCTTGAAAATATTTTGACCACTGTCTGACCTTCGTGCCTTGTGGGTTCGCAGGCTAAGTCCTAATAATGGACGCCCAGCGAAACGTTCAAAGCCAGGGAGAAATGGTTGAGACCGGAGGTGGTCGGGGTGGTAGAAATCCCCAAAACCCCCGTGGACGCAGTAGAGGCCGCGGTCGTGTCCCGAGAGGTGGACAAGAGAATCCCCCTCAGGCCCCGGTTGATTGGAAACAAAGGTTTACTGAGATGCAAACTAGAATTGAGCAACAAGAAGAAGAGATCCGACAACTCAGGCAACGGGGTGCTCCTGTTGAGCCTCCCCTGCAACCGCCTGCTGCGGTTTCTGCAGCCCCTGCGGTGCCAGCTGAGCAACATGTTGCTGGTAACCGTATGGAGCCATTATATGAGAGATTCAGGAAGCAGGCACCTCCAGTGTTTCTGGGAGGCCTTGATGTTTTAAAAGCTAAACAGTGGTTGACCGTTATCGAAAGAATATTGAATTTCATGGGAGTGGTCGGAAATGACAGAGTGGCATGTGCCACGTTTCAATTTCAAGAGGATGCCCTAATTTGGTGGGAGATGGTATCCCTCACCAGAGATGTTACCAGAATGACCTGGGAGGAATTCTGGGATTTATTCAATGCCAAATATTATAATGAGGTGGTCCGCAGTGCAAAGCGAAAGGAATTTGTTGAGTTGGTACAAGGCGAGGGTATGTCAGTGACTAAATATACAACCAAGTTTGATCGCTTGGCCAAGCTAGCCTCCGGAATTGTACCAACAGACTTTAGCAAGAAGGAAAAGTATTTGGCTGGGCTGAATGCCAAGATCAAGCATGACATGGTTATTGCAACAAATGATACTACAACTTATGCAGAAATGGTTGACAAGGCTCTTCGAGCTGAAGGAGCAGTTAAGTTTTTGCAAGAAACCCGAGAGCCTCTTGGTGTTGGTGGGACCACTACTATCCCTATTTTGGGTCCAGGAAAGGAAAGTGGAGAATCCACTTTTGAGCAAAAGAAAAGAACTTTTCCATCTTTGGGAACTTCAGGGCAAAGTATAAGGTTTCGAGGAAACCAGAACAAAGGAGGACGTCAAACTTACTCCTATCCTGAGTGCCCGCGTTGTAAGAAGCATCACCTCGAGACTTGTAACCGGAGAGCCTGCTTTCAGTGTGGTTCAGTGGGACATCTTAGGAAAGACTGTCCTCAGTTGAAGAAAGAAGAACTAAAGCCTGAGGTCAAACCTGTGCCTGCACCTGCTCGTGTATTTGCTATAACTCAGGCTGATGCTGCTGCCAGCCCTTCTGTAGTTACAGGTCAGCTTCTAATCAACGGTTTTGTTTATACTGTTTTATTTGATTCGGGGGCTACTCGATCTTATGTGTCATCAAGACTCCTTGATCAGTTTGATAGACCTAGTGATATTCTTGAGACGGGGTTTGGAACCCTGTTGCCTACTGGAGAATTAATTATTTCAAGAAAGTGGGTTAGATCTGTGCTAATTAGAATTGAAGATAGAGAATTGAATGCTGATCTTGTGGAGTTACCATTGGCCGAATTTGATATTATACTTGGTATGGACTTTTTGTCCAAATACTCTGCTAGTATTGATTGTAAACGGAAAATGGTGACTTTTGAACCGGAGAATGAGGAACCTTTTGTTTTTGTTGGTTCGGTCCAAGGTTCTCGTGTTCCAAGAATCTCTGCATTAAAAGCTAGGGATTTGTTACGTAGTGGATGTGTTGGATTCCTTGCAGTGGTAGTGGATTCCAGTAAACCCGTGTTACTTGGACCTGAAGAGGTTAAAGTGGTTAAGGAATTCCTGGATGTGTTTCCAGAGGAATTGCCTGGATTACCACCTCAGCGGGAGATAGATTTCATCATTGATTTAATTCCTGGAGCAGAACCTGTTTCAAAGGCACCCTATCGAATGGCACCTGCTGAATTAAAAGAATTGAAGATACAACTCCAAGGGATGTTGGATCTAGGGTTTACTCGGCCTAGTGTGTCACCTTGGGGAGCCCCAGTGCTATTTGTGAAGAAGAAAGATGGAACTCTTCGGATGTGTATCGATTATCGGGAGCTGAATAAATTAACCATTAAGAATAAATATCCTCTGCCTAGAATTGATGATTTGTTTGATCAACTTCAGGGCAAAACGGTATTCTCTAAGATTGACTTGAGGTCTGGGTATCATCAGTTGAGAATTCGAGAAGAGGATATTCCACAAACAGCTTTCCGAACCAGGTATGGTCATTATGAGTTCCTGGTTATGTCTTTTGGGTTAACAAATGCACCGGCAGCCTTTATGGATCTCATGAATAGGGTATTCAAGGATTTCCTCGATAATTTTGTAATTGTATTTATCGGCGATATTCTTGTATACTCTCGGTCTGAAGCAGAACATGAACAACATCTTCGAATGGTTCTGCAGCGACTTAGAGATCATAAACTCTATGCAAAGTTCAAAAAGTGTGAGTTCTGGCTGTCACAAGTGTCCTTTCTAGGGCATATTGTTGGGAAAGACGGGATTATGGTTGATCCAAGGAAGATTGAGGCGGTGAAGAATTGGCCTAGACCTAAAACAGTCACTGAAATTCGAAGTTTTCTCGGGTTAGCGGGTTATTATCGGCGTTTTGTGGAAGGATTTTCCAAAATTGCGATGCCGTTATCCGAGTTAACTAGGAAGAATCAACGCTTTGTTTGGTCAGATATGTGTGAGAAAAGCTTCCAAGAGCTGAAGCAACGGTTAATTACAGGTCCTGTTCTAGCATTGCCATCTGATCAAGAAACGTTTGTGGTGTATTGTGATGCATCAAGACAGGGTTTAGGCTGTGTGTTAATGCAAGCAGATAAAGTCATAGCTTATGCTTCCCGGCAATTAAAAGATTATGAGCAGTGTTACCCAACTCACGACCTAGAACTTGTAGCAGTGGTGTTCGCCTTGAAAATTTGGCGACATTACTTATATGGTGAAAAGTGTGAGATCTATACTGACCACAAGAGTCTCAAGTACTTTTTCACTCAGAAGGATCTGAACATGAGGCAGAGAAGGTGGTTAGAGTTGGTAAAAGACTATGACTGTGAAATCCTGTATCATCCTGGAAAGGCAAATGTGGTGGTAGATGCCTTAAGCAGAAAGGGACCGGATCAGATATCCAACATGGTCATGATTTCTCCTCAGTTAGCCTCAGAGATGACTAGGGCAAACATTGAATTGGTGACTGAGAGATTATTTAATCTGACACTTCAGTCAGACTTGTTGGAAAGAATCAGAGTGGCCCAAATGGAAGATTCTGAATTGGTTAAGATTCGAGAAGATGTCTTAGCGGGCAAAGCTAAAGACTTTTCAACTTCTGAAAGTGGAATGCTATTGTTTAAAGCACGAGTGTGTGTCCCTGATATCAATGAACTTAAGAAAGAAATTCTGGAAGAAGCTCATACTACCCCTTACTCATTGCATCCGGGAACCACCAAAATGTATCAAGATCTAAAACCCTATTTTTGGTGGTAGGGATGAAGAGGGATTTGGTAGATTATGTCACTAAGTGTTTAACCTGTCAACAAATTAAAGCTGAACATCAACGACCGGCAGGATTACTTCAGCCATTAACACTTCCAGAATGGAAATGGGAAGACATTGCAATGGACTTTGTGGTTGGCTTGCCTAGAACCACAGGAATGTACGACTCAGTTTGGGTTGTAGTGGATCGCTTTACAAAGTCTGCACATTTCTTACCTGTTAAGGTAACCTATTCAGTGGATCAGTATGCTGATTTGTATGTGAAAGAAATTGTTCGTCTTCATGGAGTACCGAAATCTATCGTTTCAGATAGAGACCCTAAATTTACATCGAAGTTTTGGGTGAGTTTGCAGAAGGCTATGGGAACTAATTTGAAATTCAGCACGACCTTTCATCCTCAAACAGATGGGCAATCTGAGCGAACTATTCAAATTCTTGAAGATTTGTTACGAGCTCGTGTCATGGACTTTGGAGGGTCATGGAGTAAGTATTTGCCTCTGATTGAATTCTCCTATAATAATAGCTATCAAAGTACCATAGGAATGCCTCCTTATGAGCTGCTCTATGGTAGGAAATGTCGTTCACCAATTCATTGGGACGAAACTAGAGAACGGAAATACTTAGGCCCTGAGTTGGTCCAGAAAACAAATGAAGCAATAGACAAGATTAAAGCTCGAATGCTTGCTTCTCAAAGCAGGCAGAAAAGTTATGCAGATCCCAAGTGACGAGATGTTACACTTCATCCTGGTGATCATGTCTTTCTACGAGTGTCCCCAATGAAAGGGATCAGAAGTTTTGGAAAGAAAGGCAAGTTGAGCCCTAGGTTTATTGGACCTTTTGAAATTTTGGAGAAAGTTGGACAAGTTGCTTACCGTTTAGCCTTACCTCCTTCATTGTCAGCAGTGCATAATGTATTTCATGTTTCCATGCTGAGAAAGTACGTGTCTGATCCAATGCACGTTCTGAGTTATGAGATGTTGGAGTTGCTGTTGGAATTTATTTTACCAGGATCTTAGATCTACTCACAAGTTTGTTGATTAACACCCTAAATATGAACTTTCTAAAACGATGAAATAAACACATATAAAGTTTAGGAAACCTTACATTGGGTGCAGCGAAATTAAATGACTCCTTCCGTTCAGATATCTAGCCCTTGATTCCTTTCTGTAGCAGAGCATTATCAATATCTGAACCTGGATCTCTTTCTCTGAATCTTTGATGCTGAAACTCCTTTGCTGATGATCTTTCTTCACGATCTTCCTCACTATGATTGATGTATCACTTGCTGTGTGTGGGCACTACTCATACACTAAGGATTTCGAAATTCAAGAGGGAAGAGAAAGAAGAAGTGGCAGCTAAAGATAGGGAGAGAGAAAGGCTCATGTTTTTCTCTGAAGGAAAAATAGAAAATTTAAGTGTGAAATTTTAGTGTAAATTTCCTGAAGCCTTCACTATCTATTTATAGCATTCCACAAGGGTTAGGTTTGAATTATTTGGCATTAAAATAATGAAAATATCAGTTTAAATTGCCTACAAAAGTGGCTGGCCATGCTTAGTGGATTTGGGCCTCACTTTTTGCAATTTTGCAGTTTTATCTTTTCTGCATCTGATTTTCTCAAAAATGCCAATTTTCTAATTCAACCATTTAAATGCCAATTCTAACTATTTAATAACTATAAATAATTATTAAATAATATTGTCATTTATCATATTTATTAATTGAACCATACAAAGTATCATAATTAACAAATATGCCCCTATTAACTCTTTCTTTACAATTTCGCCCTTACTTAGTGAAAATTTCACAAATAGACATAGTCTAATTTGTGAATTATAATTGATTAATCAAAATCAATTACATGAGTCTTACAAACAATATTATCTCAACTAGTGGGGGGACTATGGGTCTATATAACCGAGCTTCCAATAAGTAGATCAAGAATTTAGCACTAAAATTCACTAACTTATTAATTCTTCGTTGAATCCACGCATAGAACTTAAAATTGCACTCTCAGTATATAGAATGCTCTATATGTTCCACCATATAGATACATCATTAGTTATCCATTGTTATAATCCTAATGTGATCAATGATCCTCTATATGAATGATCTACACTGTAAAGGGATTAAATTACCGTTACACCCTACAATGTATTTATTCCTTAAAACACTTGACCCCGTATAAATGATATTTCAGCTTATGTGAAATGAGATCTCCACCATTTATTTTCGTTTGGTCAAGCTCGAAGGAGATCATCCTTTGCTTACTATTCGCCAGATAGAAGCTATAGATTCCCTGTTTATGCTAGCGCTCCCACTCAATTGCACTACCGTGTTCCCAAAATGTACGTATCACCCTGACCTAAAAGTAGGCTTAACTAACAAATCAAAGAACACAAATAGCCTTTCAAGATTGAGCCTAATCATAACAGGATTAAGAACATTTGATCTAGGATCAACTAGGCGATATTGACTTGAATAGATATTACGGTAAGTTTAATAAATCTAAGTCAAAGTTCAATATCGGTCCCTTCCGATGCATACTCCATGCATCCAACCTGAGCTTTACTTTAACCAATGCTCTGGAAAGAACATAGCACTTCTCCAAATGCAAGTAAACTCTGTTGTAGATTATCATATCAGTAAAACCCTGTGTCTGATAAATCTAGGAAACTTTATTCACATAGTCATGTTTACTTTCCAATGTGTTGACGGCACAATAAACAGGATCAAGTATGTGAAAAGGGTTTCAGATGAATTTATACATTATGTACATATAATCATGAAATAAATCATGTGAACCATGCAACATTAAATGTTATTTCTGATCTATATTAATAAGTAAATCTGATTATATTGAAATGAGTTTTATTTAGGGCATAAAACCCAACAGTTGCAACCTGACCTATCTTATGATGAACAACCAGTACAAATTTTAGATCGGAAGGAAAAGGTCCTTCGAACTAAAACCATATCATTGGTTAAAGTACTCTAGAGAAATAGTAAAGTGGAAGAAGTCACTTGGGAATTGGAATCTGAAATGAGGACTCAGTATCCTGAATTGTTCAGGTAGATTTCGGGGGCGAAATCCTTTTAACGGGGGGATAATTGTAAAGACCGCATATGGTTAATACCTTGAATTATTAAATAATTAGGGTTTATGTATGAGATTTTGTTATTATTAATAAAATACAATTATGGGAATTTAATTGAGTTCATTTAAGTTTTTATGCTATTGTATGTTAATTACCTAATTTCTGTGTTGTGTTCGGAAGCTGTGGAAAGCAACGTTGGGCTTTTAGAGAGTCACGTTTATATGTTTAGAATATTTTATCGGGATGTTATTGTTGGGTTTTAGAGGTGTTGTAATTGGTCGGGACTTGTATAATGCCTAACTACCCTTGGGTGACTTGAATGTTTGATATAAGTTGAGGGCAAAAAGGTCTTTTGGGTAAGACTTTATTTGTCTTATTTGGAATTGTCTATAGCTGATTATGAGGCTTTAGTTTTTTTAAAAAAAAAGAAAGAAAAGAAATTCATTTTGCTTTGGTTAAAGGAGAAGGAACTTAGAAAACCTTAAGAGAAAGCATCTCTCTCTTTCTCTCTTTGTCGTGCACCCGAAAGAACCAGCAAGAAGGAATTTTGCTGCTGGAAATTATACTGTGTAAACCTGAAAAAGAAGATTCAACCTAAGGTAAAGATTCCTAGCTTTCCTATTTTTATTTTAGTAAGCATAAGTTAGGTTTTAAGCTTGAATTTTGGGATTTTTGGTGCTGTGTGTATAATTGTTACTCTAATTATAGTTCTGGAGCTTGTTGGTGATAGTTTAAATTGTTTTGAGTTATCTTTGTGGATTATATCAAGGTTTTGGCAAGGATTGAGTTTGAAAACTCAAACCTAGCTCTCTAATGGTGGATTGAGATTTTGTTTGATTTGATGAGTTCTGTTGGTTGGGATTGGTTTAGTGTAGTGTATGCAGGTATTCTTGAGGTTATTACAAAGTTTGGGATTGAATTGTGATGTGGGGATCGGTTTTGAGGTTTCCAGCTATGAACCGGTCGACCGGTTCTAGGAAGCCTCTAGCAACCGGTCGACCGGTTGGTACCCAGGATTTGGGGTTCCGGTTGGGAACCGGTCTGCCGGTTGGGGTTTTTTCCCGAGCCCTAGTTTTTCCCGTTTTTGCGTAATTTAGGGTGTTGGCATCCTATTTATCGATAGGGTTAAGCTTAGTTTGTATTTTAAATCCCCAATAAGTGTTTTAGCGTGTCTCTCATCGAATTTTGAACATTATGGTTTAGGGCCCTGTAAAACGTTGAGTTGCGTTTCCACTCAGGCTGACCGGCACACTTGAGCACGAAACGAGGTAAGATATCGTAAGAATATATATATATATGAATATATGTTTATTTTGGATGTTTTACACTACTAACGCTAAATGAATGTGATTTAAGAGTGTTAGTACAGTGTGACATAATTGTCTGGTTACAGTGTTACCAACACAAGTACCAGGGGGTACGTTGTGTCCGTGGTACAACACTTAGTAGTTTCCGGGAGTACAGTTAGGGCTCTACCAACACGAGTACAGAATGGGTACTTTAGTGCAATTGGTACAGTAGTCGTACTACCCTTAAGAACGTTCTTAACCATTTGGTGAGCTTGATTATTGAGCTCAGGGCGGCTTAATCATAAAGCCGGCATTGCTTTATTTATATATATTTCTTGCATATCTTACTGAGTCTGTTGACTCATCAGTTTGCTAAACTCTTAGTGTGGTCCTATAACGTTTTTGTGTTAAAATGTCATTTTTTGCAGAAGGAAGTTCTATTTCTAGACCACCGTTGCTTAATGACTCTAACTATCCTTATTGGAAAGTTAGAATGAGAGCCTTCATCGAATCTCAAGATGAGAAAGCTTGGAGAATGGTTCTATCAGGTTGGTCCCTTCCAGTTGAGACAGATTCTTTAGGTAACACTACTATAAAATCTGAACTGGAATGGTCTATTGAAGATGATAAACTTTCTGCCTACAATAGCAAAGCCTTGCATGCTATCTTTAACGGTGTAGGTGAAGGTTACATTAAACTTATATCATCTTGTGTTTCTGCTAAGGAAGCTCGGGAGATCCTTCAAACTCAGTTTGAGGGAACTTTAGATGTGAAGAGATCTAGATTTATCATGCTTCAAACTAAATTTGATGAGCTTAGAATGTCTGATAATGAAACCTTAACTGAATTCTATGAAAAATTATCTGATATTGCTAATGAATATTTTGCTCTTGGTGAAAAGCTTGATGACTCTGTTCTTTTGAGAAAAATTGTTAGAGTTCTTCCAGAAAGGTTCGATACTAAACTTTTAGCAATGGAGGAAGCTAAAGATTTTAGCACAATGAAGGTGGAAGAATTGATGGGTTCCTTACGTACTTTTGAATTAAATCAACAGATTAAACAAAAGGACAAACCCAAATCCATTGCTGATAAAGGTAAAAGTATTGCTTTGAAAGTTGCTGATAATGAAAATTCTGATAGTGAATGTGATGATGAGATTGCTTTATTAACTAAGAATTTTCAGAAATATATGAAAAAGATGGGAAATAAAAAGAACATTTTGAAAGGTTCAAAAGGTAATACTTTTATTAAACCATCTGTCTCTAACAAAAAGGGAATTCAGTACAGGGAATGTGAAGGTTTTGGGCATATTCAAGCTGAGTGTGCAAACACTTTGAAAAAGAATAAGAAAAGTTTCAATGTCACTTGGAGTGATGATGAAACCGAAAGTGATGAAGATAATTCTGAAAATGTTGCCCTAACCTCTGTTATGACTAATGTGGTGTGTGATTCACAGGTGAAAGCTAAATTGGTATGTTTGAATAATACCACCGAACAAGAGGAATCAGATTCAGATGAGTCTAAAATCTGTGAAGAGTCTCTTGCTGAATCATACAAAGTCATGTATGAAAAATGGATTCAGGTTGCTTCTGAAAATAGAGAGTTGAATAAAAAAATTGTATCATCAAATTGAAATGTGTGAGTTGAAAATAAAAGAGTATGAGACAAGTGTTTGTGATAAAGATGAAAAAATCACTCTCTTAAAAAAGGAACTTGAAAATTTTAAGAAAAATGTTCAAATGCTTAACCCTGGATCTTCTATTTTTGAAAAAGCTCAGAATGCAGGTCAAAGAGGTTTCGCAGGCCTTGGTTCAAATGGAATGGAAAGTTCTGGAGTCACGAAGTTTGTAAAATCCAGTGTTCAAACGAACCACTCTGAGGCTACAAAGTCTGCTGTAACAGTTTCACAGCCTGTTACTGCAAAAGCTGTTTCTGATGCTGCAAAATCTCCAGGATTTTCGAAAAGAGTAAGATCTCAGGTAAAAAGATTTGTTCCCACTTGTCATTTTTGTGGTAGAAAAGGACATATCCGACCTAAATGTTTCACGTTGAAAAATCTGTTTAAAACAAATTATTTTGATAATTTGGAAAAATCTCAAAAGAAACATAAAGGTTTGAAACAAATATGGGTGAAAAAGAATTGTCTAGCTGGTTTTTCTGATAAAACTGCTGCATCTCAAATGTGGTATTCTGACAGTGGTTGTTCTAGACATATGACAGGTGACAAGGACTTTTTGACTAACATTCGGCCTATGCAATGTGGAGAAGTCACTTTTGGTAATGGCTTATCTGGAAAAGTTGTTGGTATGGGAACTCTAAACTTTGAAGGGTTACCTAGACTGAAAAATGTAATGTTAGTTGAAGGACTGAGGGCTAATTTACTTAGCATTAGTCAAATTTGTGACCAAGGGTTTACTGTTTCATTTGATAGTGATCATTGTTATGTTCTGAATGATAATAATGAATGTATCTTGCAAGGATTTCGATCCAATGATAACTGTTACACTCTAACTCCTGTGTTTACTTGTCATTCAGCTATCAACAACACCACAGATTTGTGGCATGCCAAGCTTGGGCATATTAATTATAAAAACCTGAAAAAATTGTCAAATGCAGGTATTGTTCGAGGTCTTCCCAAGCTTGGTAAGGAAAGTGTTGGTAAGTGTGAACCGTGTCAACTTGGGAAGCAATTAAAAATCACTCACAAGCTTGTGTCTGATATCAATACCTCAAAAGTATTGGAATTGCTTCACATGGATCTTATGGGTCCAATCCAAGTTGAAAGTTTGAATGGGAAACGATATATCTTTGTTTGTGTTGATGATTTCTCTCGTTTTACTTGGGTAGATTTCTTAAGAGAAAAGTCTGACACTTTTGATGCCTTTAAAACTCTTTGTTTGAGATTAAGAGTTGAGAAAGGTTGTAATATTGGGAAAAATTTTTGAATTCGAAGTGATCATGGTAAGGAGTTTGAAAATTCTGTGTATGATGATTTTTGCAAGTCTACAGGTATAACTCATGAATTTTCAGCTCCCAAAACCCCTCAACAAAATGGAGTTGTTGAGAGGAAGAATCGAACATTGCAGGAAATGGCAAGAGTGATGTTAAATAGCAAGAAATTGACAAAGCGCTTATGGGCTGAAGCTATTAACACAGCTTGCTATATAATAAACAGAGTGTTTATTCGTCCAGGTACCTCAAAAATATCTTATGAAATCTGGAAAGGTAAGCGTCCCAATGTAAGTCATTTTCATGTTTTTGGATGTGTGTGTTATGTTTATAGAGATCGTGAGCATATTGGTAAATTTGATGCTAAAAGTGATGTTGGTGTGTTTATTGGGTATTCCTTAAATAGTAGAGCTTATCGTGTTTATAACATGAGAACTCAAACTGTTTTGGAATCAGCTAATGTGGTTGTTGATGATTTTAAAGATTTTTCAGAGTTTTCCACAGAAGCCAAGATAGATAGTCTCATGGATGCCCCTCCAGAAGCAGAAAAAGCAGATCCCAATGCAGCAGAACGCTTTCTGATGCTGCAAATTAAGAATCTGCTGCTGCAACTGAGACTGGAGAACCAGAACCGTCTATCTTGACTCATCCAAACATCATCACTGACTCTATTCAGAAAGAACCAAGCACTAGAGTCAAATTGAATCATCCAAAAGATCTCATTCTTGGAAATCCTGAAGAAAGCATGGTAACTCGCAGAAGGTATGTTAATCTGATCAACTTTCTTTGTTTTGTCTCTCAATATGAACCGAAAAATGTGAAGGAAGCCATGACCTTTGAGGAATGGCTCAATGCAATGGAAGAGGAACTCAACCAATTTGTTCGCAACAAGGTATGGATTTTGGTCCGAAGACCAAAAGGTATAAATATAATTGGAACAAAATGGTTATTTAAAAATAAAAGTGATGAGTTCGGTACAATTGTGAGAAACAAGGCTCGTTTGGTGGCACAAGGGTACACACAGGTAGAAGGTATTGATTTTGATGAAACTTTTGCTCTTGTTGCAAGATTAGAATCAATTCGGTTACTTTTGTGTATTGCTTGTATCTTGAATATTAAATTGTTTCAAATGGATGTAAAATCTGCCTTCCTAAATGGTATTTTGAATGAGGAAGTTTATGTTGAGCAACCAAAAGGATTTGAAGATCCTCAATTTCCAGACCATGTGTACAAGCTTGGAAAAGCTTTGTATGGTCTGAAACAAGCTCCTCGAGCTTGGTATGAAAGGTTAACTCAATTTTTACTTTCTCATGATTATCAAAGAGGTAGTGTGGATAAAACTCTTTTCATCAAGCATATAAAATCTGATTTTATCATTGCTCAAATTTATGTTGATGATATAGTTTTTGGTTCTACATCTAACCATGAAGTGCAGGTTTTTGTTGATCAAATGAAAAGTGAATTTGAAATGAGCATGGTTGGTGAGCTTACTTTCTTTTTGGGTCTTCAAGTGAGACAAATGGAAGGAGGTACATTTGTATCTCAAAGTAAGTATGCTAAGAACCTTGTCAAGAAATTCGGTCTTGAATCGGCTAAGCAGGTAAGTACTCCAATGAGCACCACATTGAAATTGACAAAAGATGAGAATGGAGTAAAGGTAGACACTACACTTTATCGTAGCATGATTGGAAGTCTTTTGTATTTAACTGCTAGTCGTCCTGATATTAGTTACAGTGTGGGAGTTTGTGCTAGATATCAAAGTAATCCTATGAAATCTCATGTATTAGCTGTAAAAAGGATTATTCGATATGTTAATAGCACTCTTAATTATGGAATTTGGTACTCGAAAGATACTAATTCTAATCTTGCTTGTTTTAGTGATGCAGATTGGGCAGGCAATGCTGATTATCGAAAGAGCACAAGTGGAGGGTGCTTCTTTCTTGGGAATAATCTAGTATCTTGGCATAGAAAGAAACAAAATTCCATTTCCTTGTCCACTGCCGAAGCTGAGTACATAGCTGCTGCCAGTTGTTGTACTCAACTGTTATGGTTGAAACAAATGTTGATTGATTATGGATTTGAATTGGGTGTTTTGACTATTTTTTGTGATAACACTAGTGCCATAAATATTTCCAAAAATCCTGTTCAACATTCTAGAACAAAGCACGTTGACATAAGGCATCACTTTATTAGGGAACTTGTTGAAAATAAATCTTTGCAATTAGAATATGTTGATACTGAAAAACAATTAGCTGATATTTTCACAAAGACCCTAGATGCAAGTCAGTTTGACTCCCTCAGAAAGTCTTTGGGAGTTTGCATTGTTTAAATATCTCTTGTTCATATTTTTGTACAATATTGTTATGTGATTCTTCTCTAGCTTTTAATCTTCTTTCATTATATTTTGACAAATCATGTTTATGCTTTTGGATTATAATTAGTTAGGATCTCATTCTTATCATACTTTGTGATGTTGTGTTAAAAGATTCATGTTACTCTTTATTTGTGTCTAAGATTAAATAATGTTCTTATACAGAGTTGAGCAATTTTTGTTTCAGTCTTGTCAGGCCCCTTGCTGGAATAGAGCTACCCATACGGAGGTGTGAAAGCCATCTTTTGAGTAAGCTGGAACATTGTAATTAGCAACTATGATGAGGATGTACTACCATAGAAAAGGGCTACCTTCAGTATGGTGTGATAGCATCCAGTTGCGGGATCAAATTGAAAAAGGCGAAAATGAAAAATCTTGCCAAGGACAATGATCCTATTTTCACTGCACACACTTATGTCTGACAAGTGTGTTCAAATTTGTAAGTCTCCTCTATTAAATTAAATTGATAATCCTGGTTCACATTTTTTTGTAACATGCATATCTTTTTCCTCAACATCAATTAAGTATGATTTGTTCCTGAGATACTAATTAGTTATTTTCCTTAAAAGCATAACATGTATTTTATTTTGTCAATTTCCAATGATATTTGATTACATTGCTTGTTTAGAATCTCATATATTTATTGTACACATTATTTTCGGTTTTGTTTTAAAATAAAAAAAAAAAAGGAGGAGTGTGACTTGTTTCATGGGCTAAGGAAATTTTATGCTTAAATGGTAAGTATCAACATTTATTCTTCCTTGATTTATTTTGATATGTTTCCAATTAAAGATTAATCTTTATATGGTAATGTGTCTTTATTCTTGAAAGATTGATTTATTTTTGGAAATATTGTTGGTAATTCTAGTTTCCTTTTATTTGAAAAAAAAAAAGAGGAAAGGAGTTGAGGAGTGGGCGGTTTCCTTTTATGTGTTCATGGGCTGGCGGTTTCCATTTAAATTTTCAAAATTGGTTTCCTTTTTCTTGTCTTTCTTCCAAGTTTATATAAACCAATCTTTGTCATTTAACTCACCACCTACCCGAACATATTCTCTTGTTCCTTGTGCTGTTTCTGTTCATCTTCTCCTTCAGATCCAAAATGGTGAGAATCAAGAATCTAGGGCATACTAAAAAGTTGGAAGAAACAATTACAACTCCGTCCAATGCTCCCCCTGCTGCTTCAGTTCATCCTCCTGCTGTTGCAAAGCCTGGAGATTCATCGCTTCCCCAGCGTGAATCTCAAACCGAGAAGCCAAAACGTCCACCCAAGCAAGTTGCTCGCAAATCGGTAAGACCACTTCGAACCTGGACTTCTTCATCTGAATCTTCGAAGGAATCTCCTCCTCCGTTGGCAGTTCCCCCACCTGCTGCATCAATTCCTGCCTCCACTCCAACAGGCCCTTCTACTCGAACTCGAGCCCAGCAAGCCTCTGCTGAGAAGGAACTTCGAGCTTCTCAAAGTCGTGATAAGGCAGTCCCTCCAGCCAAGAAGAAACTCAAGACCAATCCTCCCTCGACTTCTTCAAGTTCCAGTTCAGAAGAAGAAGATCCTTTGGAAGTCTCTTCAGACAAATCAGTGTCTCTTCATTCAGAGAAAGACAGTGAGGACACAGAACTCGAGCCTGAGCCTCCTCGATCAAAATCTGCTTCTGCAGCAAAGGCTTCTGCTGCTGCCAAAGGCAAGCAGCCTATGGAAGAGCCTTCCTCTGGTAATGTTCCTTCATCTCTTTCTGACTGCCCTCGATTTTATTATCGTGATAATGAACGTGACTGGAATTTATATGCAAACCGTAAGTTTGAAAGTGAGAGGAACTATGATTTGCATGCTCATAGGGTTTATGGGATTGTAAAGTTTATTCAATTTCATCAATGGGAAAACACACTCACTGGTTTCATTGGATTCATTTCAAACATTGTTAAGGATTTCTATGCTAATCTCACTGATGATTTTCTTGATGAGAATTCTCGACTATATCGAAGAGTTTATGTTAGGGGTCATTGGTTCTCTTTTTCTGTAAAGGATATTGCTCAAGCTTTGCAATTGCCCGAGAATGTCTCCAATGCAGTGATGTCCATGGATCGTGAGTTGATGCTCTCTGAACTCACGGGTGCTCGTTCAGAATTGAAACCAGGGGAGAGTCTTCGAATCACTCAACTCACTTTTGCTCATGCATCTCTTATGCGGTTTGCTCTAAGCAATTGGGTTCCTAACTCCAACAAGACCGTAGTGTCTAAAGATGTGGCATCACTCTTATACCGCATCACTTCTGGAACTTCAATTGATTTGGCCTCACACATTCTGAATCAGATTGTCTCCTTCCGAATAGGTAAAAAGCCAACCTTTAAACTTGTATTTCCAAATCTAATATATAAGGTTTTATCTTCTCAGAAGAATGTGGCCCAATCACATGAAACACTTGAGCCTCCTATCAGTGGACCTACATTCCAACCCTCGGAATACTTTGATGGTGTGTTTCAAAAACGGCCAAAGGCTGGAGCTGCTGCTGCTGCAAGTTCAAGTTCTGCTGCAGCAGAACTCCTTGAAGTCAAGTCAGAAGTTCAAAATGTGAACAATCGACTTGCAGCAATGGAAGAAGTTTAGTATGAGATGTCCAAGCATTTGACTTCTTTGGTTAAACTCTACCGAGACTAAGTTGTTGTGTTTTTCTTTGCTTTTGATTAAACTTATCTCTATTTTTCTTTCTTTGTTTTCTTTGGCACTCCGATAAACAAAAAGGGGGAGAGATATTTATTTTTTGCCATACTCTGGACCCTTTTTCCAGGGGGAGTTGTGGTTGATTAGTACTTGTGAACATATCTTTTAAAGTTAGCTTGTTTTTGGTTTCTTTGTGATATTCGATTGTGTTACTCAGGGGGAGTAGTTTCTTTTGCTCTTGCTAACTTTGACTTGCAGGTACTTTTTGTTAAAAATTATTTTGCTAATCTAAAGTGCCAAAGGGAGAGATTGTAAAGTTCTTTTTTGGCAAGTTAGTTGACAAAATAATTTTTCCTTTTATGGTAAGATTGGTGTGCATTCATTTTTCGATTTCTTGCCTTATAAATTCGGATTGTAGTTGCTCTTTTCCTTGTTAGGAAAGTTGCACTTTCAGCTGAACTTTCCTTTGTTGAAAACTTCTTAAAAGAGAAGAAATTCTCTTTTGGAAAGTTGTCTTTTTTAGGGAAACTTTGATTATTGCCTTTTCCTTTTTGATTTTGATTGTATCTTGATACAATCAGAATATCTAATCTATTTTTGGCAGGAATCAACCATTTATAGAAGATCGGACCCGATTTTAGCAAGTTTTCCGATTCTGGTGTTATCTGCTGCGTCAGCCTCTAATTCTGATGTAGCAGATCGTGTTTTCTTAGGAAAGTTTTTGTACAGCTGTAGATTCGAACTTGTGGTTGCCTCTTTGGTTTCTATGATCTATGAATAGAGCCTAGAGAGCAACCATTCGAATTAACTCTTCCATTAATCATTTTTTGCATTTATCTTTTTGAGAGAAGAGTGTTTCTTTGTTTTGTGAGAGCCTAGTTGTTCATCTAGGTTCTAGTTGTTTATTTCTATTCTTACTCTATCTTAGAGGTTGTGAAGAACTACTTGACTGAACAAGAGATTGGTCTTCGGGAGAAGACTTGATAAAGCCTTACTTCGGGAGAAAGTAAGCACTTGGTCTTTGGGAGAAGACTTGATAAAGCCTTACTTCGGGAGGAAGTAAGCACTTGGTCTTCGAAAGAAGACTTATTGAAGCCTTACTTCGGGAGGAAGTAAGCACTCACACTTCAAAGACGAAGGGAGTTCGGGCTTGAAGGTGTTTCAAGAAGTCAGATTCATAAAGTGGATTACAAAGGATTGCGGCAATACTTTAGAGGGAGTCTAAACTTGTTTAAGTCAATTGTCTTTGTAATTTTGATACTTTATTAATTGATTTCATTCTCTGGGCGTGGCCCCGTGGACTAGGAGTGTTCGTGAGAACACTGATACCACGTATAAATCTCTTGTGTCAAGTTATTTATTTTTCTGCAAATATTTTATATTCTGCCTGTTCTGTTTTGTTGTAGCAGAATTATTTTCCGCGTCTGCAAACGCTTCCAGTTTTTATATTTTCTTATATACAACTGACATTTGCAAAAACACGGTTTTTCACATTTCATGACCTAGATAGGCAATACGCTCCATGATGTACCATCCAACTTAAGACCAACAAAGCTGTCCTGCCCTAAAGCTTTTTAAAAGAATCCAAAGTTTTGTATTGGAGAAACTAGTGGGGCAAGATAAATTTGGGAGAAAAGAAAAGAACACATTCTCCCCCATTTCTATATGAAATGTCATCCTCTTTCTTAACTTATTTTTCTTTTGTAATTTCTTTCCTAACTTATTTTATTTTAGTTTAATATTATTAATTAAAAAATAAAAAGACAAATACATCCTTAAAAAGCAATAAATAATAAATAATTACATCTCAATTTAATCAAATTAAAGCATTTTTCGAATATGTAAATAAAATAAATTAATTCTAACTTCCTTTTCGGTCAATTTAGTGAACCACATTTTTGTTTGGATCACAATTTAATAAACGTGTATTTTCAGTGCACAAAGGGTAAAATTAAGCTATGCAGCTTTCCTTTTGTTACTTGAGTGAACATAAAACCAATACCTTTGCCACATTAGCAGATTGTGTTGACCTTAAAAGGTTTAGTTAGTATACTTTGTCCTAACTCTTGAGCTAAACACATGTTAGTGTTAGTCAAGGAGGGGTGTTATTTGAAATCACATTTTACATTTTTCTTTCAATTCAATACAAGGTTTGCATAATTGTGGTTATTAATCTTGTTTATTTACACATTTTTGGCCATTATTACTCTTTAGCTAAACACATATATGTTTCATTCCTAGAAGCATGTTTATCCAAGTACGAGATTGATGCTGCAGCATTCAGTGCTGCTCCTATTGAAAGAGCCTTCTCATCAACAAAAAAGTAAGGAGAATGCAAGTACTTATCAGATTTTAAGCACTTATTCCCTATCCCAATCACAAAAAATGCAGCAGACATTCTTTGTGAGAAGAAACTAAAATCTTCAGATCCCATATTCAAGGGAAAAACATGTACATTATCTTCCCCAACAAGTGCTTCTCCAACTTGTTTCACATGTTCATACAATCCTTCGTCGTTAACCATCACCGGATGATGAGGCACCGATTGATCTTCCATGAAGTCCATCACGGCCGTACAGTGATGCATCAATGCTTCTTGCTCTGTAATCTGCATGGGGATGATCGTAAAATTGTCAATGCATTTAATTTAATGGTTTTATAGAAAAATAATGATTTATACAATGTATGAGTTCATCCATGTTGTACCTCTTTGATCCTTTTTTGGAGGAACAAGAGACCTTCAGGGCTCAAGCTTCTAAAAGTTCCTCCAAATGTTACAGACTCTGGGATCACATTTCTTGCTTCTCCTCCCTTTATGAATCCGACTGTCACAACCTGTATATGATTCAATATAATGGATTTAAACGTGTGAGTTTTAGATGAAAATTATTGGAAAGTTTTGTTTTTCTAAATAGTTTTAGTATTAGAGTTAGTCTCACATTGCTAATGTGTGTATGAATAAATTGTCATATATAACATTGTGGTGAATCCTCACCCTCAAAACAGGTTATTACAGCAGTAACAATGTCCAAAAAACCCAATTCAAAACAAAAACCAATTATAAAACTAAAACTTGAATTAAGAGTGATACTCCATTTTACATCCTTCCACACACACTCACTGTGATCTTGGACTCTCTCACAGATTAAGTGAGTTTAATCCCAACAAACATAAATAAGCTACTTCTCCTATAGCCAATTGGTTTCGAGATGAAACCCTTTGCATCTTATCCCAAATTCTAACATCTAGTGATAATTGTTTAGAAGCAAGTGGTGGGTTATTTTTAATAATCAGCTCACAAATTAAGACAATTATATTTGAGCTAAATAAGTCAAATTAAATGAGCTCAATTAATACCTTATACCGATATGAGCTTAACACTACAGGGTTTGGTCGCTAAAGTTAATCTCTAACCACACTTTTTCTCCATTCCCATCAATTGAGGGAGAAAGGATAAAGAAAAGATTAGTTTGTGGAAGATAGGATAATCCCTTCTCATATTAAACATCATAAAATCAGATAAATTCTCTATCTTATAGTAATTTAAGATTTCATGTATGTATTTAGAACTAGTCCTATCACCAAGTTGCAATTGAAATGTTTAGAAGCTATATCAAGCAAAAGCAATAATAATGATATATAGAGCTCAAGTGCTGAAACAAATTAACATGAAATAAAATTCTAAAAATAAGAAAAGGAACACTAAAAACATTACATTGCCTTCAAGCGGATTGGTTTCGCGAGATACAATTTGTTGGAGAGAAAGAATTGCAGAGGCCGCTACAATAATGGGGTCTCTGGTGTGATGAGGAGTAGATCCATGACCACCCAATCCTTGTATAGTGGCTGAGAACTGACCTGCACCAGCAAGGATTGGACCAGGCCTTGATGCTATGGCACCAGATGGTAGTGATGGAAAAACATGTATACTCAAAATGGCATCAATGTTATCCAAAATACTGTCTTTTAACATGTGGTAAGCACCAGCATAACCTTCTTCTCCTGGCTGAAAAACTAGCTTTACTGTTCCCTGATGATATGTTATAGGAATTAAATAAGTAAATAAGAGTAGTAGTTAAGACATTATAATTGGACATAAATATAGTTTTTATATTTACCTTTAGGGAATGTTTTCTTGCTTGGAGTAACTTTGCTGCTCCAAGTAGCATAGCTACATGAGTATCATGACCACATGCATGCATTTTTCCATCAATCTTGCTCTTGTAATCCCAATCTACCAATTCCTGCCAAACAAAATGAACTTCAAATTTTATAGACAATTTTTTTTGGAAATGTGACTATTATGGAGTAATCTTCAAAATTCTTATGTATATTTAGGAGGCAATCATAGTAGGGTGTTAATTTCTCCCAATTGATAGGAACATCTATAATTTTGGTATTTTAAGAAGTTAATTTTTTTATATGATGATTTACATTACAGTTATAGTATGTTTGTTATTGATTTTTTGAAATTTTTTAAATAATTTATGATACTAAAAAATAAATATAGGTAAAACTAAATGTTTAAATCGCGTTTTTAACATTGCAAATATTTTAATTTTTTTTTTTAAAAAAAATTAATTACATTGTATATAGTCATATAAAAAAAAATTTAAATTGAATTATAGGATCTTATTGGCATAATAAGAAACTAAAACATTATTTTTTAAGATAATATTTATTTTTATAATTTTTAAAGTATAAGTTTGAAAAAATATAATTTTTCTCAAAATAATAATTTTATTGGAAAAATTTAGGAAAAAGTTAAAAAAATATATATATAAAAAAACAACATAAGCTAACTGGTTACTCCTTTATGATAATTGGTTACCCTTCTGGTTACCATAAGGGTACTGGTTACTTTTACATGATTTTCTCATATTTTTTCAATTTTTTTTTTATTAATTTGCCATAAAATAATCTTTTTTTTTTAAAAAAAACTATATTTTTATTAAAAAAAATTATAAAAACTCATAAAATTTATAATTTCGTCAATTTTTTACCTAGAGAAATAAAAGTTTAACTTTGGGAAAGCATAACTATTTTATTTTTTCTAATTCTGGAAGTTCATATTGACATTATTATAAATTAGTTGGCTGAAGGTATTTTTAAAATAATTTTAGACTCTTGTAAAAATCAATTTTCATAATCCAATTGGAAATGAAATCACATGGCAACCTTTTGCAATAAAACATGAATATATAAATTTGTATATGATTTTCAGAAACCTGTAAAGGGAGAGCATCCATGTCAGCTCTGAGACCAAAAACTGGTTTAGAACCAGAACCAATATAGGCAACCACTCCAGTCTTGGCAACAGGCCATTTATACTCAATCCCCATTGACTCAAGCTCAGTCCTTATGAGTTGACTCGTCCTCTCCTCCTCAAAACCCAGTTCAGGGTACTTGTGAATTTGCCTCCTTATCTTTATCATCCATTCAAAGAACTCCGCCTCCTTCGCCGATTCCAGCAACTCCCCACTCAGAAACTCCAGCTGATGATGATGATCATGATGATGATCTTCCCCATTAGTAGTAGATTGGTACAACAAAACTGACAATACTAAGCAAAGTAAAAGAGTACCCATTAGATTCAACAATAATATGAACTTTGGTGGAGAACCCAAATGAGAGACTCTTTCTGTCTTATAATGCTTACACCAATGATCAAACCAAATCTTTTGAACTTGGACACTTGTTTAAAAAAGTTCTGATTTTTTTCTTTTTTGAGGCAAAAATAGGATAGTTCAGATTTTTTATTTTCTTTTCTTTTTTGGGGTGATATGAAAAGTGGGATTCTGCAGTGCCCAAATGTGATTTTGGTGATGATTTTGTGTAAGTGTAAACACAAAATATAACGATTAACTTTTGAGAATAATATTAACTTTTGTGTTTTCAGTTATAGCAGTGATTGACATTATTATCAAATTGATGAGTCATCATTACCAAAATCTAATTTTAAATGACAATTTCCCCTTTGCACTACAGAATCACAGAGCTAGAGCTATCAAAACTAGAATATTGCTACATTTACTAGCTACCAAGCTTGGTAGCATGTTTGTATAAAGAAATATTAAGACTATATATATCTCCTATTCATTATTCTAATAAACTAAGAGCACTCACAAAAATTCTAATTTAAAAGACTTCATACAAATTTTACATTTTTTATTCTATTTTTTGAAATACCTCACAAAAATTTACTTTTTTTTTATTTAGAAAAATTGCGGCATAAGTCTCCAAAAACTTCAATTTGATGCAGATAAGTCCCTAACCTCAAAAATTGGAGATAATAATCTCCAAATTCACTATTTAGTATGTCTTTTAGGGTGTGTTTGGAAGTAAATGTGTAATTACTAGGTAGGGTAATTACTAGGATAGTAATTACACAGTTTAGTAATTACACTATATTTTAAAATGCAAGGTGTGTTTGGATATGAGGTGGTAATTACATATGAATTCCTAATATCTTGTTTGGCAAAATAGTTAGTAATTACATAGGAAAATAATATTTTTTAATAGCTAATGTTTAATATGGAAAGTTTTTAGTAAATACACAGTGTAATTACATTCAATTCTCATGGGGGGCTATGAGAATTAGAGAGTGTAATTGGAACCCCTCAATTACTTCTAATTACAGAGTTATAGTGTAATTACATGGTCAGACAAACATGACAAATTGTGTAATTACCTCTAATTACACACAAATCCAATTACAATGTGACTTTCCAAACGCACCCTTAGTCTTTTTTTAACAAATCCATTTACTAATTAAATGCGACGTGTTGACAAATTATTGGTCCAAATCATACTTTTCGTTTAAAATAATTTAAAATTAAAAAATAAAATAATTATATTTTTTTTTATAAAATTTAATAAAAAAAATTAAAAACTTTATTCTTTTTTTTTTTATTTCATTTTCTTTTATTTTTTTTCTCTCTTGACTTTTCAACTCTCTGTCTCTCTACTTGTTCTTCTTCGACAGCCACAAACAATCCATGGTCATGGAAACCATGCTCAATTGACCACCATTTTTTTTTGCAAGCTATCTAATATATATTTATTATATTTTTATTATTTTTTTTTTGTGTGTTGAATTTGTTGTTAGACTTTTATTTGGGCTTACATTAAATTTTATTGGTTTTATTAAAACTTGGGTTGATTGGATAGTTCTTTGCTGAGTTAGCCCATGTTGTTGGTGATCAATTGTTAATAGGCTTAGCATCTGTGAGTAAAGTCTAGGTGAAGCAGAAGTGTGGGCTTTTCTAGTTGACTGAAGCCTTTGATGAGCAGGCCCAGCCCAACTAGGGTTTTGTAGCTAAGTCCCCTCCCTAACTCTATAAATACATATTGTCTCATCACAATTGTATACCTTTTGATAATCAGAGAAAATAAGCGCTTCGATTTAGAGATCTAGGGAGGAAGACTTAGTTGATAGTATTGCACTATCAAATTGGAGTAACTGCTGTGGATCAATCAGAGATAATTGCTATGGATCAATCAGGTACACATACCTAATTATTATATCTTATTATTGTGTTCTATGTTATATACAAATAGATCTTGGGTTAATTGTTAATTTATACAACATGTGGTATCAGATTGCCTATTGTATATGATTTAGAACCTATAATTAGTATAATTAATTTGTATATGTTAATTATCCATAATTTCATATTAATTTCGTTATTATTTTATGTTGAATTTTTTGTTTTTAAATCTTAAAACTTTAGGGGTTTTGTTTATTATTAAATTCTCGTTCTATTGATATATTATATGCATGAAATCATTGTGTATATTAAGAGAATTTTAAATTTAAAGTTTTAGGGTTTATATGATTATAATATAAAATTATATTTTGTGTATTTTGATTTTATTGTTTTTGATCTAAAATTGATTATAGATAACTCATTATCAATTGTTTAAGAATGTTCCTACATAATTAATTTCGGATTTAAACTAAGATTAGCATTACAATTTTTTTTTTGTTATGTTCTTCAATTTTCGGATTGGTATTGTCTTGAAATCTAGAGATTTAACCTTTAATACCCGAAATTAGTAGCGTAGATCAATTAGAAATTCAATCCCGATCGAAACCCATCCAAAATCCCCAATTTTTCGTCGTTTTTTGGCCGGAAAACACCACAGACCCGACTGGGCCGAACCGGGTCGCGTGACCCGTTTGCAGGAACCGGCTGGAGGAAGAAGGAGGTTCCAGCCAGCGAAGCCCACTCGCGGCAGGTGGCGCGTGGGGCGCGTGGGGCCTCGTCCGATGTCCGTTTTCGACGATTTTTTTTTCCAGCATTATTAGAATTTGATTTCTGATTTTTTGGTGATTTTTAATTAATTTTTTTGACTCCGTTTAATAATTATTATTATTTTAATGATAATTATGCAGTTAAAAAATTATTAAAAATAATTTTTGATGATTTTTCAAAATCCGTAAATCATAGAAAATTTTTTAAGTTTCTTCTCGTCCCATATGACATAGTCACTCTCTTGTTTAATTTATCTTGACTATGTAATCTCCACCAATATTCTTTATTTCACATTTTTCCATTAATTGTTGTTCTAAAATTATAAAACTTGATTATTTGATATAAAAATAATGTGTTATGGTGGACACTTTATTTTTTTTATTATCAATATAATAAAAGCAATTATATATCTCTTTTGGAAATTTGGTTGAAAATTATTAATTTTCAATGATTGTTTTATCACCAAATTTCACATGTTGAAGAAAATATTATATTTTTGGTTGACTATATGTGTAATTACTTGCCCAAAGGTAGTATTTACATATATTAGTTCACATTCCATGAAGTGAGTTAATATTAAATGTATATATTTTAATTATTTGCCCAAAGGTAATAATTTAAATATATAAATTTATTATTATTTTTTGCTTGAATTAATACATATTTTTAAGAAATTTATTTGCCCAAAGGTAATAAAATTCTTAAATGATATGTATTTTTTCTTTGTTGTTAACTTCATGAAGGTAAATCATGTGTGTGTTATATTCTCACCCCAAAGGGGAGTTTATAATGACCAGTTGATTCTACAATATTTTCTAATACATTGCTCATATTGCTTATTCAAGTTTTAATTTTTGAATTTTTTTGAGTCTCCTTTTCTGTGAACAACAATAATGCTTCCATCCATATTTTGAATGCTTCCAACTACAAGACATGGAAACGAGATGTGGAATTTACTTTAGGCATAATGGATTTGGACTTGTGCCTACGAGAAGAAAAACCTGCTGATCTTACTGACTCCAGTACAGCTGTCGAGAGAACTCATCATGCACAATGGGAAAAGTCAAGTCGACTTAGTCTTCTTACTATGAAAAGATCCATTCCTGAACATCTATTGAGTGGTTTGCCAGACACTACAAATGCCAAAGATTTTTTCAATGCTGTAGAAAAATTATACGACACTGGAGAAAACGCTGAAGCTGGACATCTTATGGATGAAATGACAACCATTAAGTATGATGAATTAAAAGGAGTGCGAGATTTTATTCTGAAATTGGTGAATGTTCAGTCCAAGTTGAAAGATCATAATATTCCTCTTCCTGACTCTTTCATTATTCATCGAGCTCTTCATGCTCTTTCTGACTCTTTCAGCCTAATCAAGACGGCCTACAACACTTACAATCAAACATGGACTATCAGCGACCTAATTTCTCAGTGTGTAGCTGAAGAAAGCAAGCTTAAAAGGGAGAAGAATGAATCTGCTAACTATGTTTCTCACCTCAAGCCCAACAAAGGAAAAGGAAAATTCAAGAATAAAAATGATGGTGCTACAAAACAGAATGGTAATGGTAAGGAGCATAAGAATAAACAGAAGAATAACAATGGAAAGTCCAAATACTCTAATGTGAAGTGTTACTTTTGTGAAAAATTGGGGCATCGGAGAACGGACTGTCACAAATTTAAGACTTGGTTAGAAAAGAAGCAAGCACAATCAGGTAATCCATTGGCATGTGTTTGTTTTGAATCTAATCTAGTTGATGTTCCTATTGATTCTTGGTGGTTAGACAGTGGTGCTACTGTTCATGTTTCTGCTTCCTTACAGGGGCTAAGGGATCTCAGGAAGCCAAGTGAGAGGGAGTCCAAGCTTAAAGTGGGCAATGATGTTGGAGTTGACGTTATCTATGTTGGAACATTTATTCTTGAATTACAGTCTCGTGATAAGATTATTCTGAACAATACTTTTTATGTTCCTACTTTTAAAAGGAATTTAGTTTCGCTTCCGCTTTTGGTTAAACAAGGATATTCTTTTCATTTTGCAAATGATAATGTTGACATTATGCTTGACTCTCGAATTATTGGAAATTGTTTTTATTCTGATGGTCTTTACAAGTTGTCATTGGCTCCTTTAAATTCCTCTTTTAAAGTTGTGAATACTGTGGGTAAAAGACCTCATATTAAGGATACATCCTTATTGTTATGGCACAAAAGATTGGGTCATATTTCCAGAGAAAGGGTTGATCGTTTAATTAAATCTGAAATACTTCCTCCTCTTGATGCTTCTGATTGGGATACTTGTGTTGATTGTACTCGTGGAAAATTAACTAAAACAAGAAAGAAGATTGCAAACCGCAGTCAATCTTTATTGGAAATTATCCACACGGACATCAGTGGTCCTTATTCCACCACGTTGTGCAGAAACAAGTATTTTATCACTTTTATAGATGATTTTTCTCGTTATGGATTCACCTATTTAATTAAAGAAAAATCTGACGCCCTTGATAAACTCAAAATTTTTCGAAATGAGGTTGATAAACAATTAGGAAGAGTCATCAAAGTTGTTCATTCTGATCGTGGAGGAGAATATTATGGTCGTTATACAGAATCTGGACAACACATGGGGTTTTTTGCAGAGTACTTACAAGAAAATGGTATAGTTGCTCAATACACTATGCCTGGTTCACCTGAGCAAAATGGCGTTGCTGAAAGGAGAAATCGCACTCTCATGGATATGGTTAGAAGTATGATGAGTAGAACAAATCTTCCAGAGTTTTTATGGGGTGAAGCACTTATGACTGCAACTTATATTTTAAATCGTGTTCCCAGTAAATTTGTTCCCAAGACCCCTTTCGAGTTATGGACTGGTCGGAAGCCTAGTCTTAATCATCTTCGAGTATGGGGTTGTCCAGCTGAAGTAAAGATTTATGATCCTAATTTGAAAAAGTTAGATCCGAGAACAAATCGCTGTTATTTCATTGGTTATCCAATGCGCTCAAAAGGCTATCGCTTTTACTGTCCCACTCGTGGTACGCGAATTGTTGAATCTCAGACTACTAAATTTCTGGAATTTGATGTTGTTGAAAAAATTCCTTCAACATCTCTTGAAATGGGGGAGTCCTCTAAAGGAATTTGTATTCCTATGTCATTTTCAAGAGATGATAATAGTAGTCTCCATCCTACTCCAGTTGGTAATGCTTCCAGTGTTGATGAATATATTGCTCCCGATATCGAAGATGATGAAGGTCCTATTATTGATGAAGGGCCTATTAATGATGAAGCTCCTATTGTTAATGAGAATCCTGTCATTGAAGAAATTCCAGTTGTGGAAGATGTTATTCAAAACAATGATCAACAAAGAGAAGTTATTCCAGAAGTACCTCCTCTAAGAAGATCTCAGAGACAAAAGAAGTCAACAAAGTGTCATGATAATTTTGTTTATCTTGGAGAAGGAGAATATGATATTGATCATTTTGTGGATCCTGTCACTTTTAGTGAAGCACTTAATAGTCCACAATCTTCAAAATGGTTAGCAGCTACGGATGATGAGATCGACTCCATGAAGAAAAATGGTGTATGGGAGCTAGTTTTATTACCTGATGGTTTTAAACCAATAGGTTGTAAGTGGATTTTAAAGGCTAAAAGGGATAAAAAGGAATGATTGAAAGGTTTAAAGCGCGTTTAGTGGCTAAAGGCTTTACTCAAAGAGAAGGTATTGATTACACTGAAACTTTCTCACCTGTTTCCACTAAAGATTCATTCAGAATTATTATGGCCTTAGTTGCGCATTTTGATTTAGAGTTGCATCAAATGGATGTTAAAACTGCTTTTCTGAATGGAGAATTGAATGAGGAAGTATATATGTCTCAACCTGAAGGCTACAAGGAGAAAGGAAAAGAACACTTAGTTTGCAAGTTGAAACGATCCATTTATGGTCTCAAACAGGCATCTCGCCAGTGGTACTTGAAGTTTGACCAGGTTGTGACATCGTTTGGTTTCGTAGAGAACAAGTTTGATCAGTGTATTTATATTAAGATCAGTGGGAGTCGTTATATTTTTCTTGTTCTTTATGTAGATGACATTTTACTTGCCAGCAGTGATTTGTCACTACTAAATGAGACCAAAAATTTTCTGTCTTCCAATTTTTATATGAAAGATCTTGGAGAAGCATCCTATGTTTTGGGGATTGAGATCCATCGTGACAGGAATCGAAAAGTTCTTGGCTTATCTCAAGAAGCTTACATTAATCGTGTGCTCAAAAGGTTCAACATGGATTTGTGTAAAGCTGGTTCTGTTCCTATTCTGAAAGGGGACAAGTTCACTAAGCAACAATGTCCTAAGAACGATTTGGAAAGAGGAGCAATGAAGAACATCCCTTATGCAAGTGTAGTAGGGAGTTTGATGTATGCTCAGGTTTGCACTCGACCTGACATAGCTTTCGTAGTCAATGTTCTTGGGAGATATTTATCTGATCGTGGCCTTGATCATTGGGTTGCAGCCAAGAAAGTTTTGAGATATTTGCAAAGAACGAAGAGTTTTATGCTTGTGTATAAGCATGTTGACAATCTTCGAGTTGTTGGTTATTCAGATTCAGATTTTGGTGGTTGTGTAGATGATTTAAAGTCAACTTCTGGCTATATTTTCACCTTGGCGAGTCTTGCTATTTCTTGGAAGAGTGTCAAACAGACTTTGATCACGTCATCTACTATGTATGCTGAGTTTGTTGCATGTTATGGGGCATCTTTGCAAGCTTTGTGGCTGAAGAATTTTATTTCGGAGATACGAGTGGTTGATTCTATTTCCACACCTATGCTAATCTATTGTGATAATAATCCGCTGTTTTCTTTTCAAAGAATAACAAGATTAGTAGTGCTTCTAAACATATGGAAATAAAGTATCTCACTGTCAGAGACTTGGTCAAGAAAGGAGACATTGTCATTGAAAATTGCAAGACCGAGTCGATGTTAGGCGATCCTCTAACCAAAGGGTTAAGTGCCGTCTTTGTTTAATAAACATGTTGTTAATATGGGCATTTTAGAATCTTTTGATCTTTTGGGTTAGTGGGAGTTTTGTTTTGTTTGTTTTTAGAAATTATTATTTATAATTTTCTGAATAAAGTTATGAACTACATTTTATGTTTCAATATTTTTTATTATTGAATGGATATGTTTTCAATTATGTTTTGTTATATTCTCGAGAATGATTGAATTGAAAGCATGTAATTCATATTGTTGTGATCATTGTCTTTTAAATTTATTTGCTTATTGACAATGATATGTTGTTGGCTTAATTCTTTAAGCAAGTTTAGTGACACTTACTTATTTTAAGTGGTGTATGTTTAATTTCACTGGCTTATTTATTAAGCATCACGGTATCAGTGAAATTGAGGACTGATAAGGATATTATGTTATTTTAAATTGATCACATGTTGAACATAATTCCTTACCACACTACTAGACTTATTGACCATGTCGATTTAATACTTTGGTATTTGTGATTATGAATGTCTTTTGTTGAGCTAAAAACAATATGACTGTCATAGTTCATTATCAAAGGTTAAATTGGACCGGTATGTTGAGATGCTATCAGAGAACTATCATTTTTAAAGTGGCCACAAATGTTTTCTTGTTGTTCAACCCATGAGTCGTTTTCAAACAAAATTATTTTGATATATAATATATATGTATTAAAATCAATGTAGCCCAAGTGGGAGAATGTTAGACTTTTATTTGGGCTTACATTAAATTTTATTGGTTTTATTAAAACTTGGGTTGATTGGATAGTTCTTTGCTGAGTTAGCCCATGTTGTTGGTGATCAATTGTTAATGGGCTTAGCATCTGTGAGTAAAGTCTAGGTGAAGCAGAAGTGTGGGCTTTTCTAGTTGACTGAAGCCTTTGATGAGCAGGCCCAGCCCAACTAGGGTTTTGTAGCTAAGTCCCCTCCCTAACTCTATAAATACATATTGTCTCATCACAATTGTATACCTTTTGATAATCAGAGAAAATAAATTGCTTCTGATTTAGAGATCTAGGGAGGAAGACTTAGTTGATAGTATTGCACTATCAAATTGGAGTAACTGCTGTGGATCAATCAGAGATAATTGCTATGGATCAATCAGGTACACATACCTAATTATTATATCTTATTATTGTGTTCTATGTTATATACAAATAGATCTTGGGTTATTGTGTTCTAATTATTATACTTGTTCTTCTTCGACAGCCACAAACAATCCATGGTCATGGAAACCATGCTCAATTGACCACCATTTTTTTTTGCAAGCTATCTAATATATATTTATTATATTTTTATTATTTTTTTTTGTGTGTTGAATTTGTAACACTTGATTATTTTGTGTATTTATTTTTATGATTTTGTTCTCTTTATTACTTAGAAATAGTTTTTGTTTAATTATGTAAAACTTTTAGCCACATTACACTTGTAATGATAATATATTTATGAAGTTTTAAACTTAAATAAAAGGTGATACTTAATTTTTACCGATTTTTTTTTTTTATATATTTTTAAGTTAATATTGAAATTTAGGTGTAATTAGATTTTGAGGTCTAATTGGATTAGATCAGATAATTATTTTTCAAATCCAAATACTGATTAGATTGGATCGGATGAAGAAAAAAAAATTGGATTGGATTGAATTGGATGTCCACCCCTAACTAACACCCAAAAACTAACATCAAAACTATAAATAAAGCTTACTACCTTCTCATACAAACAATCCTCTCTTCTAAGCCACACCATTCTTTACAATACACAACCAACATCACTACTTCACTACATTATCATCACAGCTATTAAACACTTATTCCTTGTATTCACCTATTCAAATCTAAACTAATACAAATTTATTCTCAGACCATCATATTGTGTTAATAAAAAATAGAGTGGATAGAAAATGAAGTTACATACCCTAGTTTTTATCCATTAAATTAATTGTATAATTTGTTTATTTAGTTTTCAATTGTTAATTTTAGTTTTTTTTATTACTTTTAAAATCAAATTCTTATTAGCTAAATAGAAAATGAAAATTAATAATTGGTAATTAGTAACAATCTTCGTAGAAACGATCCTCTACTTTCTATTTTATTACTTGTTATCTTTCACAACATCCCATTATATTGTCAAAAGGGATGGCATAAATTTTATTGAATCTGAGCAGAATGATTCTCCAAGAAAGAAATAGCCACAGCAGCATGGAGAGCTGCTCCAACTGGGAGAGCTTCTTCATCAACAACAAAGTAAGGAGAGTGTAAGTCCTTAATATCCAAACCAAAGCTTTCGTTTCTCACTCCAATCATGAAAAATGCAGCTGACATCTTCTGTGCATAGAAACTGAAGTCCTCAGCCGCCATAATCTTTGGAAGAAGGTGCACCTTAGGTTCTCCAAGCAAAACTTCACCAACCCTCTTTACCTGTTCATACATCGCTTTGTCGTTAATAGTCGCTGGATATGCTCTTCTCTTGTCCAGCATGAAATCTACTTTGGCAGTACACCTATGCACTGAGGCTTGCAACTCTACCACCTGTGTCAATATACCAAAAGTATTTCTCACACTCCATTCTCATTGAAGATTTATGATCAATTCAAGACAAAATCTGTTTTTGGTTAGATAGATAGATATACCTCTTTGATTCTCTGTTGAAGGTAGGATAAACCCTCTGAAGTAAAACACCGAAAGCTGCCTCCAAATATTACTTTCTCCGGAATAATACTTGCTGCTTGGCCTCCATCGATGAACGACACTGATACCACCTAGGGCGTACAAACAAAAGAATTACAAATTTTGTTCTTCTAAACATGGTTTAGCTATGCCTATTGACAATACACTCACCCCTGCCTCAAGAGGATTTGTTTCTCTTGAGATAATCTGTTGAAGGGCAAGGATAGCAGACGACGCTGCAAGAATTGGATCTCTGGATGCATGAGGCATAGCAGCATCTCCACCTTTCCCTTCTATCACAATCGAAAATCGACTAGAGCCAGAGAAGAAAGGACCGGGCCTGGAACCTATTGAACCAGTAGCCAATGTTGGGTCAACATGTAATCCAAACATAGCTTGAACCTCATCAAGTACACCCTCTTTTAGTACATGATAAGCCCCAGCAGGACCCTCTTCAGCAGGTTGAAAAACAAGCTTCACAGTTCCCTTTAAAACTCAAACAAAGCAAGAGACATTGAAGATTGACAACATAACATAGCATAATAAAACTTGATTAATTGCATACCTTAAGTTGGTCGGTTCTGTGATGTAGCTGAAGTAATTTGGCGGCTCCAAGCAGCATAGTAACATGAGCATCATGGCCACAAGCATGCATTTTCCCATTCTTCTTGCTCTTATGCTCCCACTCAACCAATTCCTATTCCAAATGGCCAAGTTCCACAATGCATATTGACATTGAGCATCAATAAGTAAAAAGGTTTGGCCTTTTTCCTATACTTTTAATTTGGGACCACTCTTATTATCATCATAGCTCATAATTAATAATGAAAAAGTTTGTTAATCAAAACTTGAATTGAGAAAATTAGACCTTCCCCAAATGAAAAGGTTGATCTGACCCATTTCTAGTTCCACACTTACCTCAAATCTTTATTCCCAATAAAATATATTTAGTAAGAAAAAAAACCTGAATAGGAAGGGCATCCATGTCGGCTCTTAGGCCGAACCAAGGCTGAGCTCCTGTTCCAATGTGAGCCACCACGCCGGTCGTTGCCACCGGCCATGTGTACCCAATTCCAAGAGAATCGAGCTCCGATCTAATGAGTTGACTCGTCTCGAACTCCTCAAAAGCTAGCTCCGGGTTTTCGTGGATCCTCCTCCTAATCTTTTTCAACCAATCTAAAAACTCGGGCTTCCTCGCCGATTCCAATAGCTCCCGAGTCACATGACTCAGCTCCGACTCAGTTGAAGTCTCCAAACCCCATACATGACACGTCAGCGTTGAGAATACGAACCACAAAACAACCAAGCCCATAATACACCACCAACAAAACGTTGCCACAGAATTTTAGTATCAATACTTGCCATTTTGGTGGTAAATTTGCTAAGTAGTGATTTTGTGAATTTACTGATCTTTCTTGAAGTAAGATTGTTTAATTGAAAAACATGTTAAATTTAAACAATAAAATTATAATGTTTTCAAATAACAAGCTCAATACCTTAAAAAATACCTGTTCATTATTAATAATTGTTGTCAGTGACGAAGTCATAATTTTTATTTTGTGGAACTTATTTATTATTAAAAAATATTTTTAATACATTATAATTACTTTTACTTAATTTATTTAATTTTGTGGGAATTTTTTTTATTATTTTAGTTTATAATTATCAAATTAAAAAAATTATATTTAATTTTTTAAAAATTAGTATTTTTATTAGTAGGGACTATAGCCCCCATATTAATATTAGTAAATCCACTGATTGTTGCTAGAACTAGTGAAACTAAAATTATATTAGAATGATAATATTCAGAATAAAAATTAATATACAACTTAAAGTTTAACACACAATCATTTCGCTAGCTCAACATTACTAAAAAAATCTAAATATGACTAGCAAAAAAGGTACTGAAAATGTATATCCAATAGATTATATTAAAAAATTAAATTTATTAACAAAGTCTTTATAATCGTAGACCTTTCACAAAACCAAACTACAGAATAACAATAAATAAAACTCTATCACCACATAATTTAATGAAAAATTAAATAATGTGAAAGAATAATGGCAAAACAATTAATATTATAATATAAAACAATCCATATTAAATATAAAGAGACTTAAAAAGACTTGAAATATTTATTTATTAAAAGTTATGAGCATAAAATTAATCAATTCTCTTGCTTATTTACCATACCACAAAACTAAACAATTAGGGGCAAACTATAATAAATAGTATAAAAGTTGTAAAAGGCATCAAAACCATCAAATCATAGTGTAAAAACCAATTTGGTCTTATTAGCATATATACTAAACTATCAATTTTACTATTTTAGTGATTATTTATGTACTAAATCATTCTCTTCAGACTTTGATATCTATCAAATCATACTTCTCGAACTTTGACATGTACCAAATTATGGCCCATAAACTTTCATCAATATTAGACTTTTTTACTAAAATTGGAAAAAAAATCCTTAAATCTAACAATCTGAATAGTTCAGGGGCATTTTTAACGACCTTAAAAGTTCAGGGGACATGATTTGGTACATGTCAAAGTTCAGTGGACGAAAATCCTAATTGGCATTTTTTTTAAATATATATTTACAGTATTTTATAAAAATATAAAAAAAAATTAAGAAAATCACATAACAATAACAGAAAAATAATATCTAAACAACATATAAAAAAAATAATATACAAATAAAAAAATCAATAACAAAATAATAAGAGTACAACATAAAAATACATTAAAAGACCATACTTTATGTAAATAAAATCTTAAAAATCGTAAAAAATATTTAAAATTTTGTACAACTATTTTTTATAATATTTTTGTTGTTTTTCATTTTTTTTTAAATTATTCCTAAAATAAATGATTTATTTCAATTGTAGAATTATTACATGAGAATGTAAAAAAAATGACAAAATGTAAAACACATTTTTCAAATTAAAGTATATGATATATACTTTTTTAAAAAAGTCCGTGTATATATACAAATAAAAAATGATAAACTGACAAAATAAATTGTAACACGTGAATTTTCGTAGACAAAAAAAAAAAAGAATCAACTTGTTTATTCAACTTTCTATTCATGAATAGATTGATATAATTAATAATAATTCATAAAGAAATTAATAGGAGTCTGACTAAAAATGTGTACATACATGTATATATTGATAGCATTCACGAAGACTAGTAGTACTCAAAGTTGCTACGAAATTTCAATTCTATTATCTCGAAATATAATATTTTACCTTTTTTTTTTCTCTCACTACTATATATAATTTTTTTCAGATATTTTTAAATAGTTGTTTAAAGTATTCTTATTGGTTTCTATAACCGTCACCTATACGACCGTTGCAAAACAAACAGAATAGGCGACGATTAAAAACCGTCGCTAATGTGGACTATCCGACGGTTTAAAATCGTCATTTATAATATAGCTGACAGTTTTAAACCGTCGAGTATAATCCCCTTACTTTTTTTTTCGTTTTTAATGAAAAACGTCGCCTATTTTTTTAGGCACTACTATAAACCGTCGGAAATACTAATTTTTTCCGATAGTTTCTAACAGTTGTTTAATTTTTTTAGCGACGGTCCCTAAAAAAATCGTTTTTAGGACCGTCACAAATTCTTTCTTTTGTAGTAGTGTCTTTTTTATAATTTTTGGTCACTTTCTACTAAAAAATACTTCAATACTAAACAACTCCAAAAGTTGACTCTATATGTTCCAACATTATTATTTAGTACACCATTCATTTCATTTAATTTTTTTTTTTAAATATTACTATTAGAGAGAGAGAGAGAGAGAGAGAGAGAGAGAGAGAGAGAGAGAGAGAGAGAGAGAGAGAGAGAGAGAGAGAGAGAGAGAGAGAGAGAGAGAGAGAGAGAGAGAGAGAGAGAGAGAGAGAGAGAGAGAGATTATCGTTGGTGTACAGGATTAACGACAGCTATCCCAAGCAAACATCTCTGATCTCTATCGAACTGTTTTCTGTTATCTGATACTATCTTATGTGATAGTCCATATCGGCAAACGATATTCTTAACAACGAAGTCCAACATCTTCTTGGCAGTGATTGAATTCATAGGTTCAACCTCCACCCATTTGGTGAAGTAATCTACTGCAATCACTGCGTGTTTAACCCTCCTTTCCCAGTCGAGAGGGATTCGACAAGATCGATTCCCCATACTGCAAATGGCCATAGGCTGGTCATTAAGGTAATCTCATTTGGTGGGGCCTGAGAATGTTTACAAATCTTTTGCATGGATTATATTTTTGGACATATTCTATACAATTTTTTTCATGGTAGGCCAAAAGTATCCTTGTCTCAAGATTTTTTTAGAAAAATTGGCACTCCTAGCTAGTGTGGTCTCCGTAGAACTCCTCATGAACTTCACCCATAATCACCCCAATCTTGGACCTTGCTATGCACTTAAGATATGACATAGATAATCCTCTTCGGTATAACTTATCATCCATCATGATGTATCATGGATCTTGATACTGAAATTTTTTGGAAGCGGCTTTTTCTGTAGTTAGTGCTCTAGATGTCTGATACTTGACTATGTGGTCCATCCATGTGGGTTCCTCGTGGGTAGCTTTGACCTTGGCCTTGGCCAAGATGCCAGGCTCCGAGAGATAGTTGCCGGGACTACCCTCAAATCTTTTACTTCTTATTTTTAGGCCAACTTTTCTAGGCAATCAGCCTGGGCATTTATTTCTCTCAGGATCTAATCAATTTTGTTTCCTTGAGTAATTTCTCGCACTGTTGAGACATATGAAGCCATTCGTTCCCTGCTGGTATGATATTCTCCCAACACCTGATTAACAACCAATTGAAAATCACTGAATATATCAATATTGGAAGCTCCCACAGCTTTTGACAGCCTCAATCTTGCAAGTAAAGTTCATAATCAACCTCATTGTTAGAGGTGTTAAACTTGAACCGTAAGGAGCTTTGATGTGTTAGTCCTTCAGGTGATATTAACACTATTCCCACTCTTGACCTGTTTTCATTCCCTGCTCCATCTACGTACACCTTCCAAGTGGGTACAATTATTTCTGTAGCATCTACATTTATCTCTGTTTCGTTACTTTCCACAATTAGTAAAGACTTTTATTGTATGGCTTGAAATTACATGCATAGTTTTCGAGATGAGACAAGAAAATAGTAGGCCAACTTTTCAATCAGCGGGTATTGGATCTCGGTACCTATCATTCTCTTACTAACATAGTAAATATGATGTCGTGTCCTGTCTTCCTCATGGACCAGTGCCGTACTGATGGCGTGTTTTGAAACTGCCAAGTAGAGGTATAAATCTTCCCCTTGTATAGGCTTGAACAAGATTGGAGCCTTAGACATGTGATCCTTTAGGCTCTAGAATGCTACTTCACACTTGCTGGTCCACTCAATTTTTTGACTTTTCCTCAAAATGTTGAAGAATAAGATGCACTTATCAGTCGATTTGGAGATGAAGCGTCTCAAAGTTCCTACTTTCCCTATCAAACTTTCCACATCCTTATGCTTCTTTGGAGATGGCATGTCTAATAAAGCTTCTATCTTTTTCAAGATTGGCCTCTATCCCTCGTTGGCTAACAATAAAGCCCAGAAACATACCCGATTTGACACTAAATGTACATTTCTTTGGGTTAAGCTTCATCTCGTATTTTTGTATCAAGCTAACCACTCCTTGAGTTCATCCAAATTCTTTAGCAGTTTCGATTTGACCAACATGTAATCCACGTAGACTTCCATGCTTTTTCTCAGTAGGTTTCAAAACATGCAGTTTACTAACTGTTGATAGGTTACTCTTGTATTTTTTAATCTGAATGGCATGACTAGGTAACAATACAATCCTTTAACTGTTCAAAAACTCGTGTACTCTTAGTCTACCACATGCATTTTAATTTGGTTATACCTAGAGTAAGAATCCATGAAGGACTATAACTCTTGTTCAGAGGTGGCGTCAACCATCTGGTCAATCCTTGTCAGGTGAAAATGGTCCTTGGGACATGCCTTGTTTAAATCGGTGAAGTCTATGCAGACTTGCCAAGTCTCGTTGGGCTTCAGAACAAGTACTGGATTAGCCAACCATTTTGGCTAATACACATCGCAGATGAAGATGTGGGTTAACATTTTTCCACTTCTTTCTTTAGTGTGCCTTTACTGGTTCCAAGGGACGCCTCTTTTGCTGTACCACAGGCATGTCTTTGTTCACATTTAACACGTGACAAATTTCCTTTGGGTCTATCCCGATCATATCCTTGTGATACGACACAAAGACATCAGCCGACTCTTTGATGGTGCTTATGATTTCTTTTTTGACGTTGGGATAAAGGCCTTTCTCGATGCAAATAATTTTAGTCAAATCTTGGTCACTAATTTAAATTTCTTCTGTTTCTTCCATTGGTTGTAGTGCTTTTTCTACCCTACTTGAAGGTCTAACTTCTCTTCTTTACACTGGTTGATCCCTATTTCTATCTTGGTTGACTACTAGGATCGACTGTTTGATGGCTACATTGTAACACTTTCTGGCCTCTTTTTTGTCTCCTCGAACTGTCCCCACCCCACGGAGTGAGTAGGGAACTTGAGGCATAGGTGTTGGATCAAATTTATAGCTCCAAAATCTACCAACGTCGGTCGTCCTAAGATGTAGGGAAGTCTACAACAATAAATGTATAATATTTGAATGTGCTTTTGGGAGTATCAAGACACAATGTGGTAGGAAGCCACACTTTTCTCATGGGGATGAGGGAGTCCCCATTGAAGTCGGTGAGTTATGAGTCACTAGGGGCTAAGTCTTGGTCCGTGAGGTCGATGGAAAGGAATGTATTTTGGAACAAAGTGTTCACCGAGCTCCCGTTTTCAACTAGGATATGGGCCACTACCTTATTAGCTATGGGTGTCTTGATGACCAATGGATCATGGTGGGGGAAAATACACGGTTTTAGCATCTTCTTCAGTGAATATTATGGGTTAATCCATGAGTCGGGTTCTCTGAGCAAGCAACTGGCTTACTTCCAATACTTCATCAACACGATCTAGCGCTTGAGCATAATGTTTCAACTCATTGCAGGTCGTTCTTCTGATGTGGGCCAATGCTCGGGTTCGAGGTTCCAAGTCTGGGGTCTGGGTCTGGGTCCAATTCCACCGCCGAGTCCAGGGTTGGGGACAGGTTCGAGTCGAGGTTGGGTCCGAGTCCAAGTCTGACTTCGTGGTCCGATGCCTGGTTTGGGGTTCATGTTTGGGTTGGGGCCCAGGCCTGAGACTGGAGTCCGAATTCAGGTCTAGGTGTGGGTCCTGGTCGGGTCTTGTTCATATCGGAGTCTCAAAGTATTGAAGTTTGTTTTTAAAAAATAAAAATTATTTTTAAAAAATATTAGCCAGTATTTTAAACATTTAAAAACATTTTTTTTTTATTTTTATTTCTAAAAACAATACTTTTAAAAAATAAAAAAGAGAAAATAATGTGAAACATACTTTTAATTTTTTTTTTAATTTTTCAATCTTCTGTTTTCTTTTTCAAAGGTACATCTTGTTGGATATCTGACATCAATATCCAGTGTAATTCAGATAAAAAAAAATATCTAGTGTAATCGATCATCATCACCACTCGTACTTATGTCCAAGACAAAACAAAAAAGAAGAGAGAGAAGCAACTATAAATATATAATAAATGAGCCATCAGATCTTAAAAAACAATTTACTGTGTAACTATTGAAAACAAATATATATATTTATATATACAATTTGCTCTTGATCATTGTCTCTGGCTGTACGTAGGCAATGGCAATCACTACATTAGTCTCGGCAGTTTCAAGAAGGTAAGTTTCTTACATTGAAATTTACATAATTGTATCATACTTGTTATGTATATTCACAAGTGACCCAAACAATATTATTAACCTAAAATTTATATATTAGTACAGGTTAGAAGGTAAAGTGGCTTTGATTACAGGTGGAGCTAGTGGAATAGGCCAAAAAACTGCCCAAGTCTTTGCCCACCATGGAGCCAAACTAGTTATAGCCGATATCCAAGACGAGCTAGGCCACTCTGTTTGCCAATCTATAGCGAGCGGCGCGGCCGGAAACGACGCCACTTACGTCCACTGCGACGTAACCGACGAATCTCACGTCAAAGCCGCCGTAGAAAAAGCCATCAAGTCCTATGGAAAGCTAGACATAATGTTCAACAATGCCGGCATAGGTGACCCGAAAAAGTCTCGAATTATCGACAACGAGAAGGGCGATTTTGAGCGCGTGTTGCGCGTGAATGTGACAGGGGTTTTCCTTGGTATAAAACACGCTTCCCAAGCTATGATCTCGGCTAAAGGAGGCAGCGGCGGTAGCATCATATCAACAGCTAGTGTTGCCTCGTGCATGGGAGGCTTAGTCTCCCACGCGTACACGTGCTCCAAGCACGCCGTGCTTGGGCTGACGAGAAATGCTGCTGTTGAGTTGGGACAGTTTGGAATAAGGGTCAACTGTGTGTCGCCTTATGGGTTGGCGACGCCGATTTCTCAGATCTTCCATGGGCTTAGTGTGGAGGAGCTTGAAGGCCTGTACGGATCTATGGCGAACTTAAAGAATGTGACGTTTAAGGAAGATGATATTGCTAATGCTGCTCTTTTTTTGGCGAGTGAGGAGGGACGGTACGTCAGTGGACATAACCTAGTTGTTGATGGAGGTTTCACCATTGCTAATTCTTCTTTTCCAATGTTTCAGTACCCTGAAATTAATCATGCTTGATTAATAATTAGTTTCCATTAATCCAAAGAAAATATAATTAATAAAAAGAGTACGTACGTTGTTATTTTTAATTGATTATTACGGTGAAATCCTCAACAAGTTTGTCACTTTGAGTTTTAGTGTTGTTGTTTTTGTTGAGATCGATACACCAGTTTATATATGATAAAATCTGAACTTCTTAATAGTCCATTCTCATTAGAAATTCATCTCATGATTGGTTTCAATATTTAATTTCATGAATAATAATATGACACTAAAGAAAGTGTACTTTTTAGCATTTGTCTTTTCAGTATAATAAAGAAATAATTGCTTTAGAAAAAATTACATTGAGAGCCCAACTTTGTAAATTATTAACAAAAATAGCGCCTAATACCGACCATCAAAATTAAAATATTATAGGATAAATATTATTGGGTGATTCTACAATGTATTCCCTTAAGATGTACTAATACACTCTTAACTTGTTTCGTCATCCAAAAAAAAAAATTTAGGCTAATTTTTTTTTCATATTCATGTACGTTATAGCTATTTAAGATATCCTACAAAATTTTGAAAAATTCAGATGATTTACAATATAGAAAATAATGTTCAAACAGTCTATTTTACACGCGTATAAAATAAAATAGTCATTCGTGCAACACACTGTTTAAACATAGTTTTCGGTGTGTTAAACTTTTCTAAATTTCTTAAAATTTTGCAGGATGTCTTAAATAACTATGACGTATATGATTATTAGAAAAAAAATTGACTAAAAAATTATTTCGGATGCTAAAACAGATAGAAGTGCATCAATATATCTATTTTAAAGGGGTGCCTATTGTAGAATTTTCCAATATTATTTTGGATCTTAGATTTCTTGTTTTAAATGACAAAATAAACTCTATATTTTCTAAATGTTACTTGTGACTAAAATATAGTTTTTAGATACAAGTTGTCACTAATTTAGTTTTAGTCACAACAAGTATTGTGACTAAAAATATATTTAGTCACAACAAATCGTAATTTTTGTGACTAATACCTTTAGCCACGGACTTTTTAGTCACAACATAACAATTATAATTTATAATTAGTCACAACTTTCTTACTTTTAGTCACAAGTTTTGTTGTGACTAAAAGTAAGATTTTAGTCACAAGTTTTGTTGTGACTAAAAGTAAGATTTTTTTTTTTTTTTTTTTTTTTTTATAATTGGGCACATGATGCCTGCCCAATTTTTAATAATTTAACACAAACAGATAGAGAAAATATAATAAGTTTTGTCCATAACATCTCTAGATCAGATTATTATTAAGTTTTATTTTGACAAAAAATTAGTTTAAGGTCCTATTTGTACAATTTTAGAAAATACAGGATCCATTTTGTCATTTAACAAAATAGAGGATCTAATTAGTAACTTTTGTAAAATACAAATTCTAAAATAATATTTACCCTTAGTATGTGTAGACATTTTTTTTTAATTGTGAAATGTAATTAATTAATAAAATTTTCTCTTTCTATTCAGCTTTTTTTTTTTTTGAAAAGTCTCCATCCAAAATTTAAATATACAGTATATACATACTAGTGGGAAGCCCATGCTTTGTGGGCCGCTAGTAATTATCAATTATTATTATTTTTTTAAATTATAGTTCATATGTATTATATATATATTTTTAGACTAATTGTAATAAAATTTTATATTAACAATTAATAATTTTTAGAGCTTAAAATCTTGTCAAAATAATTTACTCTAAACATATAAAATTATATATATAATTAATGATTTGGTGTAGTATTAAAATAATTAAATTATTTAATAATATTGTCTGTAGGATTATTTATTTTAATATTATAAATTTTTTACATTATATATTTTTTACAATTATTTTGAATAATTAATTTAATATATTTGTGTAATTTATTTGAGACGATAATAGTTGGTTTTGATAAACTCAAACAAAGTGTTTTTTAAGTTTATTGGTTTGGATTTATTTCATGTGTAAGAGATTATTTTTTACGCGTGAAATGATAGTTAGACTCTTAAAATTATTTTTATTTTTATATAAGTAATTGATTTAAGAAAAGAAATAAATAAATTAACAATTAAGAAAATAAATAAATAAATAGAATAATAGTATTGGAAAATTTTACAATGCACCCCCTTAAAATAGATATATTGATGCACTCCTATCTGTTTTAGCATCTGAAATAATTTTTTAGTCAAATTTTTTCTCATGGTCATGTACGTTATAGTTATTTAAGACATCCTGCAAAATTTTAAGAAATTTAGAAAAGTTTAACACGCCGAAAATTATGTTCAAACAGTGTGTTGCACGCGTGACTATTTTATTTTATACGCGTGTAAAATAGACTGTTTGAACATTGTTTTCTATATTGTAAATTATTCCGAATTTTTCAAAATTTTGTAGGATATCTTAAATAGCTATAACGTACATGAATATGAAAAAAAATTAGACTAAAATTTTTTTCTGGATGCCGAAACAAGTTAAGGGTGTATCAGTATATCTCTTTTAAGGGGGTGCATTGTAGAATCACCACTTTTAGTTTTTTAGTGATTGATATATATTCACTTGCTAAGAAGTTCAATATATCTACATACATAACTGCTCAATGATTCAATTTAATTATAAATTTATTTGTCTTAAAAGTTATCTTTATTCTTATTTTTCTATCATACTAAATACAATATAAAAAATTAAAACTCAAAGAACTTGTTATTTTTTGTATTTAAATTTCATTCAATTAATATCTTTGTATAGTAACTTTCTGTAGTTACAAAAAAAAAAAATTATTTAAACAGAAATGATCACAAAAAGAATAGAATGATTAAGCAAAAATAAATAAATAAATAAATAATAAACAAAATTAAGAAAAAAAAGCCCATTGAAATGAGTACTAAAAATAAAGTTAGAAGTAATTATTTATATAAGTAGTAATTAAGTTTCACAAAATGAAGGAAAACTTGTGTGTGATATCTAATATTAAACAAAAAATAATTAAGTTTTCAAACTGCAAGCTAAATATTTATAACACGTAAAGTAATTATTTTCAGGGAAAATGAAAGTAATTTGAGTGTTATGCTAATTTTGGCTTTCATTTAAACTCAAATAATAAGAATTTATATAATTTGGCTATATTATTTTATCTCTACTTTTTTCCCTTTGTTTCATCATTTCTTTTTATCTCTCTCATAACTTCTCTCTCTAAGAGTAAATTATCATAATTTTTTATGTCATTTGTAATAATATGTTTCTGTGTATGAAGGACAAAAATTACAACTTATCCATTTTACCATATTTTAATGTGTAATAAATCCATTTATAAATAAGACAAAACAAAAAAATTAAATAAATAAATGAATAAATAAGTGAATGTTATGAAATAATTATGGTGCCGTTTGGTAACACTTTTGTTTTCTAATTTTTTAATTACAAAATGAAAGTAAAATTTTTATTTTTAAAAATTTTGCTTTGGAAAAATAAAAATGCGTTTTGTAACCACTTTTGTTTTTCAATTTTAAAAATAGAAAATACAAGTGTGTTCTGTAAAGTTTATTTTCATTTTCATTTTTTGATTTTATTTACGTCGGGTCTAGTTTCAGGGTCGAATTTAGGTTCAAGTCAGAGGACGAATTCAGCGCCAGGATCGTGGGGGGATTTGGGTCCGAGTCATGATTGAAGTCCAAGATATTGATTAAGAAAAAAAAAATATTCAAAAAAATATTGAAAGTGTTTTTTTTTTGTTTTTAAAATTTTGATTCTCAATTGAAAAATTGAAAAGTAAAAACAGTTTTTATAGAACATGTTTTTGAAAAATATTTTCATTTTTTTTCAATTTTAAAAACAGAAAACTGATTAAAAAAGTGTTACCAAACGACACCTATATGTATAGATGAACAAATCATCTAAGGTTAATTAGTAATTTTTTCTCCCGAACTTTGACATGTACTAAATCGTGCCCCCTGAACTTTTTTGGCCGTTAGAAATTCCCCTCAAACTATTGAGATTGTTAAATTTAAGGACTTTTGTCTAATTTCATTCAATTTTACTGTTTCAATGATTGTTTATGTACTAAACCATGCTCTCCAGACTTTGATATCTACCAAATCATGCCACTCAAACTTTGATATGTACTAAATTATGCTCCTTGAACTTTCATCCATATTATAATTTTTTTTTACTAAAATTAAATAAAAGTCCTTAAATTTAACGATCTCAATAGTTCAAATGGAATTTTAACGGCAAAAGAATTCTAGGGGACACAATTTAGTACATGTCAAAATTCATTAATTTAGTTTCTATTATTATTATAGTATAAATAGGTTCACCCTACTAAAATAAACTATTGAGAAAAATCTCATTTAGTCTCTCATCTTTTTCTTCTCTTTGTGTTCTCTTTTTTCCTATTTTTTTTTTATATAATTAATATTATTTTACAATAATTATACATATATATTTTTTTGATTGAGATACTTAATTAGATAAGAAAACAATATATATATATATATATATATATTTTTTTTTATGAAACTGGACATTATATTATTATTATTAATAATAATATTATTATTATTAGGCTAATTAGGACTTTTTTTCCCCAAATTTTGATATGTACTTAATCATCTCCCTTGAACTTTTTTAGCCGTTAAAAATTTTCCTGAACTATTGAGATTGTTAGATTTAAGGACTTTTGTCTAATTTCATTCAATTTTACTGTTTCAGTGATTGTTTATGTGCTAAACGCTCCCCAGACTTTGATATCTACCTAATTATGTCCCTCGAACTTTGAGATTGTTAGATTTAAGGACTTTTGTCTAATTTCATTCAATTTTACTGTTTCAGTGATTGTTTATGTGCTAAACGCTCCCCAGACTTTGATATCTACCCAATTATGTCCCTCGAACTTTGATATGTACTAAATCATGCCCCCTGAACTTTCATCAATGTTAAATTTTTTTTACTAAAATTGGACAAAAGTCCTTAAATTCAACCATCTCAATAGTTCAGGAGGTATTTTTAATGACTTAAAAGTTCAAAAAGCATGATTTAGTACATGTCAAAATTCAGGAGAAAAAAACCTAATCAGTCTTATTATTATTATTATGAAAAGAAACAACATATTATTTAGATTGTACATTTTTTAATTAATTAAAATGATCGATATATTCAAATTTTCATTATTGGCCCCACCACTTGGGGTTGTAATTAAATGTCAATTTAGCAGGAGACATGCATGTGGAATTTACACTTGATCGGTCTTTTAACTATTAGCAGAAACTACTGTGGCACCTTCTATTTTTTTTTTTTTTTTTTTGATGAATCAGAAAATTATATTGTACAAACCACTTTACATCCTAAGAGCACTCTAAAAAAAAAAGAGCCTCAATAATTTTAATCTATACAAATATTGTATTTATATTGCTACAATCCATAAAACCAATCCCTATCTTTACAACTCAATTTCTTAGGCAAAAACATAGTCACCCGAGCCTTGGTCCTCCACCGAACAGCCTGCATGATTCTTACACAATCTGGCTGCTCATTTTGCCATTCAAGTTTATTTCTAGCCTCCCAAATGCTGTACACCAGACCTGCAATTACAGCTGCCAAAACATTCTTCCTAAACTTACTTATTTTAGCTTTCCTAATCCATCTCAAGATCATAGGAAGCTCAATGCCAGCCGTGCCCCACACCAGCCAGTTTCTGGCTGCCTGTAAACATTTTCCAGCAAAGGAGCAAGTGAAAAATAAGTGGTGCGTATCCTCTGAATGAACATTGCATAATCGACACCTGCTATCAATGTGCATGCCAAACTTAACCACCCTCTATTATATATGAGCTGAAATACCAATCAATTTCTCTGCTTATTCCATAATCATATATATTTGAAAAAATTATTGCGCAGAAAAAAAAAAAAAAAAAAAAAGACATTTGATTAGATCTCCATGTGTTTAGATTCTTCTCTGTATATATAAATAATATTAGACAGTTGCACTCCATTTTTTTATAGATTAACTTAGTTTAAGATATATATAGTACTATGATGAAATGAATGAAATGACGGAGAAACGATTTAACAACCTACATTTTGGAATGGTAATATTTTAAACTTTTTTTTTTGAAAAGGATTTTAAACATTTTTTTTTAAAAGGATTTTAAATATTTTTTAGTGTAACTTTGTTACGGTCAATTGATAATAAAATCTAATGAAGTACATTATTAAATAACTTTTAGTATTAATCTACCACCCAATGGCTAACCTGAAAAGTCGGCATATTACTGTAACTTAAGAATATATTATTCGGTCAAAATATACAGAAAAATCTAAATGTGAAAATACATATTAAAGTAAGAGTATAATACAAAGCTTAAATAAAAAATACACTAAATTATAAGAACACATATAACTTCTTTCTTTCTTTCTTTCTTTCTTTTTTAAGAAAATACAAAATCAAATGGGTACGTTGTCCCTACTTAATTAAATGTATATCTTATGGTTTCAAATACCACAAAAAATGATATATATATATATATATTAAAAATTAATATCCAATGATTTAATAAATAATATAAAAAACTATTAATTAATTGTAACCCTCTACATATAGCATTAAGCACTATATGGTACCCAACAATAACAAAAAATACTAAGGAACATCTAATGGTACCAAATATCACTCATATATAGTTGATAAAAAGAAAATGTGGATCATATTGTATTAAGTGGCAAAAGAAAGAAGAAAGAGTTAATAAAATGATTTTAAAAGGGTTAATTACGGTAAAATCTCCAATAATTTTACTTTGTTTGTACTTAACTTTCAAAACTCAAATTTTGACAGTAAAACCCCTAATACTCGTGTTCTGTTAGTAATTTAATATTTTCATTCATTTTAGATGTTAAGTGCCATATTAAAATGTCCACGTGTGCATCTAGGTGGACACAATGTACACATGATATAATTTTATTGGTCTACGTAAAAAATTATTTAAAAAAAATTAAAAAATCAAAATAAAATTAATTTATTAAAATTAAAAAAATTGTAATTAAAAATAATTTCTTTTTTTCTTTCTTTCTTTTTCTTTTCAATTTTTTTCCATTTACAACTCTCTCTCTTCTCTCTCCCCAAGAAACCACTATCACCTAACCAAAACCACCAGCACCTCACCAAAACCACCACCACAGAAATCCAATCAAAGCTCACCTGAAACAGAAAACAAAATGCAAAATCACAAAACATTAAAAAGCAGTTTCTTAAACCAAAATAGGATGGTGAAAATCTGTAAATCGCCTCCCTCTCGACCTAGATCTAATGAAATAATATTTTACTGCAATATATGATAAGAGAAATGAGGAGAGAAGATGAGTTACGAGAGCACTGAGGGGGAGAGAACCTCGAGGTGGCTTGGGGGTTGTCAAAAAACTGTCGAGGTGGCCTATGGTGGCTGCCCAATTTTTTGAAAACTCTAGACTGGGACTGAAAGAAAGAGAGGAGATCACGAGAGCTTGTGAGGTGGCCTGTTGTGGCTGCCCAAGGGTTTTGAAAACCCTGAATCGGGACTAAGAGGGAAAGAGAGAGGAGATCGAGATTAAGAGAGAGAGGAGATCACGAGAGCCTTGGGGTGGTCGGAAAACTGCCAAAGTGGCATGTGGTGGTTGCCCAAGGGTTTTGAAAACACTAGATCAAGACTAAGAGAGCCGCAGAGAGGAGATCGAGAGAGAGAGGAGATGACTTGAAAGAAAAAGGATAAGAAAGAAAAAGAAAGAGAAAGAAAAGGAAAAGAAAGAAAAAATAAAAGAAAATTATTTTTTTATTTATAATTTTTTTAATTTTAAATTAATTTTATTTTAATTTTTAATTTTTTTAAATAATTTTTTACGTGAATTAATAAAATTGTACAATATATACACTGTGTTTATGTAGACAGTTCAATATAGTATATTTAACACTTAAAATAAATAAAAATGTTAAATTATTACCGGAACACAAATTTAAGAATTTTACTCTTAAAATTTGAATTTTGAAATATAATATAAGTAAAGTGAAACTATATATTAACCACGCGCAATTGACCCATTTTAAAATAGGCACACTATTGCCTCTTTATATTTTAGTTAAAAAAACTGAGATTACTTAATACATCAATTAAAATGTGTCACGTAGGTCCCACAACACCTACCTCTTTTCTGTCTTCTTTAAATACGTAGCCATTTTATAATATAAATTTACGACTTTATATTATTATTCATTATACGTACGTATGAATTAGTGAAATAATATTAATTAAGGGGTTCCGGGCCACTAGCTGGCCTCTATAAATTAACGGGAAAAAGAGGCTATATCCCATCCATGCATGCAAAAAGTATACCTTACCTTAGCTCTCTCTCTCTCTCTCTCTAGATCTATCTCTAAATTCTAAAAATGGGTACTTCTGTACCAATTGATGATTCTCTTTCTTCCCAATGTTTTACACCCAACAGTATTTGTTATACTACTAATAATAATATTAATGCTGATGAAATTCCGACCATTGACTACTCTGTTCTCTTCTCCAGCGATCCAAATATACAAGCCAAAGCCCTAGATTATCTTTCTACTGCCTGCCACAACTATGGTTTCTTTTACGTACGTATATTAATATATGCATTACCTACTTTAATAATTTTCATTATTATTCTCATTTATTTTCATTATTATGTAATATGCATATTTGTGATATTATGTGGTGGAACGCAGGGACGGAGGGACTTTAGCCCATGTGTGTGCTAAAGCCCTCACTCAAATATATATACATCAAATTTTTTATATGTAGATATATATATATATATATATATTAATTCACTTTGTTCAATTTATTAAAGTCCAATTCACAAAAGCCCTCACTCAATATCTTAATAATGATTCATGAGCCTACTCTTATTCTAATTAAGCCCATTTTAAAAGTAGTCCAATACAAATAATAAAAAAAATAATACTTTATTAAAAAATAAAATAATACCATTGACAATATTTTATTTTATTTTTGTCAACAGTATTATTTTATTTTGTTGAAGATGAAAATTTGAAAGATACATTTATCATTATTTTTATTAGTTTTGACTTAATATTTATTCAAGCCCTCACTCAACTAAATTTCTGGCTTCGTCACTGGTGGAACGTCATAACTAGTACACCCATATATATATACTAGAAGAAAGTTACGTGCCTTACTTAGTTTTATGTTAGGTGCTTTATAATTTAATTGAGAAAGATTCAATAAATAATCATATAATTTAAAATAGTTTAAAAACTAATTTTAATTAGTGTGTGGGGTTATTTGAAAATCAATAGTGAAAAGTCAAATTTAAAATTTGCAGAAAGTCAAGAGGAGAATGGAGATTAGCTTGAAATATATTTAAAAAAATAATAATGCTACACACTTACTATGGATACTTAACTCGAGCCGGTAATAATAAAATTATAAAGAATAGGGGTAGCAGGCATATAACTGGACATATAAAAGAAAGAACATAAAAAACAAGAAATATGATAGCTTCCAAATAATATTATAACAAAGCAATGCTCTCCAAATTTATCTTAATATCATCTATAACATCATAACCTTATATTTAGATTTGGGCCAACTTTCTTCTTAGTTGGGCTTCCAGCTTTCTTCACAATGCAAGTTGCCACTTCTGATTTTTTTTTTTTTGAAACTTGAACTCCAGCCATCGTAATCTCATTCTTCTCTTGAAGCCTCTCATCAATCTCATAGCACTCCATGATAGACTCAACAAAATATATGTGTTTATGTATATTTGTTTTGAGCAAATCAGTAAACATGTATTTTCAACAAATTAACTCGATAAACTCAAGATCCACATAAACACATATATTTATATTTAATAAATAATAAAATATTATTTATATATAATAAAATAATAAAATAAAAATAAAATAAATCCCATTTAAACTGATATTTGATATTTGAACTGATATTATTTATATATATATACAATATTATATATATTGTTCTCATGTGATATTATTTAAACCATAAATTTTCGCACTCCCTTCAATTTCAAAAGATTAATAAAGATTAGAAGCTATAAAGTCAGTGTTATTAATATAAATGTGATACCTACATATATACATATAACTGAATTCTTTTCTGGGTGTTACTTCCTTCACTTTTAATATATACATATAAAGTTAAAAGATATATAATAAGTTTATTTCAATTATAACCTTACGTAATATATCTCTCTATATGTACCACATAAAATAAAACTTACCATAAAAAAATGAAAGGTCACAATATTTATGAATGATTTTTTTTTTTTTGCATGTGTACACAATTTATAATGAGAGGCTTTTAATTTTACCTTCAAACTATATATATATATATATATATATATCAATGTGCCTATATAACAGAATTCTTGGTTTATGAGAAATTATTGGTGCCCAATAATTTAAAAGCCTAAATTTTCTCTATTACTATCCTATTTTATATTTTTATACGTATATCTCTCATTTTTTCTATTTTTTTTATTATTAAAGTTGATTATTTAAGTAAATAAAATTATTCCATAATAAAAATCTAATTCCTAAATTTTCTCTATCACTATCTTATTTTGAATTTAATTAAAGCCAACAAAATATAGGTACGTAATCTTGTACGTATATCTCTCATTTTAATTTTCTAATTTTTTTAATTAAAGTTAATTATTTTAAATAAATAAAAATCCATAATAAAAATCTAATTCCCAAATTTTCTCTATTACTATCCTATTTTGAATTTAATTAAAACCAACAAAATATATATACCTAATCTTGTACGTATATCTCTCATTTTTTCTAATTTTTTTTATTAAAGTTAATTATTTTAAATAAATAAAAATTCTTAATAAAAATCTAATTTCTAAATTTTCTCTATTACTATACTATTTTGAATTTAATTAACAACAATAAAATATATGTACGTATATTTTTCATTTTTTTAATATAAATTTTCTATATACATATATATATTTATACAAAAAAAAAAATAGAGATAAAAAATAGTAGTGAAGAGATCCAAAAAATTTCACATAAGCTTCAAACACACTCTAAAAAAAGTATCATTTATAATTCGTTGTGTAACTAATTTATTTATTTATTTGGATGATTTTAGTTTATATATCTCAAATTATACTTTTTAATTTTTATAATTCGGTTATAGCAAGTAAGAATATTTGGGTTGATGTAATCATAACAGTATATATATAGCTTTAGTTCAGCATGAATTGTCCATTTGATTTTATTTTAAGTTTAGATTTTACAATTGCATGAATACTTAGCTATATGAAAAATTTCACAAAATTATTTTATTCTTCTTTATATAATTTAGGGTTTTGAAATTAGTCTTCAAATATATGTAACTTATTGGGCATGCATAGACATATGAAAAGAGAAACAAGCACATATACTACAATAAACTATTTCAATTCTAATAATGGTATTTTATTCGATTTAAATTTTCAAAAATACAATTATATTGTGATGTTGTTTTAATTAATAAATTTTATTGATTTGCATGGGCAGCTGGTAAATCACGGTGTTCCTGAATACGTTTTCAAAAGTGTTTTCAAAGCAATATCAGATTACTTTGAACCAACGGTGATAGAGGATCGTATGAAATACCAGAAGAAGAGTTCCACTGATATGATCCGATGGGAGTTGCGCTCATCGGCAGCGGAGAACAGAGAATATCTCAAGATGGTTACGCATCCCAACTATCATTCTCCTTCTAACCAAACCACTTTCAGTGAGACTATGGAAGATTATTACACAAGAATGAGAGAAGTGGTACATGGTCTTGGAAAAGCTATATCGAAAACACTGGGAATGGAAGAATCATTCATAGAAAAAGCATTTAAGTTGGAGTCAGGGTTTGATGTGTCTGCCATGAACCTTTACCCACCAAACTTCAAATCCAAAGGTTCAATGGGCGTGCCTGATCATACTGATCCAGGATTTTTCGTCTCCCTAATCCAAGACATCAATGGTGGGCTCCAAATTCTATCCCATCAAGGAAAATGGATCGACGTAAACTATATGCCTTCCAATGCTATTTTGATCAATACTGGAGATCATCTTGAGGTATTTATTATTACAATACACATGTTTTATTTTATTATTCTTATAATATAAGTCATCAGTCTATATATATATAAATATTGTTAATTAATTTGTTCAGATTCTGAGTAATGGAAAGTACAAGAGTCATGTTCATAGAGTCGTGGTAGACAACAACAATGTGAAGAGGGTATCTGTGGCCACACTTCACGGACCATCGTTGGATGCGTTTGTGAAGCCAGCGCCTGAGTTCCTGGACGATGCTCTCCCACCCAACTATGATGGAGCCACATACAAGCACTACTTAGAAGCTAATGGTCAACACCTAATTGACGTTCAGTCTAATATTCAACAATTTCGCCACAATTAATTTATAATAATCACCAATGATTATATATAACTATAATTAATAAATAATAAGGGTGATGTTTTCTGTAGTTGTTATATATTTACTAAAGTGTCGGATAATAGTTTGTTATAAGATTGTCAAAGGTGAAATGAGGGTCATCCCAATTGAACTAAGTTCGACCAATCACATGTACATGGTTTGGAGTGGCTTGGGATCAACACTCTTATCAAAGTTAATGTACTATTTTGTTGATTTGATTTGTTACCAATAATCAAATTTGTGTTATAACTATGTTATTCTTGAGAAATGATAAAAGAAACTAATAATGGTATTTGACACTTTTTTTTAACACGTTATCGTTTATAGTGCAATCAATACTACAAAAAAAGGCTTATCATGGCAGCACTATCTCGACGGGCCCGCACAATAGGTCTGAATTTTTTTTAAAAAAATCCAGAGCGTAGCAATCTTGGCGGGCATTGTATGTTTCGTCGTTATTGACATTTTTTAAGCCTAAAATTTTACCAATCTCGGTGGGTCAATATAGGCTCACCATTGGTCCCTTAAAATTTCTTATTGGGCCGTGTTATCAATAACGACAGGCCAATATAGACCCGCTGAGATTGGTCACTTAAAATTTCTCATTGGACCGTGTTTTACTAATAACAGTGGGCCAATATAGGCCCGCTAAGATTGGTCACTAAATTTTCCCAGCCCGCTTATATATTTCTTTCTCTCTTTCTCTCTTCCCCCCTTTCTTCTTCTTCCCCAATTTATTTTCTAAAACCAGCCCTCCTCTGAAAATGGCAGCCATTCGGTCTGAAATTTCTTCAAGCAAAAATTAATTTTTTATTCTTCTATTTCATCACAACCATTCCATGAAGAAAACGTGAGGTTGAATATATACTATTGATTTATTTTTTTTTAATATTTTTATCCTAATAGTTTTTAATTTATTTTAGTTTAAAAAGTTAGTAAAATAATGAAATGTTAGCTTGTATTTAGATGTTTTAGGTTAAAATATTTTTGGGGTAAGCTTTATACAACACAAAGAAAGCTACTGAGAGATGAATTTAATTTTTGAGGAAGTATTGGTGGTTAGGTAATGTCAAAAAGGAGAGATTTTTGGCTCTAAAAGCTTGGGATCAGATCTGTCAACCCAAGTCGTCTGGGTGTTTGGGCTTAAGAAGATTCGAGGATATGAACAAAGCTTTACCTGCCAAGATAGCTTACAGCCTTGCAAAAAATGAAGAGAGACCTTGGGTCACCTGTTTGTTGTGAAAGTATTGCAAGCATGAAAACTTTGAAAAAGTGCAACAAAAGAGTAGCGATTCTTATCAGTGGAAGTGTATCTTGGAGGTGAGAGAAACAATAGCAAAATGATCAATCTCTGTCGCTGCTAGTGGTGAATTCATGGTTGGACCTTCAAGAGTTTATGGATACAATGGATGAACTTAGGAGTAAGTGTTTCACGGTTCAAACAATAGCTGATGTGTCCATAGGCAACAATTGGAATGAAGAAATGGTAGTTCAAATTTTTGGAGAAGAAGTGGGAAATCGTATCCTAAAAAATTCCAAGAATTGCCCATCCTTTTAAGGACCAAATCTTTTGAAAAAACAAGAAAAATGGTCAGTTCTCAATTAAAGATGCTTATTGTGTAGATCAAGCTTGGAGGTTTGCTCCTACAAGAGACATTTGGAAGTTGATTTGGGATGCAAGAATCCACCCCATAATCTCAATTTTCCTTTAGAGAATTCTCACAGAAGACAAATTGCCTTTTATTTTAGACAAGGAGTGTTATTTGTGTGGTGAGTTGGAAGAGTGTGGTCTTCATCTTTTTAGAGATTGTAACTTTTTGAAAGCGTTGTGGTTTGTGGGGATGTTTCCTATGCAGATTAGGATTATACCAGGAAGTTCGATGATTCATTTTATGGACAATTTAATTACAAATTCTCAAGGGATAAACAAGAATGAAATCATCACATTTGCAAGTTGTCTTTTTGCTGAACTTTGGCATCAGAGAAATGAGCTTTGCTTGAAAGGTGCTGGTGCCATTCTCTTAATTGTTATTGGTAAGGTGAATGATGCTCTGTCAGCTTTCACTAGTTTATCTAATATCAACAACAATTAAGGAAGTGAAATGGCAGTAACTTCTTGTCTATTGAGGGAAATGACAACAGCCTTTTGTCCTAGTGAGAAAGAGTTAAACAATGTATTGTTCACTGATGCAGCTTGAGTTAAAGGGGAAGCTGGTATATATTGTTGCAATGAGGATTGGTAGAGTTGCTGGTATGTGGGTTGTTAGTTCTAACACAATTAGTGTAGATTCTTCTTTGGAAGCAAAAATTAGGGCCTTTTTTTTTTTTTTTTGCTTTCTCATGGGCAGATGAGGATGGGTGGAAGAATATCCACATCCTCTCAAATTCTAAGGTTGTAGTCCAAGCTTTGGCTGAGAACAAATGCTCCCTAGATTGGAAGGGCTCAAGTTTTTTTCTTTCGGTAGTTAATTTAATTAAGAAGTTTATTATTTATAAGTTCTTTTTTATTAATCGTAGTTTTAACTTGTTTGCGAATAGTGTAGCTAAGTATGCTAGAGTTGCTAGTCAACGAGCTTTGTAGCAATGGGAGGGAAGTCCCCCTGTGATTCTCATCTATCTTTATTAATTAATGAACAAGATGTTATTTTAAAAAAATCATCATCTACGGTAAAAAAATAACCAACTTGTATTTTTTTTTTAATATTTTTTTATTATTTTATTCCTATTTTCAAGGACATCCTTCACCTCTAAAAGGAGAGCTCATCTAGCTCATTTTTCACATTCAGAAAACTACCCACAAGGTTAGAGCTTCTATCTCTAGAAACTAGAGAGCTTGAATACTTAGCATTTTTCTGTAATTACCATATTGTGAGAAATAAAAATTTGAAGTAGATGTAGCTCCATTACTTTCGCGATACAGAGAATGAACTACTATAAATTGTTATGTCTCTCTTTGTTTATACTTAACAAATATTTCATTCTCATCAATTTAGCAAGTGAGTTGGGCTTATGATTCTTTGTTAAAATTTCTAACTCAACACTCTCTAATTCTTATAGCTCCCATGAAAATTGAGTATAATTACTAAAAATTTTCTATTTTAAATATTAATTGTTTTACCAAACAAAATATTAAGAATTTATATATAATTACTATATATTTAAATGCATAGTGTTCATTCAAAAAAAAAATGCATAGTGTAATAAAGTGATTAATTATCACCTATTATGAAATATTAGTATTATGTAATATTATAATTTAGAGAAAGAAAATAGAGAAGAGATGAGAATTTTCTGAGTGTTTTATTCTAATAGGTGATCTCCTATTTATACACATACAAGAGTTAAATATTAAGAAACTAAGAGAAAGGGAAACTAAGAAAAAGGGAATGTTGATTACATTAATGGTAATAAATAAAAGATTTGGACATCCACATAATTAATACTATTTATAACACTCCCCCTTGGATGTCCATAATAGCTGCCTCATTAAAAACCTCGCCGAGAAAACCCAGTGGGACAAAACTCAGTCAAGGAAAAAAGAGTGCAGTATGAAATTACTCCCCCTCATTTTGGCATTCGTGGAGATCCTTTAATCGACGCATTCCAATCTTGTGAACCATCTTCTCAAAAGTTGATGTTGGTAATGACTTCGTGAATAAGTCTGCAAGATTATCGCTTGATCGAATTTGTTGAACATCGATATCACCATTTTCTTGAAGATTGTGTGTAAAGAAGAATTTTGGTGAAATATGTTTAATTCTGTCTCCTTTAATGTACCCTCCTTTAAGTTGAGCGATGCAAGCAGCATTATCTTCATAGAGAATTGTTGGTACTTCTTTATTAGATGTTAATCCACATGTTCCTCGAATATGTTGTGTCATTGATCTTAACCAAACACATTCTCGACTTGCCTCGTGAATTGCAAGTATCTCAGCATGATTTGAGGAAGTAGCCACCAGAGTTTGCTTTGTTGATCGCCAGGGGATATAGCAGTGTCACCGCAAGTGAACAAATAGCCAGTTTGAGATCTGGCTTTATGTGGATCAGATAAATATCCTGCATCTGCGTAGCCAATAAGTTGTGACCCACAATTATTAGAATAGAATAATCCTTTATCAATAGTACCCTGAAGATAGCGGAGTATGTGCTTAATCCCTTTCCAATGTCTATATGTTGGAGTAGAACTAAATCTTGCTAATAAATTGACAGAGAAAGCTATATCAGGTTTTGTACAATTAGCAAGATACATCAATGCTCCTATTGCACTAAGATATGGTACTTCTGGACCAAGGAGCTCTTCATGTTCTTCTTTAGGTCGAAAAGGATCTTTTTCTACATCAAGTGACCTAACTACCATTGGGCTACTCAATGGGTGTGATTTATCCATATAAAACCGTCTCAAAATCTTTTCAGTATAAGTTGACTGATGAATGAAAATTCCACATTTTAAATGCTCAATTTGTAGACCAAGACAAAATTTTGTTTTTCCTAAATCTTTCATTTTGAACTCTTTCTTTAGATATTCCACAGCTTCTGAAAGTTTTTCAAGAGTTCCAATAATATTCAAATCATCAACATATACAGCAATGATAACAAACTCAGGACTTGAACTTTTTATAAAAACACATGGGCAAATAGGATCATTTTTATATCCTTCTTTTAATAAATATTCACTAAGTCGATTGTACCACATGCGTCCTGATTGTTTTAATCCATACAATGATTTTTGTAATTTAATTGAGCACATTTCTCGATTGCTTGAATTATATGCATCAGGCATCTTAAATCCTTCAGGGATCTTCATGTAAATATCACTATTTAGTGATCCATATAAATAAGCTGTGACTACATCCATTAATCGCATATCGAGTTTTTCACTCACAGCCAGGCTAACCAAATATCTTAATGTTATTGTTAACTCAAACTTTTCGATCTCCTTGTTTTGATGATTAGCAAATATTTGATTATTATTTGTTACTAATGATTTATTGATTTTGTAGCAAATTTAAAAGAGAAAATAAATATTTTGGTATTTTTACCAAACTTTTAAAAGCAACACTAAATGGACTCAACAAGCATATCAAGAGCAAAAGATTCATCAAGGGATCAACAACTCAAGACCCTATTCAAAAGAGGTCTTCAAAATCCCAAAGTCAAAAAGTCAACCCGAAAGTCAAAGTCAAAGTCAAAGTCAAGGTCAACTCTCGGGAAAAATGAACTTGGGATCAAAAACATGCAAATCAAGCTAGGAGGCTCATCTACATCAAGACTACTCAAAATTAAATGGTATAAATCTACTTTAGTCTTGTTAAAGTGATTTGCATAGCACACTAAGTTTTTATAAATTTGAATTTTGGCCCATTCACTAACTTGTGCAACAAGTTTTCTCACACGATAGTTCAAAATTTTTTTTGATTGGATTTATAAATTACATTTTGTTTAACTAAGAGAACAAAGTTGGAATTTCTGAAATCGGATAATTGAGTAAGAAGTTATGCGCGTTTAAGTCCCGAAAAATGGCACTTTTGCCACTGGTCAGCCATCTGGAATTCCGGTTAGCAACCGGAATTCCGGTTGTAATCAATCCGGAATTCCGGTTCCCATCCGGACTTCCAGTTCATGGCTGACCTCACCTCGGGAAACGTGCTAACGGCTATAAACGGCTAGTTTTTTATCAAACACTATATAAACTCGATTTTTCTTTCAAAAAATAAGTTGGTTGAGCATTTATTACATATATCTAACCTATCTAAGTGAGATTAAGGAGCTTCTAAGTTTGAAATCCAAACCAACACTTTTCACACACTTTGAGCCAAAATTTAATTTTATTCATCTTAAGTGTGCTTGCTTTTCACTCTAGGTTTCCATTGTATCATCATATTTCTAGAGTGATTTTAGCTTGTATATAAAACACATTTCCATATTGTGATTGAGGTGAGGTTGGCACCAGTTTTGTAAACAACCCGGTAATAGTGAGATTGGCACTTTAACAATCCGAGAAAGAGGTTATTAGTCCTCGGGGGTGCGAAACTATTGTAAGAGGTTTGGAAATACCTTGGTGAAAATTTCCCGGTTGTAAGGGTTAGTCAAGCCCGTTAACTTGGCTCGATATTGGAACTCAAAGCTAGGTCCATAGCTTTGAAGAGCAAGGACGCAGGTGGCATAGTTCTACCGAACCTTGTAAAAATCAAGAGTTTGCATTTTCTAATCCTTAAACTCTTTACTTTACAAGTTTAATTATTTGTCTTAATATATTGCTCGCCATTCTACTTGCTTTTACTTGATTAATTGACTAATTGCATAATTTTGTGTTAAAAGTTTTAATTTTCCGAAATTAGTTTAAATTTCCAATTCACCCCCCCTCTTGGAAACATATCTTGGGCTAACAATTGGTATCAGAACAAGGGCTCAAATTATTTGATTAGATTTCACAATCTAGAGCATGGCGTTTCCAAGTAATTCACAAAATAACATGTTAGAAGGTTTTAGCACAAATAGAGCACCATACTTCAATGGAGTAGATTTTCCTTATTAGAAAATTAGAATGGAAACTTACCTTTAATCTATTGACTATGATTTGTGGCATATTGTGTCTAGTGGTCCTTATGTTGCTAAACATGTCATAAATGGTGTTGAAGTAATTGAGACTTATGAAGCATATGATGAAAATGATAAGAAAATGCTTTCTAAAAATGCTAAAGCTAAATATGCTCTTATATATGGTTTGGATAGAGATATTTTTAAAAATATTGAACAAGCCTCTACCGCTTATGATATGTGGAAAATGCTTGAAGTTACTCATCAAGGAACTAGTGCTATGAAGGAAACTAAAATTCAAATTTATTCCACTCAATATGAGAACTTTAAGATGAAATCGGATGAAACCATTGCTAATATGTATACTCGCTTCACTACAATTACTAATGGTTTGAACTCTCTTGGCAAGGTACTTACTCAAAAGGATATGGTGACCAAGATTTTGAGAAGTCTCACCAAGGCTTATCAAGGAAAGGTGGTTGCCATTTAAGAAGCCAAGGATCTCTCAACACTTCCCTTGGAAGAACTAATTGGCTCACTCATGAACCATGAAATTTTCATGAGTGCTCAAGAAGAAGAGGAAGTTGAGAAGAAAAAGAAGACTATTGCATTCAAGTCTTCCTCCTCCCATGCCATTAGTGAAGAAGATGAGGAAAGCTTATGTAGTGACATGGAGGACTTGGCACTCTTCTCTAAGAAATACAAAAAGTTCATGAAATTCAAAAAGAACTTTGGGAAGAGGCCACAAAGAGGGAGTGACTCAAAAGAAAGAAAAAGCAAAGATGATCCACCAATTTGCTTTGAGTGCAAGAAGCCCGGACATATGAAGATGGATTGTCCAATGAGAAAGAAGAACAAATACAAAGGAAGGGCAATGTTGGCGGATTGGCTCAATAGTGACGAAGAGGACTCCGAAGAAGAAGGAAAGAATGAAGTGGCAAACATGTGCATGATGGCACTTGATGATGGGGTAAGCATTTCTAACCAAAATGATTGTGATAGCGAAAATGATGATGATAACTTAGATATGTCATATGATGAGTTGTCTAATTCATTTAAGGAACTATTTGATGATTTTGGTAAATTGCTTGTTAAAAACCAAACCCTTAGAGAGAAGACCAACATGCTTTTAAAAGAAATTGAGATTTTGAAAATAAATGAAAAAGAACTTATAGCTAAATCTCAATGTGCTACATGTGCTTCACATAAGAAAGAAATTATTGATTTGAAAGCCCATGTGAGAAGCCTAAAAAATGACATATATACCTTCACTAGAGGTAAGGAAGGCTATGATCTCATGGTGGGAAACCAATCATGTGGTTTTTCAAAAAATGGTATTGGTTATGATCCTAGTAAGAAACAAAAATTTTTGAGAAACTTTTTGTGAAATCATCTAGTCTACCTCACTTTACATGCACATATTGTAACCGAGATGGTCATACTATTTCCTATTGTCATGTAAAGAAATTTGCATATCTAGGCAAGACTAAATGGGTACCAAAGGGTTCTAGAACTAACATGAATGGACCCAAAGTTATATGGGTACCAAAAGCCAACAAATGAACTTGTTTTTGTAGGAATCAACAAGAAAGAGCCAAAGCTCATGGTTCTTGGATAGTGGATGTTCAAAGCATATGACCGGTGATCCATCAAGATTTTCAAGCTTTAAAAGCAAGGAAAGTGGCTTTGTCACTTTTGGAGACAATTCAAAAGGAAAAATCTTGGGCATTGGTGATATCGGTAACATATACTCTCCATGTATTAAAAATGTGCTTCTTGTTGATAATCTTAAACATAACTTGCTTAGTATTAGTCAATTATGTGATATAGGTTTTCGTGTTGTGTTTGAATCCTCAAAATGCTCCATTGAAAATGTTTCAACCAATGAAGTTATTTTCCTTGGAGTAAGGAAGGATAATGTGTATGTTATTGATGTTGATTCTTTTGATAGTAAAAATAAATGTTTAACCGTTATGAATGATAATTCTTGGTTGTGGCATAGAAGATTAGGACATGCTAGTATGGATTCTATTTCAAAATTGGTTAGAAAAGATCTTGTTATTGGTTTGCCATCTATTCCGTTTGTTAAAGATAAACTTTGTGATGCATGCCAATTTGGAAAACAAATTAAAACATCTTTTCATTCCAAGAAAGAAATTTCAACTACTAGACCTTTGCAATTGCTTCATATTGATTTATTTGGTCCTTCTAGAATTGCTAGTCTTGGTGGTAAATACTATGCATTTGTAATTGTTGATGATTTTTCAAGATTTACTTGGGTTATTTTCTTGACTCTTAAAAGTGATGTTTTGGAAAACTTTGTCAAATTTTGTAAAAGTGTGCAAAATGAAAAAGGATATTCTATTACCTCCGTTAGGAGTGACCATGGTGGTGAGTTTGACAATGATGCCTTATAATTGTTTTGTGATGAACATGGTTTTAACCATAACTTTTCGGCACCAAGAACTCCACAACAAAATGGAGTTGTCGAAAGGAAGAATAGAACAATTCAAGAAATGGCTAGGTTAATGCTAAATGAAATTTCATTACCAAAATATTTTTGGGCCGAGGCCGTCAATACCTCTTGTTATATTTTGAATCGTGTTTTCATTAGGCCCAACATGAATAAAACCCCTTATGAGCTTTGGAAAGGAAGAAAACCCAACATTGGCTATTTTAAAGTTTTTGGATGCAAATGTTACATTTTAAACACCAAGGACAACCTTGGAAAATTTGATGCGAAATCTGATGTTGGAATTTTTATAGGGTATTCAACACATAGTAAAGCTTATAGAATTTATAACAAAAGAACTAATGTTGTTGAAGAATCTATTCATGTTGCTTTTGATGAGACTAACCCGCCTACAAGCAAAAGTTTAGATGATGATGTTGTAGGTTTGGGAGATGAGGTTCAAAATCTCGAAATTGGAGAGACTTCCAATGCTCCTTCACAAACTCCCAAAGAGGAACCACCCGTGGAAAAGGTAAATGAAAGCCAAGGTATGAACTCTAACCTTCCACATGAGTGGAAATTCAAAAGTGCTTATCCTATAGACCAAATTCTAGGTGATCCTTCTCAAGGTGTCACTACTAGAAACTCCCTTAGAAACTTGTGTAATTTCATTGCTTTTATTTCTCAAATTGAACCAAAGAATTTTAAAGAGGCCGAAGTTGATGAATTTTGGCTTCTAGCTATGCAAGAAGAAATAAATCAATTTATAAGAAATAATGTTTGGGAGTTAGTTCCAAGACCGTCACATCAATCGGTGATTGGAACAAAATGGGTCTATAGAAATAAGGTAGATGAGCATGGGGTCATTGTGCGTAACAAGGCTAGATTAGTGGCCCAAGGTTACAATCAAGAAGAAGGAATTGATTATGAGGAAACCTTTGCCCCGGTAGCAAGACTTGAGTCCATTAGAATGTTGTTAGCTTTTGCATGCCACAAGAATTTTATCTTGTATCAAATGGATGTAAAAAACGCATTCTTAAATGGGTACATTATGGAAGAGGTTTATGTCTCTCAACCACCCGGTTTTCAAAATCATAAATACCCTAACCATGTTTACAAATTGAAAAATGCTTTATATGGTTTAAAGCAAGCTCCTAGAGCTTGGTATGAAAGATTAAGCACTTTTCTTATTTCAAATGGTTTTTCAATGGGTAAAGCGGATAATACACTTTTTATAAAAAGAAAATCCAAAGACATTATTATAGTACAAATTTATGTTGATGATATTATTTTTGGTGCTACTAATGATGCTCTTTGTGAAGAATTTTCTAAGTGTATGCATAGTGAGTTTGAGATGAGCATGATGGGAGAACTCAACTTTTTTCTTGGACTTCAAATCAAGCAACAAAAGGATGGCATATTCATAGGTCAAACTAAGTACATCAAGGATCTTCTTCAAAAGTTTGACTTGGCAAATGCAAAGTCCATGAATACACCCATGAGCACATCCATAAAGATGGACAAAGATGAAAGCGGTAAGAATGTGGACATCACCAAGTATCGAGGTATGATTGGCTCTTTATTATATTTAACCGCTAGTAGACCGGATATTTTGTTTAGTGTTGGTCTTTGTGCTAGGTACCAATCTTGTCCTAAAGAATCCCACTTGAGTGCCGTTAAGAGAATATTTAGATACTTGATAGGCACAATGAATCTAGGACTTTGGTACCCCAAGAACTGAAACTTTGAAATAGTTAGCTACTCGGATGCCGACTTTGCCGGTTGTAAGACGGATAGAAAAAGTACTAGTGGAACTTGTCACTTTCTAGGAAATTCCTTAGTGTCATGGTTTAGCAAGAAACAAAACTCGGTAGCTCTATCCACAACCGAAGCCGAATATATAGCCGCGGGTAGTTGTTGTGCACAAATACTTTGGATGAAACAAACTCTTAAGGATTTTGATATTGATTTTGAATGTACACCCATAAAATGTGATAACACTAGTGCCATTAACCTCTCTAAGAATCCAATATTGCATTCTAGAGCCAAGCATATTGACATAAGGCACCACTTCCTTAGAGATCATATCCAAAGAGGTGATATTATGCTAGACTTTGTAAGCACCGAATTCCAATTAGCGGATATATTCACCAAGCCTCTTAGTGATGAGAGATTTAGTTTCATTAGAAGAGAGCTAGGAATGACCAACCTAAATGAAATATAAGGTTTGTTAGCTATAGAAAAAAAAAAAATTTTTCTTTACTCACTTATTTATGCATAATTGTTCCAAATATGATATTAATGAGATTTATATGCATAGATGAGAAAATTTATTGATACTTGACCTATATGAACTGTCCTTGTTGAAAAACTTAAAATTATAGGTCAAAATGTGGATCTTTGGTGAACTTTGGACTTGTTTTTCAACAAGTGAACATGTGAATTTTTGCATATTTGATTTTCTTATGTGTCTATATGCTTGAATATGTGAAATAGAGTGTATTTAGTATGCCTATAGGTTTGCCTTGATTGAAATTTGCATGAAACAAATTTTTGGTACCTCACTTGTTGATTTTTTAGATTTTTAGGCCTAAAAGAGTGTTTTTCGCCAAACTCTCTCATTTTTTAACATTTTTCGATTCCGTAAGTTTGTACACCTCACATTCTATTTTATAAAACTGCTGGAAAAAGAATTTTTCAATTTCGTTGCATAAAACTCATTTTTGGTACGGTTCTAGTTTTCTTGGCAATCTTCGAAAAACTTACCGTAAATCGTCATTTTTCATTATTTATTATTTTTTTTTTCAGATTTTCTTGTTTGAGCAATTTTGTTTTATTATATTAAAGGTATTAGAATTGGTTTGGGGTCATTTGGGTCAAAATTGGATTTTTTAGCACGCTTTTAGGGATTTTTTTTCTGGTCCTGTACCAACCGGAATTCCGGTTGTACCATCCGGAATTCCGGATGGCACAGGACCAGCAAAAGGGGTGTTTTTGTCTTTTTAATGCGATTTTTTCCCTTTTTAAACCCTACCACCGAATTTTTCCTTCCCCATTCAGTTTTTTTTCAACCCTAATACAGCAGCCACTCCTCTCTTTTCTCTAAAATTCTCTCTTTCAAATCCTCACTCTCATCTTCCAATAATTAAAAAAAAAAAAGGAGAAGTGTGTTCTTCAATGGCTTCCTCATCAAGAGCTCCCAAGAGAATGGCTAGTGCAATTCAACAAAGAGAAATAAGAGCAAAAGCAAGGCAAGAGCCCACTCTCTTCTTCAATGATGAAGATCACAACAAGTTTGTCAATGATTTCTCTTCTAGGAAGATTCTCAAAGGTAAAATTTGTGATCTCCCTAGCCTTGATTGTGTTGATTTTAGTCATCATTTTGATACCCTAGGATGGACATCTTTTATTCAAATTAATACTCCATTGTATCCTAGGCTAGTCCACGGTTTTTATGCTTGCATTAAACCTACCTTAGAACCTTTAGGTGTTAGAGGCACCCTTAGAGGAGTAGCTTTTGAACTCAATGTAGCATCTCTCAATGACATGTTAGGAGCACCAAATGGTGACATATTACTTGAACCCAAACTTTCTCTCAAAAATGATGCCATTTTTAACTTTGATGAGTGTTCTAGGAATATTTGTGGTGATGGCCCTTTTATTATGAGACCAAAAAGACACCAACTCACTTTAGAGGCTAAGATTCTCCACAAATTTATTGTTGCAAATCTTGCTCCTAGAAGTGGCCACCAAGATGAGATCAATTCCATTGATCAATTACTCATGCATCTCATCATAGCCAAAACTACACCCATCAACCTAGGCTATCTTATTTTAAAATTCATAATTGATGTGGACAAGCCTAATATGATTAAGGCACTTCCCTTTGGTTTTCTTCTTAGCTACCTTTTTCCTCTCTTAGGAATTCCTACCCTACATGAAAAGAAAAATGATCCTACCTCTAGTGACATTCTAGGATCCAAAACTTTCAAGGCTATGGGTTACAAATTCCTTAACAATGAATGGGTGTTCACACCCAAAAGAGGGCAAAGAATGCAAATTGATTTGGAGAGTGATGATGAAGAAATTAATTTGCCCGCAAGTGAAAGTGAAGAAGAAGAAGAAGAAGAGATGCCTCCTCAAGCTCCTCCCATGCCTACTTTTCCCCAATTCAACCTTGAGGAAGCTTTTACTCGTCTTCACACTTCGGTTGACAACCAATTTCAAACCTTGAGGAATGATCTCAACTCACAACTCACCAACCTCAACAATGACATCAACACCATGAGGAGTGACATGGTTCATGGGTTTGCAAATGTGCAAGAGGAGATGGCACAATGGAGGGCATACATGGATCGCTTTGGCCCCCCACCAAACTAGTTCTTGCGTTATTTTTTTTTTGGCATATTTAGTTTCTTATTATTTTTTTTGGTTGTGTGAAAAGGCTTCATGCCTCTTGACTTTGTGTTAGTTGGTCCTTTTTCTTTGTTTTATTTTTTTTTTGTTGTTTGTTTGTTGTGTTGAATGTTATTTTGGATGTTATGTTTTTTTTTTAATGCATTGGCATGTTGCATTGTTTTTATTTTTATTATTTTTTTTTCTCTTTTCTTTTATATTTTGTGAATTCCTTGCCACCCTTTTTGATGAATCAAAAGGGGGAGAACAACTATTGATTAATTTTTGGCATCACCTCAAATTTTTTTTTGGTATCTAATCCTTTTATCATAAGTAAAAATTGAGGGGGAGTTTACAAATTCATGCAAGGTAAAATTAAAAGGTAAATTTTTTTTCTTGCACACATTAAGGGGGAGCTAATCCAACTTACTTTGCTTAAATTTTTTTCTTTCCCTTTCAAAATAATCAAATATTTGATATCATCAAAAAGGGGGAGATTGTTAACTCAAACTTTTCGATCTCCTTGTTTTGATGATTAGCAAATATTTGATTATTATTTGTTACTAATGATTTATTGATTTTGTAGCAAATTTAAAAGAGAAAATAAATATTTTGGTATTTTTACCAAACTTTTAAAAGCAACACTAAATGGACTCAACAAGCATATCAAGAGCAAAAGATTCATCAAGGGATCAACAACTCAAGACCCTATTCAAAAGAGGTCTTGAAAATCCCAAAGTCAAAAAGTCAACCTGAAAGTCAAAGTCAAAGTCAAAGTCAAGGTCAACTCTCGGGAAAAATGAACTTGGGATCAAAAACATACAAATCAAGCTAGGAGGCTCATCTACATCAAGACTACTCAAAATTAAATGGTATAAATCTACTTTAGTCTTGTTAAAGTGATTTGCATAGCACACTAAGTTTTTATAAATTTGAATTTTGGCCCATTCACTAACTTGTGCAACAAGTTTTCTCACACGATAGTTCAAAAATTTTTTTGATTGGATTTATAAATTACATTTTGTTTAACTAAGAGAACAAAGTTGGAATTTCTGAAATCGGATAATCGAGTAAGAAGTTATGCGCGTTTAAGTCCCGGAAAATGGCACTTTTGCCACTGGTCAGCCATCCGGAATTCCGGTTGGCAACCGGAATTCCGGTTGTAATCAATCCAGAATTCCGGTTCCCATCCAGACTTCCGGTTCATGGCTGACCTCACCTCGGGAAACGTGCTAACGACTATAAACGACTAGTTTTTTTATCAAACACTATATAAACTCGATTTTTCTTTCAAAAAATAAGTTGGTTGAGCATTTATTACATATATCTAACCTATCTAAGTGAGATTAAGGAGCTTCTAAGTTTGAAATCCAAACCAACACTTTTCACACACTTTGAGCCAAAATTTGATTTTATTCATCTTAAGTGTGCTTGCTTTTCACTCTAGGTTTCCATTGTATCATCATATTTCTAGAGTGATTTTAGCTTGTATATCAAACACATTTCCATATTGTGATTGAGGTGAGGTTGGCACCGGTTTTGTAAACAACCCGGTAATAGTGAGATTGGCACTTCAACAATCCGAGAAAGAGGTTAATAGTCCTCGGGGGTGCGAAACTATTGTAAGAGGTTTGGAAATACCTTGGTGAAAATTTCCCGGTTGTAAGGGTTAGTCAAGCCCGTTAACTTGGCTCGATATTGGAACTCAAAGCTAGGTCCATAGCTTTGAAGACCAAGGACGTAGGTGGCATAGTTCTACCGAACCTTGTAAAAATCAAGAGTTTGCATTTTCTAATCCTTAAACTCTTTACTTTACAAGTTTAATTATTTGTCTTAATATATTGCTCGCCATACTACTTGCTTTTACTTGATTAATTGACTAATTGCATAATTTTGTGTTAAAAGTTTTAATTTTCCGAAATTAGTTTAAATTTCCAATTCACCCCCCCTCTTGGAAACATATCTTGGGCTAACAGTTATTGCATCCACCACAGGAGAATATGTCTCCTCATAATCAATACCTGGCCTTTGAGAAAAACCTTGAGCTACAAGTCTTGCTTTGTATCTCACAACTTCATTTTTCTCATTTCTTTTACGTAAACATACCCATTTGTATCCAACGGGTTTCACACCTTCAGGTGTTTGGACTATAGGTCCAAATACTTTGCGTTTAGCAAGTGAATTCAATTCTGCTTGAATTGCTTCTTTCCATTTTGGCCAATCTTTTCTATTTTGACATTCTTTGATAGATTTAGGTTCAAGATCCTCGTTTTCATTCATAATTTCTAGCGCTACATTATAAGCAAAAATATTGTCGACAATTACTTCGAGTCGGTTCCATTCTTTTCCTGTATTGACATAATTTATTGAGATCTCATTACTGCTAATATTTTCAGGTACCTGAATCTCTTCAAGAGATTTGTTTATGTCAACATCTTCCTCGAAATTTTCAGCCTCTTTATTAGGGTCATCTTGATTATTTTCTCCCTTTCTTTTTCGAGGATTTTTATCTTTGGAACCGACTGGTCTACCACGTTTCAAACGTGCTTTAGAATCATTAATTAATTGTCCTTCTGAGACTTCAATTCGAATTGGAGCATTTTCAGCTGGAATATGTGATTTTGTAATTTTCTTTGGGTCAGTGAATGCATTTGGTAATTGATTTGCAATATTTTGCAAATGAATTATTCTTTGAACTTCAAGTTCACATTGATTTGTACGAGGATCAAATTGAGATAATGATTGTGCATTCCATATAATTTCTTTTTCCAGCTGTTTCTTTTCTCCTCCCCCTAAAGCTGGGAAACTTGTCTCATCAAAATGACAATCAGCAAAACGTGCTGTAAATACATCTCCAGTTGTGGGTTCGATATATTTAATGATAGATGGAGATTCATACCCAACATATATTCCCAGCCTCCTTTGAGGACCCATCTTTGTTCGTTGTGGTGGAGCAATCGGAACATATACTGTACAACCAAAGATTCTTAGATGGGAAATATTTGGCTCCTGACCAAAAGCCAATTGTAGTGGGGAGAATTTGTGATATGATGTTGGCCTAATGCGTACAAGTGTCGCAGCATGTAAAATAGCATGTCCCCAAGCTATAATTGGGAGTTTTGTTCTCATAAGTAATGGTCTTGCGATTAATTGGAGGCGCTTAATAAATGATTCTGCTAGACCATTTTGTGTATGTACATGAGCAACAGGATGTTCAACATTTATCCCTATTGACATACAATAATCATTAAAAGTCTGTGATGTAAATTCACCAGCATTATCAAGGCGGATTGTCTTGATTGCATAGTCTGGGAATTGTGCTCGTAATCGGATTATTTGAGCAAGCAATCTTGCAAATGCTACATTACGAGTAGATAATAAGCAAACATGTGACCATCTAGTTGATGCATCTATCAATACCATAAAATATCTGAATGGTCCACATGGTGGGCAAATAGGCCCACATATGTCGCCCTGAATTCGTTCAAGAAATCCAGGGGATTCAATTCCAACCTTTACCGGTGAGGGCTTAATGATTAACTTTCCTTGAGAACAAGCAGCACATGAGAACTCACTGGATAAAAGAATCTTTTGGTTCTTCAATGGATGACCATGTGAGTTCTCTATTATTCTACGCATCATAATTGAACCGGGATGGCCTAACCGGTCATGCCAAATAACAAATAAATTTTTCTGGTTTGTGAACCTCTCGTTCACAATAACATGAGTTTCTATTGTACTTATACGTGTAACGTACAAACCTGAAGACAAACCAGGTAATTTTTCTAATATGCATTTTTTTTCTTGAAACAATAGATGTAATGCAAAGATATTCAAAATTATTTTCATCTATTGTCTCAATATGATATCCATTACGACGTATATCTTTGAAACTCAACAGATTCCTTTTTGATTTGGTGGATAATAAGGCATCATCTATAATAATTTTTGTTCCTCTAGGCATCAATATAATGGCTCTTCCGGAGCCTTCAATTAAATTTGCAGTGCCTGATATTGTATTAACATTTGCCTTCATTCTTGATAAATTTGAAAAATATTTATCACTTCTAAGTATTGTATGAGTGGTTACGCTATCCACCAAACACATATCATCACCATTATTTGTAGAATCATGTATAGAATGACAAATGTCCATTACTTCATTAACAAAAAAAACATAATAAGTTCAAAATATAAATGCTTAAATAATAAAAGTTCATTACATAAACATGCCAAATAAAATAAACATCTTAAAGTAAATAGATGATAATAAAAAAAAAATATAACAAAGAAAAGTGACTAATTGTGGACATTCTCATCTCCATTATCGATATTCATGTTGTTATTAATGAGATCTTCATTAAAAAAATCTGCAACATCTAAGTGCGTAATATCCAAAGGCTCTTTGAGAAAACCATCATCTTGATAGGCAAAATTTGCTTCTATTTTCTCCTTTCCTTTCACAGATGCTTGATAAAGATCAGCAAGGTGTTTTGCCGTACGACAGGCACGTGCCCAGTGTCCTTTTATTCCACATCTGGAACATAAATTTTCAGAATTTCTATGATTATTATTTTGAGGACCTTTTCCCTTGTTCTCAGTAGTTGTGCTTTTCATTGGAGTATATGAATTTTTATTTTGACCATTACGATGCCAAACATTGCTTCGACCGCGATCGCGACCATGACCGCGACTTTGATTATGGTCACGACCACGTCTATTACTTCGATTATGATCACGACTACGACTATGATTATGATTGTCAGCAATTGTAGCATTCACTTCAGGGAATGGAGCAGACCCAGTTGGGCGAGATTCATGATTTTTCATCAAAAGTTCATTATTCTGCTCAGCTACTAGAAGACATGAAATCAATTCTGAATATTTTTTAAAATTTCGCTCTCTATATTGCTACTGCAGGAGCACATTAGAGGCATGAAAAGTAGTATATGTTTTTTCTAACATTTCATAGTCAGTAACTTTTTCTCCACACAACATTAATTTAGAAGTGATATTAAACATTGCAGAGTTATAATCACTTACTGATTTAAAATCTTGCAACCTCAGGTGCAACCAATCATTCTTAGCCTTTGGCAATATGACAGTTTTTTAATGGTCATATCTTTCTTTCAAATTTTGCCAAAGCACAAGAGGATCTTTTACGGTTAAATATTCAGATTTTAACCCCTCATGGAGATGATGGCGAAGGAAAATCATAGCCTTGGCCTTATTTTGTTTTGTTTCAGTATTTTGATCTTTGATGGTGTCTCCAAGACCCATAGCATCTAAATGGATTTCAGCATCAAGAATCCATGACAAATAGTTTTTTCCAAAAATATCAAGTGCCACAAAATCAAGTTTTGCAAGGTTTGCCATGGATAAAACTATATCAATATAAAGTGTAAATTATTAGACATATACATAAACTTTGAAAAAAAATACAACAAAATATAGTACAATATAGAATAAGATAATAAGATTAAACAATATAATATGATAAACAAATCAACACACATATATAATATATAAGCATCTATATAGATATATATAAGCATAGACATATATTGTATAAATATTAATTCATTAAAAAAAATGGCTAACTCGAATGTGTTTCAGTCAGATGAGTATATATATATATGTATACATATATATATTTAGTGTATCATGACTTTGAAGCAATTCGAGATCACATAACAAAAACATTGTCATACCTTGGTTAGAGGCTCGTGCTGATAACGTATTATGAAATATTAGTATTATGTAATATTATAATTTAGAGAAAGAAAATAGAGAAGAGATGAGAATTTTCTGAGTGTTTTATTTCAATAGGTGATCTCCTATTATACACATACAAGAGTTAAATATTAAGAAACTAAGAGAAAGGGAAACTAAGAAAAAGAGAATGTTGATTACATTAATGGTAATAAATAAAAGATTTGGACATCCACATAATTAATACTATTTATAACATCACCATAATAATTACTAGTAATTATTGAATGAAAATAAGTATACCACCTCTTACAGCGTCCACCCAGACCCTGTCGAAAGTGTTGCTTCTACGAAATCTAAAATCTTCTATGTGATGGGACTTGGTTGTTGCGCGGGACTACAGCAAAGAGTATCTCATCTTTCTCTGCAACCCTTTTGGTAAGATTGACAATAGTACTAGGGTCGATCGTAACCAACCCTTGATTAAGATTTGGGATGAGATTCCCTAGCATAGGAGGTATAACCCATCTTTTTTTTCTTTTGGTTACAGGGAAGATAATTCTGTTTGACCCTGAAGATTTTGAGGGTTTTCAGGTTGGTTATTTTTTGTAGTGCATTTTCTCTATGGCGCATCCTCATTTTGGTTGGATTTGTAGGCATTGATTAATTTAGTTCAGTGGTGCGGATACTACATCATCATCAGCTAGGACTGCCTTGGATGGAAGAAGCATACTCGGGTATCACTTTTAACATACCTTTTTATATGAAAATTATTTAGATTTGGGAGCTATTTGAATCTGACATTACTGTATATCCGTTAACTTGAGTGCTAACTTGAGCTATGCTGTTCTATTTGAAGTATCTTCTTCCAAAGCATGTTGATTTATGCCACTTAAGCATTTCATATTCTGCCCACTCTGATCTAAATATAAAAATTAAGTTTTCGATTTCTTCGTTCATGATTGGGCTCATACCTCACCTAGTTATCAGTACACCACATACAAAATGTGTAAATTATATCAATGTGAATTTTTCTGATATAACATCATACTATTCTAGTCTGAGTGTCTATGTATGTCTTTATAAGAATACCAGTAGAAACAAAACAACACAAACGTTTATGTACTGAAGTAACTGTTTTTTAGTATTTCATAACAAGTAGGAGTTGCTAAACCATGTAGTCGATCTGTTAAAACAAAGTATAGACTTTTGGGCCTGTTATGGTGTGGAAGTTGGAAAAGCCACTATACAAGGAATCCAACTATTGTTTTGTGAAAGTTCACATTGCTATCTTGCTTACTTGCAGTCAATAAATTATCTAGTCCCTGAAAGTATTGCAAAATAACTATACTTAAAAAGCAATATGTAATCTGTTCCTTTTGTATGCTTGTATTTATAGTTTCTATGTCATACCAAATAATCATTTTATAGTGTGACAAATGGACATAATCTTTTCAAGTAAAGTTCTTGATTTGGTTGGACTTTTTCTGCATTGGAGACTCAAATATCTATTAAGTGCTATTTTCTCACTCATGTATGAACATTGCTTTTAGGCTGTCTTAACAAATGATTTCCTAAGATAATTCAAATCTGTATGCGTTTGCACTAAACGGACATTGAAGTGCCTAGTCAATTTGTAGTACTATCCAAACTTATCTCATCTTTTATTTTTCTTTCAAAAAAAAAAAAAACTCATATTCTATTTGAACGACTCAACAGGTTCTTGTTAGTTATTGTTGCTCTTCTTCCATGGCTCCAAGACTTATTAATTAACGAGATTGGGTTTCTCTACGAAATGGCAAGCACTTCATCATTAATTTCTGCAGCTTCAAGAAGGTACTTGATTTGCTTCTTCTGTGTAATCACTTGAAACTTTTGCAATAGTTAATTGATTATGGATAAATAGTTTTATTCATTAGCAACTTTGAAAAATATTTTAGGCTAGAGGGAAAGGTAGCTCTTATAACAGGGGCGGCCAGTGGTATTGGCGAATGTACAGCTAAAGTCTTTGCTCACCATGGAGCTAAAGTAGTCATAACAGACATCCAGAACGAACTTGGCCACTTAGTCAGCCAATCCATAGGCCAAAACAATTGTATATTTGTCCACTGTGATGTCACAGACGAATCCCAAATCAAGAATGATGTGGACAAAGCAGTGGAGACCTATGGAAAATTTGACATAATGCTCAACAATGCTGGGGTAATAGATGAAGAAAAGCCCCGAATTATAGACAATGAGAAGGCTAATTTTGAGCGCGTCATGAGTGTGAACGTAACTGGTGTCTTCCTTGGCATAAAGCACGCTGTTCGGGTTATGATCCCTGCAAAAAGAGGTAGCATCATAACGACAGCGAGTGCAAGCTCATACATCGCTGGTGTCAACTCACACGCCTACACATGCTCAGAGCACGCTGTGGTAGGCCTTACAAAAAATGCAGCTGTTGAGTTGGGACAGTTTGGTATCAGAGTTAACTGCTTGTCACCTTATGGCGTGGCCACGCCTATGGCTAAGGCCACTTGTAAGCTTGATGACGAGGAGCTCGAGAATTTGTTGAACTCGGCTGCAAACTTAAATCATGTGATGCTCAAGGCAGAGGATGTTGCTAATGCTGCTCTATTCTTAGCTAGTGAAGAGGGAAGGTACGTGAGTGGACATAACCTTATCATTGATGGAGGTTTCAGTATTGTTAATCCTTCTTTCAAAATGTTTTAATACCCTGATAAAGATGAACCTTGAAAAAAGATAAATGCTTTCAGTTATATATATGGGGACTTCAAAAGTTTGGTACGTACTAGTGAAATTGAATATACTGCATGGTAAGCATTACTATTTGTTATATTTACTCATGTACTATTTATTTTGTATCAATGTCGGTGAAGCTACAATTTTGTGATGTGGAGCAAAAAACTTTTGATACGTGTCAATTTTAAGAACTACAAACAAAACTGTTAAATTGGGTACCTACGGACTAACTAAAATTTCGAGCTTGGGGACTATTATTGCAGCTTTTTGAGATTGAAGACTTCTTTACATCAAAGTGAACTTTTTGGGGACTTATGCCGTAATTTAATATCAACACGTTGTATTTTTGAGAGCAACTAACAAATCTGTTAAAATGAGGACCAACTAACTTACAAGAATGTCAAGCTTGGGGACTATTATCACAATTTTTCGAGATTAAAAATTTATCTGCATCGAAATAAATTTTTTGGGGACTTATACTGCAATTTTCCCATAAAAAAATAATTTTTACTATGTTAATGATGATAAATGTATACTTAAATAAAGAAATTTGGTTTCATAAGTATATAATAAAAGCCTAACAAAAATAAATTTATATATAACAAATATTAGTGAATAAATAATAGGTCAGGTTTCGAACACTATTAGGGCTTGTTTGCTACATCGTGTTGTATTATATAGTATGATATTATATTGTATATGTATTATTTAATACAATACTATGTTTGGTATAAACTTGTATATTAATAAGTGGTGTAAAACTATACAATATTTACTATAAACTTGAGCCAACCCTGATCTCGACCCTGGCCCTGGACTCGAATCCCATTTTGGGTCCCAGGCCGAACTAGGACTCGAACCACTTCCTAAGACCTCGGATCAGGGTCTGGGGCTATTTCTGGCGGCTGGGACTATGGTTCCAGTATAGCGTCCGGGTCGAGTTTGGGTTTGAGATTTGAGGTGGGATGCGGGTCCAGGGCTGAGGTTGGGGTTCAAAATCCAGGTTCAGATTTGAGTCTAAGTTTGAGTTTTACGTTCGACATTCAGAGTTTAGGTTTGAGGGTCAGGTCCAAGTCCGGGTCTAAGTCTGGGTTCAAATGTCTAGGTCTGGGGCTTGAGGCCGGGTCCCGAATCCAGCTCCCCAATCCTGACCCATTTTCAAATATTATAATACAAGCTAATAATTCAAATTTTTTATATGTATTAAATAATATGATTCAAATTGTATTAAAATTTATGGTTGTAATATGTTGTTGACTGTTTTATTCATAGCTAAATGGTCTTAGTTCTATGTATAGCTACAAGCCACAACCTCAAATATGAATTATAAATTTTCTGATATTTACTTACAAATTATTTAATAATAAATATTAAAAATTTAATATTCAAGCATATATCAAAATATTCAACTCTTTATTAATAATCAGAAATATCTTGACAGACTTTTCAGTGCATAAATCCTAACATTTTATTGCATAGTATTTTATCAATGTAATTAGATCATATGATCATGGATTTACAAGATTTATAAATTAATTTATGTATTTCTAATTATACACTTATTTCTCATTCTTAGAAATGAAATAAGTTCATAACATATTTAGTGAACCTAGTATATATATATATATATATTTAAATAAATATTGATTTATTGTGATATATTGAAATCCCTACAGGTGTATTAATATTTTTAGATTTCACAATTTTTAAAAATTCTCCCGGGGAGATAAATATTGTTGGGATCGATGAATATTTTGAAAAATGATATTCTTGCAAAAAGTATAATATGAACGATATTACTGAAAATGATATATGCCAATTGCAAATTAATATTCTTTAAAATTGAGATAGAATGAGTTGAAAAAGCCTGAAGCGTAAATGAACAATGTAGAAATTATTAATAAATTTTTATTTGATTTATCCTAAAGATGTTAAAGCTAGAGGTGCTCATGGAGATACCTTAACGTTATAAAATATTGATAATTTAAAAATGATAATCGTGATGGAAACGGTACTCTAGAAGAGACTCATCAGAGAAATTAGACATAACATATTTGATCATAATTGAACCCTTGAAGTAGTTCTATATAGGTACCTATAAATGATATATATTTAAAAAATATGTAATTTAAAGAGATCTCTATTTAAGTTATGTCAATATGGGTAGGGCCAGAGGGGTAAAAATCAATCAGTTATGGTCGGTTTTTACAATTTTATAACCGACCGGTCGGTTACGGTTTCTTTTTTACAAAAATTATAACCCGACCATTTAAAAATTATAACCATATAAAACTGACCGTAAAGTTTTTGGTAATTTTTCAATTTGGCGGTTTTGGACAATTTTTGGTGGTTTTTGGCGGTTTTTGACAGTTTTGGCAGTTTTTTAGTTTGACTATTTTTTTTATTTCAAAAACCAAAACCGATTGCCATGTCAAAAAAACCGTAACCGAAACTGACCGCTATTCGGTGATGATGTGGAACCAAAAATTCAGTTACGGTCTGGTCGGTTTCAGTTTTTCGGTTATTATGAACACCCCTAAATATGGGAGGAAATTATATATCATATAATGAAACTTTTGTCGACAATAGATGTTGAATGTTTGCATATGCAATAAACTAACATGAGATAGCAAGGATCATGATATTAGATTTATCGAGAATTATCAACATACAATTTATTTTGGCCAAAATATTATGACGCAGTCCAGGTAAGTTTATGTTGGAAATATTTTACCAGAATCTAGATTTACTACCAAGCATGTTTTATTAACATCCTAATACGTATTCTAAAATAATGAAATAAACACATAAGAGTTTAAGAAACCTTACAGTGGGTGCAGCGGAATATTATGACTCCTTCCATTCAGATCTCTAGCCCTTGATTCCTTTCTGTAGCAGAGCATTATCAAGATCTGAATCTGGATCTCATTCTCTCCTTCTTTGATGGTTGATTTTCCATAGTCTTACATACTATGATTGAGGTACCACTTGATGTACTACTCATTCACTCAAGGGATTTCGAAAACAGAGAAGAAAAGAGAGAGGAAAGTGGTGGTTCAGGAATTCACTCTGAAAAGAATGAGATCTAATTCTCTATCAAACTTGAAGCCTTTACCTTCTATTTATAGAATACCACATAGGGTTAAGGTTGAATTACTTGGCATTTAAAAATGAAAAATAAAATGATAAAAGGGAAGCAAAGTGGCCGGCCATAGAAAAATTGGAAACAAGCCTCTCACTTTTGCAACTTTCCTATTTTATCATTCCTAGTTTCTCATTCTCCAAAATTGCCAATTTTCTCATTCAACCACATAAATGTCAAATCTAATTATTTAATAACTATAATTAATTATTAAATAATGTATTTTCATTTATTTTATTTATTAATAAAAACTAAACAAAGTTTCCCAATTAATAAATATACCCTTTAAACTCTCTATTTACTGTTTTACCCTTGCTTAGTGAAAATTCATAAAGTAGACATAGTCTAACTTTTAGAATTATAATTGATTAATTAAAATCAATTAACTGAGTCTTACAAGCAGTATGGTCTCAACTAGTATGGGGACCATGGGTCTATATAACCGAGCTTCCAATAAGTCGAACCGAATTTACCAAGTAAATTCCCTAACTTATTAATTCCTTATTGAATCCACTCTTAGAACTTGGAATTGCACTCTCAGTCATATAGAACGCTCTATATGTTCCACGATATAGATACGTCATTAGTTATCCATTGTTATAATCCTAATTTGATCAATGATCCTCTATATAGATTATTTACACTGTAAAGGGATTAAATTACCGTAACACCCTACAATGTATTTTATCCTTAAAACACTTAACCCTATATAAATGATATTTTCAGCTAAGTGAAATGAGTATTCCACCATTTATTTTCGTTTGGTTAGCTCGAAGGAAATCATCCTTTACTTTCTATTTGCCAGATAGAAGCTATAAATTCCATATTTATGTTAGCGCTCCCACTCAATTGCACTACCGTGTTCCCAAAATGTACGTATCACCCTGACCCAAAAGTAGGCTTAACTAACAAATCAAAGAACACGAATAACACTCTTGAGATTGAACCTAATCATATCAGGATTAAGATCATTTGATCTAGGATCAACAGGTGATATTGAATTGAATAGATATTACGGTAAATTCTAATATATCTAATCAAAGTTCAATATCGGTCCCTTCCGATGTATACTCCATACATCCGATACTGGTAAACTTTGCCAATGTCCTGGAAAGGACATAACACTTTTCCAAGGTGTAAGAATACCTATCGCTGATTATACCATGTCAGTCTAAATCCAGTGTTCTGACAAATCAGGGAATAAACTTTCGAACATATAATTAAGATTATATTCCACTGTGCTGACAACACTATAATCATTAACAAATTCATATGTTCTGGACTTAAATAGAATTCATACATTATATATATATAATCATGAAATAAATCATGTGAACCATGCAACATAAAATGTTATTTCTGATCTTTATTAATAAGTAAATCTGATTATATGAAATGAGTTTTATTTAGGGCATAAAACCCAACAGTTTACTCGCATAAAGTGAAGTAATACTTGTAGGGTGTGCAAATAATATTTTAAATGAGAAATTTGCATATATGTAGTTGCACAAATAAACTATTGTACAAAATTTGCACAGACATGAAATTGATTGAAATAAGTTTTAAATATTGAGAAAATATAATCATGATTTGATTATAATCTGGAATATATTTTATGAGAATTTATAAGCGTCACATAAATATTGTAACAAAATATTATTTATTTGGAGCTGCTAATACATTGAGAATTTGAAATATGTCTTATCTAAAATTCTAAAAAAAATTTGATACATGTCTTAAGTTACATAAATTCAAAGTTGCACTATATTACAAAGATTTTAATTTGAAATAATAAAGACATGTAAGTAAATTATTATTTAAAAAATACATATAGTTGTTTATGCAATATAAATTTATAAATTATACGTTGTGATAGACTCTTGAAAAAATTTTGATTATATAAAATTGAAGAACAAACTTTTTTTTGTATATTGAAAATATTAAATGTATATAGTTTGTTCATTAGTAAAGAAGTCCTAAAGTACTTTATATGCATCAAGAAACAAGAGTCTCTTGCCAAGCAATGAGTCAACTTGTTTGCAGATCGTTTAACAAAACACAACTCAACGAAAAATAAAACCAAAAGTAAATTTCTAACATCTTGAACAATAAGACCAAACTGTGAGGACATAAAAATATTACTTTGGACAACTTGGACACACACCAAACTATCTGTTTCTAACACAACATTGTCCTAGCTAAGGATGAGTTGCAATCTAACTCAAAGCTTCTTTGATGCCTATATGATCTCAGCAATTTCAGGTTGGATACACCCAACCTTTCCCTTCTTAAAAGCTTCTACTATGGTGCCATGATGATCTCAAGCTACACAGTCCACTCCAAACCGCCTCTCTTGTTCAAATAAAGCCCCATCAACATTAACTTTAATCTTATTTGTAAAGTCTTTTTTTGGCAAGTTAGGTGACAAAATAATTTTTCCTTTTTATGGTAAGATTGCTATGCATTCATTTTCGAAATCTTACCTCTTTTATTCAGTTTTAGTTGCCATTTTCCTTGTTTGGAAAGTTGCACTTTCAGCTGAACTTTCCTTTGTTGAAAACTTCTCAAAAGAGAAGGAATTCTCTTTTGGAAAGTTGTCTTTTTTAGGGAAACCTTGTTTATTGCCTTTTCCTTATTGATTTCGATTGTATCTTGATACAATCAGAATATCTAATCTGTTTTTGGCAGGAATCAAGCATTGAAAGAAGATCGGACCCGATTTTAGTAAGTTTCCCGTTTCTGGGCAGATCTGCTTCGTCAGCAACCGAATCTGATGTAGCAGATCGTGTTTCTTTTGGAAAGTTTTTGTACAGCTGCTAATTCGAACTTGTGGTTGCCTCTTTGGTTTCTATGATCTATAAATAAAGCCTAGTGAGCAACCATTCGGATTACCTCTTCCATTGTTCATTTTTTGCATTTATCTTTTGTGAGAAGAGAGTGTTTCTTTGTTTTGTGAGAGCCTAGTTGTTCACCTAGGTTCTAGTTGTTCTATTTTTGTTCTTACTCTATCCTAGAGGTTGTGAAGAACTACTTGACTGAACAAGAGATTGGTCTTCGGGAGAAGACTTGATAAAGCCTTACTTCGGGAGGAAGTAAGCACTTGGTCTTCGGGAGAAGACTTGCTAAAGCCTTACTTCGGGAGGAAGTAAGCACTCACACTTCAAAGACGAAGGGAGTTCGGGCTTGAAGGTGTTTCAAGAAGTCAGATTCATAAAGTGGATTACAAAGGATTGCGGCAATACTTTAGAGGGAGTCTAAACTTGTTTAAGTCAATTGTCTTTGTAATTTTGATACTTTATTAATTGATTTCATTCTCTGGGCGTGGCCCCGTGGACTAGGAGTGTTCGTGAGAACACTGATACCACGTATAAATCTCTTGTGTCAAGTTATTTATTTTTCTGCAAATATTTTATATTCGCTCGTTCGGTTATCTTTGTAGCAGAATTACTTTCTGCTGCTGCAAACGCTTACAATTTTTATATTTTCTTATATACAACTGACATTTGCAAAAACACGGTTTTTCAATTGGTATCAGAGCGGGACACTAAACTCTTAGTGTGGTCCTATAACGTTTTTGTTAGAATGTCATTTTTTGCAGAAGGAAGTTCTATTTCTAGACCACCATTGCTTAATGACTCTAACTATCCTTACTGGAAAGTTAGAATGAGAGCCTTCATCAAATCTCAAGATGAGAAGGCGTGGAGAATGGTTCTATCAGGTTGGTCTCCTCCAGTTGAGACAGATTCTTCAGGTAATACTATTATAAAATCTGAACTGGAATGGTCTATTGAAGATGATAAACTATCTGCCTACAATAGCAAAGCCTTGCATGCTATCTTTAATGGTGTAGGTGAGGGTTACATTAAACTTATATCATCTTGTGTTTCTGCTAAGGAAGCTTGGGAGATTCTTCAAACTCAGTTTGAAGGAACTTCTGATGTGAAAAGATCTAGATTTATCATGCTTCAAACTAAATTTGATGAGCTTAGAATGTCTGATAATGAAACTTTAACTGAATTCTATGAAAAATTATCTGACATTGCTAATGAATATTTTGCTTTTGGAGAAAAGCTTGATGATTCTGTTCTTGTGAGAAAAATTGTTAGAGTCCTTCCAGAAAGGTTTGATACTAAACTTTTGGCAATGGAGGAAGCTAAAGATTTTAGCACTATGAAAGTGGAAGAATTGATGGGTTCCTTACGTACTTTTGAATTAAATCAATAGATTAAACAAAAGGACAAACCCAAATCCATTGCTGATAAAGGTAAAAGTATTGCTTTGAAAGTTGCTGATAATGAAAATTCTGATAGCGAATGTGATGATGAGATTGCTTTATTAACAAAGAATTTTCAGAAATATATGAAAAAGATGGGAAATAAAAAGAATATTTCGAAAGGTTCAAAAGGTAATACTTTCATTAAACCATCTGTCTCTAACAAAAAGGGAATTCAAAGGTGGAATGTGAAGGTTTTGGGCATATTCAATCTGAGTGTGCAAACACTTTGAAAAAGAATAAGAAAAGTTTCAATGTCACTTGGAGTGATGATGAAACCGAAAGTGATGAAGATATTACTGAAAATGTTGCCCTAACCTCTGTTATGACTAATGTGTTGTGTGATTCACAGGTGAAAGATAGATTGGTATGTCTGAATAATACCACCAAACAAGAGGAATCAGATTCTGATGAGTCTGAAATCTGTGAAGAATCTCTTGCTGAATCATACAAAGTCATGTATGAAAAATGGATTCAGGTTGCTTCTGAAAATAGAGAGTTCAATAAATTGAATAAAAAATTGTCTCATCAGATTGAAATGTGTGAGTTGAAAATAAAAGAATATGAGACAAGTGTTTGTGATAAAGATGAAAAAATCTCTCTATTGAAGAAGGAACTTGAAAACTTTAAGAAAAATGTTCAAATGCTTAATCCTGGATCTTCTATTTTTGAAAAAGCTCAGAATGCAGGTCAGAGAGGTTTTATGTGCCTTGGTTCTAATGGAATGAAAAGTTCGAGTCACGAAGTTTGTAAAATCTAGTGTTCCAACGAATCACCTCGAGGCTACAAACTCGCCATAACGGTTTCACGTACCGTGGCGCAAGAACTTCGATGCTGCAAAATCTCCAGGATTTTCGAAAAAGGTAAGATCTCAGGTAAAAAGATTTGTTCCCATTTGTCATTTTTGTGGTAGAAAAGGACATATCAGACCTAAATGTTTCACATTGAACAACCTGTTTAAAACAAATTATTTTGATAATTTGAAAAAATCTCAAAAGAAACATAAAGGTTTGAAACAAATATGGGTGAAAAAGAAGTGTCTAGCCGGTTTTTCCGATAAACCGCCGCATCTCAAATGTGGTATTTTGACAAAGTGGTTGCTCTAGACATATGACGGGTGACAAGGATTTTTTGACTAACATTCGGCCTATGCAATGTGGAGAAGTCACTTGTGGTAATGGCTTATCAGAAAAGTTGTTGGTATGGGAACTCTAAATTTTGAAGGGTTACCTAGGCGAAAAATGTGATGTTAGTTGAAGGACCGAGGGCTAATTTACTTAGCATCGGTCAAATCTCGTGATCAAGGGTTTATCGTTTCCTTTGATAGTGATCATTGTTATGTTATGAATGATGACAATGAATGTATCTTGCAAGGATTTCGATCCAATGATAATCGTTACACTCTAACCCCCGTGTTCACTTGTCACTCGCCTATCAACAACACCACGTATCGTGGCATGCCAAGCTTGGGCATATTAATTTTAAAAACTGAAAAACCGTCAAATGCAGTATTGTTCGAGGTCTTCCAAAGCTTGGTAAGGAAAGTGAAGGTAAGTGTGAACCGTGTCAACTTGGGAAGCAATTAAAAATCACTCACAAGCTCAGAAACCGATATCAATACCTCAAAGGTATTGGAATTGCTTCACATGGATCTTATGGGTCCAATCCAAGTTGAAAGTTTGAATGGTAAACGATATATCTTTGTGTGTGTTGATGATTTCTCTCGTTTTACTTGGGTAGATTTCTTAAGAGAAAAATCTGACACTTTTGATGCCTTTAAAACTCTTTGTCTGAGATTAAGAGTTGAGAAAGGTTGTAATATTGGGAAAATTGTTCGAATTCGAAGTGTATGATGATTTTTGCAAGTCTACAGGTATAACTCATGAATTTTCAGCTCCCAAAACTCCTCAACAAAATAGAGTTGTTGAGAGGAAGAATCGAACATTGCAGGAAATGGCAAGAGTGATGTTAAATAGCAAGAAGTTGACAAAGCGATTATGGGCTAAAGCTATTAACACAGCTTGCTACATAATAAACAGAGTGTTTATTCGTCCAGGTACCTCAAAAACATCTTATGAAATCTGGAAAGGTAAGCGCCCCAATGTAAGTCATTTTCATGTTTTTGGATGTGTGTGTTATGTCTATAGAGATCGTGAGCATATTGGTAAATTTGATGCTAAAAGTGATGTTGGTGTATTTATTGGATATTCCTTAAACAGTAGAGCTTATCGTGTTTATAACATGAGGACTCAAACTGTTTTGGAATCAGCTAATGTGGTTGTTGATGATTTTAGAGATTTTTCAGAATTTTCCACAGAAGCCAAGATAGATAGTCTCATGGATACTCCTCCAAAAGCTGTAACAACGGATCCCGATGCAAAGAACCCATTGCCGATGCCGCAAATGACGAATCCGTCGTCGCAACCGAAACTAGAGAACCGTAACCGTCTATCTTGACTCATCCAAACATCATCACGTACTCTATCCGTAAAGAACCAAGCACCAGAGTCAAACTGAATCATCCAAAAGATCTCATCCTTGGAAATCCTGAAGAAAGCATGGTAACTCGCAGAAGGTATATTAATTTAATCAGCTTTCTTTGCTTTGTTTCTCAATATGAACCGAAAAATGTGAAGGAAGCCATGACCTTTGAGGAATGGCTCAATGCAATGCAAGAGGAACTCAACCAATTTGTTCGCAACAAGGTATGGGAGGAAATTATATATCATATAATGAAACTTTTGTCGACAATAGATGTTGAATGTTTGCATATGCAATAAACTAACATGAGATAGCAAGGATCATGATATTAGATTTATCGAGAATTATCAACATACAATTTATTTTGGCCAAAATATTATGACGCAGTCCAGGTAAGTTTATGTTGGAAATATTTTACCAGAATCTAGATTTACTACCAAGCATGTTTTATTAACATCCTAATACGTATTCTAAAATAATGAAATAAACACATAAGAGTTTAAGAAACCTTATGTGGGTGCAAATATATTATGACTCCTTCCATTCAGATCTCTAGCCCTTGATTCCTTTCTGTAGCAGAGCATTATCAAGATCTGAATCTGGATCTCATTCTCTCCTTCTTTGATGGTTGATTTTCCATAGTCTTACATACTATGATTGAGGTACCACTTGATGTACTACTCATTCACTCAAGGGATTTCGAAAACAGAGAAGAAAAGAGAGAGGAAAGTGGTGGTTCAGGAATTCACTCTGAAAAGAATGAGATCTAATTCTCTATCAAACTTGAAGCCTTTACCTTCTATTTATAGAATACCACATAGGGTTAAGGTTGAATTACTTGGCATTTAAAAATGAAACAAGGTATGGATTTTGGTCCGAAGACCAAAAGGTATAAATGTTATTGGAACAAAGTGGTTGTTTAAAAATAAAAGTGATGAGTTCGGTACAATTGTAAGAAACAAGGCTCGTTTGGTGGCACAAGGGTACACTCAGGTAGAAGGTATTGATTTTGATGAAACTTTTGCTCCTATTGCAAGATTAGAATCAATACGTTTACTTTTATGTATTGCTTGTATTCTCAATATTAAATTGTTTCAAATGGATGTGAAATCTGCCTTCCTAAATGGTATTTTGAATGAGGAAGTTTATGTTGAGCAACCAAAAGGATTCGAAGATCCTCAATTTCCAGACCATGTATACAAACTTGAAAAAGCTTTGTATGGTCTGAAATAAGCTCCTCGAGCTTGGTATGAAAGGTTGACTCAATTTTTACTTTCTCATGGCTATCACAGAGGTAGTGTGGATAAAACTCTTTTCATCAAACATATAAAATCTGATTTTATCATTGCTCAAATTTATGTTGATGATATAGTTTTTGGTTCTACATCTAACCATGAAGTGCAGGTATTTGTTGATCAAATGAAAAGTGAATTTGAAATGAGCATGGTTGGTGAGCTTAATTTCTTTCTGGGTCTTCAAGTGAGACAAATGGAAGGAGGTACATTTGTATCTCAAAGCAAGTATGCTAAGAACCTTGTCAAGAAATTTGGCCTTGAATCGGCTAAGCAGGTAAGTACTCCTATGAGCACCACTCTGAAATTAACAAAAGATGAGAATGGAGTAAAGGTAGACACTACACTCTATCGTAGCATGATTGGAAGTCTCTTGTATTTAACTGCTAGTCGTCCTGATATATGTTACAGTGTGGGAGTGTGTGCTAGATATCAAAGTAATCCTATGGAATCTCATGTATCAGTTGTAAAAAGGATTATTAGATATGTTAATAGCACTCCTGATTATGGAATTTGGTACTCGAAAGATACCAATTCAAATCTTGCTTGTTTTAGTGATGCAGATTGGGCAGGAAATGCTGATGATCGAAAGAGCACAAGTGGAGGGTGCTTCTTTCTTGGGAATAATCTAGTATCTTGGCATAGCAAGAAACAGAATTCCATCTCCTTATCCACTGCCGAAGCTGAGTACATAGGCTGTGGCTTGTTGCACTCAACTATTGTGGTTGAAACAAATGTTGATTGATTATGGGTTTGATTTGGGTGTTTTGACTATCTTTTGTGACAATACTAGTGCCATAAATATTTCCGAAAATCCTGTTCAACACTCTAGAACAAAGCACATTGATATAAGACACCACTTTATTAGGGAACTTGTTGAAAATAAATCATTGCAATTAGAATATGTTGATACTGAAAAACAATTAGCTGATACTTTCACAAAGGCCCTAGATGCAAGTCGCTTTGACTCCCTCAGAAAGTCTTTGGGAGTTTGCATTGTTTAATTTTATCCGTTCATCATTCGTGTACAATAGTGTTGTGTGATTCTTCTCTAGCTCTTAATCTTCTATCATTGTTTTTGACAAATCATGTTTATGCTTTTGGAATATAATTAGTTAGGATCTCAGTCTGATCATACTTTGTGATGTTGTGTTAAAAGATTCATGTTACTCTTTATTTGTGTCTGGGATTAAATAATGTTCTTATACAGAGTTGAGCAATTTTTGTTTCATGCTTGTCAGGCCCCTTGCTGGAATAGAGCTACCCATACTGAAGTGTGAAAGCCATCTGATGAGTAAGCTGGAACATTGTAATTAGCAACTATGATGAGGATGCACTACCATAGAAAAGGGCTACCTTCAGTATGGTGTGAAAGCATCCAGTTGCGGGATCAATATGAAAAATGCGAAAATGAAAAATCTTGTCAAGGACAATGATCCTATTTACACTGCACACACTTATGCCTGACAAGTGTGTTCAAATTTGTAAGTCTCCTCTATTAAAATTAAATTGATAAATCCTGGTTCACAACTTTCAGTTTCATGCATATCTTTTTCATCAACATCAATTAAGTATGATTATTCCATGAGATACTAATTAGTTATTTTCCTTAAAAGCATAACATGTATTTTATTTTGTCAATTGTCAATGATATTTGATTTACTTGCTTAATTCGAATCACATATAGTTATTGTACACTTTGTCTTTATTTTTGGTTTTTATTTTAAAAAAAAAAATAAAATAAAAAAAATAATAATAAAATGAGGGAGGCGTGTGACTTGCTTCATGGGTTAAGGAAAATCTTGTGCATAAATGGCAAGTATCAACATTCATTCTTTCTTTGATTTATTATGATATTTTTCCAAGTAAAGATTAATCTTTATATGGTAATGTGTCTTTATTCTTGACAGATTGATTTATTTTTGGAAAAATTTGTTGGCATTTCTAGTTTCCTTTTATTTTTGTTAAAAAAAAGGGGAAAGGAGTTGAGAAGTGGGCGGTTTCCTTTTTTGGTTCATGGGCTGGCGGTTACCATTTGAATTTTCAAAATTGGTTTCCTCTTTCTTGTTTTGATTCCAAGGTTATATAAACCAAATTTTGTCACTTATTTCACCACCTACCCGAACCCTCTTTCTTGTTTCTCTGTCAGACACTATTCATCTTCTCTTTCAATTTCAAAATGGTGAGAACCAAGAATCTAGGGCACTCTAAAAAATTAGAAGAAACCGTTCCAACTCCTTCTAGTGCTCCCCCTGCTGCCTCAGTTCCTCCTCCTGCTGTTGCAAAGCCTGGAGATTCATCGCTTCCCCAGCGTGAATCTCAAGCCGTGAAGCCAAAACGTCCACCCAAGCAAGTAGCTCGCAAATCGGTAAGGCCCTATCGCACCTGGACTTCCTCTTCTGAATCCTCGAAGGAATCTCCTCCTCCATTGGCTGTTCCTCCTCCGTCGCATCAATGGCCGGCACCACTCCAACAGGCCCTTCCACTCGAACTCGAGCCCAGCAAGCCTCGCCGAGAAAGAACTTCAAGCCTCTCAATCTCGAGAGAAGATCGCTCCTCCAGCCCAAGAAGAAACTCAAGACTAATCCTCCCTCGGCTTCCTCGAGTTCCGGTTCGAAGAAGAGGATCCAATGGAAGTCTCTTCGTACAAATCCGCATCTGCATACCGAGAAGGACAATGAAGACACGTAACTCGAGCCGCAGCCTCCTCGTTCAAAACCGCTTCGCAAAGAAAGGCCTCGCCGTCGCCAAAGGCAAGCAGCCCATGGAAGATCCTCCATCTGGTAATATCCCTTCCTCTATCTCTGGTTGTCCAACTTTTTACTATCGAGACAATGAGCATGACTGGAATCTTTATGCAACTCGTAAGTTTGAAAGTTAGAGGAATTATGATTTGCATGCCCATCGTGTTTATGGTATTGTAAAGTTCATTCAATTTCATCAATGTGAACACACTCTTACTGGTTTTATTGGATTCATTGCTAACATTATTAAAGAGTTTTATGCTAATCTTACTGATGATTTCCTTGATGAGAACTCTAGACTGTATAGAAGAGTGTATGTTAGGGGTCACTGGTTCTCATTTTCTGAAAAGGACATTGCTCGTGCTCGCAATTGCTCGAGAATGTATCCAATGCTGTGATGTCCATGGATCGTGACTTGATGCACTCTGAACTCACTGGTGCTCGTTCAGAATTGAAACCAGGGGAGAGTCTTCGAATTACTCACCTCACTTTTGCTCATGCTTCCCTTATGCGGTTTGCACTAAGCAATTGGGTTCCAAATTCGAACAAGACCGTGGTGTCTCAAGAAGTGGCTACACTCCTATACCGCATCACCTCTGGAACTTCCATTGATCTAGCCTCTCATATTCTCAACCAGATTGTCTCCTTTCGAAGAGGTAAAAAGCCAACCTTCAAACTTGTATTTCCAAATCTCATCTATAAGGTTTTATCCTCTCAGAAGAATGTGGCCCAAGCACATGAAACTCTTGAGCCTCCCATCACTGGCCCTACATTCCAACCTTCTGAATATTTTGATGGTGTGTTCCAAAAACGGCCAAAGGCCGTGCCGCCGTCGCTTCGCCGTGGTGCAAGTTCGTGCTCGCCGCTGCAGCTCCCGGAAGTCAAGTCTGAACTTCAGAATGTGTACACTCGTCTTGAAGCAATGGCTGATGTCCAGCATGACATGTCCAGGCAACTGTCCACCTTGATTAAACTCTACAAAAATTAAAGTGTTATAGTTTGTTTCTTTTTAATTAAACTTTGGTCTATTTTTGTTCTTTGTTTACTTTGGCACTCCGATAAACAAAAAGGGGGAGAGATATTTATTTTTTGGTTTTTGTTGCCCAACTCTGGACCCTTTTTTTCAGGGGGAGTTGTGGTTTGTTAGTACTTGTGAACTTAATGTTTAAAGTTAGCATGTTCTTTGTTTTTATTGTGATATTCGATTGTGTTACTCAGGGGGAGTAGTATCGTTTGCTCTTGCTAACTTTGCATTGCAGGTACTTTATGGTAAAAATTATTTTGTTCATCTAAAGTGCCAAAGGGGGAGATTGTAAAGTCTTTTTTTGGCAAGTTAGGTGACAAAATAATTTTTCCTTTTTATGGTAAGATTGCTATGCATTCATTTTCGAAATCTTACCTCTTTTATTCGGTTTTAGTTGCCATTTTCCTTGTTTGGAAAGTTGCACTTTCAGCTGAACTTTCCTTTGTTGAAAACTTCTCAAAAGAGAAGGAATTCTCTTTTGGAAAGTTGTCTTTTTTAGGGAAACCTTGTTTATTGCCTTTTCCTTATTGATTTCGATTGTATCTTGATACAATCAGAATATCTAATCTGTTTTTGGCAGGAATCAAGCATTGAAAGAAGATCGGACCCGATTTTAGTAAGTTTCCGTTTCGGCGTATCTGCTTCGTCAGCAACCGAATCTGATGTAGCAGATCGTGTTTCTTTTGGAAAGTTTTTGTACAGCTGCTAATTCGAAATTGTGGTTGCCTCTTTGGTTTCTATGATCTATAAATAAATCCTAGTGAGCAACCATTCGGATTACCTCTTCCATTGTTCATTTTTTGCATTTATCTTTTGTGAGAAGAGAGTGTTTCTTTGTTTTGTGAGAGCCTAGTTGTTCACCTAGGTTCTAGTTGTTCTATTTCTGTTCTTACTCTATCCTAGAGGTTGTGAAGAACTACTTGACTGAACAAGAGATTGGTCTTCGGGAGAAGACTTGATAAAGCCTTACTTCGGGAGGAAGTAAGCACTTGGTCTTCGGGAGAAGACTTGCTAAAGCCTTACTTCGGGAGGAAGTAAGCACTCACACTTCAAAGACGAAGGGAGTTCGGGCTTGAAGGTGTTTCAAGAAGTCAGATTCATAAAGTGGATTACAAAGGATTGCGGCAATACTTTAGAGGGAGTCTAAACTTGTTTAAGTCAATTGTCTTTGTAATTTTTATACTTTATTAATTGATTTCATTCTCTGGGCGTGGCCCCGTGGACTAGGAGTGTTCGTGAGAACACTGATACACGTATAAATCTCTTGTGTCAAGTTATTTATTTTTCTGGAAATATTTTATATTCTGCCTGTTCAGTTTTACTGTAGCAGAATTACTTTCTGCTGCTGCAAACGCTTACAATTTTTATATTTTCTTATATACAACTGACATTTGCAAAAACACGGTTTTTCATTATTTAACACAGGTGCAATCCAATACTCACGGTTCCGCCCCCTATCATTCAAAGGAGATAACAAAAGATCATTCCTTCCCCGAGTAAATTTGTATTGATCAAGCATGAAACATCATATTATTATTATTATTATTATTATTATTATTATTATTATTATTATTATTATAAAAAGAAACAGCATATTATTTAGATTGTACATGTTTTAATTAATTAAAATGCTCAATGGATTCAAATTTTCTTATTGGCCCCGCCACTTGGGGTTGTAACTAAATGCCAATTTAGCAGGAGACATATGCGTATGCGTGTGGAATTTACACTTGATTAGGTCTTTTAATTATTAGCAGAAATTATTGTGGAAACACCCTCTATTATATATCCATCAATTTCTCTGCTTCCATAATCATATATATTTGAAAAAATTATTAGCACAAGAAAAAAACAAAAAAGACATTTGATTAGGTCCCCATGTGTTTAGATTCTTATGAGTATATCTAAATAATATTAGACAGTTGCACTCCATTCTTGTATAGATTAACTTAATGCCTGTTCGGGAACTATTTTATTTTTTGTTCTTTTTTTTAAATTTTACTGAATAATAAAACCTTATCGTTTCTTCATAATTTTTGATTAATTAATTAAAAAATTAATTTTTTAATAATTACCGAACAATACTTTAGTTTAAGCTATAGTATGATGAAATGAAATGTTGTATCTCTTTTTAATTTGGATACAATAAAATAACGGAAAAACAATCTAACAGCCAACATTTTGGAATGGAAATATTTTAAACATTTTTCTTTTGACAAGGATTTTAAACATTTTCTTTTTTTGAAAAGGATTTTAAACATTTTCTTTTTTTGAAAAGGATTTTAAACATTTTTTAGTGTACTCATTTGAAAAAAAAAAAAATCTAACGAAGTACATTATTAAATAACTTTTAGTATTAATTTACCACCCAATGGCTAACCCGAAAAGTCTGCATATACTATGTAGACAAAACTTAAAAATAATATTATTCTCTCAAAAAATAATATACAGAAAAATCTAAATGTGAATATACATATTAAAGTATCTTTCAAAAAAAAAAATATACATATTAAAGTAAGAGTATAATACAAAGCTTAAATAAAAATCCTTTTTTTTTTTTAAGAAAATACAAAATCAATATGGGGTACGTTGTCCCTACTTAATTATCAACATCTAATAAGTTCCAGTGTTCCACTGCACCCTCACAGCGAGAAAGGTATCTTATGGTTTCAAATACCACAAGAGATGATATATTTTTATCTGTGAAAATAAATATTAAATTCCACATAATTTAATTTAATAAATAATATAAAAAATTATTAATTTATTATAATATGCTACATTGATATAGTATTAGGCATCATATGGTACCCAACAATAGCAAAATATACAAAGGGACATCTTATGGTGCCAAACACCACTCTCCTCAAGTCAACTCGAATAGGTTGTTCATATAGTAAGAAAATGTGGATCATATTGTATTAAGAGACAAAAGAAAGAAGAAAGAGTTAGTAAAATGATTTTAAAAGGGTTAATTGCGGCAAAACCTTAGTTTCACTTTATTTGTATTTAATTCTCAAAACTCAAATTTTAGCAGTAAAATCTCTAATACTCGTGTTGTGTTAGCAATTTAGCATTTTTGTTTATTTTACGTGTTAAGTGCTATATTGAAATGCCCACGTGCATTTACGTGAACACAATGTACACATGACACAATTTTATTGGTTCACGTAAAAAATAATTTAAAAAATTAAATAAAATTAATTTAAAATTAAAAAAATTGTAAATAAAAAAATAATTTCTTTTTTTTTCTTTCTTTTCCGTTTTTTTCCATTTACAGCTTTCTCTCCCCTAGACACCACCATCACCTAACCAAAACCACTAGCACCATCAAAGCTCACCTGAAACAGATAAAAAAAAGGTAAATCACAAAACATTAAAATGCAATTTCTTAAATAAAAATAGGATGGTGAAAATCTGTAAATCAGCTCCCTCTCGACCTAGATCTAGAAAAATGAAACAATATTTTACTGTATATGATAAGAGAAATGACGAGGAGAGGACTTATGAGAGCACCGAGAGGGAGAGAACCGTCGAGGTGGCCTGGGGGTTGTCAAAGAACCGTCGAGGTGGCCTATGGTGGTTGCCCAGTGATTTTGAAAACTCTAGATCAAGACTGAAAGAGAGAGAAGAGATCACGAGAGCTTGTGAGGTGGCCTGTGGTGGCTGCCTAAGGATTTTGAAAACCCTAAATCAAAAATAAGAGGGAGAGAGAGAGAGAGGAGATCGAGATCAAGAGAGTGAAGAGATCACGAGAGCCTTGGGGTGGTCGGAGAACTCTCGGAGAGTGGCTTGTGGTGGCTACCCAAGGGTTTTGAAAACCCTATATCGAGACTAAGAGAGAGAGAGAGAGAGAGAGAGAGAGAGAGAGAGAGAGAGAGAGAGAGAGAGAGAGAGAGAGAGAGAGATGAACAGATGAGAAAGAAAAAGGAGAAGAAAGAAAAAGAAAAAGAAAAGAAAGGAAAATTATTTTTTTTATTTACAATTTATTTAATTTTAAATTAAATTTATTTTAATTTTTTTAAATAATTTTTTACGTTAATTAATAAAATTGTGCAATATATATACTGTGTCTACGTGAATGCATACGTAATCAGTTCAAAATGGTATATTTCATATTTAACACAAAAATATGAAATTGTTAAAGGAACACGATTTTAGAGTTTTTATTGTGAAAATTTAAATTTTAAAAGTTAAGTGCTAGCCAGTGAAACTATTAACACCTAAATGATCGTGCGAAGAGAGAAGAAGAAAAATCCTGAAAGCAATTATTACTCACATTTATGAAAAGATGGGGGAAAATATGACGGTACGTGAGAAAAGAGAATACTAAACCACCACATGAACTATTTGGGTGGACGAAAATCTCTTTGATTGGGACCAGAACAATCTGTGAACAGTTGAAGGGATGGCATGCTTCGCTAGAAAACTCCAGAAAGAGAGAAGCTGTTGTATATATGTAGGCACGATTCAAAAAATGATTTTAAAATAGGCACTATTGCCTCTTTATATTTTTAATTGAAAAAACTGAGATTAGTTAATACATTAATTAAAAATGTGTCACGTAGGTCCCACAATACCCACCTCTTTTCTGTCTTCTTTATCTTATTTTACTAGCTATAATTGTTGACCAATTGGAAAAAACCAAAAAAGGAAAAAATTGTAATTATTATTCATTATATCATGAATAGTGAATAATATATACATTTTTTTTAAGCAGTAGTAGTAGTGAAATAATATAATATTAATTAAGGGGTTCCGGGTCACTAGCTGGCCTCTATAAATTAACGGGAAAAAGAGGCTATATCCCATCCATGCATGCAAAAAGTATACCTTACCTTAGCTTTATATATATATCTCTCTCTCTCTCTCTCTCTCTCTCTCTCTCTCTCTCTCTCTCTCTCTCTCTCTCTCTAAATTCTAAAAATGGGTACTACTGTACCAAGTGATGATTCTCTTTCTTCCCAATGTTTTACACCCAACATTTGTTATACTACTACTAATAATAATGATAATATTAATGCTGATGAAATTCCTACCATTGACTACTCTGTTCTCTTCTCCAGCGATCCTAATATACAAGCCAAAGCCCTAGATTACCTTTCTACTGCCTGCCACAACTATGGTTTCTTTTACGTACGTATATTATATGCATTACCTTCTTTAATAATTTTCATTATTATTCTCATTTAATTATTTTCATCATTATATATGCAATTATGATATATTTGTGATATTATGTGGTGGAACGTCATAACTAGTACACCCATATATATATAATAAACATATATATATATATATATGAAATGTATAAATATAGATACATGCATATATATATATAAATTTATAGGTGATCAATTTAACATAGACATATAATTTCATTTGAGAAATTGCATGTAACATATATACTTTTGAATTAAAGATATTATATATGTTGGATTAAAAATCATTTCTGGGCACATATGAATAATGTATATGCTATTATAAAGTGTGATATAAAATTAAGTGACTAATTATGTTATGGGTATCAAAAGGGTATTAAAGTGTCATGGAATTAATGTGTAGATACCATAAGTTAATTTATAATTTGTTGAGGGGCCAAATTATAAATACCCAAGAGTTATTCTAAGATGACTCTATTTATAGGTAGTGGTCCCCAAGAAACACTAGGGTTTCTGTATTCTCTCCTTCCCCATCAGAGAAAATACTCTAGAAAATAGTGTATTCTTGGAAGATCAAAACCTTCTCTGCAATCTCCAACAATGGCTTCAGCTTCCGCTAATATTTTATCATCTTCTTCTTTAATTTAGCAAAGGCTTTATAGATTTATGATTTAGGGTTTTCTATATTAAAGCACTTTTAGGAATATATTTGGATCTGTGATTTATATATTTCTTAAGTGTTTTATAAACCCTAACAAGTGGTACCAGAGCCACCTTTGTTGAATTAATTGAAGATTTGATGATTTTATTTATGAAATTTGGAGATTTTAAAAATTAGGGTTCTTATTTTCTCTGCTGCCGTAATTTTTTGTGAATACAATTATATATATATATTGCTATAAGATTATCACAATTCAGTATAATTATTTGTTTTGTTTTTCTTTACTGTACGAGTAAAGGAGATAAATTATATATATATAATTGTCGATGGATTCAAAGATGCCAATTTTTTTTTATCACATCGCGTGGCATGGCTTCAATTCGTACTGTACAAGTTAACAGTATAAGTTTTGAGATTTTAATTGATTCGTACAGTATATATGTAATGGGCTTGTTTTTTTTTTTTATTTTTCTTTATTTTAATGAAATGTGGTGTCTAAGATTTTTTGAATACAATTCAAGCTTTTCATTTATGGATTTTTATATATATTGGTGATTTCTTTTTTGTTTTGATGTACTGCTGTATTGTTTTATCGATAAACAAAATGGCACTACTATTATGATATAAGATTTTAGGCATATTTATATATATATATATGTCACGCCACGTAGTGTTAGTTTTATTTAATATTTTAGTTTTTTATTTGAATTAATAATTAAAATAGTATAATTATTTGAACGATTTGTTTTATAAAAATAAAATATGTGTCAGTATATTTAGTAAGTAAAATATAGTTGTGTTATAATAATGTATGTTATTAATAGTAAAATGTACATTAATCTTCTAATTGAAAAAAGTTCTATTATCTCATTTCATATCTAATAATAGCTACACAACTATATATTTATAGACTTTCACATTCTTTGCAAATTACTAATAAACACTAATAATATTTTCATATTCTAATATTTTTCAACCTTCTCCTCTTGGTGGTAAAATTAAAAATAAAACTAAAAATAAGCACAAACATATAAGGTAAATACTAATTACAACCCATTTTATCTTTTTTTTTTATTGTTTTTTTAAGCCCAAGCCCAAAAATCTCTAAGCCAACACAATCAATCTTCTTTTATATTATCTTTTCTAAATATTTTATATATATTTTTCTTTTTTAAAAAATAAATAAAAAAATTATTAATATTCTCCCAAGATAGGTTTGTTAGAGAGATATGTGGATAAGATGATTTTTTTAATTTAAAAAGAGATTATTAATATTTAAAAGATTGTTTATTTAAAAGATTGTTTAATTTTTTGGGTTTAATTATTGGGTTTATTTTTTAACGGGAGATCAAACCTAATCGTTAAATTTAACAGAATATTCTTTTATTTTTAAGTATATTCTGTTAAACCAAGAATGTTAAACCAAGAAATGCCGTTAGATAGGCACTTTTAATATATAAAGATATATATATATATATATATTATTTCTGTGCTATATATATATATGTTACAGTATAGTTTGGTAAATATGTATTTTGGTGCAAACAATTTAATTCAAATTTTGGTGTTGGTTTAGGACTAATATTTTGAATAAATTAATTAAAACAATACGTCGCCAAAGTGACCTCTTTTGTGTAGATTAATTTATTTAAATATTAGGTTGGTTGTGTGTTTGTAATTGATGCTTATATTGACTAGCCCAAAAGTAAGTGAATATTTTGCTAGATTTCAAACATACCTGTGGCGATAAATGTGTGACAATTATAAGGTATTTTGTGTGAGCAATATGTTAGTCCAAAGATTAATCTATTGTTTGACACAGTTTTATTGTCAATATTTGATTGCTACACCAAGAGTGCCGCTTACAGTTAATATTATTGTCCAAAGACTTGATATTAATGTGTGTTTGGTATCTTGAGATGGGATTAACCAAATTTGAATTTATTGTTTAATTATGCATATTAATGTGAGCTTGTTTTATTTGTTCTATATTCAGCTAGTTCATCTTCTGCTGCTTCAATATCTGCTAACATTAATTCTATTCCTATGCTTAATGGGACCAATTTCAAGGATTGGAAAAGGAACCTACTTATAGTTCTGGGATGTATGGATTTGGACCATGCACTAAGGAATGAACAACCTGCACCTCTCACTAAGGAAAGTTCCCATGATGATAAAAGGGAATTTGAGAGGTGGGATCGTTCAAATCGCATGAGTCTAATGATTATGAAACACAGCATTCCAGAAGCCTTTTGGGCACGTAATCCGAAGGGGTTACTATGGCTAAGAATTTCCTTGAACAAATTGAGGAACGTTTTGCTAAAAACGATAAGGTTGAAATGACAACACTTCTTGATTCTTTAATGAACATGAAGTATAAGGGTCAAGGAAATGTAAGGGAGTACATTATGGAAATGCATCATATTGTCTCAAGATTAAGGACACTTAAGATTGAGCTTTCAGATGATGTACTTGTACTCATGGTTTTGTTAACGCTTCCTCCACAGTTTAACCAATTTAAAATTAGTTACAACTGTCAAAAGGAGAAATGGACTCTCAACGAGCTTATTTCCCATTGTGTGCAAGAGGAAGAAAGGTTGAAAAAGGACAAAACCGAAAGTGCTCATTTGGCCACTACTCCTAAGGATAAGGGCAAGAAAAGGAAATTTGAGAATGAAGCTGCTAAGGGTCCAGTTCAAAAGAAACAACAACAGGATTCTAAGGGTTGTTTCTTTTGTGACCAACCTGGACATGTGAAGAAAGATTGTGCCAAATATCACGCATGGCGTGTAAAGAAAGGTATTAATCTTGCTTTGGTCTGTTCTGAGGTTAATTTAGTTTCAGTACCTAGAAACACTTGGTGGATAGATTCTGGTGCTACTACTCACATAAGTGTTTCTATGCAGGGTTGCCTGAGCTACCGAAAGCCAAGTGATGGTGAAAGATACATCTTTGTGGGCGATGGTCAATCGGTGGAAGTGGAAGCAATTGGGCATTTCAGATTGTTATTAGGAACTGGTTCTTATTTGGATTTGAAAGACACTTTTGTTGTGCCGTCTTTTAGGCGGAATTTAGTTTCTGTTTCTTTGTTGGACAAATTTGGATATTGTTGTTCATTTGGAAACAATCAGTTTACTTTGTCTTTAAATTCAAATATTATTGGAACTGGTTATTTGAATACTTATGACAATCTTTATTTGTTAGAAACAATTGCATCCTATAATGAAACCTTGCATGTGGAATCACGAGGTACTAAACGCAAATTAAATAAAGAAAATTTAGCGTCATTATGGCATAAACGCTTAGGTCATATCTCAAGAGGTAGAATTGAGCGTCTTGTGTCTGATGACATTTTAGAGTCTCTTGACTTCACAGATTTCAATGTCTGTGTAGATTGTATCAAGGGAAAACAGACCAAAACTAAGAGATTAGGTGCCAATAGAGCTTCAGAAGTCTTAGAATTGATTCACACAGATATTTGTGGGCCATTCCCTACGGCATCTTGGAATGGTCAACAATATTTTATATCATTCATAGACGATTACTCACGTTATGGGTACCTATATCTCATTCATGAAAAATCTCAGTCTGTGGACGTGTTCAAAGCTTACAAAGCTGAAGTTGAGAATCAACTCAACAAAAGGATTAAGAACGTCAAATCTGATCGTGGTGGTGAGTACTACGGTAGATATGATGGCTCAGGTGAACAACGTCCAGGACCATTTGCTAAATTCCTAGAGGAATGTGGTATTGTCCCACAGTACACCATGCCAGGATCACCTAGCATGAATGGTGTTGCTGAGAGACGAAATAGGACTCTTAAGGATATGGTAAGGAGCATGATCGCTCATTCTACCTTACCTGAGTCCCTCTGGGGAGAAGCATTAAAGACAACAACTTACATTCTGAATAGAGTACCAAGTAAAGCAGTTGCAAAAACACCTTATGAGCTTTGGACAGGTCGAAAGCCTAGTCTAAAGCATTTCCACATTTGGGGATGTCCAGCTGAGGCAAGGCCTTATAGGCCACATGAAAATAAATTGGACTCCAAAACAGTTAGCAACTACTTTATTGGTTATTCTGAGCGATCTAGGGGCTATAAGTTTTATGATCCCACTGTTAGAAATATATTTGAGACGGGAACTGCAACATTTTTTGAGGATGTTGAATTTGGGGGGAGAAATAAGGTTAGAGACATTGTTTTTGAGGAGGAATTGAATTCAAACTCAGTTCCCACTATCATTTTAGACAATGTTCAGGCTTCCACACCTGTCATTGATCAAGAAATGAATTCGGAACCTCAACAAACAATGTTGAACAACTCCCAAATCAAAATGAGGCTATTGTTCCAGAAGAACAAATTCAACACCCTCAAGAACAAGAGCCATTAAGGAGGTCCACAAGAGAGAGAAGAAATGCTATTTCAGATGATTATTTTGTATTTCTTCAAGAACATGAGGATGAAATTGGAATGATGGAAGATGATCCAATCAACTTGCATCAGGCCATGAAAAGTTCTAACTCTCAAAAGTGGATTGATGCCATGGATGAAGAGAATAAGTCTATGCAAGACAATAAAGTTTGGGAAGTTGTCCCATTACCAGAAGGTGTAAAACCAATTGGTTGTAAGTGGATACTTAAAACCAAGAAGGATGAATATGGTAATGTGGTGAGATTTAAGGCACGTCTTGTAGCAAAAGGCTATACTCAGAAACAAGGCATTGATTATACAGAGACTTTCTCTCCGGTTTCATCGAAAGACTCTTTTAGGATAATATTGGCACTTGTTGCTCATTTTGACCTTGAGTTACATCAGATGGATGTTAAAACAGCGTTTCTCCATGGCGACATTGATGAGACAATTTATATGGAGCAACCAGAAAACTTTGTGGTTGGTGACCCAAAGAATATGGTTTGCAAATTAAAGAAATCCATCTATGGACTCAAGCAAGCTTCTCGTCAATGGTATCACAAGTTTCATCAAGTAATTATCTCATTTGGTTTTGAGATGAATATTATTGATGATTGTGTATATCACAAGTTCAGTGGGAGTAAATACATATTTCTGGTTCTATATGTCGATGACATATTGCTTGCCACTAATGATATAGGCTTATTGCACGAAACCAAGAGATTTTTATCTAAGCAATTTGAGATGAAAGATCTTGGTGACGCCTCTTTTGTATTAGGAATTCAAATACGTCGAGATTGTTCTCGGGGTATTCTTGGATTATCACAAAAGAGCTATATCGATAAAGTACTCAAAAGATTTGGCATGCAAGATTGTAGACCAGGTGATACCCCTGTTGCTAAAGGAGACAAATTCAGTCTTAGACAATGCCCTAAAAGCAGCCTTGAAATTCAGGAAATGAAAAAGATTCCCTATGCATCAGTTGTAGGGAGTCTAATGTATCTTCAGGTATGTACGCGTCCAGATATTTCGTACATTGTTGGGATGTTAGGCAGATATTTAAGCAATCCTGGTATGGACCATTGGATAGCAGCCAAGAGGGTTATGAGGTATCTTCAGAGAACAAAAGATTACATGCTCACATACAGGAAATCAGATCATTTGGAGGTCGTAGGGTATTCTGATTCTGATTTCGCTGGATGCCAAGATAGCAGAAGGTCTACATCAGGCTACATTTTCTTGTTAGCTGGAGGAGCTATATCCTGGAAAAGTGTCAAACAGACACTTGTAGCTTCTTCCACTATGGCAGCTGAATTCGTAGCGTGTTATGAGGCATCAAATCAGGGAATATGGCTGAGAAACTTTGTCACTAGGCTGCGTATTTTGGAGAATGTTGAAAGACCACTTAAGATATTCTGTGACAACAAATCAGCAGTGCTGTATTCCAATAACAATAGGAGCTCATCCAAGTCAAAGCATATTGACATAAAGTTCCTAGTTGTGAAAGAAAGAGTGCAGAGTGGACAGATTTCCATAGAGCATATTGGGACAAACTCCATGATAGCGGATCCGCTCACAAAAGGATTACCACCCAAGGTCTTTCATGAGCACACTGCTCATATGGGTGTAGTATTACTTGAGGATATCATGATTTAGTGGGAGTTTGTATTCTCTTTGCTTTATGTTTGTTTAAGACATTTATGTATTTGGTTATTTTCTGATCAGAAATAAAGTTTTCAGTTTATTCACTCTGTTTTGTTATGTTTAAGTTTGACCTCACTTTGGTTTAAGGAGGACCAGTTGGAAATAGGCATGTTCGGTTCACATTGCATGTAATTTCCATGCTACACATCCATGATTGATCTATGTCATTTGGCTATATTTGTATATGTGACCATTGATGGGTGTAGTCATGATTGATATGACGAAAATCGCTTTGATCCTATATGGGTATAGTTGATGGACGAGATTGTTGTGAATACCTTTACATAATAGCAAATTTTGAGCTCATAAGGTTATACATTTATCAGGTAACATATGTTGCCCAAGTAGGAGATTGTTGGATTAAAAATCCTTTGTGGGCACATATGTATAATGTATATGCTATTATAAAGTGTGATGCAAAATTAAGTGACCAATTATGTTATGGGTATCAAAAGGGTATTAAAGTGTCATGGAATTAATGTGTAGATACCATAAGTTAATTTATAATTTGTTGAGGGGCCAAATTATAAATACCCAAGAGTTATTCTAAGATGACTCTATAAATAGGTAGTGGTCCCCAAGAAACACTAGGGTTTCTGTATTCTCTCCTTCCCCATCAGAGAAAATACTCTAGAAAATAGTGTATTCTTGGAAGATCAAAACCTTCTCTGCAATCTCCAACAATGGCTTCAGGTTAGTGCTTCCGCTCATATTTTATCATCTTCTTCTTTAATTTAGCAAAGGCTTTATAGATTTATGATTTAGGGTTTTCTATATTAAAGCACTTTTAGGAATATGTTTGGATCTGTGATTTATATATTTCTTAAGTGTTTTATAAACCCTAACAATATATACGCTATATATATGTATATGATTTAGCTATAAATATAAAATACTGGTCAGCTTTTTATATTCTAAAACTACCATGTGTTTGTGTTTGTCGTAGCGCAGTAATTAATAACATTATTCCTATATGTAGTTGAGTAAATATTATTTTGAACTCTTATTTTGTAAAAGTTATTAATTTAATTTTTTATTTTGTTAAATCATGACAAAATAGACGATCCTGTATATTTTAAAATAGTACAAATTCATGAAATGATTTTTTGTCAAAATAAAATTTAATAATAATCTAATCTAAAAGTATTATGACAAAACTGTTTATATTTTTTGTGTTAGGAATTGTCTTCAAGTTGGTTATATTAAAAATAATTGTCAAAAATTAAGCTCAAGGTCCTATTTTTACCATTTTGAATAATATAGGGTCTATTTTGTCATTTAACAAAATAGAGGGTCTAATCGGTAACTTTTACAAAACTTAGGGTCCAAAATAGTCACTACAAAAAATCCTTCTTTTAGTCACAAAAAAATTTGTGACTAAATGTGAAAAAATTGTGACTAATTATGAATTGTTATTCCTATGTTGTGACTATATAAAAGATCTGTGGCTAAAGGTATTAGTCACAAAAATTACAATTTGTTGTGACTAAATGTATTTTTAGTCACAATATTTGTTGTGACTAAAACTAAATTAGTGAGAACTTGTAACTAAATACTATATTTTAATTGCAAGTAACATTTTATTGTGACTAAAAGTCGCATTTAGTCACAAAAAAATTATATTGTCACTAAAAGTAGCAGTTTTTTGTAGTGAGTATTTACCTTATATAATTTTCATCAAATTTATTGTTTAGAGGGAAAATACCATTTTGGACCTTGTGTTTCGCAAATGTTAAATTAGACCATCTGTTTTGTTAAATGACAAAATAAACCCTATATTTTCCAAAATAGTACAAATAGGACCGTGAATTAATTTTTTGTCAAAATAAAATTTAATAATAATCCGATCTAAAAATCTTATGAAAAAACTGTTTATATTTTTTGTATCTGTTCGTGTTAGGAATTGTCTTCAAGTTGGTTATATATAAAAGAAAAAGTTGTCAAAAATTAAGCTTAAGGTCTTTTTTTATCATTTTTGAAAATATAGGGTCAATTTTGTCATTTAACAAAACAGAGGGTCCAATCGGTAACTTTTACAAAACACAAAGTCCAAAATGGTATTTACCCTTGTTTAGATGCATATTTCGATATGCATTCTATATAAAATGTGGTTATGTAACAAAATTCTTGGTTAACTTTGTTTTTTGATTTCCTATGTTAACTTTAACAGAATATTCTATTACTTAACATAATATTCTTTATTAATTTTATAATATTATTATATATATTTAAAAATAAAATTATATAGATATTTTATATAAAAAAAATTTAATTATAAATATTTTATATTAGTTTTCTGGTCATATTTAGTGTGCTTATATTATTTTTTTTTTCTTTCTTTTCGATCAATATATAAGTGGAGTAAAACCTAATTAATGATTTTTATGATTTTATCAATCGATAAATTTCACATGATTTTTAAGGCATATGATCTTAAAATATAATTTATATAAATTACTTTCTAATATCGAAATTGAAAGTATTTTAAGTCAAACTTGATATATCATAATGATACAAAGTGATAATTATTGATAGGAGCTATATATACACTAATTAATGTTGCTGCAATTTTAAAAAAAAATCTCAAAAATTATAATCTCAAATCTCATTTTAAAAATAATAATTATGATACGTATAATTATGATTTTCCAAATCCAATTACTAATTGGATTGGATCGGATGAGGAAAAAAAAGTTGGATTGGATCGGATGCCCACCCCTAACTATACATATATAGTAATACTCTTCATGTACTTTTATTGATAATTTTTTTAGTTATCACAACATTAATTTTTTGTAGTTAAATGTAATTTTTAGTCATAATAAAAAATTACTTACGATTAATTAAAACATAGTATTTTGATAAGTTACCACTATTTTATTTTTAGTCACAACAAGTATTGTGACTAAAAACACATTTAGTAACAAAAAATTAGAATTTTTTTTATTAATACCTTAACTACGAATTTTTTAATCAAAACATATAAATAAAAATTTTATAATTAGTCATAACTTTTTCACTTTTAATCACTAGATTTATTGTAACTAAAAGTAAAAAAAATTATAGTACTAGTTGGTAACATGCATGCAATAATACTTGTTTGCTTAGAGCTGCTATTCCCTTGCTTTCAAAAAAAAAAAAGTTACTATTACCTAATCATTAATTTAAATAATAATATTAAAAATTAAATCTAATACAATTAATTATATTTTTAAATATATAAAATTTAATCTAATTTTAAATTTATATATAAAAAAAATATCTAACTCATTTTATTAAATAATAAAATAAGTAAACAATTTAGATATTTTAAGCAATGTAACTAATAAATTTCTTATACTTAAAATTTAATTAATTAATTAATTAAATTCACATTTAATTCAAATTTAAATTAAGATTTATATAAAAAAAAACTAATTATCTAATTTTATTGATACTTTTAAATAATTATCTAAGTTTTATTTTAATAAATAAATTAAATTTAGATATTTAAAACTATCATTTTTTTCAAAAAAGAAAAAAAAATATTAATTCATTTAATGAGTTAACGGTGTTAGTTTTATTTGTTAACTCTAAAAAAAAAAAAAATTTAAAAGAAAATGTTAAACCAATTATTGTTGTTAGATACACATTTAATATAAAAGACTAGTATATTGTTACGTGCGATGCACGTATGCTATGTTTTATATTAAGTATTATATTATGAGTTCGGAAGGAAATAAATGAATCAAAAATAAATAATATTTAATTTAGAGAGATTTGAATAATAAATTTAAATTAAACTTTTATGTCCAGTATAAGGGAGTTTAAATTAAACTACAAATGTTAGTAAAAACATATTGGAAACAATAATAATAAGGTTATAATATATGTTGCATTTGTTCCAGTTCAAATATTACAAAATTAAGAATAACTAACACTTGAAGGAACATTCTCACTACCAAGGAAAAATCTTAGATATGGAGTCAAAAACAGAGCAAAATCAAAATTAATGTGTACAAGTATTCTTAAGAAGCTACCACTGTCAGCCTACCAGAAGTCATGAATTTTAACAATGCTAACTGAAATCTCATCTGCTCATTATAAAGCTACCGTCACTCAAAATAGCACAACAAAAGTAACAAAGAAGTATTAAAGGTGTAATTTTTACCAAAAGCAATGAGAATTAACAACTGATGATTGCATTTCGTTCCTCGAACACCCCTATTGTCAGAGCACATTGTCCTATATAAGGAGCGATCTTCTCTTCATCCTATTTTATTAATTATTATTTCAAATAAAAAAATTATATATATTTAGTGGTATTTTCTCTAGCTTATTATACCTTTATATACAATATTATATTTAGCTACTTTTGATTTTTTAAAAAATGTAAATAATTATAATATATTTATTTAACTATGTTAATCATGTTTCCTTGATAATTATATATATTATTTATTTAATATACACAGAAATATATATTTGAGTTTTTTTTTTTACTTATAATTAATTAATTTTGTTGTTTTGTTCTTTGTTTCATGAGGAGGGTTCTTAATTTTTTTACGTAGTTCTTTTACAAAATTATCATCATTCAAGCCGTGTAAAAAAATTTTAAAAATTGAAGGATTTGTTAGAGAGATATGTGGGTAAGATATTTTTTTTTAATTTTAAAAAAGATTGTTTAATTTTTTTGTTTAATTATTGGGTTTATTTATTTGTTAACGTTTAACGTTAACAGTCTGTTAAGTTAATCGTGTAAGCCAAAATAAAAAAAGAATCGTTAAACCAAGAATCGTTAAATCAAGAATTGCCGTTAGATAGGCACTTTTAATATATAAAGATATATATAAATCCTGTCTTTTAATATTTTTCCTCTTATTTTATTTTAATTTTTTTTATCAAACGATATGAGAATTAGCTAGGCGACTGATTATTCAGCTCGTTTTTTTCAATCCTAATCATGGTCGTGTCGTCCCGATTGAATTGCATGCTATTATTTTAGTTAATTTACATTTATAAAATTTCATGATTTATTAAAAAATATATATATGTAATAACTTAAATATAATTATATTTTTTATCAAAAATAAAAACTTAAATATAACTATATGGAAAATTTCACAAGATTATTTTATTCTTTTTTATATAATTTAGAGTTTTGAAATTAGTCTTCAAATATATATGTAACTTATTGGGCATGCATAGACATATGAAAAGAGAAACAAGCACATATTACAATAAAGTATTTCAATTCTAATAATGGTATTTTATTCGATTTAAATTTTTAAAAATACAATTATATTGTGATGTTGTTTTAATTAATATATTTTATTGATTTGCATGGGCAGCTGGTAAATCATGGTGTTCCTGAATATGTTTTCAAAAGTGTTTTCAAAGCAATATCAGATTACTTTGATCCAACGATGATAGAGGATCGTATGAAATACCAAAAGAAGAGTTCCACTGATATGATCCGATGGGAGTTGCGCTCATCGGCAGCTGAGAACCGAGAATATCTCAAGATGGTTACGCATCCCAACTATCATTCTCCTTCTAACCAAACCACTTTCAGTGAGACTATGGAAGATTATTACAGAAGAATGAGAGAAGTGGTACATGGTCTTGGAAAAGCTATATCGAAAACTTTGGGAATGGAAGAATCATTCATAGAAAAAGCATTTAAGTTGGAGTCAGGGTTTGATGTGTCTGCCATGAACCTTTACCCACCAAACTTCAAATCTAAAGGTTCAATAGGCGTGCCTGATCATACTGATCCAGGATTTTTCGTCTCCTTAATCCAAGACATCAATGGAGGCCTCCAAATTCTATCCCATCAAGGAAAATGGATCGACGTAAACTATATGCCTTCCAATGCTATTTTGATCAATACTGGAGATCATCTTGAGGTATTTATTATTACAATACACATGTTTTAATTTATTATTCTATATATAAATATTGTTAATTAATTTGTTCAGATTCTGAGTAATGGAAAGTACAAGAGTCATGTTCATAGAGTTGTGGTAGACAACAACAATGTGAAGAGGGTATCTGTGGCCACACTTCACGGACCATCGTTGGATGCGTTTGTGAAGCCGATGCCTGAGTTCCTGGATGATGCTCTCCCACCCAACTATGATGGAACCACATATAAGCACTACTTAGAAGCCAATGGTCAACACCTAATTGACGTTCAGTCTAATATTCAACAATTTCGCCACAATTAATTTATGATAATAAACAATTAGCCATATGAATTTGAGAGATAGAAAGGATATCGAAGGGTGATGTTTTGTGTAGCTGTTATGTTTACTAAAGTGTGGAATAATAGATTGTTATAAGATTGTCAAAGGTGAAATGAGGGTCATCCCAATTGAAATAAGTCCCACCAATCACATGTACATGGTTTGGAGTGGCTTGGGATAAGCACTCTTATCAAAGTTAATGTACTATTTTGTTGATTTGATTTGTTACCAATAATCAAATTTGTGTTTTAACTGTGCTATTGTTGAGAAATGATAAAAGAAACTAATAATGGTATTTGATACTTTTTTTTAACACGTTATCGTTTTTGGTGCAATCAATACTACAAAAAAAAAGGAGCCCTATCTCGACGGGCACGCAAATAGGTCTGAATTTTTCTAAAAAAATTATGAGTGTAGCAATCTTGGCAGGCATTGTATGTTCTGTCGTTATTGATATTTTTTAAACTTAAAATTTTACCAATCTTGGTGGGTCAATATAGGCTCACAATTGGTCCCTTAAAATTCCTCATTGGGTTGTGTTATTAATAACGACAGGCCAATATAGACCCGTTGAGATTGGTCACTTAAAATTTCTCATTGGACCGTGTTTTACTAATAACAGTGGGCCAATATAGGCCAACTAAGATTGGTCACTAAATTTTGCCAGCCCGCCTATATATTTCTTTCTCTCTTTTTCTCTTCCCCCCTTTCTTCTTCTTCCCCAATTCATTTTCTAAAACCAGCCCTCCTCCGAAAATGGCAGCCATTTGGTTTGAAATTTCTTCAAGCAAAAATTAATATATACTATTGATTAATTTTTTTTTTAATATTTTTATCCTAATAGTTTTTAATTTATTTTAGTTTAAAAAGTTAGTAAAATAATGAAATGTTAGCTTGTATTTAGATGTTTTAGGTAGTTGGTACTGGAGGAAGATTGTAGCTCTAAAAGGCTTGCTATTGAATCTAGTTGATCCTACAACCTTTACTCTAAAGAAATACAATGTTGCAGATGGCTACAAATGGCTATGGCCCACGGTTTCGAGAGTCAAAGGGAGTAAAGAAGTTTGGAATCGCTTGAATACCCCCAAGCACAGCTTTGTCTTCTGGCTTGCCATTCAAAACAGATTAAAGACCAGAGATAGGCTGCTCAGATTTCAGATCACAACAGATCCTTCATGTTTGCTTTGCTCGGGGAATGCTGAAACTTGTGAGCACTTGTTTTTTCACTGCCCTTTCTCTAATGAATGCTTACAACAAATCAAGAATTGGCTGGGTTGGAAGACACCAGCAACATCTTTAATGGACCTCGTGCGTGTTATAGAGAAAAGACCATACTCTGCCTTCCGAAAGCAGGTATTTGCTGCTGCTTGTGCTGCCCTTTTGTATCAAATATGGAGGAATAGGAATGCTCGACTATGGCAGCAGAAGCAAGAAGACCCGAAGACCATTGTACAGTTGATTAAACATACATGTAAGATTAGAATACAAAGTATATGGCCTAGAAAAGTGTCTATAGGTGATACAACTTGGTATAGTGAGTTGTAATAGTTGTAATCTTTGTAATCAGTTTGGGGTAAATACTATCAGACCTTGTTTTATAAAAGGTGCTGATTAGGATGTAAATGTTATTTGGAGTGATGAAAAACACTGCTGATTTCCCCCCCAAAAAAAGAAAGCTATTGAGAGATGAATTTAATTTTGCGGAAGTATTGGTGGTTAGGTAATGTCAAAAAGAAGAGATTTCTGGCTCTAAAAGCCTGGGATCAGATCTGTCAACCCAAGTCGTCTGGGTGTTTGGGCTTAAGAAGATTCGAGGATATGAACTGTTGTCCTCAAAAGTGAGTGTTTTAATATTTATACTCGCAACTGCACGAATCGTTTGGGAATGTAATGTTCATGTAAGTGCAAGGTCGAACCCATGGGAGTTGACTAACATCAAAAGAAACTATTTCAAACAAAATAAGAATATTCTACCCTAGCTCCAAATATTTGATGTGATTTTGGTTTTGCAAAATAAAATAAAAGACAAGTAACTAAAATACTTAAGATTAAAGATGAGTGAGTATGGAAATGATTTTCAAATAAGATGTGTAAAATAAGATTATTAAGATATTAGAATCCACAAAATGCAAGTTCAATAATATTTATAAGTGTATTGATTCCCAACTTTTCGATATAGTTGAAATAAATCACACTATATTTTTCAAAATATATTTTCCATTTAATTACAAGTTATTTTAAAAAATGATAGGATTTTTCTTCACTTATAAAATGTATAATTTCTAAGCATTAAATGTGTTACAATTTAATGGAACTACACAAAATCAAAGAAACTATGTTTAGGCAAAATATGACACTTATGTTCTAAGAATTAGATGTAAACAATTTAATGGAAGACATTTAATCAAAGAATATCATATTTTTGCATAATGAAGAACCAAGTGTAACATGCTCTAACAATCAAAAATACATGATATTGAAGATGAAAAAGACATATTTTTGATAGAAAAATCCATGAACGTTTTAGCACAAATGGGAAATCAACATACAAAAATAAACACTATCTAGTTACATTTTGCTTCATCATCATCTTAATAATCTTGAAAAAAGATTAGAAGTTCATAACTAGATAAAAATTACAAAAGATAAACATACTTTACATGCTCTTCAAAATGTAAAAATGGTAGAAAGAAAATGGTAAAAAAGAAGAGTGTGGAATGGAGAAGTGTTTTGGGTTGAAGAGGTGTTTAAGGGGGTGAAGAGATGTTTAGGGGAGGTGAAGAGATGTGTTTTTATATGGTCTTCCAACACCATATTTATAGGCAAAATTGGGAGATTAAATTAATCAAAATAAAATAAATAAATTGATTAATTTAATTAGTGTTGGGAAGAGAATGGATAAATAGAGTATGTGTAAGAGTATTGAAAAAAATAAATGTTTGTTTGGATGGAAAAATAGTGAAAAGGATAGGGTAAAAATAAATTAGGAATGTTTATTTAGGTGAAATAAATTGGGAAGAGTATGTAGGTATTTATGTGTAAATTGTGGGAGAAAAATATAGATTTTTGGATTTTCCAAATAATTTTTTTGGCTGAGAGAAAATTCAATTTGTTTTCTTCTTTTTCCTCTTTGCAGGCGGACACGTGGCAGACGCTGAATGGGAGAGGAGCTGACGGGTGGACGGGTGGCGGGCGCTGATTAGCTGAAGATGCTGATGGGGCGCTTGCGTGGCAGAAGGAGAAGAGGGGACCATCTCTGCATAGGTCCCACGCGTGCAGGCTGAGAGAAAAAGAAAGGGAGCTCACGCTCCTGCTGTCGGATTTGAGCACCACCCGCGGATGGGAGCCCTTCGATCAGTCAACGAACGGTCCAGACGGGGTCAAAGAGCTGACCAAGAGTGGGATTTGCTTGAGGCCAGATCAGATTTTCTTTTGAAAATTCCACTTTTTTTTTTTGAGAAAAGGGTAAAGTTTTATTCAACTTAAAATAAGATCATCCCTTACAATTGAAAGCAAATTTGATGGAGCAGAGAACTCATCAAACATACAATCTGACATAAAACAGGATTGCCTTGCAAGACAATGAGCAGCCCTATTTGCAGATCATTTAACAAAAGAAATAAAAACATTTTGTAATTCAGATAATAAAAGACGACAGTCTTGAACAATCAACCCAAACTGAGATGGCATTTGAACTGATCCATTTATAGCCTGAACAGTGACCAACGAATCAGTTTCAATTTCCACATCAGCTACATTCATTCTCTTGATGCAACTTAAGACTTCTTTCATACCCACCACCTCAGCAATCTCAGGAGAAACCGCACCCAGTTTACTCCCACAACCCGCATGAATGAGTCTCCCAGCCGAGTCTCTAACTATGAAGCCAAAGCCAAACCGAGTCTCACGTTCAAAGATTGCCCCGTCGACGTTGATCTTGAACTTAGTTAAAAGTGGTTTTGTCCAATGCTCCTTACCATTCCCAATATTAACATTGAGTAATGGAGATAATCCATTTGATTGAGCATTTTGCCAATTGCCAAGATTAGTTCTAGCCGACCGAAGAACCTCCAAAACAGTGGTTGACTTATTACTCCAAAGCTGATCGTTACGGGCTGTCCAAATACGCCACAGGAGCATCGCAGCCTCCTCAGCCACGCCTTTGCTGCCATGCACCAGCAAGTTACAAAACCAGTCCAAAAAACCTTCCTCCCCGATACCAGCAGCTGAAGCCGATGATAGGTTCCAACACGAAAGGGCGAAAGAGCAGCTGAAGAGAACATGGGAGATCGTTTCTGGTTCAAGATTGCACATGGGACAAGTTAAATCGACATGGACATGCTTAGATGAAAGCTGAATTTTTGTTAGGAGGCAACCCGAGATGACACGCCAAAGCATATGTTGAACTTTGGCTGGAACATTCAGTTGCCAAATTTTTTTTCAGCAGCTTTCTACCTCAGTAGTCGGCCAATCCCCATTAGAACATTGCAGCAACTTATACGCACTCCGAACCGTGTATATACCAGATGTTTCTTTTGACCAAGACCAACAATCCTCTTCACTAGAATCACCCAATTGAATAGAAAGAATTAACGCACTGTCATGAGGAGTAAAAATATCATTGATTACTTCAACATCCCAAGCTCGTTGATCAATTTGCAGCAAGCTATCCACCATACGACCAACAAGGCTCGGGTGGAAAGTAGTGACAAATTTGTTATCCGAAGTAGGGAGCCAAGGATCAAATGGACCTTATAACACCTTTCTGAATCAAATCTTTAGCCTCCAAAACACTACGCCAAATGAAACTAGGATTCGACCCCAACTCAGCTGTTAGAAAGTTACCCTTAGGAAAGTATCTTGCCTTATACACCCTTGCCACTAGCGAGTTACTATCAGTAAGCAACCGCCACCCTTGCTTCCCCAAGAATGCCAAATTATAATCTCTTAGATTCCTAAAGCCCAAACCGCCAGCATCCTTATGGCGACAAAGCTTTCGCCAACTCACCCAACTAACACCTTTAGATGAATTCTTAGACTGAGATTTCCACCAAAACTTAGCCATTAACCCTTCAAGGTTAGAGCAAATTTCCTTAGTGAGAAGAAACACACTCATTGCATAACTAGGAAGGGATTGGGCCACAGATTTTATCAACACTTCTTTCCCAGCTTTTGAAAAGAATCTAGTCTCCCAACTTTGCATCTTCTTAATCATTTTCTCTTTCAGATATCCCAAGATCGCATTTTTACTGCGACCCATGGTACAAGGCAAGCCCAGATAAGTGCTATTTTCAGAAGCAGGTGCCATCCCAAGAAGCCCACAAAGCTGAGCCCGAACATGCTCATGAACATTATTGCTAAAAAAGACTGATGACTTAGCAAAGTTAATCTTTTGTCCCGAAGGTTTCTCATAAATATCCAAGAGGCGAAGAACACTAGCCCCTTCCATATCTGTAGCTTTGCAGAAAATATAACTATCATCAGCGAACAACATGTGAGAAACAATAGGGGCATTCCTAGCCACACGACACCCCGTAAGCCATTGCCGACGCACAAATAAATTAACAAGTGAAGAGAAGCCTTCAGCACAGATTAAGAACAAATAAGGCGACAACGGGTCTCCCTGACGAATACCTCTGCTTGGAACAATCGGCCCCAGAACATGGCCCCCGTGAGTGATCTTATAAGATACTGATGACACACAATACATTACCAAAGATACCCATCGGCTAGAAAAACCCATCCGAAGCATCATCTTTTCAAGGAAAATCCATTCCACTCTATCATAGGCTTTACTCATATCCAACTTTAGTGCCATAGTACCCGACTTACCCATTGTTTTCCTCTTCAGATAGTGCATTATCTCAAAGGATATCATCACATTATCAGAAATCAAACGACCCTTAACAAAGGCACTTTGATTTTCGGATACCACACACGGTAAAACTACCTTCAATCTATTGGCTAAGACCTCGAAATAATTTTATAGGCAACATTACAAAGGGAAATGGGGCGCAAGTCCATCATAGTCACAGGTTGTTTCTTCTTTGGTATAAGAACAATATTAGTTTCATTAAGCAAAGGAGAAAAATAACCTGTATCAAAGAAGGTTCTGACTTGCGATATTATATCATTGCCCACCACAGACCAACACTTTTGAAAGAAGCCAGGTGTCATTCCGTCAGGTCCAGGAGACTTGTCAGGATGCATTTGGAACAGAGCTCGATGCACTTCATCATCAGTAATTGGTTCCAACAATAGCCCATTTTGGTACTCAGAAATAACACTAGGAATAGTATCAGTGACCTCATTAACATCCAAAGAGGAGGAAGTGAATAAACTGTTAAAATAATCAACCATAAGAGTAGATAAATTATTTTCCCAATCAATCCAAATCCCTTGATCATTTTGCAGCCTTTTAATGGAGTTATTTCTCTTCCTAGAAGTCGCCATAGCATGAAAATACTTGGAGTTTTGATCCCCTTCCTTTAACCAGAGTTGTTTCGACCTTTGACGCCAAAACACTTCCTTTTGAATCAAAACTTCTTGAAGCCGAGCCTCAGCCTTCTTGTAATTCTCAACCGAAACAGCATCCCTACCATTCTTCCAACGACGCACCTCAGCCTTACACCCTTTTATTCGATCTTTAAAATTCCCTGAGTAGTCTTTTCCCCAAACCAAGAGCTTTTCCCCACAATAATTAATTTTCTCCATCACAGGAGACCTCGAAAGAAGCTCCCAAGTATCCTTCACTAACTGTAAGCAAGCGGGCTCACGAAGCCAAAGGTTTTCGAACCTAAATTGTTTCTTTCCCACCACTTTCGGACCTACATCAAAAACCACTTGAATTGGACAATGGTCCGAAGTCGACACCTCCAAATTCACAAGCTTAGCAAGTGGAAAACTCTCAAGCCAGCTTTGAGAAACTAGCGCCCGATCAATACGGACCTCAATCCAATTGCTAGTGCCCCTCCCCCTCTCCCAAGTATAAGGGTAACCACACAACTCCAAATCACACAACCCACACTCTTCAAGCATATTACAAAAGCCATCAATAAGCCAATTAGGATAGGAATTACCTCCTCTCTTATCGGATTGGGAAGTGACATTATTGAGGTCGCCTACAACACACCACGGCAGGGGGCTTCGTGTTTGTAACTCACGAATTTGGTCCCATGTGTTCCTTCTGAGGTTGCGATTAGGCTCGCCGTACAAACCAGTAAGACGCCATTGAACTCCATTCTCCTCTACAATAGAGACATCAATAAAATTCACCCCGTACCCTATCAACTGAACATCACTATTCTGCTTCCACAACATCGCTACACCACCGCTCTTACCCCTAACATCAACCGAAAATACTCCCTCAAAACCCAATGCTACCCGAACCCTTTCCAACATATCAGCTTTTGACAAAGTCTCACACAGAAACACAACTTTGGGCTGCTTTTGGATAACTAAATCCTTAATGAATTGGATAGCCCATGGGTTCCCAAGCCCATGGCAATTCCATGACAAAATACTCATAATGATTGGTGGGCCTGAACACCAAGGCCCACCTGTACACCATTTTTTGACATAACATTTGAATTGTCAACCAAACCCACATTAGTGTCATTCGAAGCTATAGACTCATGCAAAGTTTCCGTACCCATACGTCTTCTTTTATTATCAATAATCAGCAATGAGTCATCATTTTGGCCAGCCAATTGCATTTGCTCATTAGGATTTTTACCATAATTATCATTGGTATCAATCCCTTGATTCTCTCCAGTAACCATCCCTTGATTCTCTCCACCTTCCTTTCCTGAAAATCCTCCATTCGATCGCACCATATCAGCAGGATTAATGTCCATATCGCCACTGTTATTCCGGTGCCGTTCTCCTCCGTTAGCCGCTCCTCCTTCCTCCTCACGACTGGACCGAAGCCATTGAGCCCCAATGAGATAATTTTTCCTCCTTGTGGTTGCTTTCATCCACTCTCCATAGGGCTTAACATTCGGATCAAAGTGAGGGTCAAAACGTCTGGGACAAAACCGATCACTATGGCCAATAAATCCACAGAAGAAGCAAAAAGTAGGGACATATTCATACTTGAAATTAGTCCAAATCCATGTTCCATCTTGCTTGATCAACTTCATGCGCAGCTTCAAAGGTTTATTGATGTCGATTGTAACCCGAACACGAAGGTAATCACGCCATATGCCAATAAAATTCTTAGCATCAGATTTGATAAATGTACCAACATAATTCCCCGCATTCTTAACCACCAATTCCGACATAAAACCGTACTTAAGATCATGCAACTGAACCCACATATCTAACTCATGCAACGAAACCACCCTAGGATCCTCTCCTCTTTTCAACCGATGAAACACAAGCGGCATTCGATTAAACGTCCAAGGACTCCCATCGATAACTGCTTGGATATCAATTTCATGGTAGAACTAGAAGAGATATCGGTTAGTGTCCAATTCTTTTATATAAACCCCCTTCCCAGGCTGCCACAGTGAAGCCAAAGTATGGCGCATAGCATCAAAATCGAAAGTCCGATTGGTAAGGAATTTCCCAACCAAACACCAACGATCATCAAAAGCTTGAACCTCTTCGGCTTGATCCTCAGCAATCAGAACACCCTCTTCCTCGCCTTCGATATTCAAATGAGCATATTGATCCATCCAATCGCCACCTTGGTGACTACTCGAAGCCATGATAGCCAATCCCAAAATACAGAAGCAAAAAGACAAAGAATACTTTCAAAACATGTCAAAAGACAAGACGTTAGAAAATATAGCTACAATATATTGAAAATTCCACTTTTAATTCTATTTCTCCAATATTTCTTCAATTTAATCCCAATCTTTTTCTACCAAATACACCTAAAAATACATAAAATTAATTACAAAACTAAAATAAAATTAAAAATAAATACTCAGTAACATATTATCACAAATTAATTATAAAAACACACAAAAACATATAAAATTACAATAAAGCTAATAAATTCAAAAAAATAATTAAAAACTCACTAATTAAATTAAAAACTTAAGAACTAAACCAATTTTAGTAAAAAAAAAATGTGAAAAAATAACTCTAATTTTTAGAGTTATCACAACCCCAAACTTAAAATTTTGCTAGTCCTCAAGCAAAAGAAAAATTAAAAACACACATTTTTTTTAAAAAATTTTTGGTGATATCAAAAATGTCTTCAAAAATTGCACATTGAAAATAGCTTATATAAAATATGAATAAAAATTAAGGTTATGTAATTAATTCAACAGTCAATCTTGCTTTGAAAATATATTTTAAATTCTAAATCTAAAATCTATTCATCAAATTATTATGTGAATTTTGGAAAAATTATTGTGACAAAATATTTATTTCACATAACAAGATGAATAATTTTTTTTTTTCAAAATTTGATTTTTTAGCAAAATTGACCCAAGAATTAAAAATAAAGCTTAAAAGAGATTCATATTTGTATAAATTAAAATCAACCTCAATCAAGGGTATTATCATAGGAAAAGGGGATATCACCAAAGGTTTTTTTTTTTTTTTTTTTTTTGAATGCATAAATATATATATATAAAATAAATATTTTTTTTGTTTTTTCTTTTACTAGAAAAACAATAATAAACATTTTTTTGTTTTTTTTTATAAAAATATATAATACAACTACTTTAGCATCTAAACAACAATTTTTTTTTTTTTTATAGTGAAAAATACTCTACCATTTATAAGCAAATGAAAGAAATAACCATCGGAACTCACCACCCCAAACTTAATTTATGCATTGTCCTCAATGTATCAAAATACAAATATAAATTGAAAGTAGAAGAGTTGAGAGTTTAGAATGGTCATACCTCATCTTGGAGCAATGTCAAGAGCAACAAAAAGATAACAAAAATCAAAACAAAAAGTTAATCTAAAACATAAAGAAAAACACACATTACCGAGAATTGATAAGATCAATCAAGGATCATGGTAAATTGGATCCTCAAGGAGGATTTCATCCACTTCTACATTTTTCAATTCTAAAAATGGTTTCAATTTTTGTCCATTAACTTTGAATATATTACCATTATTAGGATTTTCAATTGCAATGGCTCCATGTGGAAAAACAGTGAGAACAATGTATGGACCTACCCACCTAGAGCGTAACTTTCCCGGGAAAAGATGCAAACGAGAATTGTATAAATGGACTTTTTGACAGGGAGAAAAATCTTTTCTCAAAATATTTTTGTCATGGTAGAATTTCATTTGGTCCTTATACATTTTCGAATAGTCATATGCATCATGCCTAAGCTCTTCTAACTCATTCAATTGAAGCTTTCTTTTCTCACCCGCTTTGTCTAATAAAAAATTTAGTTGCTTAATAGCCCAATAGGCTCTATGTTCTAACTCAACGGGTAAGTGGCATGCCTTCCCATAAACAAGTCTATAGGGAGACATTCCAATGGGCGTTTTGTAAGCAGTACGATATGCCCATAATGCATTAATGAGTCTTAGGGACCAATCTTTTCTAGTGGGGTTGACAGTTTTCTCTAAGATGTGCTTAATCTCCCTATTTGATATTTCAACTTGGCCACTAGTTTGTGGGTGATAAGGTGTAGTGACTTTATGTGTAATGCCATATTATTTCATTAAATGTTCAAAAGGCCTATTACAAAAGTGTGTACCATTATCACTAATGATGGCACGTGGTGAACCAAATCGTGAGAAAATATTTTCTTTCAAAAACTTAAGCACAACTTTGTGGTCATTAGTGTGACATGCAATAGCTTCTACCCATTTAGACACATAATCAACACCAACAAGAATGTATAAATTACCAAAAAAAATTAGGAAATGGACCCATAAAATCAATGCCCCAAACATCAAATATTTCAACAATAAGAATATGATTTAAAGGCATCATGTTTCTTCTAGTTACACTTCCTAATTTTTGACAACGCTCACAAGATTTGCAATACATATATGTGTCATGAAAGATGGTAGGCCAATAAAATCCACATTGTAAAATTTTCAAAGCAGTTTTCTTACCACTAAAATGTCCACCACATGCATGATCATGACAAAAAGATATGATTTTAGATTGATCACAGTTTGGAATGCATCTTCTTATTATTTGATCAGGGCAATATTTAAACAAATAAGGATCATCCCACATGAAATTTTTTTACTTCAGCATAAAATTTAGATTTATCTTGTTTAGACCAATGAGAAGGAATTTCACCAGTGACCAAATAATTGACAATATCAGCATACCAAGGAAAGGAAGATACATGCGTGAGTTGTTCATCAAGAAAAGTTTCAATGATAGTGGTGGAATCATGATTAGTTTCAACAACAATTCTAGACAAATGATCAGCTACAACATTTTCAGAACCTTTTTTATCACGTATCTCTAAATCAAATTCTTGTAAAAGCAAGATCCAACGAATTAAACGAGATTTAGCATCTTTTTCTGATAAGAGATATTTTAATGCAGTATGATCAGAATAGACAATTATTTTAGATCCTAACAAATAAGACCTAAATTTCTCTAATGCAAACACAACAACAAGCAATTCTTTTTCAGTTGTAGTGTAATTCAATTGAGCTTCATTTAAAGTTTTGCTAGCATAGTATATTACATGAGGTAACTTGTTAATTCTTTGTCCTAAAACAGCACCAATTGCATAATCAGAAGCATCACACATTATTTCAAAAGGAACATTCCAATCGGGAGGGCGAATAATAGGTGCACTAGTTAAAAGGGATTTCAATTTTTCAAAGGCAACATGGCAATCATTATCAAAGACAAAAGCATTTTCTTTTCCAAGTAAATGACATAAAGGGCGTAAAATTTTGCTAAAGTCTTTTATGAATCTTCTATAAAAACCGGCATGACCTAAGAATGATCTAATTTCTTTTACTGTCTTAGGTGGAAGAAGTTTTGAAATAAGATCTACTTTTGCTTTATCAACTTCTATTCCTTGAAAAGAAATCACTTGACCTAAGACAATTCCCTTTTAAACCATGAAATGAAATTTTTCCCAATTAAGAACTAAATTCATTTCTTTGCAACGAATTAAAACAAGAGAAAGATGGTGCAAACAATCATCAAAAGAATTGCCAAACACAGAAAAATCATCCATAAATACTTCAAGATTTCTTTCAACCATATCAGAAAATATTACAATCATACATCTTTGAAATGTTGCAGGAGCATTACAAAGACCAAAAGGCATGCGACGATATGCAAAGGTTCCAAAAGGGCAAGTAAAGGTAGTCTTTTCTTGATCTTCGGGGGCAATAGGGATTTGGTTATATCCCGAATACCCATCAAGAAAGCAATAATAAGCATGGCCAGCTAACCTTTCAAGCATTTGGTCAATGAAGGGTAATGGGAAGTGGTCTTTCCTAGTGACACTATTCAACTTTCTATAGTCTATACACACTCTCCACCCAGTTTGGACTCTAGTAGGGATTAACTCATTTTGTTCATTTTTAACAACAGTGATCCCAGACTTTTTTGGAACAACTTGAACTGGACTAACCCATGGACTGTCAGAAATAGGGTAAATGATCCCTACATCTAATAGTTTCATTACATCATCTCTTACTACCTCTTTCATGTTTGGAATTAATCTTCTTTGACTTTCTCGTGAGGGCTTAGCATTTTCTTCTAAATGAATTCTATGCATGCACACAGCTGGGCTAATTCCCTTAATGTCTCCCATGGTCCAACCTATGGCCTTTTTATGTTTTCTAATGATATCTAACAATTTTGCTTCTTGTTTTTCATCTAAATCAGATGCAATGATAACAGGATAGGTGTTAGACTCTCCTAGAAATGCATATTTCAAAGTGTCAGGCAAAGGTTTGAGATCTAACTTTGGTGGTTCAGGAGTTGACTCAACATGCTCTAATAGAATACATGGTTCAATTTTAGCTTTCCATTTTTCAGTATCCATTAGTGGGGTAGACTCAAGCAAAGAATTGACATCATGAATAAAATCATCAACATTTAAGCACATTCCAAACATTTTTGCATAAGTTTCAAAAGATTCATTCATGTCCACTTCAAACATATTTTCCGTGTTAATAATATTCACTTCATGTATTTCCTCACACTCAACAGATTTAGCAACATTAAAAACATTCAATTCAACAGTCATGTTTCCAAAAGATAATTTCAATACAGCATTACAACAGTTGATAATTGTATTAGATGTAGCTAAAAATGGTCTACCTAAAATGACGGGTATTTGATCATGAGCATTTTCAATAGGTTGAGTATCAAGAACAATGAAATCAACAGGAAAATAGAATTTATCCACTTTAATTAAAACATCTTCTATAATACCTCTAGGAATTTTCACAGAACGATCAGCTAATTGAAGTGTTATAGAAGTTGGTTTTAATTCTCCTAGACCAAGTTGCTTATAAACAGAATAAGGCAGTAAATTTACACTAGCTCCTAAATCAAGTAAAGCTTTGTTCATAAAATGATCACCAATACTGCATGAAATTGTTGGACAACCAGGATCTTTATATTTTACAAGATTTTTATATTGAATTATGGAGCTAACTTGTTAGGTTAAAAATGCCTTTTTTTTGGAACATTAGTGTTTCTTTTAACAGTGCAAAGGTCTTTCAAGAATTTGGAGTAGGCAGGAATTTGTTTAATGGCATCTAAGAATGGAATGTTGATACTTACTTGTTTGAACACTTCTAAGATGTCACTATATTGGTTGCCTTTTTTGAGTGGGAGTAATCTTTGTGGAAAAGAAGCTTTTGGAATGGAAGGAAGAATTTGATCATTATCTTTTGGCAAGTCATTTGTGTTGGAACTTTGAGGTTGGCTTTGGTCTTTTTCAACTTGAGGTGTGTAATCGGGTTTGGCAATTTGTTTTCCGGACCTAAGAGTTGAAATAGACTTAGCTTCTTCTTTATAACTAGGAACTCCTACTTCATATTGACCTTTAGGATTTGGGACGGGTTGGCTAGGAAATCTCCCTTTTTCTCTCTCAGTTACAGCATTGGCAAGTTGACCCAATTGTGTCTCAAGTTTGGCAATGGATTGAGATTGATTTTGCATGATTTGTTGGGTGGATTGCATGAATTGTTGTAAAGTGTCTTCTAAGGAAGGCTTTCTTTGTGGAGGGTAAGGTTGACTTGGTTGGGCATGATTCGGATTTGGCATGTTGAATTGGTTTCCTTGGGTCATTTGTGGTTGGTTTTGTCTCCATGAAAAATTGGGATGGTTTCTCCAATTAGGATTGTATGTGTTAGAAAATGGGCTATCATTTGGTTTACCATATGAATGTAGTGCATTAGCCTCTTTGGAAAATGTTTCAAGAAAAGAAGGACATGATTGATCATTATGACAAGTACTAGCACAAACATCTTTTTTAGGTTGAACATGAGAATTCATAGTTTGACTTATGACTAATGCTTCTACTTTTCTTGCTAATTTTTCAAAAGATGTTCTCAAATTAGTTTCTTCTTTTATTTCATATTTTCCTCCTCTTTTAGGTGAATTATTTGCTCTAGACCTAGGCTCAGAATAATTCCATTGTTGTGAATTAACAGATAATTCTTCCAGAGCTTCCCAAGCCTCTTGCCCTTGTAATTTCAAAAATTTTCCGGTATGCATAGATTGAATCATTTGTCGGTTTGAAGGGGTTAAACCATCATAAAAATATTTTACAAGTCTCCATTTTTTAAAACCATGGTGGGGGCATTTTAATAATAAATCTTTAAATCTTTCCAACCATTCATAAAATTCTTCATTATCTTTTTGATAAAATTCGGAGATTTCTCTTCTTAAATTATCAGTTTTGGACATTGGAAAATTTTTTGCAAGAAATTTATTAAAAAGTTGATCCCAAGTTGTTATGGTTTCGGTTGGAAGTGAGTTTAACCAAGCTTTGGCTTTATCTTTTAAAGAAAAAGGAAACAACCTAAGTTTAACCGACTCATCCGAAAAATTTTGAAAACGAAAAGTTAAGCAAATATCTAAGAATTATTTGACATGCATATAAGGATCTTCTCTTTCTAAACCCTAAAAAGAAGGCAACAATTGAATGATGGATGGTTTAAGTTCAAAATGAGTGGCTTTAGTAGTAGGCAAAACAATGCATGATGGAGCATTAGATGAAATAGGTGAAAAATATGCAAGGAACGTTTTTTCTTGCGCAATATTAGGTTTTTGTTCCATTATGCTTAGATTTTCAAAAACACTTTCAATTTCACCTAATGTTACTACTCTTTTTACCAAACGATTTTTAGAATCACGTTGCCAATGATGCATGCAATGTCACAAATTTCACAAAGAAACACCAAGTAACACAAAATAATCTCAAGAAGACAAATTTTTGATGTGGAAGATCAGTTATAAACCGCAACCACAGAGCATACTTATAACACGAAGAGATTATAATTTTTTTTTTTAAAAAAAAATTAGTTTTTCAATTTTTTTGGTTTGACTTGTTCCCAGGCCTATTTGATTCCACTTACTCACAACTTAATAAAAACTCCCAGGGGTTAATTATTAAGTGTGGATGGGAACTTTGCCAAATTTCCTTTAAGCAAAAATTGCTTATGTTGAAAGAACAAGCTTTGTTTTTAATTTTTTTTCAAGTATTTTCTTAAACAAAGTAAATAAAATTACAACTAAATAAATACAATAAAAAAATGACAATAATAATGATAGATAGTTATATTAAAGTTAGGAGGCACAAAATTCCATCAACTAACTATAATAATAGTAGTAGTAGTAGTAGTAATAATAATAATAAGATTTTAGGAGGCACAAGATGCCATCAACTAAAATGATAAATAAAAATAAAAGCTAGGAGGCACTAATGCCATCACTAGAGGAGGGATAATAGGAGGCAAAAATGCACTCAACTACTAAAAGAAAAAAAAAAAGGTTAGGAGGCAAAAATGCACTCAACTAACAAATAGGTAGGAGGCACAAAATGTAATATACTATATAATATGTAATATATAACAATATATGGGCTCATTTGGAACGCCGTATTAGGTCGTATTGTATTGTATTGTATTATATTGAATTGGATGATGTATCATATTTTTATATAATACTATGTTAAACTTTAATTTATACTAAAATATTATATATTTAGGTGTCCATAAAAGTTAATACCACATATAGTTTTACATAAAAATATTGCATAAAAGATAATTCAATACAATACAATACAATACAATACGACCTAATACGGCGTTCCAAACAAGCCCTATATGTATAACTTTCTTTCTTTTTTTCAACTTTTTTTTTATGAAAATGAGAAAAGAGAAAAAAAAATAACTAGTAGAAGAATATTACTTACCTTGTAGAAAGATCGTTTCTTTCTAGCAACTCTCCGGCAACGGCGCCAAAAAATTGTTGTCCTCAAAAGTGAGTGTTTTAATATTTATACTCGCAAGTGCACGAATCGTTTCGGAATATAATGTTCATGTAAGTGCAAGGTCGAACCCATGGGAGTTGACTAACATCAAAAGAAACTATTTCAAACAAAATAAGAATATTCTAACCTAGCTCCAAATATTTGATGGGATTTTGGTTTTGCAAAATAAAATAAAAGACAAGTAACTAAAATACTTAAGATTAAAGATGAGTGAGTATGAAAATGATTTTCAAATAAGATGTGTAAAATAAGATTATTAAGATATTAGAATCCACAAAATGCAAGTTCAATAATATTTATAAGTATATTGATTCCCAAGTTTTAGATATAGTCGAAATAAATCACACTATATTTTTCAAAATATATTTTCCATTTAAGTACAAGTTATTTTTAAAAATGATAGGATTTTTCTTCACTTATTAAATGTATAATTTCTAAGCATGAAATGTGTTACAATTTAATGGAACTACACAAAATCAAAGAAACTATGTTTAGGCAAAATATGATACTTATGTTCTAAGAATTAGATGTAAACAATTTAATGGAAGACATTTAATCAAAGAATATAATATTTTTACATAATCAAGAACCAAGTGTAACATGCTCTAACAATAAAAAATACATGATATTGAAGATGAAAAAGACATATTTTTGATAGAAAAATCCATGAACTTTTTAGCACAAATGGGAAATGAACATTCAAAAATAAACACTATCTAGTTACATTTTGCTTCATCATCATCTTAATAATCTTGAAAAAAGATTAGAAGCTCATAACTAGATAAAAATTACAAAAGATAAACATACTTTACATGCTCTTCATAATGTAAAAATGGTAGAAAGAAAATAGTAAAAATGAAGAGTGTGGAATGGAGAAGTGTTTTGGGTTGAAGAGGTGTTTAGGGGGGGTGAAGAAATGTTTAGGGGGTGAAGAGATGTGTTTTGAAATGGTCTTCCAACACCATATTTATAGGCAAAATTGAGCGATTAAATTAATCAAAATAAAATAAATAAATTGATTAATTTAATTAGTGTTGGGAAGAGAATGGATAAATAGAGTATGTGTAAGAGTATTGGAAAAAATATATGTTTGTTTGGATGGAAAAATAGTGAAAAGGATAGGGTAAAAATAAATTAGGAATGTTTATTTAGGTGAAATAAATTGGGAAGAGTAAGTAGGTATTTATGTGTAAATTGTGGGAGAAAAATATAGATTTTTGGATTTTCCAAATAATTTTTTTGGCTGAGAGAAAATTCAATTTGTTTTCTTCTTTTTCCTCTTTGCAGGAGGACACGTGGGAGGCGCTGAATGGGAGAGGAGCTGACGGGTGGCAATGCGCTGATTAGCTGAAGATGCTGATGGGGCGCTTGCGTGGCAGAAGGAGAAGAGGGGACCATCTCTGCACAAGTCCCACGCGTGCAGGCTGAGAGAAAAAGAAATGGAGCTCATGCTCCTGCTGTCAGATTTGAGCACCACGCGCGGATGGGAGCCCTTCGATCAGTCAACGAACGGTCCATATGGGGTCAAAGAGCTGACCGAGAGTGGGATTTGCTTGAGGCCAGATCAGATTTTCTTTTGGAAATTCTACTTTTAACTCCATTTGTCCAATATTTCTTCAATTTAATCCCAATCTTTTTCTACCAAATACACCTAAAAATACATAATATTAATTAGAAAACTAAAATAAAATTAAAAATAAATACTCAATAACATATTATCACAAATTAATTATAAAAACACACAAAAATATATAAAATTACAATAAAGCTAATAAATTCAAAAAAAAATAATTAAAAACTCACTACTTAAATTAAAAACTTAAGAACTAAACCAATTTTAGTTAAAAAAAAATGTGAAAAAATAACTCTAATTTTTAGAGTTATCATGAACAAAGCTTTACTTGCCAAGATAGCTTGGAGCCTTGCAAAAAAATGAAGAGAGACCCTGGGTCACCTGTTTGTTGTGAAAGTATTGCAAGCATGAAAACTTTGAAAAAGTGCAACAAAAGAGTAGGGATTCTTATCAGTGGAAGTGTATCTTGGAGGTGAGAGAAACAATAGCAAAATGATCGATCTCTATCGCTGCTAGTGGTGAATTTATGGTTGGACCTTCAAGAGTTTATGGATACAATGGATGAACTCAAGAGTAAGCGTTTCACGGTTCAAACTTTAGCTGATATGTCCATAGGCAACAATTGGAATGAAGAAATGGTAGTTCAAATTTGGAGAAGAAGTGGGAATCATATTCTAAAAATTCCAAGAATTGCCCATCCTTTTAAGGATCAACTCTTTTGGAAAAATAAGCAAAATGGTCAGTTCTCAGTTAAAGATGCTTATTGTGTAGATCAAGCTTGGAGGTTTGCTCCTACAAGAGACATTTGGAAGTTGATTTGGGATGCAAGAATCCACCCCAGAATCTCAGTTTTCCTTTAGAGAATTCTCACAGAAGACAAATTGTCTTTTATTTTACACAAGGAGTGTTATTTGTGTGGTGAGCTGGAAGAATGTGGTCTTCATCTTTTTAGAGATTATAACTTTTTGAAAGCATTGTGGTTTGTGGGGAGGTTTCCTATGCAGATTAGGACTATACCAGGAAGTTCGATGATTCATTTTATGGAGAATTTAATTACAAACTCTCACGCGATAAACAAGAATGAAATCATCATGTTTGCAAGTTGTCTTTTTGCTGAATTTTGGCATCAGAGAAATGAGCTTTGCTTGAGAGGTGCTGGTGCCAGTCTCTTAATTGTTATTGGTAAGGTGAAAGATGCTCTGTCATCTTTCACTAGTTTATCTAATATCAACAACAATTAAGAAAGTGAAATGGCAGCAACTTCTTGTCTATTGAGGGAAATGACAATAGCCTTTTGTCCTAGTGAGGAAGAGTTATTAAACAATGTATTGTTCACTGATGCACCTTGAGTTAAAGGGGAAGCTAGTATTGTTGCAGTGAGGATTGGTAGAGCTACTGGTATGTGGGTGCTGCGATAATTTGCACACGCAAGTGTACGTATCGTTTCAAGTAGTAGACTCACCAGGAGTGAGGTCGAGTCCACAGGGAGTGTAGTTAAGTACGTTAAAATTAAACTTTTACTTCTATTTGGTTAAATAAAAATAAAGAAGGAATTAAGAATAAGAAACTAGTAAGAAACAATTATTCAAGAAAATTTAAAGATAATACAAACTAGGGCTTCGATTTCAATTGTTTCTATTGAATATGGCCTAATATGATTATTTTCCTGATGTTAATTTCTATGCAATAGCAGGTTTACTAAGGTAATTTATAGTCTTCTCAGATATATAAATCTCAATTACATGCAAACTTTCTACTCTCGTGATAAATTTAACATGCAACAGGCATTAAGCATAAAAACCCTATAAGCTATCTAAACCATATAGGTACTCTCGTCCTATATGGAAATTTAGTTCTATTCTACTATAGCATATTTGACACTCACTTCTCAAATCTCGCATCAAACTCATAGACAGATAATTGGTGATCAGGCAATTAAAAGTAATTAAGCACAAATAAAATAGAATACGTAGAAATTAGGGGGAAAATTAATCATATTAAAACCATAAACAATGTTAAACAATATCCATCTAACTCTAATAAAGTGTTTAGCTACACATGTTCACTGAAGCACAATTACACATATTAACTTTAAGAAAAGAGATGAAAATAGAGAAGAGAAGAAGAGAAGATTGCTGAAAAATCCTGAGAAGTATTCCTCCAATATTGCAGTTGATCTCTCCACTCTATATCTGAATTCTTTCTTTTTTTCTCTCTGAAATTGCTTGCTGAAATCAACTCCCTTCTTCGCTTTATATAGGCATTGAAGGCCTAAAAAGATGGAAAAAAATACACATGTTTAAATTCCCATTCGGATTTAAATTTTTGGGAAACCTCACACAAGATATTTTTTCTACTGCGTCGACTGATAGTATTTTGGCCATAACTCTCTCAATATCACTTGGAATTGGACTATTCAAGATGTTCCGGAAAGATAAAAGAGAGATCTAGAACTTTCATGTTTTGAATGTTTCCAAAATCTAATCAGAACATCATCCAATTCATGCTTGAAGTTTCAGCTTTATTTTCTTGCACAATTTTCTCTATTTTAAATATCATGATATTTTTATCTTTTTCCCATATTTTTCTCTGATATTTTTCTAATCTTCTTCTATTTTAAATCTGCACACATAAAAGATAACAAGCATAAAAAATGCTCCAAACACGATTAAAACTCAATTAAAAATATACTAAACTTAATCTAAAATTAATACTAAAAATAACCTAACAGTGGGTTGTTAGTTCTAAAAGAATTAGTGCAGATTCATCTTTGGAAGCAAAAATTTGGGCTTTTCTTTTTGGCTTTCTCATGGGCAGATGAGGAAGGGTGGAAGAATATCCACATCCTCTCAAATTCTAATGTTGTAGTCCAAGCTTTGGCTGAGAACAAATGCTCCCTAGATTGGAAGGTCTCAAGTTTTTTTTCTTTCAGTAGTTAATTTAATTAAGAAGTTTATTATTTATAAGTTCTTTTTTATTAATTGTAGTTTTAACTCGTTTGCGAATAGTGTAGCTAAGTATGCTAGAGTTGTTAGTCAACCAGCTTTGTATCAAGGGGAGGGAAGTCCCCCTGTGATTCTCATCTATCTTTCTTAATCAATAAACAAGATGTTCTTTTAAAAAAGTCATCATCTACGGTAAAAACTAACCAACTTGTATTTTTTTTTCAATATTTTTTTTATTATTTTATTCCTATTTTCAAGGACATCCTTCACCTCTAAAAGGAGAGCTGATCTAGAAACTGGAGCTTGAATACTTAGCATTTTTCTGTAATTACCATATCATGAAAAATAAAAACTTGAAGTAGATGTAGCTCCATTATTTTTGCGATACAGAGAATGAACTACTACAAATTGTTATGTCTCTCTTTGTTTATACTTAATAAATATTTCATTCTCATCAATCTAGCGAGTGAGTTGTGCTTATGATTCTTTGTTAAAATTTCTAACTCAATACTCTCTAATTCTTATAGCTCCCATGAAAATTGAGTATAATTATACTGTGTAATTACTAAAAATTTTCTATTTTAAATATTAATTGTTTTACCAAACAAAATATTAAGAATTTATGTATAATTACTATATATATTTAAATGCATAGTGTAATTAAGTGTTTAATTATCACCATAATAATTACTAGTAATTATTGAATGAAAATAAGTATACCACCTCTTACAGCGTCCACCCAAACCCTGTTGAAAGTGTTGGTTCTCCGAAATCTAAAATCTTCTATTTGATGGGACTTGGTTGTTGCGCGGGAGTGCAGCAAAGAGTATCTCATCTTTCTCTGCAACCCTTTTGGTAAGATTGACAATAGTACCAGGGTCGATCGTAACCAACCCTTGATTAAGATTTGGGTTGAGATTCCCTAGCATAGGAGGTATAACCCATGCATCTTTTTTTTTTTTTTGCTTACAGGGAAGATAATTCTGTTTGACCCTGAAGATTTTGAGGGTTTTCAGGTTGATTATTTTTTGTAGTGTATTTTCTCTATGGCGCATCCTCATTTTGGTTGGATTTGTAGGCATGGATTAATTCAGTTCAGCGGTGCAGAGACTACATCATCATCAGCTAGGACTGCCTTGGATGGAAAAGCATACCCATTTATCACTTTTAACATACATTTTTATATGAAAATTATTTAGATTTGGGAGGTATTTGAATCTGACATTACTGTATATCCGTTAACTTGAGTGCTAACTTGAGCTATGCTGTTTTATTTGAAGTATCTTCTTCCAAAGCATGTTGATTTATGCCACTTAAGCATTTCATATTCTGCCCACTCTGATCTAAATATAAAAATTATGTTTTCGATTTCTTCGTTCATGATTGGGCTCATACTTTACCTAGTTATCAGTACACCACACACAAAATATGTAAATTATATTAATGTGAATTTTTCTGATATAACATCATACTATTCTAGTCTGAGTGTCTATGTATGTCTTTATAAGAATACCAAAAAACACGAACATTTATGTACAGAAGTAACTGTTTTTTAGTATTTCATAATGAGTAGGAGTTGCTAAACCATGTAGTCGATCTGTCAAAACAAAGTATAGACTTTTGAGCCTGTTATGGTGTGGAAGTTTGAAAAGCCACTATACAAGGAATCCAACTATTGTTTTGTGGAAGTTCACATTGCTATCTTGCTTACTTGCACTCAATAAATTATCTAGTCCCTGAAAGTATTGCAAAATAACTATACTTAAAAAGCAATCTATAATCTGTTCTTTTTGTATGTTTGTATTTATAGTTTCTATGTCATACCAAATAATCATTTTATAGTGTGACAAATGGACATAATCTTTTCAAGTAAAGTTCTTGATTTGGTTGGACTTTTTCTGCATTGGAGACTCAAATATCTATTAAGTGCTATTTTCTCACTCTTGTATGAACATTGCTTTTAGGTTGTCTTAACAAATGATTTCCTAAGATAATTCAAATCTGTATGCGTTTGCACTAAACGGACATTGAAGTGCCTAGTCAATTTGTAGTACTATCCAAACTTATCTCATTTTTTTTTATTTTTCTTTCCAAAAAAAAAAAAAAACTCATATTCTATTTGAATGACTCAACAGGTTCTTGTTAGTTATTGCTGCTCTTCTTTCTTGGCTCCAAGACTTATTAATTAACGAGATTGGATCTCTCTACGAAGCACTTCATCGTTAATTTCTGCAGCATCAAGAAGGTACTTGATTTGCTTCTTCTGTGTAATCACTTGAAACTTTTGCAATAGTTAATTGATTATGGATAAATAGTCTTATTCATTAGCAACTTTGAAAAATATTTCAGACTAGAGGGAAAGGTAGCTCTTATAACAGGGGCGGCCAGTGGTATTGGCTAATGTACAGCTAAAGTCTTTGCTCACCATGGAGCTAAAGTAGTCATAGAAGACATCCAGGACAAACTTGGCCACTTGGTCAGCCAATCCTTAGGCCAAAACAACTGTATATATTTGTCCACTATGATGTCACAGACGTATCCCAAATCAAGAATGTTGTGGACAAAGCAGTGGAAGACCTATGGAAAACTTGTCATAATGCTCAACAATGCTGGGGTAATAGATGAAGAAAAGCCCCAGATTATAGACAACGAGAAGGCTGATTTTGAGCGCGTCATGAGTGTGAATGTAACTGGTGTCTTCCTTTGCATAAAGCACGCTGCTCAGGTTATGATCCCTGCAAAAAGAGGCAGCATCATAACGACAGCGAGTGCAAGCTCATACATTGCTGGTGTCAACTCACACGCTTACACATGCTCAAAGCACGTTGTGGTAGGCCTTACAAAAAATGCAGCTGTTGAGTTGGGACAGTTTGGTATCAGAGTTAACTGCTTGTCACCTTATGGCGTGGCCACGCCAATGGCTAAGGCCACTTGTAAGCTTGATGAGGAGGAGCTCGAGAATTTGTTGAACTCGGCTGCGAACTTAAAGCATGTGACGCTCAAGGCAGAGGATGTTGCTAATGCTTCTCTATTCTTAGCTAGTGAAGAGGGAAGGTACGTGAGTGTACATAACCTTATCATCGATGGAGGTTTCAATATTGTTAATCTTTCTTTCGAAATGTTTCAATACCCTGATAAAGATCAACCTTGAAAAATGATAAATGCTTTCAGTAATAATATATGGAGAATTTAAAATTTTGGTACTAGTGAAATTGAATATTGCATGGTAAGCATTGCTATTTGTTATATTTACTCTTGTATTGTTTGTTTTGTATTTTTGCTTGAAATGGTTCTATTACTTTCCATATTTGCTGTCGTTTTTTATTAATGTCGTTTTCACTTTTATGTGTTGATTTTAAAGTGATGTGGATATTATTGTTGTGTTTAGTAGAGGGATTTGGGAATTCACAAATTTATTGAAAAATGAAAATCAATTATGTGGGTTCTACATAAATTTGGAAGTAAGAAATTATGAGGTTGGAAGGTGTGATGTGGGTGAAATATTGGCTTGAATATCTTCTCAAATAAATAATTAAATATAAAAATGCAAGATTTCTCTAGAGCCTTCAGGATGCATGCTCTCTGTTTTCCCTCCAATACCCAAACTGGGTTTTTGGTCCACCCAAATCGGTTTTGTGGTGGTATCTGGTACCTCTTTTGGGGTTTTAATCCTCATCATTTCTTTTTTTCCTTCATTAATTACAACATTAATGGTCCTGACGAATATTATCTTCAAAATCTTTCTTCAGACCAAAATTTCTATAGCATTTATTATCTTCTAGCCTCTCGTTTAGCTCTTAAGTTGCATTTGCATTTATTATCTTCTCTTTTCTTCTACCAAGTATCTAACTATCAAATCACCAGATATCTCTTAAATCCAATTTCCTTCATTAAGGTGGCGGCGAGGAGAATCGAAAGAGTTGATGATGCTTGGGAGAATGGAGTAATCATGATATCTACCCAGGTTAGAGGCCAAGCTATGACCAGAGGCAAGCCAAGGGGTACTCTTCATAGCCTATTTTATTCCTTATATAAAGATAGATTTAGGTCAATTTGGTTTTCACCATTTTTCTTCTGTACTTTCTCTCTCTGTGTAATTGTTCTGGGTTTTAGTTCTACGATGGATGCTCTTAATCCTTTCCCTTCTCACTCTTTAGCCCTTACCCCTGATGAAAACACTGTTTATACCCTTGCTGATGTCCCTGATGATTCCACTGATAATATCAATCTTCTCTTAAAACTGTTCACTGTCAAACACTATAGTCGACCCTCCTTGATCAAAACTCTATCTCAAGTCTGGACCTCTCAGTGTAGGTTTCCTGTAGTTGTCTCTGAACACTCTGATGGGCTCTTTCTGGTCACTTTTGGTTGTGAGGGTGATAAGAGGAGAATTCTTGATGGACAGCCATGGCATTTTGCCCAGAGTCTCACCATTTTTGCTGCTCCTGATGCCTCTTTTCCCATTACTCCTGATCAGCTTCACTATGTTCCTTTCTGGGTTCAGGTGTATGGTATTCCTTTCCGTTGTAAGTCCTTTGATTTAGCCAAAATCATTGCTTCGGGTGTGGGTGATCTAATTCAAGTGGATAATACCACTGTGAAGGAGGGGACTGGGCCCTATCTTCGTATCAGATTGCTTATAGATGCTAACAAGCCTATCAGGCGAGGCATCAATGTTCGTTTCTTTAAGATGGGTAAGGAATTCCTCAAATGGCTGGATTTCAAGTATGAAAGGCTGCCTGATTATTGTCTTTATTGTGGCAAACTTGATCATACCAGAAAGTATTGCCATGCATACCTTCAAAAGTGTGATGAGTCTATTTCCCCATCTCCTTGTCCTTATGATCTCCCTCTTAGAGGTAAAGAAAAGCCTACTGAAAGGCAATCTCCTTTTCAATATCCTCATCCTCCAGCTATAACTATCACTGATATGGACCTTTCTGACTTTCCTCATGGAAGTCAATTCCCTAATCCTTTTTTGAATAACCCATTTAGTTTTACTCCTCTGCTGAACTCTAATGTAACTTCGGTTACTGGTCTGACTGGTTCTTGTCAATCCTATAATGTCATGATCCCTACTCTAGTGAATCCTAACTACTCTTTGGGATTTTCTTTGTCGGGTTCATCTTTGTCTGCCCCGTTGCATACTGACTCCATTAATGTCAATGATTCCCCGGGTTTCGTTAACCCTGAACTGACTTCTGCTGCTCGCTCTCTTGCTGAAGCTTTGCCTTCTTTGATCCTCAACTCAAGTTAGGCCTCCCCTGCCTCTGTGGTGGAAACCCCCTTGCCTGATTCTCAGGTTAGAGGTAAAGGTTTCGCGTGTGCTTCTGGGGTCAAAAGGCCTACTTTTCAAGCATGTCAAGCTAATGTTGGTGGTTCAATGCGCTCTATGCTTAAGCGAGCTAGAGCTGGTGATGTTGATGTAAGTGGCTCTTCTTCAATTCCTGATGATGAACAGGCGGGTGATGCTGAGCACACCCGGCATCCGCCCGGGAAAATGAGCCTTATATGTTGGAATGCTCGAGGATTGGGGAACCCTCGAGCATTCAATTGGCTTTCAGACATGATCAAGTCTCACAAACCTGTTCTTATTTTTTTGATGGAAACTAGGCTTAAACCGAATTTGGTAGATAGGTTTAAAGCTTTGTTAGGTTTTGATTTTGGTCTTGAAATCTCTAGGCAGTATTTTGGAGGGGGTTTACTTTTGTTGTGGAAGGCTGATATTTCTGTAAATATTTTAAACTATTCCTCTAATCATATAGATTGTACTGTCTGTTTTAATACTAATGAATTATGGCATTTCACTTGTTTTTATGGTTCTCTTGTTCATTCTCAGAAACATTTTACTTGGAAACTTTTACATGATATTTATTATAATGCTTCTCATTTGCCTTGGTTAATAATGGGGGATTTTAATAGCTATCTTTTTAGTACTGATAAGCTTGGGGGTCAGGCCTCTGATCAGGTTGTTATGTCTATTTTCTCAGATTTTATCAATAAATTTTCTATGTTTCCTCTTCCTTATGTGGGTTGTAAATATACTTGGACTAATAAAACTATAAGTGAACGTTTAGATTGGGCAGTAGCTTCTGAGTCTTGGTGTGATCTTTTCCCTGAAAATAGTCTTCATCATTTAGGTTATTATGAGTGTGATCATCGTGCTTTAAAACTTCTTCTTGCAAATGATGCTAGTAGGCCTATTAATTTGTTAATAGGAGGTTCCGTTTTGAAAATAGTTGGTTAGAGGACCCTGATTTCTATCACCTTATGCAGAATAAATGGCATGATTTTCTAACTCATAATTCACCTTCCAATCACTTTAGTTATTTTTTAGATAAACAAGCCCATTGTGTTAACCATTTAAAAGATTGGAATAAGACTCATAATCATCTTTTTAAATCTAGAATTCAGCAATTAACTCAGGAAATAGAGAATTTTCAAAATCAAGATGTCCTTACTCAGGCTGATAGACTTCATCTGAATAAATTGAATTCAATGTTGGATGCTCTTCTCTATAAAGAAGAAGTCTATTCGAAACAAAGGGCTAGGGTGAGGTGGCTTAATGCTGGAGATAAAAACACTAAATTTTTCCATAAGCAGGCCACTATTAGGAAGAAGACTAATGCTATAAAGTATCTTAAAGATAATGAGGGTAATGTGGTTAATAGTCAAGAGGGGATAGCTAACTTAGTTATCTCTCATTTTTCTGACCTTTTTAGTACTCAGGGTTGTAATGTTGATGCTGCTGCTGCAATTTTTGATGCTTTGGGTCCTGGGTTGGAAATTCCTGATGTGGAGTTTCTTGAGCAGGATTTTACTGCAGAAGAGGTTAAAAAGGCTGTTTTTCAATTGTCTGGGGATTAGGCAGTGGGATTAGATGGTTTTAATGTTTATTTTTATCAAAAGAATTGGGCTGTTCTAGGTAGAGATTTTACAAGTGCTATTTTAGACTGTCTTAATAAAGATATTCATTTTTCTAAAATAAATTCTACTCTTATTGTCTTAATACCTAAAAAACAACATGCTAATAAGTTAGGTGATTTTAGACCTATTAGTCTTTGTACCACTTTTTATAAAGTTATATCTAAGATTATATCTAATAGGCTTAAAAGGATTTTAGATAAGATCATTTCTCCTTTCCAAAGTGCTTTTATTTCAGGTCGTGGTATTTTTGATAATATTATTATTGCTAATGAACTGGTGCATGCTATTAATAATAGAAAATTTGGTAAAAAAGGTTGGGCTGCTTTGAAACTTGACATGGCTAAGGCCTTTGATAGGGTTGAATGGAATTTTTTATGTAACATAATGTTTCACTTTAATTTCCCTGTTCGTTTTGTTTCTCTTATTCTTAAATGCTTGTCCTCTGCTTCTATTTCTTTCTCTATTAATGGTTCTGTGCATGGTAATGTTAAGCCCACTAGAGGTATCAGGCATGGAGATCCTTTATCTCCTTACTTGTTTATTTTGTGTGCTGAAGGTCTTTCAGCCATTCTTAGGAATTATCATCATAGGGGTTTGCTTCATGGTATTTCAATTTCTAGAAATGCCCCTCCTATATCCCATCTACTGTTTGCTGATGACAGTATTTTGTTCTGTGCTGCTGATCGTAATTCTTGTCATGCTTTGCAGCAGGCCCTCTCTCTGTATTCTCAAGCTTTGGGGCAGATGATTAATTTCACTAAGTCCTCCATTTTGTTTTCTCCTAATACTCAAAATGATATTAGAGATCTATTTCTTAGGACTTTCCAGCTTAAGGATAAGCCGTTTATCACTAAGTATCTGGGGTTGCCACAATGTCTTTCTCGGGCAAAATATCAGTCTTTTACTTTTTTAAAAGATAAAGTTTCTTCCATTATTCACTCCTGGCACCATAAATGGTTTTCTAAAGCAGGTAAGGAGACTCTAATCAAAGCTGTCCTTCAAGCAATCCCTTCTTATGCAATGTCTTGCTTTCGCATTCCTACTAGGATTTGCAGGGAAATTGAGTCTCTTATTTCTAAATTTTGGTGGGGATCTTCTCCTGAGGTTCGAAAAGTACACTGGAAAAACTGGAGAATGGTGTGTCAGTCTAAGTTTGTTGGGGGTCTTGGATTTAGATCTTTAATTCATTTTAACCAAGCTATGCTAGCTAAGCAAGCTTGGCGAGTCTTTAAGTGTCCTGATTCTCTTCTCAGTTTAGTGTTAAAAGCCCGTTATTTTCCCAATTCTTCTATTCTTGATGCTGGCCCTGGTCATAGTCCATCTTATACTTGGCGCAGTATCCTTTGGGGAAGAGATTTAATGAAGCAAGGTCTTATTTGGAAAGTTGGTGATGGTTCCACTATTCGCACTATTGAAGATCATTGGCTTCCAAACTGTCGGGTTAAGTCATATTCATCTCCCCCTCCCTCTGATTCTACTCTTTCTTTTTTGCTCTCCCCATCTGGAGCTTGGGACCCTATTAAGCTTCACCAGTTTTTTGATGATCAGCTTGTTGATCATATTCTTAATTTTCCCATATCTGGTCATGGTTGTAGTGATGATCTAATTTGGAGTAGGAATTCTTCTGGTCTTTTCACGGTTAAGTCTGTATATCATTTAGCAGTCACCTCTAGTGATATTCCTTCTTCTTCATCTTTTGATCAGAGTAAACGTTTCTGGTCTAAAATTTGGTCTTTCTCGGTTCCTTCAAAAGTTAAACACCTGGTGTGGCATGTGTTATCTAATTCTGCCCCAGTTGCCTCCCTTTTATTTCTTAGACACATTATACCTTCTCCTATCTGTCCCCTTTGTCATTTGAAATGGGAAACTGTGGAGCATGCTTTGCTGGAGTGCGTGAATATTAAGAAAGCTTGGAAACATTCTCCATATTTTGACTTTTATCTTAATAATAAAAGATTAAGTATTTATGACTTTATTGTTAGACAATTTATATGTATAAACTGAAACATATATGTGAATATAACATGCGGAATAAATAAACATATACACTATATAACTTAAGGATCGAAATACCTCCAGCCATTGATTCTTGAGCTTTAAACCCACATAAGCTTTGATCTGCAAAGGAAACTGGTTGATGTGGGTAATCGGGCTTCCTCGCTCTCTCAACTCTCTTTAGATGGATTTTGCTGTTATAAACAGAATGAGTGAGGAGCTCGGGGACTGAGACCCTATATTTATAGGTGAGATACTCCATCAGTATCTGTGCCACATTAATTGTCAGAATATTTTGACAATTAATTCAGGAAATCAAATCAGGTAATGAATATAGAAATCTGACCATATATAGAATATTACGTAATTGATTCTGTCCAGATTCAATGAATATAAAATATTCATTTATCAGAAAATCAATTATTTATTTATTTCCTTAAATAGAAATATATTTCCTTAAATAAAATATTCTTATATTCTCCCACTTGGTCAGCATTTAGACTAAAACATTCAAACCAAACGTTCCCCATTATATAATAAACATACGAATCATAGCGACATGTCCTCATTATAAGTCGAGTATTATCTTCCATGTATTATGATATATTTATTATATAACAATGTACTTTATGTGGCAATGTACTTAAGCGAATAAACCCTAACCCTTATGTTTATTCAGGTCCTCTTACGATAATTTTCTCAGATGAAATTAAGGTGCACATAAATATTAGAAAATATCAAAATTAGAGTTTCATTGAATAATTTTTGGTTGTACAAATAAAAAACTGCATATGGGTTAACTGAATCCCACATTTACTTTATGATCCTTGAATTTTTGTTGCGGCATGCCTTTAGTCAAGGATATGCGATTACCCAATTCAGTTTGCGTGATTAATGACCACTTATCACGCCTTTTTATGGCTAAATACTTAATGTCGATATGCTAGCTTCGACCAGTACTTTATAGTTATTAGCCATAAATATTGTAGCTGAATTTATCGCAGAATTTTCTTAATGGCCTAATGAAACTGTAATTCTGAACTCTAGGCCTACTATGAAACTCTATAATACATCATACGAGATGTATCCTCAAAACAATAAATGAATGTGACTTCTATAGTGGAAATAACAATCAAGATTCCCCACAATATAACTTACTGGTAATCTTAAGGTTGTAATAAAATATTGACTTACGTGAATCAATATAACCAGTGAAGTGTGGAAGAATCTAATTGGTTAACTATACTTCTAGATGGTCAATTCATCTTAACAAATATGTATGATTATAATTTTTAGTATCTTAAAGACACCTCATCACTTTGTATGAAGAATAAAGTGGTCTTAACTTTAGTTATTCTGATACTACTTACCGATCCTGAAACAAATGAAATGCAAAGTCTTATTCAGACTCTTAGGCATACATTAGGCTTCTAAAATAGAAGCAAATGAATGTTCTTAATTTATTTTCACTCCAGATCATTTTTCAGATGTTGGTTCGAGTTGAATTTATCATACTTAAAGATAAAAGTTATATCTGATGAATAATACATAATTTTATTTAATCAGAGATGTTGTGGCTACTCTCTAATTAATTAAAATTATGTATATTATTTATATTCCTTATCTCAAAATAATAATTTAAGATATGAATGATTTCAACTTATATAGAAAACTTTTACCATCATTTGCAAGTAACATATTGTCGACGTATAAAACAAATATTACTCCCACTAACTTTCTGGTATATAATTATTTCCATAATTCTCTTTTCAAACCTAAAGGAAAAGATGATATAGTACCAATTTGTGAGATGTTTGTTTTAATCTATAGGTAGACATCTTAAGCTTGCATATGTTCACCACTATTAGAGGAAAAATTTTATGGCAGTCTGTATACCTTCTCCTCTAGTTCACTGTTTGGAATTGATTAATAAATTGAAACGAGCAACAAATGCCAAGGTCTATAATAGAATCATTTATAAAAACAAGCGAGAATGTAAATCTCCTTTGTTATTGATTCTTATTTCAAAATGAACTTCTTAGCAATGAATATTCTTTTATATCTTTATGTTTCTCAATGTTGCCTAATGAATATTATTGGTGAAAAAAACTTATGCTTAATTAATGTTCTCCACCCCATTAGGCAACTTTACTAAAGATAAACTTTATTGCTCTTTAAGATATTCATTTCTTCATTCATGGCATGTTGTACTACAACTTCAATTCTTTATCATCCTATAATTTAATTTGTGTCTCAAATTAATATTGTAGTTGAACTCTTATTGTACAAAATGTAATCACTAGAAAACATTGATCTTACTGTTCTAATAAGTCATCTTAAGGATGGACCAACAAACTCTTAAAAGAGCAAATGGTTCAATATGCATGTTATTTTAGAAATTGTTAGCAATTACTAAATAACATAACTTATTAGAATTTTATCAATGACTTGTAGATTATTAATGATTAGTTATGAATTCTCAATAACCATTAATCTTAAGGGTTGTTGTGAATCATAATTAATCTAACACTTGAGGTGAAAGTTTGAGAAAATATGAATGATCTTTCTCAGAAACTAGGTTCCTAGATTGATCACTCCCACTGATCAAGTCAATTCTTAATTCCACGGTTCTAGTGTTGTGAGATGGATAATAAAATATGTAACCCTTAAACCTTATAGCTTTTCAAATGAAATATGCTCATTTATGGTTTTGGGCCCACATCTTTTCTTTGACAATTTTACTCTAACTATATATGGGTATTTATAAAATGTGTACATGTCATCAAGACGGTTTTCAACCTTATCACAACTCAAAATATGTTTGAGAAACAACTTTGGTTAGAACACGATTCGATATGTACACCCCATTGAAGAGTATCAATAGAGAAAGATTTAGGAAAGTTTGGAGTTTGCTATGTAGGCTCCACCCCATGTCCAAAAAATGCTTAGTTTCTTAAATCTGTTACACACTATAATTTGGGTGTACCAAGCATATATATCAGGCAATGAACTCATGCTTTTAAAGAAACTTTACAAATAGACTGGGAGTTTATCCATACTCACGAATTTTAATGTAGTATTCTCCATTTTATATTTGATCTCACTATCTTAATATGCAAAATGCACCATTTCTCTACTTAAGATTTAAATGTCTTTGAAACATATAAATCTATACTTTTGTAGAAAAATTATTTATGTGAGTAATCGTTAAAAAGGAGATGCAAAATTTGAGTCCATGTCTTCAAAATTAATTGACTTGTATGATTTCTAATATGATAGAATTCTAGTATGCACCGATTTTGACTTGTTGGAATACATATTCTTAATGAAATTCACACAAGTTCTAAATAAAGTTAGTAAAATCAAGTGTAATGAATATCCCCACCATTTACTAACATTTATTCTATTTGTGGAGATATGTTCCATAATCTTTGGTGCTATAATGTAGAAGAATTCTTATTAATAACACATTTCTTATTGTCAGATTGAACTTGCATATCTTTATGAGTGACATCATTTGTAGTAAAGACCTCTAAATGTGTCTAAATCAAGTTTCAATAGAATCTTGGAACATAAAGGTCTTTGCCAATTTTAAAACAAAGCCACTACTATATTGCTTGTTCCTTAAACTTCTAAATGTGAGAACTTATCTTGTCTGTGGATAAGATTTGCTCACAGTTATTGACTTTCTTAGGTTTATTTGTAAACCTTACAAGAAATTATGAATGTGGAATAACAATCTAAAATAATCCACTATGTGTTAATAATCACATTAACTATATTAGAATGAATTCATACACAATAAATTGAAAATTTATTGGTGATAATAAAGTGTGATTTATTTTTCTTAATTATACAGTAAAAACTGTACATTTTGGATGAAGTTATCAGAATAAATTTTGGAAATTTCTACTAGTATGGTAAAATTTATGAATAGTGATGTAATAAAATTACATATAGTTTTGAGGTTTAAATGAATCATGTTTTTACCAATGAATAAACATGCTTAAATATGAAATCTTATTAAACAAAAATTGCATGTGGGCTAAATTTTTAATTTAATAAGATTAGATTTAGATGTAGATTATGATAGATTTACACAATTTATGAAAAACTTAAAGTTTAATATTTCTATCTCAATGAAAGGTATGAAACACTTAATTATTTATAAATGTTTCAAAATTTTATACTTTATGATAAAATTATTAAATTAAATCTACATAATTTCCTGTGGGATAAATTAAGAGAATTTAATTTAACATATTAATTATGTAAATATAATAAAATCCTTGTAGGGTAAGATTATTATGTTCACATAATTTATGTCCATTATGTGATCTTGATCCACTTAATATATATAATTTTATATAATTAAGGATGCTGTGGCTACTCCCTAATTATTTAAAATTATGTGGTTCACTAGACACTAAAGTATAAACTGAAGATTAAAATTTTACTAAATCTAAAATTTCCTGTGGGCTAAATTTTAAATTTAATAAAATTAGATGAACCTTATGATAGATTTAATTAAACTATTAGTTTAGGAAAATGAAGGTTTATTATCTATCTTTATTAAATTTGTGATAACACTATTAAATTAAATCCCCATAACTCCCTGTGGGGTAAATTAAGAGAATTTAATTTAATATATTATCCTAATTAATTATACAAATATAATAAAATCCCTGTGGGGTAAAATTATTATACCTATATAATTAATTACAAGTTATGTCCATTAAGGTGAATTTTAATTAATGTATAATTTTATACAAATAAGGATGCTGTGGCTACTACCTAATTATATAAATTATATTTTCACTTTGACATTAGGTATTGGGCTCTGAAGTTTTATGAAACTTCATGTGCTAGATAAAATATTCAACCTATCTTAATGTTTGAACATTTCTAAATATATCTAGCACTATAAAAGGAATTTATGTATAGCATTTAAATCATACAAATCAAAATTAATTGTATTAAAAATAAATTTTCCAAATAAATAAAAATTAAAATAATTATTGTATGATAATATATTAAATGCTTAATTCCATGATATGTAATTAATTATGCATTTATAACCATATAATATCTTAATTATTTGTACTAATAATTAATTTGTATAAATAAGGTAAATATACAAATTAGTACAATTAATTATATGAAATCAATTAAATGCAAAATTAAAGAATATACTTAATGACAGATTTTTTTTTTCAACTTTTATTAATTTAAACAATAAATTACATAAATTTGGTAATAAATAATTAAACGCATACACTATATAACTTAAGGATCGAAATACCTCCAGCCATTGATTCTTGAGCTTTAAACCCACATAAGCTTTGATCTGCAAAGGAAACTGGTTGATGTGGGTAATCGGGCTTCCTCGCTCTCTCAACTCTCTTTAGATGGATTTTGCTGTTATAAACAGAATGAGTGAGGAGCTCGGGGACCGAGACCCTATATTTATAGGTGAGATACTCCATCAGTATCTGTGCCACATTAATTGTGAGTATATTTTGACAATTAATTCAGGAAATCAAATCAGGTAATGAATATAGAAATCTGACCATATATAGAATATTACGTAATTGATTCTGTCCAGATTCAATGAATATAAAATATTCATTTATCAGAAAATCAATTATTTATTTATTTCCTTAAATAGAAATATATTTCCTTAAATAAAATATTCTTATATTTATTGCACTAGCTGTTGATCTCTTGGATAAATATGATTGTGCTATATTTTTTTTGTTTTATCTGGTTACTTTGGAATCATAGGAATAATCTCTTCCATAATAAGAAGTTGCTGCCACCTTGGCATCTTTATGATTAGGCTGTGAGTTATTTATTGGAGTATGAGCATGCTAACCTGCCTGGTTTTAAGCCAGACAATGTTAATTTCAGGTGTAATGAACAGGTTCAATTATCACAGCATGAAGGATGGAAAGTTAATACAGATGCGGGTGTTAGTAATTCTGTTAGGAAGCACAGTTTGGGCGTGGTGGTTACAAATGAAAATGATGATATTAAGGCTGGCTTAATTATACCTATTGTCGGCTCAGTTCCACCGGAGGTTGCGGAAGCTAAAGCTATCTTGACTGCTATTTCTTGGGTGCAAGCCACCAAGCTTCTTGTTAATGTTTTGCAAACTGATTGTAAAAGCATAGTAGATAAAGTTTATAATACTAAATGTCATAATTCTGTTGTTAATGATATTGTCACTTGTATTAAGAACTCATTGTTGTTCAGTCCTAATCTGGTCATAGTCCATGTTCCTCGTGAGCTTAATAAAATTGCTCATGTGTGTGCTAGGGTAGGTCTAGGATTAGACAATGAGTATATATGAAATGGTTCTTTACCTTCCTTTGTAACTTGAGTTCTTTGTTTTTGTTTGTTTTAATAAAGGTTCAGGTTTTTCTAAAAAAAAAAAAAAGGAAATTATGAGGTTGGCAATTCCCTGGCAAATATACTCTTTTATTGAAAAAAGTTATAATTAGATATAGTGTTATAAACTTAAAAATTATTGGAAAATTACGCCCGTTTATTTTTTTTAAGAAAATAAAAAAAGTGCATAATTTAAAAGTAATTACGACATTAGTAGTTAAAATATTGCTAGTTTAATGTTTAACTTTCACAAGACAAATTTGATTCATGTTCTCTTGTATAATTAATGTGAGGATGGTGAATTAGTTTGGATGAATGATATTTTATTTTGTTTAATTAATATATTAAATTCTAATTATTTTCAATGAATGTCTATATTATTTACAAAAAGAAAAAAAAAAAAAACTCCGTTACAAGCTTGACAACTTTTATTTAAAAAAATGTATTATTAAAAATTTGTAATTTTTTTTGTTGAAAAACAAATTTTATATTCAGCTGTAAATACAGGTTGAGTTTTTTGAAATGACACTAAGTTTGCATGAGTTTGAGAGGTACGAGCTCGAGTATACACAAAAAATATTATTTTTGGTATGATACGACACGATGTTATAAATTTTGGGTACAATACATATAAAAAGATGTAAGTTTCAATTAAAATATAAAATTAGAGATAAATTTGATCAATTGATTAATAAAATTGGTATTTTTCAACTTATCTCAAAACGATAATGTGTTAATTAAACTTGAACCAGCCCAATAGCAAACCCCTTTCTTTATGGGAAATTTAGATAGTATACTAACTTTTGTTATCTTTTTACAAAAATACTGCCAGCTAGGCAGTATATTTTACTTTTTTATTGTGTTTTTTATATGTTTCATACTGCAGTATACTGTTGTTAAGTTTTAGCTAGTGTTCTACTGGTGTTTTTTAGTTGTTCTACTGTTGTTTTGAGTTGTTCTGTTTTGTGTTCTACTGGTGTTTTATAAAAACACAGTAGTTTTGAAAAAAAATTCCGTATTATAGTATTTTTGTAAAAGTTAACCCAAATTCTAGTATTTTTTGTAAGTTTTCTTCTTTTAACACTGTAACTTTGCAAAAAAGAAAAATTGTTATAGACCGTAAATCACTCAGCTAAACTGCATATAATTTTTATTATCTTTCAGGTAAATGAATCCCCATGAAAGATTACTCGCCCCGGAAATGGTGCGGATAGGAAGATTAAAATATTTAATGGGGTTGAGGATATGGGAGTACACTACTCCCTGTTGCTTATTACCACTTCCATTTCTCCAACCGTATAATTAATAGGTTTAAGTATATGATCATTACGTTAATCCCAATATTGTTTTACTACAGTACTAGTTTCAGTTTCAAAAACCATGTCTCGCATACTCACGTAACTTTCAAATTATAATTTTCTCTCTTTTTAATAATATTCCGATTCGTGTTAATATAATGCCAAAGCTAATATAAAGCAGGGCTGGCCTGGGGTCCTTAACTATAATAAAAAATTTAGACATTTGAAAACTTTAGAGACATGAAAAAACATAGTTGTATTAAATAATTGTAACACACATGAGATAATCAAGATGCTTGAATTTTACTGAAGATTTATGTTCCCCAATTCAGTAGTAGCTGTTGGAGCTTTCTTCTTGGCCTTTTCCTTATTGATCTCTCCTATCTTTGTTAATTATTCTAATAACTGCATCGATCTTCCTAGCTACCTCTACTTGTTTTATTTCATTTATAATATTCCACTTATTAAAAAAGCCTTTGTAACAAGCTTTATATAAAATAATTATATTTCAAGCCATAGCCATGATCATGGAGGTCATTAATTACTTATTTACATATATATAAAGCAATAATGCTTATAGGGTTTCAAACATAGTTCATTCAACCATTACACAGTTGTGAAACATGAGCGGCATTACTTCTTCAACCTCAACACCTCCCTTTTTCAAAAGGTATAATTTTTTCTGTACAATTAAACATCATCTCTGGACTACTCTAGCTGTTAAATTTATAATATTATATGTGTCTTTGTGTAATATATAAGCAGATTAGAAGGTAAAGTGGCGATAGTGACAGGTGGGGCTAGCGGCATAGGGGAAAGCACAGCCAGACTATTCGTCCACCACGGAGCAAAAGTTGTTATTGCCGACATCCAAGATGAGCTTGGCAACTCTCTCTGCCAAGAAATACTCATCTCCATTGGTAATAACGAAGGTTTAGTATCGGCCATGGCCAACATTATTACCTACTTCCACTGCGATGTCACCAACGATACAGACATGAAAAATCTCGTTGATTTCACAGTGTCCAAACACGGCAAACTTGATATCATGTTCAACAATGCGGGTATAACCGGTGACGTGGACCCTACCATCCTCGTCACCGACAATGATAACTTCAAGCGTGTACTTGAGGTTAATCTGTTTGGCTCTTTCTTGGGAGCCAAACATGCCTCCAGGGTGATGATCCCTGCGAGGAAAGGAGTGATACTGTTCACTTCCAGCGTGGCAGCCGAGTGTAGTGGGGAGTCGCCTCATGCGTACGCGGCCTCCAAGCACGCGGTGGTGGGGCTGATGAAGAACCTTTGTGTTGAGCTGGGTCAGTTCGGGATAAGAGTCAATGCTGTATCTCCTTGCGCCATAGCAACGCCGTTGCTTAGGAACGCGGTAGGGTTAAACAAGAGCGTGGTGGATCACGTGATTTGTGCTTCGGCCGTGCTCAAAGGGCCTGCTCCGGAGCCCGATGACGTGGCTGAGGCTGCCTTGTACTTAGCCAGTCATGAGTCTAAGTACGTTAATGGTCTTAATCTTGTTGTTGATGGAGGTTACAGCACCACTAATCGGTCGTTTAGTATGGCTTTGAAAAGTTTGATGAATGAAAACAATAATTAATTTTAGGTAGTTTTGTTTATTGTTATTATGAGCCAAATATATTAAAGTTTTATTTTTTTCCTTCTCCTTTTGTCTATTTGTTTTCTTTACCTAGTAATAAAATAAGTGTAATTTACCAATTGCGCTCTTCATCATCTAAATATCTAATGATCTAATAATATAGAGTTTTGTTTTTTTCTAAATCCACCCAACTATTATTACACTTAATCCTCCAATATTAATTTTTAGTGGTTATACTTTCCACAATACCAAGCTGTTAGTGAATTTAAAGCAATCTATTTACCACAGTTAATTGCCAAGCATATGGATGACTTATACGTACTCTTAAGTACTTGTGGGTTATGCCTACTCGTATCTCTCATATTTTAAGGTCTAAAATTGATTTACCAATTTTACCACAAATAAAATTTATTATTTATTTTGTCAATAAATAATAATGGATTAATTTTAACTAATATCTTATTTCACTAAGATTAAAATAAATATTATTTTCACTAAAATAATATATTTTTCTGTTTAATATTATTTAAGAATAAAATTATATTTTAACTAATTAATATAATTTTCTCAAATAAAACTAAATAATTAAATACTATTTAATTTCATAATTCATAATTGTTATAATTATTCAAAATAATAACTTTCACAAATTAATATTTTTTCCTTAAGAATTATTTCTCATAGAAATTAGTTCTCATAAAAATTTTCTCGTCAAATTAAATTTTCCTTTGTACAGTGTTGTATGTATGGAGGTGACTTAGGCACCATGAACTTATATTTTGAAACTCCAATAAACACTTAATTATTATTGATCTCATCAATAGAATAATTTGGTTTATTAATTCCATTATTACTCCACTATAAATATGGAATTTCACTCTTTGACAATATAAAATTATATTTACAAAATTCTTACTAGTCGTCCACATGATATAATTAATATAAGTAATTTACCCACCAATTATTAGTTCATAGAGTTGGTCAAAATTACCCTTTTACGCTTCTAATTATCTCCTAATTCCTTATTTACCATTAATTCAATGTGAACAGTTAATCTATAACTTATTATAGATTTAAATCCAATTGTTTATACTCCTAGAAAGCTTGGATTCAATTATTGTATAACATGTTCTCAGCCACTCATGTTATTAAGCTCCCAAAACAAAAGTTACAAAGCAGACCTCCAACTCTGCATCCTCATTCAAAGGCTTCAAATCCCTCGTCGCCCATTCCTCTAGTGAATGATTGTCTTTTTTGATGACCAACTTCACTTCATCTATAACAATTTTAGCAATGGCCTTCTTGACGTTGGTTGGGTCAAAATGTATTCCACGAAGATTGAAGGAGTTTACACAGTGGTGCGGAGCAATTAGGCTGGATTGCCTAAGGTTATTTGTATTCACCGATTCCCACACTTCACGAGATTTGGGGTCTGTTCACCTTTTTGTTCAAGAAGACTGTCAAGTTAGGGTGAGGAATGTCATCGAAAAAATAAAAAAGAGAGGCCAAGATTAGATTACGCTGAACTCGGAAAAATGTTTAAAGAAAAGATAGGCGGGAAAGTTCATTACGTACCCGCAACATAGAAGTCCAACGAGAGAGTTTGATATAGTCTTAGAAGTCATGTGCATGCTTGGATGAGCTAGCTGGACAGACCACCTTGAGTCGCTTCTTTAATGAGTAGAAGCCAATCTTCGTCCTATTCTTCCTCATTGAATTAGGATACAACTTATAGAAGTATAGAGTTTCGTTAGGAGAAAGAATCTCTACTTGATGGTCCTTATAGAAAATATACCATCCTAATAGCAACTTATATGCCTGCGGGATGAGTTGGAATTGAGCTACACCCACTGTCGTAAAAAAGTGTGAAAAGTAACTCTAAAGCGGGAGATAGTCTCCAGATTCAATAGGGCCCTAGCTTCAGATGTCGAAGCCATCCATGCAAGAAGAAGACGACTCATCCTTCAGCACTAGTCTATTCCAGAACAAGTTGGGAATGTTCTTAAGGCCCCACTTCTCCTCATAAAACTAAAAACTAGATAATTGTGGAATTTATTTTTATATTGATCAATCTCCCACTAAGATGGTTTGGTTGCTACTTCCAACTCCGTCCCGCAAGCTTCTCGAGCCATCTTCACTTTGTGGTCCATGATCATTTCTTTTGTCAACTTATTCGCTTCAACCAGCGCTAAAACTGAAAGGAAAAAGAAGGCAAAACTAAGTAATTAATACCCTACACTAAAAAATATATATTAAGGGTACAAGTTAGTCCTCTCCCAAAACTTTTTGGAGAGGTCTCTGTCGGATCCAGCATCTAGAAGCAAGTTCTCCAGGGAACATTACTCCAGGATAGCAAGATCAAAAAAATGAGAATACAAAGCGAAAGATTACAAAATATTTTATTCTGCACGAGAATAAAGTGCAGTGTGTTTATGTATTCTATATCACTACTTCAGTGCAAAATTTTAAGCCAATCCACCCTAATCGAATTAAAAGATTAACCACCAAGATGGGTATTGTAAAGACCGCTTAGTTTAATTTAGAAATTAGCAGTTAATTAAGATTTAATTATGATAATTATTTATAGCTATTTAAATAATTATTTATGTTGTTATATTTAAATTCTGAATGCATTTTTATGTCATATAGTGAAATTTCATAATTTTGCATTTTCGGTGCCCGGCAACATGGAACGCTGTGTATGGCTCAGTAGAATCACAAATTAGTATGTTAGTTTAGCGGGGCATTTTATTTAGACATTGGGAATGTCGGGATTGGTCGGAAATTTAGAATTTCCCAAAATACCCTTTAGTACCCTTTAGGTTATTTTAGTGTGGAGGGGCAAAATGGTCATTTTGCCCCATTGATATTTTGTCCTTTAGTGGACTTAGTAATTGGGAATTATTTGGGTTATGTTATGTTTATTTGGCTGAATTAAGTAATTAAAGTTACTGTTGTCTCTCATTTTACAAAATTGAAAAAAAAAATCAAGAGAAAAGCAAAATTCCATTTTCCTCTCAAACTCTCTCCGTCTTTCGGCCTCCTTGAGCAGCAAGGATTCTTGGTGTTTTCTTTGGTAATTCAAACCATTTTCTCCAGATTTAGTGATCACAAGTTGTTGGTAAGATTCATATAGCTTTCTTTTAAGTTTCTTGAATTTTTGAGAAAATTTGATAATTGCAAGCTTGAGAAATTGTGGCTGTGACTGTTGTGTGAGTTTGTTAGTGATTTGTGAAGCTTAATTATGTTTTAATATGTTGATTCAAGCAAGACTGTGTTGGTGTTTGTTGATTTTAACTAAGTGTTGAATTTTAAACCCAAAACTTTGATTTTCAAAGTAAAATGATGAACTTGGTTGCTGTAGTTGTTGTTATTGTTTATGGATATTTTCTGCAGTTATATTATGCTTGTTTGAGTAGATTAAATCAAGTTTTGATGCATGTTAGTGGGGTTTAGCCAAGCTTGAGTTTTGAACTCAAAGCTGGAGCTTTAATGGCATTTTTCGTATCTGTGATTACTGGGTTGTTTTGATGCTTTGGGAATGTTCTTTGGGGTATTTAGAACAAGTCTGGAAGGTTGCATGAGGTTTGGGTTTGATTTGAGTGAGAAATGAATTTTTGAAAATTCCTGCACTGAACTGGAATTCCGGTTCAGGGAAGCCATCAGCAACCGGTATACCGGTTGGGGCTTCCAGGAATTTTCCAGAACCGGAATTCCGGTTGGGAAAATTGTGGAAACCCTAGTTCTTCCCATTATTGTGTTTTTTAGGGTATTCCCATGCTTTTTATCGATAGGGAAACTTTTAGTTTCTAGTTTAAGTCCCCGGGAAGTGATTTAGCGTGTCACTTACCAAAGTTGTGATTATTATGGTTTAGGAGCCTGTAAATCGCCGAGCAGTTCGTTCCACTCAAGTTGACCGGCACACCTGAATTCGGAATTGAGGTAAGATTAGTATAACAGTATGCATATGTATTTACATGTTTAGCGTGCATGTTAGGAAGCCTGCTAGATTACATTAGATATGTATGTTGGTTTCGTACCATCCGACATTATCACATCGGTACGGCTAGAGTATGACTAGCAGCTGGAGTATGACCAGTGTACCGAGTATAGGCTGATATTATGGTCGATGGTATTGTACTGTTTGGTTGTACCACATCGGTAAGGCTAGAGTATGACTAGCAGCTGGAGTATGACCAGTGTACCGAGTATAGGCTGATACTGTAACACATCGGTAAGGCTAGAGTATGACTAGCGGCTGGAGTATGACCAGTGTACCGAGTATAGGCTGATACTGTAACACATCGGTAAGGCTAAAGTATGACTAGCGGCTGGAGTATGACCTGTGTAGCGAGTATAGGCTGTTACTCTGTCAAAAGTACCGTCGTACGAACGTTCAAGACTCAGCACCGTGTGGGACACGGGGATTAGGGTTGGGGTGAGGGGTATGGGCGTCTGATCATAACTCGGGATTTATGTATGTTTTATGATTTATGCTTTTCTTACTGAGTCTGTCGACTCACAGTGCTATGTTTATGTGTAGGTAAGGGCAAGGCCAAAGCTGAGGAACCGTGAGGACGAGCCGATGAAGATTGTACATGTCGGGGCGGTTAGGCCTGGAGCGTACGATCCTTGGGACAACAGCGCTTTTGTAATTAGTCGCTGGGCGACAAATGTTTTGTAAAGAATTAGTAAACTTTTGTAAAGTATTTTGTAATCGGGATCCTGAATATTTTTTATGTATTATATAAGTTTTAATTAAAAAGCAAAAATTTTAATTAATCACGATTTCCATAAACCTCGTTGATTAGCAACGAGCTGCACAGTACGTTTAAAATCACGTAACACGCCTAGTCTAGTTAGGGTGTTACAATTTGGTATCAGAGCCGCCAGGTTGTCTTTCGAAGATCGTCATGACATGTACAATCATCATCAGTAGTTAGCTCGTTCTACGGTTCAGTAAGCTTTTATTGCTTTAGTAGTTTATTTAATTATTATGAAATAAGAAAAGCTTGTTAGGAAGCATGTTAGTAGCCTGATAGTAGAATAGGCGCATATTTTTAATTTTCAAATTAAGCGGCATTAGTAAGCTCTCGTTGATCATGACCTGATACGCTAACTCTTGGTTTCGCAGGCTGTTCAGACTAGATGGATGCCAGGCGAAATACCAAGAGTCAGGGCAACTCGATCGGAACCGAGGTAGAGGTCCCAGGGGCAGCGCTCGTGGTCGGGGTGATGTTAACCCGACACAGGCTGCCCAGGCTGCCCAAGCCACTCAGGAAGCCCAGAATTGGGAAAACAGGTTTGCAGAAATGCAAGCCCGAATTCAGGAACAAGATAATGAGATCCAGCGGTTAAGACAACAGGGTGCTCCTGCAGTGCCTGTTCCAGAAGTTCCAGTGGCACCTGCCCCTGTTGTCCAGGCCGAACCAGTGTTAGCAGCAAATAGAATGGAACCTTTGTATGAAAGGTTCCGCAAGTAGGCACCTCCGGTTTTTCTGGGAGGTCCGGACATCATGAAAGACGAGCAGTGGCTAACAGTGATTACGAAGATATTGGATTTCATGGGCGTCACCTGGAATGACAGAGTGGTGTGTGCTACTTTTTCAGTTTCAAGAGGACGCATTGGTGTGGTGGGACATGGTGTCTATGATACACGATGTCACCACGATGACCTAGGAAAAGTTCCAGGAACTTTTCAATGCGAAGTACTACAATGAGGCCGTTAGAAGTGCTAAGAGAAAAGAGTTCACTCACCTGACCCAGAAAGAAAATATGAGTGTGACAGAGTATATGACGCAGTTTGATCGGTTGGCGAAGTTTGGCCTCAGGAATAGTGCCAACCGATTTCATTAAGAAGGAAAAATACCTTGATGGACTGAATGTGAAGATCAAGCATGACTTGATGATCACTACCGACGACAAGACCACCTATGCTGAGATGGTGGAAAAAGCACTGCGAGCTGAGGGCGCAGTTGGGTGTATGACTGAGTCAGCTAGGACTCCAGTAAGTGGCGGGGCTCCTACCCCTCCTGCATCAGGCTTTAGCAGGGGAGGTAGTGGTTCGGCCATGGACCAGAAAAGGAAAGCATCCACTGCAACCGGTGGCTTGGGTCAGAACAAGAGGTTCCGAGGGAACCAGAGTCGAGGCGGTCGTCTGGGTAGTGCTGAGACCCGATATTCCTACCCAGAGTGCCCCAGTTGTAAAAGGCACCATCTGGGTGAGTGTAGAGGGCAGGGGTGCTTTCAGTGTGGCATGCTCGGACACTACAAGAGGGATTGCCCTCAAATTAGAATAGAAGCACCAAAGGCTCCGGTGAGATCCACTCCAGCTAGGGTGTTCGCCATTACTCAGGCTGATGCAGAAGCCAGCCCTTCAATGGTGACAGGTCAGCTCTCAGTTAACAATTCTTTGTACTCCGTATTGTTTGATTCTGGGGCCACACATTCTTATGTGGCAGCCAGAATCTTTAGTAAATTGGATAGACCACATGATAGTTATGAATCAGGGTTTGGAACCCTATTACCTGGCGGAGAGTTAGTTATCTCCAAAAGGTGGATTAGGTCTATGCCGATCAGAATAGACGATAGGGAGTTAAGTGCTGAACTAATAGAGATGAGCTTAGCAAATTTTGATATTATTCTAGGAATGGGTTTCCTATCTAAGTACTTAGCCAGTATTGACTGCAAGAGGAAGATGGTAATCTTCCAACCGGAAAGTGAAGAACCATTTTCTTTTGTTAGTTCGGTTCGGGGATCTCGAATCCCGGTGATTTCGGCCCTGTCAGCTAAGGAACTACTGTGTGGCGGCTGTTTAGGGTTTCTGGCCGTGGTGGTGGACACCACTCGGCCAGACACCATTCGGCCAGAGGACATCAAGGTGGTTCGGGAATTTTTAGATGTTTTTCCCGAAGAACTTCTGGGTTTACCACCGCAGCGGGAGATTGACTTTGTGATAGATTTAGCACCTGGAGTGGAACCGGTTTCCAAGGCTACTTATAAAATGGCTCCAGCTGAGCTTAAAGAATTGAAGATTCAACTTCAAGGGTTACTTGACATAGGGTTTACTCGGCCTAGTGTGTCACCCTGGGGAGCTCCAATATTATTCGTCAAGAAGAAGGATGGGTCTATGTGAATGTGCATCGACTATCGGGAGTTAAACAAGCTAACAGTGATGAATAAATATCCATTACCTAGGATCGATGATCTTTTCGATCAACTTCAGGGGAAGACGATCTTCTCCAAGATTGATCTCTGATCGGTTATCATCAGTTGAAAATCCGAGAGGAGGACATTCCGAAGACGGCTTTCCGTACTAGGTATGGACATTACGAATTCTTGGTTATGTCGTTTGGACTAACCAATGCTCCTGCAGCATTTCTGGATTTGATGAATAGAGTATTCAAGGATTTTCTCGATATCTGTGTAATTGTGTTTATCGACGACATCCTTGTGTACTCTCAATCAGAAGAGGAGCATGAGTTACATCTTCAGATGGTTCTGCAACGGCTTCGGGAACATAAGCTTTATGCCAAATTCAAGAAATGTGAATTTTGGCTATCTCAGGTGTCTTTCTTAGGGCACGTTGTTAGCAAAGATGGGATCAAGGTGGATCCAGGGAAAATAGAATCCGTCAGGGATTGGCCTAGACCGAAAATAGTGACAGAAATTAGAAGCTTCTTGGGTTTAGCCAGTTATTATTGTCGGTTTGTGGAAGGGTTTTCTAAGATCTCAACACCCTTAACCGAGCTTACTAAGAAGAATCAGTGGTTTATATGGTCAAACAAGTGTGAGGCTAGCTTTCAGGAGCTGAAATAGAGGTTGATTACAGCCCCGGTACTAGCTTTGCCTTCTGACAAAGAAAAGTTTGTGGTTTATTGCGATGCATCCAGACAGGGTCTGGGATGTGTACTGATGCAAGCCGATCGGGTTATCGCTTATGCCTCCTGTCAGTTAAAGGATTATGAATAGCGATACCCGACTCATGACCTAGAATTGGCCGCCATAGTATTTTCCTTGAAGATCTGGCGGCATTACCTTTATGGAGAAAGGTGTGAAATTTATACTGACCACAAAAGTCTCAAATACTTCTTTACTCAGAAAGATTTGAACATGAGACAGAGGCGTTGGTTGGAGTTAGTGAAGGATTACGATTGTGAGATTCTTTATCACCCTGGGAAGGCCAACGTAGTGGCCGATGCCCTGAGCAGGAAGGGTCCCGAGCAGGTAGCTAGCATGATTCAGATCTCACCTCAGTTAGCAGAGGACATGGTCAGATCTGGCATTGAGTTTATGGTAGGAAAGCTTCACAACTTGACGGTGCAATCTGATCTGCTAGAAAGAATTAAAGTCGCTCAGATGACTGATCCAGAGTTAGTGAAAATCACAGAGAGGTTTCAGCTTGTCAAGACAGGGATTTTTCAGTGTCAGACAACGGGATGCTGTTGTATAAAGCTAGGGTTTGTGTTCCAGATAGTGTGGAACTCAGAAATGAAATCTTCGAAGAGGCTCATTCTACCCCTTATTCCCTACATCCCGGCACCACCAAGATGTACCAGGATCTTAAACCGTACTTCTGGTGGAGCAGTATGAAGAAGAATTTGGTAGAATTTGTATCGAGATGCCTAACCTGTCAGCAGATTAAGGCTGAACATCAGAGACCAGCAAGGTTGTTACAACCTTTAAGGAAAAAACCTCGTGGCATAAAAGGAATAGGAAAGGGGAGAGAGGGTCCCCTTGACGGAGGCCTCGCTTTGGATAGAGCTTCTTTTGAGGGACCCCATTTAGGAGAACCGAGTAAGAGACCGTGGAGACACATATCATAATTAAACCGCTAACTTGACTATCGAAACCATTGCACCGAAGGACTTTCTCAAGGAAGCCCCATTCTATTCTATCAAAAGCCTTATGCATATCAAGTTTAATAGCCATCAATCCACCTTTGCCTTTCTTTGTGTTAATCGTGTGAACCAACTCTTGAGTTAAGATAGATGATTCCGCAATCCATCTTCCTGGGATGAAAGCAGATTGTAGGGGAGAGACCATCTTGTCAATAACACTTTTGAGTCTGGTAGCGATTATTTTTGAAATGATCTTGTAGGCGAAGTTGCAAAGACTAATAGGCCTAAAATTATCCACCATGCACGCGTTCTCTTCTTTAGGGATCAAACAAATATATAAGTGTAATTGATTTGGCTATCCAAGCAACCATATTAGGTTAACTGCAGATGACCTAGTTATCTTCTGTGGAGACAATGTGTCTTCTTTGAGAATTATCCAAGAAACTTTTGATGACTTTTGTGATTGTACGAGGTTAACTGTTAATATGGTGAAGTCTTCAATTTACGTTGGTAGTGTTAGTTGTGATCAAAAACAGGAATTGCTCGAAATTTCTAAGATAGTTGAAGGTTCCTTTTCTCTAAAATATCGAGTGTGAATCTTCTTCCTACTAAATAGAAAGCTACAAATTGTGAGGGTATTCTCAACAAGATTAAGAAGAGTTTACATGGTTGGGCCACCAGACATCTTTTATTTACGGGTCGGGCTCAACTCATTCACTCAATATTATTGGGCATGCGCAATTATTGTATGGGAATCTTCATTCTTCCTCAAAAAATTACACCTGCAATTGATAAGATGTGTCATTATTTTTTATGGGGAAGCAATGGAAATCGTAGCAAGTTACACCTTAGTTCTTGCGAACAAGTGTGCTTACCCAAGGACTATGGCAGTTTGGGTTTTCGAGAATATGGAAGAAGTGGATCATAGCCATGATGACAAAGTATTTATGGGCCATTTTTAGATAGCCTATGGGTTCGATGGGTTAATGTTGTCTATATTTGAAGAATATTGATTTCTGGTTAGTGAATCTTAATCCTAATGCTAACCCTAGTTGGTATTTCAAAAAACTAATTAAGCTTAGAGATAGCATTGATAAGCAAGCGCTTCTTGATGCTGACAAGTCTGAAAGGTATAAGGTGAAGTATTTCTATCTCTCTTTTATTTAAAAGGACAAAAGTACCATAAAATGGTCTGGCACAGGTTCATCATCCCAAAACATAAATTTATCTTTTGGCATGTTGTTAACAGTTATCTTCTAACTAGAGATTTGATTAGAAAATTTATACCCATCAATTCTATATTGTGTCCTGTTTGTGGGATAGAAGAAGAGTCTCATTCCCATCTCTTCTTCAAGTGTATTTTCACAAAGAGAGTGATAACAGAAATTACTTGTTGGTTTGGTCCTGTTAATTAGCCTGAGCAGGTGGCTGATTTGTTGAACATGGATTTGAAAACTCCAATAAGTGTTGCGGAGAAACTAACAGTGGCTTTGATGGCTGCTGTGATTTATTTGGTGCGGTGTAATAACAGCTACTTTGAAGGTTATTGTGGCTCGACAGTGGCCGTTAGTCATCAAGTGAAGTTGGTTATAAAGGCCAAAGTGCGGAACATTAATGTATCCAATTTGTCTAAAAGAGAAAATGATTTAATGTTGTTTGTTAACAATATGTGATTTGTTTTTGTTGCTGCTCTGCAAAATTTTCTTTAAGCCTCTTAATAGCTTGAGACAACTTCATCTATAGTTCAACAACCAAACTCACCTTTCCGACTTTAGTACTGTGTATAACGCACAAAAAAAAAAAAATTGACTGTGGAGGGTCACGGTGGTTCGCTAGCATCTGGAGTGATGCGGGTGGATTAGGTTGGGTTGTCGACGGCTTTGCCTTAGGTGGCGGCGGCGGCGGCGGCCATGTTTGGAAGGGTTGAGTTAGGGTGCCCAAAGGAGTGATAATTAGAGTGAGAAATTGGGAGGATGAGTGAAAGAGAAAGGGTTAATTAATTAATTTTGGGTTAGTTTGTAACGTGCTATTAGGTTGTATTGAATTATAATGAATTGGATTATATGTTATATTTTTATATAATACTATTAAATTTTAATTTATACTAAAATATTATATATTTAGGTGCTCATAAAAGTTAATATCACATATAATTTTACATAAAAATGTTGCATAAAATATAATTTAATATAATACTATACAATACAATATGGTGTAATACGACGTACCAAACGAATTATGTTTTATTATATAATATATCACAATTTTTACTCTAAGTTATATGAATTTTCAAAAAAAAAAAAATTATAACACCTTTATTGATAAAAGATTATCCTTTGATAAATACACTTCAACATAAACATGCATTAATTTGAAGAAAAAAAAAAAGAGAGGTGGGAAAAAGAACAACAAATTAAAATTGAGTTCCTCTGTTTTATTTTGCTTAATCATAACAATTAGGTACTAATAGTCAAGCCTAATTAGTTATCAGCAGGATACTTAAACAATGGGAGAGAACGATTAACAACAGTGAAACCTCCATCAACAACGAGGTTAAGCCCACTCACGTACCGTCCTTCCTCACTCGCCAAAAACAAGGCTGCATTAGCAATATCCTCTGCCTTAAGCGTTGCATGATTTAGGTTCCCAACCGAGTTAAACATACCCTCAACCTCCTCTTCACTAACACCAATAGTGTCCACAACCAAGGGTGTCGCAACCCCAAATGGCGACACACAATTCACCCTTATTCCAAACTGTCCCAATTCGGAAGCAGCGCTCTTTGTCAGCCCAACTACCGCGTGCTTGGAGGTAGTGTAGGCGTGCGTGCCTATGCCGCCTATGCACGAGGCAGCACTAGCAGTCGATATGATGCTACCGCCACTTTTAGCGGTGATCATGGCATGAGCAGCGTGCTTAATGCCAAGAAAGACACCGGTGACATTGACGCGCATCACGCGCTCAAAATCATCGATGTTGTTATCGATGATCCTAGGCTGGAGAGTAGTAGACATGCCAGCGTTGTTGAACATTATGTCTAATTTTCCGTAGGACTTAATGGATTTTTCAACTGCTGCTTTGACTTGAGATTCATCGGATACGTCGCAATGGACGTAAGTGATGTTGTTTTGGGCTGTGTTGGCTGCAATTGATTGGCGAACTGAATGGCCTAACTCGTCTTGGACATCGGCTATGACTACTTTGGCTCCATGGTGGGCAAAGACTTCGGCAGTTTTCTTACCAAGGCCACTGGCTCCTCCCGTGATCAAAGCTACCTTACCTTCTAACCTAATAATATATATTTTAAACACATTATGCTAAATTTATTAGGTGTTCAAAGTTGACTATTATAGTCATTGATAAATACACAAAATAATACATAAATAGTCACAATTTTTCTTTTATCAAGTAACGTCCACATTAATATTGCTTTTGAGTACCAAAAGTAGATTTTAAAAGCCCAACCAAGTAAGATCATATAAATCTATAAGTATTAAATCATATATTCCAAATTAGAATTGACACAAAAAATGCATATGAAATTAAGCATGATTTAACATTATTATTATGCAAACACATACCTTCTTGAGATTGCTGAGAGTAGTGAAGGGATTGCCATTATGTTTCGACAGGAGATGACAAAAGATTTTATACAAGTGTCTGGTTTTTGATGTTAATGTTCTGATCGATGATTTGTTCCAATGTGTGGATACGTACTATATACATATATTTACATATTTTTATAATATAAAAATAGTCATTGGTCAAATACAGAAATGTCAGATCTGGTGGCTAATATAAATATAATTATAGACAGATAGTTGATTAGATAGCCAGTTTACCAAATGGTATATCATATGGGTCCATATAGTAATCTTGTACAGGTTGCATTTGCTGCTCACACTACAAAAATCATTAATTCATTATAATCTATATGCTATACAGGCACGAAGTAATATTTGCCTATTACAGTCCAATTGCTAATGCTTAGAAATATAGCACTATTTATATTGTATAATTACGCTTTTCATTATTAATTAATTTTGAAAAAGAATCCACATATTCATCATATATTTTAACATGGCATGTTAAGCAGGCTGCTAATGAAAATAAAAGTGGAATGATATTACTGAATGAAATTTTTGGGTTGAGACGCGGACTAGGTCGCTCTCTTTAAGACATTCGTGACATTGTCGAGGAATGTGCAAGCAGTAAAAAATTGCTGGTCATGTCTTCAGGATAAAATAGCACAGTCGTATACTGTATCGGATCCCCGTTGCACTGTAGAAATCTGTCGAATATATACACCCTCAAAATTAATTTCGTAGATGGAATTTTTTTTTTTTTTTGAAAAACTGTGTTTTTTTCTTTTTTGGATCACGAAGAAGATACTTCAATAATCAACAAGCAAAAATACCCTCAAACCTCATAAATACAAAACTGCACCCAACCCAAAGACAAAAAGACAAAATAATTACTTTGTATTCTATTCAAGTAGTCTCTTTCCTACACTACTACAATGTTAGCCTTTAGAGGCAGTTTTTTCAACCCAATTTATAAAAAGGGAAGCTAGAGGGTGTGAAAATACCCGCTATGTTCGAAATTGACATTTAGAGGCAGTTTTTTGATAAAAACCGTAGGTATAAAATTGCATTATACCATTTAGAGACATTTGGAAATTAATTGTTATTTTTTTTTTCTGAACGAGGAACCGACGGCATAGGGTACACAGTTTGCTGACACGTGTACCCTATGCCGTCGGTTCCTATGAAGGAACCGACGCCATAGGGTCGACCTTTGTATATACCCTATGGCTTCGTCTTCCTCCTTCACTTCACTCAAAACCCAGCAAAAACCAGAGAGAAAACACCCAGCAGAAACCCTCGCCGACCCACCTTCTCCCCACCCTATCTCCCCCATTTCTCAACCATTTGAGCCCATTTTTAAAAAAAAAAATTCTCCATTTTCGATACTTAATAACATACACCTAAAAAGTTTTGATTTTTTACCCTCTTTGAGTGTCATCCGAACCCAAATAGTAAAGTTTGGGTTTGAAATCCGGCCACCCATTTTTCTTGAGAAATTGTTGAATCTCAACCTCGTTTAAGGTATAAATATTGCTTCTATTCTTTTTGTATTATGTATATTGTTTTATTTTTTGTTTTTGTAAATTATTATTTGAGTTTTTTTATTTTATTAGTAATATTATTGTGTTTTATGTGTATAGTGCCGGGATTTTTTACGGTGGTCGTCGGATTGCGGTTATTAGGTAATAATTTATACCTCAATGTATAGTATATATATGTATTTGTATATTTTATTGAATATTTGTATATAATGTGTGTATATATTGTGTGTATATAGTGTGTGTATATTTTTTTATGGAAATAAATTTTGTAATTGTATTTTATATATTTTTTGTAATATATATTTATTGTGAATAAAATGACATTGGAGGGATTTCATTAGTTTAGAAATAAAAATTTTAAAATTGAATTAGTGTGTGATATAATTTTATTTTTTTGAGATAATAGTGTGAGATATAATTTATTATATATATGTATGTATAATTTAGTAACTAAGTAACTTGTTACAATTTTTTATAACTAGTTATAAGTAATGAAATAATTAATTTTGTAATTTCGTTGTATTTCTTTATATTGTAGGGGTTCGGCATAATTTTGTGTGTAGCGTATTTGGGCTTGCAATTATAGGTATATACTTTAACTAACTTTTTCTTATTATATAATTAATTATCAATGCATGTTAGTTGAGTTTGAATATCTTAAATATTCATCCGTAGTGAAGTAGGTTCTGCGAATACATGTACTGCGGTCGGATGGGTGGATAAATTTTGTATAGTTTATCTGTTTTGTTTGTTATTTTAGGCACTTGTAAATTTTTTGGGAACGTCCAATTACAGCCGTTATGCTGCCGAAATTTCGGTAGAATTAGGATAAATCTTACTAAAACCATTCATAATATTTACATAATACAAATAACTAGTTAATTATAACATAGTGATAAGAAGTTAGGTCACATAAAAAATAATAATATTCACATTTATGTAAATTTTTTAATTTTACTAACATTCTAATCAACTAAACAACCTAATAACATGAACTAATCTAAAACGAAAATTTGAGTAATTTATAAATTAATATGAATAAATTGTGTGAGAAACTTAGTTAGTTACATTGTGTAATTAGTAACTAGCTATAATTAGTTACTAAATACATTAACAAAATAAACACATAAAATCCTTCTTTTTTTTATTTTTTTTTTCTTTCATTTGAGAGGTTCAATGTGGATTTTTATTTTTCAAAGAAAATAAAGAGCAAAAGTTAATTAAAAGGGGAAAATATTAGTTAATACCCTTATTGCTTTACCAAAAACTTTTCCCCTCAACTTTTTTTATTAAAAATATTTAATATTTTACCAACATTCTAATCAACAAAACAACCTAATAATATGAACTAATCTAAAACGAGAATTTGAGTAATTTATAAATTAATAGGAATAAATTGTGAGAAACTTAGTTAGTTACATTGTGTAATTAGTAACTAGCTATAATTAGTTACTAAATACTGAATTTTTTTGGATAGGATTGTTGTTATGGATAAATCATGGATGCGTGAGGAGAGAGACACACTGCGATTTCAAGTAGGGTTCGATGCATTTTTAGAGTTTGCCTTAAAGAATTCTAAAAATCACGATCGTATTCATTGTCCATGTGTAGATTGTTGTAATGTATCTAAAAGGAATATTACAATGATTAAGGACCATGTGTATTTACGAGGTTTCAATAGAAGTTATACTAATTGGTATTACCATGGTGAACATTTACCTAATGATCCATATCCATTAGGAAAGCGAGGGGTAGATGATATCGAGGGTAATGATTTCGATGATTATCCATTGGACTTGCTTAACGAAGCACAGGAGGAATTTCTTAATGATCCTGAGAAATTCGATAATTTTCTTAGTGATGCTGATAAACCTCTGTTCGATGGTTGTAAAAAACTAAGATTACCAACAATGGTAAAGTTTTACAACATAAAAGCAGAAAATGGAGTGAGCGATAAATGTTTTACTCAATTTTTAGCTGCTTTTAAAGATATCTTACCATTTGCCAACTGCTTCCTGGAATCTACTTATGAAGTGAAAAAAAACGTTAAATTCTATAGGATTGAAGTATGAAAAAATTCATACATGTCCGAACGATTGCATTTTATATCGTAAGGAATATGCAGACATGAATTATTGCCTGACTTGCGGTTTATCTCGCCATAAAGTAAACAAGAGTAAGGAGAATAGGAAACTTATCCCCCAAAAAGTGATGTGGTACATGCCTTTGATTCCGCGACTGAAACAATTATATCGTAGTGCAGAACATTCTGAAAATTTGATTTGGCATGAGACCAAGAGAGTGAAAGATGGAAAACTCAGACATCCTGCAGATTCCCAAGCTTGGAAAAAAGTAAACTACATAAATCCTGAATTCAAATCTGAACCAAGACACATTCGTCTCGGTACGTACGCGGATGGAGTAAATCCACATAGATCTCTAAGTAGTCGTCATAGTTCATGGCCTGTCTTCCTAGTTATGTACAATCTTCCTCCCTGGTTAGTGATGAAGAGGAAATTTAACATGCTTTCTTTAATGATATCAGGCCCGCAACAACCTGGACATAATATCGATGTATATTTGGAACCATTGATTGACGATTTAATAGAATTGTATGAGAACGGTGTTCAGGTCTATGATGGTTTTAAAAAAGAATTCTTTAATCTGAAAGCTGTGTTGTTGTGGACTGTCAGTGATTTCCCTGCTTATAGTAATTTATCAGGCTTAAGCACAAAAGGTTACGAAGGTTGTCCGATTTGTTGCACTAACACATCGGCTCGTCGCTTGGCAAATGGACACAAGATGTGTTATATGGGTCACAGACGGTACTTGCCTACAAATCATCCTGATAGATGGAAGAAGAAAGCATTCGATGGTACTGAAGAGGGTGATATGGCTGCTTTGCCACTGTCTGGGGAACAAATTCTCCAACAAGTTCAACTTGTAGATTTTAAGTATGGAAAGACGCAAAAAAATAAAAAAAAAACTAATGGTTGTTTTCAAAGAAAGTCAATCTTCTTTCGTCTTCCATATTGGAAAAGTCTACTAGTTCGACATTGTTTGGATGTCATGCATATTGAAAAAAAATGTGTGTGAGAGTATTATTGGTACCTTACTTGATATTCCCGGCAAAACTAAGGACGGTCTAAATAGTCGTTTAGATCTCGTTGAAATGGGTATACGACAATCTCTGGCACCTGAGAAGAAAGGTGAATGTTTATATTTGTCTCCTGCTTGTTTCACTTTGTCCGAAAAAGAGAAACAAACAGTTTGCAAATCACTTGCAAATATGAAAGTACCCGATGGTTACTCGTCTAACATCAAAAACTTGGTGAATGAGACTGAATTGAAACTAATGGGTCTGAAATCACATGATTGTCATGCGTTAATGCAACATCTACTTCCAATTGCCATTAGATCAGTCTTGCCAAAAAATGTTCGAGAGTGTTTGACACATGTTTGCATTTTCTTTAATAGGCTGTGCGGGAAGGAATTAGAATTGGATAAGTTAGATGCATTACATGAACATGTAGTCAAAACATTGTGCAACCTGGAAAAGTTTTTTTTGCCATCTTTTTTCGACATCATGATCCATTTAATGGTTCATCTAGTGAGAAGGCAAGGCTGTGTGGGCCGGTGTGGGCGAGATGGATGTATCCATTTGAAAGAAATATGAAGGTACTTAAAAGTTATGTGCGTAACCACTATCGGCCAGAAGCATGTATGGTTGAGTGCTACATATCTGAAGACGCTGTGGAGTTTTGTTCAGAGTACATGGCTGGAGTTAAGGCAATAGGAATTAGCAAACCAAGAACTGACCCAGATGATGTTGATAGAGGATTAAGGGGGAAAGGGACAATGGTGACAGTGTCCAAGCTTGAACTAGATCTAGCTCAATTAGTCGTGATGAACAATAACGCAGAGGTTCAACCATATATAACGTAAGTACCTTTTTTTTTATTAACATTACTTAAGTCACGATGAACAATAACTTGATTTACCTTACTTGTTTTAAAGTGACCATATGGAGCTGTTACAATCAATGGTTCCAAGAAATCAAAAAAATAAACAAAAATGGGTTGCAGACCAACATCGTCAAACTTTCATTTGGTGGTTAAGGAATACCATTATATCAAAGTTGAACGAACCGAATCATGGAGTATCTGATGTGTTGAGTCGTATTGCCCTTGGACCAACTTTTGCGGTTGCAAAGCATGAAGCGTACATTGTAAGGGGTAAACGTTTTCATACAAAGTCAAGAGATGGTGCTCGAGAGGTTCAAAATAGTGGTATACGTATCGTCGCAGAAACTATGCACTTTGCAAGTGCAAAAGATAGAAACCCTGTTTTAGGTACTATGACGTATTACGGGGTCATTGAAGAAATATGGGAGCTCAATTATTTTGCGTTCTGAATTCCACTTTTTAAATGTTCTTGGGTTGACAACAACGTTGGAGTAAAAACTGACGAGCTTGGTTTTACTTTGGTTGATTTAAGTAAGAGAGGAAGCAAGAATGATCCATTCATCATGGCTAGCCAAGCAGCTCAAGTTTTTTACATTTCTGATCCGGCTAATGATAAATGGTCTATTATTTTATCGACACCAGAGAGGAGGTTCTTAGAGACTGAAGAGGATGAGGAGAATGCTGACTTATGTTACGATGACTTCATTGTTGGACAACCAATTCATGAGCAACTTATGGGAATTGATCGTAACATTGAGGAAGACGACGTTGAATACATTAGAAACGATATCAATGAGGGAATATGGGTCAATTGTGATTCAGGCAAACATAAACAAAAAAAGAAAAGAAAACGTGTCTAATTGGTAACTTGATATATAGCTTACTTTATATTGTGGTTGTGAATGCTCCTGAATACTTAACAATTTGTTTATGCTTTTAATATTTCATATACACTACTTGTTATATATATAGCTAACTTTAAAGTTTGTTTGTTAATGGTGCAGACATGGCGAACTCGGAATCAGGATCTGATTCGGGCGCAGAAAATGAGTGTCCAACCACAATACCTACACGAGGGCCGACGCAAATGAATGAAATATCCAAACTAATGGATCAAGGCAAAAGAGTGGCCCTCGAGGTTAATGACAAAGGTCAATACTGTGGAAAAATCTATGCGAAGCTCGTATCCACTCTAGGAGTCAGATGTCGGCAGACAATAGGGTTGGCCTATAAAAACTGGAAAGAAGTCAACCCGACTCTGAAAAATAAAGTTTGGAAAGACATACAGGTAAGCTGTTATTTGTAAGAATTTTGATTTGTTTTTCTATTACTTCAAATGTTGACTCTAATCGTGTTTGTTTTCCTTCAAAATAGACGGGGTTCATTGTGCCGGACTCCTTCAAACATGATTGTCTCATCCTAGCTGGGAAGTTAATGAAAGACTTCAAGAATAGGATGACAAAAGACATCATAATGCCCGCGTTGAAAGAGAATGATCTGGGACGACTGGCACAAGTCCCTGAAAAGCACCCCGAGATCGACGCTGCTGATTGGTGCAAATTTGTTAAAAGTCGACTAACTCCTGAATTTCTTGTACGCTAATTATATTAACACTAAGATAAACTCTTAAATACAAGTACATGTATCTAATATATTTTTTTGGCATTGTAGGAATTGAGTAAGGTGCAACGTGAACGTTCCTCAAAAATTCAATCCAGACATCGAAGTGGTCGGAGTGGAATGGTGAACGTACGGGAAGTTGTGGCAAGTAATGCTTAAAATTTAATATGCTATAATGTGCTATACAATTTAATTGGTACTCATTTCATTGTTATAACGTTATGTAGAAAAAGGACCTCAAAGTTGCAGATCCCCCCCGCCACCGTGTTTGGATTAAATATCGCACCAAGAGTAGAAAACTTGTCACTGATTACGACAAGGAAATTGTAGAGAAGATAGTAAGTATATATTAATCCTTAATTGAGTTCTACTCATGAGTTAGTGTATATAATTCATATACTAATTGCTTGAATATATGCGTGCATTAGGCTCAATTAGAGGAGAAGCTTAGTCAGGGACAAATTCAGGTCCAGGGCCAAAACGATATCCTGACGCAGGTGCTCGGGACACCAGAGCATCCTGGACGTGTCAGGGCTGCTGGGTATGCTATTACTTCAAATGTTATTTATTTAGTTACACAAATAAAATCGTTGCTAATTTGCATTTTATGATTTGTAGGTTCCTGACCAGGGCATCTCAACTGTTCGGCAAGAAGAAAAGGGAAGTGTCTGATGTTGTGGCTCGGCAAGCGAAGGAGATTGAAAAATTAAAAGCCGAAGTCCGATCCCTTAAGCAGCAGAGAAACGCTGCCGAACAAGAGGAAGAAGGAGAGGTGGCTGGTGAGGCGTATGTTCCACAACCATACGCTCCTCAGGATGAGGTACAACCACAAGCTTATGCTAAGGAGTTTATTTCCCTCAACGACCAAGGTATCCTGTACAATTTTGATGACCATGCGGCCCTTAATCAGCAAGTACATCTCTGCTCTGACAACATCGACAACATTGTGGCCCGAGCGTATTTGTACGAGCATGTTGGTATGATCAAAGTTCACTGCCAGGAGTACGATGATTCATATGCCCGGATTATGGTTTCGGAAATCCTGCAAGAGGACGCTAAAATCCCAGTCCCAATTGAAGAGTGCAGATATGTTAGGGACGTATACCAGATGTTCCTTCCTTGGCCTAAACACTTAATTTTAACAACCGATGTAACTTCTCAACTCAAATTAATTATTAATGATTAGTGGAGTTTGAATATCTTCAATATTCATCCGTAGTGAAGTAGGTTTTGCGAATATATGTGCTGCGGTGGGATGGATGAACAAACTACTGTTATATATGTGTTATTTGTCGTTATACAGCCATATTCAAAATTTTTGGGGTCATTCAATTACAACCGTTATGCTGCCGAAATTTCAGTAGAATTTGGATAAAATTTGATATATATATATATTATGTTCTGTTTTGTTTAGGGTCCACTCGCTCAACCGCCCTCAAGACGTGATGCGTCAAAGGGGAAAGCTTCGATGCTTTCTCCACAAGGCCGTGGTGCACGGGAAGATGACTTGTTCACGGAAGAGAAGATGGCGTTGATCCCTAATTTGCTAAAATGGATGATTCATGAATTCCTGAGGCTCAAAGATAAACGTGATATAATCACAATTCCTGTCCCCCGAGGATTCATTGCACCGCGTACCCAGATCACGTTATCTGGAGAGGATTTGCAGCAGGTTGCTACGTGTGACTACATCGGCAACCAGGGAATGCTGTTTGGAATGATGTATACTCTTCTTTAATCTAATTAACCTTATATCAAATTATAGTTAAATTATTATAAGACACTAACAATTTTTTTGGCAGGCACATATGGGAGAGCATCAACGGTCTGAGAAAAATTTTCAAGTTTTACGACCCAGAGCTTCTCATAATGCATGGGATCAACGATGAAGAAAAGAGTCAGTCTTTTGACGATGCGGCAAGACGATTGGCTAATTGGTTATCATTAATGAACAACAACCACCAAATGTTCTTTATTCCTTGGAATATCGGGTAAACTTTATTAAATTCTTTAGTGCTAATTGTTCATTTCTATATTATGTCTTCAAATTATTTTTATACTATCTTACTTATATTCCAATATAATTTTCTAGGATGCATTGGACGCTAGTGGTGGTTACGCCAAGGAAAATTATCCATTTAAACCCTGTAAGTGGCCGCCCAATTCCCGAAGTAATAGAACAAATGATCGGAAGGTAATAATTTAATGACTTCTTATGTAACGAATTTAAATTAACTAACGAATTGAAATGCTAATATAATTTTCCCAAACAGGGCATTCATGTATATAGGGAACGCACATGAGTATCTTGGCCCGTGGCAAGGACTTAACCAAGCAAACTGTCCAAGACAACCTAAAAGCCAAGAATGCGGTTTTTATGTTTTGAAATATATCACTGACATCGTCGCACGTGCCAACCCCAGCCGTTACATACAAGATCAAAAAGCTGTAAGTTTTAATTATTGATTATAGTATATAAATTCTATAATAACAAATATATAATATACATATACATAAACTAATATAAATTTTTAATTTTTTTAACAAGTTGGGGGTAAGAAGCAATACGATCCAAAAACAGAATTGTTACCACTACAGCAAAAATGGATCGAACAATTAATGGCGGTGATTCACGGTGACGATTGAGGTTGAAAGGTCGAAGAATTGTTCTTCATTATGTAATTTTTATAGATTAACTTGTAGTTAGATTTATTAACTTATTAATATTTTTAACTAATTTTACATTAGTGTTTGTGTAATATTTAATTACTTTTATGAAATTAAATTATGTATTTTACCCAAATTTAAATAATATTTAATTTACATTTTAAAAAAAAATATGTAATTTAAATTAAATAAAATAATATATAAATTAATAAATATATAATTAAAATGTAATTAAAATTATATAGTTAAATTAAAAAAAATGAAAAAACTGAAATTCGCGTACCTATGGCGTCGGTTGCTACGCCACATATGGCGTCGGTTATTGGCTAAGAACCGACGCCATAGGTACCCCTATGGCGTCGGTTCCCAGCTAATAACCGACGCCATAGGGGTACATATGGCGTCGGTTCATATAAACCCTTTAGCGTCACCCTGATCAGCGTCGGTAGCGAATTTCGCAAAAACCGACGCTGAAAGGGCTTAAAAACCGCCTCTAAAGGGGGTTTTTGTAGTAGTGCTAAGTCATTTTTTTGTTATTGACAAGATTCAATCTATATAAAACTGTACTCTTCACTTCAGCTACAACCCAACTGACTGTTTTGGAACTACCTTAAAAAACACACATGTTTCTATTTAACCAGAGGCAGTAACAAGTGGCTATAAGGATGGCTATATTGATGCTTCTTTTCAAACCAGAAATCTTAGTAGAGAACCACTTTTTCCAGCCCTCTAGAGTGTTTAGCCAAGCATTGTAACCAAGCCAAGCAAATATTTTGGACAACACTCTTTGTGAAAGGCTACAAGTAAAAAGGTGGTCATGAGTTTCCAAATGATCACCACAAACCGGGCAGCTCCAAGTAACAAGCTCAAACGTGAAATTTACTGAGATTGTCACGAGTAAGAAGATGAGAGAGTTCACAATATGCCATAACACAAATTGGTGTTTAGGCAAATTCAAGTAGTTCCAAATAGCCTTATAGTAGCTATCACAATTATGCTTTAAGAGGCTATTATAAAGTAAGGCCGCCCTAAAATTACCTGTTTTGCCCGCCTTCATTATGTCCTCACTTGAGAATATACTTGCAAAACTTCCTCCAATACTAGCTCGAGTCTAGTTTTAGAATGTGCAACCAGAAAGGATTATCTTTGAGATAAATGAGATTGATCCATTAACTCAAATTAAGAAGGTCCTTCTTGTCCATGATGGCCCAAATATACTTGGATAGCATAGCATAGTTCCACTTGGTTCCTTCTTTAAAGTCTAGGCCTCCATAAGCTTTGGGAAGGCAAACTTTCTCCCAAGAGGTCATGTGATACTTGTTTCTCTCATCTTTAGTGCCCCACAAAAACCCTCTACACAATCTTTCCACTTCTTTTGTAACACTCTGAGGGAGGACGAAGATATTCATCCAGTAGTTTCTAAACCCAAGCAAAACTGTATGAATAAGTTGGGCTCTACCTGCATGTGAAAGATGTTTACTAGCCCAAGTGTGTAAGCTTTGCTTGATTTTAGATATGACAATACCACAATCTTCGATTTTCTACTTCGTTAATTGCAGAGGGACTCCCAAATATTTGAGAGGGAATGTCCCTTCAATAAGAGACAAATCTGTCGTGATATCATCTTTTTCTCTATCTTTCACTCCACCAAAGTAAATGTGAGACTTTTGGGATTTTATGGAGAGCCCTGTGGTGTTACTGAACTCATCTAAAATAGATTTAATCACAAGAAGAGACTCTCTATTCCCTTTTCTCAAGATAATTAAATAATCAGCAAAGCACAAATTAACAAGCTTTAAACCTTTGCACATAGGATGGTACCTGAATTTTGAGTTTTGAGTTGCAGCTTGAAGTAACTAAGTCAGGTATTCCATGGTCAAAACAAATATAAGAGGGGAATGGGGTCTCCCTGTCAAAGACCTTTAGCCCCATTAAACATGCCTTGCATCCGACCATTCACAAGTAAGGTGTAAGAAGTGTTTCGCACACAAATCATCACCCTATCCACAAATTTCCTTGGCAACTTGAAGGCATTGAGAAGATCTTCAAGAAAATCCCAGTACACCATGTCATAGGCTTTACTAATGTCAATCTTCAAAGCACACTTGGGAGAGGAATTCTTCCTTCTATAGTTTTTCAGGAGGTCTTGAAGGATCATCACATTAGAGCAATAGATCTACTTTGCACAAACGCCCCTTGATTTTGATTGATAATTGAAGGAAGAACTTTAGCCAACCTGGTACACATTAGCTTCGAAATACACTTGTATATGGTTGTACAACAAGCTATTGGTTTGTAATCAACGACTTTAGAAGGGTTGTCAATCTTAGGAATTAGAGAAATCATGGTTCTATGCAACTTCTTAGGAATTTTTGCAGTTCAAAAAAATCAGCTACTGCTTTACAGATATCAGCTCCTATGTGAGAATGTTATATTTCAATTATGACCGGTTTGAGTTATTTATTATTATTTATTATGTTATAGAACCGGTTTTATTTTTATTTATATCTGAGAAATCTACTTCTGGTGACTTTTCCAGCAACAGCGAAATTTCTGGTGACAGGGACTTTTTCGACGACTTTTGTGCTGACTTTTCCGACAACAATAACTTTTTTGGTACCGTAAACTTTTCGGCGACTTTTTTAGCACCAGTGATTTTCCAGCGAAACTTAATATTATAAGTTTTATTAAATTTATTTATTATTTTTTTCTTATATTTTAAACTTTAACTATTTCTTAATTTTATATTATTTATTTATATCATATAAAAGTAAGGGGAATTACCCCATATACTATTTTTTTAACTTTTTTTTTTTTCAAATTTACTATTTGGAGCGCTATTTGCAATAGGGATTTCTATGTAGAAATTGGTAAAAATGCAAAAAAAAAAAAAAAAAAAAAAAAGAAGAAAGTTTTGAAGTTTAAAAATAAAAAATCCTAGTAAACTCTACCCCATTGTCCTATCAATCAATGTATATAAAGGAGTGTTTTAAGGAGTTGATGTGGCAACACCAATAAGTTTCTTTCCCAATTTTTCTTTCATTTCAATAGTAAAAATTTTAATTATCCTATTTAACTATTATGAGGTCTTAGGGAGTTGATGAATAGTTATACATTTTTATGATGTCTTCATGAATTGTAATGAAAAGAAATTATTTACATCTTTATAGTATTTTGTAACAGTAAAATTAATTGTATTAATTCTTCCATTAAAAGAAAGTTATATGTGTTCTTTAAACATTCTTTACATCTCCTTCTATGTAAAAATTTTTCTCTACCCTATGTTGTGGTAATTCCACCCAAAAGATAATGGAATGTTTCATATATATCTTACATATCTTACATTATAATATATATGTATGTATATATATTGTGGTAAATAATCCACTCTAAACTAAACCAGTTTTTATCTCCAAAGTTGTTGGAAAATCAGTTAATTTCAGTTAAGTTCTTTCCTATTTGGGAAGTCGGTTAGTCAGTTAATAACTAACTTGTCTCAAGTTGTTAAGTACTGGACATGTCAGCCACTATCAACTATATAATAAGCTCTTGTTTGTATTCAAAGCAAGGCAAGAAAGAGAGAGACAGAAACAGAGAGAGTTGGTGAGATTATGCAGAAGAGAATCAAGTTCAGCATTCGCTAAAATTGCTCTAGTTTTGAGTGTTGAAGAGCCAAGCCTGACTGTGATTGTTCTTGATGGTTATGCACTGAAATTGGTGTTTGTAATTGTTGATTCATAGTGGAGAAATCTCCTTGGGGGAGAGCTGGAGTAGGACTCAAAGTTTGAGATCCGAACTAGGATAAATCTTGTGTTCTTCTCTCTGTTTTCATTGTTTAATTATCTTGTTTTAGTTTCTGGTTTGATTGACTATTTAATTGTTGATTATTTGTTCATTAATTAGTTTGAGTTTGTGTTGTTGGTTTACAACAGTGGTATCAGAGCTCCAGTAGGGATTTAAGAACTTTTGAAACTCAGATCGTGTGATAACAAACCAGAAATACAGCTGCAATGGGTTCTTCATCAGCAAGGTTCGATTTGGAAAGATTCGATGGTACGGGTGATTTCAGTTTGTGGAAAGAAAAAATGCTGGCCATATTGATCTACCAGAAGCTAGATTCAGCATTAGATGAAGATCTTGGTGGTGATGATGTCAAGAAGAAGGACATGGATGAATCCAAGAAGAAGGAATCGGATACTGTTATGAAGCAAGCTAGATCTGCCATTGTCATGAATCTTGCAGACAATGTACTGAGGCAAGTGATTGGTGAGAAGATAGCTCTTAGAATTTGGAGCAAACTCAATCAATTATACATGGCTCGATCTACTGCAACCAAGATTTTCTTGAAAGGAAAGTTTTATGGATTTAAGATGAATGCTACTGTTACATTGGATTAGAATCTTGATGAACTTAACAAGATTGTGTTGGCTCTTACTAATATGGGTGAAACCATAAAGGAAGAAGATCAAGCAGTGATCTTGCTCAATGCTTTGCCTGATCAGTTCAAGGAAATGAAAACTGTTATTATGTACAGCAGGGATACTTTAACCTTAGATGATGTAATGAGTACACTCAGATCAAGGGATGCTGAGTTGAATTGGCAGAAAGCTGCTAAGCAAGAATCAAGAACTGATGATGCACTTATGGTTCGAGGCAGAATACCTAGAAGAGGCAACTCAAAATTCAGAGGTAACTCTAAGACTAATTCGAGATCAAAATCAAGACCTAGGGAAACAAGGAAGTGTCATCATTGGGGCAAAGTTGGACACTTGATTAGAAACTGTTGGGACTTAAGAGATAAGAGAAAGAAAAAGAAGGATAAAGAAGATGAGGACAGTAACAATGATTCTAATGCAGTAATTGAAGATTCTGATGGAGATGTTCTCACCATTTCCAATTATGAAACTAAGCTTGAAAGCTCAACAGATGGTGATGCTTGCACCAGTTCCTGCCTCAAGGATCAAGATTGGATTATGGACAGTGGGTGCACTTATCACATGAGTCCAAATAGGGACTGGTTCATGAATTACAAAACCATAGATAGTGGCAGTGTTGTAGTGGAGAATGATCACAGATGCAGTGTAATTGGAATTGGGTCTATTGTCATTAAAAGTTCTGATGGGACTTTCAAAACTTTACACAAAGTCAGGCATATTCCAGATCTGAAAAGAAATCTTATTTATTTGGGAACTTTAGATGATGAAGGATATGATTACAAGACAAGAAAAGGAGTAATCAAGATCACTAAAGGGTTGCTAATGCTTAAAGGAATTAAGAGACATGGTCTCTATTATCTTGATGGAAAGACTGTCACACTAGCACATGCAGCTGTTGTTGACAAATGTAACTCAGAATCCAAGTTATGGCATGCTAGATTGGGGCACATTGGTGAACAAGGTTTAGTTGAATTATCTAAACAAGGTTTATTACAGAATTACACTCATGCTAACCTACCTTTTTGTGAGATATGTGTACAGGGAAAGCAACATATGATCAAATTCTCAAATAGCAATTACAGAGCAAAATCAGTCCTAGAATACATTCATGCTGATCTGTGGGGAGCCAGCAGGGTAAAAACTCAAGGAGGTAAACAATATTTCCTATCTATTATAGATGATTTCAGTAGGAAAGTTTGGGTATTTTTTGCTAAGACATAAGAATGATTGTCTTGAAGAATTTAAAAATTGGAAAACACTTGTTGAAAACCAAACTAATTCTAAAATCAAAGTGTTGAGGACTGATAATGGCTTAGAATTTGTTAATGATGAGTTCACTGAATTGTGTTTAAAGTTTGGGATCCAAAGACATAAAACTGTAATTAAAACACCACAACAAAATGGTATAGCTGAACGAATGAATAGAACACTGCTCAATAAAGTTAGATGTTTATTGCTAGAATCTGGATTAAAGAAACATTTTTGGGGAGAAGCTCTATATACTGCTTGTTATCTAATTAACAGAAGTCCAAACAGAAAAATAGGGTTGAAAACTCCTGAAGAGCTATGGTCTGGTAAGCCACCATCTCTGTCACACTTGAAATTTTTTAGTTGTACAGCATATGCACACAATGTACGAGACAAACTTGAGAAAAGATCAATTAAATGTATTTTTCTAGGCTATCCAAATGGAGTAAAAGGCTATAGACTCTATTCACTTGAAACCAATAAAATTGTAACTAGTAGAGATGTGATTTTTAATGAAAATGATTTTCCATTTAAAAGAAATGAGGAAGGTGTGGCTTCTGATGTTTTAGGTAAGCAAGTAAATGATCAAATCAGCACTCAAATTGAGCTGGAAAGAGCTGTTTCTAATCAAGAAACAACAGCAGAAAATTTAGAAGAGTCTGAAGCAGATCCAGATGATGGAGTTGAAACTTTTGATGGTTATCAATTGGCTCGAGATCGACCTAGAAGAGAAATCAGACCCGCTGCTAAGTATGCTGAAGCAGACATTATTGCCTATGCTCTTTCCATGACAATGGAGTCCCAAGACAAAGTGCCAAAGACATACCTTGAAGCTATAAACAGCAAGCAAGCCAAGAAGTGGAATGTTGCTATGAATTCTGAAATGCAATCATTAAAGAAAAATAAGACCTGGGTTGTTGTTCTTAAACCAGAAGGGCAGAAAGTAATCGGTTGTAAATGGATTTTCAGACATAAAGAAGGATTGACAAATGATGAGCCTATATTGTACAAAGCAAGGTTGGTGGCACAAGGTTTCACTCAAGTTGAAGGTGTTGATTACTCTGAGATTTTTTCCCCAGTAGTTAAAATGAAAACCATTAGGATGATGTTGGCACTTGCAGTACAGTTTGATTGGAATATCGAACAAATGGATGTGAAAACTGCATTCCTAAATGGAAGGCTTGAAGAAACTATCTACATGAGGCAACCTGATGGATTCAAGGTGGAATCCAAAGATGGTGAACTTGTATGCTTACTGAAGAGATCACTATATGGTTTAAAGCAGTCACCTCTACAATGGTACAAGAAATTCGATTCAGTTTTGACTAAGGTTGGTTACTCAAGGTCTAAATATGACACATGCCTCTATTTCACAAATCTAAAGACCCAAGCTGCTACATTCCTATTAGTGTATGTTGATGATATGTTTATCATGGGAAAGGATCAAAATCAGACTAACAAGCTCAAGTATGTTCTCAATAGTGAATTTGAGATGAAAGACTTAGGAGAAGCTAGGAAGATTTTGGGAATTGAAATACAAAGAGACAGGAAAAACAACAAAATGACATTGACTCAAGCTAAGTACATTGAATCTGTCCTAAGGAAATTTAAAATGATTGATTCTAAAGATGCAAATGTTCCTATTGCTGGTCATTTTGTGTTCTCAGCAAGTCAATCTCCCAAGGATGACAAAGAAAGGAAACAAATGGAAGAAATACCATATGCTGAAGCAATTGGAAGTGTGATGTATGCTATGATTAGTACTAGACCTGACATAGCATATTCTGTTAGTACACTTAGTAGATACATGTCTAATCCTGGTGAAGAACACTGGAAAGGAATCAAGTGGTTGCTGAGGTATCTAAAGACAACTTCTAACTATGGTCTGAAATTCAAGAGGGCAGGTATCAAGGTGGAACTTGAAGGTTTTGTTGATGCTGATTATGCATCAAATAGAGATACTAGAAAATCTCTAACTAGCTACTATTTTCAGTTGAACTCATGTTGCATAAGCTGGAAGTCTCAATTGCAACCTGTTGTAGCTCTTTCCTCTAAAGAAGCTGAGTTCATGGCAACAACCGAGGCATTCAAGGAAGCTATTTGGATCAAAGGAATCCTAGGAGAACTACAGATGATAAAGGGAAAAGTTGTTGTGTTTTCAGACAGCCAATCTTCAATTCATCTAAGCAAGAATACCGTTTACCATGAGAGATCTAAACACATCGACATTAGAAGGTTTTGGATAAAAGAAAAGATAGAAGATGGTGAAGTCTATCTCGAGAAAGTACCAAGTGAAGAAAATCCTGCTGATGCAGGAACCAAGGTCTTGCCAGTGAGTAAATTCCAACATTGTTTGGATTTACTCAACATAGGTCCTGACTAATTCAACAGGATCACTCCCCCAAGTGTAGTATGTTTATCAAGGTTCAGTTTAGGTGGATTAAGGTTGAATTTGTGGTAAATAATCCACTCTAAACTAAACCAGTTTTTATCTCCAAAGTTGTTGGAAAATCAGTTAATTTCAGTTAAGTTCTTTCCTATTTGGGAAGTCGGTTAGTCGGTTAATAACTAATTAACTTGTCTCAAGTTGTTAAGTGCTGGACATGTCAGCCACTATCAACTATATAATAAGCTCTTGTTTGTATTCAGAGCAAGGCAAGAAAGAGAGAGACAAAAACAGAGAGAGTTGGTGAGATTATGCAGAAGAGAATCAAGTTCAGCATTGGCTAAAATTGCTCTAGTTTTGAGTGTTGAAGAGCCAAGCCTGACTGTGATTGTTCTTGATGGTTATGCACTGAAATTGGTGTCTGTAATTGCTGATTCATAGTGGAGAAATCTCATTGGGGGAGAGTTGGAGTAGGACTCAAAGTTTGAGATCCGAACCAGGATAAATTTTGTGTTCTTCTCTCTGTTTTCATTGTTTAATTATCTTGTTTTAATTTCTGGTTTGATTGACTATTTAATTGTTGATTATTTGTTCATTAATTGGTTTGAGTTTGTGTTGTTAGTTTACAACATATATAAGTCTACAAATCATTCTACTCTACAATCACACTAATAAGAATCAAAGAAGCCTCAAATAAAAAAAGAGGGAACAGAGGTGTGATCGTAAAATGAAACCCAAGGTTAACAATTCATCATAATTTTACTTTAGTATTTTTTGGGGGAGGGGTTGTGAGGGGTTGAATCCATCCACTCATGATTTTAAAATGATTTATTTATTGAATTAGTAATATCATACCATAAAAAAATATATATTATAATATTTTTTATATATGAGATTCTTTGAGTATTTTCTTTTTATTACGACTACTATAAAAAAAGTAATTTGATATATTTTTATTTATATTGTGAATATATATATATATATATATATATATATATATATGGAAGAGGTTTCAATGGTTACATTTTTATTGTAACCATCATGGTTATATTTTTTTAAGCCATTGAATTACTATTAGATGGTTGTGATTAATTTGGAAATTTAATAAAAATAAATAATAAATAACTTGTAACCTGAAAGTAACCTAATCACTTATTTCCTTATAAAACTTTAATTAAGATTAATTATATTTTAAAATTAAATTAATTATAATTATTAATTAATTTTTTGCAATTTATTATTATATAAGGATCTTTTAGCAATTTATTTTTTATACTTAAATTATTTAAAATTTTATAGCAAAACTTTTTATAATTTAAAATTATACACATATAATTTAATAATTTAAATTTTATTATACTTGTAATCTTAATTTTAAATTATTACACTTAATTATTTAATTTTTTATTTAAATATTTAAAAAGTAAAAAATGAAATAAGTTGAAGGATTTTTTAGAAAAAAATGGCTGCACTTGTTATCGATTGATTAGCTTGAGGCCTCATACTTAGTTCATATAATTGTAACAAAATAATTAAATATCATTTAAAAATAATTAATTATTTGAAAATTTATTATAAGAAGAGAATTTTAATTTGTGTCAAAAGAAGTTTAATTTTTGTAAAAAAAAAATAAACTTATTGTAAATATTATAATTAAATAACTTAATTATTAAAATAATTCAAGTAAGGATTTAAATATAAATATTAATTGCTAAAAGAGGTCTTGTTAAATAATTAATTAATTATTTTAAGAAAATAGTTAATTATAATTAAATAATTTTAAAAAATGAATGTCTATTTAATTAATTATTTTAAGAAAATAGTTAATTATAATTAATTAAATCTAAAAAAGGAAAGTCTACCTATTAGTAACCTGCTATTACAGGTTAAAGAAAAATGTAATCATATGGTTACAATAAAAATGTAACCATTGAATAGTCACCCATATATATATATATATGTAATCCTTAATATTTAGATTATTAATTTAGCAGTATTTTCATTTATAAATTTTTTTCAATGAATATTTTGCTGAGTAATTTTTCTCTTTCAAAAATTATCACCTAAAGTATATTTACAACATATATATTTATATATACACTATTTTAAATTTAATTTCATTTAGTTATATTTTTTATTGCAACCTTAATCAATTTATGAGAGAGATTTTAATAATAGAGGAGTGCTAAGAACACTCTCTATCACACTCTCTTTTGCATTCTCTTACTAATTTGATGACACATGTCATCTTTTAAACAATATCTATTTTTACTTAATAACTAGTCATAATATTACATTTTTATTACATTGATGCCATTTTAACTAATTTACTCAAATAACTTCTATTTATCAAAGAGAAAAAAAATATTAAAAAAAAGTCATAATAAATAAATAAATAAGCTAAGTTTTATAATGTTACATATATTTGAAAAATGAGAAATTTTATTTACACCTCAAAAACTTTTAAAGACAAAGACTTATTTTAATAATTTTTATGTTGTATAAAATTATATATTTAATAGAACTAAGTTTTTTTTAACTTTTTTCTTCTAATTCATATTCTTAAAAAATATACCTATCAAATAAAAATAAATTATATTATAAATATTACGACCAAAAGAATTAAAATAAAAAATTATATGAAATTTTATTAGCAAAAAAAATAATAAAAATTATACATGGTTTAAAAAAATTATGAAAATAAAATTAAAATAAATATTAAAATGAACACAAAATAATGTAAGAAAAAAAAATTGAAAAAACATTAAACATAATTTTAAACTTTATTTTTTTAAAAATATTAAGGTGTACTTATCTTTTTATGGAGTGCAAATAGAACTCTGCTTAAAAATTTTAGTTATAATATTATAATAAAAACTCTAAAGAATATAACTTCTACTAGATGTACGACTTTCACAAAATATTAAAAAATAAATTATTCGTCTTAAAAAATCAATCACAAAAAATTAATGCATATATAACAATAATGTATCTTTTTTGTTTTCCTTCCTCTTCCTTTTTTTTACTTTAATTGTTTATATTTTGCTTATTTTCATTTCTTTATATACCTATTTCATTATAAATTAATACTTGTACATGTCACAAACTTGAAAATATTATTATAAATACGAGTATTTTTTTATGTACTCCTATTAGTAGATGATATAGATATATTTTCTAAAAAAATAAAAATAAAAATAGGTTATATGTAAATATGTGCACATTAATTTTGTATATATTATATATTGAACTTGCACTAAAAACAATTAACAATAATGTAATTTTACATACATATTGTAATAGTAATTATGTTTATATAGATTGTATACACAAGTGGGGTGTGGTATGAGGTATTTCAATTTTTTTTATAAAAACTCTTTTTTATTAATTAAGAGGAATTAACAAAACATATGTAACAATAAAAAATTTATATATGTGTATTGTACTTATTTATTTATTTATTTTTATTATGACTTATTTTCTTTAAAATATTTATTTTTCAATAAATTAAAAATTATTTGAGCAAATTAGTGGGAATGGCATAATTGTAATAAAAGTATGATATTATGACTAGTTATTAAGTAAAATTAAATCTTGTTGAAAAGATGACATTTGTCATTAAATTAACTAGAGAATACAAAAGAGAATGTGATAGAGGGTGTTCTTAGCACTACTCTTAATAATAATTCTTAATAATAATGCATCACAAACCATGTGGTGACTACTTAGTCTACTCTTTTACCAAGGAGATGAATGTCTTAGAGTACCATATTACATTGGTGTGGGAATCTATATTTATTTATCTATCTATATACTTTTGAACCTCAAAGCGGTGAAGTGGAATTTTCAATGATCTTCTTCATGTTCTCTATTTTATCTAATCTTCTTATTTATTAGTTTTTTAATTATTTATTTCTTTTTTCACTTTATCTAGTAACTCATGTTTATATATTAAATCCTATTAATTATAGAAATACATATATATAGGTGCCGTTTGGTAACACTTTTACTTTTTAATTTTTTAATCACAACATGAAAGTAAAATTTTTGTTTTTAAAAAATTTATTTTTAAAAAATAAAAATGCGTTCTCTAACCACTTTTGTTTTTCAATTTTAAAAACAGAAAACAAAAGTGTGTTTTGTAAAGTTCATTTTTATTTTTATTTTTTGATTTTATTTAAGTCGGGTCAAGATTCGGGGTTGGATTCGGGTTCGGGTCAGAAACCGGGTTCAACGCCAAGGTCGTGAGGAGGGGATTTGGGTTCGGGTCTGGTTGTAATCCAAAAGATTGATTAAGAAAAAAAACTGTTTAAAAAAATATTGGAAGTGATTTTTTTTTGTTTTTAAAATTTTGATTTCTAATTATAAAATTGAAAAATAAAAACAGTTTTATAGAACATGTTTTTTAAAAATATTTTCACTTTTTTACTTTTAAAAACAGAAAACTGATTAAAAAAGTGTTACCAAACGCCACCATAATTTATTTCTTTATATTATGTGACTTTTAGACATTGTATCCTATAATAGTTACAAAAACTAATAATAATGATATAATAAATTATATAAGTATTTTATTTTTAATGTAAAAGTACACTATATAAAAGAAAATCTATATTAAATTGCACTAAAGGAAAAAAAAAAATATATACATTTAATGTGTGTATATAAATTTTTTTAAAGAGAAACACAACAAAAATTTATAATTTTATATAGGATGTATGATTTTTTATTTTTTGAAAGATACTATGTTGCATGTGACATTATCTCTTTCTAATTTTCTATGTTATTTTTTAATTTGTAAAATTTTTCTATGTTTCGTTTTTGAAAGAAGATTTTTTTTTTCTTTCTAATTGTTCTATTTAATAATAATAAAAGAAAATTGTAATATCTCTAATCTATAAATCTATTTGTATTTGTGTGTTTTTATTTTTTATAACTCATATTGTTACTATTGTTAGTATTTATTATAGTGTCTTTTCATTAAAACTATAAATAAATATTCATTATTATTATTTATTACAAGGTCTTTTCATTTTAGACTACTATAAAAAATACATTTATTATTATTATTTATTATAGTGTCTTTTCATTTAAACAATAACTATATATATTATAATAAATTATATTAATATAACGTATAACATATTAATGTAAATTTTTTTAGAGAAATAATATAATGTTTTCTCTTTATTAGTTTATATATATTTATAATATCATGGATAATAATAATAAATCAGTTACAATATTTTTTTAGTTTTGCATAACATTATTTCATTCACTACTTTATTTTTGTTTTTATACCTCTATCTATATTTATATGTAAGTGTGATGAATGCATTTTTTTTTTATTAATATGGAGTTTGGCATTAGCTAATTGCTTTGCCTCTTTTTTTTTCTTGGTAAGTGTATTTTGGCCACACAACATGCCAGCATAACAAGTACATTATTTTCTCTCTCTATCTTAATATTGTAAATGATATTATTATTTTTCTTAATACATGATTTTTTGTAATAAAAATATAGTTATTGTATTGACATTTTTTTGACTACATATTGATCCATTATGTATTGTCTCTCAAAATAGAATTAAAGATGGAGAGATATGATTCTTGCAGTTGTATTCTTTTTGGTGTTGATGTCAAAAAATCAAATCCAAATTAGTTCTTAGAGTTTGTTCTTAATATAGAGTTTGCTCGATCCACCTTCTAAACAAGTGACAAAAATATATGTAAAGAAAATTACAAAGTCTTACTTAACTGAAATTATTTTTTAAAGTAAAGACGCCCTTATGCTGTGAGTCACACATACTGTACCAAATATAGATTTTTATTATTTATTTTTTTTGTCGTAAATTATTATTATTTTTTAAACTAAAATTCCCGCCTAACCATATTAATTTAGGGAATAATAAACTATAACAATTATTATGTTGTAAAGACCGCATATGAATAATACTTTGGATTATTAAATAATTAGGGTTTATGTATGAGATTTTATTATTATTGATAATAATACAATTATGTGAATTTATTTGAGTTTGTATGTATTTATTATGCTATTTTATGTTTAATTATCCAATTTCTGTGTTTGTGTTCGGAAGCGGTGGAAAGCGGCTTTGGGGCCTTTAGAGAATTGTATTATATGGTTTAAAATATTTTTCGGGATATCATTGCTAAGTTTTAGCGGTGTTGGTATTTTCGGGGTTTGGAAAATGACTACTTTACCCTTGAGATGTTTAGTTATTTCTATTATTGGAAGGGGGGCAAGAAGGTCTTTTACAAGACTTCTTTTGTCTTATTTTAGTTATATACCTTGGTTGTGAATAAGTTAGTGAATGAATGAAAATAAGAAAAGAAAAGAAAGCTTTGCTTAAGCTTGAAGAAAGGAAGGAAAGATAGAAAATTTCTCTCTCTCTCTTTCGATTCTCTTGGGCAGCAGCTGGGAATTTGATTTGTGAGTTTGAATCTGAGGGTATTAGTTGTGATTGAAAGCTTTGCTTAAGGTAATTCTTCATATCTTCTTTCTTTTGAAGTTTTGGTAGTTTAGGTTAGGTTTTAGTATGAATTTGGGGAAGTTGATGGCTGTTAGCTTTAAGAATTGTTTAAGTTAGTTTCTGGAATTGCATAGAGATTATTTTCATCTTTGTAAGCTAAGTTAAGTAGGTATTTTAATGGTTGTTTTGAAATTGAGTTTGTGAGCTCAAGTTGGAGCTCTAATGGTGGATTGAAGTTTTGTTTGATTTGTTGAGTTCTATTGCTTGGGTTTGGTTTATTATGATGCAGACAGGTGTTCTGGAAGTTATTGTGAAGTTTGGGGTTGATTTGAATTAAGGGGAAGATTTTTTTGGGTTCCCAGCTCAGAACCGGAATTCCGGTTCCTGGGGCCCTGTTGCAACCGGTCGACCGGTTGGTCCCAGGAACCGGACTTCCGGTTGGGAACCGGCCTGCCGGTTGGGGCTTTTTCCCGAGCCCTAGTTTTTCCCGTTTTTAAGTAATTTAGAGTATTGGCATCCTTTTTATCGATAGGGTTAAGCTTAGTTTGCATTTTATATCCCCGATAAGTGTTTTAGCGAGTCTCTCATCGGTTTTTGAACATAATGGTTTAGGGCCCTGTTAAACGTCGAGCTGCACTTCCACTCAGGCTGACCGGCACACTTGAGCACGGAACGAGGTAAGATAGCGTAAGAGTATATATATGAATGTATATGTCTGTTTTGAATGTTATACTACTAGCACTAATATAAAATGATTATTAGAGTGTTAGTATAGTATTGCATGTTAATATAATTACGGTGTTACCAACACGAGTACCCAGGGTACGTCGTGTTCGTGGTACAACACTTAATAATTCTCGGGAGTACAGTTAGGACTCTACCAACACAAGTACAGAGTTGGTACTTTTAGTGCATTTGGTATAGCAGTCGTACTACCCTTAAGAACGTTCTTAATCATTTGGTGAGCTTCGTTGTTAAGCTCAGGGCAGCTTAATCATAAAGCTGGCAGCGTGCTACTTTTATATATTTCTTGCATATCTTACTGAGTCTGTTGACTCATCAGTTTGCTACCTTGTGTAGGTAAAGGCAAAGCAAAGCTGGAGGAACAGTGAGGCGGGACTCGGCATGATTGTACATATCGCGGCAGTGCAACCTGGAGGGTTTCGGTTTACTAGTATTTTGGAGTCTGTATTTTGAGGATGCTTGTCCGCTAAATTTTAAAAAAAAAAATAATATATATGTATATGTTGAGAAAATACTTTTATCTTGTAATTTTGATACTCGGGATCCCGATCCATATGATTATTAATATATAAATTATTAAAGTTAATTTTCGGGTTTATTATTATAAAATACGGGCGTTACAGTTTGGTATCAGAGCCACCGGGTTGTCCACTGAAAACCGTCAAGATATGTACAATCAAGGCCAGTGTCGAGTTCAACTCACGGTTCCGTAAGCTTTATTTCTTTTTGCAAACTATTTTAAGATATGTTGTGTTGTATATATGATTAAATAAGATGTTTTAAATCTTAATTGCGGTCTTGAAAGTATTTTGACCACTGTCTGACCTACGTGCCTTGTGGGTTCGCAGGCTAAGTCCTAAATAATGGACGACCAGCGAAACGTTAGAAGGCAGGGTGAATTGGTTGAGACCGGAGGTGGTCGGGGTGGTAGAAATCCCCAAAACCCCCGTGGGTGCGGTAGGGGCCGTTGTCGAGTCCCGAGAGGCGGACAGGAGAATCCACCTCAGGCCCCTGTTGATTGGGAACAAAGGTTTGCTGAGATGCAAACTAGAATTGAGCAACAAGAAGAAGAGATTCGACGACTTAGGCATCGGGATGTTCCTGTTGAGCCTCCACCGCAACCGCCTGCTGCGGTTCCTGCAGCCCCTGCGGTGCCAGCTGAGCAAAATATTGCTGGTAACCGCATGGAGCCTTTATATGAGAGGTTCAGAAAGCAAGCGCCTCCAGTATTTCTGGGAGGCCCTGATGTTTTAAAAGCTGAGCAGTGGTTGACCGTTATTGAGAAAATTCTGAATTTTATGGGAGTGGTCGGAAATGATAGGGTGGCCTGTGCCACATTTCAATTTCAAGAGGATGCCCTGATATGGTGGGAGATGGTATCCCTTACTAGGGATGTGACCAGAATGACTTGGGAAGAGTTCCAGGAATTGTTCAATGCCAAGTATTACAACGAGGCGGTCCGCAGTGCAAAGCGGAAGGAATTTGTTGAGTTGGTACAAGGTGAGAGTATGTCAGTGACCGAATATACCACCAAGTTTGATCGCTTGGCCAAGTTAGCCTCCGGAATCGTACCAACAGACTTCAGCAAGAAAGAAAAGTATTTGGCTGGGCTGAATGCCAAAATCAGACATGACCTGGTTATTACAACGAATGATACCACAACTTATGCAGAAATGGTTGACAAGGCTCTTCGAGCTGAAGGAGCAGTTAAATTTTTACAAGAAACCCGAGAGTCTTCTGGTGTTGGTGGGATCACTACTCTCCCTATGTCGGGTCCTGAGAAAGAGAGTGGGGGTTCTACCTTTGAACAGAAGAAAAGAACTTTTCCATCTTCGGGAAGTTCAGGGCAAGGAAAAAGGTTTCGAGGAAACCAGAACAGAGGGGGACGTCAGACTTATTCTTATCCTGAGTGCCCGCGTTGCAAGAAGCATCATCCCGGGACTTGTAACCGGAGAGCCTGCTTCCAGTGTGGTTCGGTGGGACATCTCAGGAAAGACTGTCCTCAGTTGAAGAAAGAGGAACCGAAGCCCGAGGTCAAACCTGTACCTGCACCTGCTCGTGTATTTGCTATAACTCAGGCAGATGCTGCTGCCAGCCCTTCAGTAGTTACAGGTCAGCTTCTAATCAAAGGTTATACTTATACTATTTTATTTGATTCGGGTGCTACTCGATCTTATGTGTCATCAAGGGTTCTTGATCAGCTTGATAGACCCAGTGATATTTTTGAGACGGGGTTTGGAACCCTGTTGCCTAATGGTGAGTTAATTGTATCAAGAAAGTGGGTTAGGTCAGTATTAATTAGAATTGAGGATAGAGAATTGAGTGCTGATCTCGTGGAGTTACCATTGGCCAAATTCGATATTATACTTGGTACGGACTTTTTGTCCAAATACTCTGCTAGTATTGATTGTAGACGGAAAATGGTGACTTTTGAACCGGAAAATGAGGAACCTTTTGTTTTTGTTGGTTCGGTCCAAGGTTCTCGTGTTCCAAGAATCTCAGCGTTGAAAGCTATGGATTTATTACGAGATGGATGTGTTGGATTTCGGGCAGTGGTAGTAGATTCCAGTAAATCTGTGTTACTTGGACCTGAAGAAGTTAAAGTGGTTAAGGAATTCCTGGATGTGTTTCCAGAGGAATTGCCTGGATTACCACCTCAGCGGGAAATAGATTTTATTATTGATTTAATTCCTGGAGCAGAACCTGTTTCAAAGGCACCCTACCGAATGGCACCTGCTGAATTAAAAGAACTAAAGATACAACTCCAAGGGATGTTGGATCTAGGGTTCACTCGGCCTAGTGTGTCACCTTGGGGAGCCCCTGTACTATTCGTGAAGAAGAAAGATGGAACTCTTCGTATGTGTATTGATTATCGGGAGCTGAATAAGTTAACCATTAAGAATAAATATCCTCTGCCCAGAATTGACGATTTGTTTGACCAACTTCAGGGCAAGACAGTATTCTCTAAGATTGACTTGAGGTCTGGATATCATCAATTGAGAATTCGAGAAGAGGATATCCCGAAAACAGCTTTCCGAACCAGGTATGGTCACTATGAATTTCTGGTTATGTCTTTTGGGTTAACAAATGCACCGGCAGCCTTTATGGATCTCATGAATAGGGTATTCAAGGATTTCCTTGATAATTTCGTAATTGTGTTTATCGACGATATTCTTGTGTACTCTCGGTCAGAAGCAGAACATGAGCAACATCTTCGAATGGTTCTGCAGCGACTTAGGGATCATAAACTCTATGCAAAGTTCAAAAAGTGTGAGTTCTGGCTGTCACAAGTGTCTTTTCTGGGGCATATTGTTGGAAAAGATGGAATTATGGTTGATCCAGGGAAGATTGAAGCGGTAAAGAATTGGCCTAGACCTAAAACAGTCACCGAAATTCGAAGTTTTCTCGGTTTAGCGGGTTATTATCGGCGTTTTGTGGAAGGATTTTCCAAAATTGCAATGCCATTATCCGAGTTAACTAGGAAAAATCAGCGATTTATATGGTCAGACAAGTGTGAAAAGAGTTTTCAAGAGCTGGAGCAACGATTGATTACAGCTCCCGTTCTAGCCTTGCCATTCGATCAAGAAAAGTTTGTGGTGTATTGTGACGCTTCAAGGCAAGGTTTAGGCTGTGTGTTAATGCAAGCAGATAAAGTCATAGCTTATGCTTCTCGACAACTGAAGGATTATGAGCAGCGTTACCCAACTCACGACCTAGAACTTGCAGCAGTGGTGTTCGCCTTGAAAATTTGGCGACATTACTTGTATGGTGAAAGGTGTGAGATCTATACTGACCACAAGAGTCTCAAATATTTCTTCACCCAGAAGGATTTGAATATGAGACAGAGAAGGTGGTTAGAATTGGTAAAAGACTATGACTGTGAAATCCTGTATCATCCTGGAAAGGCAAATGTTGTGGCTGATGCCTTAAGCAGGAAAGGACCTGATCAGATATCCAACATGGTTATGATTTCCTCTCAACTAGCCTCGGAAATGACTAGAGCAAACATTGAGTTGGTGACTGAGAAATTATTTAATCTGACACTTCAGTCAGATTTGTTGGAAAGAATCAGAATGGCCCAGTTAGAAGATTCTGAATTGGTTAAAATTCGAGAAGATGTCTTAGCAGGTAAAGCTAAGGACTTCTCAACTTCTGACAATGGGATGTTGATGTTTAAAGCTCGGGTGTGTGTCCCTGATATCAGTGAGCTTAAAAAGGAAAATTTAGAAGAAGCTCATACTACCCCTTACTCATTACATCGAGGAACCACCAAAATGTATCAAGACTTGAAGCCCTATTTCTGGTGGTATGGGATGAAGAGGGATGTAGTGGACTACGTCACTAAATGCTTAACCTGTCAGCAAATCAAAGCTGAGCATCAACGACCGGCGGGGTTACTTCAGCCATTAACACTTCCAGAATGGAAGTGGGAAGACATTGCAATGGACTTTGTGGTTGGCTTGCCTAGAACCACAGGAATGTACGACTCAGTTTGGGTTGTGGTGGATCGTTTTACAAAGTCAGCACATTTCTTACCTGTTAAGGTAACCTATTCAGTGGATCAGTATGCTGATTTGTATGTGAAAGAAATTGTCCGTCTTCATGGAGTACCGAAGTCAATCGTTTCAGATAGGGATCCTAAATTTACCTCAAAGTTTTGGGTGAGTTTGCAAAAGGCTATGGGAACTAATTTGAAATTCAGCACAGCCTTTCACCCTCAAACAGATGGGCAATCTGAACGAACCATCCAGATACTTGAAGACTTGTTACGAGCTTGTGTCATGGATTTTGGAGGGTCGTGGAGTAAGTATTTGCCTCTGATTGAATTCTCCTATAATAATAGCTATCAAAGTACCATAGGAATGGCTCCCTATGAGCTGCTCTATGGAAGGAAGTGTCGTTCCCCAATTCATTGGGACGAAACAGGAGAACGGAAATACTTGGGCCCTGAATTAGTCCAGAAGACGAATGAAGCAATAGACAAGATTAAAGCTCGAATGCTTGCTTCTCAAAGCAGGCAGAAAAGTTATGCAGACCCTAAGCGACGGGATGTTACATTCCAACCGGGTGATCATGTCTTTCTACGAGTATCCCCGATGAAGAGAATCAGACGCTTTGGGAAGAAAGGTAAATTGAGCCCTAGATTTATTGGACCTTTTGAAATTCTGGAAAGAGTTGGGCAAGTTGCTTATAGGTTAGCCTTACCTCCAGCATTATCAGCAGTGCATAATGTATTTCATGTTTCCATGCTGAGGAAGTATGTGTCTGATCCAATGCATGTTCTGAGTTACGAAACATTGGAGTTGCAACCTGACTTATCTTATGACGAACAACCAGTGCAAATTCTGGATAAAAAGGAAAAGGTTCTCCGAACCAAAACCATATCATTAGTCAAGGTACTCTGGAGGAATAGTAAAGTGGAAGAAGCCACTTGGGAACTGGAAATTGACATGAGGGCTCAGCATCCTGAGTTGTTCAGGTAGATTTCGGGGGCGAAATATTTTTAACGGGGGGATAATTGTAAAGACCGCATATGAATAATACTTTGGATTATTAAATAATTAGGGTTTATGTATGAGATTTTATTATTATTGATAATAATACAATTATGTGAATTTATTTGAGTTCGTATGTATTTATTATGCTATTTTATGTTTAATTATCCAATTTCTGTGTTTGTGTTCGGAAGCGGTGGAAAGCGGCGTTGGGGCCTTTAGAGAATTGTATTATATGGTTTAGAATATTTTTCGGGATAGCATTGCTAAGTTTTAGTGGTGTTGGTATTTTCGGGATTTGGAAATGACTAATTTACCCTTGAGATATTTAGTTATTTCTATTATTGGAAGGGGGGCAAGAAGGTCTTTTACAAGATTTCTTTTGTCTTATTTTAGTTATAAACCTTGGCTGTGAATAGGTTAGTAAATGAATAAAAATAAGAAAAGAGGTGAAAGCTTTGCTTAAGCTTGAAGAAAGGAAGGAAAGATAGAAAATTTCTCTCTCTCTCTTTCGATTCTCTTGGGCAGCAGCTGGGAATTTGATTTGTGAGTTTGAATCAGAGGATATTAGTTGTGATTGAAAGCTTTGCTTAAGGTAATTCTTCATATCTTCTTTCTTTTGAAGTTTTGGTAGTTTAGGTTAGGTTTTAGTATGAATTTGGGAAATTGATGGCTGTTAGCTTTAAGAATTGTTTAAGTTAGTTTCTGGAATTGCATAGAGTTTATTTTCATCTTTGTAAGCTAAGTTAAGTAGGTATTTTAATGGTTGTTTTGAAATTGAGTTTGTGAGCTCAAGTTGGAGCTCTAATGGTGGATTGAAGTTCTGTTTGATTTGTTGAGTTCTATTGCTTGGGTTTGATTTATTATGATGCATACAGGTGTTCTAGAAGTTATTGTGAAGTTTGGGGTTGATTTGAATTAAGGGGAAGATTTTTTGGGTTCCCAGCTCAGAACCGGAATTCCAGTTCCTGGGGCCCTGTTGCAACCGGTCGACCGGTTGGTCCCAGGAACCGGACTTCCGGTTGGGAACCGGCCTGCCGGTTGGGGCTTTTTCCCGAGCCCTAGTTTTTCCCGTTTTTAAGTAATTTAGAGTATTGGCATCCTTTTTATCGATAGGGTTAAGCTTAGTTTGCATTTTATATCCCCGATAAGTGTTTTAGCGAGTCTCTCATCGGTTTTTGAACATAATGGTTTAGGGCCCTGTTAAACGTCGAGCTGCACTTCCACTCAGGCTGACCGGCACACTTGAGCACGGAACGAGGTAAGATAGCGTAAGAGTATATATATGAATGTATATGTCTGTTTTGAATGATATACTACTAGCACTAATATAAAATGATTATTAGAGTGTTAGTATAGTATTGCATGTTAATATAATTACGGTGTTACCAACACGAGTACCCAGGGTACGTCGTGTTCGTGGTACAACACTTAGTAATTCTCGGGAGTACAGTTAGGACTCTACCAACACAAGTACAGAGTTGGTACTTTTAGTGCATTTGGTATAGCAGTCGTACTACCCTTAAGAACGTTCTTAATCATTTGGTGAGCTTCGTTGTTAAGCTCAGGGCAGCTTAATCATAAAGTTGGCAGCGTACTACTTTTATATATTTCTTGCATATCTTACTGAGTCTGTTGACTCATCAGTTTGCTACCTTGTGTAGGTAAAGGCAAAGCAAAGCTGGAGGAACAGTGAGGCGGGACTTGGCATGATTGTACATATCGCGGCAGTGCAACCTGGAGGGTTTCGGTTTACTAGTATTTTGGAGTCTGTATTTTGAGGATGCTTGTCCGCTAAATTTTAAAAAAAAATATATGTACATATTGAGCAAATATTTTTATCTTGTAATTTTGATACTCGGGATCCCGATCCATATGATTATTAATATATAAATTATTAAAGTTAATTTTCGGGTTTATTATTATAAAATACGGGCGGTAGTACCTAAAAGAAGAGTTGATCGTACTAAATATAGTTCTTAATACCATTAACTAAGTACATGTAAGTATAAAGGCAGGGTTTATTATGGATTGGATAGAAGAGTTGTAAGAAGTATATTGTATGTGATACTTTTTTTTGTATAGATGAGATAATTCAGGCCAAATTTCGGATGCTGCTAAGTTGCAAATGAGTTTTGTTTGCAATATGACTATCACGGTTGATTTAGCAAAAAAAAAATACGTACATGTACATCATAATCTCTAACTGTTTTTTTATCGCAAAACGTTCGAACAATAATTTTAATATTCTAAGTTAACTTAATAATATAATTTAAAATATTGAAATTATTATAATGGTTCAAATCTTTATATTTTAAATTTTTTTATCACTTCAAAAAATTAGAGCTTGGTATATATTAATTTAATTATTTGTTAAAAAACTATTTAATTATAATAAAAGTAATAATTTCATTACTTAAGAAGATTAAAATTATTTTATTAGCATATTATAATTGATGTTTTCTTTTTAAGAAGTTATTGATTTTATTTATTAACAAAGTTTAATCAATGTGGTTCATCTGTTACTTATTATGATATACATTTTTATAGTTTTATTTTACAATAATAAATTTAACAGTTATTTATTATTGTAACTATGTACGCATTAAAATATATTTTTTAACAAAAATAAATTATTCTTAAATATAAATGTTCAACATTTTTCTTCAATAATAATATCCTCAGCAAATAATGTTATTATTTTCATGTGTTACATTATTACTTTTATTATGTTTTTAGTGGTAAAATTCTATCTATAACATTTTTATATATATTTCACATTTTTACAGATATCCTATTAGTATCAATCTTGAAAGACAGAAAATATGGTCTCTTTTTTTATTAATTTCATGTCACCTATATGGAGAAGAAATTCCAACGACACCAAACAAAAAAAAAAGTCCAAAATTTTATAAATAGCACTTAAATCGTTTTGTATTTGTTTCTTTTGTTTTTTTTTTTTTTTTTTCTAAATTTGGTTGAGTTGCTCTCTTTTTCTTCTATTTAATTTTAAAAACACATTAATTTTATTTGTCAAAAATAACCGCATCTTTCTACTTACCCAATTTTATTCTACTACTCTATTTATTTATTTATTTTATAATTCAAACACAATAATATCATATTTTATATTATACCACTTAATTAATTCAAAAATAATAATATCCTAAAGTAGCAACACTGAGCAAAGAGCGGCTTAGTTCCCTAGTATTTATATAAAAAAAAGAACCCTTTATTATGTTTTAATACTAATAAGCTATGCTTTCCACGTGGCAGCACCTGCAACATTGTAGCTTCAGAGCCACATGCGCGTCAATATGTGAATATTGTCTTCTACTTGAGTGACTCTTTGATGCATATGCACTTGATCCTTTTTTTTTTCCTAATCTTGTTCTCGAAATACTAAACTTTAAAAATAATATTTTTTAAAATCACTGTCAGCAGCGGAGGTTATTCTATTGGCAAGAGTAGTCCTTAATCAATGGAGAAATGCTCAACAAAGGAGAATGGGGTCTTTATTTGTTCCTTCGGGTTCGAACATAGACTTGGAGCATTGGGTGAAACCGGTTATGGGAAAGATTAAGGTAAATGTTGATGGCGCAATCTTTGCAAATGACGGAAAATTTGGAGCGGCTGGCGTGGCTCGAGACCATGATGGGCGGTTCATTGAAGCCTTCACGGTCCTCTTGGAGGGGTGCGTGGACCCGGTCATAGCTGAAGTTGTGGGGGTTAAGGAGGCTCTGAGTTGGATAAAGAGACACCAATGGGGTCGGGTTGATGTTGAGACGGATTCTTTGGTTGTTGTTCAAGCAGTTCGAGGTTCGGTATTCATTCCATCTCCTTTTGGTCAACATGTGTCTGTTTGTCGTACATTGTTGGCTTCCTTACCTTTAGTCACTATTAATTTTGTTAAACGTTCTGTAAACAAAGCTGCACACTGTCTTGCTCGTAGCTCTTGTTTGTATTCAGATCGTATTTTCAGTGAGAGTACTGCTCCTACTGATCTTTTATCTATTGTAATGGTTGAACGTTCATTCTAATAAAGTTTACCATTTTCCTTCAAAAAAAAAAATAATATTTTTTAAAATATTTAATAGTATAAATGTTTATATTTACTTGTAAATATAAATATTTAATTTAAGTAATTTTAATCTAAAATAGAAAAATCCCACAATCAAAAAGGTTATAGTATCTTCGATTAATCACACTTGATTTTTAAAAGTAATTGCTTAATATTTAAAAAAAAATTGTATTAATTTTGAGTATTAAATTATTATCTTTTTTATTCATTTATTTATAATAGTTTAATAATATTTAGAAATATTTTGATTAAGAATCAATTTTAGTTCATAATTTTTTTTTCAAGAAAAATTGAGGTCCAAAATTAAATTTTAAAAAATTAGTTATCATTATACTAAAATATAAGGTCAAAAATAGTATTATTATTTTTATAAATAAAAGTATATTATTGATTATATTTAAACCTTATTTTTTTAAAGGATCAGACCCCAATTTGATGGTTGCAGACTTAATTACTGGGCAAAGGCAATGGGATTTGCTCTCACTTCAGGCTAATTTTAATCAACCTGACATAGATCGGATTCTCACTATTCCTTTAAGCCTTTTTCCTCATGACGATGTACTGGTTTGGAATCACTCTTTCACAGGGATTTATAATGTCAAATCGGGTTACAAGCTAGCTGTGTCAATTGTTGAACAAGATGAATCAACCTGCGGCAGTTCAATAGAACACTGGTGGTCAAATTTTTGGAAGCTGAATCTCCCTCCGAAGGTTAGAATCTTTGTTTGGAAACTCTTCCATACATCTCTTCCTGTTGCAGCAGAGCTCTATCGCAGACACATTGCTAATTCACCATACTGCTCCATTTGTAATTCTTGTGAAGAAACAATCATTCATGCGTTGTTCTATTGTCCAAGAGCGAAATCTGTCTGGGATTTGTCTAACTTACACATTAATTTCCAAACTCTGGGGCAAAGTTCTGGTGCTGATATTTTGATTCAACTGTCATCCACTCTTTCTACACCAGATTTTGAATTGTTTATAGTCTTTTGTTGGAATATATGGCATGAAAGGAATGCTATCTATCATGGCAATGTTGTTCGAACTCCAAAGGCTGTTGCTCAATATGCACCATCGTATTTAGCTGAATTTCAGGCGGCCCGTGCTAATCGTCCACAAATTTATGCTCAGTCAGCGACTACTGTCAAGACACCACGGCCAGCAAAAGAGTTCACTCATGCACCTAAATGGACAGCACCACCTCAAGGAAGGCTCAAACTTAACACCGATGCTGCAATAGACAAAGAGAGAAACATTGTTGGTATTGGAGCAATACTCAGGGATTCTGATGGCTATGTAATTGCAGCACTCTCAAAGCCTATCCAAGGAAACTTTAAGGCAGAAGAAATGGAGGCTCTAGGTCTTGCGCTGAGTCTGAATTGGTTACTGTCACACAATCTCTCAGTCGACTACATAGAAACTGATTCACTACTAGTAGTCCAAGGATTGACATCATCTCATGTATTTCTTTCTGCTTTTCATGCTATTCTTAATAATGTTAACTATCTAGTATCCTTATTCCCACGAGCACAGATTGGTCATGTTCCTCGATCTGCTAATACTTATGCCCATACTTTGGCTAAGTTTGCTCTTACGGTGGATACTGATTGTACTTGGTTGGAGACTTTTCCATCTCCACTAATGACTCTTATGTAATTCTCCTGAATTAATATAATAGTCTCTTTCTCAAAAAAAAAAAAAAAAATATAATAATGTCTAAAATAAAATTTTAAAAAATACATATCCAAAACTAATTTATAATTCAAAATAATATACAGCTTTCTTTTTTAACCACATAAATATGCGCCAAATTATGAATATAGCATATATTTTTTTTCCAGGAAATGAATATAACATTTGGGACTAAGTACAAATTTGATACAACTAAATTAATGAAAAAAATAAATAATAAAAAAAAAACATAATGAAATAATAATGCATATTATTATCATTTTTAAGTTTCAACTTTTAATTAAATAGTGACACCCGGCCCCTCCCAAAGAAAAAGCTTTTGAATAGTGACACAGACACAGTGATACAAAGTTGAAACTAGTTTTTTTTTTATCAACTTTCGTGTATAAACTTTAATATTTATATTAATTCAAAGCATATATCTATTATTCTATTTATGGAAATTTACAGTAAAACTTCTCAAAAAATTTACTCTAATATAGATAAGTTTTTAATTTTAGAAAAATAGCGATAATAGTGTCTAAGCTCGAAATTCTTGTAAGTCTATTAATCATCCTTTTAACATGTCAATTAATTCATTCTTAAAAGATTATTCGTTGATATTAAATTGTGGCATAAGTTTTTAAAAAATTTACTTTAATACAGATAAGTCCTTAAAAAATTTACTTTGATGTAAATAAATTCTATTCTAAAAAATTGTGGTTATAATTCCTAAACTCGATATTCTCGTTAGTTCGTAGGTATCTAATTTAACAGTTATGTTTATAGTTCTTAAAATTTCCACGTATCAAAAATTTATTAGTTCACCGCATAAAAATTATTTAAAAAATACAAATTATTAAAAACTTTAATAGTTTTTTTCCTTTCCTTTTATTAAAGCTTAACCACTCACCCATTTTAGTGGTGGAGGCTTGTCACCGACAAGTGTCATTCCTTCATTTTCACTTTCTTTTTCGTTCCATCCCACGATCTCATGCAGAAAATAAATTAAGTAAAAAGAGGACCAACAAACTTTCATGAATTTAAAAACTATTATTACTGTTTTAATTATAAAATTAAAGACTATTAGAATTAGTCTTATTTCTAATGTGTGGAAATAAATTATGATATATAAGATGAATGTGCTACTCTCTTAATATTTTAAGATGGAACCTCATTTATTTTATTCTCAAATTTTAAAAAGACTTTTTTTTTTGAATGAAAATAAATTTTTTAAGAATTTTTGCCGCATTTTATTCCTTCTATTTATTAGGCAAGTGTGCTACTTACGTAATCTATTATTAATATATATACAGCTTTTTATTATATATATTCACATGGACACGCCGTGGTCCTCTACTAAATTTTGGACTATATATTGATTAGTCAAATTGCATACTTCTCACAGTAGTGACTAGTTGGTGGAGACTGAGGTAGATAGAAAACAATTGTGTTCAGATGTCATATAAGAATTAACTTTCATTTAAAATGTGTTCTTTCAAAGTATCACTACGCATATTGGATATTTCCTTGGCAAAAAGTCCATGTTTTGTTTGGAGTAAAATTCTTTCATCTTTAGGGTGCTGAGACTTTAGCTTGACCCAACTATCAATTTAAATTAGGTAAATACTATCTTAGATTTTATGTTTAGCAAAAATTATAAATTGAACTCTCTATTTTGTTAAATGGCAAAATAAACCTTATATTTTATAAAATAATAAAATTAAGACTCTGGACTTAATTTTCGACAACTTTTTTTTCTAATATAACTAACTTGAAGACAATTCCTAACACGAACAGATATAGAAAATATAAACAGTTTTGTCATAATACATTTAGATCGGATATTTATTAAATTTTATTTTGATTAAAAATCAGTTCAAGGTCCTATTTGTACCATTTTGAAAAATACATGATCCATTTTATCATTTAACGAAACAGAAAGTCTAATTGATAACTTTTACAAAATACATAACTCAAAATAATATTTCCACTTAATTCAATTACTCTGTAGGTCGCCATGTCATGACTTTTCAAACTACTATAGCGGACTCAAACTATGAAAGTTATTGAATGCATATATTATTATTACAATTACATGATATAGTTTATTGGCGTTGTAAAAATGAGACTTTAGTTCAATAATCAAATTATTAAGCTAAATATAGTATTTGCAATGACAAGGATACATCAGAGTTAATCGGCTGACCAATTCTTTGTTATTCTTGTGCACATCTCCTTTGACTCAGTGAAACGGTAGTTATTATTATGTTAGTATTAACTATTAAACAATATCCCCCATTAAATATTTCCCACGTAACTATTTAGTAATTATTAAGGGAGTAACCATCTCACATGAAGGTGTTATGATTAAATTAGTTATTTTTTAAGGATTTTTTTATTTTTACATTTCAAAATTGTTTCTTTTTTTTTTTTTTTTGCATTTTTACGGAATTCTACATAGTAACTCATATTGCAACTAGCGCCTGCAATCTAAATTGCAACAAAAAATCGTATAGAAACTGTTATTCCAAATTTGGCACTTTGATGTGGCATCACGAGAATGGTGACACGTGGAGTCCACTTGGAGCACCTGCTCGGAACAATAGACCGAGCAGGACGCCACGCTGGCACATCCAGAATGAGATATTCAACGAGCCGTGCAGGACAGTCAACACTTAGCGAATTTTGCTTTCGCATCGTGAGTCATCAGCTCAATCCCTACAACTCATGGATCAACTTACGTGGATATGCATACACACGATCCCACTATCAGTGTACTCAGCCTCAATCCCACGATCCTTGCATTCAGCATTGATCACACGATCTTTTTGTTTATGCGCATTGTAACGAGAGAGGAAACTCTTCCTCCTCAAGTTTCCCAGCCCTATAAATAGTGAGGAATGTTCACTGGGCAAAGGACCGAGAAATTATAAGTCAATACGCAGTCAAGCTAAGGCTATACTATTATCTAAGAATTATATATTCAGAGATACTGTTGTAAGAGCTATAAGAAAATGAAACTTCTTCGTTGTTCTTAAGTCAATACAAATAACGAGGATTAGGCTATTACCGAACTGCTCGGGGCTGAACCTCTATAAAATTCTTGTGTCTTATTATTGCTTTCTTATATATTCTCATTACGACATATCGTTTATCGCTTATCAAAAAGACTCATTGTCGTTGGCTAAAAGCGAAGTCAACAGAAACGTCCCCTATTGCAACTAGCGCTACAACCACTTTAGAAACTCAAACCGTAAATTTGAAAAAAAAAATTAAAAAAAAATAATATATAAAGTAGTTTCCCTATTTTTTATACATTTATTTGTGTTAAAAAATAATTTTATGTAAGTTATATTTAAACAAAAAAAATATGAAAGATTGAATTCAAGATATTAATTTGTACAATACAAAAAATATGTATAAGATTGCTATTTAATAAAAAAGAAAATCCAAATTGTCATTTTGAAAGAGATTAACCACACCATAGATATCACTTCAAGAGAAAATGATGAAAAATAGAGGTGTGCATAAATTGATCTAATATAATTACAATTGATCGATTCAATTACTAGTACTGACCGTCAAATATTAAATATTTAAATGATCAAATTATATTTGATATTATTTTTGAATATCTTATTGGATCAAAAATCGAATGTTAAATGAGGTGTCTAATAATTTAATACACTTAATATCCAATTAAATTCATTAGAAATTTTTATTTAGTTTGGATAAATAATTAGATTTTATATATATATATATATATGAAAATTAAGATTAAAATTTAGATCCAATCTAATAAATATTGGATCTAAATAATCAGATGGATCCGATCCAATCTAAAAAAATATACCAGGATAAACATTTTACTATAGTATTGATGTAATTTTTTTTGGATTATACTTGAGTTGAATTGTTTGGGAACTCCAGTTCAACTTTTTGAAATCTGTCTTTCATGGATCTAAAAATTGAAGTTAGGACATTAGTTTTATGCAAATTAAATTGGATTTCTAGTTGAATTTTAGTTTCGTAGTAGTTTTTCTACACCATTTTTATGAATTCGAAGCAGCCTCTGTTTTGATTGATTCTTGTCGTCTTCTCAGGTGAAGTCGCCGGAATTAATGGTGGTTCTCTTTCTCATTGAATTTTCGTTTCGGTTGCGTTGGGTTGCTGCGTAGTTGCACGATGGTTGCACGATAGTTGCCTAGGAAGCATGGATCCTGAGTTGAAGGTGTGTGTAAGTGGTATTTGTGTAATTTTTTTTTTTTATTTTGGTTGTATATTTGTTTATTTGGCCAGCTGAAAGTATTTTTGTAATATTGTTACTTTTTTTGGTTAAAACTGAAAGAAAAAAAAAAAACCATTTTAATTTAGAGAAAAAAAATAAAGAAGTTTATTTATGGTGTAATGTCAAATTGTGATGTAAAATAAAAACTTAAATTTTTGATGAAATATTTTAAAGAATAGAATAAAAAAGTGAGGAGTGCTCAGGAAAAAAAAAAGATATGATCCCATATATTATTTTTTAATTTTTTTTTTCAAATTTACGGTTTGAGTTTTAAAGTGGTTGTAGTGCTAGTTGCAATAGGGGTTTTTATACAATTTTTTGTTGCGATTTAGATTGCTGCAGCATTAGTTGCAAAAGAAATTTCTATATAAAATTCTATAAAAATGTAAAAAAAAAAAAAATGTTTGGAAGTGTAAAAATAAGAAAGACCTAAAAAAAAAATTAAATAAATAAATATAATAGTAAAACAACACAATTTCCACACATTGAAGATAAGATAAACTTTGAAGTAACAACACATTCAAGCGACCTCTGCTCAGAGGCAGAGGTTTAATTATTACAGTACTATTACACATTTCCACACAATGAGAGACTCTATATTTTAATTACGTTTCACCGTACAAATTAAAATACATATATTATTCAATAATTTGACTTTCATTTTAATCAAGCCTGAGTATCATCATCAGGGTAGCGATATAACTGAAAAGAATGATTAACAGCAGTGAAACCACCATCAACAACGAGATTAACTCCACTCACACAACGTCCCTCGTCACTAGCCAAAAACAGAGCAGCATTAGCAATATCTTCAGCCTTAAGCACCACATTCTTTAAGTTACCCGCTTTGATAAACATGTCCTCAAACTCTTCATCATTAACCATACAAAACTCCGTAGCCAACGGCGTGGCCACCCCAGATGGGGACACGCAATTCACTCTTATCCCAAACTGTCCCAACTCTGCAGCAGTGCTCTTAGTCAATCCAACTACCGCATGCTTGGCTGTTGTGTATGCGTGTGTGGCTAAGCCCCCAACGCAAGAGGCAACACTAGCCGTTGATATGATGCTGCCCCCAGTTTTAGCTGAGATCATAGCATTGGCAGCGTGCTTAATCCCAAGGTAGACGCCTGTCACATCCACCCGAAGCACGCGCTCGAAATCGGACAATTTGCTGTTCATTATTTTAGGATTGGGCTCATCACAAATGCCAGCGTTGTTGAACATTATGTCTAATTTTCCGTAGGTGCTAATGGCTTTGTCAACTGCGGCTTTGATTTGAGATTCGTTGGTTACATCGCAGTGGATGTAAGTGACGTCGTTTTGGGAAGTAGAGTAGGATGCTGCGATAGATTGGCAAACTGAATGGCCTAGATCGTCTTGGAGATCAGCTATGACAACTTTGGCTCCATGGTAGGCAAACACTTCGGCTGTTTTTCTTCCTAGTCCACTGGCTCCTCCTGTGATCAGAGCTACCTTACCTTCTAACCTATAATTAAATTTGTATTAATGTATAAGGCGTTAGAAACATAATCAATATATATATAAAAAAAAAGTTAAAAAAAAACATATGAAATTAAAACACATGAATATTAATATATTATACCTTTTTGAGGCTGCTGAAATTAGTGCCATATTGCTTATTGAGAGAGAGGTAGGTGGTAAGAAAAGAGTTTATATATGGTTAAGTACTCTCGGAGACTCGATTGTTAATGTTATGATCGATGATTATAAGTTGTGGATGTATTTATAGTAAAATTGTTGGGTATTAATATAAATATATATATATTCAAGGGTTATTTTTATTGTAATATGATGGTTACATTATAATATAGGTTCCCAACCCAACAAGTAAAATTTTCTTTTTTAATATTAAATTAATTATTTTTTAACAATAATTAATTTTAAATTTAAATATTTAATAAGTTATTTTTATTAACAATTAATATTAATAATTTTATTTTTATATTTAAGTCTCTATTATAATTTTTTTAATAGTTAAACTATTTAATTATAATATTTACAATAAAATTCTATTATTTTATAAAAATCAAACTTCTACTCTTTCTAAAATAAATTTTTGAATAATTAATCATGAAGTTCAAAAATAATACAAAATACTAGAATATGAGAATTTGTGGTTTATATATTATATCTAAACTCTTATTTCATCTTTATATCTTCAAATTACATATTTTAGAGACAACTTGAAAATAAGCAATAACTTCATATATGTATATTTTATCAATAACACATATTCAAGATCAATAAATAACCAGTTTATGATGTACTAACTTTTGTTGACGATACATAGTCATAATCAATAATAATCAATAACATTCGTTGTTAAGTTTATCAAGAACACATGTTCAAGATCGATCCATATAATCAATAACAATTAATAACTTTTTAAATTTTCAATAATACATATTCAAGATCAATAATCAATAATAATTATTAAGATCAACAACTAATAACTGATAATAATTAGTAACTTGTGTACTAATTATTAATATTAGGTGGCCCAATAAAATTTTGTCACGTGTATACTTGTGTACATAGTGGCAGATCTATGTGGCACTTAATAGCCAAAAATTAACAGAATGAGTGCTGACCAAAACGATTGTGGAGTTTGGACAGTTTAGCGCTAATTTTTTCAGTAAGGGGGTTAATCCGTAACGAACCTCAAAGTATAGGTAGTTTGGCCGCAAATTACCTTAATTATTTGTAATTTAATTTTTAATATAATTAATTTTAATTAAAATTTTATAAGAAAATAAAGTATCATGTTTTTATTAAGTTACGTGTTATTTATTTTAATTTTTTAAATTAATCACAACCATTCAATTCAATAGTAATTAAATAATTAAAAATAAATATAAATATGATGATTTTATATAATGTAACTATTAAAATTTCTTCTATATTTATATTTAGGGTGTTTCTGTTGGCTTTTATGCCCTAAATAAAACTCATTTCATATAATCAGATTTACTTATTAATAAAGATCAGAAATAACATTTTATGTTGCATGGTTCACATGATTTATTTCATGATTATATGTATATAATGTATCAATTCTTTTTAAGTCCAGAACATATGAGTTTGTTAAAGATTATAGTGTTGTCAGCACAGTGGAATATAATCTTTATTATATGTTCAAAAGTTTATTCCCTGATTTGTCAGAACACTGGATTTAGACTGACATGGTATAATCAGCGATATGTATTCTTACACCTTGGAAAAGTGTTATGTCATTTCCAGGACATTGGCAAAGTTTACCAGTATCGGATGTATGGAGTATACATCGGAAGGGACCGATATTGAACTTTGATTAGATATATTAAAATTTACCGTAATATCTATTTAATTCAATATCACCTGTTGATCCTAGATCAAATGATCTTAATCCTGATATGGTTAGGTTCAATCTCAAGAGTGTTACTCGTGTTCTTTGATTTGTTAGTTAAGCCTACTTTTGGGTCAGGGTGATACGTACATTTTGGGAACACGGTAATGCAATTGAGTGGGAGCGCTAACATAAATATGGAATCTATAGCTTCTATTTGGCAAATAGAAAGTAAAGGATGATTTCCTTCGAGCTTAACCAAACGAAGATAAATGGTGGAGATCTCATTTCACTTAGCTGAAATATCATTTATACAGGGTTAAGTGTTTTAAGGATAAAATACATTGAACGTGTAGCGGTAACAGTAGTGCCTTTTCAATCTAGATCATCTATATAGAGGATCATTGATCACATTAAGGTTATAACAATGGATAACTAATGACGTGTCTATATCGTGGAACATATAGAGCGTTTTATATGACTGAGAGTGCAATTCCAAGTTCTAAGTGTGGATTCAATGAGGAATTAATAAGTTAGGGAATTTACTTGGTAAATTCGGTTCGACTTATTGGAAGCTCTGTTATATAGACCCATGGTCCCCATACTAGTTGAGACCATACTGCTTGTAAGACTCAGTTAATTGATTTTAATTAATCAATTATAATTCTAAAAGTTAGACTATGTCTACTTTATGAATTCTCACAGTTTAAGGATGAAATCGTAAAGAAAAGGGTTTCTAGGTTTAATTATTAATTAAGAGACTTTGTATGTCTAATTAATAATTATTTTAAATGACAATATTATTTAATAATCTATTTTAATTATTAAATAATTAGTTTTGGCATTCAAATGATTAGAATTGGAAAAATAACAATTTTGGAGAAATAGAAATAAAATTGAGGAAACTGCAAAATCCAAGTGAGGCCCATTTCCCTCTATGGCCGGCCACTCCCTTTGCTTGTTTCCCAATTATTATTTTCAATTTTAATTGCCATGTAATTGCTAATCAAAGCCTAGCAAAAATAGAAAAGTGGTGGATCACACTAAATAAGGCAGTTAATTGATTACACAGTAATTAAGGAAACTATTTTATTTGGAAAGTTGTGCTCTCCCTTTTCCCTATATAAAGCAACCCTTGTTCTCTTCTCTTGCATGCTTATGTATGCTTAAGACCACGAAATTAAGAGAGAGAAAATTTCGAAATCCTTGTGAGATGAGTAGTGCCCACACACATCAAGTGGTACCTCAATCATAGTATGTAAGACTATGGAAATTCTGCATCAAAGAAGGAGAAAAGAAGATCCAGGTTCAGATCTTGGTGATGCTCTGCTACAGAAAGGAATCAAGGGCTAGAGATCTGAACGGAAGGAGTCATAATATTCCGCTGCACCCACTGTAAGGTTTTCTAACTTTATAATTTTCATTGTTTTAGAATTCATATTAGGTTGTTAATCCAACATACATGATAGTAAATAGATCCTGGTAAAATAATTTCCAACAGTTTCTATAATACACCCCATTAAAATAGATGTACTGATGCAACCCCTTAACTGTTTATCTATAAGAATTTTTTAGCTTAAATTTTTTCATAGTTGTATACGTTATAGTTATTTAAGACATCCTGCAAAATTTTGAAAAATTTAGAATAATTTACAATATAGAAATCAATGTTTAAACCGTCTATTTCACACGCGTATAAAATAAAAAAGTCACGCATGCAACAGACTCTTTAAACACTGTTTTCGACGTGTTAAATTTTTCTGAATTTCTCAAAATTTTATCAGATGTCTTAATTAAGTATTAATGTAAAGTAGTTTTTTAGATACCGAAATAGATTAAAGTACATCGATATATCCATTTTAAGAGGGTATATTATAGAATTTTCATTATATTTATATATATCTTAAAGAGTACAAAACTTCATATGTGATGTCTCCATTTTTGTATGGGGTCACGTTTTTCTTCACTATACAATATACATAATTCTTGAGTCTACTAGAAAGAGCCTTGCTATTAAGTACAGTATATTTATGTTGTACAATACCATATTAATGTGGTAAGTTGTGATTAGTTATTAATTTTTTATATTATTTATTAAATTAAGTTGTATGAAATTTAATATTTATTTACACTAATAGTAATAATAATATGTCAACTCTTGTAATGTTTGGCACAATAAAATACTCTAAATATTTCTTGAAAAAAACACACTTAATTGAACTTTGTATAAGACGTGGTGTGACCGGTGTTCATTGATTTTTATTCTAATCATCCCCGATCAATTAATTCAACAAATACAAATATATTAATCGTTATCTAAAATTGTCATTTCTATTCGAACATATAATTTAGATATTCGAACATTTAATATCTCTATCCAATTCAATTAGATATTCAAAAATAACATCTAATAATTACAATTAAAATATTTATTGTTAGGCAATTTATTGGTCATTTGATCGATTTATTGGTGTAAGATTGTTTTCACTTGAGGATAATAATAAGTTAGTGACCTTCCTTAAAAAAAAAGTTAGTGACCAATATCTAAAATATTTTGTAAGTAGAAACCAAATCGTATTGAAAACTAATCATATCATACACCCGGAAGGAAATAAGAGTAAACGAACATAAATAAAAAAATTTAAAAACATGGAGAACATGTTTTTATACACAAACATGCATAACTTCCCACCCAGCTCCATACCTTTTTTTTTTCATTCATTTTCTCCATCTTTCTTCCTTTTACATTGTCACCCACGGTATATACGTCGGTTTTATAAACCGACGTAAATTCTTTAAGTGACACTTAAAAACTGACGTGAATTGTACTTTTTGTAGTAGTGACTGGTGGTGGTGTACACATTCAGTGGGAACGGTTGGGAACCTAGCGGTATTGGAGCAGTAGTCATAAACCATGTGGTTGGCCCGAACCCACATGAGCTGGTTGCTCTGGTGCAAGTTAAGCTCAGACAACACTCGCTTGTCCCACCATTACCGTTTCTCGGTTGAGCTCCTGCACTTTTTAACGATGTCATCTGCTGTAACCGATGCAGGGCATTCACAGGCATTGATTTCGAAACCCTTGTAATAGTGCTCTCACAAAAATATTGTATTTTAAAAAATTAAATGTAATTTTTTTAATTTAATAATTATAGACTAAAATAATAGAAAAACCATCACAAAATTAAATAAATTTAGGTACTGTATGTTGTACAATACTATACTATATTAATGTGGTGTTGTAATTAATTATTAATTTATTATATTATTTATTAAATTAAATTATAGAAAATTTAATATTAATTTAACTTATAAAAATATATCAACTCTATTCTCGTAATACTTGGCACAATAAAATACCCCTTAATATTTCTAAAGACAAACACACTTGATTGGACTTTGTATAAGACGTGGTGTGACCGGTGTTCATTGATTTTTATTCTAATGATCCCCGATCAATTAATTCAACAAATACAAATATTAATCATTATCTAAAATTGTCATTTTAAAAAAAAAAAAAATCATGTGTACTGTTGACCATTCTTACTTATATATTGTATTGTTAAAAATATGTTTGCTTATTGTAATAATTTCTCATTTATTAATTGTTTGACATTGATTACTTAAATGTACACAAATTATTTTCTTAGATATCTGGTCTAAATTTTAGAGCAAATATTGATTTTTCCAATTGTACACTTTTCAGTAGTCAAAAAATATAAGATAAAAGGAAATTACATAAAGGGAGTATATTCAGATACATTGTAATGGATATGGTACGTTTAGTTTCCTTCACAATCCAAAAGTTTTGTTTCAAGATTGTGATAAGTGAAATAATTTATATTTTTATATATGACTTCATACTTTTATAGACAATATTTTCTAATATCTCTTTAAGATAGTGATTATTTTGGTTCACCAATCTTAAATCACTTTCTCATAAATCATACTATTTATTTATTTATTTTTGTTCGAATCTCAAGCGTCTTTGCATTATCTTCTTCATGGTCTTTAAATTATCCTTAAAGTACAAATTGGACATTTCCTTTGCAAAAGTACTCCAATTTTTATAAAATATTAATAAATTATACTAATTTCTTATTCATAGTATTGTGTTTATGGAGCTCGCCATCTTTGACTGGACCCAAAACAATATTGGTAAGGAAAGTTTTTATATATCTTCTATTTTTTTTATTTTTTTTTTTGATGAAAGAGTAAAAGATTCTGTTGATTGGGGTCTATTTTTCATTTACAGCAAAGTGGAAATGAAAACATGTTTATTCTTATTGTTTCAAATAAATATCAAGTCTCACTCTTTCTAATCTAAATTGAAACATGTGTTTTTTAAAAAAACTTTAAAAAACTATTATCTGTTTCAAAAAAAAAAAAACTATTATAAAATTACAGAGTAAATTATTAGTCAAAAAAATTCAATAATTAATAATAAAAAAAAATAATTTGCAGCATAAATACTTAAGATATTAACTCCTAAATATAAATAAATATCTAAGTTTAATTTTTGGCGGTAATAATACTTAAATTTAATTTATTTTAGGATTTAAGGGCAAACATAGATGTTTAGGCTGATAGATTTTTTAGGTTTTTTAGACAACGACGGTCAATTAATGGCATCGATTTTAATGATTTTGATGTTGTCTTTTAGCTTGTATTAAGGTATAAATTACTTTAACTTGATGTCTTTTACCTTGCATTACATTTTTTTGTATTTTTGAGTTTTTTAATTCGAAAATAATATTGTTTAAGGATTTTATTGTTAAAGACCTATTAATATAGTACATAAGCGTAGGATTAAGTGAATTTAAAGTCAAAAAAAATAAATAAAATTATTTGAATTTAGGGTTTTATGGGTTTTGAGGCTTGGAGGTGGCGGTGTTAAACGGTGGCTTCGATTGAAGGTAAAAATATCAATTATTTTAAAGAAAATAAATACCTATGTCTTTGATTATTTGTAATAATCGAAGGCATAGGTTCCAACATTTTTTAAACCTATATGTCATCGCCTAAAAAGTTTTCGATTTTGAGTTTTTTTAACCGAAGATAGACCAGTACAAAAAGCAAAGATAAATGGGGTTTTTCTAGTTGTGACTAGGCAGATTAAGCTATGCTGAACTATTATATTTCGAGTATCATTGTTTACATTATTACTTTTATTTGTTGATTTACTTATTTATTATTTGTAACGCCCGCATTTTATATTTACTAAACCCGAAAGTTAATTTTAATAATTTATAGCTCAATAACCATATGGGTCGGGATCCCGAGTATCAAAATACAATTTAAAAGTATTTTGCTAATATATGCATATAATATTTTTTTAAAAAAAAACTCGCTAATATGCAACCTCAAAATACAGACTCCAAAAATAGTAAAAGACTGAAACCCTCCAGGCTTCAACTGAGGACAGTCTTTCCTGAGATGTCCCACCGAACCACACTGAAAGCAGGCTCTCCGGTTACAAGTCCCGGGGTGATGCTTCTTGCAACGCGGACACTCAGGATAGGAGTAAGTCTGACGTCCTCCTTTGTTCTGGTTTCCTCGAAACCTTTTACTTTGCCCTGAACTTCCCAAAGATGGAAAAGTTCTTTTCTTTTGCTCAAAAGTGGAATCTCCACTTTCCTTTCCTGGACCCGAAACAGGGATAGTAGTGGTCCCACCGACACCAGGAGGCTCTCGGGTTTCTTGCAAAAACTTAACTGCTCCTTCAGCTCGAAGAGCCTTGTCAACCATTTCTGCATAAGTTGTGGTATCATTCGTGGTAATAACCAGGTCATGCCTGATCTTGGCATTCAGCCCAGCCAAATACTTTTCTTTCTTGCTAAAGTCTGTTGGTACAATTCTGGAGGCTAGCTTGGCCAAGCGATCAAACTTGGTTGTGTATTCAGTCACTGACATACCCTCGCCTTGTACCAACTCAACAAATTCCTTCCGCTTTGCACTGCGGACCGCCTCATTATAATATTTGGCATTGAATAAATCCCGGAATTCCTCCCAGGTCATTCTGGCAACATCCCTGGTGAGGGATACCATCTCCCACCAAATCAGGGCATCCTCTTGAAATTGAAACGTGGCACATGCTACTCTGTCATTTCCGACCACTCCCATAAAATTCAATATTCTTTCAATAACGGTCAACCACTGTTCAGCTTTTAAAACATCAGGGCCTCCCAGAAACACTGGAGGTGCCTGCTTCCTGAATCTCTCATATAAAGGCTCCATACGGTTACCAGCAACATATTGCTCAGCTGGCACCGCAGGGGCTGCAGGAACCGTAGCAGGCGGTTGCGGGGGAAGCTCAACAGGAGCATCCCGTTGCCTGAGTCGTCGGATCTCTTCTTCTTGTTGCTCAATTCTAGTTTGCATCTCAGCAAACCTTTGCTCCCAATCAACCGGGGCCTGAGGTGGATTCTCCTGTCCACCTCTCGGGACACGACCGCGGCCTCTACCGCATCCACGGGGGTTTTGGGGATTTCTACCACCCCGACCACCTCTGGTCTCAACCAACTCACCCTGCCTTCTAACGTTTCGCTGGTCGTCCATTAATTAGGACTTAGCCTGCGAACCCACAAGGCACGTAGGTCAGACAGTGGTCAAAATATTTTCAAGACCGCAATTAGGGTTTATAACATCTTATTTAATCATATATACCACATATCTTAAAACAGTTTGCAAAAAGAAATAAAGCTTACAGAACCGTGAGTTGAGCTCGACACTGGCCTTGATTGTACATATCTTGACGGTCTTCAGTGGACAACCTGGTGGCTCTGATACCAAACTGTAACGCCCGCATTTTATATTTACTAAACCCGAAAGTTAATTTTAATAATTTATAGCTTAATAACCATATGGGTCGGGATCTCGAGTATCAAAATACAATTTAAAAGTATTTTGCTAATATGTACATATAATATTTTTTTTTTTTTAAACTCGCTAGTATGCAACCTCAAAATACAGACTCCAAAAATAGTAAAAGACCGAAACCCTCCAGGCTGCACTGCCGCGATATGTACAATCACTGCCGAGCTCTATCTCACTGTTCCTCCAGCTTTGCTTTTCCTTTACCTACACAAGGTAGCAAACTGATGAGTCAACAGACTCAGTAAGATATGCAAGATAAATATATATAAGGATAATGTGATGCCGGCTTTATGATTAAGCCGCCCTGAGCTTCAAAATTAAGCTCATCAAATGGATAAGAACGTTCTTAAGGGAAGTACGACTACTATACCAAATGCACTAAAGTACCAATTCTGTACTCGTGTTGGTAGAGCCCTAACTGTACTCCCGAAAATTACTAAGTGTTGTACCACGATCACGACGTACCCCTGGTACTCGTATTGGTAACACTGTAACCACACTAAAATGCAACACTATACTAACACCCTAATAATCATATTCGTATTGGTGCTAGTAGTGCAAACAACCATAACAAGCATATATTCATATATATATTCTTATGCTATCTTACCTCGTTCCGTGCTCAAGTGTGCCGGTCAGCCTGAGTGGAAACGCAGCTCGACGCTTTACAGGGCCCTTGGATCAAAGCTTCACCAACACTGCTAGGAATCCCAAAAATCAGCAAGCAAAACCAACCCTAGGCTAGGTTCTTGATGTTTCGAAAATGAGAGAGAAGGAGAATTGATGAAAAGATGAATTTCTATAATATTCTTCAAAAAGAATAAAACCCCTTTACTTAATATTAATGTTATTTCCAGCTAATAACATTCCCACAAAAAGACAAATCCACCTAACAAAAGACCTAAATAACCCTAAAGTAATAAAACCAAAGTAACCATATGCATCATGGGCAAAATGGTCAAACCAAAACCCCAAAAATTCTAACACCTCTTTTATCAAACAATGATATCCCGATAATAATTTAAACTTATAAACGCGACTCTCTAAAGGCCCAACGTCGCTTTCCACAGCTTCCGAACACAATCACAGAAATTGCAAAATTAGGTAATTAACATAAAATAGCATAAAAAAAACATATATGAACTCAATTAAATTCCCATAATTTGTATTTTTATTAATAATAACAAAATCTCATACATTAATCCTAGTTATTTAATAATCCAAAGTATTAATCATATGCGGTCTTTACATTATTCATTTATTGATTGAATACTTTTTTTATCGTGATTATTGTGTGAGTGTTTTTTTTTCTTGTTGAATATTTACAGTTTTTAGTGTTATTTATTGTCCTCCAACAATAAATATTATTTTATTATGTTTATTTAATAATTTTCTTTGAAATAATAATATTTACGATTTCAGGTATTTCGTAATATATTTTATTATTTAAAAATATAAAATTTATCAGTTTCTTATTTTTATATTAATTTGCAGTAATTACATATATATTAACAATTTAATTATACTATAGTCAACAAAATATAAAGTATCTATTAAATTAAATTTGTATTAAGTAACACTATGTTATTTTTGTATTAATTATAAATACTTTATCTATTTATAATTTTTTCAAATAAGAAAAAAATTTCAAAAATAAAAGTTATAAAAGTACTCTTTCAAAAATTCAAATTACTCACAAATATAAAATTATAATAATATTAATATTTATGCTTCAAAAAACGTTTAAAAAATAATAGTGAAAAAAGTAGTAATTTTGTCATACGCCATATTATTATATATATATATATATATAAAAAAAAAATAAGGTCAACTGATTTAATAAAAAATGGGTCGACACACATAATAAAAACGAGCTAATTTATAAAAGGACGGACCCGAGACAAATAATTCGAACTCATGAATTGTTATGGCCTAATTCTTAAAATATGGGTCAGGCCCGAAATGAACCATATTGTTATACGGGTCGTGTCAGACTTTTATGAGACCCAACCTGTATTTATAAAAATAATATATTTTAATAAATTTTAAAAAAGAAAATAAAATAAATAAAAACTTACTTAAAAATTTAAACTTGACTATTATTATTTTTTATTTATAAAAAAAGGTGTATACCACAAAACCGATTTTAAGAGTGTACCACAAAACTTCCAATATTATATGCTGAATCTTTAAAAAATAAATAAATAAATATTATAGGGTGTTTCTGCAATGCACCCCAAAAAAAAAGTGCACTGAAGCATCCTTTACTGTTTTGGCATATAAAAAAGTTTTTTTAATCTATTTTTTTTTTCATAGTTGTGTATTTTATAATTATTTAAGACATCCAACAAAATTTTGAGAAATTCAGAATAAGTTACAATATAGAAAGCAATGTTCAAACAATCTATTTACACATGTATAAATTAAAAAGTCATGCATGCAACAGATTGTTTGAACTTTATGTTTGGCGATCAGTGTGTTAAATTTTTTAGAATTTCTCAAAAAAATTTCAAAATGTCTTAAATAACTACAACATATATACGACCATAAAAAATTAGATTGAAAAATTCTTTTGGATCCAAAACAAATAGGGTGCATCAGTACATTCTTTTTAGGAGGTTCATTATAGAATTTTCTAATATTATATGGTAAATAATATATTTTATTTTTTTTAAAAAAAAAACTAATAAAAAGCACCCAGCAAATAATAAATGATAATAAAACTTAATTAGTTAATTAAAAATACTTTAAATTTCTCTAATTTGTTTTTTATTATTATTATTATTATTGAAAAAATATTAACTAATTTATTTAAAATAAAAACCATCACCCAACCCACTTACTTATAGCATTTTTTTAACAACAATTAAATATCTATATATCTATATAAAAGAGAAGTATGAGGCGGTGACATGTCACTCTAAAAACTCTCTAAATTGTGCTATCTATTTTCTCCTTAATTCTCTTATTTCTTTAATTTTTTATTTAAAAAAATATTTTGTATTTATTTTTTTTTTTAAAAAAAATACTAAAATATTTTAAACCAAACCACATACCACACGATATAATTTTTCAATCAAAAAAACCTAAAATATCTAACACACCCTAAATTTTCTCTAATTTTTCTAATATATTGTTATTAATAATAATAATTAACTATTAGTTGATATATATAAATATATAAAGATATTTATATATATATAGACTCTACGGTTACTTTAGAAAAAAATAAACTATGCACACATATCTTTCATAAACAACTATATATTATTTGTCTCTTAGTCTTCTTCTTTCTCTTTTTTTTTTCTCTATGTTCTTATTTTTTTTTTTCAAACCATGATAGGTTGATAAGTTAGAGTTTTTGGATTTAACATACTAGATAGTAGTTTTAAGATTTTAAGTTGATAGTATTTTTTTAGTTTTTAAGTTGATATGTTGATAAGTTAGAATTTTTATCAATCTTTCCACTAAAGATCTATCTGTCAAGAGAAGAAGAGTTAGTTGGTTTATACAACTAACTTTCTGTTGTTCTGTTATTGGTTTCAACCAATTCTGTTATGGTTGTTATATTGCCTTTGTTTGTTTTAAGTCCTTTCTCCTCTTGTATATAAACAATGTCATTGGCTTTTCAATACAGAATAGAGAATTCATTTCTTTCTTTTCTTTTCTCTGCTGTTTACATGGTATCAGAGCAAATTCTTTCTTTCTTCCTTTTCTGGTTTTTTGCTTTCGTCTGTCGTCTTCAAGCTCGAGCCTTCGTTCATGGCTGTTAATGGAGGTTCGTCTCAGACTTCTGGTTCCACTCTTCCTAGATCCGCACCTGTTACTTTCTCGCATTCTCTCTCTGTTCGATTGGATGAGCACAATTATCTCCCCTGGCGCCATCAAGTGTTTACAGCCATTAAAGGTAGCAGACTTCAGCATCATCTCGATCATACAAGTGCTCCTCTAAAGTTCCTCACCAATGAGGATCGGATCCTCAATCGACCTTCTCCTGAATATGAAATCTGGGATCAGCAAGATAGCATCCTTATTTCTTGGTTGCTTTCATCGATGTCAGAGAAAACACTCACTCGCATGGTTGGATGTGACTCAGCTGCACAAATTTGGGAGACTCTCAGCACCTACTACACGGCTTTGAACAGAGCAAATGTTGGTAAATACAAAACTCAACTTAGAAATTCCAAAATGAAGGGCTCACTCAATGATTTCTTGCTGAAAATCAAGAGCACTGTCGATCTTCTTGCCTCTATTGGACATCCAATGTCTGCTCAAGACCACATAGAAGCAATCTTTCAATGGTCTTTCTAGTGAGTATAATGTGTTTGTTACCTCTGTCAACACCAGATTGGACAATTATACAGTTGCAGAAATTGAGGCATTATTAATGGCTCAAGAAGTTAGATTGGATAAAGATTCAGAGGATCTTGATATCAATAAACCAGAAGCCAATTTGGCTCACACAAAACCTTTTACAGGTGGTAGAGGTACATTTTCATCTCCTTATTATCCTTCCTCTAATTCTTCATCTCAATCTGGTGTGTTCAGGGGTGCATCGGGCTCTTACTCGGCTAATCATCCTCCACCTGGTTTTGGTTCTCATTCACAAGTTCCCACTCGAGGAACCATGACTGGCCGTGGACAGATGCATTCCAACAGGTCTGGACAAGTGCAAGGCCGTGGTCAATACACAGCATGGGGTCAGAAAATGCAATGCCAATTATGTGGCAAGTTAGGCCATACTGTACACAAGTGTTTTTACAGGTTTGATAAGTCATTCACGGGTCCAGAAACTTTCCAAGGATTCTCGGGTAGTGTCAATCTTGCTGAATGTGCTCATCTCTATGCCTCTCCTGAAGTGGTTCAAGACAATAGTTGGTATCCTGATTCTGGAGCCACTCATCACCTTACTCCTAATGCCCACAACTTGATGTATTCTACTGAATATGCAGGAGATCAACAAATACACATGGGTGATGGATATGGTCTCAACATCCACAACATTGGTAAATCCTTTATCCTTTCTCCCTTTCATTCACACCAACTTGTCTTAAATAATCTTTTGCATGTGCCTCACATAATCAAGAATCTTCTTAGTGTGTCTCAATTTGCCCAAGATAACAATGTTTATTTTGAATTTCACCCTTCTCATTGTTGTGTCAAAGATCAGGCAACTCAGAAGACCTTGTTGGTTGGGAAGCTTGATCAAGGTCTTTACAAGTTTGACTCTCTTCAACTTCAAAGTCTTGCCACAACCAAAAGCTGTTCCAACTCCCAAACCGAGTCAACCTCTCTACTTGACCAACACAATAAAGTTCAATGTAACAGTACCTCCATCCCACCTAGAAATTCTCTTTTTTCACTTTGGCATAATAGACTAGGGCACCCTACTGCTCAAATTGTACAAAGTGCACTGTCAACTTGTAATATCAAAATAAGCAATAAAATTGATCCAAATTTTTCTGATCTTTGTGCCTCTTGTTGTTTAGGTAAACATCATAAGTTTCCTTTTCCTAATTCCACTACTGAATATAATGAACCTTTACAACTTTTGCACTCTGATTTGTGGGGCCCTGCCCCCATTGTATCTTCTAGTGGATACAAATATTACATCAGTTTTATAGATGCTTATTCAAGACACACTTGGATTTACATGTTGAGAACAAAATGTGAGGCCTTACCAACCTTCATTACTTTTAAGGCACAAGTTGAATTGCAACTTGGTTTTAAAATCAAAAAGCTTCAATCTGACTGGGGTGGGGAATATCAAGCTTTTACCAATCTTTTAAACGAACATGGGATTATTCACAAGTTGTCTTGTCCTCATACACATGAGCAAAATGGGGTAGCTGAACGAAAACATAGACATATAGTGGAGAGTGGTTTAACCCTTTTAGCTCAAGCATCCTTACCTCTTAAGTATTGGGATGAGGCTTATCGCACTGCTGTTTTTCTTATCAATAGAATGCCTACACCCAAGTTCAATTTTAGCACACCTTTGGAATTACTATTCCATGTCAAACCAGATTACACAATGTTAAGAGTTTTTGGGTGCTTGTGTTATCCTAATCTTAGGCCTTATAATAAAGTCAAACTCAATTATAGGTCTACTCCTTGTGTCTTTCTTGGGTATAGCTTGTCCCACAAAGGGTACAAGTGTCTCTCCAAGGATGGGAGACTATACATATCACGTGATGTCCTATTTGATGAGCATGTTTTTCCATTTGCTATTTCAGCATTACACTCTACCTTACCTACCAAAAGTCCAATGGTACAAACGGCTCCTTTCACAATTTACTCTCCTACTCCCAATGGCACGGTTCAACCACTTTCTCCCAATGTCACCACTCCCAATGTCAGTCCTTCATCTATCCCTATCCCACCTACTGTAGCTTTTGTCCCATCCACACAACCATCATCCATTCCTTCATCAGTACAGCCTATACTCCCACCCGTTACACAACCTACTGATATAAACCATTCATCTTTTGTCCCCACCAATGCAACAGTACCATCAAATAGTACAAACACTATTTCCACAACACCTACCATCACTACAAACAATGCTCCACCTGCCACTGTTGCATCGGGTTCCCACATTACCCCACCTTTGATCAATCAACATCCCATGTGTACTAGAGCTAAGTCAGGTATTAGAAAACCAAAGGTTTTAATGGCTTCTCTTTATCCCAAAACCGTGAATGCAGCCATGAAAAATGAAAAATGGCTTAAAGCCATGGATGTTGAAAGACTTGCATTACTCAAGAATAAAACTTGGATTCTAGTTCATCTTCCAGAGGGCAGAGAACCTATAGGGTGCAAGTGGGTTTATAGGATTAAAGAAGATGAAGAAGGCAATGTTGTGCAATACAAAGCAAGGCTAGTGGCAAAAGGTTATCATCAACAAGAAGGCTTTGATTTCAATGAAACTTTTAGCCCTGTTATTAAGCCAGTTACTATCCGAATTGTGCTCACTCTAGCTATCACAAAAGGTTGGACAGTGAGGCAATTAGATGTCAATAATGCTTTTCTAAATGGTGATTTACAAGAAGAAATTTATATGGTACAACCACCTGGTTTTGTTGATCCTTCAGATCCAACTAAAGTGTGCAAGCTTCAAAAGGCTATCTATGGTCTCAAGCAGGCCCCAAGAGCATGGTTTGATAAGTTGTCTTCTGTCTTACTCTCTCTTGGTTTTAATTCAGCCAAAACCGATCATTCCCTTTTTGTCAAAATAGATTCTTCATGTTGCTTATATGTTCTAGTATATGTTGATGATATTTTGATAACAGGGTCTAATGAAGCTCTAGTCTCCACTTTGATAACCAGGTTACACAAGTCATTTGCTCTAAAGGATCTTGGCAAATTGAACTACTTTCTTGGCATTAAGGCTATTCCAACAGCCACTGGTATTCTTCTTTCTCAAAAGAAGTATCTTCAAGATTTACTTTGCAAAGCTGAGATGCAAGGTGCCAAAACTCATAGCACTCCAATGAATAGTGGTCTCAAATTGTCAAACTATGGCAGTGATCCTGTGCTTGATCCTACTGCATATAGGTCCATTGTTGGTGCTTTGCAATATGCTACCATCACTAGACCTGATATTGCTTTTAGTGTCAATAAAGTTTGTCAATTTATGCATAATCCTCTTCAATCTCATTGGGTTGCTGTGAAACGAATCCTTAGATATTTGGCAGGCACTCTTGACTATGGTCTTCAACTAAATAAAGTCTCTAATTTGCATCTTGAAGCATATTGTGATGCTGATTGGGCTGCTGACCCTGATGATAGGAGATCCACCACTGGTTTTTGTGTATTTTTTGGTGAAAATTTGGTCTCTTGGCAATCTAAGAAGCAGCCTACCATTTCTAGATCCTCTACAGAAGCTGAATTTCGAAGCCTTGCAGCTGTGGTTTCTGAAATTACTTGGCTCCAATCATTACTTACTGAACTTCATGTTCCTAAAGCTCCTTCTCCAATGATTTGGTGTGATAACATAAGCTCGGTTATGCTAGCTGCAAATCCCATTCTTCATGCAAGAACCAAACATATAGAAATTGATCTATATTTTGTTAGGGACAAGGTACTTAACAAAGACATTCAAGTGCAACATGTCCCTGCAGAACATCAAATTGCTGACTGCCTTACAAAGCCAATCTCAAGCAATCGGTTTCCAGCATTAAGGAGCAAACTCAGTGTCTCTTGTTCAGAGGACACTTCATTTGAGGGGGGCTGTCAAGAGAAGAAGAGTTAGTTGGTTTATACAACTAACTTTCTGTTGTTCTGTTATTGGTTTCAACCAATTCTGTTATGGTTGTTATATTGCCTTTGTTTGTTTTAAGTCCTTTCTCCTCTTGTATATAAACAATGTCATTGGCTTTTCAATACAGAATAGAGAATTCATTTCTTTCTTTTCTTTTCTCTGCTGTTTACACTATCTAATATTGATAGATTTAATCATAATTAATGTCTCCAGATTAATGTTATAAATGAAAGATGGATTCACTAATTTTGTGTTGGCATATAATTTAGATGAGCTTAATTGAATTTTAGTTTTATAATATGTTTTTGTTATCTATACTACTACATCTATAAATGGATCATTTATCTTTTATTTTTTTTGTCATCAACCATTAATTGAATAACTCAATTATTCCTCGCGTTAAGAAAGTATGAATGAATCTACAAAGTCTTTTAGGAAATTGCTCTAACGTATTTTTCACAAGAAAAGTATACATTTAGATGTAATTTGATTTATGATGAAACATTGAAGCTTAAACTAGCGTTTTATAGTTATTTTAGAATTTTAGTTATTATTTTTAAGTAATTACAAATATATAAATTAATCGATCAATATTTTTTTAATTTTAAATTTACTTATTATATATTTTAAATTTTCAATATTATTAGTTTTTAATCTTTTTCCGTACATTTAAGTTTTATTATTAAAAGAAATTGATATCTATTTTGTCTGATTTATGATTTGGTGATGATTTTTTTTTTTTTTTTTTTTTTTTTTTGAATATGAAGTAATAGTCAATAAGTAACAAAATAATTGTTGTAAAATAATACAATCATAAAGAATTGAGTAATTATTTCAATTATTTGAGAGGATACCGCAATAATATTAGCTTTAGATGAATAAAAACTGCTAATAATATATTATGAGGAAAGATTTACTTTATGAGTGAAAGAAGATCGATAACAAGGTGAGAAAAAAAATAAGTAGAAGAGTAAATGTAAGTAGGAGAATTATTCAAATATTCAATTCTCTATTTACTTACTTATGGAGAATAATTATTTGTTTCAAATCTACTTCTTAAATTAATAAAGGAAAAAACTGAAAATATCACCATAAACTTTAATAATTAAAAAAATTCTTAATTTATAAATATAATTATTTAACAATAAAGTAATATTATTGTATAATAATAACTAAAGTTTGAATGATAAATCAAAAATATCACATATAATTGATCAAATTCAAAAATAATTGTTATTATTATTATTTATTTTTTTTGAACAACAAAATAACCATTGTTCAAAAATATCATAATTATTTTAGGGATTCTTTTTTTTCTTTATATTTTTACGTATTTGAATTTTTTTAAAGTGAAAACAAAATTATTTTCATGTTGCTGCAACACACATGGTGCTCTAAACAGTGACGGACCCAGAATTTTTGTTTTGTGGGAGCTTATTTATCATTAAAAAATATTTATACTTATATTATAATCACTCTTACTATATTTACTTAATTCTATGGGGGCTTTTTTATTATTTTGGTTTATAATTATCAAATTAAAAAAAATACATTTAATTTTTTTGAAAGGCAATATTTTTGTTCGTGGGGGCTATAGCCCCCACATTGATAAGAGTAGGTCCGTCTCTGGCTCTAAATTACTCTAAATACATCTATTTGTTTTCTCCACAATTCTCTGATTATTTTAATTTTTTATTAGGTTTGTAAATATTTTACCAAAATATAAATTAATTTTTTTTTCTATTTTATCTAAAACATATATTTTTTTATTTTCTAATTTATTATAATAATAATACTAATAATAATAGTAAATTAAAAAAAAAATCCCTAAACGTATATATAGAATGTTGTTATTTTTCTTATATTCTAATAATTTTTCTATAAAAAAAATACAAATCTAAAAATCAATATTTTACTATTATTTTAATAATTTTCTATGAAAATATAAATATTTAAAAAAAATAGAAAATAAAAAATAAATACCAAAAAAAAAAATATTAAAACTTAAATTAAATATAATTAATTGTAAATTTCATTTATATACATACATAAAATATCAATCAATATATACATCTTAACACATTTTGACTTTTTTTTTAAGAAAATTATTAAGCTATAATAATAATAAAATCAGCTGTATGTGATACTTGAAATAATATTTTAATTACTTTTTACCACGTTTAAATTTTTTATTTAAGAAAAATATTAAGATATAATAATAATAAAATTAGTTGTACGTGATACTTGAAATAATATTTAATTACTTTTTACGACGTTTAAATTTTTTATTAAAAAATATCAATTAATTTTTAACAAAAGCTTACTTTACGTCTTTTTTTGAAATGATAACTTTAATGTCAAGTATCACATAATTATAACTAAAGACAATAGTGACGACTACAAGTGAACTACGGTAATGACAAGGGATGAGATACAGTGATGACAACAGGTGAGATATGTTAATAAAAATAAGTGAGATACAATGAGACCATAAGTGAGATACAATAATAACAATAATTTTGAATGATCGAGATATGAAAATAATACATTATGGGGAACACGCTAATTTTTTTTACACCACCCTATTTATTTATTTTTATAAAAATAATTTCTTTTAACAAAGCAATTTAAAATATTACATGTAATAAATTTTAAACTTCTTAATAAATAATTCTAAATAATAATTAATAAAATTATGCATTTAGTTTTTAATAAATAAAATTATTAATAATAATATGAAATAAGATAATATTTATAATTTTACTATATTTTAAAATTATATTTTTAAGTAACTATTTATTATAATACTAAAAATAATTAAATTAGCCGCGCGAAGAGCGGCTATATTGTCTAGTTATTAACATAATAGAAAGTTTTAAGTTAATTTTTTAAAAAAATAGTTTTAAGCTGAGTGTGTTGTTAACAAATACTTTTAATATATATTTTCAAAAATATTATTAAAATATTTAACATGTTTTTTTCTCACAAACAAAAAAGCATACATACTCATTTATTCTAAGAAAATGATATTATAGTCAAAAAAAATGAATAAACTTTTAAAATTTAAATATTATTTTATTATTAAAATATTAAGAGTAAATTATATAATATACTAATATCTATACTTTTATCTTACACCTTACTTCTTCATAACCATTAGATAGATCATCAAGCTCAAAAAGTGTCCTTACCATAAAAACATTTTAGTCATCCCTATAGTCGTGTTCTATATATATATATATACAGTATATTAAAGAATATAAAACTTCAGATGTGATGCCTCCATTTTAGTATGGGGTCACGTTTTTAGGTTACAATACTGTAGCGCGATGCAATTAATTATTAATTTTTTTTTATTATTTATTAAATTAAATTATATAAAATTTAATATTAATTTACATTAAAAACAATATGTCAGCTTTCCAGAATAAAATACCCCTTAATATTTCTACAAAAACACACTTGATTTGACTTTGTATAAGACGTGGTGTGACCGGTGTTCATTGATTTTTATTATAATGGTCTCCATCAATTAATTCAACAAATACAAATATATAATCATTATCTAACTAAAATTGTCATTTCTTGCCATTCTTAATCATACACTGTTGACCATTCTTACCTATATATTGTAATGTTAAAAATATGTTTGCTTATATATTGTAATAATCTCTCATCGATCTTTTCATCCACTAATTACCTTTATTAATTGTTTGGCATTGATTATACCTAAATGTACACAAATTATTTTCTTAGATATCTGCTCTAAATTTTACAGTAAATATTATTGATTTTTCAAATTGTACACTTCTCAATAGTCAAGAATATAAAAGGAAATTACGTAAAGGGAGTATATTCAGATATATTGTAATACGTTTAGTCTCCTTCATTCAATCCCAGACAAATAATTACAATAATAATAATAATATATTATAAGGTTACTTAAATATGTTTTAAATTTATATTAATATTTTATACATTGTGAAGCTTTGTTGGGCCACAATTTTATTGGCTTTGATGACTTTCAAGGCTTTTGTGGGCTTGCCCCCTAATTATTTAGGGCAATATGATTAATTGTTCCATGTTTTCATGAGAAATAAAGTTTTCAAAAGAAATTTTTGCGTTATTGAGCACCACTAGCTTAATTGGATTATGTGCTGTTATATTGTTGAGCAAACCCCTTAAAAGTTAATCATAGTGGGTATATTAAAAATATTATTTGTTGCTTATTTCATTATTTTGCTTATTTCTAAAGGAAATTTTGATATCCTAGGTTATACGAGCGTTGCAGGGCTTATTTGTTATTATTAGATTACATATCAAAATCTTTTTTTAGGTCTTAGGGTCTCAATAAGGGTTAGGGATCCTAAGTTGATTATGAAGTAAATTGAAAGAGTTTAGCTTCTACTAGCCAAAGGGTATTCCCTTTGGCTAGTTCTAGTAATTTTATAGGTGGTCTAGTTGTTTAGTTTTGGTGTTTGATTGATTTTGATCAGCTTGATAATTTTCTAATTATAAATTTTTTCTGGTTTTGTAATTTTTTTCAGGTGAAATTTCAGTGTTACAGGCTGAAACTTTAACCCTGTTGGTTGGACTCAATTGGTCTCATATGTGTGGTTTTCTGATTCATGCAGTTTAATCAGATTTGTTAGCTTTGGTGACGGCCATAAACAACGAAAAGATGTATTTCAACAAGTTTGGAGCGTTGTTTGAAGATGTTTTAGCTTTATTGTCTAAATTTTCGGGGGCAGTTTTGCCCCATGTGGTTTGCTCTGAGAATTTAGCAGCCCATGGCTTGGCAAAGCATGCTTTGCGGTTAGACGATGAGCTATCCTGGTTCGAGGAGGTTCCAGCGCCGGTGGCGGGTATCTGCGTCGTAAATTCATGAGTGATTATAATCACTTTGTCAAAAAAAATGTTTTAAATTAGAAGCTATCATAATATAACTTAAAAATAAGTAATTAATTACTATAATGTATACAAATAAGTTTTGGATGTAATCAAAATGTATATCAAATTATATGATATACAATAAAGTTTGTGTATGTAAAAGTAACTAAATGGTTTCTTATCATGTAAAAAATGCAAGTAAATTTTAAAAAAAAAAATTAAATTTAATTAACGTGGCACATTAACATTGTAAATTAATTGCAAAAAAAAAAATTGTACATTATTGTAAACTTTTTACTTTTTCAAATGTACATTTAGGGGTAAATTGGAGAATATTTTTTTTTTATTCATTAATCAAAAATACTTTCATATTATATTTCATTAAAAAGTACTCACTTTTGTGAGTAGGCTGCTCAATATACCTTAAGCATCTACTTAAGTCTAGTATATAATTTACATTAATTTAAGAGGTATAATAAAAACATCATCAATAAAAGTGTATATATTTTAAAGAATATAAAAATAAAAATAAAAAATAAAACAAATAAAATAAAATAAGTATACAATCTCATTTCCTCTTACTACATTTACCTAATTTATTTATGGGGTATTTACATAAATATAGAAAAAATAAAACTAGTTTAGATATATATGGCAAGGAAACTTAATAGAAAAAATATAGTATTTAAAATAAAAACTTAACATACATGGAATATGCTACTTTGAATTACTATGAAAAATATTAAAATTCCTCATATATTTTTTTTTTTTAAAAAATAAAACAAATGAAACTACATTGATCACCGAAGTTTTCACCGGTGCCGAAAAAAGCACCGGAGTAGTTGTCGGGGCTGGGGAAGTCGCCGGAGTTGCAATCGACGCCAGAAAAGTCATCAAAATTAGAAATCTCGCCAGAAAAATTACCAAAAAAATCACCAAGAGACTGGTTTCTTCATCAAGAAACTTTTTTTCGATAATTTTTTCAGCGACAATGCCAATTCCGGTGACTTTTTTGAAGTTTTTTGTCGCTACCAGAAAGGTCACCAGAGTAGCTACCAGTGTCAGAAAATTCGTCAGAGTTGCTGCTGGTGTCAAAAAAGTCGTCGAAATTGGCATTGTCGTCGAAAAAATTACCGAAAAAATGGTTTCTTCATAAAAAAATTAGTTTTTGATCAAGAAATCAGTTTCTTGGTGATTTTTCTGGCAACAATGCCAATTTTGATGACTTTTCCGGCATTAGCAGCGACTTTGACGACTTTTCTAGTATCGGCTTCCAGCGCCGACAACAAACTCCGACGAATTTTTCGGTATCAGTGAAAAATAAAACTGCCTAAACAAATAAAAATATTAAATATGTGATTTGAAAACCTAATATACATATATATATATATCATATCAAATACCATAAAAATACTTAAAAATAATAATAAAAAAATATCACATAAATTGGTCAAACTTAAAAAACCATATTTAAGTAAACAACTTTTAAAATCTCAACTTATTACACAAATATTATCTAATCCAGTATCTTATCTGTATATGAGTCTATAATTAATTTTAGTAAATTCTCTCGCTTCACTTCAATTTTTACAATTTTTCTAGAATAGATTGAATATATAAACGAGAAGTGAGTTTAATTTCCTCTATTTACATGGTATACTAACTTTTGCCATTTTTTAACAAAAATACTACCAGACGGTATTTTTTACTTTTTTACTATGTTTTTTTATAAATTTCATACTGCAGTATACTGTGTTAAATTTTCACTGGTGTTCTCCTAATATTTTTTAGTTATTCTGTTTTGTGTTCTACTGGTATTTTATAATAACACAGTATTTTTAAAAATTTGTCCGTGTGATTAACTCAAATTCCAATATTTTTATAAGTTTCCCTATTTATTTTAGGCCATTTGGCATATAAGCCCAACCCATTAATCACCGTATACGGCTTACAAGCCCATAGTATCCCCCAAACGAATCCCTTCCCGCGGTTTAAAACAGAAAGAATCGACAAAACCCTAACTAAATCTCAGTTACTTACCATCCATTCACTGAGTCGACCAAACTCGCCGCCATGGGCCGCGTCCGAACCAAGACAGTGAAGAAATCTTCACGCCAAGTCATCGAACACTACTACTCTCGAATGACCCTCGATTTCCACGTCAACAAGAAGCTCCTCTGCGAGGTCTCCACCATCCCCACCAAGCGACTCCGAAACAAAATCGCCGGCTTCTCCACCCACCTAATGAAGCGGATCCAGAAGGGACCCGTCCGCGGAATCTCCCTCAAACTCCAGGAGGAGGAGCGCGAGCGTCGCATGGACTTTGTTCCCGATGTATCCGCCATCAGGACCGACCAGATCGAGGTCGACAAGGAGACTCTCGATATGCTCTCGTCGCTCGGAATGAGCGACATTCCCGGTTTGGTTCGGGTCGACCCGGTTTCCGTGCAGACTCAACCTTTAAGATTTGGCCGTGCCGGCGGAGCTGGAAAGAGATACTGATTTGAATTTTGGGGCAGACATAATGGTTCTAGATTATATTCTTAGTGGGTTTTCAGAAGGTAGTTTTTTTTTTTTTTAACGATTCTTCATTATTTCATAAAAATCTCTCATTTTTATGTTAATATTTATGAATTATATGTCCAATTTTAGTGAATCAAAGTTTTTATTAGAATGAATAATTCAAGTAGGGAAAATTGAGTTGATTTTCAATGTAAGCAAATTTCATTCCAATATTTTATACAAGAAACAACTCTGAGTTTTTGCACAAATATATCAACAAATGTAAGCAAGAGATTTGGGTTTGATTAAAAGCTTTTGTATTATAGTTTCATTCACTTGAATTTGCAAGGCCAATCATGTTGAGCATGTGGCGATCCTCTTTGAATCGGTCCAAGACCGTACCTTTAAGTCCTTCGTGTTTGTCTTGCTCTGATTTTCCTGTGACAACACCCCAGCATTCTATAACTTCTGGTTGTATTCGGGTGGTTTTGGAGAGACAAGGGCTGCCAAATGTGGTGCAGCTGAAGCTGTGCCCTTGATCAAAACTTGCCGATAAGAACAGCCCAAAGTGGTTTGCTCGTCCACCAAAACCGATACCATTTGGGATGGACTCTGAGCTAAAATTCGAAGCACACTGCAATATGGAGATTAATTAAGCAAGATCTTATGATACTCTTAATCAATTCTAATGATCTTCATGTAAGGACTGCATAAGAATAGGTAAAATAAACAATTGAAAGACCTTTAAAAACGTGTTTGATTATTATTATGGAGGGAGTAAGTTGATTTTGATCTTCTTAGAATATGGAACCACGTTTTCTTTTTTAGATTGAGAAGTGGGAAAAACTCACCCATTGAAGATTGGTGTTAGCTCCTGTAGGCCTGAATAAAGCTGCATTTGGATAGAGTTGGAAAATGAAAGACTTCATATCACCATAGAAGTCACCATGTTTCTCCCAAGGTTGAGAAGCATAGCCTCCATATATGTAACCTTCTTTATCTTTGATAATTAAGACTGTTGGCCCTTCATCATTTCTGCAGTTAAATTGAAGAGTTACTGCTTGCCCAGTTGCCATACTTAAAAGGAACCAAGAAAACTGAAATATGAAAGAACCTTAATCATTTATGAATACAAATACATCACTTAAGGGCAGCAAAGAAGCACGGTGCAAAATGGTACAGGAATAAATAAATAAATGAGGCTTAACCAAGGTATAAGATGAAAACTAGTGTATAACCCAAGAAAATCAGGCACCAGAAGATAGTATTATAGAAATGAGCAAATGGCCAATCCAAGCACAATCAGGATATAACAATGCAATCCCTCTAATAACTAACCTTACTAATTGTTAGCCACTCTAGTGTTGTGAAGAAAATTAACATAAAAGCTAAGGCATTAATTGAAACCAGTTCTTATCATAGCCAAGAAGAAACAGTGAATAATAAGTAATATGTGATATTCCAAAGGATGTTTTCTTGGTACTAGGCTACTAGCTCCCATTATTATGAAAAGAAACTCAACCAAAATGGAATATGCATAGCCTGCGTGAATACTATCAAATAAAATTTAGAAGCATGTTACTCACGATATGTGGCCCAAGAATGTGCTGAAACTCAAACCGTTAAATGAACTATGGTATAATAGTTTCCACTCCTCCAGCTCGTGCTGGGGAAGTGCTCCTCCTATATGCCAAGCAAACTCCTTTCTTAGTAGTATCAAGTTAGAATCTACATTCTCCCCTTGCAATAGACGAGGAACTTCAAAACCTGGCCTCCCTGCACAAAACGTTCCAGCACCAAAATTCAGAAATAACAGCTATTTCTGTTTCAATCAAAGTATCGGCTCTCCAATCCTCGAAAGGAAGAAGAAACAGGACTAACCAAAAAAAGACAAGGACACCAGGTTAGCAATTAACAGACAAGCAAAAAAGAGTGAGACAATATGCTTTCTCAATAAATTTCTTTAGCTTGTAGAACCAGCAAGCTTGTTATTGTATGTTTCTTCGTTCGGAGGTAAAAATTACCACAATGACAATTGTCCCCTGTTTGATTCTATCAGAAAAAACTACAAATGTCTGCTATCTTAGGGCCATTTAAATTCCCTAGACAAAATAATATGTCTGCTACTTTAATCATACATAAAAACAGACAAGGCATGAAACTTTTCAGAGTACCTGGGTTCGGTGGCATCAATAAGCTTCCAAGAAGTTTCCTCACTGATGGGAGGATAGAGCACCAACTTCTGAAGTCTTCAAAAGACATACTTTCTTCAGGATGGCTTTCCTCATGCTTTGAAAATTTAGCAGCATCAAGAAATATGCCTACACTATCCTTGGATGAGCTCAAATGAGATTCAGAAGAATCCGGTTGATCATGAAATAAAATTTCAAATATTGTAACCAAAACAGTTTCTAGATCAGACCTGAATTAAAAATAGAAAGTTACATGCATCAGTAACAAACTACAAGAAGAAGAAGAAGAAGAAAATATAGCAAGGCTAGTCATTTCCTGAAAGTTCTGACAGTATTCTAAATGGAAAGTACCAACCCATTCTATAATTATGCAAAGAAAAAGAATCAAAAAAGTATCAAACCATCATCCAATGCTTGCTTAAAGAAGCAACCTTGAAAAGAATAAAAGCTAACATAATACAAGAACTGAGTATTTCCATAGTTATAACATACTTAAGCCAAGAGAGAACTAGTTCCACTAGTTAAATTAAAATGGTATAACACTACCTCCCCACAATTCCATCCCCAGAGACATCCAATAACTGATAGATAAACTCTTCAATCTCATCTTTGGTTCCCTTCTCATAGGTCCCCTGCAATACAACCAAAAACAAGCACAAGGGTATATTTAGTACATGATCATGTATTAAAGAAAACCCGTATCATGGTTTTTGTGATGAAAAGATAAAAATTAGAAAATAATTATAAATATCCATTCCCCTTTGCCTATTGAAGTGAGATTGATAAACATGTACCTTTGCAATTATGAGGTCTTCAAAGGTGAGTTTATGATCCTTCCGTTTCTGGGTAACCAAATCAAAAAACCTTTCCCCAAGAGGACCGTGAATTCCAAAATATGTCTGTGAATGTAAAAATATATAATTCAGTAAGGATGATACAAGATTTATAATTTTTGAAGTTGATGATGTTGTGTTGGTGCTATGAAATACTACCCACCTGGAAAACCGATGGAGAGATGTATTTACCATTGGTTTGGGATTTTTCTACTAAAGATTCAAACAAGGATTTAAGGTCTTCCAGCTTCTTTGGAGTAAAAGCTCTGCAAAAGTCATTGTTCAATCGATTCTTAATTGTCATACATTCATACATACATCTATAAATATATAATTACATACACACATATAGACATATATATAAAACTAGATAGAGATATACCTGGAAGCAGTAGCAAAACGAAGATCTGCAGCTGTACGAGGTGAGTGAGCGTTGCCCATCTTTGGCCCTGAAGTTAATGCTTCTACGCTCAAGCTTTCTTCTTCCCCGTCGTCGTGCTTAGTTCTTCTTTTTTTTTTTTTTTTGGGACAAATATCAGACTATCAACAAAAAATATCAAACTTTTTTTTTTGGTAAAAAACAAACAAAATTAATATCAAACTATACTTTTAAAATAAAAAATAAAATAAAATAAAGGGAGATAAAGTGGGCTTGCACATGCAATTCAGTTTTACACAAGGGTATTTTACAAAAATATAAAATTTTGGGCAAAAGTTTAAAATTTTACCACAATGTTTTCTACAAAATTACTGTTTTTATAAAACTACAGTAAAATAACAAAATAGAACAGTTAAAATAATAATAGAATAACTAAAAAATAAATGTAAAATGACAGTGAAAACTTAACACAGTATACACTATAAAACTTACACAATATTTTTTTAAAAAAATTTGCCACATAGTAAAAAAGTTAAAAGGTTAGATATTTCTGGAGTATAAAAAGTTATAAACCTCTTTACACAATACACTTAAAAGTAATTTTTTTTTTATATTTTGCAGACTTTTTATATATATTTTACACAATATCACGAAACTCTGAAAGATAAGTGAAAAGGCATGTAGTTTGATACTTTGTTTGACGTTTACGATGATGTCGAATTATTGGTTGATCCTTGCTTGAGATAATGGCTTGAGTTGAATAAGAATGAATAGCGTACAGTACACAAGTGAGAGAGGGATTGAATGCCAATTTAAAAACAGGTTGGGTAGGATCTTTGTCCACAAATTTTGACATGTATTAAATTATACTTTCGAAATTTTTTAAATCGTTAAATTTTTTTTTCCAAATTATTAAGATTAGATTTTTTTTTTTCTTTTGAAAGATGAATTTTATTAAGGAAAACCAAAACTACATAATATCACAACAGTCGGCCTTACAAAACTTGGCCAACCATTCAGGGATAGAATGAGCAAAAATTTGTGAGGTTTAAGTAGCTAGGCATTTCCTAGCTAACATATTAGCACATTCGTTATGGTTTCTATTTACAAAACTGATATTAGAATCCTTAGAATCCTCCAATCGAGCCTTTATTTGATGCAGAAGTGTTCCAGCAGCACTCAGATGGTTGTCCTGGTTTTTGATTGCTTCCACCACAGCTTTGCAATCCGATTAGATCTCGAAGGGTCTGGTATCTGTACTCAGCCGCCCCTTTAAAGCTTCTAGAATGGCCCAAGCTTCAGCCACAGTCACCGAACAGCTGCTGGGGATGTAAACCATCCCAGCAGTAAGCACATTCCCACTCTAGTCACACCATAAAAAGCCTATACCCACTCCAATTTGGTCAGGATTCATCGCAGCATCACAATTTGCGCATAATTTTCCCCAATGAGGAGCCTGCCAATGTGTCGGGTTAGATGGGGAAGTCACTCTAGTCTTTACTGTTAGAAATTATTTTACCAGGATCTTAGATCTACTCACAAGTATGTTGATTAACACCCTAAATATGAACTTTCTAAAACGATGAAATAAACACATATAAAGTTTAGTAAACCTTACATTGGGTGCAGCAGAATAATATGACTCATTCCGTTCAGATATCTAGCCCTTGAATCCTTTCTGTAGCAGAGCATTATCAATATCTGAACTTGGATCTCTTTCTCTGATTCTTTAGTGCTGAAACTCCTTCTTGCTGAAAGTCTTTCTTCACGATCTTCCTCACTATGATTGAGGTATCACTTGCTGTGTGTGGGCACTACTCTAACACTAAGAATTTCGAAATTCAAGAGGGAAGAGAGAGAAGAAGTGGCGGCTAAAGATAGGGAGAGAGAAAGGCTCAGATTTTTCTCTGAAGGAAAAAGTAGAAAATTTAAGTGTCAATTTCCTGAAGCCTTCACTATTTATTTATAGCATTCCACTAGGGTTAGGTTTGAATTATTTGGCATTAAAATAATGAAAATATTAGAGGGAAAACCCTACAAAAGTGGCCGGCCATGCATAGTGGATTCGGGCCTCACTTTTGCAATTTTGCAGTTTTATCTTTTCTGCATCTGATTTTCTCAAAAACACCAATTTTTAAATTCAACCATTTAAATGCCAATTCTAACTATTTAATAACTATAAATAATTATTAAATAATATTGTCATTTATCATATTTATTAATTGAACCATACAAAATATCATAATTAACAAATATGCCCCTAAAACTCTTTCTTTACAATTTCGCTCTTACTTAGTGAAAAATTCACAAATATACATAGTCTAATTTGAGAATTATGATTGATTAATCAAAACTAATTATATGAGTCTTACAAGCAATATTATCTCAACTACTGCGGGGACCATGGGTCTATATAACCGAGCTTCCAATAAGCAGATCAAGAATTTATTACTAAAATTCACTAACTTATTAATTCTTCGTTGAATCCACGCATAGAACTTAGAATTGCACTCTCAGTATATAAAATGCTCTATATGTTCCACCATATAGACACATCATTAGTTATCCATTTTTATAATCCTAATTTGATCAATGATCCTCTATATGAATGATCTACACTGTAAAGGGATTAGATTACCGTTACACCCTACAATGTATTTAATCCTTAAAACACTTAACCCTGTATAAATGATATTTCAGCTTATGTGAAATGAGATCTCCACCATTTATTTTTGTTTGGTCAAGCTCGAAGGAGATCATCCTTTACTTACTATTCGCCAGATAGAAGCTATAGATTCCATGTTTATGTTAGCGCTCCCACTCAATTGCACTACCGTGTTCCCAAAATGTACGTATCACCCTGACCTAAAAGTAGGCTTAACTAACAAATCAAAGAACACGAATAGCCTCTCGAGATCGAGCCTAATCATAACAGGATTAAGATCATTTGATCTAGGATCAACTAGGCGATATTGACTTGAATAGATATTACGACAAGTTTAATAAATCTAAGTCAAAGTTCAATATCGGTCCCTTCCGATGCATACTCCATGCATCCAACCTGAGCTTTACTTTAACCAATGCTTTGGAAAGAACATAGCATTTCTCCAAATGCAAGTAAACTCTTGTTGTAGATTATCATATCAGTAAAACCCTGTGTCTGATAAATCTAGGAAACTTTATTCACATAGTCATGTTTACTTTCCAATGTGTTGACAGCACAATAAACAGGATCAAGTATGTGAATAGGGTTTCAGATAAATTCATACATTATGTACATATAATCATGAAATAAATCATGTGAACCATGCAACATTAAACGTTATTTCTGATCTATATTAATAAGTAAATATGATTATATTGAAATGAGTTTTATTTAGGGCATAAAACCCAACATTTACATCATCACTTGGGTTGCTATTTGAATTCGGATAAGCTATGAACACCCAATCTAACACCTGAGCCCCATTCATAACAGGGAGCTTATTCCATTTCCTATTGCGATTCTCTCATATAGCCCACATGATCTTAAGAGAGTCTTCAAACTCACTCCTTGTGAGCTTCTCCTTTAAAGCTGTCAAAAGATCAAACATTGACCCATCTCCCAACTTCCCACAGTGTTTGTACCAAGGAAGAAGTTTCCACACCGTTTTTACTTTATCACAATTCCACAATGCATGAGGAAGGGTTTCGACATGACTTCCACAAAGATCACAAACAGGGCTGATATTCATACCTCGATGACACAGGTTTGTTTTTGTTGGAAGCCAATTGTGGCAGACCCGCCACCCAAATAGTTTCATCATCGGAGGCAGCTGCAAACTCCAAAGAATTTTCCACCATTTATTGATTTCTCCCATATTAGAGCATCTTCTGGGATGAAGATTCATTTCCCTCCCAACTCTATACCCACTTTTAACCATGTAATTCCCATTAGAGGTGTAAGGCCAAGTCAATATGTCCTCGGTATATAAGTCTATCGGAATACCTCGGATCCATGGGATGTCTTCCCTATGAAAATGACGATCGACTACCTCCAGTTTCCAAGTCCCCTCCGCTGTTATGAACGTCTGAAGCTTAGTGATCGGTTGTATTCTAGGCTTGTGAGTGAGAATCTCTCCGGAAGGCCGAGGTAACCATTTGTCTTCCCAAACTCTAATGTTCCTTCCATTCCCAACACGCCACCGTGCCCCTTCACTTAGAATCTTGCGGCCCCAAATGATTCCTTTCCAAACCCAAGAAGCCCTCGGTGGACACTTAGCTTCCATGAAAGATGAAGTGGGAAAATAGCTATTTTTCAAGACCCCAGCCAACAAGGAGTGGGGATTATGAATGAGACGCCACCCTTGTTTGGCCAAAAGTGCTTGGTTAAATTCGGTTAGACTCCGAAAGCCTAGCCCTCCATCCTCCTTCGGCTTACAAAGCTTATCCCATGAGCTCCAATGAAGTTTCTTATTGTCTTTTGTGTCGCCCCACTAGAAGTTGGCTGCCATGGTGTGGAGGTTCTTGATAAGTTTCTTGGGAAGGCGAAAGCAGCTCATAGCATAACTTGGAATTGCTTGGACCACGACTTTGATTAGAATTTCCTAACCCGCTTGGGAGAACATTGAGGCCTTCCACCCCTTTAGTTTATTCCACACTTTATCTTTAATAATCTCAAATACCTCTTTTTTCCTTCTTCCCACGAAACTAGGCAGCCCCAGATATTTAGCATGATGAGAAACAAGGCGCACCCCAAGTCTAGCAGCAAGAGCATGGCCCTGAGTAATGGGAACTCTCTTTCCCATACACACCTCTGATTTGTCAAGGTTAATTTGTTGCCCTGACAGCCTGGCATACCGTTGCAATATTAATTTCATATTGTCACATTCATTCTCCCTTATATCTAGGAACATAAAGCTATCATCGACTAAAAATAAGTGTGAGACCTTGACTCTATTACTCCCAAATTGAACTCCATTGATCCTTCCAGCCCTCTCGACTTCATGTATGAGGCAGGAAAGACCCTCTAAACAAATCAAAAAAAGATATGGGGATAGCGAGTCACCTTGTCTAAGACCTCGGGTAGGTTGGAATCTTCCAATTTTCTCTCCATTAATTAGAACTGAAAAGGACAAACTTGTCACACATTTCATTATCTTCTCAACCCATTTCTCCTCATAACCCAGGCCTCTCATCATTGTAATCAAGAAACTCCACTCCACTCTATTGTAGGCCTTTGACATATCAAGCTTTAGAGCCATTTTCTTGCCATTTCCAAATCTTTTTGTCTCCAAGCAATGGAGGCTTTCAAATCCTATTATCGCATTGTCTTGGATTACTCTACCCCCCCACAAAAGCACTTTGTTCCTCCGAGATGGCTTGATGTAGGCTATTCTTCATCCTTCCCGCTAGGCATTTTGCCACTATTTTATAAACAACATTGCATAGACTTATGGGTCTAAATTCTGCCATATACTTCGGTTTAGGGACCTTAGGGATTAAGCAAATAAGGGTATCATTAATTTCCTCCACCTTCATATCATCATTGAGAATTCCCAAGCAAACTTTTGATACCTCATGACCAATAGTCGACCAGTATTTTTTATAAAATAACCTAGGCAGTCCGTCACTTCCAGGAGCTTTTTGGGGATGTATGGCACGCATTGCATTATAGATTTCCTCCACTCTGAAGGGCTCTAATAAATATTTATTTGTGGCTTTAGAGATACAGTTTGGGACAAGCCGCTGAAACTCTTGTAGCTCTTCTGGGGTAACCGAATTCGAAGTGAACAAGTTTATGAAGTAGTCACAAGCCACCTGCCCCATTTGTTTATTCCCTGTCACCCAATTCAGCTTGTTATCAATCAACCCTTTGATGGTATTTTTAGCCTTTCTATTGCTCGCTTTCCGATGGAAAAATTTTGTGTTTTTATCCCCCTCTTTCAGCCAAAGAGCTCTACTTCTTTGTTTCCAGAACTTCTCTTCCTTGTCAAGAAGGATATTTTATTTGTGTTCCAAATCATGTAATTGCTGTCATTCCGTAACATTGGTACTTCGGGAGAGTTTAGAAATTTTTTCTGCATATTCCTTCAACTGTTGTGTCATTTCCTTCCGTTTTACTCTATTCCACTTTTGAAGAGCCCCTCCACATTTTCCTAACTTATCTTTCAGATCTCTAGTTGTCATAATTGGGTTACTATGTTGCCAAGCCGAATTGACAACTCTTGTCTAGTCTTCATCATCTGCCCAAGCACTTTCAAAGTGAAATCGGGTTCGCCATCTAGTCTTATTCGTGGTCATAGGAGAAGAGTCACTTTCTGTGAGAAGAAGGGGACAATGGTCCGAGTTGGTTCTCTCTAAATGACGCACTTGAGCAAAGGGAAACATGTCAAACCAATCCGAGTTACCACAAACTCGATCAAGTCTTTCAAAAATGAGATTATTCTTCCTCCCATTGCACCAAGTGTAATCACTACCTTCAAACGCAATCTCCCGAAGTTTACATGCGTCCAGAGCCTTTCTGAAGTTTTTAATAAGGTATCCCGGTTTGGGAGGACCTCCCATTTTTTCTTTTTGACTCAGGATTTCATTAAAGTCTCCACCCACTGCCCACGGCCCCGAGTACATACGGCAAATCCTGTTCAACAGCTTCCAAGATTGAGTACGTTGACTTGGATCTGGATCTCCATAGAAACTAGTAAATCTCCACCACTGCCCTTCCTCCATTCTAATGAAAGAATCTATGTGGAAAGGGGAGAAAGAAAGAACATGGGTTTCAACTTTCTCGGACCACAACAAAAGAAGACACCCACTCTTACCTCTGGCTTCAACCACAAAGCACCCACCAAAGCCCAATTTGACATGCAAAGCTTCCGCGCTAACATTGTTAAGTTTCGATTCCATAATGAAAACCAATTGAGGAGTGTGACGAATCACCAGGGAGTTTAAGGAACGAATCGTCCAAGGGTTCCCCAGCCCTTGGACGTTCCAGAGCAGAGTATTCATTGCTGTAGGCGACCCTGACTCACAGGGTTCGCCTCTTCAGTGATTGTAGTGGCTGCTGAATCTTCTTTCTGAGAAACATCCTCCACTGTACCGCCATTCTTCCCCTTCTTAGCTTTTGAATCTTTCTTGACCGAAACCTTTCTTCTGTTCTCCTTAAATAAATTCTTCGACACCGAACCAAACACAAATGAAGAGGGCCCGTCCATTGTTGGAATCTCTTGTGAATATGTTATTGGAATGTTGTGGAGGTTGTGTGTCTGAGCTTCTGAGGATGACTGGGTGATCGTTTTTTGTAACTTGCCTTGCCATGAAATGCCTTAGTCTTCCATCATTCTTCGCTTCCCTCTCCCTCCTTCATCACCGAGCCTTTTATCCACTTCAGTTTCCATCATACCTCCTGGACCCTCGTTATTAACTTGTGCCATTAGACTTTGTCCCACTGCTGCATTTTGTGTCAAAGACTCGGTCTTGGAAGCAATTTCTCTTAAGAGGGTTTCCACACTTGTTGTAGTCTCATCTAACGAAGCAAAGGAATTGGATGTTTTGACTCCTTTTACCAATCCCAGAGCCTCCTGATTTACCTTCTTTCCTTGTGTAATGTGGTTTCCTTGTCCCAACCTTCTATCTTGAAATCCATCTCTAGTGTCATTCTCCACTTTCAACCATATCCCATATGCAGAAGCTGTGATATTATCTTCCCCAGTGACTATGAAAGGTTCTTGGTGACAATCTTTGAGGTTGTGGTCGATTCTTCCACACTTGAAACACATAAAAGGCAATTCCTCATACTTAAATGCAATCCACTTCTTCTTACCCGAACACGGCAGAGGAAATCCCGAACATACTGGTTTGTTTATTGACATCCAGACTTGGAATCTGAAATAACCATTCGCCACCATCTTTGAGGCATCTGAATTATGAACCGTGAAAACCTCGCCAGCCATTGCCGCCAATCGCACAGTGTTTTTTGGAGTCAAGAAATCGACTGTTACCCCTAACGCTCGACCCCATATTGGAAAGCAGGTTAGGTCATTCTTCCAAGAGTCGTTCGAGTTCTCCATTTTCCCCAAGATTAATAATCCATTAGATAAATACCATGGCATTTTAGATAAGATTCTACTTTGAATTGACTCAGAAGCAAAGGTAAAAGTTAAGAAAAGACCTGAGTCAAATTTGTCTTTGATCTTTATGTTCCACTCCGCCTCTTTGAGTCACCATATTCCTCCCAGCACCCTTTTCAAAAATCCCCTGCTGTGCTCAATGGTAGTGCACAATCGTCCCCTCAAATTGTATTTCGCAATTGTAAGAGATAGGTTCTTGTCCACTTCCCACTCATCTTCATCCGAGACCTGAAGATTGTGAGTTTTCGACAGCAATTCATCCATTGCTAAGGTGAGAAACACCACCCGACACGTCGGGAACCCTTCGGAGACGAGGGAGGAGTCCAGGGACTAACCAGAGCAGAGCCCAAACAGAGCCCTAGCAGAGAGAATCTTGGAGCGAAAAACGTTATAATTTTTTTGTTTCTACACAACCCTTTGTTTTTATTAGATATTATTAAGATTAGATTTAAAGACTTCTATTCAATCTCGTTCACTATACTAACACGACAATTGACCATGTATTAAAACATGTTCTCGAATTTTAATATCTACAAAATCATATCTCCAAACTTTAACATTTATCAAATTGTATTTCTTAAACTTTAATTAGTAAAATTGGATAAAAATTATTAAATCAAATAATCTCAGGAATTTAAAAAAAAAATAGTAAAAGGTTCAAAAAATTTAAGTTGCATAATTTGATACTAAACCTAAAAACAATTTAGGGCTTTATCTACAAAATGAAACAGCGAGTGAGAACTCACTTCGGACTCGGTGACTCGGCCTTAGCATTTTGGGAAATAAGGAACACCGAGGACCTTTTCTTCAGTGGCTCCAGTATTCGAACTAATCTTCTTCTTCTTCTTACCAACCAACTTGGGATTTCATTATGAGAAAATCATTTCCACAACCTGTAGATCAGAATGGTAAAAATTGTGACTGTTCAATCCCCTAACACCTGAAATAACTCTTCTTCGCCTTCGATCTGTAAGTTCCATTTACCATTATATTTATTTAATTGCTCTTCCCGTGTCCTTTTGAAGATTCTACTTGTTCTGATATGTATATTTCATTTCTACGGAAGGAAATTATGTTACATCGACACAATAAGAGATGATTTTTGTTAGGAATAAATGTAGTGAAAGAAAATCTCAATTTTATTTATTTATTTTGGTGTTTTTGTGTTTTGATAGAACAATCGAGTTTATGGTAATTGGAGTAGTAAAGCATTAAAGATTGTTAAATTAGGAAAGTGAGAACCCATTAGGAAAATCCAGAAAGTGGAGGCTTTCTTAAAGGGTTATAGATAAGTAGCTTTTTTGAGTATTGAAGATTTTAATTTAAGGATTTTATTATACTTAAAAGTAGTTTCTAAAAGGGGGTATTAGTGGTTTAGTACTTTATTGCTCTCAGTGATGATCTGCTAAATATTCTGCTTTAGTTTTATAGAACGTCAAATGAGATTGAATGGGAGAATTTGTCTCTAAGAGATTGAATGGGAGGTTGTTTGGTAAATTTTGAATGTGGGTGTTTTGGTAACTGTGACACAGGCCAAGTTTTGAATCGACATTGAGGATGTCAAGACCTTGGGCCCTTGTTTGTTTGCTCTTGTTAATTGTATTTACATCACAATTTGAATGGAAACAACAGTATGGAAATGAGATTGAAGCTACTCCAGATACTTCCAGGAGGCAACAATATATATCTGAAAGAGAAGAATCTGTCAAAGAAAAAGTGAGGTTTCTTAAGCACTAATCTTCTATACAATGCATCAAGTATAATAGTATATTACACCCATTATTTCTATTTGCTTGTGTACTGAAAGGTTATTAATACAGAAATGTGAATTGTGAGCCTTTATTTTGTTGGCTTGAAGATTTACTGTATTATAAGTCAAATAATTGATTAGGCAGTTTTTATTTGTGGATTTTTAGTTTTGGAATCTAAGGGGCAAGTGATACTATCAACTGGCTTTCTAGTATTTTGTATTTTGGGTAGCAATAATGTATTCTCAGAATTCTAAAATTTTGGTGGGATGTGTTGACAGTAAAATGTTTTTTGTTTATGAACTAGCTTATATATGCATGTTCAAATTCAAATACATATTTGTTGAATTATCTATACTTGATGATAGGCATGGATAAATACTAGTAAACTAAATAGAATAGATTAATTAGCAATGTGTGCTTTTGGATGGAAGTGTCTTAATGAGTTTTGATGTTATTTTTGGCTAGACCTAAATCCAAACCATACATTAGTCCAATTCACATGGTGGCATCATGTGTTTGATATCTTATATAACCTTTTCATTTATCTGATTGTATCCTTTACATCTTCAAATTTCATACATTTGAACTGTTGCTAGCTATATACTATTGGTTCTAGATGAGTTATGAAGTTTGATCCTACAAGATACAACTGTAATATCCATATATCATACTTTGTCTACCGACAATTCTTGTATGTGTGGAGGAACCAAAAGACAGGGTAGGGTTGTCTAATCTTGTTGAGATGTGGCTGCATATCTTGTAACTACGCCTTTGCTAAGTCTGCTAGTTAGAGATGTAACACCATGTTAATTGGGCCACCCTTCAAAAGATTTATGCATTTAGTAGCTGAAGATGATTTATGTTGAATTAGTGTGTTGCATGTGCAAACAATGAGTGATCATCTTCTCATTCACTTGTACAGTCTCCTTGTGGTTTGTGGGGTGAGATTTATTTGTTTCCATATCAAGCATCACCTGTTATGTCATCATGGTTTTGCTCTGAGAACTATGCTTGGATTCTGGGAACCTGTACGGTGTCATTTTGATTTGGAATTTTATTCTTGTGGACTGGATAAATTATAGCTTTGCTCCCTGGCTATTTCTATTTCAGTTGTTATTTGAGTCATCCCAGAAGCATGTAATAACTTTGTCTCCAAATAAGGATAATTTGTGTGATCTCTTTATCAACTCTATAAAGAATCTGAATTTATTTACATAACGTCACTCTTGAACACGCAGCTTACTGTTTTCATATCTAAATTTTTCTTGTCACGTTTTATCTAAAGATTCTCTTTTCCATTTCTTGCTGCCTTTTCTTTTGAGTATAGGATGTTTACCCTGTGATGGGAAAGCTCCTCTGAGATGTATGACCCTAATTCTTATCTTGTTACTTTGCTGCAGATTATTCTCTCTCAGGAGAAAAATATACAGAAACTTAATGAGCTTGTACAAAGTCTTCGGGAGCAATTGCTACAGTGCAAGGGTGAAAATGAGGCTGACAATGGCACTACAACCCCGCTCACAGAACTTCTAACTGAGCTTGAGAGACAACCTGTCCTGAGGACTAGTCCTGGGCCCCTGGCTAGTATGTTTTAATTGTCAACATACCCTAAACTTGTAAGTAGGAAAGAAAAACTTCTCTTTATAAGAATCTAGCTAAACCCGAAATTGCAGAAACAGTAATTATTGTATGTTGTTTAACTTGTAAGTATCTAATCTATTCTATATTGAGTCCAAGATGTTTTCTTTCTTTTTTTTCATGGGGGAAGGTAGTGGTGTGGTGCTATATGGAATTACATACCTTTACAGTTTCTGTATTCTAGTTCAATCTGCTAAAGTTGGAGACGTACCATTACTGTAATACCTAGTATGAAACTTGAATTTGAATTTGAGCATGACAGTATTTTTTGAATTTACACAGAGCCCTAGAAGTTCATTGTAGGTTGGTAAGTTGTAACTATGGCTTTGGTCTCACCTAACAACTTAAGGGGACTGCAGCAGATCTTGTGTTGGAATCTATTAAAATTGACTAAGATTTAGTTAGAATTGGTGAATGGCATTTAAGTGTTTATGTTGATTTCAAGTATGCTGACAATGCCTTTAGTATTAGAGTGTCAGATGTCTTCTTCACTTCTCTTGTTTTACATCTAGTTTAATACCAAATATGATCATCTGTTTTTAAAAATTCAATTTATTATGTATAGGATAATTTTTTTTTTCTTTTTTACAGAATTTACAAGATTCACTATGCATAGGATTTTTTTTTGAAAAAATTACATTTTTCATAGTTTTTTTAGGAAAGATTTTGTAATTTACCATATTTATATTTAATTATAAAACTGGATAAAAGTTTGTTATAATTTTATAAAAGTTTATTACAAATTTATAATTTTCTGTAGACATTGTATATAAAATTGAATTTTACTAATTACATTAAAATAAGGATTTTTTTATTAAAAAAAAAAAAGAAGTTTATCGAAATCAAGTAAGGGGTCCTTTTCTTCAAAAAAAAAAAAGTAAAAGTAAGGGGTCCTTTGTTATGAGGTATTGAAATTAATTTGATTATAGGGAATATTATAAAGGAGAATATAATTGTAGAAAAATGTGTAAATTGTGTTTGGTTGTGTAGGGTAATATGTAATCATATTAGAGTTAATTGAATTATATTGTTTAGTTGAGCACATAAATCTTATATATTATTTTAATATTTCAAAATAAAAATATTTTTTATTATTTGTATTTAATGTTAATTATACATAAAAATCAAATATTTATTTGTTAAAGAAATATATTTATTAATTAGTAAATATTAAATTTCAATATATTTTTTATTAATTTAAATGAATATTTTCATATATTTTATTAGTATGTCATTTCTTTGTGTTCGTTATCATATTTATTTACACCATCTACATAAAATTTATGGATAACATATATATATATTATTATAATAACATAAAAATAATTCATTTTTTTTTTTAAGAAAAGTTCTCACAAACTAAGGATATATCACAATAATTTTTTTATATAATAAATCATAATATATGTTAATGTTATTTAAGTTTATTTATTAATTATATATTACTTAGGGAATAATATTCTAAAGTTAAAATCTGATAATCAACATGTTAAAGGATATATATATATATATATATATTTTTTTTATGGTTTGGGTTGTATTTTAGTAGTTTCTACTTAGGTTGCTATGTAGATTGTGATTTAAGTTTTTAGTTAGACCATCTTCAATATAAAATATAAATATTGTGCTAAATTTGACACAAAAAATGAACAAATTTTATATCTAGCATAATATTTTCTATGTTGCTCCAATGCACAATAACATTTTAAGAGGTAAATTAGTCTAAAAAAACAAAATATCATTAATGACAAACAATAAATTAAATATTTAAAAAATTACTATTCACAATATTATAAATAAATTGTATGTATTAAAGTATTTCATTAATGATTAATGATAAAATTGTAATTAAAAAAGTAGCATTTATTGTGTGCCAAATTTAACACAATATTATATGGGAGAAAATTACACTTACTATGAGTTTTTAAAAGTTCTTATGTTAAATATGATACTTCTAAGTTTGACCAATTCATATGATATTTTTTTGTTTTTAGGTCTTTTTATGGTATTTAATATGCCATATATATGCAAATTAGGTTTTCAAATCCCATATTTAATATTTTTATTTGTTTAGGTAGTTTTATTTGTCACTGATGCTGGAAAAATTATTGAAGTTTGTGTTGGGTTTTATGCCCTAAATAAAACTCATTTCAATATAATCAGATTTACTTATTAATATAGATCAGAAATAACATTTAATGTTGCATGGTTCACATGATTTATTTCATGATTATATGTACATAATGTATAAATTCATCTGAAACCCTTTTCACATACTTGATCCTGTTTATTGTGCCGTCAACACATTGGAAAGTAAACATGACTATGTGAAATGTGAATAAAGTTTCCTAGATTTATCAGACATAGGGTTTTACTGATATGATAATCTACAACAGAGTTTACTTGCATTTGGAGAAGTGCTATGTTCTTTCCAGAGCATTGGTTAAAGTAAAGCTCAGGTTGGATGCATGGAGTATGCATCGGAAGGGACCGATATTGAACTTTGACTTAGATTTATTAAACTTACCGTAATATCTATTCAAGTCAATATCGCCTAGTTGATCCTAGATCAAATGTTCTTAATCCTGTTATGATTAGGCTCAATCTTGAAAGGCTATTCGTGTTCTTTGATTTGTTAGTTAAGCCTACTTTTAGGTCAGGGTGATACGTACATTTTGGGAACACGGTAGTGCAATTGAGTGGGAGCGCTAGCATAAACATGGAATCTATAGCTTCTATCTAGCGAATAGTAAGCAAAGGATGATCTCCTTCGAGCTTGACCAAACGAAAATAAATGGTGGAGATCTCATTTCACATAAGCTGAAATATCATTTATACGGGGTCAAGTGTTTTAAGGATAAAATACATAGTAGGGTGTTACGGTAATTTAATCCCTTTACTGTGTAAATCATTCATATAGAGGATCATTGATCAAATTAGGATTATAACAATGGATAACTAATGATGTGTCTATATGGTGGAACATATAGAGCATTCTATATACTGAGAGTGCAATTCTAAGTTCTATGCGTGGATTCAACGAAGAATTAATAAGTTAGTGAATTTTAGTGCTAAATTCTTGATCTACTTATTGGAAGCTCGGTTATATAGACCCATGGTCCCCCCACTAGTTGAGATAATATTGCTTGTAAGACTCATGTAATTGGTTTTGATTAATCAATTATAATTCTCAAATTAGACTATGTCTATTTGTGAATTTTTCACTAAGTAAGGGCGGAATTGTAAAGAAAGAGTTTATAGGGGCATATTTGTTAATTATGATACTTTGTATGGTTCAATTAATAAATATGATAAATGACAATATTATTTAATAATTATTTATAGTTATTAAATAGTTAGAATTGGCATTTAAATGGTTGAATTAGGAAATTGGCATTTTTGAGAAAATCAGATACAAAAGGTGTTAAAATTGCAAAATTGCAAAAAGCAAGGCCCAATCCACTAAGTGCATGGCCGGCCACCTTTGTAGGTATTTTAAGTTGATTTTTTTATTATTTTAATGCCATATAATTCAAATCTAACCCTAGTGGAATGCTATAAATAGATAGTGAAGGCTTCAGGAAAATTACACTTCACATCAGAAAAACCTGAGCCTCCTATCTCTCTTCTCTAGCCGCCACTCTCACTCTCTCTTCTTCCTTGATAATTTTGAACTACCTTAGTGATTAGAGTAGTGCCCACACACATCAAGCAATACCTCAATCATAGTGAGGAAGATCGTGAAGAAAGATCATCAGCAAAGGAGATTCAGCATCAAGGATTCAGAAAAAGAGATCCAGGTTCAGATATTGATAATGCTCTGCTACAGAAAGGAATCAAGGGCTAGATATCTGAACGGAAGGAGTCATTATGTTCCGCTGCACCCAATGTAAGGTTTCCTAAACTTTATATGTGTTTATTTCATCGTTTTAGAAAGTTCATATTTAGGGTGTTAATCAACATACTTGTGAGTAGATCTAAGATCCTGGTAAAATAATTTCCAACAACTGGCCTCAGAGCCATGGTAATTGATTTACTTGCAAGAAATATCAACTTTAAAACGATTGTTTGTATGTTTTTGGATGGTATCATGTTGTATTGAGTGTTATTTGATAATTGATTGATGTTTGTAAATTTTCGTGAAAAAAAATTGCGATTCTGTTTCTGGAATTATTTTTATTGGATAGTATGGAAAAAATTAAGCAAGTTAGCCTTTTACAGAACTCAATTTCGATTTTATTTGAATTAGTTTTGATTTTTTGAAGATTCGAAAAAATCGGAGCTGTGCTGAAATTTTCCTGCGATCGCGAAAACTGTCCGTATAGTTCACAATTTTTTCGTTTTTCTTCGATTTTTCGTGCTTTTTCATGGAATTAACTTCCGATTTTTTGTATAGTTTTGTATTTATACTATTACTATTCCTAATTCAATTCTAATTATCATTTTGAATTAATTTAATATTTTTTAAATTTAATTCAAGATATTAGTGTAATTTGAATTTGAATAGAATTAGTATCTATCTTCTTGCTTAAAAATCTATCTTATTTTTAAATTTGATTATATCTTATCTTAATTTTAAATTTAAGGTCAGATTTTATATATATTTTTTAAATTAAATCTTTTTTAGATATTTTGACCTTATTTAAATTTAAAATAAGATAATTATAATCATGTAATTTTAAATAGATGTAAGATATTTTGCTAACTTTTAAATTTTGTTATTTTATTTATTTAAATTAAATTTAAAATTTGAAAAAGATATTTAACTTATCTTTTCTAATTTTTATTTATAAAATAACATTTAAATTTTAAAAGTAGTTAGCAAATTTTGAAATGATCTTTAGGTTGGTTGAAACCTAATTTTTCAAAATTGTAGGTTTAATTTTAAATTTAGATTTTTTTAAAATTTTGAATGATTCAAATTTTTTTTGAAAATTTTCGAAAAAATTATTTTTTAATTAGTTAATTATTTCGAAATTAATTATTTAATTTAAAATTAAATAAATCCTACATCCAACTATCCAGCTAACCTTGTTGCAGGAGTATGTGTTTTAGCTTGTTTGTAAGTTTTCAAAACCTATTATTACTTGATTGCAAATAGCCATGATCACTTTTTGCCAGATCTAATGATCTGATGGCTCCCTTGGTCAAGTTAATAATTTGTAACAGGTATATTTACATTCTTCTTTCATCTGTGTATGACCTAGCAACATGATATGATCCATCCAAAGTGTGCCTGTGTGAGCCTATGTGTTTAATTTGATTATAGATACATATAGGTTGTTGTTGCTAAAATAAATTATCATAGTTCTTGATAGAATTTATTTAGGCCCATTTAGTTATTTGGCTTATTCAATTAATAACAGTTGTTCTTATTAAGGTTAAATTCCTCTCTTTTGGGCCTTGTGTGAGAGTTGGGAGCCATAGAAGTGGGTACGACATACTGAACCCAGCACCCCCTCACATGAACCACCCCAATTGTGAAGGCCCATTTGCCTGATTTGAACAACTGTACTAGGTTAATTACACTAGTTTAACCTAATAAAATTGATTAGCAACATAATTAATTTCATTTATTTTGAAATTAATTTAAGAAAATTATAGTTTAAAGAATTTTTTATTCTAAGCTAAACTATATGTATTTTCTTGTATTTAATTAAATATAGAATTATAACCATCTAGATTCTTTCTGGAACTTAATTTAAATTTTTCATTAAATATTTTTATTTAAGTTGATATTTAGTTATCAACAACTAACCAACTTAAATCTGAATATCTTTTGAATTTCAAATTTCAAAATTAAGTTGAGGAATTTTAGGCATTGGTTATTAAGATTCTTTAGATATTTTTTAAGTTAATATCTTTTCGAATATTAACTTAAAATGGAATATTTTCAAATTAAGTGGTTACAACTTAATTTTTGATATTTAATTAAATTTAAATTTGAAAAATATTTAAGTTCTAGATTTTTTCTAATACAACTTAAATTAGATATTTTTTTCAAATTTTGTGGAAAAGATACTTAGTCAAATAAGATATTTTCTAGATAGTTATTTCTAGACTACTTATTATTTCTAATATTAAATAGGAAAATATTATACATTGTGAAATTAATTATTTATATAATTAATTTTGGTACAATTTATTTTAAGTATATTTTTTCTAGTATTAAACTAGAGACTAATAATTAAGCCTTCTCTACACTTAATTATTTATTTCTTGAATTTAATACATTTAATTAATTTGAAAATTGAATATCTAAGTTGATTTTTATCATCATACTTAAATTGTAATGACCGCTCTAGTAATATGGATTAGAAAAGGCAATTAGCACTAATTTTTATTATTTTATTATTATTTGTGAATTAAATTTAAATGTGGACCCCAATATTTAGAAATAAATATTAGAGTTATAATTTCTCAATTTCGGAGATTTTATTAAACTCTAGGGGTATTATTTAGCTTATATGTGTAATATGTTATTTTTGTAATTTTTGTTTGGCGACAACGGAAAATGCGATGGATGGCTAGATTGATCACATGGGTAAGTTTAGAACCTTATTTCATAGTGGGAAATATTTTAGAGAAAATATTTTATCGGGATTGAGCGGGGTTATGGAATTTGACCATTTTACCCCTAGTTTTGGTGAATACCCTAAGTTTGAGTTAAAGGGCAATTTGGACATTTATTTGAGTTATGGATAGGTGGCTTTGTGGTTAGTTGACACCTAGCAAATTTTATTCAGCAAGGAAAAAGGATTTTCCCAACTTTAATTCATTTTTGAGAAAATAGGAAAACTTAGAAATTCATCTCACCATTTCTCTCTCTCTCTTGCTTTCGGCTGGGGTTGATCAAAGGCAAAATCTGAGTTTTGCTTTCATTTCTTTGGATTTTCAAGAAGGTTTCAAGGGGGAACTCAATCTAAGGTAAGCCCTAGTGGTTCTTTCTCTTAACTTTTTCAAGTTTTGAAGTAGTTAAAATAGTGAAATGGTGTTTTAGGAGGCACAGAGTTTGTTGATGATTTGGTTCGAATTTTAGGGTTAGGTTGAGTAGAAATTAGGCCATAGCAGCTGGTTTTGATTGGTGTTAATGATTTCATGCAATTTTAAGTGTTGAATGCAAAGCTTTAAGCTTTAATGGCAAGTTGATATTTTTTGTGTTTTTCTGTGAAATACTGGCTGGGATTTATTATGTATGCATTGTTTAGGAGCTCTGGAAAGTTTGGTATCATTTGGTGGAAAATTGAGCAAAGAAGGAAGTGTTTTGGGATTACTGGTGCAAACCGGCAAACCGGTTTGCCATGCCCCAAAACCGGTTTGCGGTTTTTGGCAGATTCCCGAACACTTCGTTTTCTCAATTTTTGTCCATTTCAAGCCTCGGTTGGGTGTTTCCCCATTTCCAGAGTTAGAATAACCCCTTTAGAGTATAGCGAACCTAGGGTTTTGGTTTTGGGATTCCGGGATTAGGGTTTTAATCATGTGACTTACCCGGTTTCAAAATGTGATTAGTGGCATCCATCTAGCACGAAATTCCGTTCGGGTCGGGCTAGCACACTTGAAGTCGGAAAACAGGTAAGAACTGTGTATAATGTATGATGTGATTATCTGAATGTATGTATGTGTTAATATGTATACATGCTTATTTATTGTGATTCATACGCTACCAACACTTGTACGGTTGTGGTACGGAGTGCATTGGTAAGGTGTGTGATGTTTGAAAGTACATCATAGTGTTACCAGCACTTGTACGGGAAGGTACAAGGTGGTTGTGGTACAACACTAGATAGTACTCAGGGTGCGGTCATACCTTACCTATACTAATACGAAGGTATAATGAGGGTATGTGGTACATGGTACATGGTCGTGTCCCAGTTAGAACGTTCATACTCATCTGTTAAGCTCTGTAAATAGGTGTATGGGCGCCTATTTACAGGTCGGAAATTATATGATATGTTATATGCATTTCTTACTGAGTCTGTTGACTCACAGTTTCTGCTTCCATGTGTAGGTAAAGGAAAGGCGAAAGCTGAACAGGAGTGAACACGAGCTGGGTAGATTGTACATGTCAAGCAGCGTGACCTGGAGTGTTCGGTCTCGGGACATCTGGGAGTTATATTTTGAAAGTCGCTGTGCGACCTGTAAATCTGTATATTTTGGAATGTATAATTAAAAAGTAAAGTTTGTTAAGTTTTGAAAATCGGGATCCCGGTACTTGTAAATATTTTATTAAATTACAAAGTTTAATGTTTAATGCAAAAGTTTTAATTTGACACGTTTTTCGAGAAATTTCTTTGATTAGCAAAGATTGCACAATTATTGAAAAGCACTGTAGGCCTTAGCATTAGGGCGTTACAATTTTGGTATCAGAGCCGCCAGGTTTGTCTACCGAAGCTTGCTATGACATGTACAATCTTCATCAGAGAAAGCTCGGTTCACGGTTCAGTAAGCATGTACTTGTTTAGTATCTTAAATAAATGTGAAAGCATGTTAGGAAGCATACTAGATTTAAATTAAATATATTTTCTTAAAAGAAAAGAAAGTGTGTTGCCTTTAAGTTATTAAGAGCGGTGATAATTTTGATCGTCGTCTAACTCCGGCTCGCTTTATGGATTCGCAGTAAGTCTATTAAATGGACGCCCCGCGAAATACAAGAAGTCGGGGTGGCATGGTTGAGACCGGAGGCGGTCCGAGGAATCCTCGAAAATCCTCGTGGTCGCGGTCGTGGCCGTGGCGAGCTCGTGGTGGTCGCCCGTAAATCCACCTCAAGCTCCTCCCCGATTGGGAGCAAAGATTTGCGGAGATGCAAGATAGAATCCGCCAAGAAGATGAAGAGATCAAAGGTTGAGGCAGGGGTCCTCCCGCCGTGCCTCCTCAAAGTTCAAGCGTTGCGGTTCTGCGGTGCCGGCGGAACAACTCGTTGTTGGCAACCGCCGTATGGAACCGTTGTACGAAAGATTTCGAAATGTGCACCTCCAAAGGTGTTCGGGAGGCCACGATGTGATGAAGGCCGAAGCAAGTGGCTTTCGGTAATAGAACGCATTCTCAACTTTATGGGAGTGGTTGGAAATGACCGGGTAACCTGTGCCACTTTCCAGTTTCAGGAAGACGCTCTCGTGTGGTGGGAGTTAATAACCCTCACTCGAGACGTCACGCTGATGACCTGGGAAGAATTCAAGGAGTTGTTTAACTCCAAGTATTACAATGAAGCAGTCCGCAGTGCAAAGCGGAAAGAGTTCAACGATGCAGTTCAAACCGAGGGAATGCTCGGTATCGAATATACGACGAAGTGTCGACCGGTTGGCCAAGTTGGCAGCGGGAATTGTGCCAACCGACTTCGATAAAAAGGAAAAATACTTGGCGGGTTTGAGTGCAAAAATTAGACATGATCGGTTATTACTACTACCGAGGCAACCAACATGCGGAGATGGTTGAAAAGGCTTTGAGAGCCGAGGGTGCGGTAAAGTTCCTTCGGGAGGCCGGGTGACTCACGAGTGTTGGTGGAACCCTTTATTCCTACTCCTGTTATGGTAGGGATGGTGGTGACTCCACCAGAGCGAGAAAAGAAAAGTTGTTCCGGCCTTTCCTGGTGGCTCGGGGCAAAGCAAGACGGTTGCCGTGGGAATCAAGGCAAGGCAGGGGGACGCCGTGGGTTACTCTTATCCCGAGTGTCCAAGATGCAAGAAACACCATCCGGAGAGTGCTTAGGAAGACATGCTTCTGTGGCATGGTGGGGCATTTCAAGAAAGATTGCCCCCAGAAAGAAAGAGGAGCCGAAAGCCGAGGTGAAGTTCCTGCTCGTGTGTTTGCCATTACCCAAGCCGACACGGCCCTTCTCATACATTGTGACAGTCGGCTTCCCGTCAACAACTTGTTATTTACAGTATTATTTGACTCGGGAGCTACACGTTCATATGTGGCTACAAGAGTGATTGATCTTTTGGGTAGGCCTTGTGAAATTTTAGAAAGAGGGTTCGGAACCCTAATGCCTAGCGGGGAATTGGTTATCTCTAATAGCGCATTAGGTCTATGCCGATTAGGATCGAAGATAGGGAATTAAGTACCGATCTCATAGAATTGAAACTAGCGAGTTTGATATTATACTGGGAATGGATTTCTTATCCAAGTATTCGGCCGGTATAGATTGTAGTAGGCGTAAAATGGTGACTTTTCAATTTAGGAAGGTGAAGATCCATTTGTTTATGTTGGATCGGTTCAGGGGTCTCGGATCCCGGTTATTTCTGTGTTGAGAGCTAGGGATTTACTATGCAATGGTTGTGTAGGATTTCTAGCGGTAGTATTTGACTCCAGCAGACCTGAAACATTTGGGCCTGAGGTAGTTCGGGTAGTGAAGGATTTTCTTGATGTGTTTCCCGAGGAGTTGCCGGGATTGCCGCCACAACGAGAGATTGATTTTGTTATTGATTTGGCACCTGGAGTCGAACCTGTTTCTAAAGCTCCATATAGGATGGCTCCAGCAGAACTCAAGGAGCTTAAGTTGCAACTTCGGGGGATGCCGGATATTGGGTTTATTCGACCAGGTGTATCGCCACTGGGAGCTCGGTTCGTTCTTTGTAAAAAAGAAAGATGGTTCCACGTGGAATGTGTATTGATTATCGGGAACTAAACAAGCCGACGATTAAGAATAAGTACCGTTGCCTAGGATCGATGATCTGTTCGATCGGCTTCGGGGAAAGATTTGTGTTTTCAAAGATTGATTTACGGTCGGGTTATCATCAACTCGGGGTCGGGAGGAGGATATACCGAAGACTGCTTTTAGAACCAGATATGGGCACTATGAGTTTCTGGTAATGTCATTCGGATTGACTAATGCTCCTGCGGCCTTTATGGATCTTATGAATAGAGTATTCAAGGATTACCTCGATAACTGCGTTATAGTGTTTATCGATGACATTCTTGTATACTCTCGGTCAGATGAGGAGCACGAGCATCATCTTCGAATGGTGTTACAGCGACTTAGGGATCACAAGCTGTATGCCAAGTTTAAAAAGTGTGAATTCTGGTTGTCCGAGGTATCCTTTCTGGGTCATATTGTGGGGAAGAATGGAATTATGGTCGATCCAAACAAGGTGGAATCAGTGAAGAATTGGCCGAGGCCTAGGTCTGTGACGGAAATTCGAAGTTTTCTCGGGTTAGCAGGGTATTATCGACGTTTCGTCGAAGGATTTTCTAAACTTTCTATGCCCCTAACCGAATTGACTAAGAAAAATCAGAGATTTGTGTGGTCAGATAAGTGTGAATCAAGCTTTCAGGAGTTAGGCGGCGTTTGATAACCACTCTCCGGTGTTAGCTTTGCCATCGAATCAAGAGAAATTTGTTGTGTATTGTGATGCATCCGGACGAGTGCAGGATGTGTTCGATGCAAGCCGCGTAGTCATAGCCTATGCCTCTCGTCAGGCGAAGGATTATGAGCGGCGTTACCCAACTCATGATTTAGAGCTCGCCCTTTGTGGTTTTTGCTTTAAAGATATGGCGACATTATCTCTATGGTGAAAAGTGTGAAATTTATACTGATCATAAAAGTCTTAAATACTTTTTCACCCAAAAAGATCTGAATATGAGGCAGAGAAGGTGGTTGGAGTTAGTTAAGGACTACGATTGTGAAATATTGTATCACCCCGGGAAAGCCAATGTCGTGGCCGATGCTCTAAGCCGAAAAGGTCCCGGTCAAGTGTGTACTACGGTTATGATAGCTCCTCAACTAGCCTCGGAAATGGTTAGTGCAGGAATTGAGTTCGTGGTCTGAAACTACATAACTTAACACTCCAATACGATCCGTTGGAGAGAATCGAAAGGCAACCGGGAAGATCCCGAGCTAGTTAAAGTTCGAGATGAAGTGATAGCTGGTCGGCCTAAAGATTTTACAGTCTCGAGCAGTGGAATGTTGCTATATAAAGCTCGAGTTTGTGTTCCTAGTGTGGATGAGCTTAAGAAAGAGATACTTGATGAAGCTCACACCACACCTTATTCATTGCATCCGGGAACCACCAAGATGTATCAGGATTTGAAACCCTACTTCTGGTGGTATGGGATGAAAAGAGATGTGGTGGACTACGTGTCCAAGTGTTTAACTTGCCGGCAGATTAAGTGAACATCGAGGCGGCGGGGTTATTACGGCCTTTAATCCTTCCAGAATGGAAGTGGGAGGACATCGCAATGGACTTCGTAAGCGGTTTGCCTAGAACTACGGGAATGTATGATTCTGTTTGGGTCATCGTGGACGCATTCACAAAGTCGGCTCACTTCTTACCGTGAAAGTTACATATTCAAAGTGGATCAATATGTTTGAATTGTATGTGAAGGAGATAGTTCGTCTCCATGGAGCCCCTAAATCTATTGTATCAGACAGGGATCCAAAATTCACATCGAAGTTTTGGGTGAGTCTTCAGAAGGCTATGGGTACCAAGTTAAAGTTTAGTACAGCCTTTCACCCTCAGACTGATGGTCAATCAGAAAGAACTATCCAGATTTTAGAAGACCTATTGCGAGCCTGTGTCTTGGACTTTGAGGGTTCATGGATTAAGTACTTGCCTCTAATTGAATTCTCCTACAACAATGCCTACCAAAGTACAATAGGGATGGCTCCCTATGAGATGTTATATGGTAGAAAATGTCGTTCTCCTATTCATTGGGACGAGACAGAGAAAGGAAGTACCCGGGGTCCAGAATTAGTACGGAGAACCAATGAAGCTATTGATAAGATCAAGGCTCGGATGCTTGCTTCTCAAAGCGAGCAGAAAAGTTATGCCGATCCGAAGCGCGAGAGATGTTACATTTCGTGCGGGGAACATGTTTTCTGCGGGTTTCACCAATGAAGGGTATTAGACGCTTCGGGAAGAAGGGTAAGTTAAGCCCCAGTTCATTGGGGCCATTTCGTATACTTGAGAAGGTCGGGCAGGTAGCGTATCGGCTAGCCTTACCACCAGCATTGTCAGCTGTTCATGACGTATTTCACATTTCTATGTTAAGGAAATACGTGTCAGACCCGACTCATGTCTTGAGTTATGAAGCCCTTGAACTTCAACCAGACTTATCCTATGAAGAGCAACCTGTTCAAATTTTGGATAGAAAAGAAAAAGTTCTTCGGAACAAGACTATTGCACTGGTTAAGGTGCTCTGGAGGAATAGTAAGGTGGAAGAAGCCACCTGGGAGTTGGAGTCTGATATGAGGACTCAACATCCGGAGAGCTTTATTCGTTAGATTTTGGGGACGAAATCCTATTAACGGGGGGATAATTGTAATGACCGCTCTAGTAATATGGATTAGAAAAGGCAATTAGCACTAATTTTTATTATTTTATTATTATTTGTGAATTAAATTTAAATGTGGACCCCAATATTTAGAAATAAATATTAGAGTTATAATTTCTCAATTTCGGAGATTTTATTAAACTCTAGGGGTATTATTTAGCTTATATGTGTAATATGTTATTTTTGTAATTTTTGTTTGGCGACAACGGAAAATGCGATGGATGGCTAGATTGATCACATGGGTAAGTTTAGAACCTTATTTCATAGTGGGAAATATTTTAGAGAAAATATTTTATCGGGATTGAGCGGGGTTATGGAATTTGACCATTTTACCCCTAGTTTTGGTGAATACCCTAAGTTTGAGTTAAAGGGCAATTTGGACATTTATTTGAGTTATGGATAGGTGGCTTTGTGGTTAGTTGACACCTAGCAAATTTTATTCAGCAAGGAAAAAGGATTTTCCCAACTTTAATTCATTTTTGAGAAAATAGGAAAACTTAGAAATTCATCTCACCATTTCTCTCTCTCTCTTGCTTTCGGCTGGGGTTGATCAAAGGCAAAATCTGAGTTTTGCTTTCATTTCTTTGGATTTTCAGCAAGGTTTCAAGGGGGGAACTCAATCTAAGGTAAGCCCTAGTGGTTCTTTCTCTTCTTTTTCAAGTTTTGAAGTAGTTAAAATAGTGAAATGGTGTTTTAGAGTCATAGAGTTTGTTGATGATTTGGTTTGAATTCTAGGGTTAGGTTGAGTAGAGTTTAGGCCATAGCAGCTGGTTTTGATTGGTGTTAATGATTTTATGCAATTTTAAGTTTTGAATGCAAAGCTTTAAGCTTTAATGGCAAGTTGATATTTATTGTGTTTTTCTGTGAAATACTGGCTGGGATTTATTGTGTATACATTGTTTAGGAGCTCTGGAAAGTTTGGTATCATTTGGTGGAAAATTGAGCAAAGAAGGAAGTGTTTTGGGATTGCGGTGCAAGCCGAAACCGGTTTGCCATGCCCCAAAACCGGTTTGCGGTTTTGGCAGGATTCCCGAACACTTCGTTTTCTCAATTTTTGTCCATTTCAGTACCTCGGTTGGGTGTTTCCCCATTTCCAGAGTTAGAATAACCCCTTTAGAGTATAGCAGAACCTAGGGTTTTGGTTTTGGGATTCCCGGGATTAGGGTTTTAATCATGTGACTTACCCGGTTTCAAAATGTGATTAGGGCATCCATCTAGCACAGAAATTCCGTTCAGGTCGGCTAGCACACTTGAATTCGGAAAACAGGTAAGAACTGTGTATAATGTATGATGTGATTATCTGAATGTATGTATGTGTTAATATGTATACATGCTTATTTATTGTGATTCATACGCTACCAACACTTGTACGGTTGTGGTACGGAGTGCATTGGTAAGGTGTGTGATGTTTGAAAGTACATCATAGTGTTACCAGCACTTGTACGGGAAGGTACAAGGTGGTTGTGGTACAACACTAGATAGTACTCAGGGTGCGGTCATACCTTACCTATACTAATACGAAGGTATAATGAGGGTATGTGGTACATGGTACATGGTCGTGTCCCAGTTAGAACGTTCATACTCATCTACGTGCTTCCGTAAATAGGTGTATGGGCGCCTATTTACAGTCGGAAATTATATGATATGTTATATGCATTTCATCGAGTACCGTTGACTCACGGTTTCGCTTCCATGTGTAGGTAAAGGAAAGGCGAAAGCTGAACAGGAGTGAACCTGAGCTCGGGTGAGATTGTACATGTCAAGCAGCGTGACCTGGAGTGTTCGGTCTCGGGACATCTGGGAGTTATATTTTGAAAGTCGCTGTGCGACCTGTAAATCTGTATATTTTGGAATGTATAATTAAAAAGTAAAGTTTGTTAAGTTTTGAAAATCGGGATCCCGGTACTTGTAAATATTTTATTAAATTACAAAGTTTAATGTTTAATGCAAAAGTTTTAATTTGACACGTTTTTCGAGAAATTTCTTTGATTAGCAAAGATTGCACAATTATTGAAAAGCACTGTAGCGTGCCTTAGCATTAGGGCGTTACATAAATATTTCTTTTTCATGACATTTAATTAAATAGAAAATTATTTTTAGTTGAAATTTATTTTTTCAACTAAATTTAAATAACTTTCAAAATATATTTTTTCTTTATTTTATTAATCAATTTTCGAAATTGCATTTCTTAAATGCTAGAATTTCAAATTTTATCTTGAAAAATAGATTAAGTTGTAAATTAATTATTTATTTTAATTAATTCTTGGATCAACTTAAATCAATGATTTTTTTTCATTTATTGATTAATTTAAAATAAATTGAATTAAAGTATATTATTAGAAATTGAATTAATTAGTCAAAGGAAAATCTAGATAAATGATATTTTTGCTTGAAGTATTTTTCTAGTGTATTTAATTAAATAGAAAATTAATATTTAAGTTGATTTTCATCATCATACTTAAATATTTGAAATTTTTCTTATATATTTAATTAAATAGGAAAATTATATTTTTTGTTGTAAATTAATTTTATTAATTAATTTTGGGCCAACATTAAATTAGAATAATTTTTCCAGGATTAATTTTTTATTTTAACATGCATTTTCGAAAATTGTATTCTTAAATACTTTAATTTTTCGAAATGCAATATATATTTATAGAAAATTAAATTTGAGTTGTAAATGAATTTATATTAATTTTGTAACAACTTAAATTGAATATTTTTCTAAATATTTATTGGAAATTATTACTAAGATGGAAATAATTCATGTTATTTTTATATCCATCTAAGTAAAATTTATAAATATTAAATGAAAATTTATATTTAGAATTTTTCATTCTAAATTGGAAATTTTAAATAAATATATATTTAAAATAAATAAATTAAATAAAGAGAATCAAAGAAAATACAACTCACTTTAAATAATGAGCTTGATTATTATTAAGATATTCGATCTCCATTGTTGGTCTTACAAAAGTTAAATGTTTTCAATATAACCTCGAGACGCTAGACTTCGTCCCCTATGGATGGTTATTCGTTGAACGCATTTAACACCGTAAGATTTCATTTGATAAGTGTTTTGTGAGTTTTCGTCTCTATTTAGACTCTCCCCTACGATGACTACTTAGAGATAAACTCATAAAACATGAAACAATGGTGGAAGCTCATAAAATGAGAATAACCTTGACTCTCGCCTACCGGGACAACGTTGGATTCTTATTTTGATCGAATAAAAGGTTGCTAGAATGGTTTCTATTTTAGATGAGCTGACAACTCTATTCAATAAATGATGCTTTGACTCTCGCCTACCGGGACACTGTATCAGTTTGTTGAAAACCTTGGAAATTATTAAGGATTGTATGTTTTAGTATTTTCACTAGTCATTCCTATTTGCTATATGTTTATAATTTCTGAATTGTGTATGAATTTATATTGAACCATGTTATTTTCTGTTATTAAGTTGTAGTTTAATTTCGAATCTTCATTGTTGGTCTAACATGTTTGTTTTTCTAATGAGATAAATCCCTAATGGATTTTCACCATTAGACATACATAATAGTGTAAGATCTCGAAAGATAAATATTGTATATGCAACATCTAGCTGTTCATCAATTGATGACACTTTAGACTAGTATTTTTACAATATGAAACAAGAAGATTACATAAATAAGATTACTTTGTCTTTCGCTAATCGAAACATCGTTGGATTCTTATTTATAAACGAAATTATCCTAATTCCTCTTAGCTTATTCATTTCGAATTAGCTTTAAAAACATATCATTGGATGAATGGTCTATAAATCATTTCATGTCATTATATTTTCTCTTAAGAAATTAAATGACGCATATGATTATAATCCCGAAATTCTATTCCCAATTGATATAAATCCTCAATCTTAGAAATCTCCTACTTGTATGGGCAAATCTGACTTAGAGTTTGTATTAGTAGTGGTGGTCCAAGAAAGAATTACTCATTATATTTGGTTGAATTTAAGTCTTTGACTTTAATTTTAGAATCCAAACAGAAATTTTCTTATATTTCTAATTCCAGAATACAATACAGTTACACTTTCTCAAGTGTTTAATATCTATCTTCTATTAATGGATTAAAACTGTATGGAATATGAGTTAGGTATTCGGTGACCAGGATCCACTTGCAGTATTCTAAGAACTCTTTGATGTAACTATACCTAAGTCATCAAAACGACACAACCACATTTTTTTTAATCTATGGCATTTGTATCTTGTTCATAGTGGATTTGACAAGATCAATCTCTGCAAAGAGTTAATATGCCTATATCCACTGAAAGTAGTTCATCTCATTCGCAGATGGATGTACATTCAGGGGTGGATATGAGTTTTTCGTTGTATTCTTCAAACGATAACTCTAGATTATACCTTTTAGAAAGAAATTTGAAATGTTTGAAAAATTTCATTAATTTCTAGCAATAATTAAAACCATTAAGGTAAGTGGTTAAAGATCCTGCGAACTGATAGGGGTGGAGAAATAGTTAGTAGATATGCAGTTCAAAGATCATTAAATTGATTTTTGAATTATATCCAAACTTACCTCCCCAGAAATTTCGAGTTGCATATTGATGATTAGTTACTAGTCGTTGCCTAAATCCTTCTATGGTAATACAATTTCAGAATGATGTAATGGTTGGGTACTTAATGTAAATCATTACTAGATTCATGGATGACCTAATCAAAATCTTAAGAAAAGCTAGAACTGTTAACCATGGTTTGTTAGCTTTTCTAAGTGATTAGGGGTGGACCATCCCATTGTCAATAGATAAGAAAGTGTTTGTTCAAACAAATACTACTTTTCTAAGAAAATGACTAAGTCTGAAAAACAAGTAGCAAATAAAGGAGATATTTAATTCTTGATTCCAAAAGTGTTCTATCATCTTATATAACATATGATGATCCCACTGCCTCTGTTGTCTTGTCACAACCGAAGAGATCAATACCATTTAGTTTTCTTAGACATAATTCACGGTGCCTTGTCGTAGTGGGAGAGTTTCTAGGAACTCACCTTCTTATGACTTGGGAGACACTAGTGATTAAAATCCATTGTGAGTTTAAACAAGTAATGGATTGTCAAGATAAGAAACTAAGAAGAAAGCCAATAGAACTATGGTTTAATCCATTCACATGAAATAACCTAAAGTTTTCTATTACAAGGACATAAAAGGAAATTTTAGTTAGTAAGTCTATTCTATGGACTTAACAAACTTCCTGTTCCTAGTATTATAGGTTTGAGTTTATCTAAACCTATGGCTTGTGGTATACCTGGTAATTACTTACTCTAATGCAAGCAACTTACTTTAGTAAGATGCTGAAGCATTTTCTTTCTAATGGCAATCTATAGAAGCTTCACAACTTCTTAGGTATAGATTTTATTTATCTAAGGAAAAGTCTTAACTATTTCAGAAAAGATAAAGCCATGAAAGAATTTCTTATATCAACAGTGAGAGGTCTTAGATATGATTTTGTATGCCTTAGACCATGAGTAGGTATCAGATTAATCCAGGAGAAGAACATTGGAAGACAATCAAGTAAATCCTAAGATTAAGAAGAGGAACTATATGTTAGTCTATAAGAGTGTGTTTAAAACTCTTAGACTACACCACATCAGATTTCGAAATTTGCCTATGTGCTAGTAAATATTTCTGATAAGATGGTGGTTACTCTGGGGGTGGAATAGTGATTTTGGAGAAGTGTAAAAACCTATCTGAAGTCTCTAGGTCTACCAGAAAGGGACTGAATGTTAAAGTTGCAGGAAAGGTACTTATTCAGTCTAAGGAAAGTTCTATACATTTTTGGCATCATTCCAAATTGCCTTAAACTACTAGTGTTAATTTCCTGATTAACCAAAAGTAGTTGCCAAAGATATAGAATCCAGTATCCCAAGAGAGTAGACATATAGAGAGGAATTTCACATTATCAATGATTTTGTGATTAAAGGAAGAGTAATAGTGGAGAAAAGGTTGTGGTTAATTCAACCTTTCAGATCCTATTACGAGGAGTTTACTACTACTACACTTGATTTGTATATCAAGGTGTTGAGATTATTTGAAACGCACTTTTTGTTTTATATTAGTGCAAGTGGGAGTTTGTTGGGTTTTATGCCCTAAATAAAACTCATTTCAATATAATCAAATTTACTTATTAATATAGATCAGAAATAGCATTTCATGTTGCATGGTTCACATGATTTATTTCATGATTATATGTACATAATGTATAAATTCATCTGAAACCCTTTTCACATACTTGATCCTGTTTATTGTGCCGTCAACACATTGGAAAGTAAACATGACTATGTGAATAAAGTTTCCTAGATTTATCAGACATAGGGTTTTACTGATATGATAATCTACAACAGAGTTTACTTGCATTTGGAGAAGTGCTATGTTCTTTCCAGAGCATTGGTTAAAGTAAAGCTCAGGTTGGATGCATGGAGTATGCATCGGAAGGGACCGATATTGAACTTTGACTTAGATTTATTAAACTTACCGTAATATCTATTCAAGTCAATATCGCCTAGTTGATCCTAGATCAAATGTTCTTAATCCTGTTATGATTAGGCTCAATCTTGAAAGGCTATTCGTGTTCTTTGATTTGTTAGTTAAGCCTACTTTTAGGTCAGGGTGATACGTACATTTTGGGAACACGGTAGTGCAATTGAGTGGGAGCGCTAGCATAAACATGGAATCTATAGCTTCTATCTGGCGAATAGTAAGCAAAGGATGATCTCCTTCGAGCTTGACCAAACGAAAATAAATGGTGGAGATCTCATTTCACATAAGCTGAAATATCATTTATACGGGGTCAAGTGTTTTAAGGATAAAATACATAGTAGGGTGTTACGGTAATTTAATCCCTTTACTGTGTAGATCATTCATATAGAGGATCATTGATCAAATTAGGATTATAACAATGGATAACTAATGATGTGTCTATATGGTGGAACATATAGAGCATTCTATATACTGAGAGTGCAATTCTAAGTTCTATGCGTGGATTCAACGAAGAATTAATAAGTTAGTGAATTTTAGTGCTAAATTCTTAATCTACTTATTGGAAGCTCGGTTATATAGACCCATGGTCCCCCCACTAGTTGAGATAATATTTCTTGTAAGACTCATGTAATTGGTTTTGATTAATCAATTATAATTCTCAAATTAGACTATGTCTATTTGTGAATTTTTCACTAAGTAAGGGCGAAATCGTAAAGAAAGAGTTTATAGGGGCATATTTGTTAATTATGATACTTTGTATGGTTCAATTAATAAATATGATAAATGACAATATTATTTAATAATTATTTATAGTTATTAAATAGTTAGAATTGGCATTTAAATGGTTGAATTAGGAAATTGGCATTTTTGAGAAAATCAGATACAAAAGGTGTTAAAATTGCAAAATTGTAAAAAGCAAGGCCCAATCCACTAAGGGCATGGCCGGCCACCTTTGTAGGTATTTTAAGTTGATTTTTTCATTATTTTAATGCCATATAATTCAAATCTAACCCTAGTGGAATGCTATAAATAGATAGTGAAGGCTTCAGGAAAATTACACTTCACATCAGAAAAACCTGAGCCTCCTATCTCTCTTCTCTAGCCGCCACTCTCACTCTCTCTTCTTCCTTGATAATTTCGAACTACCTTAGTGATTAGAGTAGTGCCCACACACATCAAGCAATACCTCAATCATAGTGAGGAAGATCGTGAAGAAAGATCATCAGCAAAGGAGATTCAGCATCAAGGATTCAGAGAAAGAGATCCAGGTTCAGATATTGATAATGCTCTGCTACAGAAAGGAATCAAGGGCTAGATATCTGAACGGAAGGAGTCATTATGTTCCGCTGCACCCAATGTAAGGTTTCCTAAACTTTATGTAACACCCTAACTAACATAGGCGTATTACGTGATTTTTAAACATGCTGTGCAGCTCGTTGCTAATCAACGAGGTTTATGGAAAAACGTGATTAATTAAATTTTTTTGCTTTTTAATTAAACTTATAAAATAATATTACAAAAGACTCGGGATCCCGATTATAAAATCATTTACAAAAAGATTTAACTGTTTAACTGATACACAAAATAAATGTCGTCTAACGACCAGTTACAAAAAATCAGCCTCGCTGTCCCGATGATCGTACGCTCCAGGCCTAACCGCCCCGACATGTACAATCCTCACGAGCTCGCTCACGGTCCATCAGCTTTAGCTTTGCCTTTACCTACACATAAACGTAAAACTGTGAGTCGACAGACTCAGTAAGAAAAGCATAATAATACTCATACATAATCCCGGTTATGATCAGACGCCCATACCCCTGATCATAACCCTAACTGCCGTGTCCAATACGATACTGAGTCCCGCTACTGCCGTGTCCAACACGGTACTGAGCCACTACTGCCATGTCCAACATGGTACTGAGTTTTGAACGTTCACAGGGACGGTACTATTGACAAGTATCCTCCTGATCGGTCGAACCGGTCATACTCCGGCTGCTGGTCATACTCCAGCCTGTACCGACGGGATAGGTCAATAGTACAGAACCACCAACCAAATGTCAGCCTGATCGGTCGAACCGGTCATACTCCGACTGCTGGTCATACTCCAGCCTGTACCGACGTGACAGGGTTGGATGGTTCGAAGCCAACATACATAACTAATGTAATCTAACAGGCTTCCTACATGCATGCTAAACATGTAATCTACATATGCATACTGTTATACTAATCTTACCTGGATTCCGAATTCAGGTGTGCCGGTCAACCCGACTGGAACTTTAGCTGAGCGGCGGATTACAGGCTCCTAAACCATAAAAATCACAACGCTATAAGTGACACGCTAAATCACTTCCCGGGGACTTAAACTAGAAACTAAAAGTTTCCCTATCGATAAAAAGCATGGCAATACCCCCTAAAACATAAAAACGAGGAAAAACACGGGTTCTGAAAATTCCCCAACCGGTAGACCGGTTCTGCAACCGGAATTCCGGTTCTGGGAATTACTGGACCCTCATCCGGAATTCCGGTTGCACAACCGGAATTCCGGTTCCTCGCAGGAATTTTTCAAAAATTCCTAACTCAACCAAATCAAACCCAATTCATACCAAACCTTCCAGACCTGCTCTAAATACCCCAAAGAACATTTTCAAAGCATCAAAATAACCCAGAAATCACAGATACAAAATTTGCCATTAAAGCTCAAGCTTTGAGTTCTAAACTCAAACTTGAGCAAATCCCTCTAACATGCATTCAAACTAGCTTAATTCTACTTAATCAAGCTTAACTAAGCCTCTGAAAACAATTAAAAACAATAGCAACATCACAGTAACAGATTCACAACATTTCTTCAAAAATCACATATTTTACATAGAAAACTCAAAGCTTTACACAACCTAACTAACATGCTTTCAAAACAATTTAAATAACCCTAATCTAATAAGCTTTAAACTTTAGAAATCAAGAACAAACTCACAGCAGCCACAACAACTAACAATTATGCATGCATCAACAATACTCATCATTTTTTTCCAAGAAACAAAGAAATAAAGTTAGAGAGACATACCACAACAAGGGATTACTCAAAGCTTGCTGAAAATTACAAGTTTCACAAGGAAAAATCTCCTTTTCCTTGCTGCACAATGAAGCCGAAATGGAGAGGGAAAGAGAGAGAGTTTTTGAATGCTTTTTCTCTAATTTTTTTCTAAGTGTAAAGTTTTGTGAAAATGAAATAACACCCACTTAACATAAAGCAATAATATTTCAGCCAAATAAATCACAAATAACATTTATTTCCATTTAATGAAAATCACTAAAAGACAAAATCTCATTGGGGCAAAAAGACCATTTTGCCCCTCCATACAAAAATCACATAAATCATACTAAAGGGGTATTTTTGGGAAATTCTAAATTCCCGGCCATTCCCGACATTCCCAATGTCTAAAAACCCGTCCCAAACTACTAACATACTAAGTTGTGATTTCTACTGAGCCAAACGCCGAGTTCCAAAATACCGGGCACCGGAAATGCAAAATATGAAAACTACTGAATGACATAACCATGCATTTCTGAATTCCATAAATAACAGTATAATAAATTATTTAAATAGCTATAAATAATTTTCATAAATAATCATAATCAACTGATAATTTCCAAATTAAACTAAGCGGGCTTTACACTTTATATGTGTTTATTTCATCGTTTTAGAAAGTTCATATTTAGGGTGTTAATCAACATACTTGTGAGTAGATCTAAGATCCTGGTAAAATAATTTCCAACAGTTTGCTGCTGGTGTCGGAAAATTACTGGAGTAGCTGTCGGTGCTGGAAAAGTCGTCGAAGTTGCTACCGACGCCAAAAAATTTGTCAGAATTGGCATTATCGCCGAAAAAATCACTGAAAAAATCATCAAGAAATTTGATGAAGAAATCACTGAAAAAATTTGATGAAGAAACCAGTTTCTTGGTGATTTTTCTGATGATTTTTTCGACGACAATGCCAATTTTGATGACTTTCTGACATGGGTAGCAACTCTGACGATTTTTCTATCACCGGCAGCTATTCCGACGACTTTTTCAGTACCGACAACAAATTCCAAAAAATTCGTCGGAATTGGTATTGTCGCCGAAAAAATTACCGAACAAATTACCAAGAAACCAATTTTTTGGTGATTTTTTCGGTCGGCGATAATGCCAATTCCGATGGCTTTTCTAGTGCCAACAGCAAACTCTAGTGCCTTTTTCGGCACTGATGACAACTCCGGTGATCACTATAGTTTCATTTGTTTTGTGTTTTTCTTTTTAAAAAAATATAAAGGATAAAGAGTATTTTAATATCTTTTATTGTAATTCAATATATGTTAAGTTTTTATTTTAAATACTATGTTTTTTTTTTATTTATTAAGTTTCCTTACCAAATTTGACCCAATTTTTAGCATGTGGTAAATTTGACACAACTTATAACACACCATTGGAGAAGCTTTTTATTGAAAAGTGCTAAAAAATAATATTACACCACATATTTAGTACTTTATTAGAGATGCTCTAATATGAATTGCTATGTAGATTTCTAACAAAATTAAAAAAATATATTTTAAAATATAAAAATAAAAAAACTTCAGTAAATTTTGTGAACACAATATTTATTATTGAAATTTTTGTTGAGCATTTAGTCAAGACATATGAGACCAAAATAGTACTTTTTCATACATTTAATTTTTTTATTTGAAACCGATGTTTTTTACTAGTCTTTTCTACTGTATGTTATTTTTATTTACCTTCTTAAATTTAAAAGAAAGGAACCTCATAAATATTACCTTTGAATTAAATATTTTACGGATATGATCCCAACAACACATTCCATTTATGCAATCTCAATAGTTTTCGATTTTTTTTTTTCTGATTTATCCGAAAAGATTCTAGCTATTTATTATAACAACTGTTAAGTTGATTTGAAATTACGGGGTTAAAAAAAAGGTAACCCCAAAGATTTTCAACCCAAGTATATAACTTTCAATGTTGAAGCTTTTATTTCTAACTTCAGACAATAGTGTATTAATAATGCTACAATTATTATATACAGTTATACTCTTTTATGGTAAATTTTGTTCTCATACCCTCTTATCCCCATTACTTCATACATAAATATATATGGATAAATATTATTTTAGACTTTGTGTTTTGCAAAAATTATAAATTATACCATCTATTTTGTTAAATGATAAAATAAACCATATATTTTTCAAAATAATAAAAATAAGAGCATGAGCTTAATTTTTGACAATTTTATTTTTTATATAATTAATTTGAAAACAATTTTTAACACGAACAAATACAGAAAATGTAAATTATTTTGTCATCACATTTAGATCAGATTATTATTAAATTTTATTTTGATAAAAATCAGTTCAGAGTACTATTTGTACTATTTTGAAAAATACAGATTCTATTTTGTCATTTAACAAACAAATGGTCAAATTAATAATTTTTATAAAATACAAGATCCATAATAGTATTTACTCAATATATATTTGTTTGTAAATGTAATTCACATCATACCTATTTTATTTATCTATTTATTTTTAAAATTAAGATCCCATCTAATCTTACTATTTGAGAACTAGAAAACTATATTGCTATGTAGGTATTTAGGAGGGATTCAAACTTTAATTTTGTGGATGCAAACTAATGCATAACCATTTGACCTACCATTCTTGGATCACATAATTTGTACTTTATTATTGTCAATTTTTTTAATGCATGTACTGTTTCTATTAAAGGAACTTCATCACACTCTTTATTCATTACTTTTTTTTCCTTAATTTTCTTTCTTCACTATTGCAAGTTGAGATAGAGATATTATTTATCCAACTACTTTGGCTTTGGTGAATCAATTCAATGTGAAGACCAATATTTATTAGCAGATTCTATTAAGTTACTAAGGAAAATTTATGGAGCTATGCTTGTGGCTCTTCTACATGAATCTGTTATAATTGTATTTATAGATATATTGACAAGTACAAACTACCATCAAATTAAAGTTCAACATCTTTGGTAGTACTTTGGAATACCTATCCATAGATAGTGCTTAAAATTTATCCCAATAAAATATTATGCTATTCTAATGGAATCATTGTGGGAATGATCTACAAAAAAACACTTTACATGAAGAAAAAAAAGAGTTTGTTTTAGATAAAAACTTATTTCAAGATCATTTTCATAATATATATTTTTTATGTATAATAATGTTAGACTAGAGTATCTAGCTAGAATAAATACACTAATTAAAAAATTGTGTATATATAGTTTTGAATGTCGTAGTATTACTCATAAGTTTATGTTTTCAAAGTAAATTTTGGTTGGAAGGTTACAAATATTGGATATGATTTTGGTGGCCATAATTGCATATATCCTCTACCTTACCAAAATTCTAACATGCCATTTACTAATATTTTGATTGATATGGAATGAAGTGACATGGAGCATTGTTGTTGTTGTGGCTCTCTAAGGAGACATAACTATTGAGTCTCCTCAAATTAAAACGATTCAGATATGGTGTGTCTGTGAGTCTGTAACTACTCACTGTACCAAAATCACTAAACTCTTCTAACTTGGTTTCTCATAGGGTAGGTATATTTTCTTGAAGACCAGTCATAATTGTATCCTCATCAACACCATCAATAATGAGCCTTTGAAGCATTACATTTTTCCCACATTATTAGTCACTGTAAAATTTTTTTACTTTTAGTCACAATAAAATTTATGATTAAAAGTAAAAATATTGTGACTAATTATGGTGCCGTTTGGTAACACTTTTTTAATCAGTTTTCTGTTTTTAAAATTAAAAAAGTGAAAATATTTTTTAAAAACATGTTCTATAAAACTGTTTTTACTTTTCAATTTTTTTAATTGAGAATCAAAATTTTAAAAACATAAAAAAATCACTTTCAATATTTTTTTAAACAGTTTTTTTTTTCTTAATCAATATCTTGGACTTCGATCATGACCCGGACCCAAATCCCCCCACGGCCCTGGCGCTGAACCCGGCCTCTGACTTGAACCCAAATCCGACCCCGGACCTAGACCCGACGTAGATAAAATCAAAAAATAAAAAATAAAAATGAACTTTACAGAACACACTTTTGTTTTCTGTTTTTAAAATTGAAAAACAAAAGTGGTTACAGAACGCATTTTTGTTTTTCAAAAGCAAAATTTTTAAAAGCAAAAATTTTACTTTCATTAAAAAATAAGAAAACAAAAGTGTTACCAAACGGCACCTATAAATTATCATTTATATAGTTTTGACTAAAAGGTTCGTGACTAAAAGTATTAGCACAAAAATTATAATTTGTTGGGACTAAATGTACGTAATTTTAGTGACAATACTTGTTGTGACTAAAACTAAATTAGTGACAATTTATATCTAAATAATATGCTTTAGTCACAAGTAACATTTTGTTATGACTAAAAGTTACATTTAATTATAAAAAAATTATGTTGTGATTACATAGTTCTCACTAAAAATAATTGTTTTTTTGTAGTGAGTATTTAATTCTCCACTAGGTTTATAAACACATCAAAAGTGAACTGTGTATGTTTCAATATAATATTGGTAAATATGCAATCTTTAGTTTGTGAATAAATAAATAAAAATAAAGACATTTTAGTTTGGTGGAATTTCCATGGCCATTAGTCATAGCATATAATAAAAAATAAATATGTATTGTGGGTTGTGTTGCGTCCATATGACATGTGTTTACCTAAAGGGAACAAAAATTAATTGTATTCATTTGTTTAATAAATTAGATACGTTCTTCTACACTTTTATAAGAGACTAACTTATTCTTATGGCACTTATACTTACATATATTTTTAGTTTTTATTTTTGTTACGTGTATTTTTAAAATTTTATAAATTAAAAGAGAAATTAATTAATCTTTTCATTTTATTTTTCAAAAATATTTAAAATTTTGAGAAAAATAAATATAAAATTTAAAAATATTAAAATCAAACATATTATCCAATATTAAAAATAATAATATTATAAATAATATATCAATATTTATATGTATTTAAATTTATTTAAATTTAATATAAGTTCAATTAACTTAAAACAAATAATATTAATATTTTTATACATATATTTAAATCAATCTAAAATAAATAATATTAATATTTATAAAACTAAATTTACTAATACCATTAAATTTAACAGAATATTCTTATATTCTTACACTATTCCGTTAAACTAACAAAAACCGTTAAATAACCACTAGGTTTATATACAAAGATATCATTTCATTTCTTTTCTCATTTTACTTTTATTAATTAAAAAATAAAAAGACAAATATAAAGTTCAAAAATCTATAATATAAAAAATAATTATATTTTTTAACAATAACAATTTAATCAAATTAAAATATTCCAATTACATTTTAAATTATGTAAACAAAACAAAATAATTTTAATTTTCTTTCCGATCAATTTAATAAATAACATAATAAAATATAATTTCTGATTACCTTATATTTAAAATCTATTTATTTCATCTATGTGGATAGATGGAATCCGATTATAGTTTAACAAATGTGATCTTTTTTGAATTTTAATAAAAAAATGTTAATAACTTTATTTTACCACATCCATCAACAAAAACACCATTTATGACTCTTTCATATTGTATCATATATATAAGCAAATTTTTTCTTTGTGTTGTCATTTCCTCCCTATGACATTGGGTTCATTAAAATTTGCAAAATGGAAGCACATATTCCATATCTAGATGCATTGGAACCCTTTTAAAAGGTGGTAAAATTAATAATCAGAATTGATTGATCGAACTTAACCCCATACTTCTTTGCTGCCCAAAACATTATAAATAAACATGGTCCAACTCTTTTAGTACATAAAAAGCCAGAGGATGTTATCATGTTGGGACGCAAAGCTTTGAAACTATACATTAAAACTTATGTACTTAAATGCATAAAAATTGAACCAGTATATTAATAGGTATACCCATTATAGACACAAATAAAGTGTACATTTACTAAAATAAAGCATAAAGAAATGACACACAGCCTAATTATTTCCCAGTCAAATTTTATAGAGATTCTACTGTTCTAGTGTTATTTCTGATGCTTTTCATGTATATAGGCTCAATTATTTGATCACCTATATTTATTTTATACTACTTAATGGGTCCACCAGGATCAACAAAAAAACATTAGCATGCAGCCCATTTCTATGGCCCCATATTGTCTTTGAAATATCAATGGCTTTTTCTTCTTTTATGATACAAATACACTGCCTAATAATATACACTGCTTTGGGTTCAAAATTCAATTACATGTTACCACGTAAGAGTATTAGTTTGGTATATTTAATTTCTATTCATTTTACATTTTTATTAACCAAAAGATATATATTTGCTGAACCACCAAGTAAATCCCTTGTTTTGAGTCTTCTCTCCGGCAAGTGGCTACACCGGTTGACATAATAATTCTCATTAATATAAATCTTATCATGTAATTGGAGTTGATAGAGGACATATTGGGTAATCGGAAAAGATTGTTTTGTGATAGTTAGTAGTTCTGTGATCCGTAAAAAAATACTGGGTAAGTTATGCAATTTCACGTCGTTGGAAGAAGTGTGATAATTCTAAGACTGCGTAGCTAGAGCTTAAATGATTTGATTGGTAATACTTATATAAATAAAGCACATCTTGTTGTTTGGTAGATTATTGTTGGGTTTTGTGCTTTAAATAAACACTACAAGAAAACTCTCTTTTGCCGGCGCATTTTTGCGCCGACAAAAGTACACTAACTGTGCCGACAAAACTTGTCTGGGAATCTTGGTCGGTAAAAGACTTTTTACCGGCGCGTAGACTAAATGCGCCGGTAAAACTCTATTTTACCGGCGAGAAATCACGCCGGTAAAAAAGAAGCGCCGGTAAAACTCTATTTTACCGGCGAGAAATCACGCCGGTAAAAAAGAAGCGCCGGTGTTAAAAAATACCCTTATCCGCTATGAACCTGCTTTGATAAGCTTTTGCCGGCGCAATAGTGTGCCGGCAAAATTATTGGCGCCAATCCTCAGATTGGCGCCAATAGTTTTGCCGGTGCTATAGATGCGCCGGCAAAACTATTGGCGCCAATCTGAGGGTTGGCGCCAACAGTTTTGGGCCATTTGTTACCGGCGCAAGAATGTGCCGGCAAAAGTATTTATTTTTTTTATAAAAAAATTAATTAAATATAATTTAATTATTTTTATTATTTTTTTGCTAGAAATTATTCATATTTATTATTATTATTATTATTATTATTATTATTATTATTATTATATATTTTCATTTTAATTTAAATATTTTTAAAAAGGAAATAAATAAAATAGTCCAGTCTAAAATACAGGATTACTTTCAGCATAATCCAATCTTGTCCAGTTCAATTCAGTCCAATCCAATCTAATCTAATTCTTTCTAGTCCAATTCTGAATTCTAAACAGACCCTTATAAAATATATAGAATGCCAACCAGTTCCCTAAAATGCTGTTGGCGAACACTTTAGAAGATCCACTAGAACAACAAAATCAACTATTCATAGTGAGTACTAAGTATTGTGTATATACAAGAATTTGATTATACAATATTGGAGTCAAAAAAGATCCAAAAATATTTTTATGAGCTATAAATAGCAAAGAATAAAAAAAATATGGTACAATGTCATGAATGAGAAAATGAATTCCGTGCTGTGCAACAAAGTTTGGGATCTTGTTGAATTGCTTAATGAGACGACGACTATTGGCTATAAATGGGTCTTATTCAAAACCAAAAAGATTCATTAGGCAGCATTAAGAGACACAAAGTGAGATAAATTGTTAAGAGATTCACCCAAAAAGACGGGATTGACTAGACGAAGAGCTTTTCTCTGTATCTAAGAAAGATTTCCTTAGAGTTATCTTTGCATTAGTTGTTAATTTTAGTTTAGAGTTGCAACAGATGGATGTGAATGTTGTGGAACAGTGTATATACTAGAAAGTCAGTACGTAGGAGTAAGATTTATTTTCTTGCATCCAATGGTAAGAGTTTGCTATATATGAATTGAAACAATCTCTTTTAAAGTATATTTAATTTGAGATGAAGAATATGGATGATGCATCTTATATCATTAGTATTAAGATATATATCGAGACAAATACTAAGATATCTTAAGTTTATCTCAACAAGTTTTAGAAAGATTTTGGTTAAATATTCTGCTCGCATTATTAAGGTGATCGATTAAATTTGAGCCAATATACAAAGTATAGTTTTGAAAAAGAGGAATGAAGAATATATTTGTTTGGAAGCTTAATGTATATGCTCATGTGTACATAATACTATATGTTGTATAAAGGAATTATTTCACAAATACACAAAAATAATAAAAAAAATTACAAAAATACGATTTCACGGTATTTTAAAAAATTTTACTACTTTTTTTTTTTTTAATTTTATTTACAGAAAATACGGTCTTCTTATGTTGTACTCTTGTTAGTTTGTTGTTGATTTTTTGTTATCTGTATCTTTTTTTTGTTGTTGTTTTGATGTTATATTTGGATACTATTTTCATGTTATTTTTATGTAATTTTCGTGTAGTTTTTATGAAAAACTGTAAAAATGTAAAAATATAATTTTAACAAAAAATAGTACCTTATCTTAATTATTCCTTTTTTTTTGTCAGAATATTGGGAAAATTTCAAAATAATAAGACAAAAGTCATCCAGTGTACTATGTATTTAAAATAGTATAAAATGATACATTATTCATGGGGTATGTCATGGGATTTTAAAATTATTTGTGATCAAATTTGAATGGAAGGTATCATCATTTTATTAATACAAATTTTAAAGTACCTTATGATTATTATTATTTTTTTGAATAATGATTAATTTTCATTAAACTAAATCATCTAAAACTAAGGATGCAAAAACAAAAGGTAAGTAGTCCCTACTAAAAGTACGGTCATCCTCAAAAAGAGAAGCTTGCGCCAAGGCATACGCAACCTTATTAGCAGAGCGCTTATCAAAATTAAAAGAAACAAGATCAAAATCAGCAACCAAAGTCATACAATCATAAAGAATATGGCCATAAGGAGAAACCATATGTTTGAACTTTTGCAAATCATTAATGACCCTTAAACAATTCGACTCAACAACAATCTGTGACCATCCATTCGCCTTACTCCAAGAGAGAGCTTCCTTGATACCAATGGCTTCGACAATATGAGGTTGCAAAGAGCCCTCTCTAGATAAACTTCTGGCCCCCAAGACCAACCCCGCAACAGACCTTGCAATCCAGCCCAATCCATACTTCCCTTGGGCAGAAAAAAGTGCACCATCCACATTAACTTTGACAAAAGGAAAATCGGGAGCAGTCCATTGCTCCACTGGTAATGTCGTCGTCCTGGTTAAGCTTGCATCTGTGACAGTAACTTTTTGAGCATTAAACCACTAAAAAAAATTGAACTTTGCCATTGCCACTACCTCACTTGCATCACGGTGCTTGAAGTTCCAAACCAACTCGTTCCGACGATTCCAAATCGACCAACAGACCATACCAGCCTTAAGAGCCTCGGCCGAGTTCCACGATACCAGCCCCGCTTCTAACCAACTCGAGAACAACATTGCATCAGGCGCCACAACAGTAATTGAAAGTTTGCTCCAGCAACTTCTAGCAAAAGAGCACAGCACCAACACATGCAGAATCGTCTCAGGAGCAGCAAGGCAGAACGGACATGTTGCAGCAATTGGAATATGTTTTGTAGAAAGATTAAACCGAGTTGGGAGACTGTTGGTAGAAGCTCTCCACATAAAATTAAGAACCTTTGGAGGGAGCTGCAACTGCCATAATAGTCGCCAAATTCCAGAGTTATCTGAACTATCTCTGCTGGATTTCATTGATTGAAGCACAGAATATGCACTCTTAACAGTGAAAACTCCTGACGCATCATGTAACCGGTACCACAAATCTGTGCTCAAATGACTACTGAGCGGAATCTTCCACACCAAAGCTAGATCTCTAGCAGTGAGCAGATCAGCTAATACTTCCCCATCCCAGTCAACCTGCTCGACTTTCATCAAAGAATCAACCGACTTCCCCACAAGACCTGGATGGACAGATTCAATGAAAGGGTTCACCTCATCAGGAAGCCAAGGCTCAGACAAAATATTGACGGTAGAACCATCACCCACCAACTGCCGAACCCCAGCCTGAACTAACTCCTTAGCCTCAAACACACTTCTCCAAATATAACTTGGGTTACTCCCCAAAGTCGATGTAAGAAAAGACCCTGACGAAAAGTATCTAGCTTTGTAAATTTGCCCCATCAAGCTATCCCCACAAGTCAAAAGCCTCCATCCTTACTTAGCTAATAGGGCCAAGTTAAAGTACCTTATGATTATTATTTAAAATATATATACATGATAATAAAGTTATATATTGTTAAAATACTACATATCAAATGAGTACATTCCCAAAGAACAAACCTTTAAATGTTTGGTTTTATTGCTCTCCCTACATTCTCTCTCAGCCGATTTAGAGGCTAATCTATGGGTATGTTACTAAATGCTTTGCATTCTTTTCAATGCAGAGGAAGTTGAGAATTCAATTCAACTTTCATCAATGGAGTATAAATAAATTTATGTCACACAACTGTTTGATTTACGTTTACAGTATAATTATATATATATATATATTTGTAAATACACTTTAATGCAATATTTTTAATGATATATGTCTATCTACGTATACTTATTACTATATCAAATGTAATCATTATTATAATATTTTTAAACAAGATTGAATTTATCTAGCTGGCTGGCAGGACAGGACTAGTCTAATAGAACTAAGATAAAATTAAATGTTAGAGCCTATATAAATATTTTAATTATTACCAAAAGTTTAATTGAGAATTGATCTAATCTCTTTGTTTAAAATCACATTTTTTTATCATTATACTAAATACTATTTTGTTATATTTTTTTATTATTAAATATTTTATTTATATGCTGATAATTTTTTTTTTTCTACAATTTCAGAACTTTAAGTGTGTGCGAATCTAAAATGCACTCCTGACTCACTTATATTAGAGTCGGCCATGTAACATGAACATCTTATTAATTAGTTGAAATTTACAAAAAATTTATAAACCCACAAATTTTTTTTAGTTTTAACGAAATAAGTTATGCTGGTGAAAGATTGAAATTTCTAGAAAATATTTTTCAAACATTAAAATTAAAAAGAAGAAAGACTCGCTAATTGTAATTTTTTTTAATTTTTAATTCAAAGGATATCTATAAATATATTTATCAGTAATATTTTTAGAATAAATATACAAATTTTTTTCTATTTTTCTAATTAATAAAAAAAAATTCCCAGTAAATACAGTTCCTATCAAAATTTGAACAACAATCTCTTAAAAATTAATAGAGCATTAGAAAGATAACAGGTGACTCAAATATGGTACGGACACCAAAATTTTATATTTTGTAGCTAAAAGGGGTGACAATATTTATATTCGTGATTATAATAATTATTATATATTCTGTGTTCTACGTAAATGCAATGCTATTAAATGAGTACCTAATAAGCATATAAATGAAGTTTCGAGAATTCATTTTTTTAAGGGATTTTGAGAATTGTTCTGAATGGTGTGACATGGAAAAAATAAAAATTTCAAGAAAAAGCTGCTTTGCCTTAAATTACCATAAATTATTATTTTATTTTTTGAGGGAAAGCCTCAAATATTTAATTATTTGGAATTTTACCATTTGCAATGTCATGTCAAAATCAACTTTATTTGCTGCTTAATTAATTTTCTGAAATTTTTTTATGATGGTAAAAAAATAATAACTTAGCATACTATTTAAGTGAGTGTATTAATACCAGAGAATTACTAAAAGATACTATTAGTGTCTAAGCACCCTCTTTAATGCCATAGTACTATTAGTGTAATTAAGTGTCATACCCTCCTTATTTTAGGGAATATCGCTAAGCAATCGTAGAGTACCACCTATGAAAGGTATTGGGTACTATTGGTGCCCAATAGCAATATTATTAATGTCATTATACCAAGTATTCTCACTGAGCTAAAACATATAAAAAAACTCTTCTTCTTGAAGCTTCCTACAGGCTTTGCTCTGGTTCAATCTCGGTTAGGTTAGCTGTGTTTCTTCCTTTTGTCTCTTCTTCTCAAGCAGGTTTGAGTTTTCCTTTAATTTCTCGTTTTCTTTCTGGTTTTCTTCTTCTACTTTTCATGCTTTAATTACCCCCTCTTTTTTGTTACTCCCCAAGAATCCTCTCTTCGTTCCTGTTTGGCCTCATTAATTACTCCCTCCTGACTTTTGATTTAATAGCCTAATACGTCACCCTAATCATTATGCATCTCCCCTTAATTTCTCGAGCTCAGCCGTTGTTTAATGCTACTTCTCTCTCACACCTGCATTTAATTATGGCGGTTCTATCCCTTCAGCATTTAATTTTCCTGCACAAACAACACTCATTTCGATCCTCAGCTCGATCTCATATAGATAAACCAATCGTCATTTGGTTTCTCTCCTTCTCACACCCAAAAACCATCATTGCGTATCATCTCCGAATCCAGACCGTCTCCCTAAGCATTACAGAGATGGCTCAGACACTGGTTCCTTCTTCGAGGCGACCCTTCTCCTCCAGGTACTCTCTTCTGTGGTTTCTTTATTTGATTGCTTATTTATATGTTTCCTCCCTTCGACTATCCATATCACTAATTCTTTCTTCTTCTACCCCTATTTTCTTCCTATCTTCACCAACGATGGCTTCTTCCTCCAGCAACCCCAACCCTATCACTGCTCTTGATGATGAGGACAGCCTTGTCCATGATTTCGACCACATTTCCATTCACTCTCCTACTGATGCAAACTCGTTTTGTTTCTTTTTCAAACTGTTATCTCCCAAATCGGCTAAGCCCTCTTGGATTGAGAAAGCCATGTCCGATGCTTGGACCCTTCGATTTCCTTGCCAAATCTCTGAGTATCATTCAGGGTTATTCCTTGCCTCCTTTCAATGTGATGGAGATAGACGTCGTGTTCTTGAAGAACAGCCATGGCACTTTGACAAGTTTTTGATGGTATTCACCCACCTAGATGTCTCCCCCCACTCCTACTCCTAAGTCGATTAGGTATGTTTCTTTCTGGATTCAAGTTCATAGAATTCTTTTTGGTCGAAAAAACCCCCAACTGGCCCAGTTCATTGCTGACGAGATTGGCGATCTTCTTTAAATTTTTCCTCTCTTTTTAATGGAAAACTTTGGTCCTTACATTCGCTTCCTTGGAATCTCGGAACCATGATGGGTCAGCTTTAAGTACGAGAGTCTCCCGAATTTTCGCTATTTCTGTGGCCGTGTTGATCATACCTATAATAAGTGTTCCAAGTACCTGCTTCGTTGTGACAATTTCCATCATCCTCCTCTTTTGGAATATAAGGATATCCTTCGTGCATCCCCTTCCTCCCCTTATAAAAAGAACCCGTTTGAATTGTCTAACTCTACCCCTTTTGAGGAGTTTTTCCCTCGTATCCATCCCAGAACTGATGCTCAAGATTTGCAGCAAGCTGTTGATCAATTCCTCCATGTGGACTCTCCCCAATCCAGTCCTAATGCTCATGTCTCGGTCCAGTTTCCTCTGCCTGTCATATCTACCTCTCCTTTGCCTGTCTCACAATCCAGTTTTAGCCCTGTAATGCCATCCATATCAATTTCTATCCCTGCTCCTATTATGGCTGACTCTGTTTCCACCCATACAGCAAAAGGAAAAGGAAAAGCCCTTGCGATGTCTACTCCTACTCATCCCTCTCTGTCCAAAGCTAGGAAAGGAATTGTTATCAATGAACCTTGCCCCCCTCCACTCACTTCCACTTCCCCTGTTATCAGGCCGACCTTTACGCGTCTAAATGCCCAAGTTAGAGGCTCTGTGCGTAGCATGCTTAAGCGCGCTAGAGCTATTGCTTCTGATGATGCTGTGGTCCCCTCCATGTCTGATGATGAGCCAACGGCGGGTGCTGCTACGCGGCCCCGCCGAGAACAATGAGTCTCTGCAGTTGGAATGCTCGAGGTTTAGGGAGCCCTCGAGCATTCTGTAATCTCTCCCTGCTTGTCAAACAGCATCAGCCCTTGGTGTTGTTTGTTATGGAGACTAAGTTGTCGGCTGGACGTGGAATGCACCTCAAACACAAGCTTCGTTTTGATAGTGTTTTAGAAGTGCCTAGGCAAGGTCTTGGGGGAGGGATTTTACTTTTTTGGAAAGACTCTGTTGATGTTAATGTTGTTACTTATTCCCTTAACCATGTTGATTGTATTATAAATAATTTTAATGGTAAAGACTGGCACTTTTCTGGTTATTATGGTTCTCCTTATGCTGATCAAAAATCTGTTACCTGGACTTTACTTAATCGTTTATTTGATACTGCTCCTCTTTTGCCTTGGTTAGTTATGGGTGATTTCAATGATTATCTCTCGGTTAGTGATAGGAACACGCATCACTCCCCTCTCTCTCATGCTATGCATTCTTTTCTGAATAGATACAATCATATTCCTCTTCATCATGTTGGGCCAAAATTCACCTGGCGGCATGGTTTGATCCTTGAACGTCTTGATTGGTGCACCTCAAATCAGCTTTGGGCAAATTTGTTTCCTCAAGCTACTCTTTTCCACTTAGGTTTCTATGGATCCGATCACCGTGCCCTTAAGATCTTGCTTCAGGACCCACATTTCAGTAATTTCCACTCCACTCGTTTTCACTTTGAAAATCATTGGCTCAAGGACCCTTCTTTTGCTTCCATGGTTAATTCCTCCTGGGCCAACTCTCAGAACCTCTCTTTACCCCCCTTGCAATCTTTCCTAGACAAGCAATCTAACTGTATGTCGGATATTAGGAATTGGAGTAAATCTCAACATCCTTTTAAGTTTCAAATATCCCGTATTCAGGCGGATCTTCACAATCTGTTGAATGATTCTCAACCAACCCCCCAATCTACTTCTCAAGCTGCTACTCTCCAATCTCGGTTGGATGGCCTTCTCCTTAAGGAGGAAGTTTATTGGAAGCAGCGTTCTCGAGTAGACTGGCTGCGTGCTGGGGATAAAAATACAAAATTTTTTCATCACCGTGCTTCTACTCGAAAAAAGAACAATCTCATTTGCCAAATTACTCTCCCTGATGGATCCACCTCCCACGATTCTACTACTATAATCTCCCAATTTCTTGACTTCTATACTTCTCTTTTTACTTCTCAAGGTGTGTGTGATATGGCTGTAAACTCTCTTCTTCAAGGGATCTCTAGCAGGCTTACCCCTCAGCAGGTTGCTTTTCTTGATGAACCTTTCACTGAGATTGAGGTTAAACAAGCCTTGTTTAGCCTTTCGGGTGATAAGGCTCCTGGCCCTGATGGTCTCAACTCCTTTTTCTACAAAAGTAATTTGTCCACTCTGGGGAAAGATTTCACCAGAGCCATGCTCCAAATTCTTAACCATCAGGGGGATATCTCCCACATCAATGAAACTATAATTGTCCTCATCCCAAAAAAAAAAAAAATCCCAAACTTGTTAGTGATTTTAGACCGATTAGTCTTTGCAATACCCTCTACAAATGCCTATCCAAAGTTATTGCAAATTGGTTAAAGCTTGTTCTTCATTCCATTATCAGTATCAATCAAAGTGCTTTCCTTCAGGGGCGCCAAATTACTGATAACATTCTTATCGCTAATGAGCTTATTCATGCTATTCATTCTAGACGTTCGGGGAAGATAGGTTGGGATGCTATTAAGCTTGACATGGAAAAGGTTTTTGATAGGGTTGAGTGGTCTTTCCTAAATCAATTGCTTTCTCATGTTGGTTTTCCTGCATCTTTTAACTCTCTTATAATGCGTTGTCTTTCTACTGTCCAGTTTAGGCTATCCATAAATGGCTCTCTCACAAACACCTTTCATTCTACCCGTGGTATTCGCCAAGGGGACCCTTTATCACCCTATCTCTTCCTCTTAATTGCTAAGGGTCTCTCTGCTGCTATTCGGCTGCAACAGACAAATACAAATTTCTCTGGAATTCAGATGTGCAGAGGCGCTCAGCCCTTGTCTCACCTTCTGTTTGCTGATGATAGCATGCTGTTCTCCTAAGTTCATTCTCGATCCAGTGATGCCCTCAATGCCATTCTCAATCTTTACAACAGAGCAACAGGCCAATTGTTTAATAGAGAAAAATCCTCTATTCTTTTCTCCCCAACACCTCTGTTGAATCCCAGCTACAATTTTGTCAATTTTTACAACTTCATGGGGAGGGTTTTAATAGCAAATACCTCGGCGTTCCTCATTGTGTTAGCAGGGTCACCAATTCCATTTTCCATTACCTCCTCCAAAGGGTTTCCTCTAGATTAAATTCTTGGAATGACAAGTTCTTCTCTCGTGCTGGCAAGGAAACTTTAATTAAGGCTGTGGTCCAAGCCATTCCTTCATTTGCTATGTCCTGTTTTAGAGTGCCTAAATCGATCTGTCAAAAAATTCAAAGTTCTATAGCCAGATTTTGGTGGGGTTCTCAGGGCACTAAAAAGGTCCATTGGAAAAATTGGGATGACATCTCTGTCTCTAAGTTTTTTGGGGGTTTGGGATTTCGTATTTTGTCTTTTCATAACCAAGCTCTTTTAGCAAAGCAAGCTTGGAGAGTTTGGAATGATAGGGACTCTCTTCTTTATTCTATTCTTAAAGCTCGATACTTTAAACATTCTGATTTTTTGAATGCTCCTGTTGATCATAATTCTTCTTTTACCTGGAGGAGTCTTCTTTGGGGACGTCAATTGCTTAAGAAGGGTCTGGTTTGGAAGATTGGTGATGGTATTAATGTCCCTTTATCAGCACCAAATTGGATCCCTACTATTCACAGTCCCACTCTCTTACATCTGCTTGACCAGTCCCAAGCTTTTGTTTCTTTCTTCATCAATCAGGACTCCACTTGGAATGTCCCTAAACTTAAACATTTCTCTGCTTATCAAGTGGAAAGTATCCTCAAAATTCCCCTGGATCCAACTTTCTCTGATTCTCTTATTTGGGGATTTCACCCCTCTGGCATTATCACTGTCAAATCTGCTTACCATCTTGCCTCTTCCCTTGCTTCTGCGGATGTTCCCTCCTCTTCCATCCCCAACCCTTATCAACATTGGTGGAAAAAGCTTTGGTCTCTCTCTGTCCCTCCCAAAATTAAACATTTCATTTGGAAAGCCTTTCACCATATTCTGCCTTGTGCCTTAAATTTATTTCTCAAAAGGATTCTTCCCCATCCCAACTGTTCTATTTGTGGCAACAATGCTGAGTCTGTTACCCATGCCCTTATCGGTTGTCCCAAAGCAAAGACCATTTGGAAATCTTCAAGATTCAAACAGTTTTACTTAGTTTATCATCGAAATGATATAAAGGAATTTTTTATCAGGCACTGCATAACATTCCTAAACAGGACTTTCCAGTTTTCATTGCTTTTGTCTGGCATATTTGGAATACTCGAAACTCAATTTTATTTAATAAATCTGGTATTCCTAACAATGTGGAAGAGTTTGTTATTACTTATCTACAGGAATATATTGCTGCTCAGTGTAACTACCAGGGAGATCAGTTGGCTTCTGAGGCTGTCCCCATTTCTCGTACGGCTCAACAACAACACCCTCCTCTCCTGCAACCTGATACTCCTTCTCTTTTTGTTGATGCAGCCCTTGACCAAAATCATGGCTTAACAGGAACCGGTTTCATCTTCAAACTTGGTTTTCAGACTGTATTAGCTTCTCACTGCCGTCATTTGCCTGGTGCTGTTTCTCCCATTTTTGCTGAAGGCCAGGCGCTTCTGGAGAGTCTAAGGTGGTGTTTGGATTCTCAATTGTCTCCTAAGGTTGTCTTTTCGGATTGTTTGAATTTGGTTTCCAAAGTGAATAGTGCTTGGCAAGACAATTCTGCTCTTTCTGGACTTGTCTCTCGAATTCGATTGCTCTTCTCCAACTTCCCTGATGCTTCTTTGCAATATCTCCCTCGACAGTTTAATATGGAAGCCCATGGTCTTGCAAAAGAAGCCCTCAGGCAGAGAGAAGTTAGCTAGAGGGGGTTGTTTTGATCTCTCTTTTTTGCTGCTTGTGATTTTAGTTCTTCTTCTTCAGCAGCTTCTCTTGTTCAAAAAAAAAAAGTATTCTCACTAGACCAATGAGTACGATATCGATATAAAAAGATTTTCGGTTTTAATTTCTTATTATCTTTAAATTAAAGTTTACACCTTGGGAAAAATAATAAACTTCTAAACATAGGGAAATCATAAAAAAAAAACAAAGTAAAATAATTTACTGGATATGGTAAAACTATCAAAGTCACAAAGAGAAATATATTTCATTTATCACTTCAAAATTATATATGCTCTCTATCTCAATCTCTTCACTCAAATTCCAATATACCATTTGCTTCTTTCTCACTCTCACACCACACAACAAACTCGTACTCACTTCTCTTTTCATACTTACTCTTTTTCTCCACACACACACTCTCTCAAATATAAAACACATATTTATAGTCTCAAAACTTTGTCACCAATACTCCTTGTCTATAAATCTTTTGTGATTGTAGAAACTTAACACTTGCATAGCAAAGAAACAAGAGATAATGTAGAAACATACTTAGAGAAGAGTTTGTGAAGCAAAGCTTAATCTTCTATTAGATATTAACCTTTAATTTATAGATTAGTTGTTATACACAATTACAAAATCAAGAATTAGATTTATAGCCCAACAATAATTGTAACTAATTAACTAACTAATCTTTAACATTAATTAGGTAACTAAATAATTAGTTGGTTAACATTCTCCTTTAAATAAAAAGAGATTGAAGCCGTTTTTAGTTTAGATTTGAGATATATAAATCTGTATATAGATAGAGTTTTGGTGACTATTTGATCTATGAAAGGGACATAATGCACAGACAACTCTTTGGCCATAATGAAAAAGTGTAAATCAATTTATATGCGTTTGGATTAAGCATGAAACACAAAGTTAGTAGCAAGCGCAGATGCACTTTAATTATCCACCTAACGGATAGGAGGTTGTTGAAGAGTGAACTGAAGCTTAGAGAGAATAAACACCTGCCATTTTAATTCTGCAATAACATTGGCCAAGGCCCTGAATTTACTTTCATTGCTTGATCTTGTAACCACCTGTTATTTTCTTAGCAGATTACAAAATTAGATTACCTCTAAGATACACAACATAGCCACCAAATCTTCTATCATCTATACAAGATGCCCAATCAACATCTCAATAGCCCTACAAAGAGATTGATGTTGTTGGTGTAAGTGGAGACCATCTGAAATAGTCCCTTTGAGATCTCTCATCAATCTTTTACAAGCCTCTCCTCGTGCGTAGTAGTAGAAGCATGAATAAACTAGCTAAGTTTATTCAAAATGAAGGTCAAAATAGGCATGGTGAGGGTGAGATATTACAAGGCCCCCAAAGTGCTTTTGTAAAGTATTTTATCTTCAAATGGTTCTCCTTAATTTAAAGACAATTTAGTAGATGAGCTAGTTGGATTTAGAGGCTTTTGTGTGAAGTTTAACAAGAACATCTGTGATATATTTTGTTTGGTAGAGATACATTTTAGTAGCTTCTTTAGAAATCTCCACCCTAAGAAAGTAAGGGACGGAACCTAAGTCCTTTAAAGAAAATGAGATGTTCAAGTCTGATATAAGTTGATGGATTAGATCAGAGTTAGGACTTATAACAAGGATATCATTAACATACTCTTGAGCTTTTATGCCTGAAATAAAACTCAAATTCAACGTAATCTTATTTGCTATCAATAAAAGATGGCATATCATTTTTGCACTATTGTCGATTACTTTGCTTACATGTTTATTTCATGATCACTTGTTTAATATATAAATTCTTCTAAATTCTAAATATATAGTTATTTACAATTATAATATTGTCACCGCAGTAAAAAGTAATTGTGATCATTATATGCTTCAAACTATTTTAAGTCTCAAGATTTATTAGTGCATTGGATTTACACTGACGTGATAATCAACAAAGTGGTTTACTTACACTTAGACACTTTCCCTACTTTGATAACTTCGGTGTTGAAGCCCTGGATGTAGTTTCTTAAACTTTCTTCTCTTTCTTGCATCACATTGGTGATACTAAGGCATAATGTTATCATGCAGTCTGATGTTGTTTAAGGAATTCAACTGAAAAGTTGCATCCAAGATGTGATTGTTGGAATTTATTTTACCAGGATCTTAGATCTACTCACAAGTATGTTGTTTAACAACCTAAATATGAACTTTCTAAAACGATAAAATAAACACATATAAAGTTAAGAAAACCTTACATTGATGCAGCGGAATTAATGTCTCCTTCCACTCAGATCTCTAACCCTTGTATCCTTTCTGTCGCAGAGTATTATCAAGATCTGAGCACGAATGTCCTTCTCTTTGTGTGTGATCCTTCACAGTCTTCCAATCTATGATTGAGTTACCACTTGCTGTGTGTGGGCACTTACTCTATCACTAAGGTTCGAAATTTATGAAGAAGAAAAGAGAGAGAGTGATTTCGGCCAAAGAAGAGAAAGGGGAGGCTCAGTTTTTCTGAAGAGAAATTTTCTGACAGAAAAGGTTATTCAAAGTTATGATTTTGACTGAGTCATCACTTTCTATTTATAGGCAACTACTAGGTTTAGGTTAGGAATTATTTGGCATTAAAATAATGAAAATATCAATTTGAAAAACCACTATAAGTGGCCGGCCATGGTGTGTGTAATGGGCCCCACTTGGTTTTGCAGTTTTTACAAATTTTATTTCTATTTTCTTAAAAACGCTAATTTTCTAATTCTAGCCATTTAAATGCCAAAACTAATTATTTAATAACTAAAATAGATTATTAAATAATATTGTCATTTAATTTAATTATTAATTAGACATATAAAGTCCATTAATAAATAAATAAACCTAGAATCTCTTTTCTTTACAATTTCGCCCCTGCTTAGTGAAAATTCACAAATCAGACATAGTCTAACTTTAGAATTATAATTGATTAATCACGAATAAATTATTGAGTCTTACAAGCAGTATGTTCTCAACTAGAATGGGGACCATGGATCTATATGCTGAGCTTCCAATAAGTGAACCGAATTTACTAAGTAAATTCCTACTTATTAATTCTTCGTTGAATCCACTCTTAGAACTTAGAATTGCACTCTCAGACTTATATAGAGCATATTATATGTTCCACGATATAGATATGCTATCTCATTTAACCATTGTTATAATCTTATTGTGATCAAAGATCCTCTATATAGATGATTTACATCGAGATGGGATAATTTTACCGTTCTCACCCCTCAATGTATTTTGCCCCTTAAAACACTTAGCTACCTGTAAATGATGTTTAGTGATCTAAGAATTAGTCACTTAAACAAGAGCTCATCCATTTACTTCTACTTGCTAAGCTCGAAGGAAATCATCACTTGACTTCTATACACTAGTAGAAGCTATAGATTCCATATTTATGTTCAGCACTCCCACTCAATCATACTATCATGTTCCCAAAATATACGTATCACCCTGACCCAAAAGTAGGCTTAACTAATAAATCAAAGAACATGAATAGCACTCCTGAGTTGAGCCTAAGCATATCAGGATTTAGATTCTTTTAATCTTAAGATCAACTACTGATATTGACTTGGAAAGATATAACGATAAGTTTATAATATCTTAACTAAGTTGCAATATCGGTCCAGTCCAATGTATACTCCATACATTCGAAACTAGTATACTTTACTAATGTCCTGGAAAGAACATAACACTTACTCCAAATGTAAGTACACATCATCGCTGATTATCACATTAGTGTAAATCCAAAACACTGATGTAACAGGGACTTAGTCTTTTGATTCATATGATCACGATCACATTCCACTGTGTTGACGATACTGTAATTGTGAATAAACATATGATCTGGATTTAATTGATTTTGCGTATAAATGTAATAAACATATTAAACCATTAGCATGTAAAATTCATGCAAACATAAATCACTTCAAATTTCTTATATTGATAACTAATCAGATTGTAAAGGGTTTTATTTAGGGCACAAAACCCAACAAACTCCCACTTGCACTAACATAAAACAAAGTATAAAGACCGCATATGATTAATACTTTGGATTATTAAATAATTAGGGTTTATGTATGAGATTTTGTTATTATTAATAAAAATACAAATTATGGGAATTTATTTGAGTTCGTATATGTTTATTATGCTATTTATGTAAATTTCTCAATTTCTGTGATTGTGTTCGGAAGCTGTGGAAAGCGACGTTGGGCCTATAGAGAGTCATATTTTATATGATTTAGAATTTATTCGGGGTATCATTGTTAGATATTTGAAGCGTTGGAGTTTCCGGGGGTTTGAAAATGACTTAATTACCCTTATGGGTTAGTAGCTAATTAGTAAATAGCTAGAGGGGTAAACTGGTCTTTTTGAGTTTAGCCTTGTTTTGTCTTTTATGGTGATATATGCTGAATATAGGTTTAATATTATTTCAAAAGAAAAAGAAAGAAGGAACCTAATGGCTAAAATAGAAAATTGAGAAAAACCTAGACTTTTCCTAAGTCTTTCTCTCCTTCTCTTTCGAACCACCAAGCTTTGCAAGGAAAGAGGGATTTCTTTGCTGTAATTCTCAAAGTTCTAGCAAGAATTTGATACTCAAATCAAGGTATGAACCCCTAGGTATTTTATTGAGTTTTAACTAACTTTAGGTTGTGTATAGCATGACTTTTGGTGTTTAAGTCGCTGTATGTTCTAAGGGGGTTTGATTTGGTAATCTGGAGATTGTTTGATATTGGTTAAATTAGTTTGAACTGGAATTATGGGTTGAATTGAGATTGAGCAAAGTTTGAGCTTAAGAACTCAAACATAGCTCTCTAATGGTGGACTTGGATTTTGTGTGTTTTGATGAGTTCTATTGCTTGGGTTTGGTGTAGTATAATGCATATAGGTATTCTGGAAGTTTTGGGAAGATTTGGGATTGATTTGATTTAAGGGGAAGAATTTTTGGGTTCCCAGCTCAGAAGCGGAATTCCGGTTCCTGGGGGCCTGCTGCAATTGGTCGACCGGTTGGTGCCAGGAACCGGACTTTCGGTTGGCAACCGGTCTGCCGGTTGGGGCTTTTTCCCGAGCCTTAGTTTTTCCCATTTTTCCGTAATTTAGGGTATTGGCATCCTAATTATCGATAGGGTTAATCTTAGTTTAGATTTTACATCCCCGATAAGTTTTTAAGCGTGTCTCTCATCGAGTTCTCAATATTATGATTTAGGGCCCTGTAAAGCGTCGAGCTGCAATTTCCACTCAGGCTGACCGGCACACTTGAGCACGGAACGAGGTAAGATAGCATAAGAATATATATATGAATGTATGCTTGTTTTGTATGTTTGCACTACTAGCACTAAATGAATGTGATTTAAGAGTGTTAGTATAGTCTGACATATTTGTATGGCTACAGTGTTACCAACACAAGTACCAGGGGGTGCGTTGTGCCTGTGGCACAACACTTAGTAGTTTTGGGAGTACAATTAAGGCTCTACCAACACGAGTACAGGGTTGGTACTTTAGTGCATTGGTACAGTAGTCGTACTTCCCTTAAGAACGTTCTTATCCATTTGGTGAGCTCACTTGTTGAGCTCAGGACGGCTTAATCATAGAGCCGGCGTCGCATTATTTTTATATATATCTTGCATATCTTACAGCCTTTATGGATCTCATGAATAGGGTATTCAAGGATTTCCTCGATAATTTTGTAATTGTGTTTATCGACGATATTCTTGTATACTCTCGGTCAGTAGCAGAACATGAGCAACATCTTCGAATGGTTATGCAGCGACTTAGAGATCATAAGCTCTATGGAAAGTTCAAAAAGTGTGAGTTCTGGCTGTCACAAGTGTCCTTTCTGGGACATATTGTTGGGAAAGACGGGATTATGGTTGATCCAGGGAAGATCGAGGCGGTAAAAAATTGGCCTAGACCTAAAACAGTCACTGAAATTCGAAGTTTCCTCAGTTTAGCGGGTTATTATCGACGTTTTGTGGAAGGTTTTTCCAAGATTGCAATGCCGTTATCCGAGTTAACTAGGAAGAACCAGTGATTTATATGGTCAGGTAAGTGTGAAAAGAGTTTTCAAGAGCTGAAGCAACGGTTGATTACAGCTCCTGTCCTTGCCCTGCCATCTGATCAAGAGAAGTTTGTGGTGTATTGTGATGCATCAAGGCAAGGTTTGGGCTGTGTGTTAATGCAGGCAGATAGCGTCATAGCCTATGCTTCTCGACAATTGAAAGATTATGAGCAGCGTTACCCAACTCACGACTTGGAACTTGCAGCAGTGTTGTTCGCCTTGAAAATTTGGCGACATTACTTATATGGTGAAAGGTGTAAGATATATACTGACCACAAAAGTCTCAAGTACTTTTTCACTCAGAAGGATCTGAACATGAGGCAGAGAAGGTGGTTAGAGTTGGTGAAAGACTATGACTGTGAAATCCTGTATCACCCTGGAAAGGCAAATGTTGTGGCTGATGCCTTAAGTCGAAAAGGACCTGATCAGATATCCAACATGGTCATGATTTCTCCTCAGTTAGCCTCAAAGATGACTAGGGCAAACATTGAGTTGGTGACTGAAAAATTATTTAATCTGACACTTCAGTCAGATTTGTTGGAAAGAATCAGAGTGGCTCAATAAGCTTAAGAAAGAAATTCTGGAAGAAGCTCATACTACCCCTTACTCATTACATCCAGGAACCACCAAAATGTATCACGATTTGAAGCCATATTTTTGGTGGTATGGGATGAAGAGGGATGTGGATTACGTCACTAAGTGCTTAACCTGTCAGCAAATGAAAGCCGAGCATCAATGACCGGCAGGGTTACTTCAGCCATTAACACTTCCAGAATGGAAGTGGAAAGACATTGCGATGGACTTTGTGGTTAGCTTGCCTAGAACCACAAGAATGTACGACTCAGTTTGGGTCGTGGTGGATCGCTTTACAAAGTCAACGCATTTCTTACTTGTTAAAGTAACCTATATAGTAGAGCAGTATGCTGATTTGTATATAAAGGAAATTGTTCGTCTTCATGGGGTACCGAAATCTATCGTTTCAGATAGAGACCCTAAATTTACATCAAAGTTTTGGGTGAGTTTACAAAAGGCTATGGGAACTAATCTGAAATTCAGCACAACCTTTCATCCTCAAACAGATGGGCAATCTGAGCGAACTATTTAAATGCTTGAAGACTTGTTATGAGCTTGTGTCATGGATTTTGGTTGGTGCCAGGAACTGGACTTCCGGTTGGCAACCGGTCTGCCGGTTGGGGCTTTTTCCCGAGCCTTAGTTTTTCCCGTTTTTCCGTAATTTAGGGTATTGGCATCCTAATTATCGATAGGGTCAATCTTTGTTTGGATTTTACATCCCCGTTAAGTGTTTCGTGTCTCTCATCGAGTTCTCAATATTATGATTTAAGGTCCTGTAAAGCGTCGAGCTGCAATTTCCACTCAGGCTGACCGGCACACTTGAGCACGGAACGAGGTAAGATAGCATAAGAATATATATATGAATGTATGCTTGTTTTTTATGTTTGCACTACTAGCGCTAAATGAATGTGATTTAAGAGTGTTAGTATAGTGTGACATATTTGTATGGCTACAGTGTTACCAACACGAGTACCAGGGGGTACGTTGTGCCTGTGGTACAACGCTTAGTAGTTTCGGGAGTACAATTAAGGCTCTACCAACACGAGTACAGGGTTGGTACTTTAGTGCATTGGTACAGTAGTCGTACTTCCCTTAAGAACGTTCTTATCCATTTGGTGAGCTCACTTGTTGAGCTCAGGACGGCTTAATCATAGAGCCGGCGTCGCATTATTTTTATATATATCTTGCATATCTTACTGAGTCTATTGGCTCATCAGTTTGCTACCTTATGTAGGTAAAGGAAAAGAAAAGCTGGAGGAACAGTGAGATAGAGCTCGGCAGTGATTGTACATATCGCGGTAGTGCAACCTGGAGGGTTTCGGTCTTTTACTATTTTGGAGTTTGTATTTTGATGTTGCATGCTAACGAGTTTAAAAAAAAATATATTATATGTACATATTAGTAAACTGCTTTTAAATTGTATTTTGATACTCGGGATCCCGATCCATATACGTATAAAGTTATAATATAACCAAGTTAACTTTAGTATTTAAAAATATTTAAATGCGGGCGTTACAGTTAGGTATCAGAGCCACCAGGTTGTCCACTGAAGACCGTCAAGATATGTACAATCAAGGCCAGTGTCGAGCTCAACTCACGGTTCCGTAAGCTTTATTTCTTTTTGCAAACTGTTTAAAGATATGTTGTATGTATGATTAAATAGATGTTATAAACCCTAATTGCGGTCTTAAAAATATTTTGACCACTATCTGACCTACGTGCCTTGTGGGTTTGCAGGCTAAGTCCTAATAATGGACGCCCAACGAAACGTTCAAAGGCAGGGTGAAATGGTTGAGACCGGAGGTGGTCGGGGTGGTAGAAATCCCCAAAACCCCCGTGGACGCAGTAGAGGCCGCGGTCGTGTCCCGAGAGGTGGACAGGAGAATCCACCTCAGGCCCCGGTTGATTGGGAACAAAGGTTCTCTGAGATGCAAACTAGAATTGAGCAACAAGAAGAAGAGATCCGACGACTCAGGCAACGGGATGCTCCTGTTGAGCTTCCCCCGCAACCGCCTGCTGCAGTTCCTGCAGCCCCTGCGGTGCCAGCTGAGCAACATGTTGCTGGTAATTGTATGGAGCCTTTATATGAGAGATTCAGATAGCAAGCACCTCCAGTATTTCTGGGAGGTCCTGATGCTCTTAAGCCTAAACAGTGGTTGACCGTTATCGAAAGAATATTGAATTTCATGGGAGTGGTCGGAAATGACAGAGTGGCATGTGCCACGTTTCAATTTCAAGAGGATGCCTTGATTTGGTGGGAGATGGTATCCCTCACCAGGGATGTGGCCAGAATGACCTGGGAGGAGTTCCGGGCATTGTTCAATGCTAAATACTATAATGAAGTAGTTCGCAGTGCAAAGCGGAAAGAATTTTTTGAGTTGGTACAAGGAGAGGGAATGTCTGTGACTGAATACACAACCAAGTTTGATCGCTTGGCTAAGTTAGCCTCTGGAATTGTACCAACAGATTTTAGCAAGAAGGAGAAGTACTTGGCTGGACTAAATGCCAAGATCCGGCATGATTTGGTTATTACAACGAATGATACCACAACTTATGCAGAAATGGTTCACAAGGCTCTTCGAGCTGAAGGAGCAGTTAAGTTTTTGCAAGAAACCCGAGAGCCTCTTGGTGTCGGTGGGACCACTACTCTCCCTATTTCTGGCTCTGGAGAAGAGAGTGTTGATTCTACTTTTGAGCAGAAGAAAAGAACTTTCCCATCTTCGGGAAGTTCAGGGCAAGGAAAAAGGTTTAGAGGAAATCAGAATAGAGGGGGGCGTCAGACTTACTCCTATCCAGAGTGCCCGCGTTGCAAGAAGCATCACCCCGGGACTTGTAACCGGAGAGCCTGCTTCCAGTGTGGTTCGGTGGGGCATCTCAAGAAAGACTGTCCTCAGTTGAAGAAAGAGGAACCAAAGCCTAAGGTCAAACATGCGCCTGCACCTGCTCGTGTATTTGCTATAACTCAGGCTGATGCTGCTGCCAGCCCTTCAGTAGTTTCAGGTCAGCTTCTAATCAAGGGTTTTGTCTGTACTGTTTTATTTGATTCGGGTGCTACTCGATCTTATGTGTCATCAAGAGTTCTTGATCAGCTTGATAGACCTAGTGATATTTTTGAGACGGGGTTTGGGACCCTGTTGCCTAATGGGGAATTAGTTATTTCAAGAAAGTGGGTTAGATCAGTGTTAATTAGAATTGAAGATAAAGAAATGAGCGCTGATCTTGTGGACTTACCATTGGTCGAGTTCGACATCATACTTGGTATGGACTTTTTGTCTAAATATTCTGCTAGTATTGATTGTAAACGAAAAATGGTAACTTTTGAACCGCAGAATGAGGAACCATTTGTCTTTGTTGGTTCGGTCCAAGGTTCTCGTGTTCCAAGAATCTCAGCATTGAAAGCTAGGGATTTGCTACGCAGTGGATGTGTTGGATTTCTAGCAGTGGTAGTGGATTCCAGTAAACATGTATTACTTGGACCCGAAGAGTATAAGTGGTTAAAGAATTCCTGGATGTATTTCCAGAAGAATTACCTGGGTTACCACCTCAGCGAGAGATAGATTTCATCATTGATTTGATTCTTGGAGCAGAACCTGTTTCGAAAGCACCCTATCGAATGGCACCTGCTGAGTTAAAGGAACTGAAGATACAACTTCAAGGGATGCTGGATCTAGGGTTCACTCGGCCTAGTGCGTCACCTTGGGGAGCTCCAGTTCTGTTTGTAAAGAAGAAAGATGGGACTCTTCGGATGTGTATCGACTATCGGGAGCTGAATAAGTTAACTGTTAAAGATAAATATCCTTTGCCTAGAATTGACGATCTATTTGATCAACTTCAGGGCAAAATGGTATTTTCTAAGATTGACATGAGGTCTGGATATCATCAGTTGAGAATTCGAGAGGAGGATATTCCAAAGACAGCCTTCCGAACCAGGTATGGTCATTATGAATTCCTGGTTATGTCGTTTGGATTAACAAATGCTCCGGCAGCCTTTATGGATCTCATGAATAGGGTATTCAAGGATTTCCTCGATAATTTTGTAATTGTGTTTATCGACGATATTCTTGTATACTCTCGGTCAGTAGCAGAACATGAGCAACATCTTCGAATGGTTATGCAGCGACTTAGAGATCATAAGCTCTATGGAAAGTTCAAAAAGTGTGAGTTCTGGCTGTCACAAGTGTCCTTTTTGGGACATATTGTTGGGAAAGACGGGATTATGGTTGATCCAGGGAAGATTGAGGCGGTAAAAAATTGGCCTAGACCTAAAACAGTCACTGAAATTCGAAGTTTCCTCAGTTTAGCGGGTTATTATCGACGTTTTGTGGAAGGTTTTTCCAAGATTGCAATGCCGTTATCCGAGTTAACTAGGAAGAACCAGTGATTTATATGGTCAGGTAAGTGTGAAAAGAGTTTTCAAGAGCTGAAGCAACGGTTGATTACAGCTCCTGTCCTTGCCCTGCCATCTGATCAAGAGAAGTTTGTGGTGTATTGTGATGCATCAAGGCAAGGTTTGGGCTGTGTGTTAATGCGGTGCATAGCGTCATAGCCTATGCTTCTCGACAATTGAAAGATTATGAGCAGCGTTACCCAACTCACGACTTGGAACTTGCAGCAGTGTTGTTCGCCTTGAAAATTTGGCGACATTACTTATATGGTGAAAGGTGTAAGATATATACTGACCACAAAAGTCTCAAGTACTTTTTCACTCAGAAGGATCTGAACATGAGGCAGAGAAGGTGGTTAGAGTTGGTGAAAGACTATGACTGTGAAATCCTGTATCACCCTGGAAAGGCAAATGTTGTGGCTGATGCCTTAAGTCGAAAAGGACCTGATCAGATATCCAACATGGTCATGATTTCTCCTCAGTTAGCCTCAAAGATGACTAGGGCAAACATTGAGTTGGTGACTGAAAAATTATTTAATCTGACACTTCAGTCAGATTTGTTGGAAAGAATCAGAGTGGCTCAATAAGCTTAAGAAAGAAATTCTGGAAGAAGCTCATACTACCCCTTACTCATTACATCCAGGAACCACCAAAATGTATCACGATTTGAAGCCATATTTTTGGTGGTATGGGATGAAGAGGGATGTGGATTACGTCACTAAGTGCTTAACCTGTCAGCAAATGAAAGCCGAGCATCAATGACCGGCAGGGTTACTTCAGCCATTAACACTTCCAGAATGGAAGTGGAAAGACATTGCGATGGACTTTGTGGTTAGCTTGCCTAGAACCACAAGAATGTACGACTCAGTTTGGGTCGTGGTGGATCGCTTTACAAAGTCAACGCATTTCTTACTTGTTAATGTAACCTATATAGTAGAGCAGTATGCTGATTTGTATATAAAGGAAATTGTTCGTCTTCATGGGGTACCGAAATCTATCGTTTCAGATAGAGACCCTAAATTTACATCAAAGTTTTGGGTGAGTTTACAAAAGGCTATGGGAACTAATCTGAAATTCAGCACAACCTTTCATCCTCAAACAGATGGGCAATCTGAGCGAACTATTTAAATGCTTGAAGACTTGTTATGAGCTTGTGTCATGGATTTTGGTTGGTGCCAGGAACTGGACTTCCGGTTGGCAACCGGTCTGCGCTTTTTCCCGAGCCTTAGTTTTTTCCGTTTTTCCGTAATTTAGGGTATTGGCATCCTAATTATCGATAGGGTCAATCTTTGTTTGGATTTTACATCCCCGTTAAGTGTTTCGTGTCTCTCATCGAGTTCTCAATATTATGATTTAGGGCCCTGTAAAGCGTCGAGCTGCAATTTCCACTCAGGCTGACCGGCACACTTGAGCACGGAACGAGGTAAGATAGCATAAGAATATATATATGAATGTATGCTTGTTTTTTATGTTTGCACTACTAGCGCTAAATGAATGTGATTTAAGAGTGTTAGTATAGTGTGACATATTTGTATGGCTACAGTGTTACCAACACGAGTACCAGGGGGTACGTTGTGCCTGTGGTACAACGCTTAGTAGTTTCGGGAGTACAATTAAGGCTCTACCAACACGAGTACAGGGTTGGTACTTTAGTGCATTGGTACAGTAGTCGTACTTCCCTTAAGAACGTTCTTATCCATTTGGTGAGCTCAATTGTTGAGCTCAGGACGGCTTAATAATAGAGCCGGCATCGCATTATTTTTATATATATCTTGCATATCTTACTGAGTCTATTGGCTCATCAGTTTGCTATCTTGTGTAGGTAAAGGAAAAGTAAAGCTGGAGGAACATTGAGATAGAGCTCGGCAGTGATTGTACATATCGTGGCAGTGCAACCTGGAGGGTTTCAGTCTTTTACTATTTTGGAGTCTGTATTTTGATGTTGCATGCTAACCAGTTTTAAAAAAAATATTATATGTACATATTAGTAAACTGCTTTTCAATTGTATTTTGATACTCGGGATCCCGATCCATATATTTATAAAGTTATAATATAACCAAGTTAACTTTAGTATTTAAAAATATTTAAATGCGGGCGTTACACAAAGTGTGCAAATAAGTCAATCTGATGTCTTGATCTTTAGATCAAGTGTAGTATATTTGAATCCACCCAAACTTCTGGAAACTAGTTCATAAATACATTTTATAAACATCCTTTACTATATGCTTTACTCATCAAGGGATACTGAAATCCTTTACTATTTTAAAGTACATCTGAATGAACAGAAGACATATCTCTCATATTTTAAAATATGGAATTGAGATAATAGAGCGTAGACTTTTCTTCAATAAAATAACTTTCTGGTAATTTCGAATTTACAAAGTTATAATTCTTCCCTGGTAGAGCTTGAATTATTATAGAATAGTTCCTCCACCCCCAAAGTAACCACCATCTCATAATTTCGAATGAGTTGGTGAAGATACAAGGATAACTGATATACAATTCCTTAATATCTAACATATAGATCACTTTCATAAACCTTTCTTGAATATCTTCTAATGTTCGTTATTTGATTATATCTCAGATAGCTCCCACTCAATAGCAGATGTCTGGTTAAATAATGCATTTAACCTCTTTATTGTTTGGAGAGTTATCTAGTTGTGACTTATTAGTCTGAAACTTTAAGTTAAGACTAAGTCATCAACATAGCAGACTAGTATTTGAAGTGCAAAATACATGCCAGAGATTAAGTAATCAAAATTAAGATACCATAAAATTTTATGAGGATTAAGAATTCATAGTTCAAGTCATTCGAATAGACTGAACTAGAGTTCTTGTATCTTATTCTCATTTCTCATAATTCTGATAAGTTATATCTATCCACATGAATGGTTAGATTTGCTTTTCAGTAGTGTTCTTAAGTTCCAATCACAAGTGTCAACCTAATGAAGATGGCTAAAGAATTTTAAAATTCTCCCACTCAATTAAGGTAGTGTGAAACATTATCAAAGAACTTTTATAGGTATCAATTTTTACTACAACAGTAAAACGAATTGGAACATACAATCAAGATCAAGGATTTATATTGATAATAACTAAGTCATTATATTACTACCATGTTTAAAGAAAATATGTGTTACATAGGGTATTGTGGAGTAAACTCCACCCCTAAGTATATAGAGATTATGATCCACCCCTAAAGGTTGTAAAGATCATGATTCTTTAAGTGTAATAGAGTTAATGTGGAGTTGAAAATAATCCAGAGTTCATTAGATATAAAAGATCGTTGAATTGCATAGTTTTCTTAACTTTTCTCCACCCCTATCAGATCAAAAGATCTTTTTATTAAACAAATTCTTAATAATTGTATTAGAATTAACAATTATTAATAAACATAGAAATAATTTCTAGTGTTTATGTAATCTAACTCTATGAAGAGTTGTAAATATTATAGAATTTGCATCAATAATAAAAACACTTACACATACAAACATATAAATATAATGTGGTAATAGATAAAGTAAATGAAGTTCAATCTCATAAATTGCAATTGGTTTGAATAGAAAATTAAAATAAAATTTATTAATAAAAAAAATGTATTGCAACAATATGAGAAAAACAGAGATAAAAATCCCTCACTAAAATTCGAAATCCAAATTGTCTTTAAACTAAAACAATTAATTCAAAAAATAGATAAAAGAGCTTCATCTTCATCTTGGACGACTTCACCCTTTGTCCAGCTTTCCGATCCAACTCATCTGAGTTCAAGTAGCTTGGCCTATAAGAAGAAGAAACAAATAAACAAAGTTAGTCCAGAATCATAAATCTAATTGGATAATAATTCACTAAAACTCTTAAAGTTCATAGAAAGAAATACCTTGTTTCTTTGCAAGAAGTTTAGGACATTGGGGTTTCCAATGACCTTTCTCATTGCAGTAGAAACACTTTCCTTTAAGTGTATCACCAGAAGCAGCAGCCTTTTTGTTTTTCATGGCTTTTGCACGCTTCTTGGTGTTTTTCCACTTCTTCTTCGATTTGGGTTTAGAAGCAGAGGCAACATTTGCTTCCGGTTTGACCGTCCCATTACCATTCCCAAAATTTTGAGGCTTACTCCCTTTCTTCTTGGGTCCTCCAATCAAATTTTCATAAGTCTGAAGGTCATTGACTAATTCATGAAAGTCTATGTCCTTCTTATTCATGACATAATTTGATGTATAGGGAAGAAATGCTGGAGTCAGACTATTCAAGATAAGGCTTACTTGAGTAGTATGATCCATTTCAGCACCATGATCCTGGGCTTCTTGGAAATAACTTGCCATGAGGAGAACATGATCACGCACATTTTGATGGGGTTCCATCCGTGCATTGATATATTTCTTAGTCGCGTCAAAGCGAGACTGAAGAGATGCCCTACCGAATAGCTCAGTTAACTTCGTCATTACTTCAGCAGCCTTTTCGATTTTAGAAAACCGAGTTTTAAGGGTGTCAACCATGCTGGAAAGCATAAAGTATAGAGCTTTGTCATTTGCTTTCTGCCAACGCTCATACTTTTCTTTCACAGCTTTGGATGCATTATCCCCCGGCACTTCAGGAGACGGCTCAGTTAACACAAACAAGGCACTTTCTCCTATGAGAGCAATATTAATGTTCTCATTCCATTTTGGAAAGTTAGATCCATTTAGCTTATTTTCAGTCAACAGTGATAACATGGAATTCATCATGATTAAACAGGATACTACAAAATAATAGAAAACAATAAATAGAAATCAATAATGGTTTAACACAAAATCAATTCAGAAATTATAAGCATATAGCATATAGGAATGATAAGAGAAAATACTAAAAAATACAATCCTAAATAATTTCCAAGGTTTTTCAACAAACTGATATCAATGTCCCGTTTAGGCGAGAGTCAAAGCTACCATCTATTGAATAGAGTTGTTAGCTCATCTAAAATGTTAAACATTCTAGCAACCTTTTATTCGATCAAGATTAGAATCCAGCGTTTTCCGGTTTAGGCGAGAGTCAAGGCTATTCTATCTTATGAGCTTCTACCATTGTTTCATAATTTGCAAGTCAAATATGGTCGCCACCATTAGGGTGATCCATACCATATAAAACACTTACAAACTACTTATCTTTCGAGATTAAACGGTGCGAAATTGCTAATGAACGTTCCTCCATTAGGGAGGATTACTCACTAAAACAAACGCGATGTAAAACCAACAATGGAGATCGAATATCTTAATAATAATAAAGCTCATTCTTTAAAATGTATTTTCTTTATTATTCTAATAAAATATATTCATTTAATTCGAATTTAGAATTAAAAATTCTAAATAAGAATTTAATTTAATATTTATAAAATTATACTTAGATGGTGATTGAAATAAAATGAATTATTTCCATCTTAGTAGTAATTTTGAATTATAAATATTAAGAAAAATTAATTTAAGTTGTATTAATTTAAATTAATTAGCAACTTAAAATAAATTTTTATAAGAATATATTTATTGTATTTTGAAAAATAAAGTATAAAACTATATTTTCGAAATACTAAATAATAAATACTTAGAAAAAATAATTCAAGCAAAAATATCACCTATTTAGATTTTCCTTTGACTAATTAATTCAATTTCTAATAATGTACTTTAATTCATTTATTTTAAATTAATCAATAAATGAAAAAATTATTGATTTAAGTTGGTCCAAGAATTAATTAAAATAAATAATTAATTTACAACTTAATCTATTTTTCAAGATGAGTTCAAATCTTCTTGCATAAATAAAATGCGATTTCGAAATTGATTAATAAAATAAAAAAAAAATATATTTTGAAAATTATTTAAGTTGAAAAAGATTAAATTTCAACCTAAAAATAATTTTCTATTTAATTAAGTGTCATGAAAAATAAATATTTAAATATCATGATGAAAATCAACTTAGATATTTAATTTTCAATTTAATTAAATGTATCAAATTCAAGAAATAAATAATTAAGTGTAGAGAAAGCTTAATTATTAATTTCTAGTTTAATACTAGGAAAAAATATACTTAAATTAAATTGTACCAAAATTAATTATTTAAATAATTAATTTCACAATGTATAATATTTTCCTATTTAAATATTAGAAATAATAAGCAGTCTAGATATAACTATCTAGAAAATATCTTATTTGTCTAAGTATCTTTTCAACAAAAATTTGAAAACTATCTAATTTAAGTTGTATAGAAAAAATCTAGAACTTAAATATTTTCAAATTTAGATTTAATTAAATATTAAAAATTAAGTTATAACCACTTACTTTGAAAAATATTCCATTTTAAGTTTAAAACTAACTTAAAAAATATCTTAAGAATCTTTAATAACTAATGCCTAGAATTCCTCAACTTAATTTTAAATTTAAATAAAATATTCAAATTTAAGTTAGATATGAAAAATCAGTTAAAATAATTAATTTATAACTTAAATAAGAATATTTCATTAAATAAGCTCCAGAAAGAATCTAGTTAGTTAAAATTCTTTATTTAATTAAATACAAGAAAAATACAAATAGTTTGTCAAGAAATAATATCTAAAACTAAAAGTGTTTTTCTTAAAATTAACTTTAAAATATTAAAATGAAAATAAATTTCATATATTTTAAAAGTTAATTATGTTGCTAATTCAATTTTATTAGGTTAAACTAATTTAATTAACCTAGCACAGTTATTCAAATCAAGCAAATGAGCCTTCACAATTGGGGTAGTTCATGTGAGGGGGTGTTGGGTTCAGTATGTCGTACCCACTTCTATGGCTCCCAACTCTCACACAAGGCCCAAAAGAGAGGAATTTAACCTTAAAATAAATAACTGTTATTAATTGAATAGATCCAAAAACTAAATGGACCTAAATAAAATCTATCATGGTGTGACATTTTATGTAGCAACAACCTATATGCATCTATATAATAAAATAAACATATAGGCTCACACAGGCACACATTTGGATGGATCCTATCATGTTGCTAGGTCATACACAGATGAAAGAAGATTGTAAAATTTACTTGTTACAGATTATTTAATTGACCAAGGGAGCAAAAAGTTAAAATCAGATCATTGGATCTGTCAACAAGTTAACCATGGCTATTTGCAATCAAGTAATAATAGGTTTTAAAAACTTACAAACAAGCTAAAACCACATACTCCTGCAACAAGGTTAGCTGGATAGTTGGATGTAGGATTTATTTAATTTTTAAATAATTAAATTTCGAAAAATAATAAAATAATAAAAAATTTAATTTTCGAATTTTAAAAAAAAATATTTATTTTTCGAAATTAATAATAAAATAATATTTAAAATTAAACCTACAATTTTGAAAAATTAGGTTTCAACTAACCTAAATATCATTTCAAAATTTGCTAACTACTTTTAAAATATTTAATGTTATTTTATAAATAAAAATTAAAAAAAGATAAATAAATATCTTTTTTCAGATTTTAGATTTAATTTAAATAAATAAAATGACAAAATTTAAAAGTTAGCAAAATATCTTACATCTATTTAAAATATCATGATTATAGTTATCTTATTTTAAATTTAAATAAGGTCAAATTATTTAAAAAAAATATTTAATTTAAAAAATTTAATATCTGACCTTAAATTTAAAAATAAGATAATATAATCAAATTTAAAAATAAGATAGATAATTAAGCAAAAAGATAGATATTTACTATTTTCAAATTCAAATTACAGTAATATCATGAATTAAATTAAAAAAAATATTAATTAATTTAATTATGATAATAAAAATAACATGTTAAATCCATGAAAAAGCATGAAAAATCGAAGAAAAACAAAAAAAAAATGCGAGCTGTACAGACAGTATGCTGAGCATACTGTCCGCGCGCGCTCAAAGGGCTGCAAGGGCGAGGAATCACGGCGCAGGGGGAAATCTGCATGATTTCCGCGCGAGGATGGGGGCTTCAGATAGGCGCTCGTCGAGCAGCTTGTCTGAATGCGTGCTGTCCGCGCGCGTGGCCCTGTTGCACGACGCTGATTTTTTCCGAAACTTCAAAAAATCATAACTAATTCAAATTAAATCGAAATTGAGTTCTGTAAAAAAGTAACTTGCTTAATTTTTTCTATACTATCCAATAAAAATAATTTCAGAAACAAAATTTCAATTATTTTTCACGAAAAATTAACAAACATCAATCAATCATCAAATAACACTCAATACAACATGAAACCATCCAAATAACAAACAATTGTTTTATAGTCCAAATTTCTTGCAAGAAAATCAATTACCATGGCTCTGAGGCCAGTTGTTGGAATTTATTTTACCAGGATCTTAGATCTACTCACAAGTATATTGTTTAACATCCTAAATATGAATTTTCTAAAACGATAAAACAAACACATATAAAGTTAAGAAAACCTTACATTGATGCAGCGGAATTAATGTCTCCTTCCACTCAGATCTCTAACCCTTGTATCCTTTCTGTCACAGAGTATTATCAAGATCTGAGCCCGAATGTCCTTCTCTTTGTGTGTGATCCTTCACAGTTTTCCATTCTATGATTGAGTTACCACTTGCTGTGTGTGGGCACTTACTCTATCACTAAGGTTCGAAATTTATGAAGAAGAAAAGAGAGAGAGTGATTTCGGCCAAAGAAGAGAAAGGGAAGGCTCAGTTTTTCTGAAGAGAAATTTTCTGACAGAAAAGGTTATTCAAAGTTATGATTTTGACTGAGCCATCACTTTCTATTTATAGGCAACTACTAGGTTTAGGTTAGGAATTATTTGGCATTAAAATAATGAAAATATCAATTTGAAAAACCACTATAAGTGGCCGTTCATGGTGTGTGTAATGGGCCCCACTTGGTTTTGCAGTTTTTACAAATTTTATTTCTATTTTCTCAAAAACGCTAATTTTCCAATTCTAACCATTTAAATGCCAAACCTAATTATTTAATAACTAAAATAGATTATTAAATAATATTGTCATTTAATTTAATTATTAATTAGACATATAAAGTCCATTAATAAATAAATAAACTTAGAATCTCTTTTCTTTACAATTTCGCCCCTGCTTAGTGAAAATTCACAAATCAGACATAGTCTAACTTTAGAATTATAATTGATTAATCACGAATAAATTATTGAGTCTTACAAGCAGTATGTTCTCAACTAGAATGGGGACCATGAATCTATATGCTGAGCTTCTAATAAGTGAACCGAATTTACTAAGTAAATTCCTACTTATTAATTCTTCGTTGAATCCACTCTTAGAACTTAGAATTACACTCTCAGACTTATATAGAGCATATTATATGTTCCACGATATAGATATGCTATCTCATTTAACCATTGTTATAATCTTATTGTGATCAAAGATCCTCTATATAGATGATTTACATCGAGATGGGATAATTTTACCGTTCTCACCCCTCAATGTATTTTGCCCCTTAAAACACTTAGCTACCTGTAAATGATGTTTAGTGATCTAAGAATTAGTCACTTAAACAAGAGCTAATCCATTTACTTCTATTTGCTAAGCTCGAAGGAAATCATCACTACACCAGTAGAAGCTATAGATTCCATATTTATGTTCAGCACTCCCACTCAATCATACTATCATGTTCCCAAAATATACGTATCACCTTGACCCAAAAGTAGGCTTAACTAATAAATCAAAGAACATGAATAGCACTCCTGAGTTGAGAGGATTTAGATTCTTTTAATCTTAAGATCAACTACTGATATTGACTTGGAAAGATATAACGATAAGTTTATAATATCTTAACTAAGTTGCAATATCGGTCCAGTCCAATGTATACTCCATACATTCGAAACTAGTATACTTTACTAATGTCCTGGAAAGAACATAACACTTACTCCAAATGTAAGTACACATCATCGCTGATTATCACATTAGTGTAAATCCAAAACACTGATGAAACAGGGACTTAGTCTTTTGATTCATATGATCACAATCACATTCCACTGTGTTGACGATACTGTAATTGTGAATAAACATATGATCTGGATTTAACTGATTTTGTGTATAAATGTAATAAACATATTAAACCATTAGCATGTAAAATTCATGCAAACATAAATCACTTCAAATTTCTTATATTGATAACTAATCAGATTGTAAAGGGTTTTATTTAGGGCACAAAACCCAACAGTGATCGCCCCTGGTCCTAGCCGTTTGAACCATTTATACGCAGTTCCTTTACATGTGATCACGAAAAAATTTACATCTTGCCTTACATGAAACCTTTTTTCATCTTCATCAGCTCATTAAATACATCGAGATGGTACTTTGGGTTAGTGGTACCATTATAAGGTGTCATCTGTGGCTCCTTGAAGTTCAATAGTTGTGGCTCCATTTGAATCTCCCTCGTGAGAGGTAATTCTTCATCAAAATCCTCATCATCATCCAAGTCTCGTTGTGTGGCGATAGCTATCTTTCGACGTAGGTCTTGCATTCCTGCCTCCAACTCCTTCATCCTCTCGCCCATCTTCTCTCGAGGGTTAGTGAGGGGAACTTTGGTCTTCTTTGTGGTTTTCATTGGACCATGCTCTTGGGGGAGCCATATGCGATGTGCCCTCTAATATGAGACCTCTTAGATAAGTCTCTTACTTAGGTTATGGGTGTTTCCCTCAGTGAAATCTCCTTACAGTGGGTAGGCTCGAGTTGTCTTGGGACAGTTTCCTTCCATATTCATCTCTTGGGGTGCTATTAGTGGATGACATGGAATCACATTTTCTTGCATATGCAGTTGAGATCTCGTTTCCCACTCGAAAACTTTTGTGACGGAAATGCGGGGCTTGGGTTTTGCCTTTGAGTTTGTCATTCAACACATTTTGCATACCAGCCACAGTAGTTTCTAGCCTCTTGTTCTTCTGGTGGAGGCCGCTTATTTCCTCTTCATAGCAGTGAACCCGAGAGCTTGAACTCATCAAGCACACTTGCTTTTCCTTTCTAGGTCCCTTTTCGGCGACAAGAGGTTGATGTCCTCTTACTGTGGTGACCGACTGGTTTTCATCTGAGTGAACTCCATTTTCTCAGAGGCGATGGGAATGTCTTGACATCTTGAAGATGATGGTGAATGGTTTAGGAACTAACGTAGCTAGCAATTGTTGTTCCCACAGACGGTGCCAAACTGTTGACGGTGAAAACTTGTCAACTAAACTTAGTTAGAAAATCAAATGCAAAGGGATGAAGATGAAAACTTAAGAAGAGCTCAAAACATAAAAAAGAAAATGGTATTGTATTGAATCTCTAAATTACCTTACAAATGATTCTTATCCAACCCCTTCTTCAATGGAAGAGAGAGGTATTTATAGGGAGCTCTAATGGCTCCAAAATACAAGTGTGTTAACCTGGAAACTTTTCTTGATGATGTCGATATCAATGTTTGATACGTGGCAAGAAGGGTGATGTAACGCCCTGAATAAATAGGCACGCTACCCAAAATACTTATGAAACCCTAATCCCCTAAACGGAATTACTAATCAAAATAGCGCAGAATTTAAACTTTTATATTAAACAGAATGAAAATAAACTTGTAATATATTTAAACTTTTAAAATAGTTGGGATCCCAAAAATATTTACAAACGCTATTACAAGTCATTTATTCCTAGCCGACCTAAACGGAAAAATAGAATTGAAAAGTTCATCACTGATAGACCCTTAACCCGCTTGGTCTGATATGGCCCGGACATGTACATTCTTCGCCCAGCTCCTGCACTCATGGCTGATGAGCAATAGTCTTACCCTTTCCTGCACAGTAGAGCACCTGTGAGCCAAGCCCAGCAAGACAGTATAAAACATATCAACAATATGCTCACCATATTATATAAACAACAATGCCATTCAAATTTGTCTGTGTGACACAGACCTGCATGTTGCGCTCACATGCCTATTTATGTCTACGTGGCGTAGACCTACGTGTTACGCTCACACGTCTAAATACAATAAGGCCTTAGAACAGTTCATCTCGGTTCTTGTTACCGAGTCCAACCTGATTATGCCTTGAATGCATAACCCTTAATCTCAACATATATATTTATCACATAATTAATGGTGCCACTGCACTATTTGCCTATTTGTTATAGACCTGCGTGTTACGCTCACACGCCTATATATGTCTATGTGGCATAGACCTACGTGTTGCTCTCACACGTCTATATATGTCTATGTGGCATAGACCTACGTGTTACGCTCACACGTCTATTTACAATAAGGCCTTAGTAAGGTTTATCTCGGTTATAATTACCGAGTCTAACCTGGTTATGCCTTGCTCGCATAACTCTATTCATATATATTTACGTAATCCATACATTACGTTCTTTCAGTGGTTTATCCTGATAATATATACCAGGTCTAACCAAGTTATGTCTTATACACATAACTCTTGATATATATATATATATACATACATTCCATATACACTGTAACATATAAAATCTTAGGGTAATAACCCTAACTTGCATACCAAATAGTCTCTCATATAACATATTATTGCATGCTCAAAATAACACTTATAGAGACTAATAACCCTAATTCATGCTTTCACTTGATTAGCAATATTATTGTACATCATGACTTTCTTACCTTCACATAAATTCTAGGGTAATAACCCTAGACTGCATTACTATCAAACTCAAGGTACTAATTTACCGAGTCTAACTTAATTATGCCTTGTGCGCATAATTCTTTATTACAATATATTTAGCATGGCATAGCATTTACACATTAATAATTACTAGGGTAATAACCCTAGGCCATTAAACCGCTCACTTTAGGGTAATAACCCTAATCTCGGTTTCTAATTATCACCAATATAATATTCAATATAAGCACCACCGTGCATATCTCTACGTGCAACTACTGTCTTACCTGTTGTCCCGCAAAGGCAGAGATTTCGAATCCCCGGGTGCTCCTGACCAGGTGCCGGTAATCCTAGTCACACAATCCGGGATTTTCACAAATAGGGTTAACCCCTGATTTCACATTCATAAAATAAATTCATTGCATTTCAAATATAGATAATCACATAGAGCTCGAAAAGAGCTTTCCAACGGTATAAAGAACGTCCCAAACGGAGTCCCGAGTCAAAAGTTATGGCCGAAACAAAATTCAGCATTTCCCGATGAACTCCAACCGGAATTCCGAATGAACCAACCGGAATTCCGGTTGTCTGGGCAGAGAACACGAAATTTCTCAATCTTTAAACCCCCAAAACTCACTCAAATCATCCCCAAATATTCCCAAACTTTCCAGAGCATCAATATATGTCATAATAAACATATTCCACAATTTAAACCCAACAATTGCACTAAAAATCAAAAAGTGCCATTAAAGCACCAAGCTTGAGTTCCATGAACTCAAGCTTGCTTTTCACATCCAAAATCACAATTAATCCACTTACAGCAGCTAGCAAATATTATAGGGTCTAAAACACATATTTCATGCATCAAAATCACATATTAAACTCAAAATTCAGATTGCTCAAAAGTATAAAAAATCAAGTTCCAAACTTGTAAAATTCAAGCTCTTGAACAAGAGCTTCAAACCCAACAACTCCATCAATTTTTCAACCATAATTACCAACAATAACCTGAGTTCAAGATAAGAGAAAACCCTAGAATTCTTGCCTAGAGATCAAACAATCATTTACCATGAATTCAAACACAACAAACTCAAACTAACAAGAGAATAACACCTCATGCAACATACACTTTCAACAACCAAAATCATATTCCATCATTAAAAAAATTCAGCAAGGAAGTCAAAATCAAAATATGAAAAAGCTACCTCAAGTTTAGCTAAAACTTCCTTCACTTTCAAGCTCACTAATCCACAAACTCCAAGCTCCAAAACAAGCAATTCCCATCAAAATCAAAGCTAGAATAAGGAGAGGGTTTGAGAGAGAGAGGGTTATGGGGAAGGGAATACCAGAATTTTCATCTCATTAACTCAAAATTCAGCTTTTACTAGAATAAATTAAATAAGGTCAAAAGACCAAAATGCCCTTAGGGCCAAAGCACACATATTCACCCTCACAAGGGTATTTTTGTCATTCCATGCATATTTAATACCAAATAAAATTCAGATTATCAAATATCAAATAAAATGCCAATTCATTCCATCCAATTGCATTTCGGGCCCGAACCCAGTTCGGCCCGAAATTCCCGATTGTGACTATACCGCGCCAACCTGTCAGAACACACCTGAAAAGACAACATAGGCACACTATATAATAATATAGTTCTATTAAGCACGTAATTAATTTAATTTCATCATTTTACCCTTCTCGGGTCATAATTACCAAAATGCCCCTGGCTCATCAACGGGGTCTTTAATATATTAAAATTCATATAAATCACATATATTGAACTATATAATAATATAATTCCTCCATTATACATAATCATCTAGTTAGGGTTTCGCTAATCCATTTCTTAATTCCGGGTATTACAATTACCCCCTCCTTATAGAAATTTCGTCCCGAAATTTACCTGAACAACTCCGGATATTTCTGCTGCATATCCGTCTCGAGTTCTCAGGTTGCCTCTTCTACTTTACTGTTCTTCCACAGTACTTTCACCATTGCCACTGTCTTGCTTCTCACGACTTTCTCTCTTCTATCAAGTATCTGCACTGGTTATTCCTCGTATGACAAGTCCGGCTGAAGTTCCAATGCTTCATAACTCAGAACATGGGACGAGTCTGAGACATACTTCTGAAGCATTGAAACATGAAACACATTATGTACAGCTGCCAGCGTTGGGGGCATAGCCAACCTGTACGCTACTTGCCCTATCCTCTCAAGGATTTCAAAAGGTCCAATGAACCTTGGGCTAAGTTTTCCTTTCTTCCCAAAGCGTTTTATGCCTTTCATCAGAGATATTCGGAGAAATACCATGTCCCCGACCTGAAAATCAATATCTCGATGCTTTGGATCAGCATAACTCTTATGCCTACTCTGAGCTGCGAGCATTCGCGCTCTAATCTTATCAACTGCCTCACTTGTTTTCTGAACAGCTTCGGGACCCAAGAACTTTCTTTCACCCACTTCATCCTAGTGTATGGGTGATCTACATTTTCTTCCATATAAAAGTTTATAAGGAGCCATCCCGATTGTTTCCTGATAGCTGTTATTATAAGAAAACTCGATCAGGGGAAGGTACTTTACCCATGATCCCTCAAAGTCAAGCACACATGCCCGTAGCATGTCCTCTAAAATCTGAATGGTCCTCTCGGATTGTCCATCCGTCTGAGGATGAAAAGCTGTGCTGAACTTTAACTGAGTACCCATAGCTCGATGCAGACTCTCCCAGAATCTCGATGTAAACTTCGGATCTCTATCCGACACAATGGACTTTGGGACACCATGAAGACGAACAATTTCTCTAACATGTAACTCAGCATACTGATCAATGGAGAAATTCGTCCGAACAGGTAGGAAGTGCGCTGACTTTATAAACCTATCCACTATGACCCACACAGAGTCAAATTGTCTCGTGGTTCTAGGCAAACCTACCACAAAGTCCATAGCAATATCTTCCCATTTCCACTCTGGTATATTCAATGGCTACAATAACTCTGCAGGCCCCTGATACTCAACCTTTACTTGCTAACAAATTAGACAGTTAACAACATACTCAACAAGGTCACTCTTCATGCCTGGCCACTAGAACATGGCTTTCAGGTCTTAATACATCTTTGTTGACCCTGGATGAACTGAATAAGGAGTCGTATGAGACTCATTCATAATTTCTTTCTTGATACACTCATCCATGGGCACACAAACTCGATTCCCAAATCTCAACATTCCCGTTTCCTCTACTGAGAAATCACTAGCCTTCCCAGCCGAAACCCTAGCTCGGGTTTTTATCAACTCCGAATCTTGCTTTTGTGCTTCTTTAATTCTCTCTAAAAGAGTGGATTGCAGGGTAATATTAGCCAGTTGCCCTACAACCAACTCAATCTGAGCTCGAGTCATTTCATTTGCTAACTGTCGGGAGATTTGCTTCATAGTATTCAACTGACTTTGACCTTTTCTACTCAAAGCGTCAGCAACCACATTGGCCTTACTAGGATGATAAAGGATCTCACAATCATAATCCTTCACCAATTCTAGCCAACGTATTTGTCTCATATTCAAGTCCTTCTGGGTGAAGAAGTATTTCAGACTTTTATGATCAGTGTATATCTCACATTTCTCGCCATAAAGGTAATGCCGCCAAATCTTCAGCGCAAATACCACTGCTGCGAGTTCTAAATCGTGAGTAGGGTACCTCTGCTCGTACTCCTTTAACTGCCAAGAAGCATAAGCTATTACCCTCCCAGCCTGCATAAGCACACAGCCGAGACCCTGTCTCGAGGCGTCACAATATACCACAAACTTTTCCTTATCTGAAGGAAGAGTTAGTACAGGAGCGGTAATCAAGCGTTGCTTTAACTCCAGGAAACTTTTCTCACACCGATCAGTCCAAACAAACTTTTAATTCTTTCGGGTCAGCTCCGTTAAGGGTACATCAATCTTTGAAAAACCCTCAACGAACCGACGATAATAACCAGCCAAACCCATAAAACTACTGACCTCTGTAGCTGACTTCGGTACTGGCCAATCCCGTACAGCTTCAATTATTGTCGGATCCACTATGATCCCATCTTTATCCACTATGTGCCCCAGAAATGAGACACTGGATAACAAAAACTCACACTTCTTGAATTTAGCATACAGCTTATTGTCGCGTAATCATTGTGAAACTGATCTGAGATGCAACTCATGTTCTTTATCTATTTCAGATTACTCCAAGATGTCATCGATAAACACGATCACACATCTAATCAGGTAATCTTGGAACGTCCGATTCATATAATCCATATCAAATATACTACGTATCCTTGGCCCATCATTCACCCTGATAGTGATTCTTGCATTTCGGACATTCAAGATATGACTTGAAAGAGGATCCGTGACCTTGACGGCCACCTCAATTTCCCCGATGCTTTCTATTTATTACCCATGATACTCCGAAAGCCTTAGCCTTCCGTTTGTGATCAGGGTTGCCACTATCGGTCCCCTTACTGACGTTACCACTAGCAGGCGGATTTGATGCTGTGACGGCATCCTTTGCGGTCTTCTCTTTTACTACATATTGCTCAGCCTCCTCAGCAATTAAGGCTAGCTCTATCACTTTCTTGTACAAAGTGTCATATGAAGTGGTAACCTTCAAGTCCCGACTGATTGTGGCATTCAGTCCTCTCTTCATCCACTACTTGGCCTTAATTATGTCAATACCTCCTAGAAAAGTCGGAGGTTGCAGCTTCACGAACCGCTCAAACACCGAGTCTCATTACGGCATAACAAACCCCTGGTTACCCACCACTCGCACAGGTGCTGGTGGTAACACTTGATCAACAGGGGCAGCCGGTTACCTTAATCGTCGCAACTCTTCTTCTTGACGAAGTATGACACTTCGCATTTCATGAAACATCTGCTGCCAGTCAACAGGAGGATTAGCATTAACGGCCCCCGCATTATCCCCCGGAATTTGTAGAGGTGGAGGCGGTGCTGGTGGATCGGTTCGGGTAGCCCCAGGCTCTACTTGTTCGCCCTGTGGTCTGGATGATTGCGGAAGGTCCATTACTAGTATCCTTGTAATCAACAACCCCAGCGAGTTAAGCACCGATACCACACTTACGCACTTATTGCCTTAAACCCTAACTCATCTATTTACCTCATACATATTTACATAAACAATTAGCATTTATAGCATGGCATCACATAACACATACATACTCTAGATGCTTGCATACTGCCTAAAATGGAAAGCGGTAAACAGATGATCACACATACAGTCAATTATTTACTCTCAATACTTACTGCACCATGAGTCGAGCCTATCTCTGACGACGAATGTACATGTTCGGCCGGTCTACAGGAAGTTTAAAAACCTTGGTGCTCTGATACCAAATTGTAACGCCCTGAATAAATAGGCACGCTACCCAAAATACTTATGAAACCCTAATCCCCTAAACGGAATTACTAATCAAAATAGCGCAGAATTTAAACTTTTATATTAAACAGAATGAAAATAAACTTGTAATATATTTAAACTTTTAAAATAGTTGGGATCCCAAAAATATTTACAAACGCTATTACAAGTCATTTATTCCTAGCCGACCTAAACGGCAAAATAGAATTGAAAAGTTCATCACTGATAGACCCTTAACCCGCTTGGTCTGATATGGCCCGGACATGTACATTCTTCGCCCAGCTCCTGCACTCATGGCTGATGAGCAATAGTCTTACCCTTTCCTGCACAGTAGAGCACCTGTGAGCCAAGCCCAGCAAGACAGTATAAAACATATCAACAATATGCTCATCATATTATATAAACAACAATGCCATTCAAATTTGTCTGTGTGACACAGACCTGCATGTTGCGCTCACATGCCTATTTATGTCTACGTGGCGTAGACCTACGTGTTACGCTCACACGTCTAAATACAATAAGGCCTTAGAACAGTTCATCTCGGTTCTTGTTACCGAGTCCAACCTGATTATGCCTTGAATGCATAACCCTTAATCTCAACATATATATTTATCACATAATTAATGGTGCCACTGCACTATTTGCCTATTTGTTATAGACCTGCGTGTTACGCTCACACGCCTATATATGTCTATGTGGCATAGACCTACGTGTTGCTCTCACACGTCTATATATGTCTATGTGGCATAGACCTACGTGTTACGCTCACACGTCTATTTACAATAAGGCCTTAGTAAGGTTTATCTCGGTTATAATTACCGAGTCTAACCTGGTTATGCCTTGCTCGCATAACTCTATTCATATATATTTACGTAATCCATACATTACGTTCTTTCAGTGGTTTATCCTGATAATATATACCAGGTCTAACCAAGTTATGTCTTATACACATAACTCTTGATATATATATATATATACATACATTCCATATACACTGTAACATATAAAATCTTAGGGTAATAACCCTAACTTGCATACCAAATAGTCTCTCATATAACATATTATTGCATGCTCAAAATAACACTTATAGAGACTAATAACCCTAATTCATGCTTTCACTTGATTAGCAATATTATTGTACATCATGACTTTCTTACCTTCACATAAATTCTAGGGTAATAACCCTAGACTGCATTACTATCAAACTCAAGGTACTAATTTACCGAGTCTAACTTAATTATGCCTTGTGCGCATAATTCTTTATTACAATATATTTAGCATGGCATAGCATTTACACATTAATAATTACTAGGGTAATAACCCTAGGCCATTAAACCGCTCACTTTAGGGTAATAACCCTAATCTCGGTTTCTAATTATCACCAATATAATATTCAATATAAGCACCACCGTGCATATCTCTACGTGCAACTACTGTCTTACCTGTTGTCCCGCAAAGGCAGAGATTTCGAATCCCTGGGTGCTCCTGACCAGGTGCCGGTAATCCTAGTCACACAATCCGGGATTTTCACAAATAGGGTTAACCCCTGATTTCACATTCATAAAATAAATTCATTGCATTTCAAATATATATAATCACATAGAGCTCGAAAAGAGCTTTCCAACGGTATAAAGAACGTCCCAAACGGAGTCCCGAGTCAAAAGTTATGGCCGAAACAAAATTCAGCATTTCCCGATGAACTCCAACCGGAATTCCGAATGAACCAACCGGAATTCCGGTTGTCTGGGCAGAGAACACGAAATTTCTCAATCTTTAAACCCCCAAAACTCACTCAAATCATCCCCAAATATTCCCAAACTTTCCAGAGCATCAATATATGTCATAATAAACATATTCCACAATTTAAACCCAACAATTGCACTAAAAATCAAAAAGTGCCATTAAAGCACCAAGCTTGAGTTCCATGAACTCAAGCTTGCTTTTCACATCCAAAATCACAATTAATCCACTTACAGCAACTAGCAAATATTATAGGGTCTAAAACACATATTTCATGCATCAAAATCACATATTAAACTCAAAATTCAGATTGCTCAAAAGTATAAAAAATCAAGTTCCAAACTTGTAAAATTCAAGCTCTTGAACAAGAGCTTCAAACCCAACAACTCCATCAATTTTTCAACCATAATTACCAACAATAACCTGAGTTCAAGATAAGAGAAAACCCTAGAATTCTTGCCTAGAGATCAAACAATCATTTACCATGAATTCAAACACAACAAACTCAAACTAACAAGAGAATAACACCTCATGCAACATACACTTTCAACAACCAAAATCATATTCCATCATTAAAAAAATTCAGCAAGGAAGTCAAAATCAAAATATGAAAAAGCTACCTCAAGTTTAGCTAAAACTTCCTTCACTTTCAAGCTCACTAATCCACAAACTCCAAGCTCCAAAACAAGCAATTCCCATCAAAATCAAAGCTAGAATAAGGAGAGGGTTTGAGAGAGAGAGGGTTATGGGGAAGGGAATACCAGAATTTTCATCTCATTAACTCAAAATTCAGCTTTTACTAGAATAAATTAAATAAGGTCAAAAGACCAAAATGCCCTTAGGGCCAAAGCACACATATTCACCCTCACAAGGGTATTTTTGTCATTCCATGCATATTTAATACCAAATAAAATTCAGATTATCAAATATCAAATAAAATGCCAATTCATTCCATCCAATTGCATTTCGGGCCCGAACCCGGTTCGGCCCGAAATTCCCGATTGTGACTATACCGCGCCAACCTGTCAGAACACACCTGAAAAGACAACATAGGCACACTATATAATAATATAGTTCTATTAAGCACGTAATTAATTTAATTTCATCATTTTACCCTTCTCGGGTCATAATTACCAAAATGCCCCTGGCTCACCAACGGGGTCTTTAATATATTAAAATTCATATAAATCACATATATTGAACTATATAATAATATAATTCCTCCATTATACATAATCATCTAGTTAGGGTTTCGCTAATCCATTTCTTAATTCCGGGTATTACAGGTGATGTCACATAGAGTAGACTCGAGTCATAGCAGTTGACTTGGGAGGGAACCCAAGCCTTGCGCCAAAGTTGACTTTAGGATCTTCGGGATGGAAGTTTGAACTTCAATAACTTGAATTCAACTCATTATCTTTCAGTATTATGTACCATGAAGACATATAACAACCTAATCCAAGCCCTGGAAGCTGAAATTACACGAACCTGCAACTTGGAAGCCAAACTGGGCACCTAGGGTTTCACTTGGTGCCCAGGTTGACATCATCAACTAGGGTTTTAGTTTCCGGGACCGTCTTAGTGAAAAAGGGTCGAAAATTGCAATGAGAAATAAACTAGACATACAACATACATATTTGAGACATTAGAATAAGAATTAGAACAAGTTCATTTTTAAGTACCTGGGGCCCCGAGCACCTAGCGCCTAGGTGACAATCTGTCAATTTGGGCGCCTTTCAAGTATCATATTAGAGATTTAATTTTTGCATCTTCCTCGTCTTCATCAATAATAGGGCAATAGGTCCTTTCGTTGAAGAAACAATACTTCTTGGGTGCCAAAACTTGGACCCAACGTCCAAGTTGACACCTGGGGCTGGCCCAGCACCTAGGTTGACATTTTGTCAACCAGGACCCTTTTCAATGGAGTTTTCTGAGAATTCTTTCGAGAATCTTGTTCCATTCCAGAAAATATTGAGATTCAAGTGTACCATTTTGTTTTACTATTACACTTCCATCCAAATAATTCTGTTAACTGTCAAGTAGAATGCCCAAGTGTACAGAAATGTACATGTGTCTACGTCATATTGATTATTTAAATATTATGAAAAATAATTTAAAATTAAAAATAAATAGTAAAAAAATAAATAAAATATTTCTTTTTTTTTCTTTTCTACTTGTTTCCCTTTCATGTTCTTCATAACGAGCCACCGCCACCATGACAAACACCACCACTGGCACAACCACCACTTTGAAAAATATCCAAACAATATTAGTTACCACATCATCACTCCACTTGAACCACAAAATCAAAAAATCAAAATTAAAACACCACAGCCACCAAATTATATATATGGGTATGCTTTTAATGGGTATTATCCATGTATGAGTATTTTATTCTTGACCATTGAATCAAATATCTAATGGTTGATATTTATAATCATTAATTAAATATTAAAAAATTAATATTTTCTATTTTGCCACTTCTTCTTTGATTTTGTTATTCTCTATATTCCTAAAATAGATAAAACTATTAATAGAAATAAAAAATTTATAAATGAAATTGTTATTTAAAAAATAAAACACACTAAAAAAACTAACAAACTATTTCTTTTTAATAAAAATCATTTTAAAGATTAAAAAGAAAAAAAGTGTATATTTATCTTTTTATAAAATTTCTTCAAACTAGAATTCTAAATTGCATTATTGAGAACAAAAAAATAATAATTTTAAGCTTTAAACTGTAATACATATAAAATGTATAAGATTTTTTCTAAACCTAAAATCTTTAATTTCATAATAATTAACAATTATTTATATATTTTTATTTTTTAAAAAAATACTTGAGCTTACCAAAATCTATAAGAACAAAACCAATGAAGAAAATTTTAACAAAAAAAAAAAATGAACGAAGAAAAAAGTGTCATAAACATTATTGAATAATGGCAATTGCCAACACAAGAATTTCAGCACAAAAAATTATATATATATTTTATTTAAGCGTTTATATATTACAACATGTTTTACCTGCACAAAAAATTATATTTGACCCCTAGACAAGATTATTATCTTCCAATCCTAAAAATATAAATAATGAACAACACTTCATTAGTTATTCTAGGAGAATGATGCATGGTAATGTCAAAAAAATCATTGAATGATAATAATTTTTCTCTAACAATGATAGCCTATAAATAAGACTAAGAAGTATTGTAGCGTTTTATTTTTAAGAGTATGAATAATATTAAAACAATTGGATTCCACAATCAAGCTCTTATACTCCTAATAAAAAAATCACATTAATATACATGTAAATGATTTTTAGTTTTACAATAATAAATTATTAATAAACTCACAATTTCATAAAATAATAAAGTAGTAATTTTAATTAATTTTTAAAAATAATTTATAATTTTTTTCAAACTATTAGTTGTAATTATTATTTCTAATTTTATAAAAAATAATTATAATTTTTTTTAAAAAAATAATTGTTAGAAACTTGCCATAAAAGATTATTAGATTGTTACTTTATTAATTTTTTTTAGTTCCCATCAATGGATATTATTAAGAAGTGTTCCATATATATATATATAGAGAGAGAGAGAGGTTTCAATGTTACATTTTTATTGTAACCATCGTGGTTACATTTTTTTAAGCTATTGGATTACTATTAAATGATTGTGATTAATTTGGAAATTAAATATAAATAAATAATAAATAACTTGTAACCTGAAAGTAACCTAATAATTTATTTCCTTATAAAACTTTCATTAAGATTAATTATATTTTAAAATTAAATTAATTAATTATTAATTAATTTTTTGCAATTTATTACTATATAAGGATTTTTTAGCAATTTATTTTTTTGCACTTAAATTATTTAAAATTTTATAGCAAAACTTTTTATAATTTAAAATTAAACACATATAATTTCATAATTTAAATTTTATTATACTTGTAATCTTAATTTTAAATTATTACACTTAATTATTTATTTATTTTTATTTAAATATTTAAAAAGTAAAAAGTGAAATAAGTTGAAGGATTTTTTAGAAAAAAAAAAAATGGCTACACTTGTTATCGATTGACAAGCTTGAGGCATCATACTTAAATCATCTAATTGTAACAAAATAATTAAATATCATTTAAAAATAATTAATTATTTAAAAATTTATTATAAGAAGAGAATTTTAATTTGTGTCAAAAGAAGTTTAATTTTCGTAAAAAAGTAAATTTTATTGTAAATATTATAATTAAATGACTTAATTATTAAAAGAATTAGAGTAAGGATTTAAATATAAATATTAATTGCTAAAAGAGGTCTTGTTAAATATTTAATTAATTATTTTAAGAAAATGGTTAATTATAATTAATTAATTCTAAAAAAGGAATGCCTACCTATTAGTAACCTACTATTACAGGTCAAAGAAAAATGTAGTCATATAGTTACAATAAAAATGTAACCATTGAATAGTTACCTATATATATATTTTAATTTCTTTTTTGTCTCCTACCTACTACAATTTGTTATATTTTATTTTGAAGAAAGAAACTTGATCAACAAATATATAGAATTTCTTTAATGTGAGCATTTATATGTCACCCTTAATTAACGTTTTGATATTTAATTATAGACAAATGATCAACAACAAGGTACGCAAATGAAGATTACTAGCTATATCATTCTTGTTTTGCTTTGTTTTGGTTTTTTATTTATTTTTTTTATTTAAAAAAAAAGAGATATAATATATTATATATAGATTCCAAAGGAAAGCTTCCCCCGAAACCCCGAGTGGTACAAAAACTAGTCATAGCACAGAGACTATTAATTAAATCGATCTAACAACTGAAATTTCCAGCTGCCCTGTGTGATCACTAGGTCATCTCACTGATCCACAGCATTACTCAACATTCAGAAGAATATTTACTATTATATCTTTGAATATATATATACATATAGATATATATATAGATATTTGTATATATTGCTGTTCAAACTAACAGTCTATTGCAGGATCTAATAAATGTAGGTTTGAACAACAATAAGACATAAACACATTGACGTGAACAACAATATAATAAATGGATATTAGCCCTAAAATTGTTAAAATTTATTATAATGAAAGAAAATTAAAACAATACAATTCCATTACAATATAATATAATATAAGAATCAATAAAAAAATTAAATAAATGTTACAACAACATATATTATACTATATATAGATATTTATAATATAGAATAAGAAGAATAGATTACACAATAATATATAATATAATATAAAGAATAACCATTTAATAGTAATCCAATGGCTTAAAAAAATGTAACCATGATGGTTACAATAAAAATATAACCATTAAAACCTCTTCTATATATATATATACTCACTCACAATCTTGAATATAGATTATTAAGGATTAGTAAAATTTGAACAAAGTATTACACCTTTATTCAAAAACGTATTTCTCATTATCTCTAAGCGCTAATTAAGGGAACTCTCATGTAAATATAGTTTTCGAAATTATCAAGTCTTTGTGTTTTCTAGCAAAGTATTTTTTTGATAGAAAACTAGTTTCATCTCAATATAAGCACCTTAGACCTCAGGATATCACCATTTGAAATTCAAACTCATAACCTCCTATAGATGTTATGGACTCAAATGAAAGGTTGTACACGCTATAATTCTTATAACATTAAGAATTTTAAATTAAGATGTATGTAACACCTTTTACGTATATACTACTTAATATTAGTGATAATTGTGTGGAGACTATATATTCATAGATACTAACAAGTGACTCCACCATAGGTTACACAAAATACTAATATATATATAGGGATATGATTTTATCCCGTGATGTACTTTCACGGAATGTATTCCGTGGTCCATTAGATGGGTCAAAGGGTACATTAAATGAGTGTCAAGGTACGTTTTTACTTTTTAACCCTATTTACTCCTAGATCAATATCAGCCGTCAGATCAAATAACTCCCTCATCTGACGGCTGTTGTACATCACGGATTACAATCCGTAAAAGTACAATAACGGGACAAAATCATATCCCTATATATATATTGTCATATATTACATATTATTAATTTATTATACATATTTAATTAATAAATTATATTATTTAAAAATAATATAACAATAAAAAGAGGAATTATTCCATATACTATTTTTTTAATTTTTTTTTTCAAATTTACGGTTTGAGTTTCTAAAGTAGTTGCAGCGCTAGTTGCAATATGAGTTTCTATACGATTTTTTGTTGCAATTTAGTTGTAGCGCTAGTTGCAATAGGAGTTTTAGTGTAGAATTCTATAAAAATGTAAAAAAAAATATATTTTAAAGTGTAAAAATAAAACTCCTAACAAAAATTGTGTGAACGAGTTTCTCGAGCAAAAACAAAAAAAAATAAAGTATCAATATAATGATAAAAACTTAGAACGGTATAAATGAAATAAGAAAATGTAAAAAATGTAAAAGCTGCCATATATATGGCAGTATAATTATTATATTTACATTATGTTTTACAATTATGCATTAATTTTAAAAACTAATTTTTTTGTCGAATATATATCATGATTTTTTAATCTTTTATGTTTAATACATCATAGAAATTTGCTTCAACTTTTGATCGTATCTCACTTATTTTAGTTATATTGGAGAGAAGTTCTTATACATAAACATAAAATAATAAGATGTCACTAAAGTTACGTGTAGTGCGTGCACATTTTTGTACTATAGCTATCTGCAGTTACAAATTCATAAATATAAAGCAGTCAATTATTGAAGTTTCAAGACTATATATAACATATATGTATTCAGCAACTTTGAATTGCAGTGTTCGACTTGGCTTGAGTGATTACCTATCATATAAATATAAATATAAAATTTAATTATATATTTCTATCTATACATGTCAGTACGTACTACTTAATTGAATTCTGGTTAATATATGACAAAACAGAGTTTAATGCTTCTCTAGTCTTCTCATATATATTTAAAGATATATATATATATATATAAAAGTAAATATTCTTCTGAATGTTGAGTATGCTGCGGATGAGTGAGATGGGGGAGTGATCACACAGGCAGCTGCAAATTTCAGTTGTAAGATCGATTTATTAGTCTCTGTGGTATAGCATAGGCTTTCTCTATTTTGTATATATTGGACTAGTTTTTGCACTTTCCTTCCTTTCTTTAATTGGAATCTATATATCCCTTTTCAAAATAAATAAATAATGTAGAAAGTATACGTACGTAAAGAAAAATGATATATATAGGTAGTAATTAATCTTCATCTACGTACCTTAATGCTGTTTATTATTATATATCAAATTAACGTTAATAATAATAAGGGTGTCATGCATATATATATCACCACCAGTGACGAAGCCAGAAATTTAGTTGACTGAGGGCTTGAATAAATATTAAGTCAAAACTAATAAAAATAACTAATAAATGTATCTTTTAAATTTTCATCTTCAACAAAATAAAATAATACTATTGACAAAAATAAAATAAAATATTGTCAATAGTATTATTTTATTTTTTAATAAAGTTATTATTTTTTTTATTATTTGTATTGAACTACTTTTAAAATCGGCTTGATTAGAATAAGAGTAAGCTCTTGAATCATGATTAAGATATTGAGTGAGGGCTTTTGTAAATTGGGCTTTAATAAATTGAGCAAAGTGAATTAATATATGTATATATCTACATATAAAAAATTTATATATTTGAGTGAGGGCAGCTAAAGTCCCTCCGTCCATGACCACCAATGCTCACGTACATTATTAAAGACACTCTCTATATAATTATTTACAATTTAAGTTCATCAACACAAACGCACGATTATAAATATTTGATTTCATTTATCGTATTATGTTTGTTTTTTTTTCAAAATAAAATATAATAAATTGTAGTAGCTAGGTAGTAACAAAAAGAAATTGATATCTGTTCTATATAAAATGTGGTTATATAACAGAATTCTTGGTTTATGAAAAATTATTGACTCACTTTTTTGTAAAATAAAAAAAATAATAAATTATTAGATGTTGTCACGTAAAAGTCAACATCCATTTTGCAATTAATAATAAATTTGCTTATATTGTTTATTTTTTTATTAAAAATTATTTTCAAATTTTGATATTTAGAATTAGTTAAAATTTTAAATATTATTTTAAATTAAATTTAAATGTGTGTGAAAATATAATTGAATAAGATATATATGTTTATCGTATTACTCAAAGGTTCGAATCAATAAATCGTAATTGTAATCCGTAATTAACAGGTTTAAATTGAACTAATTAGTCTGCGATATGAATTTACAACCAATAATCATCCATTAATAAATTTGTTCATATTGTTTATTTTTTTATTAAAAATTATTGTCAAATTTCGATATTTAGAATTAGTTAAATTTTAAATATTATTTTAAATTAAATTTGAAATTTCAATGATTATCACTATATTGAATATTATTAATTTTAAAATTATGATATTAAAAAAAACTAAAAACTAAAATAAAATTAACATACGTGATTTGGCACGTAACATCTATCTAGTATATATATATAAACATATATTTATATTATATTAACTTTGGCTATATAACAGTTTAAAATACTTTTTTAAAAAAAAAATTATTACAATTCAAATTTAAATTCATTATCTTTTATCTTATATATTAAATGTGTTCTCTTTAACGTATTAATCAAGTCTGTCGTGCAATCTCTATCACTTCTAGCGGAGTTCAAGCTCGACAGAAAGGCATGGTATTTCTTGGAAAAGTTGGTCAAAACTCAGCAAGCATAAGTCTAATGGAGGATTGAGATTTAGAGATTTGAGAGATTTTAATTTGTCTCTTCTGAGTAAGCAAGGCTTTTGAATTGGTGTAAATTCAAAATTGAATACCATTAATAATAGTTTAGAATTTAATGCACACCAATTTGGTGTGTCACTGGAGTGAAATAGTGTAAAGATTTTATACCAATTTGGTAAAATAATTTTCGAGATCTTAGACATCTCTAATAGTTACACCAATTTAGTGTAGAATCTACACCAATTTGGTAGAGAATTTTCTACTTTTAGTACAATAACTCTAATAATTTATACCAAATATCCTACTAAATAAATATATTTTACTTAAAAATTTTACATTTTATATTATTTGCATTACTAACCCAAAATAACTAACTTATTATATTATATCATGACTCACGATTACTAATAAGATTTTAAAATCTTAAAATAACTTAATCAAATAAAATGTTTATTAAAATATTTAGTCAAATTAATTAAACATTATATATATATTTTTCTTTTTTTTTAAAAAAAAAAACTTAAATAAAATCAAGCCTAATATTTATTAAGTTATTATTTTACTTAATGTGTATTTTAATTTATTTTGTTCTTTTTAGTTTCATAACTTATAACTTATAGTGTTATGTTATTTTTATTTTATTTAATATTAATATTTTTATTGTTGTTATTTTATATTTTTTCAATATGTTAGTCTTTTAAATTAATTATTACTTTTCCTTACACAAAAAAAAAAAATTATTACTTTTGTAATAAATTTTAATTTGAGGACTAAAAGGTACGGTTAATTTTAAAATAAATTAAAATAAGGATCAAGATGAAAAAAAAAATGTTTAACACCAAATTGATGTAGACTCAAAATCTAACACCATTAATGATGTAGTTTGGTATACACTTATTTGGTGCATATTTAGTGTGTCAAGGCTTCTCCAAAGCAATATTTTATATATAGGCTAATTAGGATTTTTGCCTCTCGAACTTTGACATGTGCAAAATTATGTCTCATGAACTTTTAAGGTCGTTAAAAATGCCCCTGAACTATTGAGATTGTTAGATTTAAGGACTTTTATCCAATTTTAGTAAAATAAGCCTAACATGGATGAAAGTTCAGGGGGCATGATTTAGTACATGTCAAAGTTCGAGGGGCATAATTTGGTAAATATCAAAGTTTGGGGATCATGATTTGATACTTATTAAAAAATTTTGAAAGTAATTTTTTTTTTATTTTCAAAATTTTTAAAATTTTAATTCTCAATTAAAAGTTAAAAAGTAAAAATAGTTTTATATAACTTGTTTTTGGAAAATATTTTTACTTTTTAATTAAAAAATAAAAAATTAATTAAAAAATATTACTAAATGCACCCTAAGTAATTAAATTAAGTATGAAAATTTAAATTTCAATATTAGAATAAAATCTAATGATTTAATATTTTTAAAATTAATATTTATAATTAAATTTATGTAGTAATCATTAATAAGTAATATTATATATATAAAAGTGTTCCATATATATATATGAGGAATTTACAGTAAAACTAATCCTTTATGTTTTAATTTTTATAAACTTAATTTTCTTATTTTTTTTTTTGGCAAAATTCTCTTAAGTTTACTTTTTTTTTTTTGTAAATTAAAAGTATCAGTCAGATATTACCGTTAAATATCAACTGGATTACTACTGTATTGACTTCAAAGTTATACTGTTATATATACACAGGTACAGTGACGAAGCCAGAAATTTAGTTGAGTGAGGGCTTGAATAAATATTAAGTCAAAACTAATAAAAATAATGATAAATGTATCTTTCAAATTTTCATATTCAACAAAATAAAATAATACTATTGACAAAAATAAAATAAAATATTATCAATGGTATTATTTTATTTTTTAATAAAGTATTATTTTTTTTATTATTTGTATTGGACTACTTTTAAAATGGGCTTGATTAGAATAAGAGTAAGCTAACTAATCATGATTAAAATATTGAGTGAGGGCTTTTGTGAATTGGACTTTAATAAATTGAGCAAAGTGAATTAATATATGTATATATCTACATATAAAAAAATTGATGTATATATTTGAGTGAGGGCTTTAGCCCACATATGGGCTAAAGTCCCTCCGTCCCTGCACAGGTATATACAGTAGTCATCCAGTTAATAATATTTAACTGGCGTGTCAAATTTACAAAGAAAAATAAATTTAAGAGGTTTTTGTCACTAAAAAAATAAATAAGTTAAATGTATAAAAATTAAAATATAAGAGGTTTTTCTTGCAAATTGCTATATCTATTCTATATAAAGTGTGCCTATATAACTAAATTTCTTGGTTTATGAGAAATTCATGGGTAACTTTTTATTTATATTTAATAAAATAATAAAATATTATTTATATATAATAAAATAAAAATAAAACAAATCTCACTAATATTTGAACTGATATTTACAACCCTCTATCATAAATAGGTACGTATTTAAATAATGGCATTGGCCAAAGTCTACAGTGAGAGATGTACAATTGAGAAATTCATGGGTAATTTTTTATTGATATTTAATAAAATAATAAAATATTATTTATATATAATAAAATAAAAATAAAACAAATCTCACTAATATTTGAACTGATATTTACAACCCTCTATCATAAGTAGGTACGTATTTAAATAATGGCATTGGCCAAAGTCTACAATGAGAGATGTACAATTGAGAAACAACATACATATAACTGAACATTATTGAGATGCTACTGTACAGTGTTGCTAAATATTTCTATTTTACAACTGAGTTTCTATGAATGACAAGAGTGCCAAACCAGATGCCCAAACATCATCATCCAATACATGCTCTGCGGGTGAGTGACTTACTCCTCCACGACAGCGGACAAATAACATACCAATCTGTTCATGTATGTATTACGACCAAAATGTTATAATGAGGGGCAAATATATCAATGTTATAATGTTATAATATTCACGTACTTAATTAATATATTAATTACTTGATATAAATTAATATCATTTATTTAATTAATTTATTCTTTTGGCAGCTATATATCAAATAATTAAATTAAATCGGACAAATATATTATCATTTATGGAAAAATTAATTGTTCAATATGACAATGAGCATAGTTTTTTTTTTAAATTGTCTATAGCTAGCTACGTCTTTTTAATCTTTTTTCTTTTAAAAAAAAAAAATATATGATCAAACCATGGACTCTCTAAATTAATATAGGTAAGTTTTGATTATATAGCTATTAATATTTGAACTGATATTATTTATCTTTTTATTAAAATTTCTTTAAACTAGAATTCTAAATTGCATTACTGAGAAAAAAAAAATAATTTTAAGCTTTAAGCTGTAATACATATAAAATGTATAAGATTTTTTCTAAACCTAAAATTTTTAATTTCATAATAATAACAATCATTTATCTGTTTTTATTTTTCAAAAAATACTTGAGCTTACCAAAATCTATAAGAACAAAACCAATGAAGAAAATTTTAACAAAAAAAAATGAACGAAGAAAAAAAGTGTCATAAACATTATTGAATAATAGCAATTGCCAACAGAAGAATTTCAGCACAAAAAATTATACTTGACCCCTAGACAAGATTATCATGATCTTCCAATCCTAATAATATAAATAATGAACAACACCTCATTAGTTATTCTAGGAGAATGATGCATGGTAATGTCAAAAAAATCATTAGATGATAATAATATTTCTCTAACAATGATACCCTAAGCAGGCCCGGCCCTAGGCATAGGCGGGCTAGGCCTGTGCCTAGGGCCCACCCAGTCTAGGGGCCCAATTTTTTTTTTGTTCTTTTAAAATTATACATTTTTTTTACCGATTTTGAAAAATACCACATTTTTTCTAACATAAAGGCCCAAAATTTTTTTTTCCCTATGACCCACTTTGTTTCAGGGCCGGCCCTGACCCTAAGTAAGAACTAAGAAATATTGTAGCGTTTTATTTTTAAGAGCATGAATAATATTAAGACAATTGGATTCCACAATCAAGCTCTTATTCTCCTATTAAAAAAAACACATTAATATACATGTAAATGATTCTTAGTTTTACAATAATAAATTATTAATAAACTCACAATTTCATAAAATTATAAAGTAGTAATTTCAATTAATTTTTAAAAATAATTTATAATTTTTTCAAAATATTGGTTATAATTATTATTTCCAATTTTATAAAAAATAAATATAATTTTTTTAAAAAAAAATAATTATTAGAAACTTGCCATAAAAGGTTATTAGATTGTTACCTTATTAATTTTTTTTAGTGCCCATCTATGGGTATTACCCATTTAGAAGTGTTCCATATATATATATAAAGTATTTTAACTAAAACATTTCACATTATAATTTGTAAAAAAGAGATTTTTTATCTACAACTTTTAGATAGATGTTATCTTCAATTGTCAATAATTTAGAGATTGATTTTTAATTTTCTTTTTTATTTCACACACATTTAAGTTGTGTTTTCTTTAGTATTTGAACATGAATTTTTAGTTTATTTTTAGATTATCTTAAGAACATATTACACTTAAATTATCAAGTTTTCTTAAACATTATAATATATTACATCCAGTATTTACTTTTAATTGTCAAAATTATAAATTACATTATTTAGATATACATAATAATAATCTCACCTAATAAGTAATAATAACTTTTTCTTTAATTGTTAATTATATTTTTTAAATAAAGTAAAAAATACCTAACATAAAATTAGTATACGTGTCTCGCACGTAAATTTTTACTAGTATATATATATATATCTATTCTATATAAAGTGTGCCTATATAACTGAATTCTTGGTTTATGAGAAATTCAAGGGTGACTTTTTATTTATATTTAATAAAATAATAAAATATTATTTATATATAATAAAATAAAAATAAAACAAATCTTATTAATATTTGAACTGATATTTAATGCTAATTATTCCATAGTCACAACCCTCTTTTTCTTCTTTTATTTTTTTAACCGACTGGTGAAGGTTCATACGCGAAAAAGCAGAACCATCAAGATTTGAATAATAAGGCAAAAAGTTGAAAGCTCTTATTTGCCTGAGTATAGCCTAATGCAGGTACGATTATTTGTAAGAACATACCTAATTTACTTATTATTTTAATGTTAAAACTAATAAGAAACCTGCTTTTGATTCTTTGTGTATACTATAAAATGAGCAGAAACTAAATAGTATTATCAGGACTAGAATGATTAATATTAACTAATTATGTTCATTATATATGAAGAACTCATCTTCAATTATAAAATTAACTAATTTTGAACATTGACACATTTTTCGGTTTCCAATCCTAGACAGTTGAGATTAAAGTCAAAATGGATTGTGATGGTTGTGAAAGAAGAGTAAAGAACGCTGTTGCCTCCATGAAAGGTAATTAATTCATTATTAGCTTGTAGATCCTCTCTTATTTCGTCTTTAAAGCAATATTTTCTTGTGGTGTGAAAAATACTAATTTATAATAAAAGTAGCAATGTATATCAATTATATGTTAAAGGGGATGAAGGTCAATATTCTATATATAAGAGAAAAACAATTGGCATCATTGGGGAAGAACAGCCCCGACCATTATTGAAGCAAACTAAATGATATATTCATCTGTTTTAGAGTATTTTCATATCCTGACTTTAATTATTATAAATTCAGCCTAATCTTTTTTGCATTCCAAATTATATCATCTTATATATTTTATAAGAAATTCATGGTGATTTTTTATTTATATTAAAATAAAATAATTTATGAGAAATTTATGAGTCACTTTAATATTTTATTAAAGCATAAATCTACAAATTAATATTTTATTATTATTTTAATAATCATCAATTTATATAAAACAAAACAAAAAAGCCGTATAAACTTCAATAATATTATTATATTTAATAATTATTTTTTTTTAAAAAAATCTATCTATATCTATTCTTCTATATAAAGTATGCTTATATAACTGAATTCTTGGTTTATGAGAAATTAATGGGTGACTTTTTATTTACATTAAAAATAAAATAGTTTATTATTAAAAGGGTTATTTGCGGCAAAAGTCCCCAAATAGTTCACGTTGATGCAGATTAATCCCCAAGCTCCAAAAATAGCGGCAATAGTCCTCAAGGTCACACTTTTTATTTGTCCGTTAGTCCTAATTTTAACTGAGCCGTTTTCTTTTTTTAAATTGCCACGTGTCAAAATATTATTGGTCCAAATTATTATTTTAATTTTAAAAAATAAAAATAAAAATAAATAAATAATTTCTTTTTCTTTTTCTTTTTTTTTTCTTTCTTTTTCTTTCTTTTCTTCTTCTTCTTCTTTGTCTTTTCTCACTGCCAGAAGCCCTTCCATTAACCAATCCTCAACAACCTCTACAACAGAGAAGCCCTTCCTTCCAACCTTATCTTTATTCTTCCCTCCACCACCACGCGTGAAACCCTAAACTTATTCTAATCTATTCCTTCTCAGCCGCAGTAAGAGACCTCACTCTCCCTCTCTATTTTTGCAGACCGGAGCCACCATCTCTGGCGACAGTCACCTTAAACGAATTACGAATTCGTTTCCTTCTTGTCTGAGAACACAAACCCTCAACACTCCGATCTCTTTCTCACTCGTCTCTCTCTCATTTTTGCTAGGTTCGAAGGGCTCTACTTCTGCAGTCGTGAACCTAGACGGAGACAACATCGATGGTCCTCTCTCTCGCCTTTCCATTTCTTTCTCTCGTCAGAGCCCAGATCTCCCCCGACGATTGGTGGTGGCGGTAAAAACGCCCATTAAATTTGAGTTCTCCAAGCTCAAATTTGTTCTCTGTTCATTGTGTGTGTGTGCAGGTGGACGGGAAAAGCTTGTGATTGTTCTAGATCTTTGACCGTTCTGGGTTTTTCTTTGAGGGTATTTGGGTTGTGATTCCAACCCAAGTTTGGGTCGTGGCTATTCAGGCATGGTGGTGGTGCTGGTTTGGTTGGGGGTTGGTGGGTTTCTGGTAGTGAGAAAAGACGAAAAAGAAAAAGAAAAAGAAAAAGAAAAAGAAATTATTTATTTATTTTTATTTTTATTTTTTAAAATTAAAATAATAATTTGGACCAATAATATTTTGACACGTGGCAATTTAAAAAAAGAAAACGGCTCAGTTAAAATTAGGACTAACGGACAAATAAAAAGTGTGACCTTGAGGACTATTGCCGCTATTTTTGGAGCTTGGGGATTAATCTGCATCAACGTGAACTATTTGGGGACTTTTGCCGCAAATTTCCCTTATTAAAAATAAAATAGTTTATGAGATAATTGATCCATGTACTTGAAATATACAATTAATGAGCATTACTTTTTGATCATAGTGTGTTTTCATGGCTGAAAACCTCAATAATCTCTATCATTTGATATCAAATAAAATAAAATTATCATTTGATCATAGTGTGTTCTTTTAGGTACTCTATTACAAAGATTTGTATTACATGTATTATTTATTTTGGACTATGAGGAGGTGGATTTCTTTATTGGGAAACATATAGCGTGACAAATTATTGTTCATATATTGAATAATTATTTTTGATTAATGGGATTCATAAATATAACTGTGTATATTGAATTCTTTATTCAAATAATTATTTTTGATTTTTACGTGATTATTTATTGCTCATATATCTAGAATCCTATTTGATTAAAGTTAAGATTATAAGATTAATTAATTTGTGATTTCTTCCTATACAAAATAATAATAATCTCACCTAATAACTAATAATATTTTTTCTTTAATTTTTAATTGTATCACTTTCAAATAACATAGAAAAAAACTAGCATAAAATTTAATATACGTGCCTCGCACGTAGATTTTTACTAGTATATATATATATATATATATATATAGGGCAAGACTATGGTAGGACCTAGCAAAAGTTCCCTACCGGTAGGGAACTTTTTTTGACCATTGATTTTAGATCATGTGGTTATTATGATGTAAGGTGTATACTCTTACGATAGGACTGCTTGTATACGATTAAAACTTTATACATATTATAATAATATTTAATTATATTTATTTTTTAAAAAAATAATATTAATAATTAAAAAATTTATTAATTTTTATTTTGAATTATTTTTTTAAAAGTTATTTTGAATTATTTTTTTTAAAAAAGTTATTTTAAATTATTTTTATATTGGTATTTATTTTCAAAAAAGAATTATTTTTTCTAAACTCATTTTTTTGGCTTCTTATTTTTTTGGCTTTTCATAATTTACTGATGGTTTTTTTTTTTTTTTATGTTTACACCTAGTCTTTTCTTTGTTTTTCTTTTAGGCTGTGTGTGATTCTGGTGTTATTGACTGTTTTTTCAGTGGTTTTTATTTTGTTATTTGGCTGCTCTTTTGAGACGCCACTTATAAAAAAAATTAATTAATTCGGTTTGATATTATTTTTTTTGCCAAAAAAATTGAGTTTAAGAGAAATAAGTTGGTACGGTTCCAATTAAAGAGCATATAAAATCATTCAAGCAGAAGAATTTTTGAAAATAAATATCTATATAAAAATAATTTAAATTAATTTTAGAAAATAATAATAATAATAATTAAAAAATAAAAATTAATAATTTTTTAATTATTAATATTATTTTATTTTTTAAAATAAATATATTATTAAAATATTATTATAATATGTATAAAGTTTTAATTGTATACAAGCAGTCTTATAGTAAGAGTATATACCTTACTTCATAATAACCACAAGATCTAAAATCAACGATTAGAAAAAAAGTTCCCTACCGGTAGGGGACTTTTGCTAGGTCCTACCATAGTATTACCCTATATATATATTTATGATATTAAATCTTGAGGGAGCATGATCGATTTAGATGCAGGCAAGTGGAGCAATTACTTTTAGTATAGTTAGCTGGCATGTGATAAGATCTCTCACACTAATTTAATTAATAGGTTTGCAATTAATAAAAAATTAATCGACAGATCAAGTATAAAGAGCTATCCAGGACATACCTATCTTAAATGAAACTACATTTAATGTATATATTTAATATACTGGCTTAGAGATGCATTGACTTTAATTATATATGCAGTAGTGTATAATATTTTAAGAGAAACTCCTATTTTAAATGTACTAGTTTTCACCTCTCTTTAAATTATCTTTTTTCATTTAATTTGAATTCAAATGTTTGGTACTTGATAAACGAGTTTATAACTAGGGTAGTTTAGAATTTGTTTTTGTCTTTCACGTTTTTTGGTTTAGTTTAACCTTTAATTTCTTTTGTTTCAGAAAAATTTGTGGTAAAAAGCAAATATTAGAGAAACGAGCAAAAATAGTGAAAAAATGGGTCAAATTAGAGTTATTATGCCTTTTGATTTACTTTGCAATGTGTAAAGGACACTTATCCTCCCGGTAGTTAGGAGTTAGTTATTGGTTGTTATGTTCAGTTGTAGAATTAGTTAGCTACTTCTTGCAGCTGTTACTTTGTAACAAACATATATAAAAACTATCTCTTTAATCTTTGCTCTTCAATTCAATCCATACAACTTAATCTTCTTCCTCGTCTTCTTCTCTGTGTTTTCTCTGTGAAAGATTGAACTTCACATGGCATCAAAGCTCCATTAATCGTTCATCAATAGAAGCATCTTCAGTGCACACCTGAGGAGCATTAAGATTGAACAATGCTGAAGTGCAAAACATGTTGGGAATATTTGACCAGGATCTAGATTTACTAACAAGTATGTTGAATTAACATCCTAAATATGAATATCTCTAAAATAATGAAATTAAACACATAAGAGTTTAGAAAACCTTACATTGGTTGCAGCGGAATATAATGACTCCTTCCGCTCAGATCTCTAGCTAACCTTTGTTCCTTTCTGTCGCAGAGTATTATCAAGATCTAAGCCCGGATCTCTTTCTCTCCTTCGGGTTTGGTTACCACCGTCTTAATCACTATGATTGAGTACTTGACTTGTTATGTGTGGGCATGGCACTCTTTTACTAAGGGTTTGAATATGAAGAACAATGAAGGAGGTGATGAAATCACTATAGAAGGAATTCTCTTATCTACTAGTTGTCTCACAAAGAAAATTAGATTTTTGGAAGGTTGAAAATCAAGTGCATGAGTGAGAGCATCGCGTTCCTTTTATAGTGTTTCAACTAGGGCTTAGGGCTGAATTATATGAATTAAAAAAGAATAAAATATTGAGCAAAAATAACTCTAAGGCCGGCCACATAAAAGGACCAATCTCTAGTTACAGTTTTGCCATTTTATTTCAACTACTTATTCTTCTTTCAATAATATCATATTTTCCAATTCAATCCTATAAATGCCAAAACTATTTATTTAATAATTATAATTAATTATCAAATGAAATTGTCATTTATATAATTTATTAATTAAACCATACAAAGTCTCTTAATTAATAAATTGACCCCAAAACCTCTTTTCTTCACAATTAAGCCCTTGCTTAGTGAAAATTCATAAATAAGACATAGTTTAATTTTAGAATTATAATTGATTAATTAAAATCGATTGACTGAGTCTGCAAGCAGTATTATCTCAACTAGTGAGGGGACCATGGGTGTATATAACCGAGCTTTGAATAAGTAGATCTAGAATTTACCAAGTAAATTCTCTAACTTATTAATTCCGCCTTGCACCACTATAGATTTGGAATTGATCTAGCACTATCAATTATATAGAACGCTCTATATATGTAATATCTCAATAAGTCAAATGGTAAATAATTAGGGTTTATATTTATATTATGAATTAATCAGGTAATAAGTGGGATTATGATCCTACTAATTTATTTCAGCATAAAATTTAAATTTTGCTATAAGTGAGTAAATAATCGTAATTTGTTTATTACGGAGATTTATATAGCATGTGTGAATGTAATATGAGCTATATGTGGAATAAAAATATTTCAGGTTTAGCGACCCTAGAGACTCAATAAGTGGATATATAAGCGTAATTTGTTAATTACGGGGATTTATTTGAAATACGTGGATATAATATGAGTTATTTGTGAAATAAAAATATTTTCAAGTTTGGCGACCCTGGAGACCCGATTGGAGGCTAAAAATGTCACAACAGTTTTAGTTAGAAATATTGATGATCTATTGAGATAAGTTGATTTTAGAAATATCAGGCTATTTTAGGGTATTCGAAGTTAGCTAAATACCCTAGAAATATAAATTTTCTAGTGGCTAAAAAATAATAAGATAGCTATTAATAATAAAATTTTTATTAATATTATTATATTATTATATGATTATATTATTATTAATAATATATTATTATAATATTATTTATATATATAAGTTAACGTATTACGTTAACTTTAAGTATATATATATATATTAAGTTATCAATGAATAGAACGAATAAATGACGAACGAAATTCTCGTTCTCCTTCCTTTGATAAAACCTTCTCTCTCTATATCTATTTTCTTCGATTTTTAATCCAAAACTTAGCGATCTAAGCTCCGGTAGTAGCAAGATAGCAAATCCTTGAAAAGGAAAAGCTTAAGGTATGGTTTAATTTCGTTTTAAGTTTAAAAACGATTGGTTTTATATAGGGGCTTTATGATTTAAAAATGCTATGGAGATTCTGACTTCGTAGAACTGTTCTTTGGTAACTATGGGACTAGTTTATGTGTTTACTTGTTCAATTTGAAGTGATTTTGAGTTAGAAATCGAGTATGGAACTTCTTAAAGCTTAGTCCGAACGTTAATGGCGTTTTTCATTTAAGGGGTCGATTTTTATTTCGGTTATGTAAGGATGATAATATTTATGGTATATATGCGCCCTGTGAAGTTTGGAGTGATTTGGATAAGTTTTGATAGTGTTTTGGTGAGTGCGAAAATTGGGATTTTGGAGTTTTATAGTTTTTAGAAATTCTTAAGAGATCAGAAATCGTATTTTTATCATAACTTTTAACTCGGGTGTCCGTTTTGGACATTCTATATACCGTTTCGAAACTTGCAATGAGCTCTACAATATGGTTTATGTTTTAGAGCCAAAATATAAGTTTTATTTTAGTGTATTTATACCGTTGGGTTTGGTAGAAAACCCTAGATTGTCTTATGTGAATATAAGCAGTGTTTTGGGATAAACACTTATTGGTCTACAGTTGTTGTGACATATGGCCGAGATCATCGGGGATAGTTCTCCACTTGGATTGGCCGAAATGTATGAACCTGGATTAAAGGTAAGAAAAGTATATTGTACTGCATAGTACGTTGTATGTAATATAATTAGTATTGTTATGAATTGATTAATATTGAGATATAGTTAATATTGTTATATAATGAAAAGACTGATTGGTTAAATATTGATAATGTGATGTTATTATGCATGTGATATATGGGCTCACCTGATTAGGTGATGCAATTTTTCTGGCGACGTACTGGGCGTAAGTACGGGCGTCAGTGATATATGATGAGTACCGAGTGTAGGTACGGGCTCACTTGATTAGGTGATGCGATTTTCCTCGCGACGTACTTGGCGTAAGTACGGGCGTCAGTGACATATGATAAGTACCGAGTGTAGGTACGGGCTCACCTGATTAAGTTATGCGATTTTACGGGCGTCAGTGACATATGATAAGTATCGGGCGTAGGTACGAGCTCGTCTAATTAGACGATACGATATATTGGTGCCAAATTGTGGCACGGGCTCACCTAATTAGGTGATGCAATTATATGATATATGGGTGTAGGTTTTTGGCACAGGCTCACTTGATTAGGTGATACAGTTATGCGACATATGGGTGCCAGGCTATTGCACGGGCTTGCCTGATTAGGCGATACAATATAAGATCATCAGATTAAAGCATCGACTTGCCTGATTAGGCAACATGATGTCATGAAGATGGTTGCTTTATGAGGTAACATATATATTATTTATATGATTAAATGAATATGAATTCCATTATTGGTATAATGGTTTTGTATTACCAAATATCAATATACTAATGTTTATTTGTGGCAGATGCCAGTAGTGATTTGGATTTTATCTTATGAACAAAGTGTGATGGTTTGATTCTTATTGTGTATAAGTGACAATATTCGAATAATAAACTATATGATTGTTATTATTACTTTTCTTGCTGAGTCCTTGTGACTCACGGATGCTATGTGGTGCAGGTAAAGGCAAAGAAAAGCTAGATCAACCATGAGGTGGCAGTCTTCTCTAGCAATGTACTGATTGACCTCACTGGCCTGCGTGTCGAGTTGCCAGGAGTTGTTTTGGACTGGTTGTATCTGCTAAGTATTTTGATTTTATGTTTAAATGGTTGTCGTATATATTTCTTTAGCAAAACTTTTTATAACAGGGATTCCCGGAACACACTTTTTATGCCGTTATAATGTCCGTTTTTAGTGTTTTGTTTTAGTCAAATTTTTAATATTATCACGGTTTTTTAATAATTAATTATTCTATTAGTATTAAACTAGTTCATAAAATCACACACGTGGCGTGCCTATAGATTAGGGCGTTACAATATGTACCACGATATAGATGCGTTATGATTATCCATTATTACAATCCTAATAGTCAAAGATCCTATATAGATGATCACGAAAAGGGACAAATTTACTGTTCTACCCTTCAATATATTTTATCCTTAAAACACTTAGCTATCTATAAATGATATTTTAGTAAACTAATATAATTACTGAAGTGAGATCTCAATCATTTATCTCTATTCAGCCAAGCTCGAAGGAAATCATCGTTTCACTTCTAAATACTTATAGAAGCTATAGATTCCATATCTATGATCAGCGCTCCCACTCAATTGAACTACCATGTTCCCAAGATGTAAATATCCGTCAAATTCATTAGTTAGCTTCCACGAACACCTCTAAGAACATAAATAATACATCTATAGACCTAAGATCAACCATTGATATTGACTTAGAAAGATATAACGGTAAGTTTATGATATCTTATCCGAGATCAATATCGGTCCCTTTCAATGCATACTCCATACATCTGATACTGGTAAACTTTGCCAATACCCTGGAAAGGACATAACACTTATCCAAGGTGTAAGTATACCTTATTACCGATTATCATGTCAGTCTAACGTCAATGAACTGGCAAATCATGAGAATTAAACTTTTGAACATATAATCATGATTATATTCCACTGTGCTAACGACATTATAATCATGAACAAATATATATTTATATATGTTCTGGACTTAATAGAATTTATACATTAAACATAATCATGAAATAAATCATGTGAACCATGCAACATAAAATGATTTCTGATCTTTTATTAATTAGGTAAACATGATTATATTGAAATGAGTTTTATTTAGGGCACAAAACACAACAAAACAACCAACAGGTACCTTTACCTAGACCTTATCCCATTATCAAATAGCAAACTATTATGATTTATATTATGCCAATCATTTAATTATAATATTAATAATTACTTTAGGTATGTTAATTCTATTTTGACATTTTTAATTTTAACAAAAATATTTTATTATTTATTGATTAAATTTGGCTGAGGTATTTATTTAGTTTTCATATTTTTGTATTGATTGATTTATATATGAAAGAAAAATATGTTTAGCTATTCTATTTATGGAAAATAAGGCATAAATGGTAAGTTGGATGACTTATCCTTTTTCTATCTATCCAGCTGTGTATATTTGATCTTGTGTGAGTTTCTTAATATGTTTAATTAGACTTCTTGTGAAGAAAACCGAAGTAAGACTTTCCTTTTATACAATTATGTAGGTACAGAAACCGAAATTTTTGGGCTGATTGAAGATCTTTTTTAGGGAATTGTCTAGTAAATTGAGGTCTTGTTCAGAATGTGTGTAGCTGTCAATAAGATGTATATTGATTATAAATATACCTTATACCAGCTATGTCATGTATCTCTTTCATACACTTTAAATTATATTTATTTCTTCAGAAAAAAGAGTGTCTTTGTTTTGTAGAGAAGAGAGTATTTGTCTCTTACTCTGTTTATATGTATTTTAAATTGTCTTGAATCTGTATTCAAGTCTGCAAAAGAAGAAGAACAATAAATGTTTATTGGTCACAAATGGTGATTTTTCCAAAGTCAATCACCAACAAAATTAATCAAATTTGTCGAGCTTATCTTTCGAAAGGGAGTGAAATGTCAAACGGCTCGGGACATGTTGCTTGGACCGAGATTTGTAGAGATAAAAAAGAAGGAGGCCTTGGTTTTAAAGATATAGCCGTTTGGAATCTTTGCGCTATTGGAAAACATGTATGGGCAATTGAGAATAAAAAAGATAATCTTTAGGTCAAGTGGATCAATTCGGTGTATATTCAGCAAAATGATTGGTGGGACTATCAAGTTCTTAAAAAAAGCAAGTTGGTATTGGAAGAGAATTGTGCAAACAAAAGAAAAGATAAAGATTATGTTTACTCAAAGTGAGTTTCAAAACTTTCACTTTACTATTGCGCCTAGTCTTTATAAAAAAAAAATTATAATGTTCAGATGTATAATTGGAGATATATTATGATTTGGGACAGATTTAGTACTCCTAAACATGGAATTACCATGTGGTTAGCTTTTTTTGAGAGACTACCAACGAGAGATTGGTTGCACCGATTTGGGTTGCTTCAAAATGATGATTGTCTTCTTTGTGGAGATGCAAAGGAAGATTTGAATCATCTTTTTTTTGGCTACTGTTATAGCAGGAAGGTTTTGGACCATCTTATGGACTGGTGTGGGCTGAACTATAATGGAAAAAAGCTGAAAAAAAACTACTTCATATGCTTTAGAAAAGGAAAATCTTGAAAGATAGAAGAAAGGGTTTCTTGTGCATTATCTCTGCAATGGTATATTTTGTTTGGAAAAGTAAGAATATTGTTTTGTGGGAGCAAAAACTTCCAACAATCCATGTAATTATTGTGAAAAATATTATTCATTCCATTTGTGGGTGTGATTGGTCATAAGAGCTTGTAATTAATGTTTCTTTTTGAGCTTGGCTCTAGTTTTTATTTGAGTTTTGTTGTGAATATATACATATTGACTTGCCAAAAAAAAGGACAATAGTGCTACTTTGGGAAGAAGGTTCTACAAGTTTTCGAGAGATTGCTTTTTAAGTCTTACCTTGAGAGGATGCAAGCACTCTTCAAGGAAATCAAAGGGAGTTCGAGCACTTGAAGTTTCGACAAGATTCGATTAGAAGGTGGAACACATCAAGCTTGTGGCATACAATAAGAGGGTAGCCTATTTATGCATAAGTCAATTACTTTGTATTTTTGAGATCTATCCAATGAGTCTTATCTCTGGGCATGGCTCTATGGACTAGTAACAATCTGGAAGAATTGTTGAAATCACGTACAAAAACCTTGTGTGATTTAACTTTTCTGCACTGTTTGTTTCTCTCTAGTTTATTCTGAAGTTACAAAGTTGTCTCCTATAGCTACAGAATAACTATTTCAGTATCAGTTTTATTATTTCACATTTAATTAAGAAATTAATTAAATAATAAACTAATAATTTTAAAATACGAATTTCAAGGTATAAATTATGATGATGACATTGGTTTTGAATGTAGTTGGAACTTGAAACTACAAGTGACATAAGATAGTGGCTTTAAATGTAGTGACGAATACAAGTGAGATACAGTGATGATAACGATTTTAAAATCATATATGATGAGTTATTTTATAAATTCATCAATTGTCTTCTTTTTTATTATTTTATTAGGCCTCTATTTTGTGAGAAGTTTTTAATCTCTAATATATTTTTTTTATAATGTTTGAAGATATTAATTTATAAAATTGAGTAAAAAAAATAAATTTTTTTCATAAGAGAGTTAATCGTTCTAATAAAAAAATACATTAAAAGTATAAAAAAAAATGAAATATGATATAACTGTATGATTTAATTAAATAAAATATTACCGCATACAAAATCCGATTTATTTTCTAATTATATATAGTGAAAGACTAATAGAAGCCACAACTTACTCACACAAGAGTTACTAAATGCTCACACAAATTTTACACAGAAGCAAATTACTAGTTTTTTTTTTTTTTTTTTTTTTGCTAAGAAAGAGTAAATAGCTTGTTGATATATTACTGTCTACTGACTTTTTTTTTTGACGAATAACAGTATCCATTGAAATCAAATATAAAGTGCAGGAGACAATCACAAAGCTAGAGTAGAGCTTGTCCACAGAGCTTCCTGGTCAAGGCCTAGAGCTTTCTTAGCTAGAGAATGGGCCATTTCATTTGCCCCTCTTGGAATGTAGCTAATGAAAGCATTATGAAAATATGACAGCAAGCTGTTAATAGCAGTTACAAATTTGTTGAGATGAATATTATGGGTGTTTTTGTTACAAATATAATTAACTAAAACTTTGCAATCTGAGACTATGCTATCCGGAGCAAGGGAGTGACTATGGCACCAAGAAAGAGCATATTGCAAGGCATGCGCTTCCATAAGGAGAGGTTGGTAGAATCTGGTCTAAGGCTTGGCCAAAGTGAGGAGTGTCTCTCCTTGACTAGATTGAAGAGCCATACCAAAGCCCATTTCATTGGCTCGCACATCTTGGGCAGCATCTGTAGAAAGCCGAAGTCGATAGGTAGGAGTGCGTGGCTCATTCACAGTAGTCAGCAAAGGTATCTCTTGTGTTGAACTAGGAGTAGAACCTCGTGTGTTGCAGCTTTGGTATTGATCTAAATAGTTCTCAACCCATTGCAGAACCTGTGAAGGAGAAGTAGACAACCCAGAATGTAGCCAATTGTTCCTGCAATTCCAAAGTTTCCATAGCAAACACAAAAAGAAGTGATAGTCTCTAGCATTATATGTAGTGGCAGCGAGGTAAAGTAAATCCAAAAAATTGAGAGAAGCATTTTTATCAATAAACTCATGAAAAATAGTTAAATTCCATACCTCTTGGACAGTTGCGCATCTGAAAAGAGCATGCTCTAGGGTCTCATCATGATAAAAGCACCGACAACAACATGTGGTATTTAAAACTTTGCGTTTCAAAAGGTTATGGCTGGTAGGTAGAATGTCATGGCAAGCTCGCCAAAGAAAGTGCTTCAGTTTAGGAGCTAAAGGAAGAGACCACATTTGCTTCCACCATGTTTGGGGAATGACACTATTCGAGGGTGTTAGGTCATTTTTGTGCAGGATGCTATGGGCTTGGTGATAACCAAAATTGACTGTGTAGGTACCATGTGGGGTAAGGGACCAATAGTAGGTATCAGGTGTGTTGAAATTAGTAAGAGGAATTGTATGGATGGCTTGACAAACATCCGCTGGGAAGATAGTTTGGAGAAGAGTGAGGTTCCATTCCTTATTATATTAAAAGGTTTGCCACTGTCATGTTAGTGTCAGAGTTGTGTCTAAGGTAGTGAAGTTTACCATACCCTGGAATCCAGGCATCATTGAAAATGGAGACCGTGGTACCATCACCAACTGATCTGCCAAGACCTAACTGGAGAAGTTCTTTGCCCCAAGAGATACTGGTCCAAACCAGTGAAGGCCTATGGCCCTTCCCAGAGTCAAGAAAATTAGTATTGGGAAAGTATTGGCAACAAAGGAGTGACGAGACTGAAGAAGCCGCCAAGCCTGTTTAGCCAACATCGCTTGATTGAAAGCTTTCATAGAGCGAAAACCAAGGCCCCCATGGAATTTTGAAAAACAAAAGGAAGACCAGTTTTTCCAGTGGATTTTACGTGTATGGACCGAACCTCCCCACCAAAATTGAGACATCATTGATTCAATCTTATTGTGGAAAGAAGCAGGAAGCTTGAAACAAGCCATAGCGTAAGAGGGTATAGCTTGGACAACAGATTTCAAAAGGATTTCTTTACCCCCTTTGGAAAAGAATTTTGAATTCCATTTGTTGAGGTGAAACCAAACCCGATCCTTGATGTAATTGAACGCATCCTTTTTTGTTCTTCCAAAAGTTTGAGGAAGACCTAAGTACTTGTCAAAAGTATCTCTAATGGGGATGTCAAGGATGGTAGTGATGTCGGTTTTGATTTCAGAGCTGGTATTTGGGGAGAAGAACATGGCCGATTTGGTAAAATTGACCAACTGACCACAAGCCTAGCTATAGTTGGTTAAGATTTGTTTAATGACGGCCGCAGCGGTAGGGGAAGCAGAACTGAAGAGAAGGCTATCATCAGCGAAAAAAAGATGAGAAACAGGAGGAGCGGTCCTGGCAATTTTGATTCCCAGAGAATGTTTACGGGGCTGGGGCTGTTGAGCCTTAAGGCAAATCAGAGAGGAAAGACCTTCAGAGCACAGCAGGAACAAATAGGGAGAAAGGGAGTCCCCTTGCCGAATGCCTCTAGAAGGCAGAACATGGCCAAGAACTTGTTGGTTAATGGAGAAAGAGAAGGTTGCAGTAGAAACACAAGCCATGACCAAGGTAATGAACTTTTGGGGAAACCCAAATTTCTCCATTACACGGCGAATGAAGATCCATTCCACACGATCAAAAGCCTTGGCCATATCTAATTTGACGGCCATCCATCCCAGGCGACCCGTCTTGCGATGTGAGAGAGAGTGCATTACCTCTTGCCCAATAATGATGTTATCGAAAATTAAGCGATTGGGAAGGAATGCACTTTGAGTGGGAGAGATTATGCGACTGAGAATGGGTTTGAGACGGTTAACCAGCACCCGTGAAATGATTTTGTAAAGAGTAGAACAAAGACTAATAGGCCGATAGTCGGTAATCTCCTCAGGATTCGGTTTTTTGGGGATAAGAACAAGGAGTGTATTGTTAATAGGGGTGAGGTCAGCATCTCCATTTAGAAAACTTTGGGCTGCAGTAATGACATCCTTTCCAACCAAATGCCAATTCCTTTGAAAAAAAGAACCATTGAATCCATCTAACCCCGGGGCTTTATCATTGGAGAGTTGGAAAGCAGATTGCTTTATTTCCTCAGCAGAAAAGTTTTCCTGAAGGAGTCCCACTTCTTCATCATTGAGTTTCTCTGTGATGCCTGCTAACACGAAATCAGTTATAGCTTCTGCAGGGATTTGGCTTTGGAATAGCTTAGCAAAATAATTTTCAATTGTTGTTACAGTGGAATGAGTGTCGTTTGCCACGGAACCATCGAAGCGATTGAGAAAGTGAATTTTGTTAGTTTGACGTCTCTGAGAAGCAAAATGATGAAAATACTTAGTGTTCCTATCCCCAAGTTTGAGCCAGGTTATCCGGGATCGCTGTTGCCAATACTCTTCCTCTTTCTGTAAAAGACGATTTAATTCACTCTCAAGATGTCTGCTCTGATTTAGGTGTTCATTGGTAGGCTGCGAGATAGAGTGCACACTCTTGAGTTGAGCTTGAACTTCTCGAATTTGAGCATGAAGAGGAGGACCCAGCGATTTCTTCCATATTTTTAATTGGGAAGAGAAATTATGAAGTTTTTCGTTGAGTCCTAGCAATGGGTTATGATTTTGAGTAAGTGGGTTTAAAGTCCAAGCATGTCGAAGGCAATTCTCAAAACCCGACTCAGACATCCATAGCTTGTCCAAGATGAAACGAGGGGCTTGGTTAGCTTGATCAACCTGGAAATGGAGTGATAAAATTAAAGGTCGATGATCAGAACCAAAAAAATAACTGTGAAGAAGACGAGGAGTGGGGACAGATGCATCCCAATCGACATTAGAAAGACACCAATCTAGCCTCTCTTAGGTGTGAGATGGTTGCTTTGTTGGGTTTTATGCCCTAAATAAAACTCTATTTCAATGTAATCCAGATTATTCAATATCAATAAAGTAACAGAAGTATTTTTCATTCATTTGTGTATGTTTTGGTTCACTTAATCAATTGTTTGTCTGTTTGATTTATAAATTCATCCAAACCCCTTTCACATACTTGATCATGTTTATTGTGTTGTCAACACAGTGGAAAGTAAACATGACTATGTGAATAAAGGATACCTAGATTTATCAGAACACTGGGTTTTACTAATATGACAATCTACAACAGAGTTTACTTGCATTTGGAGAAATGCTATGTTCTTTCCAGAACATTGGTTAAAGTAAAGCTCAGGTTGGATGCATGGAGTATGCATTGGAATGGACCGATATTGAACTTTGAAATAGATTTATAAAACTTACCGTAATATCTATTCAATTCAATATCACTAAGTTGATCCTAGATCACATGATCGAAATCCTGATATGGTTAGGCTCAATCTCAAGAGTGTTATTCGTGTTCTTTGATTTGTTAGTTAAGCCTACTTTTGGGTCAGGGTGATACGTACATTTTGGGAACACGGTAGTGCGATTGAGTGGGAGCGCTAACATAAATATGGAATCTATAGCTTCTATCTGGCGAATAGTAAGCAAAGGGTGATTTCCTTCGAGCTTAACCAAACGAGATAAATGATGGAGTACTCATTTCACTTAGCTGAAATATCATTTATACAGGGTTAAGTGTTTTAAGGATAAAATACATTGTAGGGTGTTACGGTAATTAAGTCCCTTTACAGTGTAAATCATCCATATAGAGGATCATTGATCACATTAGGATTATAACAATGGATAACTAATGATGTGTCTATATGGTGGAACATATAGAGCATTCTATATACTGAGAGTGCAATTCTAAGTTCTATGCGTGGATTAAACGAAGAATTAATAAGTTAGTGAATTTAAGTAGTAAATTCTAGATCTGCTTATTGGAAGCTCGGATATATAGACCCATGGTCCCCCACTAGTTGAGATAATATTACTTTTAAGACTCATTTAATTGATTTTAATTAATCAATTATAATTCTCAAGTTAGACTGTGTCTATTTGAGAATTTATCACTTATTAAGGGCAAAACAGTATATAGAGATTTTGAAGGGCATATTTATTAATTAAGAAACTTTAATTAGTTTTATTATTAATAAATAAATGACAATATATTATTTTATAATTAATTTTAATTATTAAATAATTTGATTTGACATTTATGTGGTTGAACAAAGGAATTGGCAGTTCTTGACAAAACAGAAAATTATCAATGTAGGAAAAGGAAAGTTGGAAAAGTGGCAAGCTTTGTTTCCACATTGCCTAAGGCCAGCCACTAAGCTTCCCTTTTCTCATTGATTTTTCAATTTTTAAATGCCAATTAATTCAACCATAGCCCTAGGTGGTCTTCTATAAATAGAAGGCAAAGGCTTCAGTTTTTGAACACACATAATTCTGAAAGAATTTTCTCACTCAAAAACTCTCTGAGCCGCCACCCTCTCTCTCTCTATTCCTTCACTGTTTCGAAATCTATAAGTGGTAGAGTAGTGCCCACACACATCAAGTAATACCTCAATCATAGTGAGGAAGGCTGTGTAGAATTCAGAAACAACAAAGAAGGACTATCGGGCTCAGATCTTGATTATACTCTGCGACAGAAAGGAATCAAGGGTTAGAGATCTGAGTGGGAGGAGACATATATTCCGCTGCATTCAATGTAAGATTTCTGATACTTTTATGTGTTTAATTTTCTATCGTTTTAGAAGTTCATATTTAGGTTGTTAAATCAACATACTTGTGAGTAGATCTAAGTTCCTGGTAAAATAACTTCCAACATGCTTTTGGCGATTAGTCCAAGTGAATGGACTGCCCAGACTGATGGAGAGGGTGAAGCTCATAATCGTTAATAAAAGTTTGGAAATGAGCAGAGGGAGAGCGTGACATGTCACCCCCTATTTTATCCGTCAAGGATAGATAATCATTAAAATCACCCGTGATAAACCAGGGGATAAGCGAGAAGTGCTTCCAGGACGGTGGAGCAGTTGCCATGAATGCGGTTTATTCATTGGAGATGGCGCACCATAAAAAGCAGTAAAAGTGAAAGCAGGAATATTAGGAAATTTAAGATAACAGTGAAAATGACTTATATTATATGAAAGCAAAGTTACATCCACATCATGTGTCCAGAGCAACAAAAGACTACCACTAAGCCCAACACGTGGGACTTCTAAACCGTTAGGAAATTTAAGATGAGAAGCAAACTTATTTAAAGCGCCAACAGGGAGTTTAGACTCCATTATATACAAAAGGGTTGGGTGGAATTGCTTCACTAAAAGGGAGAGAGAACGAAATGCTCGTTTACTCCCTAATCCACGAGCATTCCAGCTGATGATACTCATGGCTCTAGGCGGGCACGCTGAGCGTCACCTGCCTCTTCAACTTGGTCGTCTTCAAGGGCTTTTGCTAAGTTGCGTGTGCGTTTGAGCATTTTCCGAAACTCTTCATCATTAAGGCAGTCTGGTCGGTCTAGCTTTGCCTTGCGAGAGAGATTAGTCATGGGGGTTGAAGTCGAAGTGGTGCCAATAGCAAATCGAGGAGGTTGTGTGGGGTTAAGATCCGCCAGGATGGTAGAGAAGGCTTGGGAAACAGGGATTACATGATGATTGTCACAAGAAGTAGCCACAACAGTAGCAGCCGTGGTCAAAGAGGCCTTTGGAAGCGAAGCCTGAAGTTGTTCAGCAGTAGTTACAGGTGCAGAATGGTTGGGGTTGAGATTGGTAGTGGTATGTTGATGGAGGGACATGTGAAAGCCCGATGACAGTGTGATAGCAGTATTAAGGCCTGAAGTTAGAGGGTTGAGAATGGCAGGTTGGTTAAGGTCATGAGGTTGTTGATGGAAAATATTAGGTGAGGAACTAGCCATATAGAAACCTAGGGAAATAGTATGTGGTTGACCCAAGTGCTGCATACCATAATCATATGGAGATTCATTGAAAGAGCTTTCAGTGATGATAAAAGGTTGGTTCAGGCGATATAATGGTGTGGGAGCCAAAGAAGATGGGCTAGCAATGTGAGGTCGAAGCCAAGTCCGGGTATTAGCAATATAGAACGGGTTTGAGGTGACTCGGATTTTTGCGCCTAAAGATTGATCATATCGGAGTGGCGGCGGAGCGGAGGAAGAGTCACACTTAGCAAGAAACTCAGGGCAATGGTTCACTACATGACTCAACCGGCCACAGAAATGACAGAAATCAGGAAGGTTTTCATATCGGAATTCAAGCCACACAGGGGCTGCCATACCATGGAAATGAAACCCAGTGCCACGGGGAAGAGGCTAGGTTACATCAAACTCGATACGGACCCGTAGATAGGGGCCCCAAGTCTCCTTAAGGGAGGCAGTATCCACTTCAATATACCGCCCAAGAACTTCACCAAGTCTTTGTGCAAGAGCACGAGATCGTTTTAGAAACGGTATACCAGAAACTTGAATCCAAAATGGTGTGGAAGTGAGCATTTCAGTAGTGACTACCGAACCTGCTTAAAGCGGAGTCATTACAATAAGTTTGTAATTGAAATGCCACGGCTGGCCAATGAGAACCCTTCGACGATCACCAAAGCATCCGAACTCCACGGTGAAAAAGTTAGGCTCCTTCTCCAGAACATTGATGGAGAAACGCTCGGGCCACTTTGGCAAAGCCTCTGTTTGAAAGCTTCCGAAATGAAATGGCGAGTGGTTAACAGCTTCACAGCAAGAAAAGCTGATGGCTCCTCACGGGTATCATCTTCAGGATGTTCAGCGGTGTTAGGAAAAGCATGGATTTGGGTTTCAAACTCAGTGAGGTTCAAAGTGGTGGTTAAAGTATGGGACAGATCCTCCATGATCTTTTGGTATCTTGAAACAGAAAGGCGAAAGATGAAAAGGGACCAGGCAATAGGAATAATACAAAAAAAGAAAGATATCAGGAAAGTACATGAAGCAGAGAATAACAGAGGATATTCAGTTATATAGAGTACAGAGAATTGGACAAGTATCACTAAGGGGCAAAACGCATTAAACCAGAATTTCTCCATGGAAGATATTCGAATGATTGTCTCTGCATTTTGGACAGTGGCTCCTAAGGGATCTATGAAGGTCACTAGTAGAGGTGAGGGGTCACCTAAAGGGGTATAGCTAATCATTAGCCAAGGGGGATCAGAGGGATGGGGAAAATTTATTGCAAAATACAAAAGGGGCTTTTTACAGGAGGTGTTAAAGAGGGGAGATAATCGGCATAGAGGGCATTTACATACAGATAGGACATAAACCCAGAAGTAATGGTAGATTAGAGTGTTACTTGTGAAGGAGAAGACAGGTGGAGTAAATGCGGAGTTCCGTCTGTTGACTGAGCTCGAATCCAGTATTTGAAGACAGAGGTTGATTCTACTACCGCCACGGAATGGACGGACGTTAACGCCGATTGATGGCGACGACGACGGTGACTGCAACGAAGAAGAAGAAGAAGATGGCATAGCGAGCCCTAGGCACAGAGGAACTATCGAGAAGCTTGGCATGTTATGCACTTGTAATAATAATAGGAATAATGGCATAGTGAGCCCTATGCACTTGTGTCCCTGATCATTATTGGGTGTTGCATAAATTCTCCATATTTATTATTATTTTTATTATTATTTGAAACTTATATATTATTTTGTTTAGAGAATAATCTCATAATTGTGAATAAATTGAAGGAAACTCTGAGATGACTACTCACATATATTATATATTATATATTATATATTAGGGTAATGTTTTCTGTCATTGATCATTATTGCCACGACAAGAATGATATATCTAACTTACTATATATAAAATTTCCAACTAATCTAAGTTCTATATATGTTATAGAATCTTACCGTACATACAAAATCGAAAAATGATCAAATATTTCATATTTATAAATATTTAGAAATATATATATATATCCCAAGTTCAAAAATATATATGTTATATCATCCTACCTAACAACTGCCATGACAAGAATGGTCTAACTGGCTATGAAACCCCACTATAATTCAGTCCCAATCATTTTTTCACCTAACTCTGTATATTTTACACGTGAAAAAGGGTCAGGTGCCTAAACTCACCTCAGACCAGAATGGGAATTAATTATATATTTATTTACACAAAAGAAATAAATACATATACATAATCCTATAATCCTACATATATATAAATAATTATTTGTCTTCTTGAAGAATTGAATTTTCCTCCTAACCAAACAAGCAGCATGCTGCATGTGCATGCCCCATTAGGCTTATTATTATTATTAATTAATTTGTTATTTTATTTTTCAAAACTTATTGTAAGATAAATAAATTGTTGAAGTGATGAAAGAACTGAGCATTTGGTTAAATACAATAAATTGTAAGCGGCATTCAGTTAATGTGTATTAAATTTTATGACTTTAATGAGAGCCACCAAAAGCCAAAACTAGTTGGTTTAACTTCATTATTCTGTGCTTTCAATTTTTTGTTAAGTAGTTCTTTAAGGCTGTTGGTTAAATATAGTTCCAACGTAGAAAATACATCACCAACCCCAGCCCACGCGTAACTAATACCCCATCAACTTAAATATAAATTTTTCAATTCTTTATTATCAATGCAAATAACCTAAACTATCCATTTCAAAATATATATATATGCACCACAAAATACACAAAATTATATTTATCTATAATATATATATATATAAGAATGCATGTTCCGCAGAAAAAAAAAATGACTTTGTTTTTGTCATTTTGTTTCTTTTTTATTTATTTATTTATTTTTTTTGTTTTTTATATCTTATTTTTTTGATAAAAAATATTTTGTGAGGAAAATTTGATAAGTCATGCTAAACAATTAGCTATGGTATTCAATTAAGCCGAAATATTACACATAAAAAGATATTCTAATCTTTCAATTGTTTTTTAAGTTACTCCTCTCTTTTCAATTCCTCCCATTCTCTCTAACTCCCTTCTCTCTCCTCTTTCTCACATTCTCACTGTTCTTTCTTTTCACTAGTGCACCGAACCCCATTTGAACCAGCCACCCTTCGAACTAACTCCCCCTCGAACCCACGCCCCCATTCGAACCAGCAACCCCATTCGAACTCACACCCTCACTTAAGCCAGCGACCTACTCGATACTCACCCCAGTGACCCACGAGATCCACTCGAACCCAGCAAACCATTCTCCGATCACTGTCCTCGCCATCGTCCACGAGACCCACTCGAATTAGGTTTTTTTTCTTTTAATTTCTCCTTTAAATACATGATAAATTGTGGAATGATCTATGATTAAACTGAAATTTATGATTTTGTATGTTTTGTATATTTTTTTTGGGGATAAATTATGGAAGAAGAATCTAGGAAGAAACTTGGTTTCAAGATATAGTTATTTTCTAGTTTTGTAGGTTTTTTGCGACATTATGTGTGATTTTGTGCGAGTAATCATGCTTAGTTAGAGCAGTTTTTGTGTTCGTGTTGATTTGGTATTTTGTATTATTCAGTGACATTTGGCGATATTGAGCGATCACTACAAGAAATGTTACTTTTACCAGTACAGTTCGCTACTGCATTGGTAAAAGTAACTTTTACCGGCGCATTTCGCTAACTGCTCTGGCAAAGATGTCAAAGTTTTACCCGCGTACATTTGCAGTAGCTAAAATCTAACTTTTACCAGCACTTTTTATTTTATGCTGGTAAAAGTTCTAATACCAACATTGATTTGCCAACCCCCTTTTGCCAACACATCACAAGTAAATTCTATTTTACCAGTGCAATACTAACTTTTGCCAACACAAAAATGTGCTGGCAAAAGTGACATTTCTTGTAGTGGATATTCTACAATATGAGTGATCATAGGAGTCACTTAGTCCAAGTAATGATAATTTTAGTGACATTTATGTGATAATTGGGCGATGTACATTAGACATTGTTTGCAATTTTTATGCATAAACTTGCCACTATGCTTAAGCGACGTTTGTGCGATTTGTGTGCAATATATACATGCTATTAAGTGACACTTATGCAATTTGTGTGCAATATATACATGTTATTTACGACATAATTAAAGTAATAATCATATTTTTTGTAAATGTTGATGACTCCCGAACTCATTCTCTCATTGTTAGATAATTTTTTAGGGTGTATCACTTACAAAGGGAATTGGTACTTTAATTCAATAAAGGCTAAGTTCAAAGCTTTAAGTTGACCGACAAGGTCAAGGAGACTCGCTTTGGAGTTTTTTCGTAATGCCAGTGATTTTAAATTTTCTGGGGTGATTGTGCATCAACTGTTATTGAAGAAAAAGATCTATTAACTATGTGCAATTTCAGTTATCTGAGTCGAAGATCTATTAGCCGACTTGGGAAGCAAGTTCAGTTATCTGAGTCGAAGATCTATTAGCTATGTGCAATTTCTAAAAAAAATCTTCTTAAATCTGCATAATTTGTTGGACCTTGAAGCACTCACCAAAATTTGTTGTATTTTATACAAAATTCATCTTTTTTAAATTTTTATTTCACTTTCTATTAAACTTTGTAATGGATTCAATTTTGTTTCATTTTTTTTTTTTGAAGTATTGTGTAATTTAATTATGTACACATGTCATTGCTAGTTAAAACTTCTTTTTAGAAGTATGAACTTTTTTTTATTTACTGTTTTCTATTTGTTTCAATTTTCTAGAATTTGGGTAAAATTTGTTATTGGTTTGTATTGAATTGATTTATTCATAACAAAAAATAGAACAATTTCTTTTTTTTTCAATAATATTATCAAACTAACAAGAGTTGTAACACAAAAAAAAAATACAAGATATATTATTGTATAAAAAAAATAGGGAATACTCCTAATTGAATTAATAGAGAAGTAGTCACTACTACAAAATTGGGCTTTAGAGGCGGTTTTTAAGGCCTTTCAGCGTCGGTTTTGGCAAAATTCGCTACCGACGCTGATCCGAGTAACGCTAAAGGGGTATGAAATAATCGTCGCCATAGAGACCCTATGGCGTCGGTTATTATGAAATAACCGACGCCATAGGGACCCTATGGAGTTGGTTTTTATAAAATAACCGACTCCATAGGAGTTTCCTAATTTTTTTTTTCAGTTTTAATTAATATAATTTTTTTTTACATTTATTAAAAATCTAAATTTATTTTTGTATTATTAATTAAATTAAATTCAAGCATAAATAAAATCAAATTAAAAAGTTAAATAAATACAAATTTACATTGCTCTAAGTGTTTGTATATTAGGTATTTTTTTATTAATATTTTATATTTTATAATATGTGTTTGTATTCTAGTATTTTAGTATCATTTTTATAATTTTTTAAGTTATGTTTTATATAATAATTAGTATATTGAATAATAAATAATGTGTAATATTTTAATTTTTATGTAATTTAATATTTTTATACATTTAAATTTTATAATATGAGTTTGTATTTTTCTAGTATATTAGTATTATTTTTATAATTTTTTAAGTTATGTTTTGTATAATAATTAGTTTATTGAATAATAAATAATGTGTAATATTTTAATTTTTATGTAATTTAATATTTTTATACATTTAAATTTTATAATATGGGTTTGTATTTTCCTAGTATATTATTATTATTTTTATAATTTTTTAAGTTATGTTTTGTATAATAATTAGTATATTTAATAAAAATAATGTGTAATATTTTAATTTTGATGTAATTTAATATCTTTATACATTTACTTTTTAAAAAAAAACCTTTACTCTAAGCAAATGTATTATACTAATATTATCCCAATATTTTTGTCTTTTTTTTTAGCTTACTATATCTATCCTTAACACTCAACAATATCTATCCTATGTATTAATATTATTCGAAAATTACTCTAAGTATTTAAGGATTATCTAAATATATATAAAAAATATTCTTATAAAAGTAAGTTAAAGAAAACATACCTTATACCAAAAATTATATACTTGACTTCTGATAAAGTCACTTCCGATAAAATCCTAACAACCAAGTTTAAGAGAAACTAAAATCAAATATTATCCTAATTCTACCAAAATTTCGGCAGCATAACGGCTATAATTGAATGTTTCCAAAAAATTTAAACCTATTAATAATATTTTCCTAACACCATTAATAAACAAAATTTGAGAACCTTTCAAAATATGAACTTTGACATTGATAATCATGCTACTAACACGAACATGTTTTGAGTCAAATATAAAGACCTACTAAGTATAATAAATGCATGGACACATCAATTAGATTATACAAGACAAGTGCCTAAAGTAACAAACAAAACAAATGTCACCTAATTTCACGAACATGTTTGAGTCAAATATAAAGACCTACTAACACGAACATGTTTTGAGTCAAATATGAATGTGTTATGTCACCTAATTTCTTACAACTAGCGAGTAATAACCTAGTTATTTATGTTATGTACTTTTCCTTTAACATTTATGTTTTTTATAATAAAATTTGATCCAAATTCTACCGAAATTTTGGCAGCATAACGGCTGTAATTGGACGTTCCCAAAAATTTTAAAAGTGCCTAAAGTAACAAACAAAACAAATATAACAATACAGAACAAAGAAACTAACATAAACAATACAAAATTTATCCACCCATCCAATCGCAGTACATGTATTCGCAGAACTTACTTCACTACGGATGAATATTTAAGATATTCAAATTCAACTAAGCATGCATTGATAATTAATTATACTAACAAAAGGTTAGCGGATGGATATACCTATTGCAAATCCGATCAACACCGAAATATGTCGACCCTCAAATATTAGCACACAACCTATAACATAATGCAATATACAACCAAATTAAAATTTTAATTATTAAATTACTTACTAGTTATTAAACAAAGTAGCAAGTTACTAGTTACTAATTTTCATAGTTAATTTTTTTAAAAATAACATATAAATATATATACATATATAATCAATTATATATCACACTACCATTATTTTAAAAACTTTAACTCTAAAATAATTAAATTCCTACCACCTCTCATTCTCATTCACAACAAATATATATACAATACAAATACACAAAATACAAAAATAGTATATACACAGTATATATATATAAACACATATTCAATAATAAAACACAACATATATACATATATATAATATATCAAGTTAATAAATATTTACCTTATAAACGCAATCCGGCGATAAAATGCTACAAAAATCCGACCACCTCTAGAACACACACAATATAATATTAATAAAATAAAAAAATCTAAAAAAATTTACAAAAACGAAATAACACCAATGTACATAAATAAAATGAATAGAAATCATATTTATAACTTAATGGACGTTGAGACTCAACGTTTTCTCCGCTAAAATCGGTGGCCGGAGTTATACCACCACTATTTTTTATAATAGGTTCAGTTTGGTATATAGAGGGGAAAAAAACTAAACTTTTTTACAGTATAAGTTTAGGTATAGAAAATAGACGATTTTAAGACAAAAATGGGGTAAAATGGTTAAGAAATTAGGGAGAATGAGGTTGTTTTAGTGGTGGTTGGTGAGGGTTTTTTCGTGGGTTTGGGGCTGCTGTGGGTGGCTGTTCTTCGTGTTCAGCAAGGTGTGAAATGAGGAAGACGATGCCCAAGGGTCTGATATATAACCCTATGGCGTCGGTTATTGGGTAGTAACTGACGCCATAGGTGCCACGTGTCGAATAAAGGCATCACCTACGGCGTCGGTTAATACCCAATAACCAACGCCATAGGGTTATTAAAAAAAATCCTAATTTTCCCCAACCCCCAACCGACGGCATAGATATATATATATATTCTATACCTACGGTTTTTACCAAAAAACCGCATCTAAATGTCAATGCAGATATTTTCACATCCTTTAGCTTCCCTTTTTATAAATTGGGTTGAAAAAAGAGAAGCTAAAAGCCTATATTGTAGTAGTGAGTTGGCTTTTGGAAAATATAACATATGTTGAATCTTAGACCAATATTGGATAATAAGTTAGTTTATAATTGTTTTCTTAATTGATCTATTTTATTATTATTATATTTCAAATGATAATATTATACGTGAACTAATTTAAAATTATAAGGTTATATATGTAATAATTTCAATAATTTAATTGAAAAAATGAATTGTTAAAATAATTTTGTTTAGTAACAAATTGTAAAAAATTAATTAATAATTATAATTAATTTAATTTTAAAATAAAATAAATTAATTAAAGTTTTTTAAGGAAATAAATTATTAAATTATAACTCATTTATTTTTTTATTTAATTTTTAAATTAATCATAACTATTTAATAGTAATTTAATAACTAAAAATAAATATAATTATCATAACTACATATTTGATGTAACTATTAAAATAATATATAAATATAGATAAGTTTTTATTAAATTTAGTGTAAATAAATTTATAAAAAAAAAATGGTTAAGAATTAAGATTTTAAACTGTTATATTAAAATTAGTTGGAAATTCATATATATATATATATATATATAAAATAAATAGTTGAGATATTACATGCCTACCTAATTTACTTATTAAAATTAATTAATAATAAATTAGCATGTATATGAAATAAAATAATAATTAATTGATCGTTAAAGTTATGTCACTATCCACGTGTCATTTTCTTATTAGTATATGTTAGTGAATGAGGTTTTATCTCAAAACTAATTCGTAATGGGATGAGTAACTCATTCATCTTATAATATTATACTCTTTTTTGGCCCACTATCCCTGATCACAAGTGGCTCTTTTGTTTTACTTTTTGAATCGGTATTTTCAAATTTTTGGTGGCTTCTGTTTTTGGCTCTACTTCGATCAATTTTTTTTTTTTTGGTCAGATAGTCATTAGAGGGTTTTTTTCCTTTTTTATTTTACTTTGATACCATGTTAGAATTTGGGGAGTTCCATTTTAAAACTAATTGTCAATAGGAGTAGCTCATTCATCTTATATATTCAATTATCTTTCCACTTATTAGTAATATGAGACTCTCTATAACAGTATATTTAAATTAATTTTTAAATGAAAATAAAAATTTAATAACCATGACTAGTCAGGGACTATCATGTGGCTATTGACTTGTTCTGAAAATATAAGTTAAATATTATTACTATCAAAAATTAAACTTAAATATTTATTTATAATAAAAAATTAAATTTAAATATTTATACCCATAATAGCTTGTGGAAGGACATCTTTGGTCATTTTGATCAAATAAGACCACAAAATATCTAGGTAGGGGATCTAAGGCGTAATAATAGTAGAGACTTATATAAGACTAGATTTGTTTTCCAAAAATACCTTATACATATTTTTGTATACAGAAGCTAATAAGTGTGAAAGGTAATAATGAAAGGGAATTTTGATTTTATATACTTAAAAAATTAAAAAAATTTATTATTAAACCAAAAACCTAAACCCTAAAAAAACTATGACTTTTTTTTCAAAACCCCAAAAATACCCCCCTCACAATTCACCCATTCTCTCTCTGCATCATCTCTCTCTCTCTATCTCGCATCCCAACCGCCCACCCTCACCACCACCTCCGACCTCCATCCTCCGACCTCCGACCCTCACCACCACCTCCGACCACCCGCACCAACACCCTCGACCCAGCCCCACTCTCTCGGACCACCCAAAAGCCGCACCCCCTCAGCCCAATCTCTCTTCCTCTCTCTAAAATCGCAGGAAAAAAAAAATATTTCCCGAAATTTTTTTTTTCTCTTTTTTTTTTGCGATTTCAGAGAGAGGAAGAGAGATTGGGCTGAGGGGGTGCGACTTTTGGGTGGTCCGAGAGAGTGGGGCTGGCCGAGGGTGTTGGTGCGGGTGGTGAGGTGGTGGGAATCGAGGCCTGAGGATGGAGGCCTGAGGTGGTGGTGAGTGGTGGGCGGCTGGGATGAGAGAGAGAGAGAGAGAGAGAGAGAGAGAGAGAGAGAGAGAGAGAGAGAGAGAGAGAGAGAGAGAGAGAGAGAGAGAGATGATGTAGAGAGAGAATGGGTGAATTGTGAGGGGGGTATTTTCGGAGTTTTGAAAAAAATGTCATAGTTTTTTTAGGGTTTAGAGTTTTGGTTTAATAATAATTTTTTTTTTAATTTTTTAAGTATATAAAATCAAATTTCCCTAATGAAAACAACAGAAAAGTCCAGTAGTATCATGGACAGAATTGAAAAGGACATTATATCCATTCCATATTTCCATTATTAATTATTTTATTTATGTTTTGCACATGTTATCATCTAAGTATTTATTAAAACTCATGTTATCCCATGAGAAGCGACACTACCTCTATGTTTATATAGTTAAAATTCTTGCAGCATCTTTGCCACTTTTTGAAATGCTTGTTTCTCATAAACTGAATATCATTCAAACAATTTGGTTAATTTTCTAGTCTGCAGCAACCAACATTAACCATCATTAGATGTGACCTATGTATTTGTTAATGTTAAAACTATCAATGACTTGTTCTTATCCATTGAATTTCTTACCCGATAGGATAACAAATTAGGTTACCATCATTGGTGAATCTATTAAGCAATAAGTTTTAGTCTAATCTCTCTAGATGTCTCTAGTTCTCTCCAATAATTGGTCTAAGTGGTGTCAAACTATCACTTAGACACCTCAAAGGACATCCCTTGAACGTTTCTACACTTATACAACGTCCAGGTTGACGTCAGATGTCAACTTGGGCGCTGGGATGTCAACTAGGGCACTAGAACCTAAAACGTCTTCAATAAAATGGTCATAACTCCTCAATTTTTATCCGGTTGACGCAATTCAACTTCTTTTTGAAGATATTTAGTTGCTCTGGTATGTGGAAGTTAATTACCTACTGCTTACATGTACATTAACCATGGCAAATAATATTTATTACACTTTAAGATTTTGTTTAATGAATAATTAATTATACGTTTCTTTCTTGCTAATTTTATTTTAATTTGATTAAGTTCAACCTGAAGACATACATTCTGGAGCTATAAGAGAAGTGAAAGATGAAACTGAAGTAAGATATATAGTTACAATATAATGTTCATATATGTAATCACCATATTATATTATTATAATATATTAGTGATGGATTTTAAATTTTTTTTGTAAATTTGTTATTTTTTCTAAAGGATTTTTTTTTTGAATGAAAATACTTTTATTAACCAACAAATTCAGCTACCAATTAGGGTAGCAACTCAGTTGGGACATCCCCCAAACTGAAAATATGACCAGGAAATAAAATAGAAAATAAAAAGAAAATAAATTGATAATGTCAAGAGATTGAGAGCAATGTGATGATAATTTGATATTACTCTTTTGTTTTGTGAATAAAAATGATAATTTCATTAAAACTAGCAACAATTAAGGATGAAATGATTATTTTGAGTGTGTTAAGAACATAAAATTAACTATTTGTTTTTTCTCATTTATGATGCATTATTAGTTTTTTTTAAAAAAAAAATGGATTTAGGAAAGAAAAAAAAGTTGAAGATATAAGATTCTTTAAAAATAAATAAATAAATAATAAGTCGGGTCGAGTCGAGTCGGGTCGGGTCGGATTGGACCCTATTCGAATGAGGCAGCTCAGATCTAATCCGATCCGAATATTTGTTCCAGCAGGACAGGATAGAACGGATCACTACATAATTTTTGTTGGATCAGATACGATTTAACACTCCTAATATGAACCAATATACGTATATAAAATTATATATGTATAATATATAATAATTAATAATAACATATGTAAAGTACTTTTTTGGCAAGTTAGTTGACAAAATAATTTTTCCTTTTATGGTAAGATTGTTGTGCATTCATATTCGATTTCTTGCCTTAAAAATTCGGATTGTAGTTGCTCTTTTCCTTGTTTGGAAAGTTGCACTTTCAGCTGAACTTTCCTTTGTTGAAAACTTCTTAAAAAGAGAAGGAATTCTCTTTTGGAAAGTTGTCTTTTTTAGGGAAACTTTGATTATTGTCTTTTCCTTATTGATTTCGGTTGTATCTTGATACAATCAGAATATCTAATCTGTTTTTGGTAGGAATCAAGCATTGATAGAAGATCAGACCCGATTATAGCAAGTTTCTCGTTTCTGGTGTGATCTACTGCGTCAGCATCCGAATCTGATGTAGCAGATCGTGTTTCTTTAGGAAAGTTCTTGTACAGCTGTAGATTCGAACTTGTGGTTGCCTCTAAGGTTTCTATGTTCTATAAATAGAGCCTAGAGAGCAACCATTCGAATTAACTCTTCCATTAATCATTTTTTGCATTTATCTTTTTGAGAAAAGAGTGTTTCTTTGTTTTGTGATAGCGTAGTTGTTCATCTACGTTCTAGTTGTTTATTTCTGTTCTTACTCTGTCCTAGAGGTTGTGAAGAACTACTTGACTGAACAAGAGATTGGTCTTCCGGAGAAGACTTGATAAAGCCTTACTTCGGGAGGAAGTAAGCACTTGGTCTTTGGGAGAAGACTTGTTGAAGCCTTACTTCGGGAGGAAGTAAGCACTCGCACTTCAAAGACGAAGGGAGTTCGGGCTTGAAGGTGTTTCAAGAAGTCAGATTCATAAAGTGGATTACAAAGGATTGCGGCAATACTTTAGAGGGAGTCTAAACTTGTTTAAGTCAATTGTCTTTGTAATTTTGATACTTTATTAATTGATTTCATTCTCTGGGCGTGGCCCCATGGACTAGGAGTGTTCGTGGGAACACTGATACCACGTATAAATCTCTTGTGTCAAGTTATTTATTTTTCTGCAAATACTTTTTATTCCGCCTGTTCAGTTTTGCTGTAGCAGAATTACTTTCTGCTGCTGCAAACGCTCACAGTTTTTATATTTTCTTATATACAACTGACATTTGCAAAAACTGTGAGCGTTTGCAGCAGCAGAAAGTAATTCTGCTACAGCAAAACTGAACAGGCAGAATATAAAGTATTTGCAGAAAAATAAATAACTTGACACAAGAGATTTATACGTGGTATCAGTGTTCCCACGAACACTCCTAGTCCACGAGGCCACGCCCAGAGAATGAAATCAATTAATAAAGTATCAAAATTACAAAAACAATTGACTTAAACAAGTTTAGACTCCCTCTAAAGTATTGCCGCAATCCTCTGTAATCCACTTTATGAATCTGACTTCTTGAAACACCTTCAAGCCCGAACTCCCTTCGTCTTTGAAGTGTGAGTTCTTACTTCCTCCCGAAGTAAGGCTTCAACAAGTCTTCTCCCGAAGACCAAGTGCTTACTTCCTCCCGAAGTAAGGCTTTATCAAGTCTTCTCCCGAAGACCAATCTCTTGTTTAGTCAAGTAGTTCTTCACAACCTCTAGGACAGAGTAAGAACAGAAATAAACAACTAGAACCTAGATGAACAACTAGGCTCTCACAAAACAAAGAAACACTCTTCTCTAAAAAAGATAAATGCAAAAAATGAATAACGGAAGAGCTGATTCGAATGGTTGCTCTCTAGGCTCTATTTATAGAACATAGAAACCAAAGAGGCAACCACAAGTTTGAATCTACAGCTGTACAAAAACTTTCCCAAGAAAACACGATCTGCTACATCAGATTTGGATGCTGACGCAGCAGATCTGACCAGAAACGGGAAACTTGCTAAAATCGGGTTTGATCTTCTATCAATGCTTGATTCCTGCCAAAAACAGATTAGATATTCTGATTGTATCAAGATACAATCAAAATCAATAAGGAAAATGCAATAATCAAAGTTTCCCTAAAAAAGACAACTTTCCAAAAGAGAATTCCTTCTCTTTTGAGAAGTTTTCAACAAAGGAAAGTTCAGCTGAAAGTGCAACTTTCCAAACAAGGAAAAGAGCAACTACAATCCGAATTTATAAGGCAAGAAATCGAATATGAATGCACAACAATCTTACCATAAATGGAAAAATTATTTTGTCAACTAACTTGCCAAAAAGGACTTTACAAGTCAGATTCATAAAGTGGATTACAAAGGATTGCGGCAATATTTTAGAGGGAGTCTAAACTTGTTTAAGTCAATTGTCTTTGTAATTTTGATACTTTATTAATTGATTTCATTATCTGGGCGTGGCCCCGTGGACTAGGAGTGTTCGTGAGAACACTGATACCACGTATAAATCTCTTGTGTCAAGTTATTTATTTTTCTGCAAATATTTTATATTCTGCCTGTTCTGTTTTGCTGTAGCAGAATTACTTTCTGCTTCTGCAGACGCATACTGTTTTATATTTTCTTATATATAATTGACATTTGCAAAAACACGGTTTTTCAACATATGAAACTAAAAATAATTAAAATAGCGTGGTGCAGTTTGAACTTTTTTTCTCAGAAATTGTACACCAACCACACTACAAATTATTTTAAATTGGATTTTTATGGAATGTGGTATGATGCAAGCAGTTTGATAACACTCTTAATATTCCACAAACAAGAGTACTAATCTTTGTGATCACTCAACATTACTCTTCAGAAGCTAATTAGTATGCATATATAAGAGAATTTCTCACTGATTTTAGCATTAGAGAATCTTTATATAAGTAACCCGAGTGTTGTACCAATATGAACAATGCTCAAAAGGGTTCCTAAAGTTAAGATAAATTCAGTTAAGTTTAACTTCTATGGTGTGGATTCATATTCTAATTATAGAAATTCTTCATTGAATTTTTCAGCAACCATAACGATTATAATTTGAAACAAAATTATAATGAAAGCCAACACAGGATTGTAGTACTCATGAATGAATGAACTCCTTTTCGCATTGAGGCAGTGAATAAGAAAAGGCCAACTTAATTATAATGATCGTGAGATCTAATTGTTTTTATTTATTTATGAACGTATTTCTTAAAAAAAAAAAAAAAATGATTACAAATTGTAAAGTCCTTTTTGGCAAGTTAGTTGACAAAATAATTTTTCCATTTATGGTAAGATTGTTGAGCTTTTATTTTCGGATCCTTACCTTATAAAATCGGTTCTTAGTTGCTATTTTCCTTGTTTGGAAAGTTGAACTTTCAGCTGAACTTTCCTTTGTTGAAAAACTTCTCAAAAGAGAAGGAATTCTCTTTTGGAAAGTTGTCTTTTTTAGGGAAACTTTGATTATTGCTTTTTCCTTATTAATTTCGATTGTATCTTGATACAATCAGAATATCTAATCTGTTTTTGGCAGGAATCAAGCATTGATAGAAGATCGGACCCGATTTTAGTAAGTTTCCCGTTTCTGGTCAGATCTGCTGCGTCAGCATCCGAATCTGATGTAGCAGATCGTGTTTCGTTTGGAAAGTTTTTGTACAGCTGCTAATTCGAACTTGTGGTTGCCTTTTTGGTTTCTATGTTCTATAAATAGAGCCTAGAGAGCAATCATTCGAATTACCTGTTCCATTATTCACTTTTTTGCATTTATCTTTTGAGAGAAGAGAGTATTTCTTTGTTTTGTGAGAGCCTAGTTGTTCATCTAGGTTCTAGTTGTTCTATTTCTGTTCTTACTATATCCTAGAGGTTGTGAAGAACTACTTGACTGAACAAGAGATTGGTCTTGGGGAGAAGACTTGATAAAGTCTTACTTCGGGAGGAAGTAAGCACTTGGTCTTCGGGAGAAGACTTGTTGAAGCCTTACTTCGGAAGGAAGTAAGCACTCACACTTCAAAGACGAAGGGAGTTCGGGCTTGAAGGTGTTTCAAGAAGTCAGATTCATAAAGTGGATTACAAAGGATTGCGGCAATACTTTAGAGGGAGTCTAAACTTGTTTAAGTCAATTGTCTTTGTAATTTTGATACTTTATTAATTGATTTCATTCTCTGGGCGTGGCCCCGTGAACTAGGAGTGTTCGTGAGAACACTGATACCACGTATAAATCTCTTGTATCAAGTTATTTATTTTTCTGCAAATATTTTATATTCCCCCGCTCGTTCGGTTCCGTAGCGGTAATTACTTTCGCCGCCGCAAACGCTTACAGTTTTTATATTTTCTTTTATACAACTGACATTTGCAAAAACACGGTTTTTCACAAATAGATGAAAAGTCTTGAGATCGAGTTGGTACGTAGCCAATATGTATTTTCAAACTCTAGCTCATTAATAATTTATTTGAATTATTATTTTGACTTTAAATCTTTTGCATGCAGGTTTATATATGAATAGAACAATAATATATTGTGTTGTTCAAAACTTAATTAATAAAGAAAGAAAGGAAGAATGACAATATGTTGTAGACCGTAGTTTATTATAGTGTCAATAATGTTAAGTTTTTTTAATGCAATAATTTTTTTTTTGATAAAAATCATCATAAGTTCTATTAATTAATAAATTCGTTCAAAACAATAGAAGCACTTCAGAGGAACAGTCCTTCAACTGAAGCACACGACCTGTAGAGAAACAAGAGTCTCTTGCCAAGCAATGAGCCAACTTATTTGCAGATCGTTTTACAAAACATAAATTGTGAAGGCATAAAATACCGCTCTGAATCGATTGGACACACACACTAAGCTATCTATTTCCAACATGACTCTATCCCACGAATGAGTTGCAATCCAACTCAATGCTTCTTTAATGCCTATTATCTCAGGAATTTCGGGTTGAACACATCTAATCTTCTCCTTCTTGAATGCTTCTACCATAGCACCATGATGATTCTGAGCTACACAACCCATACCAAAAGACAAGACTCGAACCAGAAAAAACTAAAAGAAAATGACTAAAAAACTATGTCAAAAGACAAGACTAAAGAACCATGTCAAAAGACAAGACTAATGGAAAAATTAAATTAGTTTCAACACATAAATACGATCACAGCATTAAAATTAATTAAGGAATGAACTCCTTATAATTCCAATCCCATAAAAACATTAGGTGGAATTAAACTAAGGTATTTTATAATTTTGTATACATTATTTTAATTAATTACAAAATATGTGCAAAAAAATTTATTATCATTTTCTCATACATTTTTATATATAACTAAAAACTTTTTTTCAATTTTTTTTATAATATATATATGGTAATAATTATTGATTATTATATATATGGTAATATTGGCTATGTTTATTTTTATGTTTACAATTATAATAAACATACCAATAATATAAAATATTTTATGTATGTGTTTATTTTATTTTCTATTAATTAAACATACTAATTTAATAAACAAAATAATAATATTCACATAGGTTTATTATATCACTCTATGTGTGTTATGTTTATTTTCTAGTAATTTTTTAAAAAATAAATAATATATATATAAAAAAATTATTTATCTTTATCTTTTTCTTTGTTTATTGCGTCATGTTTATTTTTTCTAATTAAATAATTTTTGGAGTTTATAAAGTTATGTTTGTTTATTTATTTTTTGATGTAAGAATTATATTTCAATAGAAAATTCGTTCACTAACTCATAAAAAAAATAATCAATATATAGAAACAATAGAAAAAAAAAATATACTTATTTTAGTATAGTATAAATTAGTTATGTCTATTTTTATATTTACAATTATAATAAACATACTAACAATATAAAATACTTTGTATATATATATATATATGTTTATTTTGTTTTTTATCTATTTTTTTTTTTTTTTTTTTTTTTTTTGAGAAAAGGTCTGTTATTATAAATCACATAGAGTCGTTTACAACAACAGAAAAAATGGTAGAAGGAATCTCTTCTAACCATATACAATTATTATCCAGCTGTAATGCTTGTCTAGCCAAACCATGAGCGGCTTGGTTAGCATCTCTCTTAACATGAGAAACACAAACATTAGAGAAAAAGGATAAATGAAAAGTTACATCAGAAACCAAATCAAAGAAACCCAAATTTTGTGAAATGCATCCATTCAAAGCATTAACAAGCATTAGGCAATCAGTTTCCACATAGTCAACAGGAATTTGATATTGCTTTGCCCACGAGAGACCAACAAACATCGCTTTAGCCTCCATTTCCTGCGACTTAAAATTGCCTACTGCTGGTTTAGACATCGCTCCCACAACTTGGCCATCCGAATTCCGGACTATAACACCAATACCAATTTTGGTCCTTGAAGAATCCAAAGCCGCATCTACATTTAATTTGAATTTGTTCTCTGGAGGAGGCTGCCACTTTGTAACTGGTGTAGAACTGGTGCGTGAACCAGCTGCTGGTGTTGTAACTGCTGGTGTTGCAGTAGAGTTGACACGCTGAAATTATTCTAAATATGCAGCAGATTGTGTCAACATTTGGATAGGTGTCTTAACCTTTTTTCCATGTATATAACCATATGAACCAGATGAGGCAAAGAATACTCTCAAGGTCTGATTTGTTGTAAATTGTGGACAAATGTTTCTATCTATTAAACATACTAATTTAATAAACAAAATAATAATATTCACATATGTTTATTATATCACTCTATGTGTCATGTTTATTTTTAGTAATTTTAAGTATTGATTTATATTTATATACATTAGTGTTTATAATTTTGATATTGTATTTTATTAAAAAAATTCTTATTCAATTATAATAATTCATACTAAAAAAGATAATAAACATTTATCTTTTAATAAAAAAAAAATATATATATTTAATTTGTTTATTTTTATAAAACTGTTTCATTAATTTTACGAAATTGTTTATTTTGAGTTTTAATAAACATATTTTATTATTTAATGATTAAAATGTATGGTTTTATGTAATAAGTTTTCAAACTGTAAAAGTTTTTAAAATAATTTTTTTTTTCACATTTTTTGTAATTATGTTGTTTTTGTTGTATATTTATGAAAAAAAAACCCATTAAAGTAATAATAGTAAATTAAAACAAAAATCTGAAACGGAGGACGTCGTTGAGCCAAACCGAACCACTCTCAGGCGATAGAATGAAGAATACTTCGAAGCCGCTCTCCGTCTCTTCCTTGCTCTCTCTCTCTAATTTGTAGCTACTCTAATAGTTTTAATGCAATAATCTTAATTATTAGGAATATTTACATAAATATGGAAAAGATAAAGTTAGTTTACATAAATATGGTAAGGAATTTTAATAAGAAAAAATATGATATTTAAAATAAAAACTTAACATATATGAGATATACCATTTTGAATTCCCATAAAAAAGAAAATAAATGAAACTACAGTGATCGTCGGAGTTGTCACCGGTGCCATAAAACTCGTCGGAGTTTACTATCGTCGCCAAAAAAGTCGTCGGAATTGGCATTGTCGCAAAAAAAAATCACTAGAAAAATTACCAAGAAACTGGTTTCTTGATGAAGAAACTGATTTCTTGATAGAGAAACCGGTTTCTTGATGAAAACTGGTTTCTTGATGAAGAAACAAATTTCTTGCTAATTTTTCTGGTGATTTTTCCAACACTGGCAACTACTCCGGCGACTTTTCCGGCACCGACAACAAATTTTGGAAAAATTACTAAGAAACCAATTTTCGGTGATTTTCCAGTAATTTTTTGACGACAATACTAATTCCGACGACTTTTCTGGCCCCAGCAGCAACTCCAATGACTTTTTTGATGCCGACAGCTACTCTAGTGACTTTTTCGGCACCGGCAACAAACTCTAGTGATTTTTTTAGCATCAGTGACAAATAAAACTGCCTAAACAAATAAAAACATTAAATATGAGCTTTTAAAACCTAATTTACATATATATATATGGCGTATCAAATACTATAAAAATACTTAAAACTAAAAAAATACGGTATAAATTGATCAAACTTAAAAGTATCATATTTAAGTAAATAACTTTTAAAATCTCATAATAAATATAATTTTCTCTAATTATTAAAATGATAGTGGTCTTAATTGTTTAAGGAGATTCAACATATAATAATTTATCAAAATAAGTAAATTTATATCTTTACCAATTCTTTTTTGTAAGATTTTTTAATTTTTTTTAAAAAAAAAATAACAAAAATATAATATTCTGTATTTTTGTATAAAAAATAAATAAAAGTAAAAAAGGTTAAAATTCGTTAAAAAAACGAAAAATATTACCCTCCGTGTTATGAAACAATCTTTAAAATTTAAGGGTGTGTTTGGTAACAATTTTTTAATCAGTTTTTTTTTTTTAAATTTAGAAAAAGTGAAAATAATTTTCAAAATTAGTTTTTACGTTTTAATTTTTTAATTAAGAATCTGAATTTTAAAAACAAAAAAAAAATCACTTTTAAAAATTTTTTAAACAGTTTTTTTTAAATCAATATTTTAGACTCTGGCCCCAACTTAGACCTTGGAAACCAAACCCAGACTCGGCCCCGGACTTGGACCCACCCCCAGTCCCGAATGAAATTTACAAAACACATTTTTATTTTTTGTTTTCAAAATTGAAAAGTAAAAGTGGTTATAGAACTTTTTGTTTTTCAAAAATAAAAATTTTACCTTTACTTTTGTGATTAAAAAATTTAAAAAGAAAAGTGTTACCAAACGCCACGTATTAATTTTTTTTTATCAAATTGCTAAATATGTGTCTGTATAAAACATCACCTTCATGCATATTGATATATATAAATACATCATTATGTATCATTAATATAATAAAATATATATCCTCTTATATATAAATATTAGCAATAATATAAGGCAAAAACTTAAATGGAACATGAATTCTTCACATGGTTATGAGTAAATGATATAGTAGCCTCATGAGACTAGGAGTCAATGACCCTACATTACAATTAATGTACAATACAATACTATAGTCCCTTTAAACATTAAGACGTCATTGACATTTGACAGCAAGCTTCCTATATCTATACATAAAATGAATCAATAATTAAGTCAATAATCTTATATTGTGTATGCAATATCTATTCTCATTTTATTTACTATAATTCTAATTTATTGTTATTTTTGTTTGTTTGATCTTGTAGGTAGCTTCTCGTGTATACAAAGGGGGTTGATGTTGGTGTTGGGTTGTTCTTTTTTTGCTTGGAATTTCTTAGCAATTTGTTGAATCAAATTGTTTAGCGGATGAATAAGTGAATAACTACTTCATATGCAGTTAGTAACTCTCGAGGAAAAATGGCTCTAGGTTTTCTCTCCATACAATCAAATTTGTTGATTTTGACCTTTTTTTAGTTTAGGGTTTAAGATTTAGGGTTTAGGGTTTAGGGTGAGATATTCCCTTAGCAATCCTTATTGTTGCTTAGCTCTCTCGTTTTTTGATTAATTTTCCTCTAGCAAAGATGGACCCTAACCAAATTGTGCAGGATTTGGAAGACTATGAACAGGTTGATTTCTCAATTGACTTACAGCTAGAAGCGGCGCTTGGTGCAAATGTGATTGCCAAGACTGTGGTTGGTAGAATTTTATCACGAGGGATTATCTTTGATGGGCTTCTTCGCTCGGTGCTTACTAGAAAATATAGACTTTCTTCAAGTTAGTTTATCAAAAAGAAGGATATGAACTTGTTCGTTTCACAATTTTAAAAAAAGATTGAAGCGGACTACGTTGTTAACAATGAACGATGGAATGTGTGTGATGGGTCGCTTCTGGTAAAACCAATACCGACGAATGATAATTGACGCTCAGTAAGTATGGATTCAACTCTTATCTAGGTCCTCGTGTACGACATTCCTACCTACTTCTTCTCTACCCGAAATGCTAATTTGTGGGTGAACGTATTGGTGTTGTTTTAAGCATTGAAAGAATGTGGAAGAATAGTTTCCCAACCCCGGAATATAACCAATTTTAAATTGAAATTTAGGTAAGGCACCCCCTCCTAGTAGGCCTTCATCAGAACCTGAACAAGGAGTGCGAATGGTGGTGTTATTTTAAATATGAAAACTTTTCATTTACCTATTTTTAAATGTGCCCTCATAGGACATGAAGACAGGAGTTGCAGACTCCGACGTAGAATGATAATAGATGATTTTGATAGAATAGTCCCGATGTATAGGCCTTGGATGCGATGTGGTTCTCGACTCACCCATTGTTTCCAAATTTCGGAGGTTGAGGATAATGTTAGAAGCTTGGAAAGAGAAGTGGCGAATTTGAATTTGACTGAGGCTAGGGCAACGTCACAGGTCATAGAAGCAACAACCTTAGTTCTCCCGCCAAAGACTTTGATTTTTGAGGACGGTAGTTTCGGTGGTCCCTGACAACGGTAAGCAATAACCCTACAGTTGGCACAATGGACAAAAATAATACAATGGTACAAAAGGACGCGAGTAATGCTACCACTATGATGATGCATGGCGAGCTGCATGATCGTGGAGAATGGTTTTTTGACTTTTCAAAAAAAGGTAAACGTGTGGAGGTGGACATGTGTACAGAAGAGAATATGGCTAGGGTATCTCATTTGGCAAAAAATTTCAAGGGGTCCTTGAACCCTAATTTTAAGTAGGCCCTAAAAAAGATTTGAACCAAGGATAACAGGCCCACTAGCGTTCCAACCTAGCCTTTGCCAGGCCCATCAGCTAAGAAAAAAAAAAGATGTTGGTCCATTTGGAACAACCTATTTCCACTTTCCTGGTGACTCATCCACAGCAAACTTCTCAAAATATTTGCATGAAGAAATCTCGCTACAAGGACAAAACCTACCTTGAGATCAATACGAATCAGGTGGATATTTTCTCAGATAATTTCTAGGAAAACACCCAGAATAGAGATGAAGATTTCTCAATTCAGCAGAATTTTCTCAAGGTCAAGGAGGTGGGCTAGAACTTTCCCCCATGTCCTAATGTTAATCCTTTCTTGAAACTTTTGGAGCCCTGGGAAAGCTCAAGAGGTCATTTCGCTACAATCTTTGATTCGTAGTGTGAATCATGATGTAGATTTCTTAATGGAAACTAAGAAAAATAATGGAGATATGACTCGGTTATGGCAAAGACTTGGCTTTTTTGATAGGATTTCAGTGCCTTCTCAAGGAAATTCAGGTGGTTTGGCTTTGTTTTGGAGAAGGGCATAGAAACTGAATATGTCTCAAGTAATTTTAATTTTAATTAAGTTCATTTTGTGGAAGATAGAAATATGAAGCCTTGGTGTGTGTACGCACCGCCTTGGAGAGAGTTTTGGAATGCTTTTTGGGAATCTTTGTGTGCTGAAGTGGGATCCTCTGTTGAAAGATGGATGGTAATAGGTGATTTAAACTCAGTTTTGCATCGCTCGAAAAAGGTGGGGGCAAGGTTTGCGAGACTTCATGTTTGTCACAGGGGCAATAGCTCTTTCACCTAGACTAAAGGTCAGGACTAGAGACATCTTATTCGTAAAAAATTGGACATGCTATTTGCTCTACTGACTTTGTTGTCCTAATTTTCTAAGGCTAGGTTACAAATAGGAGCATTAAACAATCTGATCATGCGACTATCCTTCTTGATACCTTTAAAGACATGGAACGTATTAGAGCACCTTTACAATATATTGATGCTTGGGGTAGACCCAATATGTAAGAGGACATTATTAAAGAGGCATGGAGCAAATATGTAAGTGGTTTTCATAGCTTTATTTTTAATTCTAAATTAAAGAATACTACTACTGCTTTGAAAAATTAGAATCTAGAGTGATTTGGTTTATGACAAACCAAGATGAAATTATTGGAACAACTTCTAGTTGATGTGCAAAATAGGCCCCCTTCAAAAGACAACGTTAAGCTGGAAGGGTCTATTATGCTCGAGTTGGATGAGATTGAAGCCTGTCAACAATCTATTTGGAAGCAAAAATCTAGAAATTTATTGCTCATGGAGGGTGATTGTAACTCTAGGTTTTTTCATGCATCTATGTTGGTTCGTCGCAAAAGAAACTTCATTTGGGCAGTTTCAGATGATGGTATTAATTGGATCAATAATAGACCATGTATGGCTGAATACTTTCGATTGAATTTCTTGAATATCTATCAATCATCTCATCTAGATCTAAATTACGATGATAATTTCTTCTTTCTCACAAGTTCTATCACGGAGGAAGAGAATAGGTTGTTGGAAGCTATCCCAAGCGGTTATGAGATTAGGCGAGTTATGTGGGATCTCCCTCCTCTCAAGTCCCCGGGACTAGATGGTTTCTTGGAAAAATTCTAAAAAGATAATTGGCAGATAGTGGGAAACCAAGTTTGCGATTACGTTTAGGAATTTTTTTGCACTAGTCAATTTGTTAGTGACGTAAATCAAACATTTATTGTGTTAATTCCAAAAAAACCAACATGTGACCTCCTTCAATAATTTTAGGCCTATTAGCTTGTGTAACGTCAGCTACAAGATTATTGCCAAGCTGTTGGCTAGTTGGCTGCGAGGGATTTTTCTAAAATCATCTCTCCAAATCAGCCGGCCTTTGTAAAAGGGTACTGGATTACAAAGAACTTAATTATTGCTTGAGATATTATGCATGAGATGCAAAGAAAAAAAGGGAAGGAGGCCTTTGTTGGAATTCAATGTGATATGTCCAAGGCTTGTGATAGAAACGAGTGAAGTTTTTTGAAGAAGGCTATGCAAGCATTTGGGTTATGTGATATCTTTATAAGCCTCATTATGAAGTGTGTTAGCTCAGTGAGCTATCAGGTTCTGTTGAATGGTGTCCCAATGAAATCTTTCAAGCCGTCTAGAGGAATGAGGCAAGGGGACCCCCTCTCACCATATTTTTTATCCTTTGTTTAGAATTGCTTTCCCGATTGCTGTGCTTGAAAAAATCACAAGGAATCATACAAGGGATAAAGATTTCAAGAGGTGAGCCTGCTATTAGCCATCTTATGTATGCATATGACACAATGTTGTTTATGAAGGCTAATTTGGCTAATGTCAATACTACGATGCACTTTTGCAAAAGTACTACTCTTTATCTGGCCAAAGATTGAATAATCGTAAGTCCAAGCTGGGCTTTTTCCGAAAAAATTGTAGCCCCTGGGATCGGGAGTCAATTACTGATTGGCTTCATTTTGAGTTAATGGATGGTAGAGATCAATTCCTTAGGAACCCACTTTTCTTGAGGAAAAATAGGGCGTGCAATTTCTCTTTTATTCTAGAGAAGGTGAATATGTTGGAAATATTTTACCAGGATCTAGATTTACTACCAAGTGTGTTTTATTAACATCCTAATATGAATTCTAAAACAATGAAATAAACACATAAGAGTTTAAGAAAACCTTACATTGGGTGCAGCGGAATATTATGACTCCTTCCATTCAGATCTCTAGCCCTTGATTCCTTTCTGTAGCAGAGCATAATCAAGATCTGAATCTGGATCTTCTTTTCTCCTTCTTTGATGCAGATTTTCCATAGTCTTACATACTATGATTGAGGTACCACTTGATGTGTGTGGGCACTACTCATTCACTCTAGTGTTTCGAAATTTAGAGAGAAGAAAAGAGAGAGAGAGGGGCGTGTGGCTTTTCTGAAAGAAACTAATGTTCAAAGTTGTGTGTTTCCTGAAGCCAACATTTTCTATTTATAGAATACCCTCTAGGTTTAGGTTAGAATTGTATGGCATTAAAATAATGAAAACTATAAATGGTAATTTCTTGTGCATGTGGCCGGCCATACAAAGGGAATTGGGCCTCACTTTGTAACTTTCCCATTTTCTTATTTCTCATTCCCATTTTCTCAAAAATGCCAATTTTCTAATTTAACCTTTTAAATGTCAATTCTAATTATTTAATAACTTAGAAATAATTATTAAATAATATTGCCATTTAATATATTTATTAATTTAGACATATAAAGTCTCTTAATCAATAAATAAACCAAGAATCTCTTTTCTTTACAATTTCGCCCTTGCTTAGTGAAAATTCATAAAGTAGACATAGTCTAACTTTAGAATTATAATTGATTAATTAAAATCAATTAACTGAGTCTTACAAGCAGTACGGTCTCAACTAGTATGGGGACCATGGGTCTATATAACCGAGCTTCCAATAAGTTGAACTGAATTTACCAAGTAAATTCCCTAACTTATTAATTCCTTATTGAATCCACACTTAAAACTTGGAATTGCACTCTCAGTCATATAGAACGCTCTATAGGTTCCATGATATAGACATGTCATTAGTTATCCATTGTTATAACCCTAATGTGATCAATGACCCTCTAATAGGTGATCTACATTGAAAAGGCTCTAAGTTATCGTTACACCTTTAATGTATTTTATCCTTAAAACACTTAGCTCCTTATAAATGATATTTCAGCAAAGTGAAATGAGATCTCCACCATTTATCTCTGTTTAGCCAAGCTCGAAGGATATCATCGTTTCACTTCTAAATTCCTATAGAAGTTATAGGTTCCATATTTATGGTAGCGCTCCCACTCAATTATACTATCATGTTCCCAAAATGTACGTATCACCCTGACCCAAAAGTAAGCTTAACTAACAAATCAAAGAACATGTATAGTACTCTTGAGATCGAACCTAACCATATCAGGATTAAGGTCATTTGATCTAGGATCAACAGGTGATATTGAATTGAATAGATATTACGGTAAGTTTTAATATATCTAATCAAAGTTCAATATCGATCCCTTCCGATGTATACTCCATACATCCGATACTGGTAAACTTTGCCAATGTCCTGGAAAGGACATAACACTTTTCCAAGGTGTAAGAATACCTATCGCTGATTATACCATGTCAGTCTAAATTCAGTGTTCTGACAAATCAGGGAATAAACTTTTGAACATATAATTAAGATTATATTCCAGTGTGCTGACAACACTATAATCTTTAACAAATTCATATGTTCTGGACTTAAAAAGATTTCATACATTATATACATATAATCATGAAATAAATCATGTGAACCATGCAACATAAAATGTTATTTCTGATCTTTATTAATAAGTAAATCTGATTATATTGAAATGAGTTTTATTTAGGGCATAAAACCCAACAAACTCCCACTTGCACTAATATAAAAAAAAATGTGCATTTCAAATAATCATTAACACCTTGATATACAAATCAAGTGTAGTAGTAGCAAACTCCTCGTAATAGGATCTGACAGGTTGAATTAACAACAACCTTTTCTCCACCATTACTTTCCCTTAATCACAAAATCCTTGATATTGTGAAATTCCTCTCTATATGTCTACTCTTTTGGGATACTGGATTCTATACCTTTGGCAACTACTTTTGGTTATTCAGGAAATAACACTAGTAGTTAAGACAAGTTGGAACGGTCCCACAATTGTATAGAACTTTCCTTAGACTGAATAAGTATCTTTCCTGCAACTTTAACATTCAATCTCTCTCTGGTATAGTAAGAGATTTCAGATAGGTTTTTACGCTTCTCTAAAATCACTACTCCACCCCCAGAGTAATCACCATCTTATCAGAAGATTTTCTAGCACAAAGGCAAGTCTCGAAATCTGGTGTGTTGTAGTCTAAAAGTTTTAACACACCCTTATTGATTAACATATAGTTCCTCTTCATAATCTTAAGATTTACTTGATTGTCTTCCAATGTTCCTCTCATGGATTAATCTGATACCTACTCATTACTCCCACTCAACAGCAGGTGTCTGGTCTAAAGCATACTAAAGCATATCTGAGACCTCTCACTGTTGATTTAAGAAATTCTTTCATGGCTTTATCTTCTCTAGAATAGTTGAGACTTTTCCTTAGATAAATAAAATCTATATCTAAGAAGTTGTGAAGCTTCAATAGATTTCCATTGGAAAGAAAATGCTTCATCATCTTATGCTTCCATTAGAGTAAGTAATTACCAGGTATACCACAAGCCATAGGTTTAGATAAACTCAAACCTATAATACTAGGAACAGGAAGTTTTGTTAAGTCCATTGAATAGACTTATTAACTAAAATTTCCTTTCATGTCCTTGTAATAGAAAACTTTAGGTTACTCCATTTGGATGGATTAAACCATAGTTCTCTTGGCTTTCTTCTTAGTTTCTTATCTTGACAATCCATTACTTGTTTAAACTCACAATGGATTTTAATCACTAGTGTCTTCCAAGTCATAAGAAGGTAAAGTTCCTTGAAACTCTCCCACTACGACAAGGTACCGTGAATTATGTCTAAGAAAACTAAATGGTATTGACCTCTTCGGTTGTGTTAAGACAATAGAAGCAGTGGGATCATCTTGTAACGAATAAGGTGATAGAACCCTTATGGAATCAAGAAAAATTATCTCCTTTATTTGCTACTTTATTTTCAGACTTAGTCATTTTCTTAGAAAAGTAGTATTTGTTTAAACCACTTTCTTATCTAATGACTATGGGATGATCCACCCCTAATCACTTAGCTAACAAACATGCAAACCAGGGTTGGCAGTTCTAGCTTTTCTTAAGATTTCGATTAGGTCATCCATGAATCTAGTAATGATTTACATTAAGTATACAACCATTGCATCATTCTAAAATTTTATTACCATAGAAGGATTTAGGCAACGACTAGTAACTAATCATCAATATGCAACTCGAATTTTTGGGGAGGTAAGTTTGGATATAATTCAAAATCAAATTAATTATCTTTGAACTGCATATCTACTAACTTTTTCTCCACCCCTATCAGTTTGCAAGATCTTTAACCACTTACCTTCACCATTGCTAGAAATTCATGAAATTTTTCAAACATTTCAAATTTCTTTTGCATAAGGTAAAATCTAGAGTGATCGTTTTAAGAATACAACGAAAACTCATATCCACCCCTGAATGTACATCCATCTACGAATGAGATGATTATACTTTCAGTGGATATAGGCATATTAACTCTTTGCAGAGAATGATCTTGTCAAAACCACTATGAACAAGATACAAATGCCATAGATTTATAAAATATGTGGTTGTATCTTTTGATGACTTAAGTTTAGTTACAACAAAGAGTTCTTAGAATAGTGCAAGTGGATTCTGGTCACAGAATACTAAACTCATACAGTTTAAATCCATTGAAAGAAAATTGTTATGAAACACTTGTGAAAGTGTAACCATATAATTAGTAATTCTTTCTTGGACCACCACTACTAATCTAACTCTATGATTTGCCTATAAAAGTAGGAGATTTCTAAGATTGAGGATTTATATCATTTTGGGATAGAATTTTGGGAATATAATCATATGCGTCATTTAATTTCTTAAGAGAAAATATGGAATGACTTTATATGATTTATAGACCATTCATCCAATGATATGTCATTGAGCTAATTCGAAATGAATAAGCTAAGAGGAATTAGGATAATTTCATTTTAAATAAGAATCCAACGATGCTCCGATTAGCGAGAGTCAAAGTAATCTTATTTATATAATCTTCTTGTTTCATATTGTAAAATAATAGTCTAAGGTGTCATCAATTGATGAACAGCTAGATGTTGCATATACAATATTTATCTTTCGAGATCTAACACTATTATGTTAGTCTAATGGTGAAAATCCATTAGGGATTTATCTCATTAGAAAAACAAACCAAGTTAGACCAACAATGAAGATTCGAAATTAAACTACAATTTAATAACAGAGAATAACATGGTTCAATATAAATTCATACACAATTCAGAAATTATTAAACATATAGCAAGTAGGAATGACAAGTGAAAATACTAAAACATATAATCCTAAATAATTTCCAAGGTCTTCAACAAACTGATATCAGTGTCCCGTTTAGGCGAGAGTCAGTGATACCATCCATTGAATAGAGTTGTCAGCTCATTTAAAATGATAAACATTCTAGCAACCTTTTATTCGATCAAGATTGGAATCCGCGTTGTCCCGTTTAGGCGAGAGTCAAGGCTATTCTATCTTATGAGCTTCCACCATTGTTTCATATTCTTGCAAGTCTTATACAGTCGCCACCATTAGGGTGATCAATACTATATAAAAAAACTTACAAGATTACTTATCTTTCGAGATTAAACGGTGCTAACTTGCTAATGAACGTTCCTCCATTAGGGAGGACTACTCACTAAAACAATAGCTATGTAAAACCAACAATGGAGATCGAATATCCTAATAATAAAGCTCATTATTTAATGAAAGTTGTATTTTCTTCTAATATTTATTTTAATCAATTTATTTTAAATATATATTTAATTAAAATTTCCAATTTAGAATGAAAAATTCTAAATATAAATTTTAATGTAATTATTATAAATTATACTTAGATGGATATGAAAATAATATGAATTATTTCCATCTTAGTAATAATTTCCATAAATATTTAGAAAATTATTCAATTTAAGTTGTTTCAAAATTAATTTAAATTAATTTACAACTCAAATTTAATTTTCTATAAATATATATTGCATTTCGAAAAATAAAGTGTATAAGAATACTACTTTCGAAAATGCTTTAAAATAAAATAAAATTAAATCCTGGAAAATTACTCTAATTTTATGTTGGCCCAAAATTAATAAAAAATTAATTTTCAACAAAAAATATAATTTTCCTATTTAATTAAATATCTAAGAAAAATTTCAAATATTTAAGTATCATGATTAAAAATCAACTTAAATATTAATTTTCTATTTAATTAAATACATTAGAAAAATACTTCAAGCAAAACAGATAATAACTATCTAGACTTTCATTGACTAATTAATTCAATTTCTAATTATAATATATTTTAGTTCATTTATTTTAATTAATCATTAAATGAAAAAATCATTGATTTAAGTTGGTCCAAAATTAAAATAAATAATTTTCAACTTTAATCTACTCACAAGTATGTTGTTTAACACCCTAAATATGAACTTTCTAAAACGATAAATAAACACATATAAAGTTAAGAAAACCTTACATTGATGCAGCGGAATAATATCTCCTTCCACTCAAATCTCTAACCCTTGTATCCTTTCTGTCGCAGAGTATTATCAAGATCTGAGCCCAAATGTCCTTCTCTTTGTGTGTGATCCTTCAAAGTCTTCCAATCTATGATTGAGGTACCACTTGCTGTGTGTGGGCACTACTCTATCACTGAGGTTTTGAAATTGAGAAGAGGAAAAGAGAGAGGTATAGGGTCGGCTATAGAGAGAGAAGTGGAAGGCTTAGTTTTTCTGAAAAAAGCAATTTTCTGACAGAAGGCTTGAAAAACTTGTTAAACTTGTTAATTGACTGAGCCATCACTTTCTATTTATAGGCAACTACTAGGTTTAGGTTAGCAATTATTTGGCATTAAAATAATGAAAATATTAATTGGAAAAAGCTCACCAAGTGGTCGGCCATAGGTGTTAATGAGCCTTACTTGGATTTTGTCGTTTTCAGAATTTTTATTTCTATTTTCTCAAAAACACCAATTTTTCAATTCTAACCTTTTAAATGCCAAAACTAATTATTTAATAACTAAAATAGATTATTAAATAATATTTTCATTTAATTTAATTATTAATTAAACATATAATGTCTCTTAATTAATAAATAAACCTAGAATCTCTTTTCTTTACAATTTCATCCCTGCTTAGTGAAAATTCACAAATTAGACATAGTCTAACTTTAGAATTATAATTGATTAATCACAAATCAATTATTGAGTCTTACAAGCAGTATAGTCTCAACTAGAATGGGGACCATGGACCTATATGCTGAGCTTCCAATAAGTGAACCGAATTTACTAAGTAAATCCCTACTTATTAATTCCTTGTTGAATCCACTCTTAGAACTTAGAATTGCACTCTCAGACTTATATAGAGCATATTATATGTTCCACGATACAGATATGCTATCTCATTTAACCATTGTTATAATCTTATTGTGATCAAAGATCCTCTATATAGATGATTTACATCGAGATGGGATAATTTTACCGTTCTCACCCCTCAACGTATTTTGCCCCTTAAAACACTTAGCTACCTGTAAATGATGTTTAGTGATCTAAGAATTAGTCACTTAAACAAGAGCTCATCCATTTACTTCTATTTAGCTAAGCTCGAAGGGAATCATCATTTGACTTCTATACACCAGTAGAAGCTATAGATTCCATATTTATGTTCAGCACTCCCACTCAATCATACTATCATGTTCCCAAAATATACGTATCACCCTGACCCAAAAGTAGGCTTAACTAATAAATCAAAGAACACGAATAGCACTCCTGAGTTGAGCCTAAGCATATCAAGATTTAGATTCTTTTAATCTTAAGATCAACTACCGATATTGACTTGGAAAGATATAACGGTAAGTTTATAATATCTTAACTAAGTTCAATATCGGTCCAGTCCAATGTATACTCCATACATTCGAAACTAGTATACTTTACCAATGTCCTGGAAAGAACATAACACTTACTCCAAGTGTAAGTACACAACATCGTTGATTATCACATTAGTGTAAATCCAAAACACTGATGAAACAGGGACTTAGTCTTTTGAATCATATAATCACAATCACATTCCACTGTGTTGACAATACTGTAATTGTGAATAAACATATGATCTGGACTTAACAGATTTTGTGTATTAACACAATAAACATATTAAACCATAAGCATGTAAAATTCATGCAAACATAAATCACTTCAAATTTCTTATATTGATAACTAATCAGATTGTAAAGGGTTTTTATTTAGGGCACAAAACCCAACACTAAGCCCAATAGCAAACATATAGGCTCACATAGGTCAAATGATTTGGATGGGCCCTATCATGTTACTAGGTTTACACAGATGAAAGAAGTACAAAATTTACTTGTTACAAATTATTTATAAGATCTATTGACAATTGGACTATGATTAAAATCAGATCATTGGATCTGTCAACAAGTTAATCATAGCAATTTAGATCAAATAAATAATAGGTTTGTTAAAAAAAAATTTTGAATAAACAATATAAATAAACAAACATTGTCCATGTAACAGATGTGAAAATAAGATATTAATATAATTAAATTATTATTCTTAAACTAACCAACAAAATTCTGAAAATTTAGGGTTGTTAAAACAAACCCTAAAAATCTCAAAATAAAGGAAACTAATTTTAAAATATCTAGGTTTATTTGAATCAAATTAAATTAAATGTCAAATAAGATCAATGATTTTGAAAGATAAAGTCTTTAATATCACTTTCAGATCTTATAATTTAATAAAATAAACCAATTTAAAATAGATTTGGTTAGATAATTATTATTTTAGGAATAAAATAATAAATAAATAATAATTACCATAATTATATGTCAAAATATCTCAAATTAAGCAATATTCAAATTTTTACAAAAATATCTAAGTTATTTAAATATTTAAGATATGATTTATAAATTTCCAATAAGAAAAAAAAATGATATATGTAGAAAAATATCATTTTTAAACTTATAATTTATAAATAATTAAATATTTAACAAAATAACAAATTTTGAATTTGAAAATATTATGGTAAGTGTATCTATAAAAATATCTATGTTAATCTCAAATTTATTAATTATTTAATTTGTCATATAAGATAATTTTAATATAATATTTTAAATAAAAAGACAAAGTTATCTTTTAATTTAAAATCTTTTTATTTAAAATATGTTAAATATCAAAATATCTAATCTTATAATTAAATAATAAATAAATATTAAAGAAGTTAACAAATTTTTAAATTTGACCATAATAGGAAATATTTAAAATTGGAAATATTCCAAAAAGGAAATATTTAAAATTGAAAAAAATTCCAAATTGAAAATATTTTAAAATTTGAAATATTTCAATTTAGAAATATTAAAAATGGAAAAATTAATTTTGGGAAACAATCCCTTGAAAAAATTGGATTTTTGGGAAAAAAATCCCAAATATCGCAGTTTTGGGTTGGTTGCCCAGTAGGCTGCATCTGTAGCCCAGGAGGGGCTGCTAGCAGCCCATACGCGCGCGGATCGAAGGAGTTTGCATCCCTGTCTGCCGAGAAACCTCGGCGGGCTGCAGGGTTCCTTGAGCGAGACGCACGGGCGGATGCAGTGTTCATGCGCGTGCGGATCCTCCTTGACCGAAGGGTCTGCGCGTGCGATTGAGCATCCATGGACACCCGAAATCCGATTTTTCCAAAAATCATAACTTTTTCGTTTTTCATCGGAATTAAGTTCCTTAAAAAAAAAATTGCTTAATTTTTTACAATGAATCCAAATAAAATATTTTAAAAAATAGAAAAAAAAAATATTTTTCATAGAAAAAGGTACTGTACAACATATACATTCATCAACTAACACATAAACCACATGAAACCATCCAAATCAACACAAAAACATATAAATCATCGTTTTAATTCATATTACATGAAAGTTAATCATTACCATAGCTCTGATACCAGTTGTTGGAAATATTTTACCAGGATCTAAATTTACTACCAAGTATGTTTTATTAACATCCTAATATGAATTCTAAAACAATGAAATAAACACATAAGAGTTTAAGAAAACCTTACATTGGGTGCAGCGGAATATTATGACTCCTTCCATTCAGATCTCTAGCCCTTGATTCCTTTCTGTAGCAGAGCATAATCATAATCAAGATTTGAATCTGGATCTTCTTTTCTCCTTCTTTGATGCAGATTTTCCATAGTCTTACATACTATGATTGAGGTACCACTTGATGTGTGTGGGCACTACTCATTCACTCAAGTGTTTCGAAATTTAGAGAGAAGAAAAGAGAGAGAGGGGCGTGTGGCTTTTCTGAAAGAAACTAATATTCAAAGTTGTGTGTTTCCTGAAGCCAACATTTTCTATTTATAGAATGCCCTCTAGGTTTAGGTTAGAATTGTATGGCACTAAAATAATGAAAATTATAAATGGTAATTTTTTGTGCATGTGGCCGGCCATACAAAGGGAATTGGGCCTCACTTTGCAACTTTCCCATTTTGTTATTTCTCATTCCCATTTTCTCAAAAATACCAATTTTCTAATTTAACCTTTTAAATGTCAATTCTAATTATTTAATAACTTAGAAATAATTATTAAATAATATTGCCATTTAATATATTTATTAATTTAGACATATAAAGTCTCTTAATCAATAAATAAACCTAGAATCTCTTTTCTTTACAATTTCGCCCTTGCTTAGTGAAAATTCATAAAGTAGACATAGTCTAACTTTAGAATTATAATTGATTAATTAAAATCAATTAACTGAGTCTTACAAGCAGTATGGTCTCAACTAGTATGGGGATCATGGGTCTATATAACCGAGCTTCCAATAAGTTGAACTGAATTTACCAAGTAAATTCCCTAACTTATTAATTCCTTATTGAATCCACACTTAGAACATGGAATTGCACTCTCAGTCATATAGAACGCTCTATATGTTCCATGATATAGACATGTCATTAGTTATCCATTGTTATAACCCTAATGTGATCAATGACCTTCTAATAGATGATCTACATTGAAAAGGCACTAAGTTACCGTTACACCTTCAATGTATTTTATCCTTAAAACACTTAGCTCCGTATAAATGATATTTCAGCAAAGTGAAATGAGATCTCCACCATTTATCTCTGTTTAGCCAAGCTCGAAGGATATCATCGTTTCACTTCTAAATTTCTATAGAAGTTATAGATTCCATATTTATGGTAGCGCTCCCACTCAATTATACTATCATGTTCCCAAAATGTACGTATCACCCTGACCCAAAAGTAAGCTTAACTAACAAATCAAAGAACATGTATAGTACTCTTGAGATCGAACCTAACCATATCAGGATTAAGGTCATTTGATCTAGGATCAACAGGTGATATTGAATTGAATAGATATTACGGTAAGTTTTAATATATCTAATCAAAGTTCAATATCGGTCCCTTTCGATGTATACTCCATACATCCGATACTGATAAACTTTGCCAATGTCCTGGAAAGGACATAACACTTTTCCAAGGTGTAAGAATACCTATCGCTGATTATACCATGTCAGTCTAAATCCAGTGTTCTGACAAATCAGGGAATGAAATTTTGAACATATAATTAAGATTATATTCCACTGTGCTGACAACACTATAATCTTTAACAAATTCATATGTTCTGGACTTAAAAAGAATTCATACATTATATACATATAATCATGAAATAAATCATGTGAACCATGCAACATAAAATGTTATTTCTGATCTTTATTAATAAGTAAATCTGATTATATTGAAATGAGTTTTATTTAGGGCACAAAACCCAACAGAATAATCATATCGAAGGATGGAAGGCAAAAATGTTATCACAGGATGCCCATACTGTGCTAATTAAGAATGGGATCCATGGGATTCCCATATACATCGTGTATGTCTTCAAGCTTCCTGCTAAGATCAATCTAGAGCTGGATAAGTTGGTGTGGCAGTTGTGGTGGACTAGTTCCACATAAGGTCGAAGGTTTCTCTCTCTAATGGCTTGGGAAGCTATCTGTAAACCAAAGGTGTGTTGAGGGTTGGGCATCAAGAAGTTTGGTGACTTGAATTTTTGTCTTTTGGAAAAGCTTGGGTGGCCCCTTACTAATGGCAATGAGGCGTTATGGACTACGGTTTTGAGAAATAAATATTGTTCCCAACAGATTTTTCGCCAAGTTCTATTCCATCTTCGGCTTCTAAAGTGGTGAAAGGGATTTGGAGTACTAGAAACTTTATCAGAGATAATGGCATTTTGGTTTGTTGTAAAGAGTCGAAGATGGACCATTGGAACTCTAACTGTGTGGGGGCTCATAACTAGCCCCTGTCTAGTGAGAGCTTGAGCCTAATCATAAATTGTGGCCAAACTATGGGGGACCTGATTAATCATAGTGACCTTCAGTGGAAGACTAGTCTGGTGGACCATTTGTTTAAGCCGGAGGCTACTGAGGTTGTGTTGCAAACTCCAATTCTTAAGACGCTATCCAACGACTTGTTTTGAACGCCACATCCACAAAGATGTGATCTCTCACGAGAGAGATACTATCCCCAATATATCGATTCACTGCCTCTGAAGCTTCTATGTTGCCATTGTTCGGTGCCCTACTATGTTCCTCGAAGCCACGCATAACTTCATTCTTCATTAACCTAAAGGGCTTCTTAGTTCCCCGATGATATATCTCGTTACGAAATTCTCAAGGTTTAAGGCAAAGAACTGCCCCAAAATAGAAAAAAAATGAGGACGTTGATCACACAAAGTATTATCATTAGCAAAAAGAGGGGGAACCAGTAACCAGTTGACCGAATCAGCCCCTGAGGAGAGACAAATCTGATCGACTCGAATAGACCATCTACTAGAGAACCACAGACGCTGAGTAACAGGATAATGTGATAAGAGATGCAGCATTGTATTGCAACCTTCCCCATCACACATCATACACTTACCAAGACAAGAATGGAATATTTTACAAAACTTTGATTTTGACAGAAGACTATTCCAGTATAGCCACCATAAAAACAAATTTAGTATTTCATGGATCTTAGCTCACCGAATTTCAGTAAAAATCAAGTCCAAGACCACAAATCTGTTAGCCCAAGATATGTTTCCAAGAGGGGGGGTGAATTGGAAATTTAAACTAATTTCGGAAAATTAAAAACTTTTAACACAAAATTATGCAATTAGTCAGTTAATCAAGTAAAAGCAAGTAGTATGGCAAGCAATATATTAAGACAAATAATTAAACTTGTAAAGTAAAGAGTTTAAGGATTAGAAAATGCAAACTCTCGATTTTTACAAGGTTCGGTAGAGCTATGCCACCTACGTCCTTGGTCTTCAAAGCTATGGACCTAGCTTTGAGTTCCAATATCGAGCCAAGTTAACGGGCTTGACTAACCCTTACAACCGCGAAATTTTCACCAAGGTATTTCCAAACCTCTTACAATAGTTTCGCACCCCCGAGGACTATTAACCTCTTTCTCGGATTGTTGAAGTGCCAATCTCACTATTACCGGGTTGTTTACAATACCGGTGCCAACCTCACCTCAATCACAATATAGAAATGTGTTTGATATACAAGCTAAAATCACTCTAGAAATATGATGATACAATGGAAACCTAGAGTGAAAAGCAAGCACACTTAAGATGAATAAAATCAAATTTTGGCTCAAAGTGTGTGAAAAGTGTTTGTTTGGATTTCAAACTTGGAAGCTCCTTAATCTCACTTAGATAGGTTAGATATTTGTAATAAATCCTCAACCAACTTGTTTTTTGAAAGAAAAATCGAGTTTATATAGTGTTTGAAAGAAAACTAGCCGTTAGCATGTTTCCCGAGGTGAGGTCAGCCGTGAACCGGAAGTCCGGATGGGAACCGAAATTCCGGATTGATTACAACCGGAATTCCGGTTGCCAACCGGAATTCCGGATGACTGACCAGAGGCAAAAATGCCATTTTTCGGGACTTAAACGCGCATAACTTCTTACTCGATTATCCGATTTCAAAAATTCAAACTTTGTTCTCTTAGTTAGACAAAATGTGATTTAGAAATTCAATCAAAAAAATTTTGAACTATCTTGTGAGAAAACTTGTTGCACAAGTTAGTGAATGGGCCAAAATTCAAATTTATAAAAACTTAGTGTGCTATGCAAATCACTTTAACAAGACTAAAGTAAATTTATACCATTTGATTTTGAGTAGTCTTGATGTAGATGAGCCTCCTAGCTTGATTTGCATGTTTTTGATCCCATGTTGACTTTTCCCGAGAGTTGACCTTGACTTTGACTTTGACTTTGACTTTCGGGTTGACTTTTGACTTTGGGCTTTTGAAGACCTCTTTTGAATAGGATCTTGAGTTGTTGATCCCTTGATGAATCTTTTGCTCTTGATATGCTTGTTGAATCCATTTAGTGTTGCTTTCAAAAGTTTGGTAAAAATACCAAAATATTTATTTTCTCTTTTAAATTTGCTACAAAATCAATAAATCATTAGTAACAAATAATAATCAAATATTTGTTAATCATCAAAACAAGGAGATCTAAAAGTTTGAGTTAACAATCTCCCCCTTTTTGATGATATCAAATATTTGATTATTTTGAAAGGGAAAGAAAAATTTAAACAAAGTAAATTGGATTAGCTCCCCCTTAATGTGTGCAAGAAAAAAAAATTACCTTTTAATTTTACCTTGCATGAATTTGTAAACTCCCCCTCAATTTTTACTTATGATAAATAGATTAGATACCAAAAAAAAAATTGAGGTGATGCCAAAAATTAATCAATAGTTGTTCTCCCCCTTTTGATTCATCAAAAAGGGTGGCAAGGAATTCACAAAATATAAAAGAAAAGAGAGAAAAAAATAAAAATAAAAACAAAGCAACATTCTAATGCATTAAAAAAAAATCATAACATCCAAAATAACATTCAACACACAAAAGAAAAAAAAAATAAAATAAAAAGAACCAACTAACACAAAGTCAAGAGGCTTGCCTTTGCACACAACCAAAAACAAAATAAAAAGAAACTAAATATGCCAAAAAAAAATTATGCAAGAACTAGTTTGGTGGGGGGCCAAAGCGATCCATGTATGCCCTCCATTGTGCCATCTCCTCTTGCACATTTGCAAACCCATGAACCATGTCACTCCTCATGGTGTTGATATCATTGTTAAGGTTGGTGAGTTGTGAGTTGAGATCATTCCTCAAGGTTTAAAATTGATTGTTAACCGAAGTGTGAAGACGAGTAAAAGCTTCCTCAAGGTTGAATTGGGGAAAGTTAGGCATGGGAGGAGCTTGAGGAGGCATCTCTTCTTCTTCTTCTTCTTCTTCACTTTCACTTGCGGGCAAATTAATTTCTTCATCATCACTCTCCAAATCAATTTGCATTCTTTGCCCTCTTTTTGGTGTGAACACCCATTCATTGTTAAGGAATTTGTAACCCATAGCCTTGAAAGTTTTGGATCCTAGAATGTCACTAGAGGTAGGATCATTTTTCTTTTCATGTAGGGTAGGAATTCCTAAGAGAGGAAAAAGGTAGCTAAGAAGAAAACCAAAGGGAAGTGCCTTAATCATATTAGGCTTGTCCACATCAATTATGAATTTTAAAATAAGATAGCCTAGGTTGATGGGTGTAGTTTTGGCTATGATGAGATGCAAGAGTAATTGATCAATGGAATTGATCTCATCTTGGTGTCCACTTCTAGGAGCAAGATTTTCAACAATGAATTTGTGGAGAATTTTAGCCTCTAAAGTGAGTTGGTGTCTTTTTGGTCTCATAATAAAAGGGCCATCACCACAAATATTCCTAGAACACTCATCAAAGTTAAAAATGGCATCATTTTTGAGAGAAAGTTTGGGTTCAGGTAATATGCCACTATTTGGTGCTCCTAACATGTCATTTAGAGATGCTACATTGAGTTCAAAAGCTACTCCTCTAAGGGTTCCTCTAACACCTAAAGGTTCTAAGGTAGGTTTAATGCAAGCATAAAAACCTTGGACTAGTCTAGGATACAATGGAGTATTAATTTGAATGAAAGATGTCCATCCTAAGGTATCAAAGTGATGACTAAAATCAACATAATCAAGGCTAGGGAGATCACAAATTTTACCTTTGAGAATCTTCCTAGAAGAGAAATCATTGACAAATTTGTTGTGATCCTCATCATTGAAGAATAGAGTGGGCTCTTGCCTTGCTTTTGCCCTTATTTCCCTTTGTTGAATTGCACTAGCCATTCTCTTGTGAGCTCTTGAGGAGGGATTAGATGAGGAAGCCATTGAAGAACACACCCCTCTTTTTTTTTAATTATTGGAAGATGAAAGTGAGGTTTTGAAAGAGAGAATTTGAGAGAAAAGGGAGGAGTGGCTGCTGTATTAGGGTAGACAATCTGAATGGGGAATGAAAAATTCGGTGGTAGGGTTTTAAAGGGGGAAAATCGCATTGAAAAGATGAAAAAGCCCTTAATTTCTGGTCCTGCGCCATCCGGAATTCCGGATGGTACAACCGGAATTCCGGTTGGTGCAGCAGACCAGAAAAATCCCCCTAAAAACGTCCTAAAAATTCCAATTTTGACCCAAATGACCCCAAACCAATTCTAATACCTTTAATATGATAAAACAAAATTGCTCAAACAAGAAAAACTAAAAAATAATGAAAAATGACGATTTACGGTAAGTTTTTCGAAAATTGCCAAGAAAACTAGAACCTTACCGAAAATGAGTTTTAAGCAACGAAATTGAAAAATTCTTTTTCCGGCAGTTTGATAAAATAAAATGTGAGGTGTACAAACTTACGGAATCAAAAAATGTTGAAAAATGAGAAAGTTTGGCGAAAAACACTCTTTTAGGCCTAAAAATCTATAAATTCAACAAGTGAGGTACCAAAAATTTGTTTCATGCAAATTTCAATCAAGATAAACCTATAGGCATACTAAATACATTCTATTTCACATATTCAAGCATATAGACACATAAGAAAATCAAATATGCGAAAATTCACATGTTCACTTGTTTAAAAACAAGTCCAAAGTTCACCAAAAATCCACATTTTGACCTATAATTTTGAGTTTTTCAACAAGTATAGTTCATATAGGTCAAGTATCAATAAATTTTCTCATCTATGCATATAAATCTCATTAATGTCATATTTGGAATAATTATGCATAAATAAGTAAGTAAAGAGATATGAAAAAAAAAATTTATAGCTAACAAACCTTATATTTCATTTAAGTTGGTCATGCCTAGCTCTCTTCTAATGAAACTAAATCTCTCATCACTAAGAGGCTTGGTGAATATCCGCTAATTGGAATTCGGTGCCTACAAAGTCTAGCATAATATCACCTCTTTGGATATGATCTCTAAGGAAGTGGTGCCTTATGTCAATATGCTTGGCTCTAGAATGCAATATTGGATTCTTAGAGAGGTTAATGGCACTAGTGTTATCACACTTTATGGGTGTACACTCAAAATCAATATCAAAATCCTTAAGAGTTTGTTTCATCCAAAGTATTTGTGCACAACAACTACCCGCAGCTATATATTCGGCTTCGGTTGTGGATAGAGCTACCGAGTTTTGTTTCTTGCTAAACCATACACTAAGGAATTTCCTAGAAAGTGACAAGTTCCACTAGTACTTTTTCTATCTGTCTTACAACCGGCAAAGTCGGCATCCGAGTAGCTAACTATTTCAAAGTTTGAGTTCTTGGGGTACCAAAGTCCTAGATTCATTGTGCCTATCAAGTATCTAAATATTCTCTTAACGGCACTCAAGTGGGATTCTTTAGGACAAGATTGGTACCTAGCACAAAGACCAACACTAAACAAAATATCCGGTCTACTAGCGGTTAAATATAATAAAGAGCCAATCATACCTCGATACTTGGTGATGTCCACATTCTTACCACTTTCATCTTTGTCCATCTTTATGGATGTGCTCATGGGTGTATTCATGGACTTTGCATTTGCCAAGTCAAACTTTTGAAGAAGATCCTTGATGTACTTAGTTTGACCTATGAATATGCCATCCTTTTGTTGCTTGATTTGAAGTCCAAGAAAAAAGTTGAGTTCTCCCATCATGCTCATCTCAAACTCACTATGCATACACTTAGAAAATTCTTCACAAAGAGCATCATTAGTAGCACCAAAGATAATATCATCAACATAAATTTGTACTATAATAATGTCTTTCGATTTTCTTTTTATAAAAAGTGTATTATCAGCTTTACCCATTGAAAAACCATTTGAAATAAGGAAAGTGCTTAATCTTTCATACCAAGCTCTAGGAGCTTGCTTCAAACCATATAAAGCCTTTTTCAATTTGTAAACATGGTTAGGGTATTTATGATTTTGAAAATCGGGTGGTTGAGAGACATAAACCTCTTCCATAATGTACCCATTTAAGAATGCGCTTTTTACATCCATTTGGTACAAGATAAAATTCTTGTGGCATGCAAAAGCTAACAACATTCTAATGGACTCAAGTCTTGCTACTGGGGCAAAGGTTTCCTCATAATCAATTCCTTCTTCTTGATTGTAACCTTGGGCCACTAATCTAGCCTTGTTACGCACAATGACCCCATGCTCATCTACCTTATTTCTATAGACCCATTTTGTTCCAATCACCGATTGATGTGACGGTCTTGGAACTAACTCCCAAACATTATTTCTTATAAATTGATTTATTTCTTCTTGCATAGCTAGAAGCCAAAATTCATCAACTTCGGCCTCTTTAAAATTCTTTGGTTCAATTTGAGAAATAAACGCAATGAAGTTACACAAGTTTCTAAGGGAGTTTCTAGTAGTGACACCTTGAGAAGGATCTCCTAGAATTTGGTCTATAGGATGAGCACTTTTGAATTTCCACTCATGTGGAAGGTTAGAGTTCATACCTTGGCTTTCATTTACCTTTTCCACGGGTGGTTCCTCTTTGGGAGTTTGTGAAGGAGCATTGGAAGTCTCTCCAATTTCAAGATTTTGAACCTCATCTCCCAAACCTACAACATCATCATCTAAATTTTTGCTTGTAGGCGGGTTAGTCTCATCAAAGGCAACATGAATAGATTCTTCAACAACATTAGTTCTTTTGTTATAAATTCTATAAGCTTTACTATGTGTTGAATACCCTATAAAAATTCCAACATCGGATTTCGCATCAAATTTTCCAAGGTTGTCCTTGGTGTTTAAAATGTAACATTTGCATCCAAAAACTTTAAAATAGCCAATGTTGGGTTTTCTTCCTTTCCAAAGCTCATAAGGGGTTTTATTCATGTTGGGCCTAATGAAAACACGATTCAAAATATAACAAGAGGTATTGACGGCCTCGGCCCAAAAATATTTTGGTATTGAAATTTCATTTAGCATTGACCTAGCCATTTCTTGAATTGTTCTATTCTTCCTTTCGACAACTCCATTTTGCTGTGGAGTTCTTGGTCCCGAAAAGTTATGGTTAAAACCATGTTCATCATAAAACAATTCTAAGGCATCATTGTCAAACTCACCACCATGGTCACTCCTAACGGAGGTAATAGAATATCATTTTTCATTTTGCACACTTTTACAAAATTTGACAAAGTTTTCCAAAACATCACTTTTAAGAGTCAAGAAAATAACCCAAGTAAATCTTGAAAAATCATCAACAATTACAAATGCATAGTATTTACCACCAAGACTAGCAATTCTAGAAGGACCAAATAAATCAATATGAAGCAATTGCAAAGGTCTAGTAGTTGAAATCTCTTTCTTGGAATGAAAAGATGTTTTAATTTTTTTTCCAAATTGGCATGCATCACAAAGTTTATCTTTAACAAACGGAATAGATGGCAAACCAATAACAAGATCTTTTCTAACCAATTTTGAAATAGAATCCATACTAGCATGTCCTAATCTTCTATGCCACAACCAAGAATTATCATTCATAACGGTTAAACATTTATTTTTACTATCAAAAGAATCAACATCAATAACATACACATTATCCTTCCTTACTCCAAGGAAAATAACTTCATTGGTTGAAATATTTTCAATGGAGCATTTTGAGGATTCAAACACAACACGAAAACCTATATCACATAATTGACTAATACTAAGCAAGTTATGTTTAAGATTATCAACAAGAAGCACATTTTTAATACATAGAGAGTATATACTACCGATATCACCAATGCCCAAGATTTTTCCTTTTGAATTGTCTCCAAAAGTGACAAAGCCACTTTCCTTGCTTTTAAAGCTTGAAAATCTTGATGGATCACCGGTCATATGCTTTGAACATCCACTATCCAAGAACCATAAGCTTTGGCTCTTTCTTGTTGATTCCTACAAAAACAAGTTCATTTGTTGGCTTTTGGTACCCATATAACTTTGGGTCCATTCTTGTTAGTTCTAGAACCCTTTGGTACCCATTTAGTCTTGCCTAGATATGCAAATTTCTTCACATGACAATAGGAAATAGTATGACCATCTCGGTTACAATATGTGCATGTAAAGTGAGGTAGACTAGATGATTTCACAAAAAAGTTTCTCAAAAACTTTTGTTTCTTATTAGGATCATAACCAATACCATTTTTTGAAAAACCACATGATTGGTTTCCCACCATGAGATCATAGCCTTCCTTACCTCTAGTGAAGGTATATATGTCATTTTTTAGGCTTCTCACATGGGCTTTCAATTCAACAATTTCTTTCTTATGTGAAGCACATGTAGCACATTGAGATTTAGCTATAAGTTCTTTTTCATTTATTTTTAAAATCTCAATTTCTTTTAAAAGCATGTTGGTCTTCTCTCTAAGGGTTTGGTTTTTAACAAGCAATTTACCAAAATCATCAAATAGTTCCTTAAATGAATTAGACAACTCATCATATGACATATCTAAGTTATCATCATCATTTTCGCTATCACAATCATTTTGGTTAGAAATGCTTACCCCATCATCAAGTGCCATCATGCACATGTTTGCTACTTCATTCTTTCCTTCTTCTTCGGAGTCCTCTTCGTCACTATTGAGCCAATCCGCCAACATTGCCCTTCCTTTGTATTTGTTCTTCTTTCTCATTGGACAATCCATCTTCATATGTCCGAGCTTCTTGCATTCAAAGAAAATTGGTGGATCATCTTTGCTTTTTCTTTCTTTTGAGTCACTCCCTCTTTGTGGCTTCTTCCCAAAGTTCTTTTTGAATTTCATGAACTTTTTGTATTTCTTAGAGAAGAGTGCCACGTCCTCCATGTCACTACATAAGCTTTCCTCATCTTCTTCACTAATGGCATGGGAGGAGGAAGACTTGAATGCAATAGTCTTCTTTTTCTTCTCAACTTCCTCTTCTTCTTGAGCACTCATGAAAATTTCATGGTTCATGAGTGAGCCAATTAGTTCTTCCAAGGGAAGTGTTGAGAGATCCTTGGCTTCTTGAATGGCAACCACCTTTCCTTGATAAGCCTTGGTGAGACTTCTCAAAATCTTGGTCACCATATCCTTTTGAGTAAGTACCTTGCCAAGAGAGTTCAAACCATTAGTAATTGTAGTGAAGCGAGTATACATATTAGCAATGGTTTCATCCGATTTCATCTTAAAGTTCTCATATTGAGTGGAATAAATTTGAATTTTAGTTTCCTTCATAGCACTAGTTCCTTGATGAGTAACTTCAAGCATTTTCCACATATCATAAGCGGTAGAGGCTTGTTCAATATTTTTAAAAATGTCTCTATCCAAACCACAAATAAGAGCATATTTAGCTTTAGCATTTTTAGAAAGCATTTTCTTATCATTTTCATCATATGCTTCATAAGTCTTAATTACTTCAACACCATTTATGACATGTTTCGCAACATAAGGACCACTAGACACAATATGCCACAAATCGTAGTCAATAGATTGAAGGTAAGTTTCCATTCTAATTTTCCAATAAGGAAAATCTACTCCATTGAAGTATGGTGCTCTATTTGTGCTAAAACCTTCTAACATGTTATTTTGTGAATTACTTGGAAACGCCATGCTCTAGATTGTGAAATCTAATCAAATAATTTGAGCCCTTGCTCTGATACCAATTGTTAGCCCAAGATATGTTTCCAAGAGGGGGGATGAATTGGAAATTTAAACTAATTTCGGAAAATTAAAAACTTTTAACACAAAATTATGCAATTAGTCAGTTAATCAAGTAAAAGCAAGTAGTATGGCAAGCAATATATTAAGACAAATAATTAAACTTGTAAAGTAAAGAGTTTAAGGATTAGAAAATGTAAACTCTCGATTTTTACAAGGTTCGGTAGAGCTATGCCACCTACGTCCTTGGTCTTCAAAGCTATGGACCTAGCTTTGAGTTCCAATATCGAGCCAAGTTAACGGGCTTGACTAACCCTTACAACCGCGAAATTTTCACCAAGGTATTTCCAAACCTCTTACAATAGTTTCGCACCCCCGAGGACTATTAACCTCTTTCTCGGATTGTTGAAGTGCCAATCTCACTATTACCGGTTTGTTTACAATACCGGTGCCAACCTCACCTCAATCACAATATAGAAATGTGTTTGATATACAAGCTAAAATCACTCTAGAAATATGATGATACAATGGAAACCTAGAGTGAAAAGCAAGCACACTTAAGATGAATAAAATCAAATTTTGGCTCAAAGTGTGTGAAAAGTGTTTGTTTGGATTTCAAACTTGGAAGCTCCTTAATCTCACTTAGATAGGTTAGATATTTGTAATAAATGCTCAACCAACTTGTTTTTTGAAAGAAAAATCGAGTTTATATAGTGTTTGAAAGAAAACTAGCCGTTTATAGCCGTTAGCACGTTTCCCAAGGTGAGGTCAGCCGTGAACCGGAAGTCCAGATGGGAACCAGAATTTTGGATTGATTACAACCGGAATTCCGGTTGCCAACCGGAATTCCGGATGACTGACCAGAGGCAAAAATGTCATTTTTCGGGACTTAAACGCGCATAACTTCTTACTCGATTATCCGATTTCAGAAATTCCAACTTTGTTCTCTTAGTTAAACAAAATGTGATTTAGAAATTCAATCAAAAAATTTTTGAACTATCGTGTGAGAAAACTTGTTGCACAAGTTAGTGAATGGGCCAAAATTCAAATTTATAAAAACTTAGTGTGCTATGCAAATCACTTTAACAAGACTAAAGTAAATTTATACCATTTGATTTTGAGTAGTCTTGATGTAGATGAGCATCCTAGCTTGATTTGCATGTTTTTGATCCCATGTTGACTTTTCCCGAGAGTTGACCTTGACTTTGACTTTGACTTTGACTTTCGGGTTGACTTTTGACTTTGGGCTTTTGAAGACCTCTTTTGAATAGGGTCTTGAGTTGTTGATCCCTTGATGAATCTTTTGCTCTTGATATGCTTGTTGAATCCATTTAGTGTTGCTTTCAAAAGTTTGGTAAAAATACCAAAATATTTATTTTCTCTTTTAAATTTGCTACAAAATCAATAAATCATTAGTAACAAATAATAATCAAATATTTGTTAATCATCAAAACAAGGAGATCTAAAAGTTTGAGTTAACAAAATCTTCGAGATTTCAAAGACTAGTAGGCTGAAGCTTTGATGGTTATGGAAGGGAGTTTTTTAGTAGTGACTTGATTGGAGTGAGGATATTCCTTTTTTTAGAGACATTTATCTTATGTTTGGAAGTTAAATTTTGGTGGGGAAAGAACGAGGTAAGAAAAATGTAAGAATATAAAAATGTTTGAAAAATAAAAAATTCACATATTTGGTATGGAAAGAATTGTATGGAGAAAGAGTTGTTTGAACAAAAAAATTCGAACATGAAAAACTAATTTTTTATTTATTTTTCACACTTTTATGTTTTCTTACATTTTTCTTTTCACATCAAAATCTAACTTCCAAACTATTGACAGTTAAAACTTGTCAACAAAACTATGACTAAAAAATCAAAGACTTAAAGAGAAATGAAAGTAAAACTCAAAAATAAGAATAAGTAGGGGTGTTCATAAAAACCAAAAAATCGAAATCGACCATCAAACTGACTAGACCATAACCGAATTTTCGGTTCCACGTCATCACCAAATTTGGCGGTCGATTTCAGTTTCGGTTTTTTTAACATGGCGGTCGGTTTCAGTTTTTGAAATAAAAAATAGTTTAACCAAAAAACCGTCAAAACTGCCAAAAACCGCCCAAAACTGCCAAAAATAGCCTAAAACCGCCAAACTGAAAACTGCCAAAAACCCTACGGTCGGTTTTATACGGTTATAATATTTAAACGGTAGGTTACGGTTTTCGTAAAATAAAAACCGTAACCGACCGGTCGGTTATAAAATTGTAAAAACCGACCATAACTGGCCGATTTTCACCCCTGAGAATAAGTTTAGAGCTTTAATGGAGAAAAAAAAATATTATGGTCCCCAAATATTAGGAGAAGGACATTGGAGGCTGTAGTAGGTGGCCTCGCGACTTGTACTATTATTGGGTGTCAAGTGGTCCCAGGGGCAGGAGTAGTGGCTATAGTGTACCTCTTGTCAAGACATCAGAGCTTGCAGGCGAGACGCCTCTACTACTCGTTCTCTCCCCGCGCTCAAGTGTTATAGGTGGTGTGGTCGTACCTTAATATGTACTCGTCTGTGTGCTTGCCTTGTCCTTTTGTTTCTTCTTCCAACAAATTTCCTACCAACACTTGGGAAGATTCTCCATGCGTTGGTTGCATGGTGTTTTTGTCGAATAGTATGCTAGAGCATGCATGTCAAGTAGCATGTTGGAGAATGCATGATGAGAAGCTTGATGGAGAATGCATGATGAGTAGTCTGATGGTGTGCATACTCAGTGGCCTGATGGTGAGCATGTTGAGTGACTGCTAGAGCATGCATGCCAAGTTGCATGATGGTGTACATGTTGAGTGGCTCTTGGAGCATGCATGCCGAGTGGCTTGATGGTGTACATGTCGAGTCGAGTGGCTGCTAGAGCATGCATTCTGAGTGGTTGTTGGATGCCTAATGGGTGCATGATGAGTGCATGTTGCAGCATGCATGTCGAGTGACTGCTAGAGCATGCATACCGAGTGGCTGCTGGAGATGCATGCCGAGTGGCTGCTGGAGATGCATGCCGAGTGGGTGCATGTTGAGCGGCTACTTGAGCATGCATGCCTAGTGGGTCACTCGTGACTACCTTCGGAAGCTAGTCCCACTAATCTCTTGAATTCACGTTGAGTAATCTCGAAGGTTAACCTTGTTAACTTTTGTGGTTAATACTTTCCTCCTAGTCTATAAGAATTCTTTTGAGTGTTCTTGTAGACTAAGTTTGATGAGCTTTCCGCCATCGTTCGGTTCTGTGTCTGCCCCTTTAGGCGCTTATGCCTTGAGGTTTTTCTGCTATGACCCTTTATGAGAGAGTTTTGGCTCTAGGTCTACTCATTTTCATGGTGGGTACATGTCACGTGGGGGGAGTGTTAGCCTCTTAAGCTCTCTCGACCTCTTCTTGGTTACTCATTGGATGTAAGGGAGCTTTCAGCTGCTTAGGCAGTGCTCACCTTTTTTAGGATTTAAGATTTTATTAGGGAAGCTTATGCCCCTTAGGTAGCGCTCAACTCCTTTCATGCTATAATATTTAATTAGGGGATCTTGTTGCTTCTTAAGTGTCACTCAACCCCTTCTACTACATTCATGGAGCTTAGAGCGCGTTTGAATGCTAAAATATTTGTGCTCCTTTAAGAGAGTCATCCCTATCATAGTCATACTTTTTTCTTCTTCCTATTTTTTTTTCTTTTGCTCTTGTGTGGTCATTCAGTATCATTAGGCACTTTTTTTTTCATTTTGTCGCTTCGTTCACTTTGATAATTTTGATTGACAAATATAGTGAACAAATTGAATGGACATGTGGAGAGTAATGAGTGCCACACATAAAGTGAAAATTTAATATCTTATTGATAAGTCAAATACATAAGCGCCATGGTGCATTTACTATTTTATGAGATCAACTTAAGTGCACTATTTAATTTAGTACAATGTATTAAAGACAAACTTACCATTGTCAGGAGTGCTTTCCTCGTTCGACTATTGGAAATAGAAGAACTTTACTTTGAAGGATCTCTTAGATGTTTAATGTCTATGGATTGTAGGTTAGAGGTCGTAACGTCCCCACTTCAAGCCTCCATTGGGCCCTTATACCCATAGAATAATGGCTCTTATACACGAGTATGCCACTCTGGCTGCTTCCTGAATTGATGACTGACCCTACAGACTAACACGAGTGTTTCCAGCGTGCTTTGTCCTCACTCGCATGCTTCCTGGGAAAACTTTCCAGGAGGTCACCCATCCTGAAATTACCCCAGGTCAAGCATGCTTAACTGTGGAGTTCTTTCGTGATGGGCTACCGAAAAATAAGATGCACCTTGTGTTGGGTTTTATGCCCTAAATAAAACTCATTTCAATATAATCAGATTTACTTATTAATATAGATCAGAAATAACATTTAATGTTGCATGGTTCACATGATTTATTTCATGATTATATGTACATAATGTATAAATTCATCTGAAACCCTTTTCACATACTTGATCCTGTTTATTGTGCTGTCAACACATTGGAAAGTAAACATGACTATGTGAATAAAGTTTCCTAGATTTATCAGACACAGGGTTTTACTGATATGATAATCTACAACAAGAGTTTACTTGTATTTGGAGAAATACTATGTTCTTTCCAGAACATTGGTTAAAGTAAAGCTCAGGTTGGATGCATGGAGTATGCATCGGAAGGGACCGATATTGAACTTTGACTTAGATTTATTAAACTTACCGTAAAATCTATTCAAGTCAATATCGCCTAGTTGATCCTAGATCAAATGATCTTAATCCAGATATGATTAGGCTCAATCTTGAAAGGCTATTCGTGTTCTTTGATTTGTTAGTTAAGCCTACTTTTAGGTCAGGGTGATACGTACATTTTGGGAACACGGTAGTGCAATTGAGTGGGAGCGCTATCATAAACATGGAATCTATAGCTTCTATCTGGCGAATAGTAAGCAAAGGATGATCTCCTTCGAGCTTGACCAAACGAACATAAATGGTGGAGTACTCATTTCACATAAGCTGAAATATCATTTATACGGGGTCAAGTGTTTTAAGGAATAAATACATTGTAGGGTGTAACGGTAATTTAATCCCTTTACAGTGTAGATCATTCATATAGAGGATCATTGATCACATTAGGATTATAACAATGGATAACTAATGATGTGTCTATATGGTGGAACATATAGAGCATTCTATATACTGAGAGTGCAATTCTAAGTTCTATGCGTGGATTCAACGAAGAATTAATAAGTTAGTGAATTTTAGTGTTAAATTCTTGATCTACTTATTGGAAGCTCGGTTATATAGACCCATGGTCCCCCCACTAGTTGAGATAATATTGCTTGTAAGACTCATGTAATTGATTTTGATTAATCAATTATAATTCTCAAATTAGACTATGTCTATTTGTGAATTTTTCACTAAGTAAGGGCGAAATTGTAAAGAAAGAGTTAATAGGGGCATATTTGTTAATTATGATACTTTGTATGGTTCAATTAATAAATATGATAAATGACAATATTATTTAATAATTATTTATAGTTATTAAATAGTTAGAATTGGCATTTAAATATTTGAATTAGGAAATTGGCATTTTTTGAGAAAATCAGATACAAAAGGTGTTAAAATTGCAAAATTGCAAAAAGCAAGGCCCAATCCACTAAGTGTATGGCCTGCCACTTTTGTAGGAAATTTAAATTGATTTTTTCATTATTTTAATGCCATATAATTCAAATCCAACCCTAGTGGAATGCTATAAATAGATAGTGAAGGCTTCAGGAAAATTACACTAAAATTTTCTATTTTTCCTTCAGAGAAAAACCTGAGCCTTTCTCTCTCCCTATCTTTAGCTGCCACTTCTTCTTTCTCTTCCCTCTTGAAATTTCGAAATTTCTTAGTGTATGAGTAGTGCCCACACACAGCAAGTGATACCTCAATCATAGTGAGGAAGATCGTGAAGAAAGATCATCAGCAAAGGAGTTTCAGCATAAAAGATTCAGAGAAAGAGATCCAGGTTCAGATATTGATAATGCTCTGCTACAGAAAGGAATCAAGGGCTAGATATCTGAACGGAAGGAGTCATTATATTCCGCTGCACCCAATGTAAGGTTTCTTAAACTTTATATGTGTTTATTTCATCGTTTTAGAAAGTTCATATTTAGGATGTTAATCAACATACTTGTGAGTAGATCTAAGATCCTGGTAAAATAATTTCCAACAACTGGCCTCAGAGCCATGGTAATTGATTTACTTACATGTAATTTGGACTTTAAAACGATTGCTTGTATGTTCTTTGGATGGTATCATGTTGTATTGAGTGTTATTTGATGATTGATTGATGATTGTGAAATTTTCGTGAAAAATAATTGTTATTTCGGTTCTGGCATTATTTTTATTGGATAGTATGGAAAAAATTAAGCAAGTTAGCCTTTTACAGAACTCAATTTGGATTTTATTTGAATTAGTTATGATTTTTTGAAGATTTGACAAAATCGGAAATTTTGTCTTGATAGTTTCACACGATCGCAGAACTGTCCGTACAGTTTCGAATTTTTTCAATTTTCTTCAATTTTTCATACTTTTTCATGGAATTAACTTCCAATTTTTTGTATGGTTTTGTATATATACTATTACTATTCCTAATTCAATTCTAATTATCATTTTGAATTAATTTAAATTTTTTTTAATTTAATTCAAGATATTAGTGTAATTTGAATTTGAATAGAATTAGTATTTATCCTTTTGCTTAAAAATCTATCTTATTTTAAAATTTGATTATTTTTAAATGATATAAGATATTTTGCTAATTTTTTTTAAATTTTGTTATTTTATTTATTTAAATTACATTTAAAATTTGAAAAAGATATTTATTTATCTTTTCTAATTTTTTATTTAATTTTTATTTATAAAATAACATTTAAAATTTAAAAGTAGTTAGCAATTTTTTTTGAAATGATATTTAGGTTGGTTGAAACCTAATTTTTCAAAAATTGTAGGTTTAATTTTAAATTTAAATTTTTTAAAAATTTCGAATTTTTCAAATTTTTTTAAATTTTTCGAAAAAATTATTTTTTTTATTTAATTAATTATTTTCGAAATTAAATATTTAATTTAAAATTAAATAAATCCTACATCCAACTATCCAACTAACCTTGTTGCAGGAGTATGTGTTTTAGCTTATGTGTAAGTTTTTAAAACCTATTATTACTTGATTGCAAATAGCCATGGTTACTTTTTGCCAGATCTAATGATCTGATGGCTCCATGGTCAAGATAATAATTTGTAACGGTATATTTACAATCTTCTTTCATACGTGTATGATCTAGCAACATGATAGGACCCATCCAAAGTGTGCCTGTGTGAGCCTATGTGTTTAATTTTATTATAGATGCATATAGGTTAATGTTGCTAAATAAAATGTCATAGTCATTGATAGATTTTATTTAGGCCCATTTAGTTTTGGGCTTATTCAATTAATAACAGTTGTTCTTATTAAGGTTAAATTCCTCTCTTTTGGGCCTTGTGTGAGAGTTGGGAGCCATAGAAGTGGGTACGACATACTGAACCCAGCACCCCCTCACACAAACCACCCCAATTGTGAAGGCCCATTTGCCTGATTTGAATGACTGTACTAGGTTAATTAAACTAGTTTAACCTAATAAAATTGATTAGCAACATAATTAATTTCATTTATTTTGAAATTAATTTAAGAAAAATATAGTTTAAAGAATTATTTTTTATTCTAAGCTAAACTATATGTATTTTCTTGTATTTAATTAAATATAGAATTATAACCATCTAGATTCTTTCTGGAACTTAATTTAAATTTTTCATTAAATATTCCTATTTAAGTTGATATTTAGTTATCTTCAACTAACCAACTTAAATCTGAATATCTTTTGAATTCAAAATTTCAAAATTAAGTTGAGGAATTTTAGGCATTGGTTATTAAGATTCTTTAGATATTTTTTTTTAAGTTAATATCTTTTCAAATATTAACTTAAAATGGAATATTTTCAAATTAAGTGGTTACAACTTAATTTTTGATATTTAATTAAATTTAAATTTGAAAATATTTAAGTTCTAGATTTTTCTAGTACAACTTAAATTAGATATTTTTTCAAATTTTGTGGAAAAGATACTTAGTCAAATAAGATATTTTCTAGATAGTTATTTCTAGACTACTTATTATTTCTAATATTAAATAGGAAAATATTATAAATTGTGAAATTAATTATTTATTAATTAATTTTGGTACAATTTATTTTAAATATATTTTTTCCTAGTATTAAACTAGAGATTAATAATTAAGCCTTCTCTACACTTAATTATTTATTTCTTGAATTTAATACATTTAATTAATTTGAAAATTAAATATCTAAGTTGATTTTTATCATCATACTTAAATATTTCTTTTTCATGACATTTAATTAAATAGAAAATTACTTTTAGTTGAAATTTATTTTTTTTTCAACTAAATTTAAATAATTTTCAAAATATATTTTTTCTTTATTTTATTAATCAATTTTCGAAATTGTATTTCTTAAATGCTAGAATTTCGAATTTTATCTTGAAAAATAGATTAAGTTGTAAATTAATTATTTTAATTAATTCTTGGATCAACTTAAATCAATGATTTTTTCATTTATTGATTAATTTAAAATAAATTGAATTAAAGTATATTATTAGAAATTGAATTAATTAGTCAAAGGAAAATCTAGATAGGTGATATTTTTGCTTGAAGTATTTTTTTTTAGTGTATTTAATTAAATAGAAAATTAATATTTAAGTTGATTTTCATCATCATACTTAAATATTTGAAATTTTTCTTATATATTTAATTAAATAGGAAAATTATATTTTTTGTTGTAAATTAATTTTATTAATTAATTTTGGGCCAACATTAAATTAGAATAATTTTTCCAGGATTTATTTTTTATTTTAATATGCATTTTTCGAAAATTGTATTCTTATATACTTTAATTTTTCGAAATGCAATATATATTTATAGAAAATTAAATTTGAGTTGTAAATTAATTTAAATTAATTTTGTAACAACTTAAATATTTTTTCTAAATATTTATTGGAAATTATTACTAAGATGGAAATAATTCATATTATTTTCATATCCATCTAAGTAAAATTTATAAATATTAAATTAAAATTTATATTTAGAATTTTTCATTCTAAATTGGAAATTTTAATTAAATAAATATATATTTAAAATAAATAGAATAAATAAAGAAAATACAACTCTTTTTAAATAATGAGCTTTATTATAGAGGCATTCGATCTCCATTGTGGGTTTTACACCGCGTTTGTTTTAGTGAGTAATCCTCCCTAATGGAGGAACGTTCATTAGCAATTTCGCACCGTTTAACCTCGCATGATAAGTAGTTTGTAAGTGTTTTGTATGGTATGGATCACCCTAATGGTGGCGACCATACTTGACTTGCAAATTATGAAACAATGGTGGAAGCTCATAAGATAGAATTGCCTTGACTCTCGCCTAAACGGGACAACGCTGAATTCCAATCTTGATCGAATAAAAGGTTGCTAGAATGTTTAACATTTTAGACGAGCTGACAACTCTATTCAATGAATGGTAGCTTTGACTCTCGCCTAAACGGGACACTGATATCAGTTTGTTGAAAACCTTGGAAATTATTTAGGATTGTAAGTTTTAGTATTTTCACTTGTCATTCCTACTTACTATATGTTTATAATTTCTGAATTGTGTATGAATTTATATTGAACCATGTTATTTTCTGTTATTAAGTTGTAGTTTAATTTCGAATCTTCATTGTTGGTCTAACTTGGCTTGTTTATCTAATGAGATAAATCCCTAGTGGATTTTCACCATTAGACATACATAATAGTGTTAGATCTCGAAAGATAAATATTGTATATGCGACATCTAGCTGTTCATCAATTGATGACACCTTAGACTAGTATTTTTACGATATGAAACAAGAAGATTATATAAATAAGATTACTTTGACTTTCGCTAATCGAAGCATCGTTGGATTCTTATTTTAAACGAAATTATCCTAATTCCTCTTAGCTTATTCATTTCGAATTAGCTTTCAAATATATCATTGGATGAATGGTCTATGAATCATTTCATGTCATTATATTTTCTCTTAAGAAATTAAATGACGCATATGATTATAACCCCGAAATTCTATTCCCAATTGATATAAATCCTCAATCTTAGAAATCTCCTACTTGTATGGGCAAATCTGACTTAGAGTTTGTATTAGTAGTGGTGGTCCAAGAAAGAATTACTCATTAAATTTGGTTGAATTTAAGTCTTTGACTTTAATTTTAGATTCCAAATAGAAATTTTCTTAAATTTCTAATTCCGGAATACAATACGCTTACACTTTCTCAAGTGTTTAATATCCATCTTTTATTAATGGATTAAAGCGTATGGAATGTGAGTTAGGTGATTCGTGACCGGGATCCACTTGAAGTATTCTAAGAACTCTTTGATGTAACTAAACCTATGTCATCATAGACACTACCACATTTTCTTAATCTATGGCATTTGTATCTTGTTCATAGTGGATTTGACAAGATCAATCTCTCGCAAAGAGTTAATATGCTGTATCCACCGAAAGTAGTTCATCTCATTCGCAGATGAATGTACATTCAGGGGTGGATATGAGTTTTTCGTTGTATTCTTAAAACGATAACTCTAGATTATACCTTATGCAAAGAAATTTGAAATGTTTGAAAAATTTCATAAATTTCTAGCAATGGTTAAAACCATTAAGGTAAGTGGTTAAAGATCTTGCGGGCGATAGGGGTGGAGAAATAGTTAGTAGATATGCAGTTCAAAGATCATTAAATTGATTTTTGAATTATATCCAAACTTACCTCCCCAGAAATTTCGATTTGCATATTGATGATTAGTTACTAGTCGTTGCCTAAGTCCTTCTATGGTAATACAATTTCAGAATGATGTAATGGTTGTATACTTAATGTAAATCATTACTAGATTCATGGATGACCTAATCAAAATCTTAAGAAAGGCTAGAACTGTTAACCATGGTTTGTTAGCTTTTCTAAGTGATTAGGGGTGGACCATCCCATTGTCAATAGATAAGAAAGTGTTTGTTCAAACAAATACTACTTTTCTAAGAAAATGACTAAGTCTGAAAAACAAGTAGCAAATAAAGGAGATATTTATTCTTGATTCCAAAAGTGTTCTATCATCTTATATAACATATGATGATCCCACTGCCTCTGTTGTCTTGTCACAACCGAAGAGATCAATACCATTTAGTTTTCTTCGACATAATTCACGGTACCTTGTCGTAGTGGGAGAGTTTCTAGGAACTCACCTTCTTATGACTTGGGAGACACAAGTGATTAAAATCCATTGTGAGTTTAAACAAGTAATGGATTGTCAAGATAAGAAACTAAGAAGAAAGCCAATAGAACTATGGTTTAATCCATTCACATGGAATAACCTAAAGTTTTCTATTACAAGGACATAAATGGAAATTTTTGTTTATAAGTCCATTCAATAGACTTAACAAACTTCCTGTTCCTAGTATTATATGTTTGAGTTTATCTAAATCTATGGCTTGTGGTATACCTGGTAATTACTTACTCTAATGCAAGCAACTTACTTTAGTAAGATGCTGAAGCATTTTCTTTCTAATGGCAATCTATAGAAGCTTCACAACTTCTTAGGTATAGATTTTATTTATCTAAGGAAAAGTCTTGACTATTCCAGAAAAGATAAAGCCATGAAAGAATTTCTTACATCAACGAGTGAGAGGTCTTAGATATGCTTTTGTATGCCTTAGACCGGACACTGCTGTTGAGTGGGAGTAATGAGTAGGTATCAGATTAATCCAGGAGAAGAACATTGGAAGACAATCAAGTAAATCCTAAGATAAAGAAGAGGAACTATATGTTAGTCTATAAGGGTGTGTTTAAAACTCTTAGACTACACCATATCAGATTTCGAAATTTGCCTTTGTGCTAGTAAATCTTTCTGATAAGATGGTGGTTACTCTGGGGGTGGAATAGTGATTTTGGAGAAGTGTAAAAACCTATCTGAAGTCTCTAGGTCTACCAGAGAGAGACTGAATGTTAAAGCTGCAGGAAAGGTACTTATTCAGTCTAAGGAAAGTTCTATACATCTTTGGCACCATTCCAAATTGCCTTAAACTACTAGTGTTAATTTCCTGATTAACCAAAAGTAGTTGCCAAAGGTATAGAATCCAGTATCCTAAGAGAGTAGACATATAGAGAGGAATTTCACATTATCAATGATTTTGTGATTAAAGGAAGAGTAATGGTGGAGAAAAGGTTGTGTTTAATTCAACCTTTTAGATCCTATTACGAGGAGTTTACTACTACTACACTTAATTTGTATATCAAGGTGTTGAGATTATTTGAAACGCACTTTTTGTTTTATATTAGTGCAAGTGGGAGTTTGTTGGGTTTTATGCCCTAAATAAAACTCATTTCAATATAATCAGATTTACTTATTAATATAGATCAGAAATAACATTTAATGTTGCATGGTTCACATGATTTATTTCATGATTATATGTACATAATGTATAAATTCATACGAAACCCTTTTCACATACTTGATCTTGTTTATTGTGTTGTCAACACATTGGAAAGTAAACATGACTATGTGAATAAAGTTTCCTAGATTTATCAGACACAGGGTTTTACTGATATGATAATCTACAACAAGAGTTTACTTGTATTTGGAGAAATACTATGTTCTTTCCAGAACATTGGTTAAAGTAAAGCTCAGGTTGGATGCATGGAGTATGCATCGGAAGGGACCGATATTGAACTTTGACTTAGATTTATTAAACTTACCGTAAAATCTATTCAAGTCAATATCGCCTAGTTGATCCTAGATCAAATGATCTTAATCCAGATATGATTAGGCTCAATCTTGAAAGGCTATTCGTGTTCTTTGATTTGTTAGTTAAGCCTACTTTTAGGTCAGGGTGATACGTACATTTTGGGAACACGGTAGTGCAATTGAGTGGGAGCGCTATCATAAACATGGAATCTATAGCTTCTATCTGGCGAATAGTAAGCAAAGGATGATCTCCTTCGAGCTTGACCAAACGAACATAAATGGTGGAGTACTCATTTCACATAAGCTGAAATATCATTTATACGGGGTCAAGTGTTTTAAGGAATAAATACATTGTAGGGTGTAACGGTAATTTAATCCCTTTACAGTGTAGATCATTCATATAGAGGATCATTGATCACATTAGGATTATAACAATGGATAACTAATGATGTGTCTATATGGTGGAACATATAGAGCATTCTATATACTGAGAGTGCAATTCTAAGTTCTATGCGTGGATTCAACGAAGAATTAATAAGTTAGTGAATTTTAGTGTTAAATTCTTGATCTACTTATTGGAAGCTCGGTTATATAGACCCATGGTCCCCCCACTAGTTGAGATAATATTGCTTGTAAGACTCATGTAATTGATTTTGATTAATCAATTATAATTCTCAAATTAGACTATGTCTATTTGTGAATTTTTCACTAAGTAAGGGCGAAATTGTAAAGAAAGAGTTAATAGGGGCATATTTGTTAATTATGATACTTTGTATGGTTCAATTAATAAATATGATAAATGACAATATTATTTAATAATTATTTATAGTTATTAAATAGTTAGAATTGGCATTTAAATATTTGAATTAGGAAATTGGCATTTTTTGAGAAAATCAGATACAAAAGGTGTTAAAATTGCAAAATTGCAAAAAGCAAGGCCCAATCCACTAAGTGTATGGCCTGCCACTTTTGTAGGAAATTTAAATTGATTTTTTCATTATTTTAATGCCATATAATTCAAATCCAACCCTAGTGGAATGCTATAAATAGATAGTGAAGGCTTCAGGAAAATTACACTAAAATTTTCTATTTTTCCTTCAGAGAAAAACCTGAGCCTTTCTCTCTCCCTATCTTTAGCTGCCACTTCTTCTTTCTCTTCCCTCTTGAAATTTCGAAATTTCTTAGTGTATGAGTAGTGCCCACACACAGCAAGTGATACCTCAATCATAGTGAGGAAGATCGTGAAGAAAGATCATCAGCAAAGGAGTTTCAAAGATAAAAGATTCGAGAGAAAGAGATCCAGGTTCAGATATTGATAATGCTCTGCTACAGAAAGGAATCAAGGGCTAGATATCTGAACGGAAGGAGTCATTATATTCCGCTGCACCCAATGTAAGGTTTCTTAAACTTTATATGTGTTTATTTCATCGTTTTAGAAAGTTCATATTTAGGATGTTAATCAACATACTTGTGAGTAGATCTAAGATCCTGGTAAAATAATTTCCAACAACTTGTTGATATAGGTAGTACCAATCAATCCATTTAAGCTCTCTATAACTGTGTAGTCCCATACCTACACAGCCTCAGAATCATCACACCAGACCTTTCCCAGGCGATGTGGGATTGCACAACTTACCTGGTATTTTTCCTTACGGATCACGGGACTACTGATTGTCACAATCACCCCCCTTATGGGGTCCGACGTCCTCATCGACCACACTTCCAACTGGGTCAAGGCGCCGATACCATTTGTAATGTCCCCGCTTCAAACCTCCATTGGGCCCTTATACCCACAGAATAATGGCTCTTATACACGAGTGCGCCACTCTGGCTGCTTCCTAAATTGATGACTGACCCTACAAACCAACACGAGTATTTCCAGCGTGCTTTGTCCTCACTCGCATGCTGTGACAGTCAGTAGTCCCGTGATCCGTAAGGGGAAATACCGGGTAAGCTGTGCAATCCCACATCGCCTGGGGAAGGTCAAGTGGGATGATTCTGAGACTGTGTAGGTATAGGACTACACAGTTGAAGAGAGAATAAATGGATTGATTGGTACTACCTATATCAACAAGGTGCATCTTGTTTTTCGGTAGCCCATCTCGAAAGAACTCCACAGTTAAGCGTGCTTGACCTGGGAGCAATTTCAGGATGGGTGACCTCCTGGGAAGTTTTCCCAGGAAGCGTGCGAGTGAGGACAAAGCACGCTGGAAACACTCGTGTTGGTCTGTAGGGTCAGTCATCGATCCAAGAAGCAGCCAGAGTGACGTACTCGTGTATAAGAGTCATTCATTCCGTGGGTGTAAGGGCCCAATGGAGGCTTGAAGCGAGGACGTTACAAATGGTATCAGAGCCTTGACCCAGCCGGAAGTGTGGTCGACGAGGACGTCGGACCCCGTAAGGGGGGGTGATTGTGACAGTCAGTAGTCCCGTGATCCGTAAGGGGAAATACCGGGTAAGCTGTGCAATCCCACATCGCCTGGGGAAGGTCAAGTGGGATGATTCTGAGACTGTGTAGGTATAGGACTACACAGTTGAAGAGAGAATAAATGGATTGATTGGTACTACCTATATCAACAAGGTGCATCTTGTTTTTCGGTAGCCCATCTCGAAAGAACTCCACAGTTAAGCGTGCTTGACCTGGGAGCAATTTCAGGATGGGTGACCTCCTGGGAAGTTTTCCCAGGAAGCGTGCGAGTGAGGACAAAGCACGCTGGAAACACTCGTGTTGGTCTGTAGGGTCAGTCATCGATCCAAGAAGCAGCCAGAGTGACGTACTCGTGTATAAGAGCCATTCATTCCGTGGGTGTAAGGGCCCAATGGAGGCTTGAAGCGAGGACGTTACACATGCTTCTTAGGAAAAATTCCCAAGAGGTCACCCATCCTGAAATTACCCCAGGTCAAGCACGCTTAACTATGGAGTTCTTTCGTGATAAACTACCGAAAAACAAGATGCACCTTGCTGATATAGGTAGTACTAATCAATCCATTTAAGCTCTCTTCAACTGTGTACTCTCATACCTACACAGGCTCAGAATCATCACACCTGACCTTCCTTAAGCGATGTGGGATTGCACAGCTTACCTGGTATTTCCTCTTACGGATCACGGGACTACTAACTATCACAGAGGCTTCACTAGAATGTATCAGCTTATAAGTATTTAGGGGTATCGTCTAGCAGACCCTTACAAAGTCTAACGAGATTCCTTAAGAACACTCACTTGTATTTGTTCTCAAGACTCGGTTACCTCCTCCACATGGATGTACTTATCTGCTCTCTTGTGGAAGTCATCTATGCCATCTAATTCTCTTTTCAGCATGTTCCCCCATAGTCCATTTCCATTGCATACTCCAACAGCTACGACGATCTTGAGTTGGACACTTCCCAACTTTGGTAACTTTAGAGTTGAAGCGATGGATGTAGCTTCACAAGCTTTCTTGTTTCCCTTGCTTCACATTAGTAATACTTGTGGCAGGCATGACATAATCACATGCAGCCTGATGTTGTTGGAGACATTCTTTTGAAAATTGCTTTTAGGTTGTGATTGTTCCCAATCTTAGCCTTTTGAACCACTTATATGCAACTCCTTTCAGTGTGACCATGAAGCACTAAGACATTGTCTTGCATGACACTTTTTTCGTCTTCATTAGTTCATTAACACCTCAAAGATGGTACTCCAGATTAGTTGTACCATCATATGGTGTCATACGCGACTCCTCGAAATTAAGTTGAAGTGGTTCAACTTGAATCTCCCTTGAGAAAGGGGATTCTTCATCAAACTCATCATCATCCAAGTTTCCCTTTGAGGCGATAGCTATTTTCGACATATGTCTTGCATCGCCACTTCCAGCTCCTTCATTGTTTTGCTCATCCTTTCTCAGGAGTTAGCGAGTGGAACTTGGGTCCTTTTTGTGATTTGCATAAGGCTGCGAGAGGTACTCCTCTTGTCTCATCAACATGTGACTTCCCACCAAGGTTGAAGGAAAAGGATTTGCGTTTGCTTTGCTTTTGGAAGGGAGCCATAGGTAAGGTGCTCATCAGCACGAGACCCTTTGGGTGAAGTCTCTTCATAAGGTTATGTGATACTTCTCCCAGTGCGATCTTATTACGGTGGGTAGGCTCAAGTTGTCTCGAATGACCCATAGGGTCCTTGACTTGTGATGGGCCCATTCCACCCTCACCTTTCAGGGTGCTATCAGAGTATGACCCCATGCTCATGTGTGTGGATTTTGTATTGAAAGTGCGAGGCTTGGGTTTTTCCTTTGAGTATGCTTCAATGCCTTTTGCATGTCAGCTACCATAGTTTCTAGCCTTTGGTTCTTCCAACAGAGGTCGTTTATCTTATCTTAATAGTGGCAAGTTCATGAGCTTGAGCTCATCGACTACACTCATTTCTCCTTTTTGGGTCCACATCTTGAACTGTCGGGGTCCTGTGGCACAAATGGTGGTGGGGGTTGCACGGAGTTGACCTTCTCAGTGGTTGAATGCTTCCATTGATAAAGTTAGCTATCAATGCCATCATCAAATCATGTTGTGTTGGGGGCCTTTTTTGAGCATTGGCTTGGTGGTTCATGCTTTGATTATTCTCCCTTTTGTCTTCTCCGACGACGAGAGGTGGATGTTCTCTTATGATGGTGGACACCTTGTTACCATTTGAGTAAACTCCATTTTCATGGAGATGTGGCGAACGTCTATGCATGGTGGTTGGTTAATGCTGAAGGAAAGACATAACTATGAATTTTTTTCCCACTGACGGCGCAAAATTGTTGACGGTTAGAACTCGTCAACAAAACTTTAGCTAGAAAATCAAAGACTTAAAGAAAAATGAAAGTAAAACTCAAAAAATTAAGAACAAGTTTTAGAGCTTTAATGGAGAAGAAAAATATTGTATTGCTTTTATGTATCCCTCTTCAATGAAAGATAAGGATATTTATAGAGAGCTCTAATGGCTCCAAAATATAAGTTGATTCTTTGGGGGTCATTAAATGTTAGGAGAAGGACATTTCAGGCTACAGGTTGTAGCTGGAGGAAGTGGCCTCGTAACCTGTACTATTGTCGGGTGTCAGGTGGTCATGGGGCATGAATAGTAGATGTAGTGTACCTCTTTTCAGGACATCAGAGCTTGCAGGTGAGACGCATCCACTACTCGTTCTCTCCCCGCGCTCAGGTGTTGCATGTGGGGTAGTTGTACCTTGATATGTACTCATTTGCATACTTGCCTTGTCCTTTTGATTCTTCTTCAAACAACTTCTCCTCCAACACTTGTAAAGATTCACCATGTGTTGGTTGCATGGTGTTTTTGCCGAGTAGCATGCTCGAACATGCATGTCGAGTGGCCTGATGATGTGCATGCTGAGTGGCCTAATGGTGTGCATGTCGAGTGGTTGTTGGAGCATGCATGCCGAGTGGTTTGATGGTGTGCATGTATAGTGTTTGTTGCAGCATGCATGTCGAGGGGCTGCTGGAGCAAGCATGTCGAGTGGCCTGATGGTGTGCATGCCGAGTGGCTGTTAGAGCATGCATGTTGAGTGTCTGCGCATGCATGTCGAATGGGTGCATGTTGAGTGCATGCCGATTGGCTGCCTTGGCATGCATGTCGAGTGGGTCACTCGTGACTACCTTCGGAAGTTAGTCCCCCTAATCCCTTGAATTCACGTTCGCTAATCTCGAAGGTTAGTCTTATTAATTTTTTAGGATAATAATTTCTTTATTTTTTTATCTTATTATTAATCAAGAATTTCGTATATAACTAGAATGACCCTCACAAATCACAAATACTAATTTGTTAAGAACTCGGATTAAAGCTATAACGTCATCATAAAATATAGGCTAATTAGTAGTTTTCCCCCTGAACTTTGACATGTAGTAAATCGTGCCCCCTGAACTTTTTTGGCCGTTAAAAATTCCCCCCAAACTATTGAGATTGTTAAATTTAAGGACTTTTGTCTAATTTCATTCAATTTTACTGTTTCAGTGATTGTTTATGTACTAAATCATGCTCTCCAGACTTTGATATCTACCAAATCATGCCCCTCGAACTTTGATATGTACTAAATCATGCCCTTAAACTTTCATCCATGTTAGAATTTTTTTACTAAAATTAGACAAAATTCCTTAAATTTAACAATCTCAATAGTTCAAGGGGAATTTTTAACGGCCAAAAAAATTCAGGGACACGATTTAGTACATGTCAAAGTTCAGAGAAAAAAATTCCTAATTAGCCTAAAATATATAGCCTAAATTTTTAGGATTGTATGGCATTTTATAGTTATTATCACTATAATTTTGTTTTGTCTTACTTGCTCCGTAAATACAATTTACTTTTTAAATTTTTGTAGTAGACGTCATGTGGATCATTTTGGTAGATCTCATTTGTTTTTGTTATTTAGAAGAAAAAAATTAATTTTTTTTCAATGATCGCGTATGTTGTAACTATTTAAGACTACTTGTAAAATTTTAAAAAAATTTAAATAATTTACCATGCCGAAAAATTAAATTTAAACAGTTACTACGCGTATAAAAAAAAAATAATTATACGCATGCAACAAAAATGTATAAATTTTTCTTTCTACATTGTAAACTACTCAAAAAAAAATTAAAAAAAATTCTATATAACTATATAATTTACGCAATTGTGAAAAAAATTAACTAAAAAGCTTTTTAATATGCCCAAATTGATAGGGACTCTACTAAAATACCTTTATGAGGTGTCCTGGAGTGTAGACATAGTGACATACCCATTGTTTTTATTATTATTTTGTATGTTAAGATGTTTTAATTATATATGTAAGATTACAGACATACTATATAGTTATTATACATAAAACAATTCTATTATTCTCTATCTTCTTCTTCTTCTTTTTCTTCTATTCTTTTAGCCTCCGAGGTTTCAGAGTTGTGATCATTTTGTGAACACTGACAATATTGTTGACAGATTTTGCAGGGAAACCCCTGAAACTTTTTAAGTCTTCAAGCAACGCCAGCAAGCTAGTGTTTTCTGTTTCAAGAAAAGTACAGTATAAATAAATAAATAAATAAATAAATATATTGAGATTTATAAAGTAATTATCTCATTCATTTTCTAAAATAATAATAATAATAATAATTACAATAGTCTCATTCATTCATCCTTTATTACAGATAAATAAATTAAAATACGACTAATTTCGAAATATACATATCACAAGTAGCACATTTTGCCGGTGGCCATGGATTAGTGGGGTGCCTGTGGGACAATTTTGCTTGTGGAACTCAAATATACATATAGTGCTTCTAAAAAACCATTTTCTCTTTCTTAGATTGATATCATATAAGTAAGTTAGATCTCATAGTTATTACAAACTAAGTTAGCCGGTAAGGCTGTAACATCCAAACAATTATAGTAAGGTAAAAGTCTATTTAGCCATATTATAGGCCATAAAATTACAAATCTAATCAATATTAGAAAAAACACAACTCACAAAAACAGAAGAGGTGCTTCGACAATGACTCGAAAAGTTTTCAATCTCCCATTTGGAATCTACCCCATTAAGAGAGTTAATCACTACCCTAAAATCACTTTTAATAATTACAAAATTGCATCCCTTCTAAGTTGTCGTCTTTAAAGCCAAGCAACAAGCAGCAACTTCTCCACACAAAACATCAAAAAAGTCAAGTCTTGACGTAACCACCCAACACACCGAACCCCGATGATCTCTAGAGCCTCTTTCTCTGCTACTCAACCATCGGCCTATAGATTGGCACCCCCTCCGCTTGACTGGATCAAACTAAATAACCATTGATTAATTGACATACTATAATTAACAAACTTATGTACTTATTTAGAGGTAATTCAAAATAATTAATTTTATTAATTGGAATATTAAAGTGGAAAATACAACATTAAACTTATATGCTTTATTAGGAATTTTTTTTTTTTTTTTGATAAATTTAATTATATCAAATATTTACCCAATTATTAAAATAAACTATGATTAGTTATGTATAAAAATTGAACACAAAAATATGATATATTATTTTGAAGAAAAAAAATGTAAAATTACTAATATATATGTATAATTTATTTGTCATAAATTAATCGAATCACACAAAACACATTATTTAATATTTACCCAATTATTAATATATAAAATTTATTGTATTATAATTGTTGTGAATGTATAGACACTACTTTCTAAAAAGAATTTAAAATTACTGTATTAAGTAATGCCCATTTTCATATGTAGTAATAATTTTTCAAAATTTGAGAAGAGAAAAACCTTAGAAATCATCATCATCCTCATACTATAAGAATACATATTATACCAAACAGTCCTTTGTATAGAATTAGATACTCTTCATCCTAATTATAACCACTAATAAAAGACAATAACTACTTGGGCTGTTTTTGAGAGAACAGGCTCGTCCTTAATTATTATTTTCATATAAATGTATATGGAGGCCAAAGAATACATGTTGTGCATTAACAATATTTGCCAAACCTAATAAATTTTAAAGCATAGGTACGATAAAAGTGCTCCAGATCATTGAAGAAGTTAATTATTATATATTATATTTATCTATACACATATATATTGAAAGAGAGACTCAAATTAAAAACACTTTTTAATAACAATATTGAAAATTATTTAGTATGTAAATAATAAAATAGTTCACAAATAATATAATAATATCAATGTTTGCATATGTAACTTTTTTTTTTTTTTGTTCCTTAAATTTTTAAGTGGGTGCATGGTACCCAAATTAATTGCTCGGTGTTCTTTAGTATTTAAATTTTAGATGTTGTTGGCAATTTTAAATATTGGTTTAGCTGTTACGCTTCCCTTTTTCATGGTTTCCATTAAATTTTTTGGTGTTATGTATTGAATTTGTAGGTGGAGATGAATGCTCTTAAGTCTTGACTCTCTATAATTAATAAAATAAAAAATATTAATAATAATTACAATATTAAAAATAATAATAGTGGTGTATCAGCTTTAAAAGCCGTTGGAACCCCTCTTTTTTTTTATTTATAATTTCTCTGCTATAATATGGTACATATTTTTTATATTTTACTTATTTATTTTTTCTCTCTAAATCTCTCTCTATCATCAAAACTTAAAAACACCGACTCCTCTCTCTAATAAAGCAATGAATGAGTCTCTCTGTTTGTTGTAATTACAAAATATATGGTATGTATGTATATTTACTCCAAATTTCCACTTCCTGCTCTATATTTCTTGGGATTTTTTCCAACCATAAATACATTTCCTGGCCTCAATTTACATCTTCTTCTACCACCCCCAACACTTCAATTCTCTCTCTCCTCTTAAATCCTCTTCTCTTCTCTCTCTCTCTCTCTTAATTATGCTTTAAAGAAAACCCATCTCCCTCCTTCCTCAACTCCCCCTTATATATATAATCATCCCTTCCCTTCTTCTTATATTACCATCTTCACTTTTTCTTCCTCTCTTTATAATTTCATTCTAGTTTGTTTCTACTTTCTCTCTCTTACCACCCTTTTTACCCAACTTCAGGTATATAATATTTATAATTATAATAATAATAATAATAATATCAGTTTAGTTTATATTCTTTTGTTTACTAATTATTTTGTTACAGGTTAATACAATTAGTCCAATTAATCAAATTACACATACATAAATATGAGCCGCCGAAACGGAAGTCGTCCAAAGCTAGATTTAAAGCTGAACCTATCGCCGCCACGGGCAAACCCGCTGCTGGTGGAGTCGCCAAGGCGATCGGCGACGGTATCACCGACGTCGCCGCAGAGTTCGTGCGTGTCGTCTGAGCTGAATCAAGATGAGATGAGCGTGAGATACTCGAACAGCCCAGAAGCAACATCCATGGTGCTTGTGGGTTGCCCAAGATGCCTCATGTATGTCATGCTCTCAGAAGATGATCCCAAATGCCCAAAATGCAAAAGCACAGTTTTGCTTGATTTCCTCCATGACAACACCACTACTACTACTCCTACCTCTAAGCCTAGGAACAGCTAAGCTTAAACCCATCATCATTATTACTACTACTATTATAAAACATCTTCTTCTTCTTTTTCTTCTTCTTCTTCTTTTTCTTCTCTTCTTTTTTTTTAGGAGTATTTGTATTATGTTAACTAGTTCTTTTTTTTTCTTTTGGAAGTGGTGCTATTTGCTCTCCATTTTTTTTTAATGCTAGAAATTTTGGTTGATTTTGAGTTATGTATTTGGATTTGTGATCCACAAAGAACTCGTTTGTGATTGTGAAAAAAGTAGACAAGGAAAATGGAGTGAAAATAGCACTTTTTTTAGTAGTATTTTTCTTTTCTTTTTTCGTTCTCTAATCATAGAAAATAGAGGAAGGGGCAAAATGGGGTTTTGGCATGGGCAAAATGTAAACCGTTATGTTCTAACAGTAACTGCTTAATATTTTCTCTCAAGGATATTAATTTATTTTATTTTCAGATTTTTTTTTCTTTTTTTATATTTCTTATGGTCGTTTGCTCAACGTTAAACGACAACGTATTATTATTATTACATGCTGCCAATATTAAAAATATAAATATAGTTTTTTTGGTTCATCTTTTATGTATATATAAAAATAAATAAATAAAAAATGGGTAGTGTCCGAATCAGAAAGTGGATTTTCTGAACCTGAAAAACAACCCAGTTCAGTTCGGTCAAAACAGATAAAAAGTAATCGAATAATAGAACTTGGGGGCCCATTATAGTCATTTCTAGGCCCACAAAAGAAAATTCAGACGAATACTACATTACTACTTAGTTGACATTTAGCATGATAATGTATGGAGATTGTTTTTCTTTTTCTTTTTTTTCAGAAAACTGTTTAAAAATTAAAATCACAGATACATTAATATTTACTTTAATTTCAGATTTTAATATTATTAGCCAGAAAAAAAGGGTGGCCATACCTTCTTCTAGTTTATAATTTATGGTTCCCATGGAAGATATTTATATCCATATAAGAGTTTTGAATCTACACTCATATTATATAATAAATATGGGTTAGTGACAAGGATGTGGTGGGTTAGGGTGATCAGTTTACACAAACATATTTCATATGTTAGATTTTACAAAGTAGTTTACCCAAATGCCCAACTAATATGGTGGACATTTTAATGTGGGTCATGTGTAACGAAGTCTCTATTTATGGGTTGAAATGGGTTTATTTGGTAAGAACAAAATGAGGATAATTAGGGAGGTTGGGTTGGGTAGCTCAAGTATAACATTGATTAATAAATAAAAATATATTGGGGGACTACATTAGATTGAGAGACTATTAAAATCACATAAATGCAATAGTAATTGAGACGGTTGACAATAATGATGCTATTACGTCATGTGATAAATACAAATTTAATTTCCACCTTCATCTTCTTTTCTTCAATATATACATAAATTAGTTTGAATATTTCATTCATTTTTAAATCTATTAATTACTAAATGCCATAGTTCTGTTAGACAATGCCAATCTTTATTTGGTAACCCTCATAACTCATTCTCACTATCTCCCCATGTTCTACCAATTCAGTTTTTATCATTAACTTTTTTTTTTTTGGGTTCATATTTAAACTTCTTAAGCTCTCTCACTCCTCTCTTTCTCTCTCATTCATTATTAGAATTATAGGTTTTCATTAAAAAGCATGTGGAATATTAATACGGACACAATATTTTCCCACTTATTATTGTCTAATTATATAAACCAAATAGACCACCTAGTTTTTTAATTTTTGTAGTAGTGTGTAAGTTAATCAAATCTAAAACAAAGAAACACCCCTACAACAAAACTAATAACATACAAGTGCTACAAAAATTTTCAATTAGAAAATCAAATATAATATTTAGATAAAATGAAGATTTTCTGTTAAAAAACTTGATAATTATTTTTTGAAAAATTCTATTACACTCCAATATTTAAAAATAAAAAAAACAAAAAATTAAGCTTAAAATAATTTTTAAAAATCATTCTTAATATATTTTAAAAAAAAAAATCTCAATACTTATTTTTATAATTTTTTTTATTAATCAAGTATATTTTTTATTTATTATTTTAATTAAATTTCACACATAATTTAATTAGAATAATAAAATAGGATGCATTTATAAAATTAGGGTAATTTTTAGGTGTAAATAAAACTTTTTTTTTTTTTTGAAACAGCTTAAAAGGGGTTGGTGGTATTTATTTTAAATTATGAGACAATAATGTTAAAATAATGAAGTGAAGTTTATTTATCATTCAATATCTGTAGTATATGTTTTCGAGCCATGATATGTATAAGATTTATTAATCTAGATTAGGTGGTCCAGTAATTTGACCATTGCAAACCAACCTAACTCAAATTCTATTATTATGCCAACCTATTCCTTTATATTTTGTGAATAAATAAATAAATAAATAAACAAGTGAAGTGAAGTCACAGCAGCTGAAGATGAAGTCACAAGCATGAGCATATGAACCAAAAAGCTTTAATAAAAATATTAAAACTCAAATACACAAAAATTAAAACTGTGATCTCAGCCATACAATCCAAAGCCATAGATATTTTTATCTACATTTCTTCATTTAGCTAGAAACACCAACAAGAAAAGAAGAAGCTCTGAAAGAGATTGTTTGTAGTAGAAAATTGGAAAAAGTAATAACAGGTAATGCATGACTACTAACAACGATGAATAATAACTATAACCATATGAAACATGTTTGCATGAAAGCTACAGGATCAAAAATTATACTTAGAAACCTTATGGAAGTTCTAAGTTGGCCTTACAAGGCAAGATAGTTCTCGTATAACCGCCAAAAACTTTCATGGATTTTCCTGAAACATTTCTCCCCATCCACTACTGCTTCTGATGTACTTGTCAACAATACCGAATTCTTGATTTTGAGCAACCCTTTTGGCATAGTTCTCAACTGATACTGGACCTTTTCTCATCCTCCTGTAATAGATGCTCTGCCACGGCCACAGGCGAGCGGATCCAAAGTAAGATTCTAAAGAATGATGTCTTTCGCTTTCTTCTGGGACTTCTAGGCCGTAGTGCTTTAGCACCATGCACATCTCGTTCAAAGATATGTTTGTTGAACGGCCCGAGGAGACAGTGGGAGTTCCTGAGTCTGATGCATCAGTTGGTTTCAGGATACGGTTCGTTGCTAAGGCATCAGAATTTGTCTGATCTGATGTCACTTTCAAATCATCTGGAGTTGAATGCCCAGCACCTACATCCGATTGTGAGTTGCCAAGACTAGTCATTTTGAACAATGACCTGCTTTTAGTAGTATCCTGGTTCTTTTCTGTGTCGTTTTCTACTTCAGAGGCTGAGACTGCATTTCCGTTCTTGAGTACTGTCATTCCAATTTCAGTTTGAGCATTTTCGCAGTGAGTGTCACCTTTTATGGACTTTCGAACTTCAATGCAAGGGGATTTGGGAATCACACCATCATTCAAAGATTCTTTGTGATTAATATGTGCCTTACCAGGAGAGGATGCTGGCCGGCCAATGGATACAGACAAAGACAAGGATGTATGTGAGCTTGACCTGGACCTTGATTTGGAACTTAAAGATTTTAAATAACCCAATTTGGAGCTGGCTTTCGAATCAGAAGACAAAGAACCTACAGAAACTGATCTTGATCTAGATTGTGAAATCGACCTTCCAAAAGACTTTAAAGATTTTGAAACTGAACGTGCTCTAGAAGCAGGATACTCTGAATCAAAAGTTGTTGATGCTGATCTCTTTGGTTTCTTTGCACTTTGTCTTTTAGGAGATCCAGTTTCCCTTTTGTTTCTTTTCTTTCTTTCACTATCTTTTCCTTGAACTCTCACAACTTCATCAGAATTTCTGTTCTTTATTGAAACTTGATGCTTTTCTGAATTAGATGTCCATTTATCATTCATTTTCCTCAACTCGGCACCCTTACATGGCTGCACAATGTGCCCAGACTTAGATTCAAATCTCTCCAACTCCCCATCACCTCTTTTATCGTTCATCTCCCTCAACTTAGCACCCTTACTTGGCTGCACATTGTTCCCGGACTTAGATTCAAATCTCTCCAACTCCCCATCACCTCTTCCTTTACTGATATCATCATCAGGTCCACGATCAAACCTTGTAATTTTCCTCCGTGAAGAATGTTTTCTTGGGCAATCTCGCATCTTGTGACCCAAAGCTCCACAACTAAAACAACTATAACCATCTAACTCTCTCCCTACATTCTCTTGAGAACTTCCAAGTGTCGAACCACCAGAGCGAGTCTTCCAACGATTTTCATCTTTATCTCTTCTGTCATAACCCTGATAAGGTTCATATCGGTCAGTATTCAAGTCACTATAAAGTCCATTTTCATTTGAATGGTCATCCACTCGCTCACCCCATCTACCATTGTCAATCTTAGATACAGTACCACCACCATCTCTTGCCAAATCTTCTCTAAAATTATCCCGTTCTCTAATGTAATCACCGCCATCTCTTGCGAAATTTTCCCTATAATTATCCTGTTCTTCTCCAAGGTAATCATCACCATCTCTTCGTAAATCTTCCCTAAAATTATCATGTTCTTCTCCAACACAATCGATTGTTTCTTCTTGATGATAATCCCTACCTTCAGCAAGCATATCCTCAGAATTAAGCCTATCACCATCACCATCTGTTTGCCTGTTACCTGAGCTATAATTGCCCCAATCATTTGGCCCTTTTCTCCGGCCAAAATCTCTCCCGTGTGACTCATAGGACCTTGCGCCCCTTGTGTATCTTTGGAAAGCTCTTGGCTGTTTTTTTGACCATGTAATGGTTAATTGTTGCCCAAATATGCTCTTACCTTGTAGTCCTCTAAGAGCTTTCTCAGCATTTAGAGGGAAATCGTAGACTACAAAACCATATCCATCTTTCAGTCGTACATCACACTGTCCATACCTCCGAAAAACCCGTTCAAGATCATCTCTATGAGTGCGTGCTGATATTTGACCAATATACAAAGACATCTGAAAGCACAAATGGCAAAAGAATTACTTGGACACATGAAAAATAGTATGTTTTCATACGTAAAATTTTTATCTTCAACACTACCATTATAAACCTTAGCAGTCAAAATTACAGCTCACTGCTTGAACCCATCAAAAGTTCAGATACAGAATATAAGTCATACGCCTTTAATGCCTAGGCCCAAAACATTATTGATTCATATTTGGAGAGAAAAACAGTAGTTTTTAGGATACTATCTAGCAGACTTATTTTATTTGTCGGGCTGAGTTGTAATATTTCAGATATGTGTACAATATCAATCTTTAGGGTGTTAATGAGAGCATTGATTTATCAAATTTTAGGTAAGAGATTTTCTATGGGGAGAGTAAGGTGATGTTGCGTATGCTTTTAGCGCACATAAAAAATAAAGAAAACGACAAGTGGTTGGATCAGTGAGCAGGAAGAAAGAATTACATTTGACCAGGAAGTTATGTTTCCTTGTATACAAAAACAGCCAGTTCATATGTCCTCTCTGCTCAACTAGGTCCATGAAATAATCAAAAGAATTAGAATCAAAGAGAATGAATGTGTTATTAATTAGTCAGCAGCAAATATTTAGAAAGCAAACTAGACATTTCTTTTGAATATTTAGTATGTTTTTTATTTGAATTTGAATTTATTATGGTTGTAATATCCATTTATGGAAAGGATATTTCAAATTAAAATGTAGAAAAGGGTTTCCCTATAAATAAATGAGTTTCCATGTAACATGTAAAACACTTTCAGTATAATCTGGTAAAGAATGAAAGAGATGAATAAAAAGATGCTAGCGGATGTAGAGAATTCTTCATTAATGAAAAATCACATTAACATTTTGGCATTCTCACTAAGAGTTCTCAGCCTAGAAGAGTTGTTACCTAATGGAGGTGATTCTAAGGCAAACCGAAGAGATTATGAAATCAAGAAAACGAGGGAGGAATTAAAATTAGGCAAGCTAATTAACAAACAAGTTGGTGTCAGCACAAACTATCAAGGCAGCAAGTGTAGTGGTAAGAGGGAGTGAGTGACCAGCAACAAGATAGCCAGAAACATGCAAAACAGATGAAAAAACAAATAAGAACCATGTTTCACCAAGTACACTAACTTGCTAAGTCACAGAAAAACTTGTTTGTTACTATTGGGGCCCAAGTACCATATAAGTGACTAGTACCTATGAAGAAGAACAGAGAAAGGGACTCAACCAAGTTTTGTCAAAAACGTAATGATATAGACCACGACACCAATGAATACAGACATCTCAAGGACGAAACCTTAAATCAATATACTCGAGCATATCTACAGAGCAACAAGGAAACAAAGCACCTGAGATTGAAGGCATGATAAGGTGACGAGCTTGTTTAAGCAAAAGAGAAATAAATACTACAGCTCAAGTGGTCGCAAGGTGCTGCTTGTTAAAGCAATCAAACATTTAATAAGTTGTTTCTAGTTTTTACTTTTAAGTTTTACTATTTTTAAATTTTGTCATAAGAGATTGTTCTTTAGAGCAATCAGAACTATTTACAAGTTTCAATAAAGGTGGCCACACCTTCAAGCAAGTGTATAAGATTAATGAGGAGTGCTCAACAATCCTAAGGAAAAGCTTATGCCACAAATACATGTTACTCATAAGAAAATACAAGCACCGAAAAGCATGTTCCAAAAGTTAAACACATGATAGAGTGCTCAAAATTCATAAGGGGCACCCAAAGATTTTTGAACATTATGAGGAAAGACTGTCCCGTTTGCGTACAAGTCATTTAGGAAAAAAATGTCCATTCCAGGTAGGATCACAAGTTTATATATAATGCTAAAATTATGAAACAAAAGTAGCAGACCACTTGCACTAAGTCCTTATTGTATAAATAAACAAGAATTTAGGGAGCAAATATTGTGCATGCTTTGGTTATCAAAATAAATATTATTGTGCATGCTTTAGCGCACATGAAAATAATGAAAATGACAATCAGTTGGGTCTGCGACCATATAAAGTAAAGAATTACATTCAACCGGAAAGCTATGTCTACTTGCAAATAAGGATAATTAATTCATGTTTTTGCTCACACATTTGTCTACTCAAGTAGGTCTGTAGAATCATAAAAAGAAATCAGAATGGAAGAGAATAAATCTAAGATATTTTTTATTAGTCAACAATTCATCTAAGAAACAAACTAGATGTTCCTCTTCAATATTTAGCTTCTCTTTTTTTTTTAATTTGAATTTATTGTGGTTGTAACTTGTAACAAAATAAGAAAAATCCAATACGAGCTTCCCTGTAAATAAGCGAGCCTAAATGTAAAACGCTTTCAATATACAAAATTTCTGCTGAAAAGTGAGAGAGATCGATAAAAGACACAGTAGAAGTAGATAATTCTTTGTTGACAAGAAATCATGTCAACAGAGCGGCTATCGAATTCAACCAGGAGTCATTGTTTCTTCTCAACTATTCTATTTCAGATTTCTAATGACACTCATTCTCAGATTTTCTTCTCACTTTCCCTAGTCTTAAAGTTATTTTCTATTCTAATATTTGGTGAGAAAGTTCACCATCTATTTGGGTCCTATCAATTTGGTACCAGAAACTTTTCTTCCAAAGAGAAATGGCAATTAGCTTACTCTGAGCAAACCATGGCAGACCTCAATAGCAAGCTGGAAATGGTGCTTTAAGAGCCCAAGCAAGATTATCAAGAAATGAAGAAAGAACTCTCTGGTTTGCATGAACCCATCAAGTTCCTTCCCAACTTGAACAAAGCCTCTTTGCAATCAAAATATACTGTCCTACTCCTACTCCTATCATAATGCTATGATTAAATATAAGTTGCCATCACTACTGTAGTACTGTGTAGCTGTTCATGTATAGGGGTGGAAAGAACAGCATATGAAATATACTGGTTAGACTAACACCAAAGGGGTCAGCACTACTAAATCAAATGGATGTCAACAACCCATTTTGTAAAATCATAATTAACACTGCCCTAGGACAAAGGTATATTCATTTTTCTAATCACATACATATACGAGAACTTGAAGAACACAACCCTCACGTACACACACCCAACACAATCCAAAGTGTAAATTATTAGAAAAACACATTTCCCACGTCTAATTCTTCCCAATAAATCAAACAAGAAAAGAGGCACTCATGCAGACATTTCATCAAACATATTAAACGCATAAACTCAATAGTTACACAAACAGCCTTGCATTTCCAGGGTTTTTCTAGTTAAGATAATAGGTGTAAGAAAGAACAATAATAATGGCAATACAAGTTTAAACACAGTACCTAGTTAGATTATAGCAAAAGTCTGAAAGAATTAAGGAATGGATTTCACTTCTGAGGCATTCGCTTCGTCCCCAATCTGGTTCGCTTCTCTGTGACCTTCTTCTATCTGGTCGCCGATTGCATCAACGGTCGTGGTAGTCAAGTTTGATGGATGAATTAGATTAAGATGAAAAAGAATTCGAGTGGTTTGGTACTGAAGAGGTGAACAGAAGAAGTGTCTCTACATATTCTTAAGCAGGAAGAAAGAGTATTTAATTAAATGATAAATAGGATTTTTGTCACCCAATTTTAACACATACCACAATCCTTGAATTTTTATGAGAATTATTAAATTTAAAAATTTTTATTTAATTTTAATATAAATTATAATTTGGTATATATCAAAATTTGAAAGGTATGATTTGGTAGATATTAATTTTTAAGAAACATAATTTAATAAATGAATAATTACTAAATTAATAAAATATAATGAAATTGGATAAAAATTCTTAAATCTACCAATTGAAATGATTCTTTTAATAGCCAAAAAAATCAAATACATAATTTAATACATATCAAAGTTTTAAGAATAAAAATCTTAATTAGTCTTAATTTAATACTTCTTCCAACGAGGTGTTGTTGTAGAGTTTCAAAAAAAAAAAAACAAAGTGTTGTTGTGGTATTGGAAGAGAACCCCTATTAATCTTTTTTTAGGAAATATATTAGTTTATTATTAGCTATTAATAATATTATTTTTGTTGAGAAATGTTAAAATTACTAAAAAAAAATCATTCAATTTTATTAATAGTAGTCTACAATTTAATCTTCCCCGTTAAAAACAAAACAGAATTTGAATCAGAAAAATAATCCAACTAATCGGTCATTTGATTCTCGAATCTATTTTTAAAAGTATGAAAAAGTTTATTAAGGTTATAATAAATATGGCATAAAAAGTAAATGTCACTAAATATGGCATTATATAACCAATCAAACTATTAAAAAGAAATCTGAATTTAAGATTTATAAAAAATAAAAACTTAATTAAATTACCATAAAAATATTAAAATTCGCTTCATATTTATTTTTTAAAAATAAATAAAACAAATAAAACTATAGTGACTGCCGGAGTTGTCACTCGTGCCGGAAAAGTCACTGGAGTTTGTTGTCAGCATCGAAAAAGTCGTCGGAGTAGCTGCCGGTGCCAGAACAGTCACCGGAGTTGTTGCCGGAGCCAAAAAAGTCGTCAGAATTAGCATTGTCGCCACAAGAAAAATTACCAAGAAGTTTCTTGGTGATTTCTCCGGTAATTTTACCAGTGACAATGCCAATTTCGACGACTATTCTAGAGTTTGATGTCGGTGCCTAAAAAGTTGTCAGAGTAGTTGTCGGTGTCAGAAAAATCGCCGGAGTTATTGCCGACGAAAAAAAATTCGTCAGACTTGGCATTTTCGCCAGCAAAATCACTAGAAAAATCACCAAAAAAGTGGTTTCTTCATCAAGAAACCGGTTTCTTCACCAAGAAAGTGGTTTCTTCATCAAGGAACTAGTTTCGTTACACAACAATAATAAAGATTATGAAACAAAACAAAAATGATATACAGTGAAAATAATTGAAACCAGTTTCATCAATCAACCAAATAGAGAAAAAAAACACAAAAAAAATACTCATAAATATAAACAAAACAGCGCACAATGCACAATAATAATATTCTAAAACAAAATATAAGAATGAAAATCAGTTTCAAACCTAGAAATAAAATAATAAAATGAAACTTAAAATAAAAAATATACAATAACATCATAAAATATAGCAACATCATTACAAATCCTTAAAACCTGTAAAACCAGTTTCGAACTTTTGAACCCTGTGAAACCAGATTTGACACTATGAAAAATCATAACGAAATATAAATGCTAAACAATAAAGTTAACTGAAATAAGTTATCAAAATTGGCATAGTCGCTGGAGTTGCTACCGGCACTGGAAAAGTCACCGGAGTTGCTACTGGCACTAAAAAAGTCATCAGAATTGACATTATTACCAGAAAAATCATAAAAAAAATTACCAAGATATTGGTTTCTTAATGAAGAAAAGAAACTAGTTTCTTGTTGATTTTTCCGGCGACAACGCCAATTCTGACAAATTTCCCAGAGTTTACTGTCGGTACTGAAAAAGTCACCGGAGTAGCTACCAGTGTATTAGTCGTCAGAGTTGCTACCGACGCCAGAAAAATTGTTAGAATTGTCATTATCGTCAGAAAAATCACTGGAAAAATCACCAAGAAACTGGTTTGTTTCTTCATCAAGAAACCAGTTTCTTGGTAATTTTTCAGGCGACTATGCCAATTCTGATGACTTTTCCGAAGTTTGTTGTCAGTGCCGAAAAAGTCGTCGGAGTAGCTGCTAGCGTCAGAAAAGTCGTCAGAATTGGCATTGTCAACGGAAAAATCACCAAGAAACCTGTTTCTTCTTCAAGAAACCGGTTTCTTCATCAAGAAACCGATTTCTTGGTATTTTTTCAGTGATTTTTCCGGCGACAATGCCAATTCCGACGAATTTTCCGGCGCTGACAGAAACTCCGACGATTTTTCCGGCACCGACCACTACTCCGGCAACTTTTCTGGCACCAGCAGCAAACTCCGGTGACGTTTCTGGCATCAGTGACAAATAAAACTTCCAAAACAAATAAAAACATTAAGTATGGGATTTGAAAACCTAATTACGTATATATGGCATATCAAATGCCATAAAAAGACCTAAAAACAAAAAAATACCATATAAATTGGTTAAACTTAAATGTGTCATATTTATCATAAGAACCTTTAAAATCCCATAGTAAGTGTAAATTCCTCTAAATAATGGAGCCATTCCAATAGGGTTTTTGGCAAAAGTTTACAATTTTACTGTCACACGGAATTTTTACAAAAATAATGTCTTTTTATAAAACAGCCGTAAAACAACAAAACAAAACAATTAAAACAACAGTGGAACAACTAAAAAATAACCGTGGAATAACCGTTAAAACTTAACACAGTACAAAGTATAAACTTACACAGTATTTTTGAAAAAAGTTCGCCCCATAGTAAAAAGTAAAAAAATTGAAAACTTCAGTATGTGGTGTTGTTGACCGAGGTTTTCGGCAACCAATAAAATAATAAGAGTTTAAAGAGCTGTAAGAAATTAAGAGAAGGATTTTTACGTGGTTGGGCGTTAATGAGCCTTAGTCCACGAGTTTGTATATTTATGAGTGTATTTAATACAGAGAATGTTCTTGGTGAGTATTTACTCTTCTTGCACTTATGCAAACCAAAAATCTCGACCCCCATTAATGAGCTTTGAGGGGGTATTTATAGTGTTTTTCGTGGGGTGATTCCCAGAATCATAGCACATGTATTTCTGTAACTATTAGTAAAGTTGGGTATTCTCAATGAATATACCATGGGTAATGCATGGTCAAATCCCTAGGTGTTGTAGGGATTTTATGAGGCTTGTCCTTATTCCCTTTTGTCCGATGTGATTCTTCATAGAGTAGTCGTCACTAGACTTAAGTGGTCATAGCCTTGTAGGTGCAGATCGGGGGTTGTGTCGTCAGACTTTATTGCGTGTGGCAGTTCCAACACGCCTCCTCCCATGCGGCATTAAATGTGAGATGACTGCTCAGAGGAAGCCTGACATCTCCCAGAGATGCTTCGATGCCACCTTGATCTCCAGGAGCATACAAAACCTTGTATGCCTTCTCCGGGAGGTACGTCCAGGATAAAGCCTTTTCTTTATAAAGACTTAACTATTAATTTGAATGTTAAAACCTTCGTGTCCACGTGTCCCTGTCTGGTTGGTCGATATATATTGGGCAAAATGAGGGGCAACATTTGTTAGGTTTTATGCCCTAAATAAAACTCCATTTCAATGTAATCTATTTTATTCAACATCAATAAAGAAACAGAAGTATTTTTCATTCATTTGTGTATGTTTTGGCTCACTTTATCAATTGCTTGTCTAATTGATTTATAAATTCATCTTAAACTCTTTTCACATACTTGATCATGTTTATTGTGCTGTCATCACATTGGAAAGTAAACATGACTATGTGAATAAAGTTTCCTAGATTTATCAGACACAGGGTTTTTACTGATATGATAATCTACAACAAGAGTTTACTTGTATTTGGAGAAATACTATGTTCTTTCCAGAACATTGGTTAAAGTAAAGCTCAGATTGGATGCATGGAGTATGCATCGGAAGGGACCGATATTGAACTTTGAATTAGATTTAATTAAAGTTACCGTAAAATCTATTCAAGTCAATATCGCCAAGTTGATCCTAGATCAAATGATCTTAATCCTGTTATGATTAGGCTCAATCTTGAAAGGCTATTCGTGTTCTTTGATTTGTTAGTTAAGCCTACTTTTAGGTCAGGGTGATACGTACATTTTGGGAACACGGTAGTGCAATTGAGTGGGAGCGCTAGCATAAACATGGAATCTATAGCTTCTATCTGGCAAATAGTAAGCAAAGGATGATTTCCTTCGAGCTTGGCCAAACGAAAATAAATGGTGGAGATCTCATTTCACATAAGCTGAAATATCATTTATACGGGGTCAAGTGTTTTAAGGATAAAATACATGGTAGGGTGTTACGGTAATTTAATCCCTTTACTATGTAGATCATTCATATAGAGGATCATTGATCAAATTAGGATTATAACAATGGATAACTAATGATGTGTCTATATGGTGGAACATATAGAGCATTCTATATACTGAGAGTGCAATTCTAAGTTCTATGCGTGGATTCAACGAAGAATTAATAAGTTAGTGAATTTTAGTGCTAAATTCTTGATCTACTTATTGGAAGCTCGGTTATATAGACCCATGGTCCCCCCACTAGTTGAGATAATATTGTTTGTAAGACTCATGTAATTGGTTTTGATTAATCAATTATAATTCACAAATTAGACTATGTCTATTTGTGAAATTTTCACTAAGTAAGGGCGAAATTGTAAAGAAAGAGTTAACAGGGGCATATTTGTTAATTATGATACTTTGTATGGTGCAATTAATAAATATGATAAATGACAATATTATTTAATAATTATTTATAGTTATTAAATAGTTAGAATTGGCATTTAAATGATTGAATTAGGAAATTGGCTTTTTTGAGAAAATCAGATACAAAAGTGGTAAAATTGCAAAATTGCAAAAATCAAGGCCCAGTCCACCTAGCCTAGGGCCGGCCACTTATGTTATCTTTTTTAAATGATTTTTTCATTATTTTAATGCCATATAATTCAAATCAAACCCTAGAGGAATGCTATAAATAGATAGTGAAGGCTTCAGGAAAATTACACTTTCTGAATCAGAAAAACCTGAGCCTCCACTCTCTTCTCTAGCCGCCACTCTCTCTCTCTCTTTTCTTTCTCAATATTTCGAACCTCTCTTAGTGATTAGAGTAGTGCCCACACACATCAAGCAATACCTCAATCATAGTGAGGAAGATTGTGAAGAAAGATCAACAGCAAAGGAGATTCAGCATCAAGGATTCAGAGAAGAAGATCCAGGTTCAGATCTTGATAATACTCTGCTACAGAAAGGAATCAAGGGTTAGAGATCTGAACGGAAGGAGTCATTATAATTCCGCTGCACCCAATGTAAGGTTTCTTAAACCTTATATGTGTTTAATTTATCGTTTTAGAAAGTTCATATTTAGGGTGTTAATAAACATACTTGTGAGTAGATCTAAGATCCTGGTAAAATAATTTCCAACAACATTTACCCCCCAAGCCTTGTTTAATTGTGAAATGAACAAGGCTTGTTCAGATGCCTCCGGTTGGCTCCTCGGTTTCCTGACACGTGCTTCGGGCACGTGAAGGTGTATTTAATGATCACCATTACTGTAGCGATTCACTTTTTGCAGGCGTCGATTCGTTTCATGTCCATTAATTGATACGGCGCATTAATGAGTGTTAGACAGACAGTCAAGCGTTTCCACCGCCTCGATGACAAACCAATTTAGCCATTGGATCATGGGAATTCGAATCGTGTGCCTTCCCAACCGCATGATTGGTAGGTGATCACGCCTGTTTCACATGCACCTCGGCCTATAAAAGCCACCATTCTCCCTTCATTTGGTTACTTTCAGACTTTCACCAAATTTCTTCAAATTTTCTAGAGAGAGAGAGAAACCCTGGAACCAGAAAACCTTCAAACACCATAGGTTTCTTATTGACCTTCCTTCGCTATTGTCAGTCTATGTTTCACCGTCGATCAACAACAACACCCAGTTCTAAAGCTGTATGTAAGTTTTTCGCCTTCCGTACTTCATTGTTTGTGTTCGTTGCATGCTTCACTGTTTATCTGCTTTTTCTGGGTTTGATGTTTGAACTTTCTGGGAAGTTTCGTCTTGAGTTTTTGTGTAATACGTTAGACTCCTCTTTTTTGGTGTTTGAGTCACTTTTATTTTGCGTACTATATTTTTTCCAAAGGCCCATCTTTTCTTTACGTGATGACCTTCAAGGGTTCAGAGAGGACTTTGTCTTTCTCGATTTTTACCCTTTTTTTCCTTTTCTTTTCTTTGCTTATTCGTAATGTCACCATCTGTGAGATTCTTACACCCGACTTTTGTCCAGGAAAACCTTCTAAGGCTTTCTTGTTGACAACCGTCCGGAGGGAGCCTCTTTCCAGCGGTTAGGGGACCCTCATTCCCTTTTTTGACTTAGGGTTTGGTATGGGGCCTGACTGTTAGAATTTTAAATCTTTTTCAGAATCAAAATGTCTGCATCCGGTTCCAAGTCTTCTCAGAACGGCAGAAAGTGCCTAGCCACCCTGGAGGAGGTGATGAGAGGTCCCGTGGCCTAGGAAGGGTATAAGCCTTGTGCTACGGGGTGGGAAGGGCCGAGCTTCACTCAACCCTTACTTTCCCTCATCAGCTGGAGCACATTGTGCTGGTGGCCGGCATCAAGCCCGCCACTTCCGGGACTTACCCCTGACCGCCCCGGGACACGGAGACGCCCAATCACAGCTACGGAGGCTTTGGAGCTTGGAGCCAAACGCATTTGATGACCGGGGCTATGCTTCCCCTTTAAGATTACTTCATTAATTTCCTTGTATTTGTCGGCCTTGCGCCATACCAACTCATTCCTCAAGCTTACCGCCTGCTTTCAGGCTTATTTATTTTTTACTCTGCCCGGGGCTGGGGCTCTCCCAGTCTGGCAGAGATATTGTATTTTTATGAACTCGTTTCTGTCCCCAAGAAGGGGGACAAACTTAAGGACGACTTTTATGGTTTCCGGGCCCACCCTTTGAATGAGGGCCCGGTCCCCTTCAACCAGCAAAAACACATCAAGGAGTATCGTCACCGCTTCTTCTTCTCCTCCGGGTGCCAAGTTGTGGAACATCCGGAGTTTCTCACGGAGTGGGTTAGGATCCCTCCTTATGAGCGGACTGCTCCTACTCAGCTCTTCCTTCAACGGGCCAAGACCTTTGCCACATATGACAAGAAGGCCCTTGACGCCGGGGGGTTGGTCACGACGGAGAATTGCTGGAAGGCCAAGCTGATCCTGGGGCATCAGTCGGTGGAGGACTCCAACCTTTCCAAGGTCATCTGCCCGAACGTAAGGGTTCCGGCTGCGGAGAAGGTATTCCGGGAGGGCATCATCGCCACGGCAAAAGAGAAGTACCAAAAGTACCTCTTCCAAAAGGCCCAGGAGCAGGCTTACACTAAGGCACAGGCTGCCGCCAGGAGGCCCCTTCGTATTGGGAGCCCGGTAGAGAGGAGGGCCCCTAAACCAAGTCCTACGGTCCAGGTGTCGAATACAGGGGCTTCTGATGCTAGCAATTCTGGTTCTGGTAAGTCCCCTTTAACGATACATTACGTCCCTCCTGTGCGTGAATACGCTAGCCTTAGGCCTATAGGGTTTGATGAACGTCTCCTTAGGTTTAGGATGCCATCTACCCGATGGGGGGATCATGCAAAGGAGTATTACTTCTCCAACTTAGGCGATTATTTAGGCCGGTCCCGTATGGGTTCTGGGCCTCCGGTGCCCATTCCCTTGGATCCTTCAGACTATCTGTCTTCTAGCTGGTTCCGTCCCTCGGACAGCTATCTCGGGGATGATGCAGCCAGTGTTAAGATTCGGGACTTTGCTAGGGCCGAATTAGAGAGTCAGGGTAGGACTAGCTTGATTGCTTTTTAAGTGTTCACTACTTTCACAGACAATCTAACACTTGACTCTTTTCTTCTTGTTGCAGCAACTGATCCCATGGATGCGATCTTGGCCACCCTTGCCGGAGCCCACAGTCCTGATGCTTCCCCTCCCCCTACTTCTTCCCAGATGGTCACCCCCGGGAAAGCTTCTTCCAGTGCCCCTCCGAACACTATTGACTTAGTGAATGAGGAGGAGGTACTTCTTGAGGAAGCTGAAGAAGGTGAAGAAGAGCAAGGGGCTCTTCCTGGGGAAGTTGAAGAAAGTGAAGAAGAGCAAGAGGTTGCTCTCGTGCGCAAGCGCAAAGGCAAGATGGTAGCGGAGGAGTCTTCTAAACGGCCGCAGAGGGTGGACACTCCGACCCCGAGTCATGATTCCGGGATCCCTCCCGAGGCAGAGGAGTTTACAGTGCCTCATGGCATTGTGCTGACTCCGGTCCCCGGAGATGAGGAGAGGCAAGAGCTTCGGATTGCCAAGTATAATTATGCCCTTGACGAGTACACCCGGGGGCACGCTGAGGTGGAGGCCTTGAGGAGGGTTTTGCGAGAGGAGGTGCAAAACTCTCTTAACGAGGAGAACTACCGGAATCCGTGGGATCTGAACCTGGACCCCCTGACGGACTGGTTCAACCGTTTCCTCGGGCCCACCTTGGCCCCTTTTGCCTCCGAGATGACCAGTGAGTACGTCTCCCAGCTGACTCGGTGCGCGCCTAAGCGGTACGCTGCTTGTGCATCCTTGAACTCTGTCTACCAGGTTCAGGACATCAGCCATGCCTTGGCTGCGGTAAGTACTTTGTGATTTATTTCTTTCCTCATTATTTTACTTAGGGCCTTCACTCACTCTTACTTCCTTTTCCAGATTACTGCAGAGGTCGGCCGCCTTTCCAAAACCATAATTAATCATGGCTTCATCTCGTCCGAATTTGGGGGCATAGACGAGGTCGTGAAGATCCTGCGGGACTTGTCTGCTGAAAGGGGGGCATTCCAGGAGGAGGCTGAGCGAAAGGAGGCTCTTGCTAAGGCAAAGTCCGAGGAAGAGGCTAAACAAAGGGAAGCCCAAGCGGAGGCGATGCTCCGAGAGGAGGTCCTTCGGAGGGATAGGCTGGAGGCGAGGCACCGGGAGGCGCTAAGGGCAGAGGGCGAGGCTACTGCCAAGGCGAAGCGCGAGCTTCGGGAGGCCAAGGAGGCCTTAGACGAAATGGCCGCCAAGGTGAGGTCCTTAGAGGAATTGCACCAGGCGGACTTGGAGTCCAGGGCTAACTTAGCCGTGGAGATGAAGGAGCTCAAGGACTTTAAAGACCAAGCCTTAAAGAAGGCTAAGAAAGACGAGCTCCTCTCCCCTGTTTCCTGCAGCCGTTGCATTAAGCGCTTTGATGACGGTGTCTACATGGCCTGGTCGACCAATGGCCAGAGTATCAAGCTTGACTTCTACCCAAAACCTGCGGAGATGATTGCCAAATTTTAGGAGAAGAAGAAGAAGCTTGACGCCATGCTTGAGGCGCGTATTGGTCCTCGCCTTCCTCCTCGCATTGATTAGGCTGTTTGAGAACAGCCCACTTCAACCAAGATTTTTCTTATTTTTTTTTTATTTACAGCTATTTTGCTTTTGTTTAAGACAATCTTTATTTTAATAGCTGTTTTATTTTCTAAGGGGAGACAATTATTAAGGCCTGTCCCCGGGCCCTTTGTATATATATATATTTTTTTTACCTGCCCTTAGGGCCAGGATTTTTATATATATATGATCCTTTTTTATGCATATTTTTCTTTTGGACCTGCCTTTTGGGTCAGAATATTTTACTTTTGGCTTGTTTTTCATCTGTCCGTGTGGTATGCTTTATGTAACGCCCTGTCCAACAGGGACGCCACGTGTGTGCACTTTATTTAAAATACCAATAATTATATAAGATGTAATTATACTAAAAGTGTGGGTAATTAAAATTTTGATAGTTAAAACTCAACCTTTAAATTGTTTAACAAAAGATAAGTAACATGATTTATGGGGTCCCCCTGTTTTCAAAATATTTACAAACTGGTTCAAAGTATTTTACAACATAAGCTTTATATTTTCCAAAATACAATCAAAATAGAGCATCTGTAACTGTTTACTTTTGTGGCTGGTATGTACATTCTTCTTTGTGACCATAACTCATGGTTGTTCGACTTTAGCTTTTCCTTTACTGCACCATAAAGCACCGGTGAGTCACGAGACTCGACGAAAGTGACTAAAACAATAATTGAAAGAAAATGATTAACAACTTATTCTCATGCCATTATGTTTACTCCTTTATTCGATAATAACAAGCATTTCCTTAAACATCATACATTCACGGTACTTAATAAAGTACCACTTTTACCACTCGTTACATACGAAATTTGAATATGTCACTATCGTTGCCCGATAACGCAAACGATAAGTAAGAAACCTAACCGCGGTTTCAAGAGTAATTACTCATAACGGTAATACTTAGTTTCCAACCCTAGGTAATAACCTAGGCTTAATAAGCTTTAATCAACATCATGATAATAATCAGGATCACCTCCATTCATTCATTGATTTTTAACCACATACGGTGCTTACCACTTTTCTTACCTTAATTCAGAAGTCAAGAATATGGCCGGCACAGGGTGGAAGAACAAGCTAGGCAATCCGGTCCTATGTCACGACAATTGAGAAACACAAATAAATACCTTAACATAATATTCCGGATTAAAACACTAATTCTAAACCGATTAGACTTAGCCTTCAACATCAATATAATAATTCAAATAACTCGAAAATTATTCAAAGGCGAGGTACTAGGTTCAACCCCGAGCTAAACACGGATCGAGAGAAAAACCGAGAATTGTTCCCCTGCGTAGGTCGGCCGGTTCGATCTGACGAGAACCAGCGGTCGGCCAGGTTCTTTGCCAGAACGAACAATTACGGTTTTTCTCCTCCAGCTCGAACCAAAACCAAATCATACCTAATTTGCACTTCCAGAACAGTTCAACATACTAAATACAATGCATTCAACATATCATTTAATCACAATTCATCATGTTACTCAAAATCAACATCTCACTTGTCAATTTTCATTAAAAACATCACTTTCCACACCTATTTGTTGCACAGCCCTTAATCTCCCTCAATCTTCATTCACACAAGTTCCAAATCACCCTAAGAACCTACCCTAACTTCAGCTTATACCCCACTTCCGAATTAAATGAAAACCCTCATCAAAACCTAATCTAAACTCATGGAAACCAACCAAGAAAAGAGTAGAAACCTTACCTCCACTTAGCTAGCTCCTAGGGTTAGGATTAGCTCAAGAATTTGAAGAAAAAGAAGTGAGTTTCTCCCTGGTTCCAGCTGCTACAGTGATCGGCAGAAGGAGAAGAAGAGAAAAGCTTGGAGTTGTGTTTTTTTTTTTTGAAAAGAAAAGTGGTTTCTTGCCTTGGAAGGCAATTTCTTTAAATAAGGGTTTCTTTCTTTTTTTTTTTTTTTTTTTTTTTTTTCCTTTGCAGCCACAAAATAAATAAGTAAAGAAAAGAGATTGCCAAAAATAAAATGACTAAACTATCCCTCAAAATAACCTAAACTTAAATTATAACCTAGGGGCATTTTGGTAATTTTACTAATTCCCCAATCCAACATTCTAATAAAATTCTAACTTAATCCGGGATATTCTCCAAATAATTCTTTCATTTAATGTCGTGACATTGCTAACCACATAGCTAAATTTCCACAATTACCGGGCCCAAAATAACGTATTTCATTAAATAATTTCTCAACAATTACCTAAGTAAGATCATAATCCTACTTCATTTTCCAAGTAATTACATATTTAATAAAATATGTCCATTTAAATATTATTTATTTTCTGGGATATTACAACTATCCCCCACTTATAGGAATTTCGTCCTCGAAATTTACCTGAAAAGCTCGGGATACAACTCCCGCATCTGCGACTCTAATTCCCAAGTCGCTTCTTCAACTTTGCTATTCCGCCACAACACTTTGACTAGTGGAATAGTCTTGTTTCGCAACACCTTTTCTTTCCTGTCTAAGATCTGTACTGGTTGTTCTTCATATGACAGGTCGGTTTGAAGCTCAATGTCCTCATAACTTAATATATGAGTTGTATCAGATACATATTTCCGAAGCATCGAGACATGAAACACGTTATGAACCCAGATAAGGCAGGAGGTAGAGCCAACCGACAAGCTACCTGACCTACTTTCTCAAGAATCTCAAATGGACCAATAAATCTGGGACTCAACTTTCCCTTCTTCCCGAACCTTCGAATTCCCTTCATTGGGGACACCCGAAGAAAAACAAAATCCCCAACTTGGAATTCAACATCTCTACGCTTTGGATCCGCGTAGCTTTTCTGTCTACTTTGGGAAGCAAGCATACGAGCTCGAATCTTCTCAATAGCCTCGCTCGTTCTTTGGACAGCTTCAGGTCCAAGATACCTACGTTCACCAGCCTCATCCCAGTGAATAGGTGATCGACATTTCCTTCCATAAAGCATCTCATACGGAGCCATGCCAATGGTACTCTGATAACTATTGTTATAAGAAAATTCAATCAGAGGTAGGTACTTGTTCCAAGAACCTTCAAAGTCCATTATACATGCCCTCAACATATCCTCAAGTATCTGGATAGTTCTTTCAGATTGTCCATCGGTTTGAGGATGAAAAGCTGTACTGAATTTCAACTTAGTACCCATTGCTTGCTGTAACCTTTCCCAGAATTTGGATGTAAATTTTGGATCTCGATCTGAAACTATCGACTTTGGGGCACCATGAAGTCGAACTATCTCCTTAATATACAAATCAGCATATTGATCCACTGTATACGTTGTCCTCACCGGGAGGAAGTGAGCAGACTTCGTATATCGATCCACTATCACCCAAATAGAATCATAATACCCTACGTGCAGGTAATCCCACCACAAAATCCATGGTGATGTCTTCCCATTTCCATTCGGGAATCTTTAGAGGTTGAAGCAAACACTGTAGGCCTTTGGTGTTACGCTTTAATTTGTTGACGGAGTTAAGCATTTTGACACATATTCAACAATATCCCTCTTCATACCGGCCACCGGTATAAAGCTTTCACATCATGATACATCTTGGTTGTTCCGGGTGTAAGGAGTACGGTGTAGTATGAGATTCATCAAGAATCTCTTGTACGATTTCTTTGTCAATAGGTACACGGATTGTTTTTGTATCGCAACAACCCATCAGATAAGCATGAAAAGTCTCTTGCCAATCCAGCCTCTAACTTCTCCTTATGTCCCTGTAGCTCAAGGTCACCTTGTTGGGCTACTCTAATTCTTTCCAACAGATTAGATTGTATGGTGATATTAGCAAGTTTTCCAATTACAAATTCAATTCCGCTCTCGTCATATCCTCGGCCAACTTGGCCGAGATTTCCTTTAGTTCACAAACTTGCCTGGTCCTTTCCGACTTAGAGCATCCGCTACCACATTTGCTTTACCGGGGTGGTAGAGAATCTCGCAGATCATAATCTTTGACCGGTTCTAACCATCGTCGTTGCCTCATATTTAAATCCTTCGAGTGAAAAAGTACTTGAGGCTTTTGTGATACGTATAAATTTCACATTTCTCACCGTACGAGATAGTGACGCCAAACTTTTAGTGCAAAGACAACCGCATGCTAATTCAATATCATGGGTAGGATATCGTTGCTCATACTCCTTCAATTGTTGGATGCATAAGCAATCACTTTCCACGATTGCATAAGAACACAACCTAACCCTTGTTTGGACGCATCACAATAAATCACAAACTTTTCGTCACCTTTTGGTAAGGTTAGCACGGGAGCGGTAATCAACCTTTGCTTCAATTCCTGAAACTACCTTCACACTTGTCGGTCAAACAAACTTACAATTCTTTCGGGTCAACTCGGTTAAAGGCGTAGAAATCTTTGCAAAGCCCTCGACGAATCTTCGGTAATACCCTGCTAACCCCGAAACTTCTAACTTCGATTCTTGACTTAGGTCGAGGCCGTCACGCACTTGCTTCAACCTTCTTGGATCCACTAAAATACCATCTTTACTCACCACATGCCCCGGGAAACTCACACGAGGTAACCAAAATTCACATTTCTTAAATTTGGCATACAACTTATGCTCCCCGAGACGTTGTAATACCATTCGAAGATGTCTTTCGTGAGTCTCTTCCGAGTACGAATAAATTAGAATATCATCGATAAAGACAATAACAAAATCATCCGGAAAATCTCTAAACACTCGGTTCATCAAGTCCATAAATGCTTTGCGGGGCATTTGTCAATCAGAAGGACATTACCAAGAATTCATAATGACCATACCGGTCCGAAAAGGCATCTTGGGAATATCCTCCTCTCGAATCCTCGGTTGGTGATAACCGGATCGAAGATCAATCTTAGAAAAGACAGGTTTTACCACCGCAACCGATCAAATAAATCATCTATTCTTGGCGAGAGGGTACTTGTTCTTCACTTGTTAATTTGTTTAACTCCCGATAATCTATACACATTCGTAATGTTCCATCTTTCTTTTTCACAAACAAAGCTGGTGCACCCCAAGGTGAAGTACTAGGTCTAGTAAATTTTAAATCCATCATCCCCCGTAATTGAACTTTTAACTCTTTCGGCTCTGCAGGTGCCATCTGTAGGGAGCTTTCGATACGAGCTCGGCTCACGATATTAAATCAATCTCAAAATCAATTTCACGTTTTGGTGGCAACCACAGTAACTCTTGCAGGAACACATCCGAAATTCTCGAACTATCTTGGGACATGCTCGGCCCGCTAGTGGTTCCCCGGAAATATCCACAACACTTGCCGAAACCAATGCACCCTTCACACAACAAATCCCTTGCCTTAAGATTTGAAATTAAGGGAATCCGAGATCCTTGCATCTTACCCACAAATACAAAAGGGTCCTCGCCCTCGAGTGAAAAGTTACCATCTTTCTTTTACAATCAATGGTGGCGTTGTATTTAGCAAGCCAATCCATCCCCAAAATAACATCAAAATCCTCCAGATTTAATTCTATCGGATCAGCGATAACTCTCTTCCTTCCACAAACACCGGAAGGGATCGAACCCACTGCTTGGAGATAACCAACTCCCCGAGTAGGCAACAAGGTTCCAAAACCTCTAGAAAGCACATCACTAGGTTTATTCATCTGCTCAATTATTCTACTTGAAATATAAGAATGCGTCGCACCGGAATCAATTAATACGATCAATAAAGTACCGGCAACGAAAGGCGACTGTCACGGTAGATGGACCGGCATCGGCCTCGGCTTGAGTCATGGCAAACACTCGAGCGGGAGCGGGTGTATCATCCTTCTTTTGCTCTGGCAAGTAGCAATTGTGGACAATTTCTCTTCATATGACCCACCATTCCACGGTGGAAACGGGCCCTGGCACGACACTCGCCCGAGTGATGCCTTTTACACCTTGGACATTCGGGGAAAAGTCCGCCGGTTTTCATTCCCACTACTGACGGAAACCTTGGTTACCACCGGAATCTTTTGTTTGGGCTGCTGGCGATGTTTCACTAGGTCTTTTCCTGCGGTCACCAAGATCAGTACCCCTACCCGAACCAGCACCTGCTGATTGTTTCCATGAATCTCTTCTGGCAATATTTTTCTTTCGTATCTGAGCCTCTGCACCCTCAGAAACTAAAGCCAACTCAACTATCTGAGCATAAGTTCGGGCAACCCCCGGTTGTTTAGAAGCAACAATCACATCCCGGGCGATGTGTTCATCCGACCCCCGAATAAACTTGGCTTTTCTAGCGGCTTCGGTAGCCACCTCATCCGAGGCAAACTTTGCCGATCGATCAAACTTAGTAGCATACTCTGTCACGGTCATACTACACGAGTTAACCGTATAAACTCTTACGCCTTTGCTTTGCCTTAATAGACTCATTATAATACTTCTCAAAAAATAAGGCCCGAAAAGTTTCCCAGGTCATATTATTCAGATCATGGCCCTGAGATACGATCTCCCACCAAATACGGGCATCATCTCGTAGCATATAGGTAGCACACCTGACTCGGTCATTATCTTCAACTCGCATAAAATCAAAAATGGATGTTATCATACTCATCCATTGCTCTGCTTTGAGTGGATCAGCACCACCCTCAAACACGGCGGGTTACGCTTCTGAGCCGTTCATATAATGGTTCCAAACGATTTCACCGCATCCGTAGCACTACTAGAGGTGCCGGAGGATCGGGATCTGATTTAGAGCGGTGAGCTGTTGCTCTCTTAATTCTCGATTTGTTCACCCCTGTGCCGAATAGTTTCTTGCATAGCGGCATATAGCATTCCCAATTAGGTGGTGGTAAAGGGTTCTCTCCTCATCGGCGGCCACGAGCCCGGTAGCTCACGACCCTACGGTCCGCCTTGGGTGCATAACTATACACTGCGATCACATTCCAAGTAATAACAATGCGATAAGTATTTCCATATATTATAATCCTTCCCACAACATTCGATATCAACATAATTCGGATAATCGGGTAATCGAGAAAATTAACAAGTCAGTACGTTAACTTAAAACTTACTAAACCATGAGTCGATCGAGTCCTTGCGGCCAATGTACATATCAAACCGGTCTTCGGGATCTAAAAACCTTGGCGGCTACGATACCATGTTGTAACGCCCTGTCCAACAGGGACGCCACGTGTGTGCACTTTATTTAAAATACCAATAATTATATAAGATGTAATTATACTAAAAGTGTGGGTAATTAAAATTTTGATAGTTAAAACTCAACCTTTAAATTGTTTAACAAAAGATAAGTAACATGATTTATGGGGTCCCCCTGTTTTCAAAATATTTACAACCGGTTCAAAGTATTTTACAACATAAGCTTTATATTTTCCAAAATACAATCAAAATAGAGCATCCTGTAAAAAGTGGTACTTTGTGGCTGGTATGTACATTCTTCTTGTGACCATAACTCATGGTTGTTCGACTTTAGCTTTTCCTTTACCCGCACCATAAAGCACCGGTGAGTCACGGAGACTCGGCAAGAAAGTGACTAAAACAATAATTGAAAGAAAATGATTAACAACTTATTCTCATGCCATTATGTTTACTCACTTTATTCGATAATAACAAGCATTTCCTTAAACATCATACATTCACAGTACTTAATAAAGTACCACTTTTACCACTCGTTACATACGAAATTTGAATATGTCACTATCGTTGCCCAATAACGCAAACGAGAAGTAAGAAACCTAACCGCGGTTTCAAGAGTAATTACTCATAACGGTAATAGCTTAGTTTCCAACCCTAGGTAATAACCTAGGCTTAATAAGCTTTAATCAACATCATGATAATAATCAGGATCACCTCCATTCATTCATTGATTTTTAACCACATACGGTGCTTACCACTTTTCTTACCTTAATTCAGAAGTCAAGAATATGGCCGACCTGGGTGGAAGAACAAGCTAGGCAATCCCGGTCCTATGTCACGACAATTGAGAAACACAAATAAATACCTTAACATAATATTCCGGATTAAAACCCTAATTCTAAACCGATTAGACTTAGCCTTCACCATCAATATAATAATTCAAATAACTCAAAATTATTCAAAGGCAGGTACTAGGTTCAACCCCGAGCTAAACACGGATCGAGAAAAACCCGAGAATTGTTCCCTGTATGCAGGTCGACGTGCTCTCGATACGAGAACCAACCAGGTCGACCGGTTCTTCGCCGTAACCGAACAATTTCTGGTTTTTCTCCTCCAGCTCGAACCAAAACCAAATCATACCTAATTTGCACTTCCAGAACAGTTCAACATACTAAATACAATGCATTCAACATATCATTTAATCACAATTCATCATGTTACTCAAAATCAACATCTCACTTGTCAATTTTCATTAAAAACATCACTTTCCACACCTATTTGTTGCACAGCCCTTAATCTCCCTCAATCTTCATTCACACAAGTTCCAAATCACCCTAAGAACCTACCCTAACTTCAGCTTATACCCCAGCTCTGAATTAAATGAAAACCCTCATCAAAACCTAATCTAAACTCATGGAAACCAACCAAGAAAAGAGTAGAAACCTTACCTCCACTTAGCTAGCTCCTAGGGTTAGGATTAGCTCAAGAATTTGAAGAAAAAGAAGTGAGTTTCTCCCTGGTTCCAGCTGCTACAGTGATCGGCAGAAGGAGAAGAAGAGAAAAGCTTGGAGTTGTGTTTTTTTTTTTGAAAAGAAAAGTGGTTTCTTGCCTTGGAAGGCAATTTCTTTAAATAAGGGTTTCTTTCTTTTTTTTTTTTTTTTTCCTTTGCAGCCACAAAATAAATAAGTAAAGAAAAGAGATTGCCAAAAATAAAATGACTAAACTATCCCTCAAAATAACCTAAACTTAAATTATAACCTAGGGGCATTTTGGTAATTTTACTAATTCCCCAATCCAACATTCTAATAAAATTCTAACTTAATCCGGGATATTCTCCAAATAATTCTTTCATTTAATGTCGTGACATTGCTAACCACATAGCTAAATTTCCACAATTACCGGGCCCAAAATAACGTATTTCATTAAATAATTTCTCAACAATTACCTAAGTAAGATCATAATCCTACTTCATTTTCCAAGTAATTACATATTTAATAAAATATGTCCATTTAAATATTATTTATTTTCTGGGATATTACACTTTAGTACCCCCCTAAGTGGCATGAAAACTTTGTTTTTAAGGCACTCAGTTTTATTTACAATACAGAGGTTGCATACACTTAGATGATACAGATCCTTTAAATAAAGCCTAAGCTATACATTTGGACTATTGGTAATATTTTCAGAGGTGATCGGCGTTCTAGGCCCTTGGCACAATGGTTCCATCCATCCTTTTTAGCTTATAAGTTTCGGAGCCGATTTCGTCCTCGATTTCATATGGCGCTTCCCAATTTGGCCCAAGTACCCCCACTCCGGGTTCTTGGGTGGCTGGGAAGACTCTTCTTAAGACCATATCCCCAATAGTGAATTTTCTGTTTTTAACTTTGGAGTTAAAATATTTGGTCACCTTCTTTTGATAAGCTGCCATTCGTATTTGTGGCTCGTCCCGGAGTTCTTCAACTTGATCCAGCGCTTCTTGTAATAAAGCCTGGTTCGTAGCTGAATCGTAAGTCATTCTCCTGTGGGACGGGAATAACGTTTCTACCGGGACCATTGCTTCACAACCGTACGCCATTGAGAAAGGCGAGTGGTCGGTCGTGGTTCTGAGGGTCGTCCGGTAGGCCCATAACACTCTTGGCAACTCTTCGGGCCAATTGTTTTTGCAGGCCAGCAGCTTTTTCTTCAGGGTGACCTTTAGAATTTCGTTAACTGCTTCTGCTTGTCCGTTTGTTTGCGGCCTTGCCACCACAGAGAAGCTTTTTACGACTCCGTGTTGGTTGCAGAAGTCAGTGAACTCTTCGCAATCAAATTGTTTTCCATTGTCAGAGACTATTTTGTGAGGCAAGCCATATCGACACACTATGTATTTAATAACAAAGTCTAGTGCTTTTTTAGCAGTTATAGTCTTAATGGGCTCAGCCTCCATCCATTTGGTGAAGTAGTCTACTGCTACTATTGCATACTTTACTCCTTCCTTTCCTGTTGGCAGGGACCCAATAAGATCTATCCCCCAGACCGTGAAGGGCCAGGGGCTAGTCATCAGGATAATCTCATTGGGAGGAGCTCTCGGTATGTTCGCGAACCTTTGGCACGAATCACATTTTTGGACGTAGTCTATGCAATCTTTTTTCATTGTTGGCCAGAAGTACCCTTGTCTCAATATTTTCTTTGAGAGACTTGGTCCTCCTGTATGATCCCCACAGATTCCTTCATGGACCTCTAGCATAATTTGCCTAGCTTCAGGGTCCGATACACACCTTAAATAAGGCATGTTGAGTCCTCTTCAGTAGAGAATTTTATCCATCATTACATAACGATGAGCCTGATACTGAATCTTTCTAGACAGTGCCCTTTCTTGGGGCAACTCACCTTTCGTTATGTATTCTATGATGGGGACCATCCAGTTGGGTTCTTGCCCAACCGTTGCTATGGCCTCTTTAATTTTGATGCTTGGCTCTGCCAAGTGTTCCACGGGTACTACCCCCAGTCCTTCAATTTCACTGTCTGAAGCAAACTTAGCCAGGCAGTCTGCGTGAGCGTTCTTTTCCCTGGGGATTCTTTCTACTTTATAGTCCTTGAACTCGTGGAGCAGTTCCCGGACTATCGTTACATATGCGGCCATTCTTTCGCCGCACGTTTGGTATTCTTCTGATATCTGGTTCATGACTAGTTGGGAGTCGCTATACACTTCTACTCTTTTGGTCCCCACAGCCTTTGCTAATCTTAGCCCTGCTATCAAGGCTTCATACTCGGCTTCGTTGTTTGAAGCTGAGAAGTCGAACCGTAGGGCTGCCTGGAGTCGAAGTCTGCTCGGGGATATCATTGCAACCCCTGCTCCGGATCCATTTTCATTAGAGGCTCCGTCCACAAATACTTTCCATGTGGGGGCCAAAGGTACCGGCGCGTTCGCGGTTACCTCGGCTTCATCACATTCGGTGATGAAGTCCGCCAACGCTTGTCCCTTTATGGAGATACGGGGTATGTAGTGCAAGTCAAATTGACTTAGCTCCATCGCCCATTTGAGGAGCCTTCCGGACACCTCTGGCTTTTGCAAGACTTGCCAGAGTGGGTGATTAGTCAACACCTTGATCGCGTGCGCTTGAAAATAAGGCCTCAATTTCCTTGAGGCCATTAGGAGGCAGAAAACTAGTTTTTCGATGACGGGGTACCGCATCTCTGCCCCTATCATGCGCTTGCTGACGTAGTACACAGGATGTTGAGTTTTCTCTTCTTCTCGGACTAAGGTCGCGCTTACCGCGTGCTCGGAGACAGCCAAGTACAGGAACAGGTCCTCTCCGAGAATGGGTTTTGACAAGATTGGAGGCTTGGCCATGTGCTCCTTCAATTTTTTGAATGCCTCCTCGCACTGGTCCGACCATTCAAACTTTTGGCACTTCTTCAAAATGTTGAAGAATTTGTCTGTAGACCGGGAGATAAAACGGCTTAGGGCAGCAACTTTTCCGGTTAGGCTCTGCACGTCTTTGTGCTTCTTGGGGGATGGCATGCTCAGGAGAGCTTGAATTTTCTCTGGATTTGCCTCAATCCCTCTCTGGCTGACGATGAAGCCTAGGAACTTTCCTGATTTGACCCCAAAGGTGCATTTCTTTGGGTTGAGCTTCATTCCGTATCTCCGGACTACCTCGAAACATTCTTCTAAGTCGTCTGCATGGCTATTGCACGCTTTAGACTTGACTAACATGTCATCTACGTACACCCCCATGTTTCGCCCCAGGAGGCCTTTGAACATCCGGTTGACCATTCTTTGGTAGGTCGCACCAACGTTCTTCAGTTCGAAAGGCATGACTAGGTAGCAGTATACCCCCTTATCGGTCCTGAAGCTAGTGCACTCTTGGTCCGCCGTGTGCATCTTTATTTGGTTGTACCCGGCGTACGCGTCCATGAAGGACAGTAGCTTGAATCCGGAAGTGACGTCTACCATCTGATCAATCCTGGGCAGAAGGAAACAGTCCTTTGGACAAGCCTTGTTTAGATCAGTGAAGTCTATACAAACTCGCCAGGTTCCGTTAGGCTTCGGCACCAGGACCGGATTGGCTAGCCATTTGGGGTAGTATACGTCGCGGATCATGCCGTTTGCTAAAAGCTTATCCACCTCTTTCTGTAAGGCCTCAGCCTTCACTGAATCGAGGGGTCTTCGCTTTTGTTGGACCGGTGGCATGTCCAAGTTGACGTTGGTGATGACGTGGGGACTTATACCAGTCATGTCCTCTTGGCACCATGCAAAAATGTCAATGGCGCCCTTCAGTGTCTTTATTATTTTTTCCTTTTCCTCCGGGTCTAGGCTCTTTCCTAGTCGGAGTACCTTGGTGGAGTCGAGGTCACACACTGATACCTCCTCGACGTCCTCTATTGGTTCCACAATTTTTTCGGACCCCACGCGGGGGTCCAACTCGTCTTCCTCAGCCATTTCTGGCTCAATGGTTTCCCGGACCATCAACACGGGTAGGTGGGTCACAACGTTGTAGCATTGCCTCGCCTCCCCCTGATTTCCTCTCACCGTCCCTATCCCAGCTTCCTGGGTTGGGAACTTCAGGCACAAGTGCCGTATTGATGAGACTGTTAGGCTAAAATTAGTCTAAGTTTCGGGTCGTATTTTCGGTTAGTTTTCACTCTTTGTTTCTAGTTTTAGGGCTATTTTATGCTTGATTCTTTTGTTTCAGGTCCTTGGGTGTTTAAAGAAAGTATTTACAAGAATTGAGGACAAGTGGTGAAAGAATTGAGAAGAAAAACCAAAAACATATGTTGCTGCAAAATCCCGTCGCGACGGGAAATGTCCCAGTCGCAACGGGAACTGGCAGAAAGATTTTTAAGAAATCGCTGCTTAACCCCGTCGCGACGAGGGCATTGCCAGTCGCGACGGGGACCCAGTGACGGGATTTTTGGGCAGTTTCGTAATTTCACGAATTTTAAAGATGAGAATTGGTTTAAATAGAGGGAGTTCGTGAAAATTAGGGTTCATTCAGAATTGGAGCCCTAGAAACAAAGGAGGAGGCTAGAAGAGCGGCTTGTGGCGACCCGGATCAATTTCTTCAACTAGTTCTTTCTCTTCTCTTTAATTTTTCTATGCCATTTTCTGTTTCAATGTTAATTATGGATTTGATTATGGATGTTTTGAACTAAACTCCTATTTAGGGAGAATGATGAATGTTGTTTAAGTTTTTCCTAGTTAATGAATAATTGCCATTCCTCCATCTTGATTGTGAACACTATTCATATTTGTGTTTAATTTCCATGTGCAAGATTGATCACCTTTTACATGTTTTATGATCTCAATTCGAAATCTGAAAAGTGAGAATTGAGAGTGCTAAAATTGGATAGTCTAGGTTTTGATGTGAAACGAAAGTATTTACATAGCCTTTGTGACATTTAGATTATTGCTTAATGTTGATTTCATGTTAGTTTAATTAAGAGATTAATTAGAGAGCATGAGATTTAGAACCTAGAAGATCTGAAAAGAGCTAGGTTAATTTATAATCTGTCATTCACTTCAAGAGAAGGATAGCAATTAGACATTAACATTGGTAACTTAACAACAGGATTCGTCTCCCTATTCTCTCATCTTGATTAATATTCACTTGTTTCTTTAAGTTTCTTGAATTTCTTTCTTCCTTTTTCAATCATAAATACTTTTGATTTGCCAAATAGAATTATAAGTATAGTTTAGTAGTAATTAATCCAATTCCCTGTGGTTCGACCTCACTTGCGTGAGTATACTACTTGATTGCGTGCAGTGACTGCGCCAAAGTCTACCAAGGCTGGTCGGCCGAGGATTGCGTTGTATGCTGTCGGGCAGTCCACCACCACGAAGGTACAGTACTTGAACGTGCTCTGGGGGGTGTCCGGGCACAAGGTGACGGGAAGTCTCACTTTCCCCATTGGGATAAGTGTCGTTCCGTTAAACCCTGTGAGTTGGGAACCATTTGGTGAGAGGTCTCGGTCCGTCAGGCCTATTGCAGTGAAGGCCTCCTTAGAAAGTAAATTCACGGAACTCCCGTTGTCGATTAGGACTCTGGCCACCACTTTATTGGCGATGGGGGTCTCTATGACCAACAGGTCATGGTGGGGAAAACGCACCGTCTTAGCGTCTTCTTCCGTGAATGTGATGGGTTAATCCATCAGCCGGGCCTCTGAGCTGGGAGTTGAGTAACTTCCCAAACCTCATTGTGTTTCACGACCCCTACATACTGCTTCAATTCTTTGCGGGTAGTTCCTCCGATATGGGGCCCTCCCGAGATCATGGCCACTCTCCCATTAGGTCTGGGTGGTAGACCGGGGATATGCTGAGCATCTCCGGGGAGAGCAACTGGAGCCAATACTCCTGTCGCACCCACTGGTGTTCCCTGCGGCGCGGCTCCAGCCGCCTGACCCGGGTTGAGATGGGGCAACCGATTTTTGATCCACTTGTAGAGGTGTCCCAATCGGATTAAGTTTTCGATCTCGTCTTTGAGATTTTTGCATTCATTGGTGCTGTGCCCAATGTCGTTATGGTACTCGCATCTCTTGTTGGGGTCCCTCCGGGAGCTATTCTTGTACAGAGGAGGTGGTCTCCGGTAGTGTGTATTTTGCCTAGTAGCAAAGTACACACGTTCTTGGGAGTCTGTCAACTCCGTGTACTGGGTATACTGGGGAGTGTACCCCCCTTTTTTGTCGTTTTTCCTCCGTCCGGGTGCTGCCCTTGGAGGACCTTTTACTCCTCGAGCCTTGGAAAGGACCGACCAAGCTGGCAGTCGGAGCGGAGTGCGAGGGGGCTTGTCCATTTATCCCCGATGGATTTCCAAAATGGGACGACGCGGGGGCCAAGGCCTGGCCCTGGCTGTATCCGGGAGTAGCGAAGAATTGTATGCCGCTCATTGGTGGAGTTGCTGTCGGGACAGTACCCGACGGCTGGGCTCCGGGCACATACCCTGATATCCCGGTGGGATAATATCCTCCGTAGGCCACTATTTGGGCCTCTTCAAGATTGATGTATTTTTGGACTCTCTTCTGGAAATCCTGAAGGTTTGCAGCTCCTTCCTGTTGTAGTTCGTTCCAGAATGGAGTCCCTGTACGGATGCCTTCCTGGAGAAGGGCAAGCTGTTGTCCATCATCAACTTTCTTGGTCTTCGAGGCTTCCTCTCGGAACCTCTTTATATAGTTCTTTAAGGTCTCCATAGGCAGCTGCTTGAAGTTAGTCAAGGCGCTGACCTCCAGGTTAACCTTTCTTGCGGCGACAAACTGTCTCCGGAAGTTGGTCTGTAACTTATTGCAACAGCCCACGGATCCTGGCTCTAGTTTCTTGAACCACTCCTCCGCGGACTCGCTTAGAGTAAGCGGGAAGCACAGACACTTAGCATCATTGCTGACTCTCATGACCGTCATGACCCGGTTGAATCGTGACAGATGGTCACTTGGATCAGAGTTCCCGGTATAAGCTGTCATTTCGGGCATCTTAAAATTCTTGGGGAGCTCTGCTTCGAGGATATGCTTGGCGCACGGCTCCCGGTCCTCACAGTCTGATTTGGAGTCGTCACCTTTCTGTCTCCGGGAGACTCGGGCGATATCCTTTCGGAGTATGGCGAGTTCCGCCATGATTCCTTCGTTTAACGTTCCCGTGGAGACCGCGGGCCCATATTTCTTTTGGTCAAGGTGATCCCAGAGGTCACCTTGATTCCCATTGATTTGATTTCTTAAATCAACGGGAGGACATTTCTGTCCTCTTCTTCCTCTTCCTCCGGGCTCTTGGTGCACGAAAACGCTTTTTCAGTCCTCCCGATCCTGAGGGCCAAGACTCCCTTTTTAGAGTTTGCCCCTCTGCGGACCTTTCCCTTTCGGAAAATCTGAGCGGACTTTTCGCGGATCCTGCACCTTTTTCTTTATCCCGGGGGTAGAAGTAGGGTTTTTCTTTTGGTTCCCTTCAGCGGGATACCTTATAGGGCTTGGTTCCCTAGATTTTTGCCTTTGGGTACTTGGTGAGGACTCCTCTGGTTCCTTTCCAAGTCCAGCAGACATGGCTTTGGAATGCACGTGGATTCCAGCTGCCTCCATGGCTTTTTGCATGGCTAGCATTACATCTTGCATCTTTTGGTTTTGTGCCTTTTGGGTTGTGATCTCAGCTTCATGATCGACAGCTTTTTGTCTTAAAAGTACCAATTCTGAGTAGCTACCATCATCGTAGGCGTACTCATCGAGGTTTCCCTCGTAATCATCATCAGGAATTCCTTCTTCTTCCTCGAAACCCTCAGCTGCTCTTGAGGCTACGTCTTCCTCATTCGGGTCCTGAGCATCTTCAAGTGGGCGAGGTTGACGAGTGCTTCGAGTCTCCACCATGGTTGTGATGTATTGTGTGTTTACAGAAGCCTTCTTCAGCTCTCAATGAAAGCACCAAAATATTGACCGAGGTTTTCGGCAACTAATAAAATAATAAGAGTTTAAAGAGCTGTAAGAAATTAAGAAGGATTTTTACGTGGTTGGGGCGTTAATGAGCCTTAGTCCACGAGTCTGTATATTTATGAGTGTATTTAATACAGAGAATGTTCTTGGTGAGTATTCACTCTTCTTGCACTTATGCAAACCAAAAATCTCGACCCCCATTAATGAGCTTTGAGGGGGTATTTATAGTGTTTTTCGTGGGGTGATTCCCATAATCATAGTACGTGTATTTCTGTAACTATCAGTAAAGTTGGGTATTCCCAATGAATATACCATGGGTAATGCATGGTCAAATCCCTAGGTGCTGTAGGGATTTTATGAGGCTTGTCCTTATTCCCTTTTGACCGATGTGATTCTTCACAGAGTAGCCGTCACTAGACTTAAGTGGTCATAGCCTTGTAGGTGCAGATCGGGGGTTGTGTCGTCACACTTTATTGCGTGTGGCAGTTCCAACACGCCTCCTCCCATGCGGCATTAAATGCGAGATGACTGCTCAGAGGAAGCCTGACATCTCCCGGAGATGCTTCGATGCCACCTTGATCTCCAGGAGCATAGAAAACCTCGTATGCTTTCTCCGGGAGGTACGTCCGGGATAAAGCCTTTTCTTTATAAAGACTTAGCTATTAATTTGAATGTTAAAACCTTCGTGTCCACGTCTCCCTGTCTGGTTGGTCCACGTATATTGGGCAAAATCAGGGGCAACAGGTGTAAAAACTCCTTCCATTATGAAGGGATCCGAAATCATATTTCTGAGAGAGCTATTATGCTGCTCGAATTCATGTAAAAAGCTTTCGAGACAGATCAAGTCGTTCTTGCTTCTTTTCTCACAAGTTAAATACAACAAAAAGAGGAGTAAGCTATTACTAAATAATGGGCTGAACTTCTATAAAATTTCGTGTTCTTAGTTTATGCTTGATATTAAATATATTCTTATTTAATACTAATTGATTTTATATCGCTTTCGAGACTCAATATCGTTGGCCAAAAGCGAAGTCAACAATTTAGACCAATAAAAAATTGACATGTGGTATTTATTTAGTATCTAACAGATCCTGTTTAAAAAGAAGACTAACAAACTTACAAAATAGTGAACTTAGGACTATTATTGCTATCTTTTGAGATTGGAAACTTATCTGCATTAAATTAAAAATTTTGGGACTTATGTCACAATTTTTATACTAAACTTTCTGTGGTATATTTAAAATCTCCACGTGTAAATTACAAAAATTGTTTTTAGAAAGTTAATCCAAATGGGCTGGACTCCGAACCCAAAAAAGGTCTCACTTAGATGTAAGGCCTATTATAAATTTCTTAGAGGAAATTATACTCTATACACTTTTTATATTATCTTCTTTTATTTTTACCCTCTTTTTTAAAGTCTATCATTTTTACCTCTTTTTTTAAATATTGTACCAATTTTGCCCTTGTCACTTCAAGATACTCTTTATGTGACTCTCTTATATTAGGGGATCAATAAAAGGGGCATTTTTCAACTTACCCCTATTGTTTTCGTAAAATAAAATAAAAAATAAAAAGAAATTAAAAATAGTGGCCCATACACGTAAGTGTTGCCATTATTTATTATTTTTTAACCTATCTAATCTCCTTTTTTCGTCTCTGTGTTTTCTCCTCTTTATTCCCACCATCGCCTTCTTCACCATTATTTCCCCAAAGATTCTCAATCCCTCTCTCTATCTATCTGACTCTCTTTCCCTGTAACCCAGAAATCCCATCTCATCTCGTCTGATTCGATCTGATCTCCTTAAACCCACCTCTCTAGAACACCCTACTTTATTATCTATGACGCTTGGCTCTGGAGGATCGAGTGTCGTGGGTGAGTTGTGCCGACCCATGATCAGAACTTTCCTTTTTTTGCTTTGATCTTTTGCTTTTTTGTGAACTTGGATCAAATCTGTTAATGGGTTTTGATCATTTTTTCTCATGCATTTGTCTTATCTGTGTAACTCATCGTTGGTACGTCTAATGAAGTGATTCGATTGTTGTTGTATTTTATTTTTTTAAGAAAGACAAAATTTGAATTTGTTTCATGGTTTCTTTTTTGGGTTTATGGATATAAATTTGCATCTCTGCTGTCTGCTCATATAAGTTGTCTCTACTTGAGGAGGTTATACATCGAATATAAATTTTAGGTTTTGCTGCTTCAGGGTATGAAATTGAGTTGTTTGTTCAAGGGTCTAATGAAGATCATAAGTGTATATTTTGTCTGTTTGATCATATTTGTATGCAAAAATTGAATTTTGATGGAATAAATAGTTAAAGTTTGATGCTTGATGATCATCTAATTTGTTAAACTGTACTGACTTTGGGGTTTTATATGTCATGCAATTTTGCTTTATGCGGTCAAATTGCTGTACCCAACTGCGTATCAATTCATTTATTTGTTCTTCTCACTCGAAGAGGAAGCTAGGATGTCTCGCATGTTTAAGAATTATAATGTTGATATGTTAATATCTTAGGTTAAATCAGTTCCCTTATTGCAGTTTTTGTTATTCAATGGTCAATATGTTTATAAATTTCTATTTACATCTGTTGTTTGTTTTGACTTTTGAGTTTTCTAGGACATGTAATTAAGAAAATCAAACCAATTTTGGTTGAACTTATCAAGCTGTACACTTTTTAATTCTTGTTCTCATTGCATATGCTATTTGTTGTAAATTTGGTTGTAATCATTTTTTCTGAACCAAAGATTGGAAATTGTTGAATTTTGTTGACTGTTTGTTAAACCACAATTGTAATAGACTTGCGGACTATTTTACTTTTCTCATTTTGTGCTTTGTAAACTGTGGTTTATATTTTAAAATTTAGAACCATTTCAGATATGAAATTGATTTAGGTTTATGGGAAAAAAAGGCAATTGGGGTGGAGGGAATATGAGTAATGTACGAATTATTCATTACTAGTTTATTTATTCAGGGGGAGCATATCACCCCGTAATTAGAAAAGTACTGTGCTGAGCTTACTTGTGATCAGTTACATAACCAATTAAACAGGCTTATCTCAAGTCTGATAATATGGCTATTAGTGTGCAGTTTTGGGACTCATTATCTAAAATGGTTTGAGTCATGCAGTCCCACGTAACTTTAGATTGCTGGAGGAACTTGAACGGGGAGAAAAGGGAATCGGAGATGGCACCGTCAGCTATGGAATGGATGATGGAGATGACATTTACATGCGCTCTTGGACCGGCACTATAATTGGTCCTCACAATGTAACAAGCTCAAATTTGCTTTTCGTTTCTATATTGTTTATACATATGCTTTAAGGTTGTGTGTATAAATTATTATTGAATTGTTTGCCTCCTCAAATTGTTGCTGCATAGTGTGTGTAGTTTCACTTCTGTAGTAGTTTCTTACATGGAGTTTTTGCTTTCCATATATTTTCCAGACTGTACATGAGGGTCGTATTTATCAGCTGAAGCTTTTCTGTGATAAAGATTACCCAGAGAGACCACCAAGTGTTCGCTTTCATTCACGGATCAACATGACTTGTGTCAACCATGAAACCGGAGTGGTAACTCTCCACTTTCATTATTCTTTTTAAAAGTTATATTGTGATTTGTGTAGGTTACAATTTTTCCTACTGCAGCTAATGAAAATTACCTCGTTGACATTATCTGTATTGCATTGTAACTAAGTGCATGAGAGTACTAGAATTTCTATTGTGATCCTCTTTTTGAATCAAACCTAAATTCCATTCTAATTGTAATTTTCCCTCAAAGAGGCAGTTGACGTAGATAATAATTTCTTAGTTTGATGCGAACATGATAGGTGGAATCGAAGAAGTTTGGACTCCTTGCGAATTGGCAGCGTGAGTACACCATGGAAGATATACTGACACAGCTGAAGAAAGAGATGGCTGCGCCACATAACCGGAAGTTGGTTCAACCTCCGGAAGGTACCTACTTCTAGTAGCTTTCAAGATCATATACATATCCATGGATCAAATTGCATTTCAACATGCAATATATAGTTTGTTATGCTGTGTCAATCCTGTTTAGACATACAGGGGAATGCCCCAAAAAGCTTCTCTTATCACCTCTCCTTGGTCCTTCTGTTTTATCATTGTCTTTTTTTATTGAATTGTGTTTTAATGGATGGATGCTATTTGATTTATGGGGACTTTTGTGTGTCAAATATTGAATCCGTTTAACTAGTATCAATTGTAGCATTATCATTATTCTAAACTCTACTGTCATGTCCATGTTCATCTGCAATCTGAGGGAAAGAAAATGACATGGGAGCGTTGATGATATCTTCCATGCTGATCTTATTTCCTGAATTTAATGGAAATAAAAATATGAAAATGGAAGAAGAAAGCTGAAGGGCTGTGACCAAATATTGTAGCTGAAATGGTGGTGAGATATTTGGATTCATGACAAGGTTTTGGTTTAATATGGCAGAATGTCACCATCCTTTTGCTCTCTCAATATTTTCAAACTACTGGTTTTGATTTACAAGGGGAGAGAGAGCTTGGTGTGTGGATGGAAAAGTGAGACATGGAGACCTAATTGGGTTTGCCTTTTGCCTTTTGACATGGCTGCCTTTGCAAGCAAATGAATCAATTACAGCTTAAGCTGTGCCGTCCACAGCCTTAATCAACAAAACAACACAATAAAAGCAATGATATAAATAAGTGTAGTGTATGTATGTATACTATCATATATATATATATATATATATTTATATGAATGTTTATACAATTGAAACTTATACACATCTTAGTAGTATAGCAGCCAGCCCCATATGGCCGACTTAGCACACCAAACTTTATCTAGTGGAACTGGTCTGTCTGGTGAGAGGGTCAAATATTTACGACGTTCTATACTCAAAATATCATCTATTACCATATTACTATTCCTCTAATGTGGTCCAAAAAAGCCACTCTTGGAGTTTCTGTACTTGTACTGAAAAGCTTAATTCTACATTTTATAATTGAAGATTTTAATTTAATTCTCTATTTTTATGGTAATAGAATTAGAAACCAATGTAGGTTTCTAGATTTATCTGTTTATAATTTAATATTTTCCTTTTTTTTTTCTTTTCTTTTATTCATATAAAAAAACATGAAAATCAGTCTTTTCTTTTAGAATATATACTATATATATGTCATTATAAATTAAACAAATTCATTTAAAAAACAGAAAACATAAATTAAACTTTTATCCCTCTGTAAGTTATGTCCTCGAACATGAAAGACAACAACTTTAGATAGAAGGAATAAGACTTATAACTTCTACAATAATATCTGTAAAAGATGATAACATAGATGAAACATATGGTCCCGAAGAGCATTAGTTTTGAGAAGCCCAAAGAAGACTAGAAAAAGGTGATAAGTGGCTTCGAGAAAGCATCTAGTACATTACTATTTCCATCTCGAATAATAGTATCAATACCCATAACACGAGCCTGAAGATTAATAGATGCATTCACATTTAGCTTCAATTCATTATCAACGGCAGGTCTTGCTTGTTGGTCATGTACCACTCTAATCGTTCAGTCCAAATAGTCCAAATTGTTCTTTAATTTCGATATTGGAAATCCATTAGAGCAGCTTCAATGCTCGTTGCTCATCAAGCTTTTGTCAGTCTAAGAAAAGCAATCTTGATTGCTTGACTACTAAAGAAAATTGTGTGGGCTACTGTCAAGCAATGGTAGTTGAATTATTTTTTATTTTTTTTATAATTTTTCTATCAAAAAAGTGTATTAATATAATATTAAAAGTAATTTAATAATATATTAAATAATAGAGTGTGAGTCCATTCTCTTAACTTTTAAAATTGCTTATTATTAGAGTAATTTTAAGAGTAAAGTGGTCAAAAATAATGTAGATAAAAGAAAAAATAAAATATAATATTTTAAAGGGGTAAGTTGAAAAATAACACTTTTATTAATCAATTAATCAAATTTACCTTTAATTTTATATTTATTTCAAACATACCTCTTTTTATATGTATTGTACCCAAAATACCTTGACATAAGAGAGTCACATGTAGAGTATCTTGAAGTGACATGGGCAAAATTGGTACAATGTAAAAAAAAAAAAGGTAAAAATGATAGACTTTAAAAAAGGAGATAAAAATAAAAGAAGACAATGTAAAAAGGGTATAGAGTGTAATTTACTCAAATAATATGTGGAAATTGTTAGCAATTTTTTAAAAGGGATTATTTCATAAAAATATAAAAACAACAAAAAAATTACAAAAATATGATTTCACGAAATTTTAAATATTTTTACGATTTTTTTGATTTTATTTACTTAAAATACAGTCTTTTTATGTTGTAATCTTGTTAATTTGTTGTTGATTTTTTGTTATTTGTATATTATTTTTTGTTGTTATTTTAATGTTATTTTCATGTTACTTTTATGTAGTTTTCATATTGATTTTATGTTGTTTTCGTGTTATTTTTTGAAAAATCGTAAAAATATATATAAAAAAAAATATTCTTCAAACGTAAAATTGTAAATATTTTACAAAAAAATAGTACCTTATATAATTATTTCTTTTTAAAATACTTGCATTGGAGTTGCTCTTGGCAGCCACGGTCTCGATCCTCATAACTGTGTGGGTTATGGGCCCACCACGCTTCCGCTGCGCCACTCCGAAGTTTGTGAGTGTATGGTTAATGGTAATAAATACACTTATTTTAATAAACTGGTTGTTAATCAAATTACCTTTATCACATATCAAAATGATACTGTGAATTGCAACTACTGAAAAATAAATAAACAAAAAATTTCCAATCTGGTTCAATAAAATAAATTCGAATTTTACAAAAGAATTTTTTGTTCAAACACACAACACAATTATCCTCAAATCTCAATTGCCTCCGACTTTACTAGTGCCTAGTGCCTATGCTAAAATATGGCATTCAGGTACGGTTTGTTGATTACATCAGAAATATTCTTAAAATTCTTTAAAATGAAAATATTTAGAGTTGGAAGGTCCTATGATAGAGTTCGCCTTTAACCCTGTCAAAAATACATCACCTGAGGGCTGAGAGTTAGACCTCGACTGGCAATGCTGCCTTTTGAAGAGTACAAACTAACCTGTCTCCTAACCGTTCATTACGATTTATCCTCCACGTCGAAATTCTAATTGCTTTGTATTATCCAGCAGTATCTGTCATAAAACCCCATCACAAAACTATACCAAAAGAAAAGAAGTGATAAAAACATTTTTTTATGCTTGGATTGCAATACTACTATACTAGCCTGGTTTTTATGTGTTATACTTACTTCTCTTAGTTCTTTTGCTATTGCCTTGCACCCTTCGGTTGCTAATTGCATACAGTTTCGAAAATATCCAATGGCAACTTAGAATCCATCTTCATGAGTGGAAGTCAACAAAAAGTTGTTAACAAAGAACCTTTGGCAGATGACTCCTTCAGAGGAAATTATGCTTATCTAAAAACATCTCGATATATATGGAGTTGTTAAAAGAGTTTATTATGTAACACTTCAGATCAGAACCTGCGAAGGATTTCAGCTTTTGATACAGAGAAAAGCTCAACATTATGCAGCCAGATTCATATCCAATCCAACATTCATGGAAGTATTAAATTACAAACATAAAAATATAAGGTATAATTACACAACTAATATACTTAATATTGCGAATAGAAAACCAACAAACAAACTATGTAACCTGAAGAAGAGTCACTTTGTCCAACTTTGGAAGAATCCCAACTGTGACACAGGTCCTCCAGCACTATCTTCTACATAATTCAAATCTGTTGGAACAGTAAATAACTATAAGCTCTTAAATTACTATGCTTATTTAATAAGTATCAAGATAGAGCAAGAGAGAGAAAATTTTGTGTCAATGAAAGAAAAATTGCAAAAATATAAAATTAAAACAAGAAACACATAGAGATTACCAAGCAAAGGAGTACTATTAAGGTAGCCAGCACTACACGAAGTAACAATTTCACGCATTGGAATTTTAGCATCTGCAAGGGCCAGACTAGCAGCATTAACGCATGCAGCTCTAGTTCCTGCAGAATTGAAACCACATTCAAATTTAAGAGCAAACCATATTCATTCCCGGAAATGTTTGCCAACACTAAACGGCATCTAAGTGAAAGGGAGACAAATAGAGAGAGCTCATGAGTGAACAGACTTAGAACTTTATGAATGACAATTACCTCCATCTGCTTGCAGAACTTGGACGAAGATATTTATCTGCAAATAGAACAAAAAAAAAATCGCTTAACAATTAACAAACTTTGCAATTAATTAGATTAAGAAACAGAAAAAAGGGGTCGTCAAAATTATTAGTTGGGATAAAACCTGAGAACGAGGCATTAAATGTGTCATTATACAAGCTTCCATGGCTTGACGAATCACTAAAGAAATCTCTGTTGATCGCCTAAATAAAACAACATTGAACATCAATCTCCCAAACCAAAGAGAAAGATGAGAAAAAAGTTCCAAACCTGTCTCCCTTTGGTTTTCTCATGCGATCTCCAGTACTAAAATTGGCCATACTATACTCACATCGCACCTGTAAATTGAAAGAAAAAAAATCAAATTACCTCATTAAACATATATTCATCAAATGCTAACAGTAGTTCACAAAAAAATCAATTAAGATGAGCACCTTTCTTAGCATTTCACTACCAGCATACATAAATAACACAAACAAATAAGTGTAAGAGGCAAAAGGGTATTACCAGTGCTTGGTCATTTAGTAGTTGGCTTCTATTTTGGACCTGTTAAAAAAAAATCATACTAAACTCAAATACGCTTCATTGATTTGGAAAATGAAGAAATAAAAGTGGAGAAAAAATCAAGCATTTTGGGGGATAGTGTAGTACCTCTCGGGGGCCATAAACAGCAGCCACGACTTTCGTGTTCCCCATTTCGAAAACTGCAGAACTGATACAAAAATAAACACTATTGTAGACATTGTCACGTGGAATAAATTGTAGAAAATTGAGCCATATATAATAACATGGACTATTCCATTCATTGCCATGTAATTCACAACAAACACAACATCATTCTTTCTTGTTATTATTGTTAATCCAGAAACTGAATTTGTATTAGAGCAAAATGTTTAGTATAAATAGTACCTGTTTAGTAAATGTTATTTTTGAGAAAGAGAGAGAGGTACTTCGGTCGGACGGCGTCCATCTAATCGGAGACCTTCAGGGCTGATGAACTCCATCACAGACAACTCTTATAGGAAACTCCTCCTTCCTTCCTAGCCTATTGGGCTGCACGAAACCCTTACCTGCCCAACAAGTTTATGGATTTGGCGGTCTTTTTGGGCGGGTTGGGTTGCTAAAATTCAAGGGCATTTTACAAAAATACTAGATTTGAGGTAATACTTTTCAATTTTACTGCGACAAGGCAGAAATAATATTTATACTGTCCTCTCCTATTTTTTTTTCTTTTATACTGTAAATACCAAAACAAAAGTATGAGACCTCCATCTTTCACAACCACAGACATAACCACCACAACAATACCATGACAACCGGAAAATAACCATTAATTCCGACAAGATTGAGCAAAAACAGTGAAATCGACGTCAAATAAATAATCATGACAAAACAACGGTAAAACAACACTAAAACAATCAAACAAAACAAAAGAAAAAAATGATTAAAAAAAACAAACAATCTGCTGCACAACCTCAACACCAAATGCAAAATTAACTATATTTGCAAGTCTATTCCTAGAAAATTATATATAAAAAAAAAACTACTACAACAACACTGAAATAACACAAAAACAAATGAAGCAAATATAACTACTTAAACAAATATAAAAGAAACACACACCTCAAAACTCTCTTATGAGTGAGCTCGTCAAATGTATTTATAGGAGAACCAGAATAAAAAAACCACAAAAATAGCTAAATAAATCATGAAAACAACACTAAAATAAATAAAAATAAATAAAAGAAAAAAATGATTAAAAAATTAACTTTCTTTATGCACAAAATTAACAAAGAAAGTTCTTGCAAATATAGAATGAAAAAATCAGTAATAGTCTTACCTTCCATTAAAGTGGTGAAATCTAGAAGACAAAAAAAAAAAAAAAGAGGATGGAAGCTTGCTGGGAAAAGAAACAACATAACAAATGCAACAAATGTAGGGAGCTGAGACACAACAAGAGAACATACAGGAGAAAACATCAAAAATAAAAAGAAGCAGAACAACTAAAAAACACCAGTGGAACAACGGAGAAAAACTGAACATATATTGGAGCATACAATATTGAAAAAAAATAACTTACATACAAATTTTATTATGTTCATATTACTATTTAAAATAGACCAGTATAATAATATTTTGAAAAATGTGATAAAAAATGAAAGAAAATAACATTAAAACAACCTTAAAACAACAATAAAACAAACCAGCAACAGAAAAGGGTAAGTTGGAGAAAGATGGTGGACTTGGAAGTACGGTAGAGATGGAGCTAACGATTTGAGATCAAAGACACCGAATGACATAAACTTAGTGGAAGTTTTTGAGAGATTTATACAAAAAGTTCACCACAGAGCAAGCTCTCTATCTCTCTCTCACACACACAACCACACTCTTATCTTTCCCGATTCTTCTTCTTCTTCTTCCTCTTTAACATGTTGTTGTTTTTGTTACTAGCTTTTATTTGGATAATGTTGTAGACTTGAGAAAAAGAAAAGAAAAAAATGAAGAAGAAGGTGAATAGTGGAGAGTAGGGGTGTTCACAAAGTATTCGATCCAATCCAATCCGCACGATCCAATCCAATCCAATCCGCAAAATACGGATATCCGCACTTGTGCGGATTGGATTGGATTGAAAAATCTAAAATCCGCACTTGTGCGGATTGGATGTTGTTTGACCTCAAAAAGTAACCGATCCAATCCAATCCGCACTTAATTATATATATTTTTAAAAAATTATAATATGTAATATATATTAATTAAAAAAAGACACAAATTTCTAATTTCTTAATCTTTTTTAGTAATATATTGAGTTAGTGTATTTTATTAATTTTGTAATAGAAAAACACAAGAAAAATAATTCTTATTAACATAGACACATACACATAAAGTTTAAATATATATATACTAGCTTATTTATTTTAGTAATTTGATACATATATATTTTAGTGTAAATCTAAAGATAAGTATATATATATTGATATAAATGTATATTAGTTTAATTTGTATATAAATAGAGATAGAAATAGATTATTATTGGAGATTAAGAAACAATAGTCTTTTTTTAATTTTTTTTCTATGAAATTTTAAATGATTTATTATTAAAAAAATAACCGATCCAATCCGCACTATTGCGGATTGGATTGGATTGGATTTAAACTCTTATGCGGATCAGATTGGATCCAAAATATGAAATCCGCACTTAGTGCGGATTGGATGTTGTTTGACCAAAAAAGTGCGGATTGGATCGGATGAACACCCCTAGTGGAGAGAGAGCCCAAACACAATGAAAAAAAATATATATAAATGAAGAATGAGGTAAATAATGAAAGTTATTATAAATTACAAAAAAAAAAAAAGATAACGTGTAGAAATTAAGTTTTTTCATGATTATATTTTTTTTAAAAAAAATCACAAAAGTGACAACACATCACATCAAAACTTTTTCAATACAATAAAAACTTTTATAATTAGTTTTTTTTTTAAATATATATATGTGACTGATTGACGTGACAATTAATTTTCCCATCAACTTTTATAATTAAAAAAAAAACATATTTTAAAGTGACAAGAAAATACATCTTGAAGCCCAACGTATAAAAGTTATAAACTATACAATATAAATATAAATTATACCGCCTAACAGTATAAAAGTAAAAAAAAAGAAAAAAGTCAGTGGTATGTGTAATTTTCCCAAAATTCAACACTACCAAAGTATTGGTGGCTTTTGTTAAAATTAAAAAAAAAGTTAATTTTCAAAATAAAATAGTATTTTTATTTTTGTGATTAAAAAAATTTAAAAATAAAACTGTCACTAAAAATCACAATTCTATACATAAAATAAACAAATAAATATATATTTTTTTTTTTGAAAACAATAAATAAATAAAAATTATTTAGTTGCTATTAATTGGATAAAAATTATTTTTAGTGTAATTTTTTATATATAAAAATAATCAATAATAAGGATTAATATTATTTTAGATTTTGAGTTTTGTAAAAATTACTGATTGAACTATTTGTTTTGTTAAATAACAATATGGATTTATATTTTTTTTAAATAGTACAAATAGGATTTTAAGCTCAATTTCAATAATTTTTTATTGATATAACTAACTTGAAAATAATTTGTAGCATGAATAAATGTAAAAAAACGTAACAAATTTTTTCATAACACTTTTATTTTATAAATTTTTATTGATATAACTAAGTTTTATTTTACAAAAAAAATTAGTTAAAGATACTATTTTAAAAAATAAAAAAATTCATTTGTCAATTAACAGAATAAATAATCTAATTAATAGCTCTTACAAAATATAAAATCTAATAAGATTTTTACTAAAATAATAATAATAAATTAATAACTTTTTTTTTGTACCCACCCGTCAGACAGCGCATGATTTGAGAAGACAAGTTAGAGAAAACCTAAAACAAACAATTTCCATCTATTTCTCTCTCTCACACCCACGCCGATGGAACGGAACTGCCTCTCCTCGCCGACGACGTAATCGAATTCCACCACCGGGTTCACCGGCCCCAGGAACCTCTAGATCGACTCTCTATGGGCTCCATCTTTACTTTGGTGTCTCCTTTCTACTCAGGCCAGCCTTCGTAGGCCCAACTGCATAAGTTTAGAAATGTATGTATGTATGTAAGTTTTAATTCTGAGTGTCTCAGGTTCTTATGGATTTCATCGAGAAATCCCCAAAGTGAGCTCTTCGTTTCTTTGGACTTTGCCATTTGCGTCATTCATTTCATATGATTATATATTTATTTGTGAGTTAATCGTGTTCTTTAAGAGGTATCTCTTGATTTTGAAACATGGTTAGTTTCTTTTGTAACCTTCGTCTCCAAAAGTCAATTCTTCCCATCCAGTGCTATATTTGTTAATGATGAAGTTAGTTAAAATATATATTGTTGAAGCCTTAATTTTTTATGCTGAATGGTTATTGAAAGAAGTCTTGAATGATTATGTTTCTTTAGCTGTATTAATAACACAATCAAACAGGATTAGGCATGTCAAGAGAGAGTTCTTGACTTGCACAAGAGGGTTCCACCCCAATCCACGTGGCACTAGCTTTGTTAACCAAAGCATAACTAACTCTGCAACATGACTTGAGTGGTATGTTTCCACTTACATTGTCCTCCTTTAAAGTTATATTGTGATTTGTGTTGGTTACAATTTTTCCCATTTGACATTATCTGTATTGCATTGTAACTGACTACATGAGACTACTAGATTTTCCCTTGCGACCCCCTTTTCGAATCAAGACCAAATCCTACTCTAATTGTAATTTCCCCTCAAAGAGGCAGTTGAATTAGATAAGAATTTTCTAGTTTGATGTGAACATGATAGGTGGAACCGAAGAAGTTTGGACTCCTTATGAATTGGCAGCGTGAGTACACACCATGGAAGATATACTGATACAGCTGAAGAAAGAGATGGCTGCGCCACATAACTGGATGTTGGTTCAACCTCCGGAAGGTACCTACTTCTAGTAGCTTACATATCCATGGATCAAATTGCATTTTCAATATGCAAAGTATGGTTTGTTATGCCGTGTCAATCCTGTTTAGACATACAGGGGAATTCCCCCAAAAGCTTCTCCTATCACCTCTTCTTGGTCCTTCTGTTTCATCATTGTCTTTTTGATCGAATTGTGTTTTAATGGATGGATGCTATCTGATTTATGGGGACTTTTGTGTTGTTTAACTAGTATCAATTATAGCATTATCATTATTCTAAAATCTACTGTCTTGTCCATGTTCATCTGCAATCCGAGGGAAAGAAAATTTTGGCCTAATGATGACGATGCCAGAACACATGGGAGCGTGTTGATGATATCTTCCATGCTGATCTTATTTCCTGAATTTAGTGGAAATGAAGATATGAAAATGGAAGAAAAAAACTGAAGGGCTGTATCCAAATATTGTAGCTGAAATGGTGGTAAGATATTTGGATTCATGACAAGGTTTTGGTTTAATATGGCAGAATGTCACCATTCTCTTGCTCTCTCTCTCTCTCTTCTCTCAGTATTTTCAAACTACTGGTCTTGTAAACAAGGGGAGAGAGAGCTTGGTGGGGATGGAAAAGTGAGACATAGACCCAATTGGGTTTGCCTTTGGAACTACTCTTGGCCCCTCTCATTTTCATGGCTGCCTTTGCAAGCAAATGACTCGATTACAGCTTAAGCTGCAGCCGTCGACAACCTTAATTAACAAAACAACGCACAAAAAGCCATTGATATAAATAACTATAATATATGTTTGTATATATATCATTGAAACTTACTTTTACACGTTTTAGTAGTAGTACACCCCCATGACCGACTTAGCACACCAAACTTTATTAAGTGGAATTGGTCTGTCTGGTGAGAGGGTCAAATCTTTACGACGCTCCAAACTCAAATATCATTTATGTTACCATATGATATGACTATTCCTCCACTAATGTGGTCCAAAGCCACTCTTTAATTTCTGAACTTATATTGAATAGCTTAATTCAACTTTCATAATTTTAATCTAATTTTTTTTTTTTTTGGTAATAGAAACCAGTGTAGCTTTCTAGATTTATCTGTTTATAGTTTAATATTTCCTTTTTTCTTATCTTTTTCCTATAAGAAAATCAATCATTATTTGATAATTTGGGATAAAAAATGGGAAGGTTCTTTTATTATTATTATTTCGATATTGGGAAAGGGATTTGAAGTTGGATGTAGTATTATCAACTACTAATATGACGAGACTTTGTTTAGTTAATTTTTTTTTTTAATTTATAAAATTAATAACAATTAAGTTTTTCATTAGTTTTTGAAAATGATCAGTTTTTCAAGAGTAAAATTGATGTTTTCATATACGTTATGCACATTTTATTACAATATTACAAGACTACCCTTACAACCGACTCTGATATAACCAATTCTTGGTCTGTTTCACTTTGTATCAGCTGAGTTAGTTATTCCCAACTAACTCAGCTCACTATAAATAAGAGTCTCCTTCTTGTAATTGAACATACTGTTTGGAAAATAATAACAGATCTAACAGAGCAATTTACTCTGTTCTCTTCATCTTTTCTCTGCATTTTCTCTCATATGGTATCAGCAGACAATCAAGATCCTTCTTCAATGGCTAGACCCACAACCCGTTCTCAGGATGGCATTCCCCCATCTACTTCTGAGAATCAACACCCGGAGTCTAACCCTGACACTACTTCCGCACCTCCATTAATGGATACCTCGATCGCTACTCGACGGAACAACAATCCAAGATCTCGGATCCAGCACGAACCAGAACCGATCGCACCAGCAAACTCCTCTCCTGCACCTATTGCTACTGATCCTCCTGTTCAGGCTCGACGTTCTTTAGCCGATCGATTGGCTCATGAAGATGTATCTAGCCCGTTCTTCCTCAGCAATGCAGATCACCCAGGATTAGTCTTAGTTTCCACCGTGCTCAATGGCACCAATTACCAATCTTGGAAACGAGGAATCATGATGGCTCTCACGGCAAAGAACAAATCTGCCTTCATTGATGGCTCTCTTCCTCGCCCAGTCGCTGGTAACACCCTTCTCCCTTCTTGGATTCGTTGCAATAACATGGTCATGTCTTGGCTTGTTAATTCCGTTTCCCCCGAGATAGCACAAAGTATCATGTACTTTGATCTTGCTACCGATATGTGGCATGATTTGCAAGAAAGATTCAATGAGGGAAATGGCCCTCGAATCTTTCAACTTCAAACCCAATTAACACATCTTCAACAAGGTGATCACTCCGTCACCTCTTACTTTACAAAGCTCAAAATCCTTTGGGATGAGCTAAAAGAATTTCAACCCAACACTTCTTGCACTTGTGGTGCAATGAAAGTTTTTTTAGAATATTACAACCGAAACCAGGTCCTACAGTTTCTTACTGGTTTAAATGAGTCCTACGCTTCGGTTCGTGCTCAAATTCTCCTCAATGAACCCCTACCCAATCTCTCAAGGGTATTTGCCATGATTGTTCAAGAAGAGAGACAACGCACTCTTGGCTCTTCCACAGTTCCTTCAGCTGCCTCTGCCCGTGCGCCTTCAAACAATCCTCCCCCAAAATCCAAGAAGCCAAGACCCTCTTGCACTAATTGTGGCAAGCCAGGTCACTATGTGGATAAATGTTACTTCCTTCATGGCTTTCCTCCCGGCTATGGTGATAAAAAGAAGCAAGAAAAGGCCAAACCCGCTGCCAATCACACCAGCGCTAACTCAGATGCTATTCCCACTTCAACATCCAACTCAGATCTGAATACACAATGCCAACAACTCATTTCCCTCCTCAGCCAACAATTGACTCAAAATGCTACCCGTGAGGACATCAATACTCTCCCAGCTGCTTCCAACATGGCTGGTAAGTCAAATCTTTTTCCTATATATTCATGGATCATTGATAGTGGGGCAACTCATCATATGTGTGCCACAAGAAGCCTCTTTCAAACTTTTTCCAGCAACGTTTTTCCCACACATGTGGTGCTTCCTACTGGTGCAAACATACCAGTAAAAGGGATCGGTACAGTCCATCTAAACAAGCATATTACACTTCAAAATGTGCTCTTTGTTCCCACCTTTAATATCAACTTATTTTCTCTTACTGCCTTCATTGATAATACCCTTAATAAGGTTATCTTCTCTAATGATTCTTGCTCTATACAGGCTCCTTCTCCGAGCATGGTGATTGGGACAGCTAAACGGCTTGGGAAACTCTATGCAATTCAACAAGAGCACAACCCCATACTTCAGCCCAATTGTTGTCTTTCCTTACATAATAATGTAGATCAATGGCATTCACGCCTTGGTCACCCTTCAATGTATATTTCCAATACATTCAATAAAAGAATTAACTCTAGTTTTCCCATTTCAGCAAATCAATTTTGTCATATTTGCCATCTTGCAAAACAAAAGAAATTACCATTTATCTCCAACCATAACTTTGCTGAAAATGCCTTTGATTTACTTCATTTGGACATTTGGGGTCCATTCCACATAATTAGTATAGAAGGCTATCGATATTTCCTCACAATTGTTGATGATGCATCTCGATTTACTTGGACTTTTATGCTTAAAACTAAAGCTGAAGCGCAAACTATCTTTCCCACATTTTATAACATGATCTGCACACAATACAATTCCACAATTAAAGCAATTCGATCTGATAATGCTAAAGAACTTGCAATGTCCACTTTTTATGCCTCCAAAGGCATAATTCATTACCACTCATGTGTTGAACGTCCTCAACAAAACTCTGTTGTTGAACGCAAACACCAACATCTCCTTAACATTGCACGCGCTTTATGTTTTCAATCTCATTTGCCCCTTGCTTATTGGGGACATTTAATTGCTACTGCAACTTACCTCATGAACCGAACTCCTTCGGTCCTCCTAAAAGGCAGTACCTCCTTTGAAAAACTTCACTTAAAACCACCAAATTATGACCATCTCCGAGTATTTGGATGCTTAGCATATGCCTCCACACTCACCTCCACTAGGCATAAATTTTCGCCAAGAAGCCGTGCATCCGTGTTCATTGGATACCCACATGGCATGAAGGCTTACACCCTTCTTGACATCCAAACGAAACAAATCTACCATTCAAGAGATGTCATCTTTCATGAAAACGTCTTTCCCTTTCTTGGTCAAGGTTCCAACGATTCCATCGATATATTTTTTCAATCTCACTGCATACCTGCCAATCGTTCAATAAATCTCACCAATCCACTCACAAATAATATGCATACTCAACATCCAACTACTACTGCTACGGGTTCTCACACTAAGGAAGACAATGTTACTGGTGTTGTTCCCACACCAGCAACAAACAACAAATATGACCCTGCTGCAGAACCGATTCCTAGTGTTGTCCCCACACCAGCAATAAACAACAATCACAAGCCTTCTGGTGTCGACAAACCTCTCACACCATCAGCACCTACTGGTGTTACTCTCACACCAGTAACCCCTGCTAATACTCACCCAACAACACCTTCCATTGGTGTCAATAACCCTTCAATTCATGTTGAACCTACTGGTGTCATTCCCACACCAGATGCTTCAACACATAATAACTTTCCCACTACACAAAAATCAATTGAACCAGCTCCAGCAATTAAATCAAAAGCTGGCCGTCAGATTACCAAACCACCTCATCTCAATGATTATGTATGCCACACTCATTCAACGGCTTACCCCATTGAGGAGTTCATATCTTATGCCAAACTTAGCCCCCACTTCCGAGCGGCTGTTTTAGCTGCCTATTCTCACATTGAGCCTACCTCGTATAGTGAAGCCTCCCAATTCAAACATTGGCTCCTCGCTATGGACGATGAAACTCAGGCCCTTGAAAAAAACCATACTTGGACTATCACCAAATTACCTCCCGGCCACAAAGCCATTGGATGTAAATGGGTATACAAAGTCAAGTATAATGAGCAAGGTGAGGTTGTACGATTTAAAGCTCGTCTCGTCGCCAAAGGATTCAATCAAAAACTGGGAATCGATTACCTTCAAACCTATGCTCCTGTAGCAAAATTCAACACACTCAAAATTTTGCTAGCTCTTGCAGCAATGAACAACTGGAACGTTCATCAACTTGACATTAACAATGCCTTTTTGCATGGCGATCTCCATGAAGAAGTGTACATGAAATTACCTCCAGGTTACAAAGCACCACCCGATTCGGTTTGCAAACTCAATAAGAGTATCTATGGGTTAAAACAAGCTTCCCGACAGTGGTATGAAAAGCTTAGCACTACTCTCACCACTGCCGGCTTCATTAGATCCCTATCCGACAACTCACTTTTTATCAAAAACACCAATACTTTCTTTCTCGCCATCTTAATCTATGTCGATGACATTATCGTAGCTAGCAACAATGACATGGCAATTACTCATTTCAAAATCTTTCTCGATAAACAATTCAAACTTAAAGACATAGGCACTCTAAAATTTTTTCTTGGACTCGAAATTGGTCGCACAAAGAATGGAATTTCCATTTCTCAACGGCCCTTTACTCTCCAATTACTCACGGATACGGGTTATCTTGGCGCTAAGCCTGCCTCAACACCTATGGAAACCAATCTCAAGCTTAGCAAAGATAAAGGCAAGCCATTGTCCGACCCTACAATCTATAGAAGCCTCATAGGCAAATTGATCTATCTCACCATAACACGGCCTGACATAACTTACGCCGTCAATCACCTAAGTCAATTTCTATCTTCTCCTCGAGCACCTCATCTCCACGCTGCTCATAGAATACTTCAATACCTCAAAAGGACTCCTGGACAGGGCATTTTTTTCCCTGCCACCTCCACTCCCCAACTATCTGCATATGCTGAGACCAATCTGTCCCCCACCAACGTTCAGTTATCTTTCTTTGCCGATGCAGATTGGGGAGCTTGTCAAGACACACGGCGCTCCATTTCCGGGTATTGCGTCTTCCTTGGACAAGCCTTAGTCTCTTGGAAATCCAAAAAACAACAGGTTGTTTCTCGCTCTTCAGCCGAAGCCGAATATAGAGCCATGGCTAATGCCACATCCGAAGTCACATGGATCCTTGCACTCCTCAAAGATTTTGGCATCTCACTCAACAAACCTGCCTCTCTCTACTGCGACAACACAGCAGCTATCCACATTAGTGAAAATCCAGTCTACCATGAGCGCACCAAACATGTTGAGATCGATTGCCACTTCATTCGAGAAAAAGTTCAACAAGGCGTCCTCAAGTTACTTCATGTTTCATCAAACAACAACCTGGCCGACATCTTTACCAAAGCTCTGCTACCAACACCCTTCAACAACATTGTCTCCAAGCTGAACACTTCGAATATCTACACTACAGCTTGAGGGGGGCTATTACAATATTACAAGACTACCCTTACAACCGACTCTGATATAACCAATTCTTGGTCTGTTTCACTTTGTATCAGCTGAGTTAGTTATTCCCAACTAACTCAGCTCACTATAAATAAGAGTCTCCTTCTTGTAATTGAACATACTGTTTGGAAAATAATAACAGATCTAACAGAGCAATTTACTCTGTTCTCTTCATCTTTTCTCTGCATTTTCTCTCATACATTTTGAATGAAAAGAACCTAAAATGTGATATATAAATAGATAAAATTAAAAGAAATTACAAATTCAACTATAAATTATGACAGTCAAATTTGCTAATTAGTGTTTTGAGATATAATGAATGTCTTAACAAACTCCCCACCCTAATTCTCCGTCAATCAAATCTACATAAATTACTAAGACGAAACAGCCAAACTAAACATGTTTAAAAATTTCATTTCTGACACGTTCATCGAAAAAGATGGGATTTGCCACACATAAAACACAACCCAATCATTTTACCTATTTTCTTTAAAAAAAAATGGTCATCAACAAATTTGTAAATAAATTTATATATTTAATTTTTTTTTGAAAGAAAGTTATATATTTAATTTGGCAATGCAAAAATAGTACGATTGATTAAAAACATAAACTTCATTTTTAAAAACTATAACAAAAAATGTTATTATTAAGCAAAATAACTCACAATAATAATTTCCGGATCTTGTCATAATTTGAAAAATAAAAAAATATTTTATATTTGCATTTTTAAGGAATTTGTTTACAAAAGAAATGAATATATCATTAAAATAATAATAAAAAAAATTCCTTTTTGGAACAAAAAAATAATAATAATAAAAAATAATAATACCACATTATTAACAAACCGCCTCTTTACAAGTATTCATATTATCACCCACGTCTTTCTCTCTCTTCCTTTTTCTTTTCTCATTATTCTTTCTTTCTCTTCCTTCTATAAAATTTTGGGTTTCTGCCCTTCACTCTTTCGATATCGAAATCAAAATCAAGCCCTAATTTTTTTTTTTACAGGCTCTCGAATTCATTTCCAAAAGGGGAAATTTTTTCCCTTTTTCTTCTTCTTCTCCTCTGAATCTGGATCGCCCTAAGCCATGTGTATTGCTGATCCGCTGCCGCAGCTTCCGCCTGAGAAATCCCAACGACCCGTTGTGATTCGATCGGTGTGGGAGTATAACCTAGAGTCCGAGTTCAAGTTGATACGATCCGCCATCGATGATTTCCCGCTTATCTCCATGGATACGGAGTTTCCGGGCGTCGTGATCCGACCCTCGGTAGATCCGACGCTACGAACTTCCCAGGCCATTGCGCACTACGAGGTCCTCAAGGCCAACGTGGATCGCTTGAATCTGATCCAGATCGGTCTCAGCCTTTCCGACGACGAGGGAAACCTTCCTGATCTCGGCACTAACAGCCTCTACATCTGGGAATTCAACTTTAAGGACTTCGACGTGGCGCGTGACGCACACGCTCACGATTCCGTGGAATTGCTGAAGAGGCAGGGTATTGATTTCGAGCGGAATCGAGAATCTGGTATCGATTCGATCCGGTTCGCCGAACTGATGATGTCCTCGGGGCTCGTCTGCAACGATTTGGTGAGTTGGGCGACGTTCCACAGCGCCTATGATTTTGGTTACCTTGTCAAGGTGTTGACTCGGCGTCTTTTGCCTGATGAGTTGGCTGATTTTCTGAAGCTCGTGACGGTGTTCTTCGGGTCCAGGGTCTTCGATGTGAAACATCTCATGAGATACTGCGCGAGCCTTTACGGTGGGCTAGACCGGGTCTGTCAGGTCCTGAATGTGAGTCGGGTCATTGGAAAGAGCCACCAGGCCGGGTCTGATAGCTTGCTGACCTTACATGCCTTCCAGAAAATCAGAGAGGTCTATTTCAACAAGAACGGGCTTGATCAGTACGCTGGTGTTTTATATGGTTTAGAAATTTCGTGAAGTTAATGCTTTGTAGATTTCTTCTCTTTTAAAAAAGAATTCAAGTAAATTTTTGTACACAGTTGCTTTATATCAATCCTAGTAGGTTATTTGATTTGGTTTTATTTAATTTGTGCAATTCTCTCGTTTTATTGAAACTTTCCTTAAGGTGGTTCCTACTAGCTCTCATACACCAATGCTTTTGTGAATTAGTTTGCTTGGTTGGTAGTGATGGTATTTGGGTTGGGACTTATAAGATTGGACTTTCCCATGTCTTTTCCTTGGAAGATAGCAAGATTTCGAAGGTGGGATTTTGCTTCAATTGCGGAATTAGATGAAGTTGACTTTAGGGGTTAGGTTGATAGACATAGTTGGGTACCAAAATACTGAATTGGGATCGTTTGAACTTTCTTTAAAACCACTTGGACAAGTATAAAATTAACTTAATGGGTTTGAAATGAAGGGTCTTGATAAACTTTAATCTAAGAAGACACGTCTTCAAAGATGAAGTCAACCTTTATAATGCATTGTACTGTGAGTTCAGAGAAGAACAAGAGGTTCTTTCTTTTGGATTTTCTCTACTCGTTGTGATACTAGAATAATAGCTAAATAGCATACCTCATGCCCACATGATTCCTCTATTAAGATATGCTATTAATTTTTTAATATGTTACAACATCAACATCATACAATATATGTTAATGGTCTTTTTCTCCGTATGTCAGCTACTTTTGTCAGGTCTTTACATTTATCATTGTTAATTTTGAGAATGATTAGCTAATTCATCCCTTCTTAATTGTCTGTAGTCAATGCTTAGTAAAACAAAAGATGCAGCCCGGCCCATGAACATAATAAATCTCTAGTGAAAACAACTTAATTCCTAGGTCCCATGTCCAAACAAATAAGAGCTATGCTAGCCCATAAAGAGAGAAATCCGACTATGTGAGTCAACGGTTTCTTAAAGAGATCAGGTCAACATGGCTAGAATATCCTAGTTCACGTTGCTTACTCCCCTTTTTGGGGCCCTGTATGATTAAGAGCAAAAAGGTCTCATCTTTGAGAACCTTTTTCTTGCATCACAGAACATCAAGGCATTGTTCTAGATCTTACTTTGTGGAGGGTATCATGTTTGGAAATTCGTTCTCTTACTAGCTTGAATACATTTTCTCTGTTTGAAGTATCAAGGAGGAGAAATAGGGAGAGAAACTAAGTTATTTTTGTTTAGTCATAACATTTACTTTGCATTAGTTTGTTTGTGTCAGGGATGTTTTAGTGAAAACAACATTCTCCATGACCCTATGTAAAGTAAGTATGAATAACATATAAACTTTATCTTCTCGTGGGGGATTTATTATTAGTCTTTTTAACCTGTAATTGTTTTGTGACACTTAAACATGAGCTATGTATCCATGAGAATTGAGACAGATCTGCTTGTAGCTAGTTGCAATATGAAACAGCGTCTTCGCAGCAGCATTTGATTCACTACTTGCAGCACATGGTGTAATCCTATTGCCTGCATTTAATAATTGAATGATTCTACAAGTTGTCGATTGTTTCCACAGTGGTCCTCATAAGTATTCCAGTACAGGAGTCCTGTTTTCAACTGACCTATATAACATTTGAAAGCTACTACACTGTTGTTGCACTAGAGTGTAGAAGGTAAAAGATTATGTCCTCGAGTTCCTTCTTGCAATTCTTGATAGTAGTCTGTTACAGTATGTGTTTTTGCTTTGCCTGGTAGATCTAATAATCTAGTTTCTTCGCAATATTCAGACTGCAACTTACTTGATAATTGAATCTCAGTGCTACCAAAAGTATTTAGTTAAAACAACATTTCTCATGTAACTCATATTTGTGTATCTTGATTAGAAATTTTTTCATAGTAGCCATCACTGACCACAAAATTTATGTTTAGGGATCATGAATTTGACTTAAGAACTTTTACTTGATGTAATTTTCGTTATGCTTAGCTTTACTAATACTCGCCCAGGGCATAAGTGGCATGATGACTTGACGTCATCCTCACCTTCCTCCGGCTTATCACCGGCAGTCTATTCAGGTTCCAATCTCAACAGTGATGCTTTCCAGGAGGAACTTGCTAAAATACTCGTCTGCAAGTTGTGGTTCCGCAGAAGTCCAATAGCTACAGGGTGCAAGTATCTGCAGCTTAGGTAATGCTTTTTTGTTGCTAGAAATTCGGGAAGTTTTGTTGTTGTGTTAGGAGGCTGAACTGAACATTCTGGTTCATTGTATTAATAATTTCAATTGCAGTTACTTATTTTAATTTGGAAATTTTATGATTTATCCTAGGCTAATAATTGTAATAGAGACACTCTAAAAAACTTGAGCTGTTCTTGCAGCAACGAGGAGAGCTAGCTTTCACTGTTTAGAGTGATAGTCATTTATACCTAATAGTTAATATCATCCCAATCTTGTTTTATGTCTAGGGGCTAAAATCGTTTCAGGAACAAACAAATCACAATGGTTTTTGACGTAGGACTATAATATTAGATTGATTTTTCTACATGATACCCTTAACAGGGATTTGAACTATGCATACTCACTCACTCACCAAGATTCACTATGGTTGAAGGAAGAATTGTAATATTATTAATTATTAATTGTAATTTTGTTCTTAATACAGTCTTAGAATATTAGTGTAAATATTTGGCCATGCTTTCTTCACTCTGACCCGTTGCCTTTTTTTCATACCTGCTAAACAAAGAAATTGAATCTTCCTTCACAACTTCTGAGTAAGGTCTGTTAATTGTTAATTGTATCCTATCTGATTTGATCTGATTTTTATTCTTTTTAGTATCATAGTATGTTTATGTGGATTAGGACTAAAATAAATTAATACTTTATTGGATTTTACAGATTTCTTTAGTCATTTTCTTGAGATTTTCAATTGAGGTGAGGTTCAATAAAAAATAAATTAAATATCCTGAGGTACCTACAGATTTCTTAGCCCTGAAGTAACTGAGTATGAACTCATTATTAATTAACCCCTTTCTCCAAAGTGATTAATGAACTTAAAAAAGCCATGATTGGAACTCCTTTCTCTTCTTGCTAGATTTTCATGCTCACAGGCTCACAGCTCTTAAGATATCACAAGAAATATCATTGGCTATGTTATATAGTTGGCCTAGTCAGAAGCCAGATTAGTTTGAAGTTTGAACTATGATATTGTTGAATTAAAACGTCATCTTTTTGCTGTCAATTTTCACATGGTTTTTTTAATTAATATCCTATGAAAGAACAGGAGCCACTAAGTGACTTACATTTTTTTTTGTTCTTGAATTTGAAGGGTATCTTTCATTGTGGGTCAGCTTTTTCACAATCAGGGTGACCACATTTTGGATAATTGTGTACTATTGATGGGCTTCATCCAATTGGAGGTGGGCCTTCAATCTTAACTCTTTACAACTCTTTCTACCAATTTTTTAGACATGATCTGAGCACACCATTTCACTGTCTATGATATTTAATTAATGGATTGATGCTACTCTCATGTGGCATTTTGCACAAGTGTTTGTGCTGAAATGGACTAACTAAATAGGGAAAATTTGTTTATCCTTGTGGTTGTTATTTGTTAATCATATTTTTATCTTTTATGTGTGTTAGTGTCATGAGAACTTATCTTCAAATCTAACATCAAACTTTATGATTAAATATATAAACATTTGCATGTGTCATTATCTTTAATGGGTTTCTATTTTACTTAAAAATTGCAGTTTAAAGCATGTAGAATGTCTTAAAATTGAATCTTGTCATTTTCCACAGGGTCAACCATGCTATTATCTTCTATATACCCCCTCTGAATCTCTGATTGAATGCTTGATCAGGTGCATCAATTCCTTTTGGTTGAAAAACAAGTCTTCAAATGGTATGCTTTTGCTTATCTAGAATATGATAAACTCAATCATTTTGAATGAGTTGGTCTGTCTTCATGAACAAGGCCAATAAATCAAGAAAGAAAGAGATGGGAAGTTCCCATTTGATAATGTAAAGCCAACCACATTATTCTTTCTCACTTCCTTGGCTGAATGACTTATTTTTTTTCTTTCTTTCAATAAGCTGTCTGTCGGTTGTTATCACACCATGTGTCTATAATTTAGTGATATAAATGTGCAAGTTTGACTATATATCAGTTTTATACAAACTGTGTTTTTTTGTGTTCTTATTTATTCATTTATATTTTTTTTGAAAGGGTGCTTTTTGTGTTTATGTATATGCTTTATTTATATTTTTTAACATTGTTTAGGATAATTTATTGATTGAAAATACTAGTTTTCAATCAAAGGCAAACTAATAAAAATAAAAAGATCAAAGGGGATCTCTGTGGTTTGGGGACATGAATACAATTATAAGTCCTTTAAGGGCCTACAAGGCCATTCATGGAATATAGATTGAATAGTTTGGTCCCCATAGACCTTGTGAGATAAGATGGTCCTCCTCCTTTATTACCCCACCTTTTACATCACTGAGCACAAAATGAAACACAATTCATTTCTTTAGAATATCTCATCCCCAAGTGAGAAAAAGGAAAACATATCATAAAACTTGTACTTGTGTTTTTTAGGGTAAAGTTTTCCAACATGCACTCTAGTAATTTTCGTTTTGATTGTGATGATGAGGTAATGAAGTAATAAGACTTTTTTGGTGAGAATAGATTTCACCATACAATAAAACCCTTAAATTATTTGTTTATGCTATGTTTTGGTTTTCAAATTTTAATGTTCATTGCACCTTTTCCACCAAAAGTTATGTTATAGAACCTGTTTGTTGAAGCCATAAAACACCTAGAGATATAACATTTGGCAGGAACACTTGTTGTCCAAATGAAATAGAATTAATTCCCTTCGTCATTTTATTAATATTTTTATATATATTTTTAAGGTTAGAAATTTTAGTGGATATACATTGATACATGTATATCTATATATGGACCACCTTTCAAAATAGGAGCACTATACTACATGGTCCTTTATGTAGCTCTTCTATAGGCTTTGATAGCATACGTTTATTTCACTATTGATTATACTCATAAGTGAAAGATAATAAAGTTGGACAAAATCATGTGCATCCATCTCTCAGTGGACCTACATCATGTAACTAATGAAAATGAAAGATATCAACTATTGTTCCTTTCAAAAAAAAAAAAAAAAAAAAAAAGAAAAAAATATCAACACTATGTTTTTGTTGGGAGATTGAATACAGAAAATAATGTCATGGTTTATTTTAGAATTTAAAAACACTTAGCATATGGGATTTATTAAAATACTTAAATTGATTATTTATTTTCTTAAATGAAAATTGTGGCTAAATTTTCTTTGTAGTTTCATCTTTACTTTTATAGTAGATTTTGTTATAGTTTAGTACTTTTATAACACTAGGTAATATAGTGGCTTTTTGTCCGGCTATTTTAATTTTATTTTAGTATAATAATTAAAAAAAAATTATTTGTGAAAATAATAAATAATAACTTAAAAATTAATCTATAATATAATAATATTAAAATTATACTGCTGAATTATTTATTAAAAATAAGAAGTTTGAAATTTATATGAATAATGTATATATAGAATTTTATTTTTTTTTATTAAAAAATTATTAATATAAAATAAAATAAGTAAGGTAGTATAGTATAAAATTAGAGTATTATTATCATTTAAAATAAGTAAAAAAAAATATTTCAAAAAAAAAAAAAACAAATAAGTAAAAAAATTTCTCGCAATTAATAATTTATATTTCAATTATTCAAAGTTGTCAATTATTATATCTCACTCATTGTTATTACCGTATCCACCTGTAGTCTTGATATATAATAATACATATAAATAATATAATGAAATGCTGCAGAGATGAAAAGATCAAAAGATAAAATAAAAAATTAAACACTACAATATTATATCAATAGAAGTAAGATTAATAAGAGATAGTGTTAAAACTTTATAGAAAAGAAAAGATTAAAATTGAAAAATTTATAAAGAAAAAAGCACCTAAGATTAAGAGTTCTAAACAAAGGAACAAACAAAAAATTGAGAAATATGTAAACTCACCATACAATACCAATTTCAAATAGAAGAAATATGGTAAGGAAAAAAAATTAAGAATTGACAAATTTATAGTGATATTAAGAAATTTAAAAAAATGCAATAAAAAACCTCGCAATAAGAAATCTAGAGAAAAATAATAAATATATGAGATATGTATTTAATTAAATATTATATGTATGGAAAGATTAAAAAATTAAAAAATAAATTTGTAAAGAAATCAATATATATATATGTATGGAACACTTCTCAATAGGTATTACTTATTGATGGGTACTAAATAAATTTAGGGGCTTTTTTATTTTTACACTTCAAAATAGTTCTTTTTTTATTTTTTTTTGTATTTTTACGAAATTCTACATAGAAACCCCTATTGCAACTAGCGCTGCAATCTAAATTGCAACAAAAAATTACATAGGAACCCCTATTGCAACTAGCGCTGCAACCACTTTAGAAACCTAAACCGTAAATTTGAAAAAAAAAAGTTAAAAAAAATAGTAAATGGAGTAATTCTCCATAAATTTAACTATAAATATTAATGTAATGTAAACAAATTTAGCTTATGTGGAGAAGACTCGAAATAACGAAAATATATTTGTAGCATGCAAGATTATGACATGTTAGTTATCATAAACTCAAAATAATGATGAAGAAGTCTATGTTGAAGGGTCTTCCTCAATTTGAGGTCTAAACAGAGACCCTATGTGCTTGTAACACGACTGCTTTAATTGTGTAGTTCTGTTACACAGTATGCACTAATACGTCACTTTGGCTATGTTCTGGAATGATGACTGACCATGCAAACTAACATGAGTCTTTCCAGTGTACTTTGTCCTCATTCACACACTTCCTGGGAAAATTTCCCAAGAGCTCACCCATCCTAAGATTGCTCTAGGTCAAGTACACTTAATTTTGGAGTTCTTAAGTGATGGACTATCGAAATAAAGATGCATCTTGTTAGCATAGGTAGTACTGTCAATCAATTTAAGTCCTCTTCAATTATATAGTCTGTTACCTACGAATCATCACACTTGACATTCCCAATGGGATGTAGGACTGCACAGCTTACTCGGTCTTCTCCTTTATTGATCACAGGACTTTGACTGTAACTATCACCCCCTTATGGAGTCTGATGTTCTCATCGACCACATTTCCAGCTGGGTCGAAGCTTTGATGCCATTTGTAATGCCCCCACTTCTACTGTGTAGTTCCATACCTACACAATATACACATGTGCGTCGCTTTGGCTACTTCTTAGAATGACAAATTGTCCTACAAACCAACATGAGTCTTTTTAGCGTGTTTTATCTTCACTCGCGCGTTTCTTAGAAAAACTTTGTAGGAGGTCACCCATCCTAAGATTCCTCTAGGTAACTTTGGAATTCTTAAGTGATGATCAAGTAAAGTGTTCAAGTCTTGGTATAGTTACTTTTGTAGTAAAAAAGTAATTATGTTTTTACGTATTGTGGTGTTCAATATGATCCACTTAATCTATCGCCACTTGAGTGGTTACAAATCAAGGCCAACCAGATTCAAATGAGAACTCTATGCACACCGACTCCAAAAGTCACCATTTTTAAAAAAAATTCCATCGTTATCCGAAATTGACACAACAATTAGCTAGTGCACCATTATTGATGTGTAGAACAAAGCTATACATATGTGCCAACCAACCCGGATAGACTCATTTATTTCAAAAGGCTTGTTTTAAACATAAATGTCCATCCTACTCTATGTAAAAATATGTGTCGTGTTGGTGTTGACTGATTTTTTAGCCAACTGACGCAGAGTCGTAATAAATAAGATTTAAACTAAAAATAAATAATAAATATATATAAATGACACCAGAATTTAAAGAGGTTCAACTCTGAGTGTTGGTAATAGTCTACTCCTATTGTGTTTTATGAATTTGGGTTGCAAAACAAGAACAAACTTTTGAGTGCAAGAAGTAAAATGACAGAGTTTCTGCTAGTAAAAATGAATTTCAAATCCCTTCCCAAAGTCAAGTTTGACCCTTTATATAGAGAAGGGATTGGTGCGTCTCTCTTCAAGAGACACGACCTAAGGGTCTGCTGAACCCGAACCATCTGAGCAAATATCTCAACCGTTTCATTTTTTTTCTCATAATTGGTTTAGGTCTGATTGTTTTGGTGATATCCTGTTATTTTTACAGGTCTTCAACTACTTTTGAGCTTTGAGCGGAGCAGAATGTCGTGTGCTTGCTTATCATGTATCAAGCAACACGACCCCATGGGCAATCCCTATAGTATGTGGCTAGGCCACATACTCCATGGGGTGAAAGTATGGGGCCTAGTCTTCATCCCCATGGGATAGGTGACCTCGCTCCACACATAGATCCTAAAGTGAACCCATGTTAGAATTTGATGCGTGTCAAGTGTTGATGTGTGTTAGGTAGAGACAGCTAGGCATGCAAACCCATAGTGTGCGGCCTGGCCACATACTCCCATGGGTGAGAATATGCGGTCGGGTACCGTACCAATGTGGCAGGGATTTTCGCCCCTATATCTGTTGGGAATTATTTTACCAGGATCTTAGATCTACTCACAAGTATGTTTATTAACATCCTAAATATGAACTTTCTAAAACGATAAAATAAACACATATAAAGTTAAGAAAACCTTACATTGATGCAGCGGAATAAATGTCTCCTTCCACTCAGATCTCTAACCCTTGATTCCTTTACGTAGCAAGAGTATAATCAAGATCTGAGCCGAATCTCCTTCTTCTTCAAGCTTTGATCCTTCACGGTCTTTCAATCTATGATTGAGTTGCGCGTCTTTGTGTGTGGGCACTTACTCTTTCACTAGGGTCACGAAAAAGATGAAGGAAAAGAGGGAGAGAGGTTTCGGCCAAGGTAGAGAGTGAGGAAGGCTCAGTTTTCTGAAGAGAGAAATTTCTGTCAGAAAGGCTTATTGAAAACTTGTATTTTAACTGAGCCATCACTTTCTATTTATAGGCAACTTACTAGGTTTAAGTTTAGAATTATTTGGCATTAAAATAATGAAAATAATAATTTGAAAAAGCCTTATAAGTGGCCGGCCATAGGTGTTGTAATGGGCCCCACTTAATTTTGCAATTTTATCAAATTTTATCTCTATTTTCTCAAAAATGCCAATTTTCCAATTCTAACCTTTTAAATGCCAAAACTAATTATTTAATAATTAAAATACATTATTAAATAATATTGTCATTTAATTTAATTATTAATTAGACATATAAAGTCTATTAATAAATAAATAAACCTAGAAAACTCTTTTCCTTACAATTTCACTGCTTAGTGAAAATTCATAAAATCAGTACATAGTCTAACTTTAGAATTATAATTGATCAATCACGAATCAATTAATGAGTCTTACAAGCAGAATGTTCTCAACTAGAATGGGGACCATGGATCTATATGCTGAGCTTCCAATAAGTGAACCAAATTTACCAAGTAAATTCCTACTTATTAATTCTTCGTTGAATCCACTCTTAGAACTTAGAATTGCACTCTCAGACTTATATAGAGCATATTGTATGTTTCACGATACCAATATACTATCTCATTTAACCATTGTTATAATCTTATTGTGATTTAAAGATCCTCTATATAGATGATTTACATCGAGATGGGATTTCTTTACCGTTCTCACCCTACAATGTATTTTATCCTTAAAACACTTAGCTACGTAAATGGTGTTTAGTGATCTAATAATTAGTCGGTTAAACAAGAGCTCATCCATTTACTTCTATTTGCTAAGCTCGAAGGGAATCATCACTTAACTTCTATACACCGGTAGAAGCTATAGATTCCATATTTATGTTCAAAGACTCCCACTCAATCATACTATCATGTTCCCAAAATATACGTATCACCCTGACCCAAAAGTAGGCTTAACTAATAAATCAAAGAACATGAATAGCACTCCTGAGTTGAGCCCAAGCATATCAGGATTTAGATTCTTTTCAATCTTAAGATCAACTACTGATATTGACTTGGAAAGATATGTATAACGGTAAGTTTGTAATATCTTAACTTAGTTGCAATATCGGTCCAGTCCAATGTATACTCCATACATTAGAAACTAGTATACTTTACTAATGTCCTGGAAAGAACATAACACTTACTCCAAGTGAAGTACACATCATCGCTGATTATCACATTAGTGTAAATCCAATAACACTGATGAAACAGGGACCAAAACTTTTGATTCATATGATCACAATCACATTCCACTGTGTTGACGATACTGTAATTGTGAATAAACATATGATCTGGATTTAACTGATTTTGTGTGTATGAATGTAATAAACATATTAAAAATATTAAACCATCTACATGTAAAATTCATGCAAACATCAATCACTTCAAATTTCTTATATTGATAACTAATCAGATTGTAAAGAGTTTTATTTAGGGCATAAAACCTAACAAACTCCCACTTGCACTAATATAAAACAAACTGCGCAAATAGGTCAATCTGATGTCTTGATCTTCAGATCAAGTGTAGTATTTTTGAATCCACCCAAACTTCTGGAAACTAGTTCATAAATACTCTTATGAAACATCCTTTACTATATGCTTTACTCATCAAGGGATACTGAAATCTTTACTGTTTTAAAAGTACATCTGAATTAACAGAGGACATATCTCTCATATTTTAAAATATGTAATTGAGATAATACAGTGTAGACTTTTCTTCAGTGATATAACTTTCTGGTATTTTCGAATAGACCAAGTTATAGTTCTTCTCTGGTAGAGCTTGAATTATTATACAATAATTCCTCCACCCCCAAAGTAAGCACCATCTTAAGAATTTCGAAATTAGATGGTGTGATACAAAGACAACTGATACACAGTTCTTTAATATCTGACATATAGATCACTTTCATAAATCCTTCTTGAATATATTCTAATGTTCCCTATTTGATTACATCTCAGATAGCTCCCACTCAATAGCAGATGTCTGGTTAAATAATACTTTTAACCTCTGATTGTTTAGAGAGTTACCTAGTTGTGACTTTTGTATTAGTCTGAAACTTTAAGTTAAGACTAAGTCATCAACATAGCAGACTAGTATTTGAAGTGAAAAATACATGCCAGAGATAAAGTAATCAAAATTAAGATACCATCAAATTTTATGAGGATTAAGATTTCTTGGTTCAAGTCATTCGAATGGACTGAACTAGAGTTCTTTATCTTATTCTCATAATTCTGATAAGCTATACCTATCCATGTGAATGGTTAGATTTGCTTTTCAGTAGTGTTCTTAAGTACCTATCACAATTATCAACCTAATGAAGATGGGTATAGAACTTTAAAATTCTCCCACTCAATTAAGGTAGTGTGAAACTTTAACAAAGAACTTTCAAAGGTATCAAACTTTTACTTACAACAGTAAAATTGAAATGGAACATACAATCAAGATCAAGACTTTATATTGACAATAGCTGACTCATTATATTACTTCTATGTTTAAACAAGATATGTGTTTCATAGGGAATTGTGGAATAGACTCCACCCCTAAGAATATACATATAGGGTACTATGGATAACCTCCACCCCTAAGTATATAGAGATTATGATCCACCCCTAAAGGTTGTAAAGATCATGATTCTCTTAGTGTGATAGAGTTGATGTGGAATTGAATACTATCCAGAGTTCATTAGATATAAAAGATCGTTGAACTGCATAGTTTTCTTAACTTTTCTCCACCCCTATCAGATCATAAGATCCTTTTATTAAACAAATTCTTAATAATTGTTTGAGAATTAACAATTATTGATAAACATAGAAATAATTTCTAATGTTTATATAATATAACTCTATGAAGAGTTGTAAATATTATAGAATTTGCATCAATAATAAAAACACTTACACATACAAACATACAAATATAATGTGGTAATTATTGATGAAGATAAAATAAATGAAGCCCAATCTCATAAGTTGCAATAGGGAATTTCGAAAAAAAACTTTATTAATATTAAAAAAAAATATTCCAACAATATGAGAGAAACAGGGATAAATATCCCTAACTAAAATTTGAAATCCAAATTGTCTTTAAACTAAAACAATTAATTCAAAAATAAATTGAAGAGCTTCATCTTCATCTGGACGATTTCACCCTTGGTCCAGCTTTCTGATCCAACTCAATTGAGTTCAAGTAGCTTGGCCTATCAGAAGAAGAAAATAAACAAAGTTTAGTCCAGAATCATAAATCCAATTGGATAATAATTCACTAAAACTCTTAAAGTTTATTAATGGAAATACCTTGTTTCTTTGCAAGAAGTTTAGGACACTGGGGTTTCCAATGACCTTTTTCATTGCAGTGAAAACACTTTCCTTTAAGTGTAGCATCACCAGAAGGAGCAGCCTTTTTCATGGCTTTTGTTCGCTTCTTGGTGTTCTTCCACTTCTTCTTCGATTTGGGCTTTGAAGCAGAGGCGACATTTGCTTCAGGTTTCATCGTCCCATTACCATTACCAGGATTGTGAGGTTTACTCCCTTTCTTCTTGGGTCCTCCAATCAAATTTTCATAAGTTTGAAGGTCATTGACTAATTCATGAAAGTCAATTTCCTTCTTATTCATGACATAATTTGATGTGTATGGTAGAAATGCTGGAGTCAGGCTGTTCAAGATAAGACTTACTTGAGTAGCACTGTCCATTTCAGCACCATGATCCTGGGCTTCTTGGAAATAACTGGACATGAGGAGAACATGATCACGCACGTTTTGATGAGGTTCCATCCGTGAGTTAATGTACTTCTTAGTCGCGTCAAAGCGTGACTGAAGTGATGCCTTACCGAATAGCTCATTTAACTTCGTCATAACTTCAGCAGCCTTCTCAGTTTTAGAAAACCGAGTTTTGAGGGTGTCAACCATGCTAGAAAGCATAAAGTATAGAGCTTTGTCATTTGCCTTCTGCCAACGCTCATACTTTTCTTTCACAGCTTTGGATGCATTATCCCCAGGCACTTCAGGTGACGGCTCAGCTAAAACAAACAAGGCACTTTCTCCTATGAGAGCAATATTAATGTTCTCATTCCATTTATTAAAGTTAGATCCATTCAGCTTATTTTCAGTCAACAGTGATAACATGGGATTCATTTTGACAAACAGGATACTACAAAATAATAGAAATCAACAAATAGAAATTAATAATGGTTTAACACACAAAATCAATTCAGAAATTATAAGCACATAGCAAGTAGGAATGATATGAGAAAATACCTAAAAAAAAATCAATCCTAAATAATTTCCAAGGTTTTCAAAAAACTGATATCAGTGTCCCGTTTAGGCGAGAGTCAAAGCTATCATCCATTGAATAGAGTTGTCAGCTCATCTAAAATGTTAAACATTCTAGCAACCTTTTATTCGATCAAGATCAGAATCCAGCGTTGTCCCGTTTAGGCGAGAGTCAAGGCTATTTTATCTTATGAGCTTCTACCATTGTTTCGCAATTTGCAAGTCAAATATGGTCGCCACCATTAGGGTGATCTATACCATATAAAACACTTACAAACCACTTATCATGCGAGATTAAACGGTGCGAAATTGCTAATGAACGTTCCTCCATTAGGGAGGATTACTCACTAAAACAAACGCGGTGTAAAACTGTTGCTATAATTTATAATTACTACGCAAGTGCACGCAATCAAGTAGTATACTCACGCAAGTGAGGTCGAACCACAGGGAATTGGATTAATTACTACTAAACTATACTTATAATTCTATTTGGCAAATCAAAAGTATTTATGATTAAAAAAGGAAGAAAGAAATTCAAGAAACTTAAAGAAACAAGTGAATATTAATCAAGATGAGAGAATAGGGAGACGAATCCTGTTGTTAAGTTACCAATGTTAATGTCTAATTGCTATCCTTCTCTTGAAGTGAATGACAGATTATAAATTAACCTAGCTCTTTTCAGATCTTCTAGGTTCTAAATCTCATGCTCTCTAATTAATCTCTTAATTAAATTAACATGAAATCAGCATTAAGCAATAATCTAAATGTCACAAAGGCTATGTAAATACTTTCGTTTCACATCAAAACCTAGACTATCCAATTTTAGCATTCTCAATTCTCACTTTTCAGATTTCGAATTGAGATCATAAAACATGTAAAAGGTGATCAATCTTACACATGGAAATTAAACACAAATATGAATAGTATTCACAATCAAGATGGAGGAATGGCAATTAATCATTAACTAGGAAAAACTTAAACAACATTCATCATTCTCCCTAAATAGGAGTTTAGTTCAAAACATCCATAATCAAATCCATAATTAACATTGAAATAGAAAAGAACATAGAAAAATTAAAGAGAAAAGAAAGAACTAGTTGAAGCAATTGATCCGGGTCGCCACAAGCCGCTCTTCTAGCCTCCTCCTTTGTTTCTAGGGTTCCAATTCTGAATAATCTCTAATTTTCACGAACCCTTGCTATTTAAACCAATTCTCATCTTTAAAATTCGTGAAATTACGAAATTGCCCAAAAATCCCGTCAAAAGGGTCCCCGTCGCGACTGGCAAAGCCCCCGTCGCGACGGGAGTTCAGCTTCGAATTTTTGAAACTTTCTGTCAGTTCCCGTCGCGACTGGCAAATTCCCCGTCGCGACGGGAATAGGCAGCAACACCGATTTTGGTTTTTCTTCTCGATTCTTTCACCGTTTTTCCTCAATTCTTGTACATACTTTCTTTAAATGCCCGAGGACCTGAAACAAAAGAATCAAGCGTAATATAGCCCTAAAACTAGAAACAAAGAGTGAAAACTAACCGAAATATGACCCGAATCTTAGACTAATTTTAGCCTAACAAATTCCCCCAAACTAGATTCTTACTCGCCCTCGAGTAAGATAAAAAAAAACTAACTACGCTATCAAAAAATCACTACACTGCTGACTCATGCTCTGCTTTCTTCCTTGCATAAACTAGAATTTCGACCCTAATAACTCTAACAATTAACTCAGATGCTCAATTCATAACACTATGTATAACCACAAAATTTATCCATATGTGAAACATTGTTATAAAAGTTTTACTCTTTCCAACAGTTCCACAGCCCGATAACTCATAAGCTTGCATGCTTACCTTTCTCCACTAATGTTGACGGTATTCTTTGGAATCATTAGGTCTTTTCAAGGCTTTAGGTAGTATGGCTCAGATATTCAGGGATAGGGAAAAGACAATTTTGGCTCAAGATATCATAAGCACACAAACAGAACCCACAAGCTTCTTAGTTTTCTTTTTCTAAGATCTCATAATATTCCCTGAATTTACCAAGATTGATACAAGATATCTCTATTATTTTTCAACATCACTGAAATTTTTTCTTTTTTTTTTCACACATATTTTTACTTTTTATTGTGTTTTTTTTTTCATCATATTCTATTTGTTTTTAGTGACATTGAATTACACAATTTTTTTTTTCTTCTCAATCTTACAAGTTTTTCTCCCTCTCACTATTTCCTCACACTAAATGTTTATCCTCCCCCAAACTAATTATGTAGCTTATGATATCATGTATAAAATGGTGAAGAAAAATTAATAGTGTGGTTGCAATTTTTTTTTTTAAATCGATGGGTGAAAAACATAGCAGGTTTAGGCTCAAAAGGTTAACTAGGGATACATCTTATTACGGTAGGCTTGAAAGGCTCAAACTATCCAACAAATGCCTAAGTCATATTCCAATTGAACACTTATCAAGGATTTCGTCTCAAAAGAATAAACATGCAAGTTCTAAGCTATCTGTCAATCTTACCACAAACCATAGTAAAACAATTATAACATATTTCACAGATTGAATATTTTTTCAGATAAACACAGGTTTCTAAGCATCCAAACTAATCCAAAGAGTTAACAGAATCAAGCACACAGTTATTTTACAATTTCAGAACACATCACACTAATCAGCAGTATACAACTATCGTCAAACTTATTGCCATCCTTAACTAAAACAGAAAAAAAACTAACACAGAAAATTAAAGTGCAGAAAATAAAATTTTTAAATCTCTCCCCCCAAACTAAATGTGACATTGTCCCCAATGTGTTAAAATAAAATTGTGGTTGAGAGATACTTACCTGCGCGCCACATCAACAAGCGGTTGACGCCCGTAATAAGCGTCATGCAAGACAACTTGAAAATTATTGCTGTACTCGCCTTCAAGCTTGGCAAGCAATGAGTTTTAACAATAGTCAGCACCAACAACATAAGATTTTGGATGATGTGCTTGGGGAGAAGCCTTTGGTAACTCGAAGAGAATACAATATGGAGAATGCGGCATTAGTGGAAAATAAGGGTCCATTGGTGGTTCATAATATAGTGGTGTTGACAACCTCAAATTAACAACTACAAGTGATTCTTCTACCACCAATGGCACCTCTTTCTTGCTTTTCTCAAATAACCTCTCAATTGGTTGTTCAGTTTCCTCATGACCATCCACATCCTTGACTGTGATTTGATCTTCAATAATTTCATCATTGAGGATGGATGTTTCTTCATTCACCAAATTGAGTTCATCATTTGTTGAGCAAGCATCCAATGTATCCAAATTTTCAACCACTTCAAAGGATTCTTTCTCTTCAATTCTAGGCTCAGTCTCTTCTATGTATTCATCTGATGGTGCTTCTATTATATTCAAACAATTCTCATAACTTTCGTTATTTGAGTTATTATCCTTAAAACTCTCTGAATCCTGCGCCATTAAATTATCACATAGAGCTTTTACCATGTCCGCCAATCGATTAATCTCTTTTGGAAGTGATAGTATATCCTCCTCTTCTTCAATTGGTTGGGGTGAGTTTGGACAATAAGGAGGGTATTGATGACTCCAACCTTGAAGTGATGGATTCCAATGCCAATCATAATCAAAATATGCCATATCATTCAACAGATTTATTGCTTCATGGCCTCTCCTTAACAAAGGCTCTCCAGTAACCTCGCTCCATAATCCACCCAACTTTTTGTTTCATCATCAAGTCCATTATAAAAGAGCCACGTAAAACATCCACTTGAGAAAGTGGGATAACATCTCTCTCCAAGCTCTTTAAATCTCCTCAAAGCAGAATAGAATGATTCATTGTATTGTTGGGCAAAATCCTCAAGATATAGCATCTGGATTTATCTTGCAGGTCAAACTCATAAGTACAACATTAGTAAAATTAAAAAATAAAAAAAAACTAAATTAGTAATTAAAAGATAAAAATTTGAAACAACAAAATTAATACTAAAACTAAAAAGAAAAACTAAATTAGAACAAAATTTAATTTTTAATAATATTACAAAATTTAATCTAAAAGAAACAGATTAGAAATAAGCAAAAAGAATTAACCAAAGTAGAAGTTAGTATAATTTTGGGTAATATTAATCTTTATACAATTCCCCGGCAACGGCGCCAAAAACTTGTTGCTATAATTTATAATTACTACGCAAGTGCACGCAATCAAGTAGTATACTCACGCAAGTGAGGTCGAACCACAGGGAATTGGATTAATTACTACTAAACTATACTTATAATTCTATTTGGCAAATCAAAAGTATTTATGATTAAAAAAGGAAGAAAGAAATTCAAGAAACTTAAAGAAACAAGTGAATATTAATCAAGATGAGAGAATAGGGAGACAAATCCTGTTGTTAAGTTACCAATGTTAATGTCTAATTGCTATCCTTCTCTTGAAGTGAATGACAGATTATAAATTAACCTAGCTCTTTTCAGATCTTCTAGGTTCTAAATCTCATGCTCTCTAATTAATCTCTTAATTAAATTAACATGAAATCAGCATTAAGCAATAATCTAAATGTCACAAAGGCTATGTAAATACTTTCGTTTCACATCAAAACCTAGACTATCCAATTTTAGCATTCTCAATTCTCACTTTTCAGATTTCGAATTGAGATCATAAAACATGTAAAAGGTGATCAATCTTACACATGGAAATTAAACACAAATATGAATAGTATTCACAATCAAGATGGAGGAATGGCAATTAATCATTAACTAAGAAAAACTTAAACAACATTCATCATTCTCCCTAAATAGGAGTTTAGTTCAAAACATCCATAATCAAATCCATAATTAACATTGAAATAGAAAAGAACATAGAAAAATTAAAGAGAAAAGAAAGAACTAGTTGAAGCAATTGATCCGGGTCGCCACAAGCCGCTCTTCTAGCCTCCTCCTTTGTTTCTAGGGTTCCAATTCTGAATAATCTCTAATTTTCACGAACCCTTGCTATTTAAACCAATTCTCATCTTTAAAATTCGTGAAATTACGAAATTGCCCAAAAATCCCGTCAAAAGGGTCCCCGTCGCGACTGGCAAAGCCCCCGTCGCGACGGGAGTTCAGCTTCGAATTTTTGAAACTTTCTGTCAGTTCCCGTCGCGACTGGCAAATTCCCCGTCGCGACGGGAATAGGCAGCAACACCGATTTTGGTTTTTCTTCTCGATTCTTTCATCGTTTTTCCTCAATTCTTGTACATACTTTCTTTAAATGCCCGAGGACCTGAAACAAAAGAATCAAGCGTAATATAGCCCTAAAACTAGAAACAAAGAGTGAAAACTAACCGAAATATGACCCGAATCTTAGACTAATTTTAGCCTAACAAAAACCCACAATGGAGATCGAATATCTTAATAATAATAAAGCTCATTGTTTAAAATGTATTTTCTTATTATTCTAATAAATAAATCTCATTAAATTCTATTTAAGAATTAAAATTCAAAAATAAGAATTTAATATAATATTTATAAAATTATACTTAGATGGTGATTGAAATAAAATTAATTATTTCCATCTTAGTAATAATCTTAAATATAAATATTAAGGAAATTAATTTAAGTTGAATTAAATAAATAATTAGCAACTTAAAAATTTCCTTTGAGAATATATTTATTGGGTTCGAAAATTTAAAGTATATAAAAATACAATTTTCGAAAATAATAAAAAATAGAAAAGAAATACTTCAAGCAAAAATATTACCTATCTAGATTTTCTTTTGACTAGTTAATTTAATTTCTAATAATATATATTTTAAATTAATCAATTAAATGAAAAAATCATTGACTTGAGTTGGTCCAAGAATTAATTAAAGTAAATAATTAATTTACAACTCAATCTATTTTTCAAAAATTCGAAAATTTGGCATAATTAAAATGTAAATTTCGAAATTGATTAATAAAATAAAGAAAAATATATATATTGAAAATTATTTAAATTTAAGTTGAAAAAATAAATTTCAACCTAAAAATAATTTTCTATTTAATTAAGTGTCATGAAAAATCAATAAATATTTAAGTATCATGATGAAAATCAACTTAGATATTTAGATTTTTCAACTTAATTAAATGTATTAAATTCAAGAAATAATAATTAAGTGTAAAGAAGGCTTAATTATTTATTTCTATTTAATACTAGGAAAAATATACTTAATAAAATTGTACCAAAATTAATTATTTAAATAATTAATTTCACAAAAGTATAATATTTTCCTATTTAAATATTAGAAATAATAAGTAGTCTAGAAATTACTATCTAGAAAATATCTTATTTGGCTAAGTATCTTTTCAAAATTTAAAAAATATCTAATTTAAGTTGTATAGAAAAAATCTAAAACTTAAATAATTTCAAATTTAGATTTAATTAAATATCACAAATTAAGTTGTAACCACTTAATTTGAAGATATCTTTTAAAGTTAATATTTGAAAAGATATTAACAAAAAAAATATCTAAGATATTCCATTTCAAGTTAATATTTGAAAAGATATTAACTTAAAAAAATATCTTAAGAATCTTTAATAACTAATGCCTAAGATTCCTCAACTTGATTTAAAAATTAAATCAAATATTCAAATTTAAGTTAGTTAAGAAAAATCAGTTGATACAACTAATTTATAACTTAAATAGGAATATTTAATTAAATAAGCTCCAGAAAAAATCTAGTTAGTTAAAATTCTATATTTAATTAAATACAAGAAAAATACAAATAGTTTGTCTAGAAATAATATCTAAACTAAAAGTGTTTTTCTTAAAATTAACTTTAAAATATTAAAATGAAAAATAAATTTTCATATATTTTAAAAGTTAATTATGTTGCTAATTCAATTTTATTAGGTCAAACTAATATAATTAACCTAGTACAGTTATTCAAATCAGGCAAATGGGCCTTCACAATTGGGGTAGTTCATGTGAGGGGGTGCTGGGTTCAGTATGTCGTACCCACTTCTATGGCACCCAACTCTCACACAAGGCCCAAAAGAGAGGAATTTAACCTTAAAATGAATAACTGTTATTAATTGAATAGGTTCAATAACTAAATGGACCTAAATAAAATCTATCATGGTGTGACATTTTATTTAGCAACAACCTATATGCATCTATATAATAAAATAAACATATAGGCTCACACAGGCACACTTTGGATGGATCCTATCATGTTGCTAGGTCATACACAGATGAAAGAAGATTGTAAAATTTACCTGTTACAAATTATTTACTTGACCAAGGAGCCATCGAGATCATTAGATACGGCAAAAGTAACCATGGCTATTTGCAATCAAGTAATAATAGGTTTTTAAAACTTACATACAAGCTAAAAACACATACTCATAACGACGAGGTTAATTTGGATAGTTGGAAGTAGGATTTATTTAATTTTAAATAAATAATTTCGAAAAATAAATAATTAAAAAAAATATTTTAATTAATTTCGAAAAAAATAAAAAAATTTAATTAATTTCGAAAATAAAATAAATTTAAAATTTCGAAATTATTTTTAAAAATAAATATTTAAAATTAAACCTACTATTTGAAAAATTAGGTTTCAACCAACCTAAATATCATTTCAAAATTTGCTAACTACTTTTAAAAATTAAATGTTATTTTAAAAATAAAAATTAAATAAAAAATTAGAAAAGATAAATAAAATATCTTTTCAGATTTTAAATTTAATTTAAATAAATAAAATAACAAAATTTAAAAAATTAACAAAATATCTTATATCTATTTAAAATTACATGATTATAAATATCTTATTTTAAATTTAAATAAGGTCAAAATATCTAAAAAGATTTAAAAAATCTTAATAGATTAGATATTTTTAAAATATCTTAAAAGATAGGATATTTTTAAATATCTTAAAAGATATTATAAATATCTTAAAAGATAAGATATTTTTAAATATCTTAAAAGATATTATAAATATCTTAACAGATATTTTAAATATCTAAAAAAATCTGACCTTAAATTTAAAAAAAAATATAATTACGGACAGTTCTGCGATCGCAGGAAACTATCAGCACAGCCCCGATTTTGTCAAATATTCAAAAAATCATAACTAATTCAAATAAAATCCAAATTGAGTTCTGTAAAAGGCTAACTTGCTTAATTTTTTCCATACTATCCAATAAAAATAATTCCAGAACCGAAATAACAATTATCTTTCACGAAAATTTCATAATCATCAATCAATCATCAAATAACACTCAATACAACATGATACCATCCAAAGAACATACAAACAATCGTTTTAAAGTCCAAATTACATGCAAGTAAATCAATTACCATGGCTCTGAGGCCAGTTGTTGGGAATTATTTTACCAGGATCTTAGATCTACTCACAAGTATGTTTATTAACATCCTAAATATGAACTTTCTAAAACGATAAAATAAACACATATAAAGTTAAGAAAACCTTACATTGATGCAGCGGAATAAATGTCTCCTTCCACTCAGATCTCTAACCCTTGATTCCTTTCTGTAGCAGAGTATAATCAAGATCTGAGCCTGAATCTCCTTCTTCTTCAAGCTTTGATCCTTCACAGTCTTCCAATCTATGATTGAGTTATCGCTTCTTGTGTGTGGGCACTTACTCTTTCACTAGGGTCACGAAAAAGATGAAGGAAAAGAGGGAGAGAGGTTTCGGCCAAGGTAGAGAGTGAAGAAGGCTCAGTTTTCTGAAGAGAGAAATTTCTGTCAGAAAGGCTTATTGAAAACTTATATTTTGACTGAGCCATCACTTTCTATTTATAGGCAACTTACTAGGTTTAAGTTTAGAATTATTTGGCATTAAAATAATGAAAATAATAATTTGAAAAAGCCTTATAAGTGGCCGGCCATAGGTGTTGTAATGGGCCCCACTTAATTTTGCAATTTTATCAAATTTTATCTCTATTTTCTCAAAAATACCAATTTTCCAATTCTAACCTTTTAAATGCCAAAACTAATTATTTAATAATTAAAATACATTATTAAATAATATTGTCATTTAATTTAATTATTAATTAGACATATAAAGTCTATTAATAAATAAATAAACCTAGAAAACTCTTTTCCTTACAATTTCACCTCGCTTAGTGAAAATTCATAAAATCAGACATAGTCTAACTTTAGAATTATAATTGATCAATCACGAATCAATTAATGAGTCTTACAAGCAGAATGTTCTCAACTAGAATGGGGACCATGGATCTATATGCTGAGCTTCCAATAAGTGAACCAAATTTACCAAGTAAATTCCTACTTATTAATTCTTCGTTGAATCCACTCTTAGAACTTAGAATTGCACTCTCAGACTTATATAGAGCATATTGTATGTTTCACGATACCAATATACTATCTCATTTAACCATTGTTATAATCTTATTGTGATTTAAAGATCCTCTATATAGATGATTTACATCGAGATGGGATTTCTTTACCGTTCTCACCCCTCAATGTATTTTGCCCCTTAAAACACTTAGCTACCTGTAAATGGTGTTTAGTGATCTAATAATTAGTCAGTTAAACAAGAGCTCATCCATTTACTTCTATTTGCTAAGCTCGAAGGGAATCATCACTTAACTTCTATACACCAGTAGAAGCTATAGATTCCATATTTATGTTCAGCACTCCCACTCAATCATACTATCGTGTTCCCAAAATATACGTATCACCCTGACCCAAAAGTAGGCTTAACTAATAAATCAAAGAACATGAATAACACTCCTGAGTTGAGCCCAAGCATATCAGGATTTAGATTCTTTTCAATCTTAAGATGAACTACTGATATTGACTTGGAAAGATATGTATAACGGTAAGTTTGTAATATCTTAACTTAGTTGCAATATCGGTCCAGTCCAATGTATACTCCATACATTCGAAACTAGTATACTTTACTAATGTCCTGGAAAGAACATAACACTTACTCCAAGTGTAAGTACACATCATCGCTGATTATCACATTAGTGTAAATCCAATAACACTGATGAAACAGGGACCAAAACTTTTGATTCATATGATCACAATCACATTCCACTGTGTTGACGATACTGTAATTGTGAATAAACATATGATCTGGATTTAACTGATTTTATGTGTATGAATGTAATAAACATATTAAACATATTAAACCATCTGCATGTAAAATTCATGCAAACATCAATCACTTCAAATTTCTTATATTGATAACTAATCAAATTGTAAAGAGTTTTATTTAGGGCATAAAACCTAACAATATCATTCTCAGTTTGAGACTTTATCGTCTTGGTTGTACATTAGACTTGGTTATGTCTACCTTCGATATTTGTAGTTCTATGGAGCTTGAACATGAGTATGGATGGGTACTAGGTACACGTGATGAACATTGAAGCCTTGGGTGCATGATCCAAGACTCGTGTCAAAATTGGGCACGACCAATAGCGGGTGAAGGCGGGGCTCAACACTCACCATGTAAGGGAGTATGCAGAATGACCGCATATTTTGGTTTAGGATCTTGGGTTGTATGCTATTTAGGGGGCGTTTGGTATGAGGTGTTCAAAATAATTTGATTATAAAGAATATTATGAAGGAGAATATGATTATAGGGAAATGTGTAAACTGTGTTTGGTTGTGTAGGGTAATATGTAATCATAATCCTGTTAATTAAATTAAACTGTTTGGTTGAGTACATGAATCTTATATATTATTTTAAAAAATTAAAATAAATTTATTTATTAATTAGTATATATTAAATTGGGGAATTACCTCATATACTGTTTTTTTAACTTTTTTTTTTTTTTTCAAATTTACGGTTTGGGTTTCTAAAGTGGTTGCAGCGCTAGTTGCAATATGGGTTTTATACGATTTTTTGTTGCAATTTAGGTTGCAGCGTTAGTTGCAATAGAGGTTAACATGTAGAATTTCGTAAAAATACAAAAAAAAAAAAAAAACTATTTTGAAGTGTAAAAATGAAAAAGCCCATACTAAATTTTATTGTATTTTTTATTAATTAAAATGAATATTTCTATATATTTTACCACTATATTATTTATTTTTGTTTGCTATGTCATTTATGTGTGCACCATTCGCATAAAATTTATGTATAATGAATATACATATATTATTGCTAATAATATAAAAATAACTCAGTTAAAAAAAACCGATCTCACAAACTAAATATATACCGTAATATTTTATTTATAATAAATGATAATATTATTGGCATTTAAATTAATATATTAATTCAAAAATTGTATTCAAATTAATATATATAATAGAAGGTAATGATTCAATCCTACCCTTTTTTAAAGTATCAACATTACCCTCCTCAAGGATAGTTATAATACTAAGGGAATAACATTCTAAGGCTAAAGACTCAAAACAAACAAGGTAATGTTTCACATTACCATTCCCTTGTTAGCATCAACCCATTCCAAACACCCCCTTAGGTGGCGTTTGGTTGGAAGTAATGAAATAGAATGGAATGGAAAGGAAACAATTTTCATTCCATTACTTTGTTTGGTTTCATTTTAAAGTATTGGAATGGCAGTCCAATAGAATGCTCTTTCCACCATTTTGGTGGAATGGCTATTCCATTTTAAAAAGAAAGAAATGACCATTCCAATGTAACAAGAAAAAAAATTTAATTATTTTATTATCAATTTTTTTTTATGCATTTTAAATTTTATTCCATTCCATTCCTATTCCTATTCCCATTCTCATTCTTATTCCTATATTTTCATTCCTCCCAACCAAACGCCTTCTTAGTGTTTATGGCTTTCTATTAGAATATACACATTATTCTGTTATTATTAGTTAGCTTTACTGTTATAAGTTAGTTACAACTAACTAATTACCTGCTTGTATCAATTGCCTATATATACTTTGTTTCTCTCATTATTCAACAATAATAAAGATTTTGATTACACTAATATGGTATCAGACGATTCAACTTTCTGATTCTCTCTGTAATTTCTTCTCTTCCCGTCTTCCATGGCGCGCACTCGAGCTACTGGTTCACGAAGCTCCGGCCAAACTCCATTGCCGAACAACTCTTCCAACATTCCAGATGCTCCATCCAATCCTCCGATCATTCCTCCGGTTTCAAACGTTACTGGAGACAATACCACACAACAACCTACTACACAAACTCGTCCTGTACACGAAGACAGTTCAAGCCCATATTACTTGAACTCCGGCGATCATCCCGGTCTCACTCTGGTTTCACCTCCTCTATCAGACAAGAACTTCCAGCCATGGCGTCGCGATTTTGAGTTATCGGTTGGTGCTCGAAACAAGACTGGCTTCCTCAAAGGAACTCTGCCTCCACCACCGATCGATGATGCTCTGCACAGCCACTGGCTTCGATGTAACCAGATGGTCATGTCTTGGATCTTACACTCAGTTTCTCCAGATATCAAGAGCAGCATCATGTTCTTGGATACAGCTGCAGATATGTGGAAGGAGCTTAATTCTCGATATGATCAAGGCAACGGACCTCGTATCTTCGAACTCAGAGAAACCTTGATTACTCTCCACCAGGGTGATGACACTGTAAGTTCATATTTTACCAAATTAAAATGTATGTGGGATGAAATTCAAGAACTTCGCCCAAGAATTCCTTGTAATTGTGCTGCTTCTGTCGATAACCTTGCGTTCTTGAATCAAGAACAAGTCCTTCAATTCCTAACAGGTCTGAATGAATCTTTTTTCCCTGTTAGAGCACAAATTCTGCTCATTGAGCCTTTTCCTTCCTTGTCTAAAGTGTTTTCCATGGTTATCCATGAAGAAAGACAAAGGAAACTCAAAAACCCCCAAATTCCTTCACTCATTGCTACTGCCCAGGATAACTCTGCTTCGGCTGTTGCACAAACTCCTTCAGCATCAGCTGCTGCTGCAAACCAAGGGCGAAATAAACGAATGAGACCCTATTGCACCAATTGCCATAAACCAGGACATCTTAAAGAAAAATGTTTCTTTTTGATTGGATTCCCACCTGGTTATGGTGACAAGAAAAAGAATGATACACAACCTGCAGCTAATCACGCATCCGCATCTACTGATTCACTTTCTCTCTTGGCCAACATCACCAAACAAGAAGATATTCAGACCCTTATTTCTCTGTTAAGTCAGAAATTGCAGCCCACATCTTCAACTGCTGATGCATCTCACCCTTTTGCTTCCAACATCACTGGTAAACTCAAACCTTTTTCTCAAAATTTGTGGATTGTAGACAGTGGTGCTACTCACCACATTTGTTGCAATATTAATCTTTTCTACCACTTACACAACAAACCTATTGCCACTTCCATCAAACTCCCTACTGGTTTGTGCATCACCATACAACAATCGGGTAGCATCAAATTTAATGACAACTTAACTCTTCATAATGTTCTCTATGTCCCTGAATTCCAATTCAATTTATTTAGTGTTCCTACCTTCCTAGATTCCATATCTCACAAGGTTTTCTTCACTCAATCTTACTGTGTTATTCAGGTTTCTCCGACCAAGAGGATTGGGATTGCTAAACGAGTTGGCCATCTATATTTTCTGCTGCAACAGCCCGATGTGCCACCTACTGATTTTCACCCATCTACTTGTCATAATTCTTGTAACAATGTCCATTCCTGGCATGCTAGGCTTGGACATCCTTCTATGTCCACTACAAACTTTGTAAACAAAATGCTCCATTTCAAAGATTCAAATACAATTCTACCATGCTCTATATGTCATCTAGCTAAACAAAAGCGGCTGCCATTTTCATCTAATAATAATTTTGCTGCATCTAGCTTTGATCTTATACACATGGATATATGGGGCCCCTTTCACATACAAAGCATAGAAGGTTTCCGTTATTTTTTAACTATAGTAGATGACCACAGTCGGTTTTGCTGGGTCTATATGTTAAAATCAAAAGCTGATGTTCAACAGCTTATACCTCAATTCTATAGTCTTGTTCACACACAATTCTCAACAAACATCAAAGCAATTCGCTGTGACAACGCTAAAGAATTGAACATGTCCTCTTTCTATGCCCAAAAGGGCATCCAAATAAACAATTCTTGTGTGGAAACACCTCAACAAAACTCAGTTGTTGAGAGAAAACACCAACACATCTTAAACGTTGCAAGAGCCTTAGCTTTTCAATCATCTCTTGCACTTGTCTACTGGCCATATTTTATCAACACTGCCGTATACTTGATAAATCGCACTCCTACACCTCATTTACAGCACAAAACACCACATGAGTTGCTATATCACAAACCCCCTGCTTATGATCACCTCCGAACCTTTGGGTGCTTAGCTTATGCATCTTCCCTCCCAAGTAAGAGGCATAAATTCTCACCTAGATCTCATGCCTCCATCTTCATAGGCTATCCAAATGGCATGAAAGCCTATACTTTACTCGATATTGCTACCAAAAGAATTTTTCATTCTCGAGATGTCATCTTCTATGAGAACGTCTTTCCTCTCAAAGGTTCGGCCAACCATAATCTCGACCTTTTTTTCTCCACTCATACTGCTGCAACTAACCCCAAACCGTGCTTAGTTCCTACAATTACAACACCCACGCATAGGTCTTATAATACAGATGCAGCAACACCACCTAGACCTCCCACTTTCACGCAGTGTAACACCACTTCTCCCACCATCATGGCTGAGACAATCACTACAGGAATTTCACCTGGTTTTTCACACCAGTATCCTGTGGAACACGAATCTGCAACATCCATTCCTGCAGAAAATACTACTCAAACAATCCTTACAGTTCCCAAAACTAAAACTGGCAGAACAATTCACAGGCCAGGCCACTTCAAGGATTATGTGTGTCAAAACTCAACCGCACACCCCCTTGACAAATATCTTTCTTATGATAGACTTCATAAAAATTTTCGAAATGCTATACTCCAAGCATATATCGAACTCGAGCCTACTTCCTATAGCCAAGCCAAACAATTTTCTCAATGGCTCAAAGCAATGGACAATGAATTCCTTGCTCTTAAGAAAAACAACACATGGAAAGTTGTCTCCCTTCCCCCTGGCTGCCATGTAATTGGCAATAAATGGGTGTATAAAATTAAATACAACTATAAAGGAGAGGTTGAAAGACATAAAGCCCGATTAGTTGCAAAAGGATACAACCAACAACATGGCATTGACTATGTGGAAACTTTTGCACCCGTTGCAAAGTTCAATACTCTCAAACTTCTATTTGCTCTCACTGCCATAAACAATTGGGAACTACACCAAATGGACATCAACAATGCCTTTTTGCATGGTGACCTCACTGAGGATGTATACATGACCATTCCAAAAGGCTATATTCATGATGGTCCCCTTCCCCCGAATGCTGTCTGCAAACTCAACAAAAGTTTATATGGCTTAAAACAATCATCTCGACAATGGTTTGCCAAACTCAGCTCAACTCTCCTTGATATTGGTTTCCAACAATCCCCCAATGACCATTCTCTATTCATTCGCACTACTTCTACCAATTTTCTAGCTCTCTTAGTTTATGTCGATGACATACTCATTGCTAGCAACAATCATGCTGATGCATCTGCTTTCAAACTATTCCTACATTCCAAATTCCATCTCAAAGACCTTGGTTCCCCTCGATTCTTTCTTGGCTTGGAAATAGCTCGGTCAAAAGCAGGCATAGCCATTTCTCAAAGACCATTTATCCTCCAACTTTTATCAGAATCAGGCTCCCTTGGTGTCAAAGCTGTTTCCACACCAATGGATGCAAACATCTCTCTTAGCAAAGATAATGGACCACCGGTTGCTGATCCTACTTCCTACAGGAGTTTGATTGGCAAACTCCTCTATCTCACCATTACAAGGCCTGACATCACTTATGCTGTCAATCGCCTAAGCCAATTTCTCCAAGACCCGAGACAACCTCACATGAAAGCTGCCATTAGAATTCTACAATATCTTAAAGGCACCCCGGGTCAAGGCATTTTCTTCAGCTCCCACAACACCAACAATTTCCAACTTCATGCCTTCACCGATGCTGATTGGGGCACTTGCCCTGACACGAGGCGCTCTATAACAGGATATTGCATCTTTCTTGGCAATTCTCTTATCTCTTGGAAATCGAAAAAGCAAGCCACTGTGTCCAAATCTTCTGCAGAATCTGAATACCGTTCGCTAGCTAACACCACATGTGAAATCCTATGGCTCTTCCACATCCTCAAAGACTTTGGCATTGATCATCCACAACCTGCAACAATTTACTGTGACAACCAAGCGGCTCTTCACATATCCGAGAATGCAGTCTTCCACGAACGCACCAAACATATCGACATTGACTGCCATATTGTTCGAGACCAGGTCACCAACAACCGGCTCAAACTCATACATGTTCCTTCTCGGCATAATGTTGCAGACATAATGACCAAAGCTTTGTTCCCTACTCAACACAAGTTTCTCTTGAGCAAGATGAGCCTTATCAATATCTACTGCTCACCTTGAGGGGGCGTATTAGAATATACACATTATTCTGTTATTATTAGTTAGCTTTACTGTTATAAGTTAGTTACAACTAACTAATTACCTGCTTGTATCAATTGCCTATATATACTTTGTTTCTCTCATTATTCAACAATAATAAAGATTTTGATTACACTAATACTTTCCCTTAGTCTTTTACCCTTTGTCTTGACATTGTGCTTGGTATTTTTTTTTCTTGTATAAAGGTGATTTTTCATCCTCCTCAAATGTTCATTCTCTTATAACTTTGTGCCACATGTCATCGTCCTTGCCACGCTACTCTTGCCAACAGTTGGGTTAGCCCATATTTTGAGAGTACGGCTCAGACCGACTCATGAGCCTAAAATATTTATGTTGGGATTGTTTGGAGCTTTGATGAATCAAAATACAGGCTTGAATACGGACCTAAATATGAGTCTATTTTTATATAAGCCCAAATTTTTGTATGTTTGCCTTTTCTTTAAACAATTTTATTTTTTAAACTTAAATAATAAATAAATAATATTGTATATTTTAAACATAAATAATATGAATATATCATTGAGAAAATATATATTGAGGAAATTACACTTAGTATGGGATTTTAAAAGTTCTTATAATAAATATGGCACATTTAAGTTTGGCCAATTTATATGGTATTTTTTTATTTTTAGGTTTTTGTATGGTATTTGATATGCCATATATATGTAATTAGGTTTCTAAATCCCATATTTACTGTTTTTATTTGTTTAGGAAGTTTTATTTGTCATTGATGCCGGAAAAGTCACTTGGGAGTTTCTTTGCGTCTTAGGAAAAGTCACTTCGGAGTAGCTGGTCGGTCTTCGGAAAAGTCGTCGGAGTTGCCTACCAATAGGAAAATTCGTCGGAATTGGCATTTTCGCTGGAAAAATCACTGAAAAATCACCAAGAAACCGGTTTCTTAAAGTCTAAGAAACCGGTTTCTTGAAGTCTAAGAAACCGGTTTCTTGGTGATTTTTCCGTTGACAATGCCAATTTTGACGACTTTTCTGACGCTAGCAGCTACTCCGGCGACTTTTCCGGCACCGACAGTAAACTTCAGAAAAGTTATTAGAATTGGCATAGTCGCCAGAAAAATTACCAAGAAACTGGTTTCTGGTTTCTTGATGAAGAAACCGGTTTTTTGGTAATTTTTCCGGTAATTTTTCTGACGATAATGGCCTGACGAATTTTTTAGCGTTGGTAGCAACTCTGACGACTAATACACCGACAGCTACTCCGGTGACTTTTTCAGTACCAACAAGAACTCTAGGAAATTCGTCAAAATTGTCATTGTCACCGGAAAAATTATCGGGCTAATCACCAAGAAACTGGTTTTTTTTCGGTTTCTTGATGAAGAAACCAGTTGCTTGGTAATTTTTTTATATTTTTTTTCTCTATTTGGTTGATTGATGAAACTGGTTTCAATTATTTTCAGTGTATATCATTTTTGTTTTGTTTTCATAATCTTTATTATTGTTGTGTAACAAAATTAGTTCCTTGATGAAGAAACCACTTTCTTGGTGAAGAAACCAGTTTCTTGACGAAAAAACCACTTTCTTGGTGATTTTTCTAATGATTTTGCTGGCGACAATGCCAGTTCTGACGACTTTTTTTACGCCGGCAATAACTCTGGCGATTTTTCCAACACCAGGAACTACTCCGGCAACTTTTTCGGCACCGACATCAAACTCGGAATAGTCGTCGGACTTGGCATTGTCACTGGTAAAATTACCGAAAAATCACCAAGAAACCGGTTTCTAACATCAAGAAACCGGTTTCTGGGTGATTTTTCCGGCGACAATGCTAATTCGACGACTTTTTGGGCGCTTGGCGGCAAGCTCGGCGATTTTTCGGTAAGACTTGGCTACTCCGACGACTTTTCCGGTGCCGACAGTAAACTCCGGTGAGTTTTCCAGCACGAGTGACAACTTCGGCAATCACTATAGTTTTATTTGTTTTATTTTTTTAAAAAAAATAAATATGAAGAGAATTTTAATATTTTTTATAGTAATTTAATTAAGTTTTTATTTTTTATGAATTTTAAATTCAGATTTCTTTTTAATGTTTTGTATGGTTTTTTTTAGAAAAAAACCATATTTTTAGTTTGATTGGTTAGATAATGCCATATTTAGTGGTATTTACTTTTTATGCCATATTTATCATAACCTTAATAATTTTTCCCATATTTTTAAAAATAGCCCTTCTATTTTTATATAAGCCCAAATTTTTGTATGTTTGCCTTTTCTTTAAACAATTTTATTTTTTAAACTTAAATAATAAATAAATAATATTGTATATTTTAAACATAAATAATATGAATATATCATTGAGAAAATATATATTTATGGATATAATTCGTGTTTATCTATTATGATTTCATACATGTCTGTTTGAACCGTACTTAATCCCATATATTTACTGTCATGTCGAAGCTCATATTTATTTGTATCATACTAGATTCAAAGCTCATCTTGTTCTATGTCGAGTCGTGCTCGCATGCCTCCTAGGCTCATGTCGTGACAGACTATCGTGCTCCGACAACACTATAGTCAAGTGGGCAACAAATTAACTTTTAGGATTTCTTTTTTCTTCAATTAGGTAAAAAAGATAAATAATGAGAAGCTCAAGCGGGCGTAGTTTAGAATTATAGGATTTGAATTAAATGTATATTCTCTTATTATTCAAATCATCATCTTATTTCATATTAATTGTGTTTACTTTGTTCCTCCATTGACGGTCATAGTTATTGTTATTTATTAACCATCCCTTTCTTCTAACAAAAATAACTATAGATGAGATAAATTATTATTATTATTATTGAAAGCAATCCTTATTATTGTTTTGACTGAGGGTTGAAATAAAAGCTTATTTATCAAGTGTAATAATTAATATGTAGATAGTGACGTATTATTTGGAGGTTAGGAACCACCCATGGTTGACATTTAATATTAAGCTAAAAGAGAAAAAGAGTGATGGTAGCTGCTGCCTGCTAGGGCAAAAGATTTAGCCCAACCTTAATTGAATGAAGACCCTGTTTCAGTTTAGACCTTCATACAGATTTTAAAATCTCACCAATCCATATATATAATATTGAAAGATAATATAAATGAGTCTCCGTCAAAGGTCTCAATCTAACTACCTGTATTGCATTGCACGGGAATGGCACATGTAGATGATGATGAGAATGAGACTTATTTGTTTATATACATACACCACCACACAAACTCTCACACACAAAACATACTTATATAATACAGATAAATACGTAATTAAAATTTTGAGTTTGTAAGACACAAAAACTCAATAACTTTCTTTAGCCGTACCAAATGTTAGTATAAATGTAATTTTTATTCATTTTTATCAATAACTTTCTGTTAATATCTTAAATATAATATATGTAAGAAAGTGATAGAGCGAGTATGGGGCTCTAGTCCTCCTTTAGATAGCGTTAGTTGAGAGAAATAAAAACGTAAAAATAAAAATAAGAATGAGAATATAAATAAAAATAAAATGAAATAAAATTTAAAATACATAAAAAAAAATTGATAAAAAAATCATTAAATTTTTTTTCTTCGTATTTTCCCATCAATATTTAGTTAATAAGATCAATTAACCTAAACAATATATACTTCTCTTCGACTTTATGGGTTTTTTTTTTCAACATATATTAAGATAGAAATTTTTTAGGAATTGGAACCAAAAAAATCAATCTAGTATATTCCAGTGAGCAAAAAAGCCTAAAATGTTTTTTTGAGTAAATGAAAAAGAATCTCAACTTCTTTTGCGGATCTAAATTAAAATTCCATTTGCAAGAAAGTGAAAATGACAGTAGTACTTGGGTGAACAGCTATTAATATATTATTTGTAGAAATGTTATTGAGCTTTTCCAATGACAAACTACGTATTTTAGCCAACTAAATAGTTCAAAAAAATGTGTTACATTTATAGTAAGAAACAAATCTATACATACATACACACTTCATATGCATATATACTGTAAATAATAAGAAGGGGAAAAATAAAATCCCAGTAGTTGTCAAAACACGATGTGTCAATTTTTTTGCAATAAGGTACGTAATTGTAAATATATATCCAAAGTTGCAGCCAGCCATTTTTAAATCTAATTTTTTTTTTTTATGGTAGGCCAAACTACTATTAATTAAGTTTAAGATGGTAGTAAATCTTCTAAGAGATGACTGGGATTCAGATCTTAACAAGTTCATCCCATTATAAAAAACTGTTACTTTTAGTGATAATTTTTTTATCACAACATAATTTTTTTGTGACTAGATGTGACTAAAAACAAAATGTTACTTGTGACCAAACATAATATTTAGTTACAAATTGTCACTAATTTAGTTTTAGTCACAACTAGTATTGTGACTAAAAATACATTTGGTCACAAAAATTAATAGTTTTAGTAACGGACCTTTTAGTCACAACATAGGAATCATGATTTATAATTAGTCACAATTTTTACTTTTAATCATAAATTTTGTTGTGACTAAAAATAAAATTTTTTGTAGTGCCCCCGGTCTGACCAATCAAGAGTACTTAGTGCTATTTTCAGAGGGGTAAATTGAGTGGTAATAGCAGTGATTATTGGATGTAGACTAAGAAAATTAATGGATGACTTCCTCCAAATCAACCTATCTAACTCAGCCCTTGCGAGCGTTCCCCCAATCCTGCACCCTCTAAGGCAGTAATATCCGTGAAAGACAAAGATTTTATGGTGGAGGATTCTATCAAATGTTCTCCTTATTAAGTTGGTGCTGGGCGAATGTATCTCTATGATACTTCTTGCCCTATTTGTGGGGATCATAAAGAATCTATGGAGCATCTTTTCCTTCATTGTAATCTTACTTGATCATCTCTAAATTAGGTCCTCCCTGTGGGGTATTTTTCCCAATCTCAAATTCGAGGTGCTCATATGTGGGACTGGATAAAGTTTATCTAGAACATGAGCTCGAAAGACTTAATTAATGTCCATGAATTGTTCCTCTATGCTTCTATGTATTGTGGTCGATACGATTTGACAAGCCTGTAATGATAAGGTACATAACAATAATCTGTATAACATTACATATTATATTGATAAGATTTATTACTGTTATGCAGACTATGGTGTATCTATTCTTTCCCGCCCTTCAGTGGATCCTGTGACTGGATGGTCTTTTCCAACTGAATCAAGATTAACTTGATGTGAAAGTGGTCTGGATAGTGTGGGATCTGTGTGAAACTGTTGTGGCTAGGGATATTTGGGAGCGCTTTCTTGGGTGTCTACCAATTTTCTGATCCATTTAAAGGAGAAGCAACATCTTGTCTTTTTTGTTCTTGAAATGGAAGTTCATTAAGGAAATACTTTTGTAATAGTGGAAAGTGACTCGAAAATTACTATCCAAGCCCTTAACGATTTAATTTCTAGATGAAAATTGATAACTTTTGTACTCGTTGCAATAATAAAATTGCTCATTACTCACAAGTCACAAGTCACAACCGTTATGGTGTGTTGGAGCTATCAAGTATTCGAAAATTGCTCATTTCTAGATGAAAATTGATAACTTTTGTAATAGTGTAATAGTGGATGCATGCTCACAAGTCACAACCTTTATGGTGTGTTGGAGCTATCAAGTATTTTGAAAAATATTTTATGTAATGACTGTTATTAGAGTTGTTACTATGTCTTACCATAGTTGAAGAACAAAGAACATTAGTAACAGAAGAGAGATGAAAGATGAAGAAGAAGAGAAAGATAGGAAAAGACTAAGACATAAAGATAATGTCTCATTGAATCAAGATGAGTAGTACATTCTTTTTATACAAGCTCAAGAGAGCTAACAAACTAGAAATTGTAAAAAGGAAAAAAAATGTACAATTGTAGTAGAAATCTAACAACCAAACCAACTACTAACTGTCATAACTAAAGCTATTCTAACTGTCTTTAAACTCTCCCTCAAACTTGAAATTGGTAGTGCTACCAATATCAAGTTTACTTTTGAGAAATTCAAATCTTGAGCTAGTAAACAGAGAATGCAACCAAGTTATTTCAAACACAACCTAAGTCAGACTTCTGTATTCTGCTTAGGTACTCGATCTTGACACCGTGTGATGCTTCTTGTATTGCCATGCCATCAGATTAGAGCCAAGAAAAGTAGACCTCCTGTCATTAGGGTCACTGGCCCAATCTGCATCACAAAAAGCAGTAATTTCACACTCTTCAGGACACTTAAGATGCAATCCATGGGAAATTGTACTGCTGAGGTTAGGGTTGAGCAACGGTCGGTTTGGTCGGTTTTTTACACAAAAAAATCCAAAATTCGGTTTTCGGTTTTTATGGTTCTAATCCGAAAACCGACCGACCATTATAAAAATATAAAAAAACCGACCGTTTTAATTCACGGTTTGGTCGGTTTAAACCAACCAAACCGAACTTCATTTTTTTTTTAAAAAAATAAGTTTTTTAAATTTTTATAATTATTTGAAAACTAAAAAATTAAAGTATTGTATCAAATATCATATAATTTAAAAATAAAACTTTTTTAGTTAAATAAATAATGTAAAATAAACTTTTTTAAATTTGTTCAAATTATTTGTGCTACTAATATGGTAATGAGTTATATTAAAAAACTAGTATTATTTTATGAATGTGTGTATATAATACGTAAATGCATCAAATTATAATAAAATAAAATAATGAATAATTGAGACTTTAAATGAAAAAGATATAAGTAAAATTAGTTTAATAAAATTGTATATTAAATATATACAAAAATAATATATATTATATATATTATATATGTTCGGTCGGTTCTCGGTTTTTTACAATATTCCAGTGAGTATGCAAGGGATTATCAATAAATTGGCACACTTTATTAACACTGAAAGAAATATAAGGTCTGGTAATTGTGAGATACTGCAATGCATCAATGGACCTATATAATTGTGGATTAGCAACTAGATCTCCATAAAATACAGATAGTTTTAGGCCACTAGTCATAGGTGTTGGCAATACTTTGGTATCTTGCATTTTAGTTATGAGCACTAGATTTATAATGTATTTTCCTTAGGACAGATTCATATCTGTTTCATTATACTGAACTTCAATTCCAAGGAAGTAATGAAACTTGCCAAGATTTTTAACAGAAAACTTGGAATCCAGAGTTGCAATCAGAGTTGTGATAAGAGCAAAAATACATCCTGTGATGACTATATCATCGACATAGACAAGGATAAGTGTAACTGATGTGGTTGTGTGTTGAATAAAGAGATTGTGATTAGACTTGATGAAACAAACCCAAGAGAGATCAAACATTAATGAAGCTTTTTTCTTTCCTTTTTGTAGTTCAGTTTCAGCCTAAAAGGTTTGAAAGGTCTTAAGAGCTTCAGACTTATTTTTAGAAGATATATCCAAGTGAATCTATTACAAGCATCAACAAAACTCATGTATTACTTCTAACCATTATAAGAAATGGTTTGAGAGGGACCCAAAAATCATATACAACAAGTTGTAAAGGTTCTAAATACACAGTGCTAGAGAATTTTGGGAATGGAATTTTGTGAACCTTGCCCAAACAACAGGCTTGACACACAAAATAATAAGGTCTTTTGTTATAAGAGATATTACAAGAATTCAATACAGATTGTACAGCTTTTTTAGAGGGATGACCTGATCTATTATGCCACAACTCAAAGATAGAAACAGATGGTTTATTACAATGAGAACATGAACTAGCACTGAGTGCAGAATCACTTGAACTTGTGGTGACAAAACAGACACATTTTTGAGCTGACTTGATGAGCTTTGAACAAATTAGAGAGAGTGGAGAGGACAATACTTGGAATCATCCTGGATCAAAAGTATATAGATTATTGTAGTGTGTCCCAGTTAGAATTGTGGCTTTGGTCACCTATTCCTTGATATAACAAACATGTGGATGAAACTCAAAAAACACATAATTATCCAGAGCAAATTTAGAGACACCAAAAAGATTCTTAGTAATTTCTAGTACATACAACAAATTATTGAGAATCAAAGGTTTATCTAAACTATTAGAATTAAGAAAGATATGACCAGTGTGTTGAACTGCCAAACCTGATCCATTACCAAGATATAGCCTATCTTATCCATTGTAATTTGAACTATGCATGAGATTATTCAGATTAAGGGTGCAATGATTAGTTGCACCATGGTACTAATTTCCATCTCCACCTTGATTTATCTGAGCTACATTAACTTGCATAGATGTGGATCCTTCAAATGCTGGGAAGACTCGAGTGAAACTCTTATCAAACCTATGGAAGCACTCAAGAGCCATATGACTCAATTTGTGGCAAAGTTGACACTAAAGTCTATGCAACTAAGCTTCCAGGATGTTGAAATTTGTATCCTCCTCTCCCAGTTTTGAAAAATGATGGAGATCTACCTCATGACATGGAACTAGAATTAGATCCTATATTTCCATGAAAACTAGATGAATTAGGTGAAGAATAATAAGAGTATTAAATGGAAACTGACCTCAAGAGGTTCCTGAATTCTTAGAATTATGATTAAAATGAGCTAAGTGTGCTTCATATGACCACTGATTAGGATCTGTATTTTTGCTAGCAACAACAAGATTCACACTGAGATTAATCTCCCGACCAGTCTTATCAATTCTTGATTCTGAAGCTAGTAGAACGACTTCAATTTCAGCAATTGAATATTCTTCTATTCGAGTGTTTGAAGATATGATAAACGTATCATATTCGCTTGGCAACCATTGAAGATTGAAGCAATGTGATCTCGAGCAAAAAGAACTTATCCAATTGAGGCCAACAAATCTACAACATGCTTCACTTTGAGAAGATAGTCATTGAGAGACAAGGTACCTTTCTTAAGATTTTGAAACTTTGTACGAAACTCTAGAATCTTGGATGAAACTTGAAGGGTGAAATGTTTTTCTAGTGCATTCTAGATCTGTCAAGCAGTATTACACCCCACCATTCAAGTGAGTAGACTCTCAGTCATGGAAGATAGAAGCCGAGACACCAGTATTTGATTTTGAAAAATTCACATTTCACAAAAGCTGGATTGAGAACTCGATTCACCTGCTCTGCATCATTGAGGTACTGCGGTGGTAAAGCAACTTCCTGAATATACTTTTACAACCTATTGCCACGAATTGCTGCTAGAATCTATTGTTTTTAAAGGAGAAAATTATGATCATTGAGCTTGATCAACAAGGTGTGATTGAAGTAAACAGAATAATAATCATCTACTTCTTTGACTTGATTTCTTGCTGCTGCAGATTGAAGATTTATAGGAGCTGAGGGAAATGTGGAGCCCATTACCAACTCCAGTGCTTACCATATTAGCTGTCAATGGAGGAAATAGCTCTGATACCATATTAGAGTTGTTACTATGTCTTACCATAATTGAAGAACAAAGAACAGTTTTAACAAAAGAGAGAAGAAAGATGAAGAAGAAAAGAAAAATAGGAAAAAGACTAAAAGATAATATCTCATTGAATCAAGATGAGTAGTACACATCAAGAGAGCTAACAAACTAGAAATTGTAAAAAGAAAATAACTGTATAATTGTAACAAAAATCTAACAACCAAACCAGCTCTTAACAATCATAACTAAAAATATTCTAATTATCTTTACAATCGGGATGTATAACTTTCTCTTTTAAATTTATGAACGCTTTATTTTTTTTAAAAAAATATTTTAAAAATAATTAAAATAAGTACATTTTTCAAAATTCCTTAATTGTTATTTTATAAAAATTTTAAGTAAACAATATTTTTATATATATACAAATAACTCTACAATATATATAAAAAAAATAAATACATAATTGAGAGGCTACAGTGGAGACTGCAGTCCCTTATTCCCCGGAATCATGATCCATTAACTAGGCCAACGTCTATTCTATATATCAATCCATACAACTAATTAGAATTAATTAATGATATTAATCAGTACAAAAATTAAGGTGCAACCAATATAAATATTATACTCCTAGTGTACCAAATACTTATTATATATATTATAACTAGCTAACCTTTTATTATTAATTAGTTTGTCGAATTTTATAAGAACTAATAAACACATCTTGTCTATTATTATATTATACTCTATAGCTGCAAATAATTCGAAAATATGTACTAATTATATTACTTTTTAAAATATTAAACTTTATTTGAATTATAAATCTCATAATTGATTTTTTATTTTAATAAATATATGTAATGATTATTACTCGTTACTACTTATTTAGATAAGCAACTGATATTATAATTAGCAACAAAGGAGGTTAGTTGTTCAACCCAAAAAGGGATTTTTTTTTCTTCTTTTCTACACTTGTTTATTTTATTTTATTTTATTTCATTTCATTTCATTTATCTAGTACTAATATTCAATGCTCACCTGAATAACATTTCATTATGAAGTTCTGAGCTTTTTTTTTTCTCAGCACTTAAATGCACATTAAGAATTACAGACCCCACATATAACACATCATTTTATACTTTCAAAAAATTTTAAATAAAAAAATGCATTTTATTTTTTTACACAAAAAAACAACCAATACATTTATATTCGAAATTCAATTTTTTTTATAACTTCACCACTTTTGATTTTTTGTTATTTAAGCAATATTTGTTTATAAGAAAAAAAATAAATTGTATTTATTAATTTATTTATTTTATCTCTTCACAAGACAGCCTCTCCCACTTGTCTCATTACTTTCAAAACCATTCCCCACAACCTCCATTCTGACTAAACCATTAATGCCACATAAATAACTCAAACATATTTTACAGCTCTCCATTTCTAAATTATAAAATCAGATTCAATAATTATATATTTTATTTATTTTTTTAAAAAAAAATTTAAAAAAAAAAACACAAATAAATTCATTTGAACCCACCACAAGAGAAACTATTTCTTAAGCCAAGAAAGAAGCCTTTTTCCCTCGCCCAAAACCGAAAAGAAAAAATCATATGGGAAAGAAAATGAAGCTCCCTTTTCTGGCTAACCAAACAACAGAGCCTAAATCTACAACATGGCCATGGCCTTCGTGTGCTCAAACAAGAACCCTCTCTTTCAGAACTACTCCTCAAAACGACAACGTTTTATTCAAAACAATCAATTCAGCTTTCATAGACTCATCAACTACTACACCTCCTTCTCTTCTACCTAATGACTATTACTCATCACCATCGTCTTCTGACTCAGCAGCAAGCTTCTCCACAAATTCCGCCGACGACCCACCTCCATCTTCCGGCGCCGGAGCCGGCGGAGACCCAGTTGAGGCAGTGATTGAAGGACTAAGGTCAACGGATGAGAGCCGGTTGTTCTTCGAGCCTGGGGAGGCTAATAGTACTGCTTCTATACTTGAAGAAAGTATTAGTAGTGTTGATAATAATAATAATATTAAGAGATTAGAGAAAGTGATTCCTTACAAGGAAAGTGTTGCTTTATCAATGGAGTCTAGAAACCCTTATTTGGATTTCAAACAATCTATGGAGGAAATGGTTGAGGCACATGGTCTAAAGGGTTGGGAAAGCCTTGAAGAGCTTTTGAGTTGGTATTTGAAGATGAATGGAAAAGACAATCATGGGTTTATTGTTGGTGCTTTTGTTGATTTATTGGTAGGTATTGCTTTTAATAGTAATAGTAGTAATAATAATAATAATATTGATATTATTAGTCATAATAATAAGTCTTCTTCTTCTTCTTCTAGTTATAGTTCTTCAAATTGTAATTGTTCTAATAGTTGTGACTCTCCTTATTCTCCTTTATCATTTTGTAACACTTCTAGTACTTCTTCTTCTTCTAGTACTTCTAACTCTTCTTCTTCTTGTTCATCTTCTTTAAGTAGTAGTAATACTCCTTGTGTATCTTCAATAGAAGTAGGGGAATTAGAGATTGAAAGTGCTCCTTGTTTGGCTTCCTTGTTAGAAATCGAGGAGGAAAAGAATGTAGAAGATGATGATGATATTATTTCATCTTAGATAAATATATTATTATATGTTTTTTCTTTTTAAAGTATTTTGTAATATTATTATTGAAATATATACTAATTAGCTGAAATTTAATCATGGCTTATTTTACTTTATTATGCTGTGATCATCCCTGAAAATAATGGCTTTGTTCTTCGATCTGTTTTAATTTTATTATTTTATTTATTTAATTATTTGTGATAGTGCTACACACGTGTGAGAGTAATAAAATGTCGACCTTTTCTTATGCACTAAAAAAAGGAAATGGGACACGTGAAACGGTGCATGTCCAAAAGTTATGTGTTCGCATTATTTTCAGAAAAGGAAAATACTACTACTAATAATAATTCTTACCATGTAGTAGAAAAAAATGAATCCTTTTGTTACATGAGACAAAGAAACAATGTATACCCTATTCAGACAAAAATAATGCAATATTAAAAATATAAACAAAGTGATTTCAAATCATATAATGGAAGGTTCTCTGTATATAGATCATGATTTCAGGTTTAATATTATAAATATATATTACTTCAACGGCATTTTAAGTGCTGAGTTCCATGTGGATATGTCTATATATTATAAAACATAAATGTTTTATTTTTTCATTAAAAGAGAAATATTTGAATAATGTGTGTAAGAAAGAAGGGGGGATTAATTCCATGCAAGCCGTACCAGTTAAACACAAGAGTGTAAGAGTTTGTTTAAAAGCGTAGAAGGCCATGGATGAGTGACACGTGTAGGGAAGACATGCAGCTGAGTTATTTGATGATAGGAGAATCAGGACCGTTGATTTTGAATTGGACAGTCATTATCATATGATAGGAACAACACCAGCCAGAGAACTCTGGCGTGGTCCTTCACTCATATCCTTGCAAACTGCTGGCATTAATTTATTATCGTCGTAATTAACCATCTCATCAATCTCATGATCTTTTTTTCATTTTATTATAAGATATAGATGATTAATTCACTAATTATATCTATTTATGTATATATTGTCATTACCTGATGGCCACTTGAAACTTTGAATTTTATAAATAATCGGTGCAAAATATATTGTGATAGAAAACAAATATCAACCTACTGGATTTCAGCTATTTTATTGGTCAAAAGATTTTTGTAAGATAGAAATATATATATATGTATATATATGCTCATATATATATCCTATTTTCATATTTCAAAAACGAGTAAAAAAAAACAAACCCATCTTATCATCAACTCCCTGCACCTCCTAAAAGATTTTGAATCATTGTCTCTCACCAGAGAGAAAGCTACATGTTGTGGGAAAAAACAAGAAGAAGAAACATTCTTAGTTAAGATAAAATGTCACTGTATGTTTCTGTTGCAATGAAAAATGTCATCAATTACAAATTATTATTATTATTATTATTTTCGAAAATTTTATAGTACACTAAAATAGTTGTTTCGGTACATTTATATATTATTGTTTTTGTATTTAGAAGAATTTTTGAATGTTTTTTTTCATGTTTGTTATAATTATTTCAAACTACCCTTATAAATTTTTTTAGAAAAATCAAGTTTAGAGTGTCTAATAAAATTTAAATATTTTAATGCGCACGTGATTTTTTTTAGTAAATATTTAAATTTCATTTTTAGTACCCTTGACACGATTTTTTATATCAACGGATCTACAAAAATTGTAAACAAGCAAGATGAATATAAGTAATTGTTAATCAAAGTAAACATGCTTGTTAAAAGAAATTTAATTAATGAAGATGAACATGAGGTTTTTATAGTGGTTAATAAACTTGTTTATTTGGAGTGTTATTGATCTCAATATTTGAAAAGAGTTCTCTAGAGTTATGTTCTCCAAGAGTTGAATCCTCAAGTGAGTTTTTAAAATGAGAAAGTTGGAGCTCAAGAGAATGATTTCATGAGAATTAAAATTGGAGTCCCCTTTATAAGTGACTTCACTCCCTTTATATAGGTTTATATATATTATAGATTTAAAATCTCTCTTAACGCAAGGTGCACCTCATCTTAACCATAATCGGGTTAAGTATAAAATATAAAATGATAACAAAATTGTATTAATATCTAAAATATGATATTCTATCGAAGATATTCTTAATTAACATGTGTTGGATTGTTCTTGTCATGAGGAATACATGCATGTTGATGAAGAGCACATGTCGAGACCATAATGTTGAGTAGTCGTGATGAGCATGTGCTGAAGTGAAGAGCATCTCAGCTAGATTCGAGATGATGATTCTGTGTAAGGCCGAGATGATGTCTTGAAGTGGTGATCTCGGCTAGGGTCAAGATGAGGCACTAATGTGTATCTCGGCTTGGGCCTAGATGGTACAAGGTGATGAGCTTTGATATGGGATGGTAAGCTTTGGTACGAGGTGATGAGCTTCGATCTGAGATGATGAGCTTTGGTCTGAGGTGCTGAGCTTTGGTATGAGGTGATAAACTCTGGTCCAAGTGGTGAAGTTTAGGTCGAGGTGGTGAAGTTAGAAGGTTGTGGTGATGCCTTTCAGACAAGACAGAGGTGCTGATCTCAGCCTTGAGCCAAAGTGATGTTCTCGACCTTGTGCCGAGGTGAGGTTGTTGGAGTGTGATTCTCGGCCTTGGTTTGAGGTGATGTCTTGATAAGTATCTCGACCTTGGTGAAGGGGAGTTGACGTCATGCCACCACCTAGGTGTATCTCGACCATGATTTTACCACCTAGGTGCCTATAGGTGAAATGTTATCACTGTTATTACTATTTTTGCAAAATTAAAGTATAACATGTACTATATATAGTATTAGATTTTTTAATAAAAATTTATAGATGGTCCTAATAACTACAACATACACACGATTATTGAAAAAAATAAAAAATAGACCTTTTGGTGGAGTAACTTGCAATTGGTGCTTTGGAGCTCTCTCCACACGAAGTGATGACGAAACAGATAGGAGGTGTACCAAAATACTCCTTTTGTAATGTGTACTAACTTACCTTTTTTTTCTTATATATTTATATTTATATATTATGGAGTAAATTTACTGTACACTCCCTAAAGGAACATTTTAGTAGATCCTCTATCTATTTTGGCATATAAGAGAGTTTTTTAATTTTTTTTATGGGCGTTGATGAGGAGAGAGGAGAGATAAGTTGAAGATATGAAGACTCTCTGAAATCGCCAACGCTCAATCTTTGAAAGAGTTTCTTAATCCATTATTTAATTTTGGTTTTAGTGGTTAGAGAATTAGGGCATTTTTTCGAGAATCGATTCTCTCTCTCTCTCTCTCTTGAATTTTAATTTTCTTTGAAGCCCAACAACAAAAGTTTTTTAGGCCTTTAGCGTTGACGAAGACAATGGAAACCCTTCCACCGCCTTCAATTCTAGCTTCAACTTTAGATTTTGGTGATGATGGCCTGATGGGTATCTCATCTTCGTTCCTCATCATTCTCTTATCTTTTTCTCTTGCAAAAGCAATTAAGAACTTCTTCAACCTATTAAGACTCGTCCTTTTCGTTCACTTATACTGGTAGTGGCATGTAGTTATTTTTGACATTATAAATTATTTACAAATTTATAAAAAATTACAAATAATTTTAAATAATTACAATATACATAATTATAAAAAAAGATTAAACTAATAATAAAATTATATGCCGAAACAAATAAAAAAATACTAGAAGATGCTTCTAAGAGATACTACCTATTTTCTTCATATTATATATAATTTGGTGATGAATGAACCACAAAAAAAAATTGATACTAAATTATATATATCTCGGTATATGTAATATAATAAAATTAGTGGAAAGATAGCAATTTTGCATATCATCAACCAAATCGGGTGTGCCACGTAAATCTAAGAGATTACTCCCTCATAAAAGTTTGATTTTTACATTAGTCTAATTTAACTCCTTTATATTCTTATTCATGAAATAGTGTTTTGAAAAATATTATTATGTTGATGATTTGGGCTTAGGTTAAGATAAATCTATTAATATTACTATAAAGCATTTATAATAACTTGCTTTCTTATAACTAAATCGGGATTAGTTAAACTTCAAATTATATATGCAAAAAAAACATGACCAAATCAAAAATTGGTACTAACTACAAACAATATATACACATTTGGATACCTTTAATTATCTTTTAGATTTTAATTTGCTATTTCTATATATATTCCAGACAAATTAATGTATATGTCGTTGATAATGATAATTAATTATACATTAAATTTAATTATTTGCTTATATTGTGCCCTATAAATATAACTAGTCCAATTTAGGATGTATGAAAATTTGGACCTATATAAAACTATTATAATTAGATATCATATAATTTTATAGACTAGGGACCCTTTAGAGAGTTCTCGATTTTAAGTCATTATACAAAGGACAATACCTGTTTGTCTTGAAGCTAACTAGGCTCAGATTACATATGGTTTTGTCTAAATAAACTGACCATTATTTTTGAACTGGAAAGAGACCTAATTTGTCCTAATTACTAGCTAGACTCAAAAGTCAAACAAATATTCTAATCTATGGTGACACGAAATACGTACAATCAAATTAAGCCTTTTTGTTACTTTAATTTCCTTTCTAACAAATGAGGCAATTTCATATGTTACTTGTTAAGAATATATAAATACATATATACTTGTATGGTTAAGCCATAGCTTTCTCTCTAATCTTCGAGCCTCAGATTCTTATTCGAGCGGCGAAGCTTCTAATTAAACCTTGTGCAAATTCATTATTTTATTGCTCAAAAATCGAAGTAAGCAAAGTTATATATAATATCATTCATATATGAAAAATGCTAAATAGCACTAGTGGTGCCTAAAATTTTCATAACTATTGGTTCAAATTTAATGTAATAATTTTTAAAAAGTATCTCTAACTACTCGTAACGCGATATGTCGAAAAAATGTTAAGCACCACTAATACCAAATAAGAATACTCTTCGTATAATATGTTTATTTTACTTAAGTAATTAATTAACATAAATATTATTATAGTTAATTTTTGACCCAGTTCAATTTCAGGGTAGCTCAACAATTTATTAGCTTATGTATAAATGAGTACTGCAAAATAATTATGAATTTGTCTCATATCATGACCTCATGTAGCTCATTAATTAGCATAGAAACCCCCTTGTGATTTATATGATGTGCCATTTCCATGCGTAGCATTTAATATATCTAAAAAAATTAATCATGATCAATAGCAATTAATTCAACCTAATTATTATGCCAAAATTTTCGGTTTATGTATTAATTAATTATTAATTAAAGGTAAGAAGGGCAAGTTGATATTTTAAACTTAGTATAATAAGAAATGGGCATTTGCAATTGAAATAATATTATAATGTTTTGATTTAGGGGCTCATGGTTTTGGAGTAATAATTAAATAATTATAATTGTTAATTTTGAAGCTGGTTCAGAATTTTTTGTTAATGTTTGTTTCTCCCTCCAAATTTTAATTGACATTTAATGAGCTATATAATAATTTTTAAGTGAGTATTATATAATGACCATCATCTATTGGTTATTACTAGTTTGATGGTTGAGATCTCATGAGATGGTTTTAGTGAGGAAGATGAAGTTTATAATATACAATCATTTCTCTTTCTTTCCAGACAAACAAACAAACACACTGCAGGTTTTTACTTGTCAAAATTTTGGAGCTAGTGTACCTATACACATTTCCTAGAAGTATATAACTAATTAATTAATCGTTTTAGTTTGGTAATTAGTGAGATAATGACCCAACAATATTGTGAAATTAAAAAACAAATTAAGCCCATTTTCCAAAAACCGAAGAACATTTAATTTTCCATGAAAGTTGTGATCCAAAAGAGTATGGAAATTGGTGTTGTTTTGTCTCATTTCAACTTGAGCTTTTGTGAGTTATTTTAGCATTAAATGCCTTTCTTAGTTCAATACGCCAATCCCTCATTTCACTCTTGTGTTTCTTTTCTTCGATAAAAGAGCACCCTCTAATTGAGTGCCATTTTCTTTTCATTTTTAACATTTAACATAAAATCAATAGTGTTACCATAAACCAAGATTGTAATTATACTAAACATAGAATATCCATATACACTGTCATAGTCTCATATATATGATCCCATAGCAATGTTTTTTTTTTACCATTCCTTTGACTAAGTTTGACTCTCATCTAAATTATGAATGTGAATGTGATGATGATGGTTCATGATGATTATTCTGAGGACCCTATATATAAATATAAATATTATGTGTGTATATATATATTATCCTTACTACAATAACTACCAACTACCCAGAAAGGCCTAGAAGCTAATGAATTAAATGGTCCATGGGCTTGACTGTCATTGATCATAATGAATTGGGCTCTAGATCTCTTCTTTTGAAAATATTATAACCATTAATACCATATATTCGTTCCATTAACACAACTGACACCAACCATACATAATAGATTTCTGACTTACATCATTATAATTATGACATTTATTTAAGCTCTCCTCCTTCACTCCACTCCACTCCACTTCTATATTAATATCTAATTTTAAAATCCTATAATAAATTAGTTTTTGCTTGTACGAAGCTAAAACCATTATTATTGTTACTAAGCATGGTTAACACTCCAAGTCTCCATGTCTGGTCAAGTCAACGACCTAGACTTAATTAACATTCTTCAATGAATTCATATGGTACATTTTTTAGACACTACAAATTTTTTAAAAAATTATAATTAATTATAAATTATTATTCTTATGTTGTGGCTAAAAAATTAATAAAATCTATTTTGATAAAATTATAATCTATTTTTTCAACACTCCACTATTAGGCATTGTCGAACTTCGGCATCCTTCCCACCTATTTTGAATAAAATCCTGTCTATAGTTGTACCAAATAAAAAGTGTAAACAGATTGACTTTTGTGATGTTGCTAAACTGGTAAACTTCACCAGTTCAGTCTCAAAAGAACAGAAAATAAAAAAACTCAACCTTTTGAATTGATTTTATCTGATATGTGGAGTCCATCTTTATATTCTTTCAATGATGGTTTTAGATATTATGTTAGTTTTATGGATGATTTCACAAAGTTTGTATGGATATTTTCTATGAAATCTAAACTTGAAGTGCACACTTTATTCATCCAATTTAATCAGTTGTTGAAAGATTTTTTCAAACTAAAATAAAAAAACATCCAATCTGACCTAGGCAAAGAATTTAAACTTTGTATGCCCTGTTTAGGACTCTAGGCATTGTTCAAAGAAACTCTTGCCCTCATACTCATCAACAACAAGGAAGAGTAGAGAGAAAGCATAGACATGTAGTTGAGGTAGGTTTAACACTTTTTGCACAGGCTTATATGCCTTTAAATTTTTGGTGGGAAGCCTTTGCTTCTGCCTCTTACTTAATTAACAGGCTTCCTACCCCTATACTCTCCATTACATCGCTCCCTATGGAAAGCTTTTTCACCAAACACCTGATTACTACATGCTCAAGGTGTTTGGATGCTCTTGCTTTCCTCCACTTAGGCCTTATGAACCCCACAAAGTTACCTTTAGGTCCTCCAAACTCATTTTCATAGGGTACAACATCTCCTCTAAAGTGTCATTTGTTGGAAATTATTTTACTAGGATCTTAGATCTACTCACAAGTATGTTGATTAACACCCTAAATATGAACTTCTAAAACGATTATGAAATAAACACATATAAAGTATTAGAAACCTTACATTGGGTGCAGCGTAATTAAATGTCTCCTTCCGTTCAGATCTCTAACCCTTGTATCCTTTCTGTCGCAGAGTATTATCAAGATCTGAACCTGGATCTCTTTCTCTCATTCTTTAGTGCTGAAACTCCTTCTTGTTGAATGTCTTTCTTCACGATCTTCCTCACTATGATTGAGGTATCACTTGCTGTATGTGGGCACTACTCTAACACTAAGTGATTTCGAAATTTCAAGGAAGAAGAAGAGTATGAAGTGGCGGCTAGGGTTTAGAAAGTGAAGGCTCAGGTTTTTCTCTGAAGGAAAGTGTGAAAGTTAAGTGTAAATTTCCCGAAGCCTTCACTATCTATTTATAGCATTCCACTAGGGTTAGGTTTGAATTATTTGGCATTAAAATAATGAAAATATCAGATGATAAATCCTATAAAAGTGGCCGGCCTAGGCAATATGGATTTGGGCCTCACTTTTTGCAATTTTGCAGTTTTATCATTTCTCCATCTGATTTTCTCAAAAACGCCAATTTTTAAATTCAACCATTTAAATGTCAATTCTAACTATTTAATAACTATAAATAATTATTAAATAATATTGTCATTTATCATATTTATTAATTGAACCATACAAAGTATCATAATTAACAAATATGCCCCTAAAACTCTTTCTTTACAATTTCGCCCTTACTTAGTGAAAAATTCACAAATAGACATAGTCTAAACTGAGAATTATAATTGATTAATCAAAACTAATTATATGAGTCTTACAAGCAATATTATCTCAACTAGTGGGGGGACCATGGGTCTATATAACCGAGCTTCCAATAAGCAGATCAAGAATTTATAACCTAAATTCACTGACTTATTAATTCTTCGTTGAATCCACGCATAGAACTTAGAATTGCACTCTCAGTATATAGAATGCTCTATATGTTCCACCATATAGACACATCATTAGGTATCCATTGTTATAATCCTAATTTGATCAATGATCCTCTATATGAATGATCTACACTGTAAAGGGATTAGATTACCGTTACACCCTACAATGTATTTTATCCTTAAAACACTTAACCCCGTATAAATGATATTTCAGCTTATGTGAAATGAGTACTCCACCATTTATTTTCGTTTGGTCAAGCTCGAAGGAGATCATCCTTTACTTACTATTCGCCGGATAGAAGCTATAGATTTCATGTTTATGTTAGCGCTCCCACTCAATTGCACTACCGTGTTCCCAAAATGTACGTATCACCCTGACCCAAAAGTAGGCTTAACTAACAAATCAAAGAACACGTATAGCCTCTTGAGATTGAGCCTAATCATAACAGGATTAAGATCATTTGATCTAGGATCAACTAGGCGATATTGACTTGAATAGATATTACGGTAAGTTTAATAAATCTAAGTCAAAGTTCAATATCGGTCCCTTCCGATGCATACTCCATGCACCCAACCTGAGCTTTACTTTAACCAATGCTCTGGAAAGAACATAGCATTTCTCCAAATGCAAGTAAACTCTGTTGTAGATTATCATATCAGTAAAACCCTGTGTCTGATAAATCTAGGAAACTTTATTCACATAGTCATGTTTTCTTTCCAAAGTGCTGACAACACAATAAACAGGATCAAGTAGTATGTGAAAAGGGTTTCAGATGAATTTATAAATCAAATAGACAAGCAATTGATAACATGAACCAAAACATACACAAATGAATGAAAAATACTTCTGTTTCTTTATTGATGTTGAATAAAATGGATTACATTGAAATGGGGTTTTATTTAGGGCATAAAACCCAACAAACTCCCACTTGCACTAATATAAAACAAAAGGTGCATTTCAAATAATCTCAACACCTTGATATACAAATCAAGTGTAGTAGTAGTAAACTCCTCGTAATAAGATCTGAAAGGTTGAATTAAACACAACCTTTTCTACACCATTACTCTTCCTTAATCACAAAATCATTGATAATGTGAAATTCCTCTCTATATGTCTACTCTTTTGGGATACTGAATTCTATACCTTTGGCAACTACTTTTGGTTAATCAGAAAATAACACTAGTAGTTAAGGCAATTTGGAATGGTGCCAAAAATGTATAGAACTTTCCTTAGACTGAATAAGTACCTTTCCTGCAACTTTAACATTCAGTCCCTTTCTGGTAGACCTAGAGACTTCAGATAGGTTTTTATACTTCTCCAAAATTACTATTCCACCCCCAGAGTAATCACCATCTTATCAGAAAGATTTTCTAGCACAAAGGCAAATCTCGAAATCTGATGTGGTGTAGTCTAAGAGTTTTAAACACACTCTTATTGACTAACATATAGTTCATCTTCTTAATCTTAAGATTTATTTGATTGTCTTCCAATGTTCCTCTCCTGGATTAATCTGATACTTACTCATTACTCCCACTCAACAGCAGGTGTCTGGTCTAAGGTATACTAAAGCATATCTGAGACCTCTCACTGTTGATTTAAGAAATTCTTTCATGACTTTATCTTTTCTGGAATAGTTGAGACTTTTCCTTAGATAAATAAAATCTATGCCTAGAAGTCGAGAAGCTTCTATAGATTGCCATTAGAAAGAAAATGCTTCAGCATCTTACTAAAGTAAGTTGCTTGCATTAGAGTAAGTAATTACCAGGTATACCACAAGCCATAGGTTTAGATAAACTCAAACCTATAATACTAGGAACAGGAAATTTTGTTAAGTCCATTGAATAGATTTATACACGAAACTTCCTTTTATGTCCTTGTAATAGAAAACTTTAGGTTATTCCATGTGAATGGATTAAACCATAGTTCTATTGGCTTTTCTTCTTAGTTTCTTATCTTGACAATCCATTACTTGTTTAAACTCACAATGGATTTTCATCACTAGTGTCTTCCAAGTCATAAGAAGTGAAGTTCCTAGAAACTCTCCCACTACAACAAGGTACCGTGAATTATGTCTAAGAAAACTAAATGGTATTAACCTCTTTGGTTGTGACAAGACAACAGAGGCAGTGGGATCATCATATGTCAAATAAGATGATAGAACACTTTTGGAATCAAGAAATAAATATCTCCTTTATTTGCTACTTTATTTTCAGACTTAGTCATTTTCTTAGAAAAGTAATATTTGTTTAAACAAACACTTTCTTATCTATTGACTATGGGATGGTCCACCCCTAATCACTTAGAATAGCTAACAAACATGCAAACCAGGGTTAGCAGTTCTAGCTTTTCTAAAGATTTCAATTAGGTCATCCATGAATCTAGTAATGATTTACATTAAGTATACAACCATTGCATCATTCTGAAATTTTATTACCATATAAGGATTTAGGCAACAACTAGTAACTAATCATCAAAGTGGTTGTGTCGTTTTGATGACTTAGGTTTAGTTACTTCAGTGAGTTCATAGAATACTGCAACTGGATCCTGGTCACAGAATATTAAACCCATATTCCATACAGTTTGAAACCAATGATAGAAAATGGTTATTAAACACTTGTGAAAGTGTAACTGTATTGTATTCTGGAATTAGAAATATAAGAAAATTTCTATTTGGAATCTAAAATTAAAGTCAAAGACTTAAATTTATACCAAATATAATGAGTAATTCTTTCTTGGACCACCACTACTAATTTAAACTCTAAGTCAAATTTGCCCATACAAGTAGGAGATTTCTAAGATTGAGGACTTATATCATTGTGGAATAATATTTCGGGTTAATCATATGTCATTTAATTTCTTAAGAGAAAATAGAATGACATGAAATGATTTATAGACCATTCATCCAATGATATGTTATTGAGCTAATTCGAAATGAATATGCTAAGAGGAATTAGGATAATTTCGTTGTTTAAATAAGAATCCAACGATGCTTCGATTAGCGAAAGTCAAAGTAATCTTATTTATACAATCTTCTTATTTCATATTGTAAAAATACTAGTCTAAGGTGTCATCAATTGATGAACAGCTAGATGTTGCATATACAATATTTATCTTTCGAGATCTAACACTATTATGTATGTCTAATGGTGAAAATCCATTAGGGATTTATCTCATTAGATAAACAAACCAAGTTAGACCAACAATGAAGATTCGAAATTAAACTACAATTTAATAACAGAAAATAACATGGTTCAATATAAATTCAAACACAATTCAGAAATTATTAAACATATAGCAAGTAGGAATGACAAGTGAAAATACTAAAACATACAATCCTAAATAATTTCCAAGGTTTTCAACAAACTGATATCAGTGTCCCGTTTAGGCGAGAGTCAAAGCTACCATCCATTGAATAGAGTTGTCAGCTCATCTAAAATGTTAAACATTCTAGCAACCTTTTATTCGATCAAGATTGGAATCCAGCGTTGTCTCGTTTAGGCAAGAGTCAAGGTAATTATATCTTATGAGCTTCTACCATTGTTTCATATTTTGCAAGTCAAATATGGTCGCCACCATTAGGGTGATCCATACCATATAAAACACTTACAAAGCTACTTATCTTTCGAGATTAAACGGTGCGAACTTGCTAATGAACGTTCGTCCATTAGGGAGGATTACTCACTAAAACAAACACTATGTAAAACCAACAATGGTGATCGAATATCTTAATAATAAAGCTCATTCTTTAAAATGTATTTTCATTACTATTTTTTTTTATAAAATATATTCATTAAATATCGAATTTAGAATTAAAATTCTAATTTAAAATTTAATTTAATATTTACAAAATTATACTTAGATGGTGATTGAAATAAATTGAATTATTTCCATCTCAGAAGTAATTTTAATATATAAATATTAAGAAAATTATTTAAGTTGTATTAATTTAAATTAATTTGCAACTCAAAATAAATTTTTATGAGAATATATTTATTGTATTTTGAAAAAGAAAGTAGAAAAACTTTATATTTTCGAAATACTTAAATAATAATTACTTAGAAAAATACTTCAAGCAAAAATATCACCTATATAGATTTTTCTTTGACTAATTAATTCAATTTCTAATAATATACTTTAATTCATTTATTTTAAATTAATCAATAAATGAAAAAATCATTGATTTAAGTTGGTCCAAGAATTAAATAAAATAAATAATTAATTTACAACTTAATCTATTTTTCAAGATAAATTCAAAATCATCTTGCATTATGAAATGCAATTTCGAAAATTGATTAATAAAATAAAGAAAAAAATATGTTTTGAAAATTATTTAAATTTAGTTGAAAAAATAAATTTCAACTAAAAATAATTTTCTATTTAATTAAGTGTCATGAAAAAGAAATATTTAAGTATCATGATGAAAATCAACTTAGATATTTAATTTTCAATTTAATTAAATGTATTAAATTCAAGAAATAAAATTAAGTGTAGAGAACGCTTAATTATTAATCTCTAGTTTAATACTAGGAAAAAATATACTTAAAATAAATTGTACCAAAATTAATTATTTAAATAATTACTTTCACAATGTATAATATTTTTCTATTTTAATATTAGAAATAATAAATAGTCTAGAAATAACTATCTAGAAAATATCTTATTTGACTAAGTATCTTTTTCACAAAATTTGCAAAAAATATCTAATTTAAGTTGTATTAGAAAAAATCTAGAACTTAAATATTTTCAAATTTAAATTTAACTAAATATCAAAAATTAAGTTGTAACCACTTAATTTGAAAATATTTTATTTTAAGTTAAAAAAAATATCAACTTAAAAAAAATATCTAAAGAATCTTAATAACCAATTCCTAAAATTCCTCAACTTAATTTTGAAATTTTAAATCAAAAGATATTCAGATTTAAGCTGATTAGTTATAGATAACTAAATATCAACTTAAATAGGAATATTTAATGAAAAGTTTAATTAAGCTTGAGAAAGAATCTAGATAGTTATAATTCTATATTTAATTAAATACAAGAAAATACATATAGTTTAGCTTAGAATAAAATTCTTTAAACTATGGTTTTCTTAAATTAATTTCAAAATAAATGAAATTAATTATGTTGCTAATCAATTTTATTAGGTTAAACTAATTTAATTAACCTAGTATAGTTATTCAAATCAGGCAAATGGGCCTTCACAATTTGGGTAGTTCATGTGAGGGGGTGCTGGGTTCAGTATGTCGTACCCACTACTATGGCTCCCAACTCTCACACAAGGCCCAAAAGAGAGGAATTTAACCTTAAAATGAACATCTGTTATTAATTGAATAGGCCCAAAAACTAAATGGGCCTAAATAAAATCTATCAAAAACTATGATATTTTATTTAGCAACAACAACCTATATGCATCTATAAGAAAATTAAACATATAGGCTCACACAGGCACACATTTGGATGGATCCTATCATGTTGCTAGGTCATACACAGATGAAAGAAGATTGTAAAATTTACCTGTTACAAATTATTTACTTGACCAATGGAACCATGAGTTAAAATCAGATCATTGGATCTCTCAACAAGTTAACCATGGCTATTTGCAATCAAGCAATAATAGGTTTTATAAAACTTACAAACAAGCTAAAACACATACTCCTGCAACAAGGTTAGCTGGATAGTTGGATGTATGATTTATTTAATTTTAAATAATTAAATTTTGAAAAAAATAATTAAATAAAAAAATTTATTTTCGAAAAAATAATAATAATATAATAAAATATATATTTTCAAAATTAATAAAATAATATTTAAAATTAAACCTGCAATTTTGAAACATTAGGTTTCAATAACCCAAATATCATTTCAAAATTTGCTAACTACTTTTAAAAATTAAATGTTATTTTATAAATTAAATATTCAATAAAAATAAAAAAGATAAATAAATATCTTTTTCAGATTTCATGATTTAATTTAAATAAATAAAATAACAAAATTTAAAAATTAGCAAAATATGTTACTTCTATTTAAAATTACATGATTATAATAATCTTATTTTAAATTTAAATAAGGTCAAATATTTTAAAAAAAAATTAATTTAAAAAATATTTAATATCTGACCTTTAAATTTAAAAGATAAGATAAAATAATCAAATTTAAAAATAAGATATAAAATCAAGTAAAAAGATAGATATTTACTTGTTTTCAAATTCAAATTACACTAATATCTAAAATTAAATTTAAAAAAATTCAAATTAATTTATTTCTGATATTAGATTTGAAAGTTGAAAAGTAAAAATCAAAATACAAAACTACACAAAAAATCGGAAGTTAATTCTATGAAATAGCATGAAAAATCGAAGAAAAACGAAAAAATTGCGAGCTGTACGGACAGTATGCAATACTGTCCATGGGCGCGCAAGGGCTGGTCTGACCGTGAAACCTCAGCGCCGGAGGCTGCTAGCAGCCTCTCCGCGCGCGCAGGGAGGTTTTTCAGACACAAAACGTGTCTGTGCGCGTGTTGTCCCAGGGAATCCCCTCTTCCGCGCGCGCGTGGTGCAGTGACACCATCCCGATATTTTCGAAACTTTAAAAAATCATAACTAATTCAAATTAAATTGAAATTGAGTTCTGTAAAAAAGTAAATTGCTTAATTTTTTCCATACTATCTAATAAAAATAATTCCAGAACAGATATTCAATTATTTTTCATGAAAATTCACAAACATCAATCAATCAACAAACAGCACTCAAAACAACATGATACCATCCAAAACATCAAACAAATCGTTTTAAGTCCAAATTTCTTGCAAGAAAATCAATTACCATGGCTCTGAGGCCAGTTATTGGAAATTATTTTACCAGGATCTTAGATCTACTCACAAGTATGTTGATTAACACCCTAAATATGAACTTCTAAAACGATTATGAAATAAACACATATAAAGTATTAGAAACCTTACATTGGGTGCAGCGCAATTAAATGTCTCCTTCCGTTCAGATCTCTAACCCTTGTATCCTTTCTGTCGCAGAGTATTATCAAGATCTGAACCTGGATCTCTTTCTCTCCTTCTTTAGTGCTGAAACTCCTTCTTGTTGAATGTCTTTCTTCACGATCTTCCTCACTATGATTGAGGTATCACTTGCTGTGTGTGGGCACTACTCTAACACTAAGTGATTTCGAAATTTCAAGGAAGAAGAAGAGTATGAAGTGGCGGCTAGGGTTTAGAAAGTGAAGGCTCAGGTTTTTCTCTGAAGGAAAGTGTGAAAGTTAAGTGTAAATTTCCCGAAGCCTTCACTATCTATTTATAGCATTCCACTAGGGTTAAGTTTGAATTATTTGGCATTAAAATAATGAAAATATCAGATGATAAATCCTATAAAAGTGGCCGGCCTAGGCAATATGGATTTGGGCCTCACTTTTTGCAATTTTGTAATTTTATCATTTCTGCATCTGTTTTTCTCAAAAACGCCAATTTTCAAATTCAACCATTTAAATGCCAATTCTAACTATTTAATAACTATAAATAATTATTAAATAATATTATCATTTATCATATTTATTAATTGAACCATACAAAGTATCATAATTAACAAATATGCCCCTAAAACTCTTTCTTTACAATTTTGCCCTTACTTAGTGAAAAATTCACAAATAGACATAGTCTAAATTGAGAATTATAATTGATTAATCAAAGCCAATTATATGAGTCTTACAAGCAATATTATCTCAACTAGTGGGGGGACCATGGGTCTATATAACCGAGCTTCCAATAAGCAGATCAAGAATTTATAACCTAAATTCACTGACTTATTAATTCTTCGTTGAATCCACGCATAGAACTTAGAATTGCACTCTCAGTATATAGAATGCTCTATATGTTCCACCATATAGACACATCATTAGTTATCCATTGTTATAATCCTAATTTGATCAATGATCCTCTATATGAATGATCTACACTGTAAAGGGATTAGATTACCGTTACACCCTACAATGTATTTTATCCTTAAAACACTTAACCTCGTATAAATGATATTTCAGCTTATGTGAAATGAGTACTCCACCATTTATTTTCGTTTGGTCAAGCTCGAAGGAGATCATCCTTTACTTATTATTCGCCAGATAGAAGCTATAGATTCCATGTTTATGTTAGCGCTCCCGCTCAATTGCACTACCGTGTTCCCAAAATGTACGTATCACCCTGACCTAAAAGTAGGCTTAACTAACAAATCAAAGAACACGAATAACACTCTTGAGATTGAACCTAATCATATAAGGATTAAGATCATTTGATCTAGGATCAACAGGTGATATTGAATTGAATAGATATTACGGTAAATTCTAATATATCTAATCAAAGTTCAATATCGGTCCCTTCCGATGTATACTCCATGCACCCAACCTGAGCTTTACTTTAACCAATGCTCTAGAAAGAACATAGCATTTCTCCAAATGTAAGTAAACTCTGTTGTAGATTATCATATCAGTAAAATCCTGTGTCTGATAAATCTAGGAAACTTTATTCACATAGTCATGTTTACTTTCCAAAGTGCTGACAACACAATAAACAGGATCAAGTATGTGAAAAGGGTTTCAGGTGAATTTATAAATCAAATAGACAAGCAATTGATAACATGAACCAAAACATACACAAATGAATGAAAAATACTTCTGTTTCTTTATTGATGTTGAATAAAATGGATTACATTGAAATGGAGTTTTATTTAGGGCATAAAACCCAACATCATCTTCAATGAGGAAGAATTTCCATACGAACACTTATTTTGTGTTTCCTTTTCCAGTGTCACATCTCCTCCTCAAATAGTTGACTTGAATGCCTTCCAAGTTCTAACATCAAGACATGTTCAAGCACCACCACTTGATCCTCCAAACTCTCTCAGTCCATCCCCTCCCCCACCTCACTCCCCAAATGTGTCTATCCCACACTCAGTCTCAACCAGTAGTACTTATTCCTCTTCGTTTGCACAAAATAACAATGTCTCTTCCAACACCAATTCCAGTACCATACCTGCTCAAAATAACAATCAACATCCCATGGACCCAAACTTGGTATCTTCAAACCCAAAACCTTTACTGCTTATACTAATCAAGATCAAGAACCTACAACACTTAAGGATGCTCTTGCCAATCCTAAATGAAATGTTGTAATGGATCATGAAGTTCTTGCATTAAAGAAAAAGAAAACATGGACATTGGTTCCTAGAATAAGTGACATGGTTGTGGTACAGAACAAGTGGGTGTACAGAATAAAATAAATGTAGATGGCTATGTAGAGAGTTTTATGGAAAGGTTGGTTGCCAAAGGGTTTCAACATACACCAGGCATTGATTTCCTTGAAACTTGCAACCCTGTTGTCAAGGCTTGTACAATAAGAATCATGTTCGCTATGTTTGTCACCCATGGTTGAGGAATTCAACAAATCCCACATCAATAACTTCAAGAGGATATTTGTGTACATGGCCCAACCACAAGGATTTGTTAACACTGAACATCGAAATCATGTTTGTAAATTGCACAAACAAATCTATGATTTAAAACAAGCCCCAAGAGCTTGGTTTGACACTCTCAAAGGCACATTAGTTTAGTGGGATACAAAAATAGCAAAGCTGATACAAGCATGTACTTTAATAACATCAATGTAAAGTTAACACTAATTCTAGTCTATGTTGATGATATGGTCATCACAGGAGCTGATTCATCTCACATTCAACATTTAATTATTGATCTTCAAAAAGCCTTTGCTATTAAAGTTCTTGGACATGTTCAGTATTTCCTTGGCTTTCAGGTTAAAAGAATAGCTTCTGCTCTTCACTTAACGCAACAAAAATACATCAGAGATCTTTTATCCAGAACTCGGCTCCTTGATTCAAAACCACAATCAATCCCAATGTGCTCCACAACCAAACTCATTGCTAAATCAGGTGTTCCTATACAAAATCCAACCATGTACAGAAGTGTTATAGGGGCTCTGTAGTGTTGGGTTTTGTGCCCTAAATAAAATCCATTACAATCTGATAGTTATCAATTTAAGAGTTTTGAAGTGATTATGTTAACATGTATTTTACATGCTTATGGTTTAATATACATATTTAATATATGCACAAAATCAGTTAAGTCCAGAACATATATTTATTCACAATTACAGTATTGTCAACACAGTTGAATGTGATTGTGACTATATGATTCAAAAGACTAAGTCCATGTTTCATCAGTGTTTTGGATTTACACTGATGTGATAATTAGCGATGAAGTATACTTACACTTATAGTAAGTGTTATGTTCTTTCCAGGACATTAGTAAAGTATACTAGTTTCGAATGTATGGAGTATGCATTGGATGGGACCGATATTGAACTTGGTCAAGATATTATAAACTTACTGTTGTATCTTTCCAAGTCAATATCAGTAGTTGATCTTAGATTAAAAGAATCTAAATCCTGATATGCTTAGGCTCAATCTCAGGAGTGTTATTCATGTTCTTTAATTTATTAGTTAAGCCTACTTTTGGGTCAGGGTGATACGTATATTTTGGAAACATGATAGCATGACTGAGTGGGAGCGCTGAATATAAATATGGAATCTATAGCTTCTACTGGTATATAGAAGTCAAGTGATGATTCCCTTCGAGCTTAGTTAAATAGAAGTAAATGGATGAGCCCTTGTTTCAGTGACTATATATTAGATCACTAAAATATCATTTACAGGTAACTAAGTGTTTTAAGGGGCCAAATACATTGAGGGGTGGGAACGGTAAATTTATCCCATCTCGATGTAAATCATCTATATAGAGGATCTTTGATCACATTAAGATTATAACAATGGTTAAATGAGATAGCATATCTATATCGTGGAACATATAGAATGCTCTATATAAGTCTGAGAGTGCAATTCCAAGTTCTAAGAGTGGATTCAACAAGGAATTAATAAGTTAGGGATTTACTTGGTAAATTCGGTTCAACTTATTTGAAGCTCAGCAATATAGATCCATGGTCCCCATTCTAGTTGAGACCATACTGTTTGTAAGACTCAATAATTGATTTATGATTAATCAATTATAATTCTAAAAGTTAGACTATGTCTAATTTGTGAATTTTCACTAAGCAGGGATGAAATTGTAAAGAAAAGAGATTCTAGGTTTATTTTTTAATTAAGAGACTCTATATGTCCAAATTAATAATTATATTAAATGAAAATATTATTTAATAATCTATTTTAGTTATTAAATAATTAGTTTTGGCATTTAAATGGTTAGAATTGGAAAATTGGCATTTTTGGGAAAATAGAAATAAAATTGTGGAAACTGCAAAATCCAAGTGAGGCCCATCACACCTTTGGCCGGCCACTTTCTTGTGTTTCCCAATTATTATTTTCAATTTTTTTAATTGCCAAACAATTACTAACCTAAACCTAGCAGCTATCTATTAAAGGAAAGTGGTGGATCACACCAAATAAGGCAGTTAATCAATTACTCAGTAATTGAGGAAACTGTTTATTTTGGAAAGTTGAGCTTCCCTTTTCTCTATATATAGCTGCCCTTTTCTCTTCCTCTTGAACACACGATCAACACAATACACAAGAGAAAGAGAAAATTTCAAATTCTCTAGTGAGAGAGTAGTGCCCACACACAGCAAACAGTACGTCAATCATAGATTGGAAGACTGTGAAGGATCACATCCAACTGAAGGACATTCGGGCTCAGATCTTGATTATACTCTGCAACAGAAAGGAATCAAGGGTTAGAGATCTGAGTGGAAGGAGACATATTATTCCGCTGCCATCAATGTAAGGTTTTCTTAACTTTATATGTGTTTTCTTTTTATCGTTTTAGAAGTTCATATTTAGGTTGTTAATCAACATACTTGTGAGTAGACCTAAGATCCTGGTAAAATAAATTCCAACATGTAGTACTTAACAATGACAAGGCCTGATATAGCCTTTGCTATAAATAGGCCGAGCAAAGGCTATATCAGGCCTTGTCATTGTTAAGTACTACAGAGCACCTATAACACTTATGTACATGGTTGGATTCTGTATAGGTGCTCTGTAGTACCTAACAATGACATTGGTTCCAAGTTCTATCGTGGTTCAATGAGGAATTAATAAGTTGAGAATTTACTTGGTGAATTCTAGATCCACTTATTGAAAGCTCAGTTATATAAGCCCATGGGCCCCTCACTAGTTGAGATAATACTGCTTGCAGACTCAGTCAATTGATTTTAATTAACCAATTATAATTCTAAAATTAGACTATGTCTTATTTATGAATTTTCACTAACAAGGGCTTAATTGTGAAGAAAAGAGGTTTTGGGGTCAATTTGTTAATTAAGAAGCTTTGTATGGTCTAATTAATAAATTACATAAATGGTAATTTTATTTAGTAATTAATTATAATTATTAAATAAATAGTTTTGGCATTTATAAGGTTGAATTAGAAAATATGGTATTATTGAAAAAAAGAATAAGTGGTTGAAATAAAGTGACAAAATTGTAACTAGAGATTGGCTCACTTATTGCGTACGACCAAGTGTATTTTATTGCCTAATATTTTATTCTTTCTTAATCCATATAATTCAACCCTAAGCCCTAGTTGAAACACTATAAAAGGAACATGATACTCTCACTCATCCAATAAATGTCAACTTGACTATTCAACCAAACCTAGATGAGATTGTTCTTCACCATATTCGAAAGCCTTAGTGATGAGTGACGTGCCCACACTTAGCAAGTCAAGTACTCAATCATAGTGAATAACACGGTGGTAACCAAACCCGAAGGAGAGAAAGAGATCCAAGTTTAGATCTTGATAATGCTCTGCTACATAAAGGAATCAAGGGCTAGAGATCTTGAACGGAAGGAGTCATTATATTCTATTGCAATCAATATAAGGTTTTCTGAAACCCTTATGTGTTTATTTCATTATTTTAGAGAATTCATATTTAGGATGTTAATGCAACATACTTGTTAGTAAATCTAGATCCTGGTAAAATATTCCCAACAGGTCTGCCCACAAGATCGTGCTAAGGTATCTTGCTGTTACTTTGGATGCTAGTCTCCTCTTCAAACCAGCCAACTTATTTGATATCCAAGGTTTTACTGATGCAGACTGGGTTGGATGTCATGATGACAAGAAATCAACTTCTGGATATTGCATCTTTCTGGGAGGAAATTTAATCAGTTGGTGCTCTAAAAAGTAAACTGTTGTTGCTCGATCCAGTATCGAATTAGAATACCAAGCATTGGCTTTGGCCACCTGTGAACTCATTTGGATCCAGTCTATTCTCACTGAATTAGGCATAACACTCTCCCAGTGTCCAATCTTGTGGTGTGACAATCTACGGGCAGTGTCTTTAGCCTCCAATTAATCTAGTATTCCATGCTCGCACGAAGCACATAGAAGTTGACATTTTTGTTCGAGACAGAGTCATTGCTCAACAATTTGATGTTTGTTATGTTGCCTCAGAATATCAACTTGCAGACCTTTTCACAAAGCCACTCCCAACTACAACTTTCAGTTCCTTTACGATAAGTTAACACTTGGTTTAGACCAATGTTACTTGAGGGGGGATATATTAGATTAACTGAATAGGAAAGTTAGTTACATGTTAGTTAATGGTCAGTTTTGTTTGTTAAGGTCAGTTATACTGAATTGTTGAGCTATAACTATACTTGATTAATATAAATATAGCGGCTGAGCTAACCGAGATGGTTGAGCTTCATTTTCCATTCATTTATCTTCTTCATCTTTCTCCTTCCTCTGTTCCTTTTTTCTTTCTCTTTATTTTGAACATAATTCTGTAATTTAGAGTTCTCACAATTTAAAATTGATTTAATAATAATAATAATTATCACATAAATACTGTTTTACTAAGAATATATATATTGGGTAAATACCATTTTGGACCTTGTGTTTTGCAAAAGTTACCGATTGGACCCTCTATTTTGTTAAATGACAAAATAACCCTGTATTTTCTAAAGTGGTAAAAACAGGACCCTGAGCTTAATTTTTGACAACTTGTTTTTAATATAACCAACTTGAAGACAATTCCTAACACGAACAGATACAGAAAATATAAATAGTTTTGTCATAACACCTTTAAATCATATTATTATTAAATTTTATTTTGACAAAAAATCAATTCAGGGTCTTATTTGTACCATTCTGGAAAATACAAAGATCCATTTTGTCATTTGACAAAACAGAAAGCCCAATTAATAACTTTTACAAAGTACAGGATTAAAAATGATGATATTTACCCGAATATATATATATATATATATTTATATACTTTTAACTATGTTGTGTATTATACTAATATAATTCAGTCCATTCCATGACAAATACTCAAGTTCATCTAACTAATCCTGCATAAAAATTACATAACTCATTAGGACTGTAACACTTTAACTAGCATAGGCGTATTACGTGATTTTTAAACATGCTGTGCAGCTCGTTGCTAATCAACGAGGTTTATGGAAAACGTGATTAATTAAAATTTTTACTTTTTAATTAAACTTGTAAAATATTTATACAAAAGACTCGGGATCCCGATTACAAAATCATTTACAAAAGTTTACTGTTTATACAAAATACTTGTCGCCTAGCGACTAATTACAAAAATAGCCTCGCTGTCCCGATGATCATACGCTCCAGGCCTAACCGCCCCGACATGTACAATCTTCATAGGCTCGTTCACGGTCCATCAGCTCTAGCCTTGCCTTTACCTACACATAAACATAGCACTGTGAGTCGACAGACTCAGTAAGAAAAGCATAATAATACTCATACATAAATCCCGGTCATGATCAGACGCCCATACCCCTGACCATAACCCTAACTGCCGTGTCCAACACGATACTGAGTCCCCCTAACTGCCGTGTCCAACACGGTGCTGAGTTCTGAACGTTCATAGGGATGGTACTATTGAAAGGTAACAGCCTGATCGGTCGAACCGGTCATACTCCGGCTGCTGGTCATACTCCAGCCTGTACCGACGTGTTACAGTATGAGCCTGATCGGTCGAACCGGTCATACTCCGCCGTCTCTGGTCAAACTCCGGCTCCGTACCGACGTGATACGTCAAATAGTACGGAACCACCAACCTAAGTATCAGCCTGATCGGTCGAACCGGTCATACTCCGCCTCTTGGTCATACTCCGGCTCGTACCGACGTGATACGGTGTCGGCCTAATCGGTCGAACCTGGTCATACTCCGCCGCTCGGTCATACTCCACTCGTACCGACGTGACACAGTTGGATGGTTCGAAGCCAACATACATATCTACTGTAATCTAACAGGCTTCCTACATGCACGCTAAACATGTAATCTACATATGCATATCGTTATACTAATCTTACTCCGGATTCGAATTCGGGTGTGCGGTCAACTGACCGGAACTATCTCGCGCGGCGGACATGTGCTCCTAAACCATAAAAATCACAACACTATAAGTGATACGCTAAATCACTTCCCGGGGACTTAAACTAGGAACTAAAAGTTACCCTATCGATAAAAAGCATGGCAATACCCCAAATAACATAAAAACGGGGAAAACAAGGGTTTCTGATATTTCTCCAACCGGTAGACCGGTTGCCCAACCGGAATTCCGGTTCTGGGAATTTTCGAAGCCCATCCAGAATTCCGGATGCACAACCGGAATTCCGGTTCCTCGCAGGCAGAACTTCAAAAATTCATATTTCAACCAAATCAACTCCAAACAAACTCAAACCTTCCAGACCTGTTCTAAACATCCTATAGAACAATTCTAAAGCATCAAACTCACCCAGATTCCACAGAAACAAAAAGTGTCATTAAAGCCCAAGCTTTGAGTTTCAAAACTCAAACTTGGTTAAAATCAACTAACATGCATCCAAATCAGATTAAACCTACTTAATCATGCATATAAAAGCTTCTGAAAACACAAGAATTCGACCTCAACAAACACAGCAACAAAACTCATAATTTCTTGTTGAAAACTCAAGCTTTTGCATAGAAAAACCTTAGCTTTACTCAACCTAACTATCATGCTTCACAACAGCTCAAAATAACTCAAATAAACAAGCTTTAAACCTCTGAAAATATCAACAACAACCAGCAACAACAATAACCTAAAACTAAGCATGCAACACATCATTTTCATCAAAATTCAACAAGAAAATTTAAAAGAGAAGCTAGAGGAAACATACCAACAACAAGAGGTCAAAATCAATGCAAAAATCAGCTTGAAATCCAAGAGGAAATCCTCTTTTCTTGCTGCTCAAGGGGCCGAAAAAAAGAGAGTGTTTTTTGAGAAATTTGTAATTTTTTTCTAACTTTAAACAAATGAGAAACATGCAATAAACACATCCCTTATTTCAGCCAACAATTAATTAAAAACACATAATAAACTTATTTTCTAAGTCCACTATAGGACAAAATATCATTGGGGCAAAAAGACCATTTTGCCCCTCCACCTTAAAATCACATAAATAACACTAAAGGGGTATTTTTGGGAAATTTTAAATTCCCGGCCATTCCCGACATTCCCAATGTCTAATAAACCGTCCCAAACTACTAACATACTAAGTTGTGATTTTACTGAGCTAAACACCGAGTTCCAAAATACCGGGCACCGGAAATGCAAAATTATGAAAAACTACTAAATGACATAAAAATGCATCTCTGAATTCAATAATAACAGTATAAATAATTATTTAAATAGCTATAAATAATTTCATAATTAAACATGATTAACTGCTAATTTCCAAATTAAACTAAGCGGTCTTTACAAGGACTATATATATTCTATAAAAAATATTTTGAGGCACAAAGGAACCCTAAAATGCTTTAGTTAAAAATCCTGTCGGACTCTGAGCTTGCAAAGGTCACCAATCATAGTTGGAATCCAACAGTTTTGGCTCCTGAAGTGACTTTAAACCACATGTTTTTTTAAGATCATATACTATATATTAATTATATATACACAAAAGCACCTCAATTTTTGTTCGAAAGAAAAAGCATCTCCCATTATATTAATTATTGTTACGATATAATTATCATACTCAAATGAACTTTGATGGAGCTGAGAATGTAATTTTATAAACATTAATTCTTTAAGGGACAAAATTTGAAGCAATGGGGTTCTCTGTCCTCATTGTGGACACACGAACTTAAAATTTGTTTGCCATTTTTATTTCTTTTTATGCTTTTTTGTTGTTTTTTTTTTTTTATTTCTCTTCATGGGTTTCCCACAACATTATATGTCTTTTATTTTTGATCCAATGTCTGCCTCACAATGTGATCCTCCATATCTATATGTCTCAATTTATTGGAGGAACAATATATATCTCTATATATCTATATATAATTCCCTTTTTAATTTACAAAAACGAGAATTGATGTACTCATGATATTATTTATTACTTGAATTATATATATGTAAAAAGACTGCAGCTAATTATAGAAGTATGTACAATGGTAAAATTTAATATTGTATATAATATATTTATATATGCTAGCTTATTTTATATATTGAAATAAATAATATCCTAATATTATGATCTAACTACATATTAATAATCAGGTGCAAAATTAGATTAGATGTTTTTAAGGTTATTTTGGTTGTTTAGTGATGTAATAATTAACTGGGGATATAAGGTTGTTACTTTTCTGATAAAGATCACTTTTCATTCCCTTATGTCTTATATTATATATGTTGATCGATAATAATCGCTTTAATAATGCATTAATTATGTGTGATTAGATTAATTCTTTTTGCTAATAATGATGTTGGTCAATTGATTAATCACATACTATTCTTAAATATAAATCTAATTAGTACTTTTCTTTAATTATAATTATATGTCTTATCTTATCTTCACTAAACTTTTTAATGAAAGAGCTAGATCTTTTTTTTTTCCTTTTAATTCATGGTATCTTTTTTGGGTGGCAGAATAAACATATCCATTAATTCATTATGTTGAGGAGGTTAAGACTTCTTTGTATTAACCAATGAGGAAAACTTTTTAAGGCTTTTTCAAAAATAGTTTTTGTGTTATTGACAAAACATATCCATGTGGACATGTCCATAAAACGCATTAATTAAAATAAGTACAGAATTAATATACAGTATTAATCTTTATGAACTTATCATAATTATTTTGGATTGATGGGATTGCAGTCTTTGAGTTTCGTCGAGTCATTTCTTCTTTTTGCAAAATTTAATGCATGGCATATTTCTCTTATTTATTATTAAAGCAAATACTGAAAATCCAACTTAGATGTTAGATAAGGCAAGAACATCAACTTATAGCCTTTAATTTGATTTTCATATTTTTTTTCGTCTTCACTTTCCTATCCCACAAAAACCATAAAAAGATGTTCCCCACTACCCCAGAAATAAAGATTACAAGATTAGATAAGATAGTTTTCATGTCTAGATCTACATAACTCTAGTAATAATTAAGACTAAGTTTTGATTTGATAGTTGTGTACAAAAAAATAATAATAAATAAAAATGGTAAGCTAGTCTTTCCTTTCTTTTTAGTTTGTATAAGAAAAATGTAAAAAGAAACCGGTGCCCCTAAATATGGTGGATAGTGCTATAAATATATGTCTTTTTATAAATACGAGTCATGTCGTGTTAATTTTTTTAAACAATACGAGCTGTGTCGTGTTGTGTTATAAAAAATACAGATTGTATTGTGTCATGCCATAAAAAAATACAGGTTATATAAAAATACAGGTTGGTCGAGTCGTATCGTATCGTGTCGTGTTCGGATTCGTATCGTATTTTACTCCGGCCGAGTTAGGTTATTTTCTTGTATGGGCTCAAATTTATAATCTAGTTTTTAGCATTTTATTTTGGGAAATTTACATGGTATACTAATTTTTGCTATTTTTTTACAAAAATACTGTCAGGCGGTATTTTTTACTTTTTTACTGTATTTTTTTTATAAGTTTCATACTGTAGTATACTGTGTTAAGTTTTCACTGGTGTTGTACTGGTGTTTTTTTAGTTGTTCTACTGTTGTTTTGAGTTGTTCTGTTCTTTGTTCTACTAGTGTTTTATAAAAACACAGTATTTTTGAAAACTTTTTCGTGTGACAGTATTTTTGTAAAAAATAACCTAAATTCTAATATTTTTTGTAAGTTTCCCTTTATTCTTACAATTGATAAAATATTATTACTAAAGTTATATATTTTTCTATAGCTTTATTTATTTTTGTATAAATTTTTAACAATTTTCCACATAAAATTGTATAAAACATTCATTAGAATTGTTAAAATTTGAAAATTCACTAATTATTATTATTATTAAATATAAGATTTTTAATAAGTTGTACTTTTAGAATAGATTATTCGTACTTACGTATCATGTTTTTCGGGCTTCTCGTATCATATTGTGCTTAAGTTAATATTTTTCTGCCATGTCATGCTTAAGTCTTATTATTCGTATTTTGTCGTGCCAACAGGCCCGGCCCTGGGCATAGGCGGGCTAGGCCTGTGCCTAGGGCCCACCCAGCCCAGGAGCCCAAAATTTTTTTTCCTCTTTTAAAATTATACATTTTTTTTTACCGATTTTGAAAAATACCACATTTTTCTAACATAAGGGCCCAATTTTTTTTTTCCCTATGGCCCACTTTGTTTCAGGGTCGGCCCTGCGTGCCAATTTATAGCATCGTGTCTTGTCTTGCCCAAGCTCATATTTTTTCGTGCATGATCGTGCTCGTGCCACCCAGGCTCGTGACGCTTCAAAAAATCCGACTCATATTTACAACACTATTAGGAGAGGGAGAATTCAAACTTGGACCTCCTCTTTGTGAGGAGATGTGTGAAACTACTAGACTATACCTATGACCAAAAATTGTACATCAATATTGGTGTATTAGATTCCACATGATTTAATTTAATAACTATTATAAAGAGAAATGCTAAAATACACTAGTGTCTAGCACCCTCCTAGGTATCATGTCGCTATTGGTGCAATTAATTAAGTATCAAGCTTAATATAATTCAATTTAATAACTTTTAGGAAATATCGCTAACTAATCGCAAGACGCCACTTATAGGTGGTGCTAGGCAACACTGACGACTATTATAAAATATCACTAATCATTATAAAATAGTATTGTTATTTGGCACCTTAAGGTGCCCAACACCACACTAATATGACGCCCTATGATTGGTTAGTGGTTTCCTATAGAGCATTGTTATTAGGCATTAGTAGTACACAATACATTCTATAGGTGGTGTCTTACGATTGGCTAGCGATATTCTCTAAAAGCTATTTTCTTAAATTATATGGGACTCGATACTTAATTACACTAATAGCAGTATAAAATCAAGGAAGGTGCTAGGCACTAGTGGTGCCTTTTACTATTTCTCTTTCCCATATCATTTATTAAATTAAAATATGTATGACTTGATATTAAAATATCACTACAAAAACTACTACTTTTAGTGATAACCTTTTAGTCACAACATAATTTTTTTATGACTAAATGTAAAAGTCACAACAAAAAGTTACTTGTGACCAAAACATAGTATTTAGTTACATGTTGTCACTAATTAGTTTTAGTCACAACAAATATTGTGACTAAAAACACATTTAGCCACAATAAATTGTAATTTTTGTGATTAATTAATACTTTTAACCACAGACCTTTTAATCACAATACAATAATGATAATTTATAAATAGCCACAACTTTTTTATCTTTAGTCACAAATTTTGTTGTGACTAAAAATAAAATTTTTTGTAGTGTATACTAATAACAGTATGTTGAGTCTTGTGGTGCTTGACACATTAAGGTCTCCCTTAGCATTATACTTTATAAAGCACAATCTCATAGCTACCTAAGACAAGAGCATAATGGGGATGTTGTAAAGATTGATGAGATGAATATATTTTTGGCATCTCTATTGATGAATGCTTATCATTAGAGTAAAAAAAATGCTAAGAAAGAATATCACATCTTTTTTATCCTTTTTTTTTTATATATATATTTTATTTCTTTATTTATTTATTTCGCTTCAAAATATTAATTTACATCCTACAAGCATCTTCAATTTGAAGATCTATATTTCTCCAACTATACAATGAATTACAAAAACTCTATTATGTTCTCTACTAAGACGATGTTTCCCATAAATTTACAATGTTGAGAACCATTTAGTATCTATTGAATTGACATTTTTAGGCCAATTAAATGCATGTAATTCTTCTCTTCACTTCTTTTTGGTTAATCGAACTACATGATCCTCTTTTTGTTTTGCTGAATTTCATAGTATGTCATTTCGGGACCTCCAAAGTTGATATACAAGAGCAGCAGTTGCAGCAGCCAGTACTGCCTTCTTGAATCCGCTAAGCTTTGCATGTTCGATCCATCTCAGCATCCTGCATAATGATGTCGATTCTGCTCTCTAGCCAAGCTATTCTTTTAGATGTGTTAAGCATTGCATAGAAAAAGTGCAAAAAAGAAATTAACTATTTTAATATATTAAATAATAATATAAATTATTTTAATAATTTTTAGAGGTGCTTACTATTAGAATATTTTAAAACAAAAAGTGTCAAAAATAATATGTAAGTTAGATAATATAAAATATTATATTTTTAAGTGATGTGAAGGTTCTTGACACTCTTAAAGAATATTAGCAGTGAAGTTCTTCATATAACTATAGTGAGAAGATTAAAAGAAATGCTAAAGGGTACTCATGGTGTCTAGCAATGTAACACCCTAACTAACTTAGGCGTATTACGTGATTTTTAAACGTACTGTGCAGCTCGTTGCTAATCAACGAGGTTTATGGAAAAACGTGATTAATTAAAATTTTGCTTTTTAAATAAACTTATAAAACATTATTACAAAAGACTCGGGATCCCGATAATAAAATCATTTACAAAAGATTTAACTGTTTAACTGTTACATAAAATAAAAGTCGTCTAACGACCAGTTACAAAAAATCAGCCTCGCTGTCCCGATGATCGTACGCTCCAGGCCTAACCGCCCCGACATGTACAATCTTCAAAAGCTCGCTCACGGTCCATCAGCTATAGCCTTGCCTTTACCTACACATCAACGTAGAACTGTGAGTCGACAGACTCAGCAAGAAAAGCATAATAATACTCATACATAAAACTAACTGCCGTGTCCAACACGATACTGAGTCCCGCTACTGCCATGTCCAACATGGTACTGAGCCACTACTGCCATGTCCAACATGGTACTGAGTTCTGAACGTTCATAGGGACGGTACTATTGACACGTAACAACCCGGATCGGCCGAACCGGTCATACTCCGCCGCCGGTCATACTCCGGCTCGTACCGACGTGTTACTATATCCTCCGATCGGTCGAACCGGTCATACTCCGCCGCTGGTCATACTCCGGCTGTACCGACGGGATACGTCAATAGCACGGAACCACCAACCAAGTGTCGACTGATCGGTCAAACCGGTCATACTCCGCCGTCGGTCATACTCCAGCCTGTACCGACGTGAAAGGGTTGGATGGTTCGAAGCCAACATACAACTAATGTAATCTAATAGGCTTCCTACATGCTCGCTAAACATGTAATCTACATATGCATACTCGTTATACTAATCTTACGGATTCCGAATTCGGTGTGCGTCAACCCGACCGGAATCGAAGCCGAGCGGCGGACATCGGCTCCTAAACCATAAAAATCACAACGCTATAAGTGACACGCTAAATCACTTCCCGGGGACTAAAACTAGGAACTTAAAGTTTCCCTATCGATAAAAAGCATGGCAATACCCCCTAAAACATAAAAACGAGGAAAACACGGGTTCTGAAAAATTCCCCAACCCGTCCTACGGTTGCCCAACCGAATTCCGGTTCGGGAAATTCAGGACCCTCATCCGGAATTCCGGATGCACAACCGGAATTCCGGTTCCTCGCAGGCAGCAACATCAAATTCTCATAACTTGCACAATTCAACCCCAAATCACCTCAAACTTTCCAGACCTGTTCTATACCTTCCCTAGAACATATCCAAGGCATCAAAACCACCCAGAAACCTCAAACATGAAAAATGCCATTGGAGCTCAAGCTTTGAGTTCTAAACTCAAACTTGAGCAAAACCACCTAATCATGCATTTCACTAGCTTAATTCTACTTAATCAAGCTTATCTAAGCCTCTGAAAACAATTAACAACAACAACAATAACTCAGAAACAGATTCACTATATTTTCTTCCAAAAATCACATTTTTGCATAGAAAATTCAAAGCTTTGAACAACCTAACTAACATGCTTCAAAACAGCTCAATTAACATCAATTAAACATGATTTAAACCTCAGAAATCAACAATCAAACACAGCAATAACAACAGCCACAAAAGCATGCATTTTACTCAACTTTTCACCATTTTTTTCAAGAAAACAAAGGAGGAAAATTAAGAAACACCTACCACAAACAAGAGTTCCAAAGTGATGATGAATCTAGCTTGAATTTTGATGAAAAACCCAGCCTTTGAACCACATGCACCCAGCCGAAAATGAGAAGGAAAAGAGAGAGGTTTGAAAGCTTTTCTTTGAAAAAATTTCTAACTTTTCTAACTTATGATTTTTTTTTGTAAAATGACAAATGAATAATGACACCTAGCATAAACCCATTTCAGCCAATTAACATTAAAATAAATATTATTTTCCATTTCATAAATTCACAAAAGACAAAACACTAATGGGGCAAAAAGACCATTTTGCCCCTCCACCATAAAATCACATAAACCATACTAAAGGGTATTTTTGGGAAATTCTAAATTCCCGGCCATTCCCGACATTCCCAATGTCTAAAACCCGTCCCCAAACTACTAGCATACTAAGTTGTGATTTCTACTGAGCCAAACGCCGAGTTCCAAAATACCGGGCACCGGAATTACGAAATAGGCAAGCTACTGAATAACATAAATAACAGTATAATAAATTATTTAAATAGCTATAAATAATTCCATAATTAATCATAAACAACTGCTAATTTCCAAATTAACTAAGCGGGCTTTACAAGCAAGGTGTAATATTTTTATTATTGCAATTTAATATTGGTAACCACTTATTTTAATTTAATAAAAATTAGAGAACCACTAATCAATTATGAGACGCCGTATTATAAAGGTGTTAGGCACCTAATAGCATCTCTAATGGTAGCATTTTGGAGAATGCTTAATGAGGTGGAAAGCTTAAGTGGCAAAATATAAGGATGTTATACTATTGGAGATAAAATAGCATTGATGGTATGTTTTTTTTAAAAAAAAAAATAAAAAATTAAAGGTGTAATATATATATACAATAGTTTAATAAAAAAAATTATATATAATAATATGTGTGATAATAATTATAATATTTTTGAAAGGTGTTATATATTCTACTGGAGTGTTTTTAGAAGTAATGGTGTCAAAAATAAGAAAGATAAAATTAAATATTATGGTGCCGTTTGGTAACACTTTTTTAATCAGTTTTCTGTTTTTAAAATTGAAAAAGTGAAAATATTTTTCAAAAACATGTTCTATAAAACTGTTTTTACTTTTCAATTTTTTCATTGAGAATCAAAATTTTAAAAACAAAAAAAAAATCACTTTCCATATTTTTTAAACAGTTTTTTTTTCTTAATCAATATCTTGGACTTCGATCAGACTTGGACCCAAATCCCCCCACGGCCCTGGCGCTGAACCCGACCTCTGACTTGAACCCAAATCCGACCTCGGACCTAGACCCGACGTAAATAAAATCAAAAAATAAAAATGAAAATAAATTTTACAGAACACACTTTTGTTTTCTGTTTTTAAAATTGAAAAACAAAAGTGGTTACAGAACGCATTTTTCTTTTTTAAAAGCAAAATTTTTAAAAATAAAAGTTTTACTTTTATTTTGTGATTAAAAAATTAGAAAACAAAAGTGTTACCAAACGATACCTATATTTTTAAATAATGTGGAGATATTTAACACTTTAAAGAATAAGAAAATACATTTCTATGTATCAATATCGTTATTAGTTTAATTAAATATCTCTCGTATAGTTTAATATAATAATTTTTAAAAAATATTTTAGCAAATTGTAAATAACATATTTAGAGGTGTTAAATATTATTGGTTTTCTATATTGCTTTGTATCAATGCTGGAAGATATATTAAAGAAGGAAAATCAATTATTATTGTTCTTCTTTCTAGGAAAAACTTAACTAGTGGTAGGTCATAATAAATAGTGAGACTCTAGGGTTATGTGTTTCCATTGATTAAGCTCTGTATATATTAGGAGAGATCCCATTTTCCAATATACATATATAGCTAGCTAGATTTGACTAACTCTTGTTAGTAGACCACATTTATGTTATCTCATATTTGATCGATAAGAAAACTATTGTAGCTAATTTTATGAAAATGTGTATTTATTTAAGACATTAAATAAAGAGAAGAAATTAATAATGATTATTTGGTAGTGTGCTTCTAAAGCGCATGCTATTTATATAGTAGGGCTTTTGGTTTTGGTTTTTTTTAATTTTTGTTTTGGTATTTCATGTTTGTAGGGTATTGTTTTGTGGGTAAACCATAGTTGTCAGAGAAAAGTTAAGTGGAATCGACTCATTTGTCTCTCATCTTTATCTAAACTCAGATGAAAAAGTTGACTGTGGCAATCATTATGCCTCTAATTAGCAGCATCTCCATGTGAATAACCATTATTTTATATATCTTTTTCAACCACTTATTAATCATATACATTTAGTATGTATAGAAGATCAACACTAATCCTTCTCTACTCCATTGTTGCCATCTTTTGAAATGGTGATATATAACATGCATTTCTAGATGTGAGCTTAATTAATTATGACATTATTATATTTTTGTGTGAAAACCATGGTTTTAAAATAATTATCAAAGGCCCCTAACAGGCAAAAAAGAAATTGCTGTGAAAGGGATCAATTATCTAAGAGCACTCCAATAGCTCTTTTAAAATAAACATTTAAAGAATAATATAATGGAACAAAAATAACTAACTTTTAACAAATAATATAAATTTCTTCTCTCTATTTTAAAGCATCTCTATTTTTTCTAAATGCTTCTCTATATGTAGTGAAATACTATTTATCCTTTAAATATATTTTAATAATATTTTAAATATATTTTATTTTATTTTTATTAATATATATTATACATATATTAAAATATATATTACGTAGAAATATACTTTAGTATGAGAAAATAACTATTGAAAGTTTTTTTTTTTTTTTCCGCCAAGACTCGTTGGCCTTCTTTAGGTTCAAGTGCAGTTTGATTGGGATTATATTTTCTACTGCATTTAATTTATGTTATTGAGATTAGTCTTATCTCTTTGACATACTTTTTACTGTTTTACTCTTGTCTCTGTGATATAATTTTGAGTATTTTAGTCTTGTCTGTGTCATGACATAGTTTTAAGTATTTTTTAGTCTTGTCTATGTAACATAATTTTGTTTCGTTATTAATTTTTCTTTGTTCTTCAATAGCTCACCATTAGAGCAACTCCATCCATAAACACTATAATTGTGTTGGTTTACCACAAAAGTAAATTTAGCATTATATTAATATATTTCTATTCCAATCATCGATACTAAAAGTTACACAAAATTATTTTGTTAATTAAATATAATATTTTTGTATTATATTATTAAAAATGGTAATAAATATATATATTTGAAAGCTATATTAATATATGTGAAAGAAAAAAGTAATTAATAAATAAAAATTAAGTTTTAGTGTAATCTATAGTGCTTCACCGAATTTGATGGAGTTTTAGAGTTAGGTTGGAATGCATTTAGTGCAAAATCTTCACAAATTTAACGTTTTAGAGTCCCACAGCTTACATTGATGTTAGTAGTTGGGAATAATAAGTCTATTGCAACGGAAGGGATTGTTAGTAGTGCAGTTACGTACTTTACACAATAGTTGAGTGCTCAAGCTATAAGATTGAACCTACTGCAATTTATTTCTACTGATGTATCTTTTGAGCGGTAGATGAAACATAATATAGATAGTCTTAAGGATAACTGTGATGCTGAAATCTTCTTCATCTGATTTTATTTTAATTTTTTTGTCAAACGATCTAGGAATTAGACGAATTATTATTTGGTTTGTTTTTCTAACTCTAATCCTGATCGTGTCTCTAACGGGGGAGATGTCCCAATCGGATTGAAGATTATTATTTAAGTATATTGCTATTAATAAAATTCCACGATTTATTCAAATGTATATATTATTATCTAAGGTTGGCAAAGAAGTGTTGTTGAAGACTGTGGGTCAGGCTCTTCCTACTTATGCGATGTTTGTCCTTTTATTGTCGGTTGATATTGGTGACAAGTTGGAATGTATATGATGAGAAAATATTGGTAGAAATTTGATACTTCTAAGAAGCATGGAGTTAGCTGGATGAGTTGGAAGAAGTCGTGTGCTCATAAGTTGTATGGTGGATTAGGTTGTCAGCATTTGCGGGAGTTTAATCTCTGTATGTTGGGGAAGTAAGCTGGGAGGTTAGTCTCAAACGAGTCTTCACTGGTTCGGCGTGAGTATAAAGCCCATTAGTATCCTCGTAGCTCTTATCTCTTTGCATCTTTGGGAGATAATCTAAGTTTTATTTAGAGCAGTATGTTAGAAGTTTAATCTCTAGTATAAAGAGGAGCTCGATGCTCTGTTGGGGTTAAGGCTGTTGTTAATATTCTTCATGATCCTTGGCTATATATGGACATTGAGAATCCGTATGTGACTTCCTAATTGATTGATTTGGATATTTTTACCGTCTAATCTTATGGTTGTTAGTAGTAAGGAATGGAATCTGGATCTAATTAATAATATTTTTGAGTTTAGGGATCGGGAGTTGATCTTGAGTATTTAATTGGATTCTTCTGCTCAAGATGATGGTTGGTTTTGGCATCATGTTATTACTGGCTTGTATAGGGTCAAACAAGCCTCAGTCTCTAACAATCTCATGTGTTAGTGGTGGCTAATGTAGATTTTGATGCGGGGAAGATTACGCGGAACTTACATATTCTCCCTAAAGTGGGTCATTTTATTTGGAGGGCTCTTATTGGTTGTTTAGCTATAGTATAGCCGACGTTTGAAAATCGTTGGTGATTCTATTTCAAAAGTGCGAAGTTTCAATTTAGTAAGTGTTTTAAACCATTGCCTATACTCAAGGGCTATTTAAAACCGATGGGAATTCTCAACTGTAGGCATCGATTTTAAATATTCACTTATTTTATTAGTGACGGTTTTTAAAAAAAATGATTTTCTAACTAATGGGGGTAGTGTTTTAGGTAGTAGTATTGTGACAGTCAGTAGTCCCGTGATCCGTAAGGGGAAATACCGGGTAAGTTGTGCAATCCCACATCGCCTGGGGAAGGTCAAGTGGGATGATTGTGAGACTGTGTAGGTATGGGACTATATAGTTGAAGAGGGCTTAAATGGATTGATTGGTACTATCTATATCAACAAGGTGCATCTTGTTTTTCGGTAGCCCATCACAAAAAAAAAAAAAAAAAAAAAAAAACTCTACAATTAAGCGTGCTTGATCTGAGATAATTTCATGCTGGAAACACTCGTGTTGGTATGTAGGGTCAGTCATCACTCCATGAAGCAGCCAGAGTAACGTACTCGTGTATAAGAGCCATCATCCGTGGGTGTAAGGGCCCAATGGAGGCTTGAAGCGGGGGGCGTTAATTACAAGTATATGGTGGCTTGGGCAATTCGGAAGGCTCAGAATGATATGGTTTGGAATGATAAGATTTCTTCGGTAGCATAGGTTATTTTATCAGCTAGAGCGGTGCTTAATCAATGGCAAAGTGCTAAACTAAGGAAGATGTAGTCATTTTTATGTCTGATGGTGTGAATAATGTCTAGAGCATTGGACTAAACCAGATTTGAATATGATTATAAGATAATTAATGTTAATGGAACAATCTTTACGTCACAAGGTCTTTTCAGAGCAAGTGGGGTAGCTCAAGTTGATATGGTCGCTTGGTGAAATTTTTCTTTATTAGTCATGTTGTCGTGTTCAAGCTGATATGGCAGAAATAGTTGGAATTAAAGAATCTTTAAGTTAAATTAAGCATAAAAATTGGCAACATGTTATTATTAAAAGTGATTACTTAGTTATTGTGCAAGCAATTCATAGGACATTGCATATGTCATTTTTGTTTGGTTCCTTAATTAATGATTGTAGAATTCGTTTAGCTTCTTTAAATTTTATTAAAATTGTTAAAGGTTCCGTGAATAAGATTGAACATTATATTACTCGTCACCATTATTTATACACATTGTGTTTTCATTGACATTGGAATGACAAACTTGATTGATTAATAGAATTCATCCTATTAATTAAAACATATATATGTGTATAATATTGTGTATAAATTTATATCAATCATCGTCTGTCTAAGAAGGCTATAAATCCGCGGGAAGATATGCGTTGAAAAAGAAAAAATTAAATGCCAGGTTTATTTTGAATTTTAAATATATATATCTACACATAATACATATAATATATGCAAAAATAAAATCAATACCGACAACAGTTATTAAAATGTGTGCAGGTTATAGTATAAGTAATAAAAGTGCATCTTCCGCGAAAAAAAAGTCCTAAAAAACAAAATAACGAAATCGAAAGCCTCTGTTTTTCGTTTCATAATTTTTACTTTTAGTAAAATTTTGCTTCACAACATAATTCGACTCATAAATTATAAAACTACTGAACATCCCAAAAAAAACATATCTTTGCTATATCCTAAGCTTCAAAATATTAATTTCTCTTTTCTAACAATACTCCTTTTTTTCAAAACTTTGTTATATATATAATAATAATAATAACTAGCTCTCATTATACGCACAACTTATTAGTTGTAGCCTTAGCCTTACACTAATAAGTAAACCTTGCTTATTTAATTTGGTTATCAAATCAAGGTATATATTAAGACATAGATCAATTGACAAACTAATTCAAACATAAATGTTAAAGGTCATAATTATATGGTGTTGTCGTTACTGACCTAATGTAATATTGAGGTCTTACTTATTTTATTTCAATAATAATAATTAAATTAATTAACATTTGAAATAATAATATTATTATTTGAATTAGAAACATTTAATTGATGATGAAGTGAGAAAATATAAATAGATGATGAGAAGAGAAGAGGCCAGCTTGCAAGGTGTGTAAGACTGATAATTACCAAGGTTTAATGACTGACCTCACTCACACAGTATTGGAAAACACACTATGTCAGTAGTCATAATAAACATGGACATTTCCATGCCCTCTTCTTATAATTTTTTTTTATTAAAAAAAAAAGAAGTCTCCTCTCAAGTCTATAGTTTTTTTTGTTCACCATTAACAAAGCACTTCACTAATTATTGCGAACCCAAATCCCAATGCCTATCTTTCCCCGCCAACAAGCTCAAACCTGCTTCCTCGCGATTTTGACTGCTCTTTTCATATCACCATACTAGGCGCTCCTCCGGAGTCTCCCTCTTCAAATTACCAAATTAACCCTCCTTTTTCTTCTATTATATTTTAATTTTTTATTTAAGTAATTTACAATATAAATATTCAAATTTAATTTTCAGTTACAATAATATTTAATTTATATTTTTTAAACTCTTCTATAACTGCATGACCATCAAATATTAAGTTATTTTTTTTGTTAGTATATTTAAATTAATTTTTTTTTAAATTTAATGACTTGGACCAATTAAGAATTGTCACGTGACAATTTACTTAATACTTAACAGCTAAGATCTATAAAAATTCTAAAATTATAAATTAGATAATATTATCGTCAAAAATTAAACTTAGATATTTATTTATAAAATTAAACTTAATATTTATACCGCAAATTACTCTTCTTATTAATACTTAATAAGACACTTCTTAAACTAATTAAAATGAAGCATGTATTCCTTGGGTTTCAGGAATTAAAACAACTTTATTTAATTTGTTAATTATTTTTAATTTAAATAATTTAAAGTATAAATAATTAATTTTAATTCCAAATTACAAATAAATATTTAAATTATATTTTTAACGGTAATAATACTTAATTTATATTTTTAGAACTAATTGTTAAATGTGAAATAAATTGTTACGTAATAATTTCTGATTGGTCTAAATAATAAATTTTTATTTTTTTAAAAAAAATTAATTTAAATATACTTATAAAAAAAATAACACGTGAATAATGACATCACATGTATACTTACAGAATTCAAGAATATAACTTAAATATTACTACGGCAAAAAATTAAATTTAAATATTTATTTACAACTATAAATTCAACTTAAATATATACAAATAATATTTTACTTTCCATTCATTTTCATATCTTAAAGTTTTATTATAAGAACGAGAAAAACGACAAAAGACGCCTATTTGGGGGCGAAAAATCTCATTATCTAGTGAAATAATTTTTTTTTTTATTTTATTTTTTTTTTTTTGAGGAAAGTGAAATAATTACTACTATTGTTAATGATAGAAAGTATAAAGTTACTTTTTCCAAACAAAAAAAAAAAGTAGAAAGTGACATTAACGAGAAAGAAATAAAAACAAAAGCTCTCGTTATACTGAGTTAAAAAGATTAGTTCCCTTTACACTGATGACTTCTAACTAGTTCAGTACATCTTGTAATTAATCTTACCATCACTAAACAAACTTATCTTCTAAAATAAACAAAAAAAAAAATTACAGTTAAAGCCCTTCAGCTTCTACCTCCTACCATTAATATAATAATAATAATAATAAAATATATAGGAGATTAATTTTTAACCGTTTTATCCTTGGACATTTACCATCGTAACAGAATTAACCACCACAAACGCACGTGGCTAATAGTAGGAGTAGTCACGTGAGGCTGGCTTGTTGTAACCGAAATGCCGTACTTTCGTGGTCATGGAGGCAGAACCAGACCTCACCGAAAAAACTCCATCCCAGATCTCGGTGAAAGCTCGAACAATGATTCCATGGTGGGAAGGAGCATTAAGCTGTAGAAAACAGTTAAGAAGCTCACGGAGATCGTCTTTAGAGTAAATCTCATTCTCCAGTATCATCTGAAGCATCGATTGCCGGAAATCCAAGTACGGGTCGTCGGAATCTTTTTCCACGGCCACGCCTTCGCCGCCGACTCGACCGAAACCCTTAACGGTCGTTCTCGGAGAGCTTTTGTTGTCGTCGGAGGAGAAAAAGGTGGAAGAAGTTGTGGTGGTGGTAGTGGTGGTGTCTTCTTCTTCTTCTTCTTCGATGTCGTTGAGTTTCTTCGTTAGAGAATATGAGCTTGAGTATTGTCGTTTGGGCTTACGATGGGCTTTGATTTTGGGCTTGGATTTTGGGTGAAATAAGAGGGAGAGTTTGGGCCGGGTGCAGCTGCAACCGAGGTCGACTGAAACTGTGTTCAGGAGGAGCTTCTTCCTTGTTGTACTACTACTACTAGCCATTTTAGAGAGAGAAAGAGAGAGAGTGAAAAATTGAGAGTCAGATATGTATATATTTATAGATATAGAAATATGTGTATATATAGAGAGAGAAAGAGAGATAGGGGTAGGGTGGGTTTGACTAAAATGGGTTTAGGGGAAGGTTCTTATATATAGTCTAAAAAAAGTACAGGCTAACCAGGGGTACCCTCTATGCTAAAATGACTAACCTGTGAGCATTTCCTAAAACGGCAGTATGATCATGGCCGCGTAATCATACAACCACGTGGTCTCTTACGCTGGGCCCTACCTGTGACCCGTGATTATAAAGGTAAAATGCAAAAAGGGTTTTCTGTGTAATTTAGAAAATAAATGGTTTAATTAATTAAATAAATTTTTGGTTACTATATAGTATATAGTTGGAAATTGGGTACGTGAAGAATGATCTTGGGATCAGTAAAAAAGAAAAAAACTGTGTTGATCAGTTTTTCTTTGTTTTTGATTTTGATTCGGAAGGTTTCAGATCTATAATTTAGTAATATGTGATGGTTATCTTATGGCCTTTTATTATACGTAACTGACAATATAAAAATTTAGTCACACTTGTCAATTGAATAATATATTTTCTGAAAAATGAATAGATCAGCTGCACCGTACACTTATGTACAAAATAAAATTCTTTCTAATATACATTTTAGGGTTTTTTGGTACAGAAAATTACGGAGATTTGCATGTAAATAATTGTGAAAAATCGTGTTTTTATAAATACTAATAATTATATTAAATTTCAGTAAAAATACAACTGTAACAATAAATTGTAATTTTGTTACTATAGAACATAAATTTACAGAATCAAAAATAAATTGTACAGAATTTAAAAACTTGACACCAGAGAATTGTACGTGGTACCAGTTTTCTTTCAAACACTACTAGTCTACAGGGCCACGCCCAGAGAATGAAATTAATTAGTAAAGTATCAAAGATTACAAAAGCAATTGACTTAAACAAATTCAAACTCCCTCTAGTGATTTGTCGCGACCCTTTTGTAATCTACCTTGCTAATCTGATCTCTGAAACACATCAAGTAGTGAACTCCCTTCATCTATTGATGTGTGCTTACTTCCTCCCAAAGTAAATGAGACTTGGAAAAATCTTCTCCCGAAGATCCACACTTGTTCAAAGCTTGTCTTCAACCAATTTTATGAATAGTATGAGATCATATTAAGCAAACCAAAACTTGGTTGAACACTCTAGGTTTTTACAAATAAAACACTCTTCTCACAAAGAAAGATATTAAAATATGAGACTAGAAGAGATAAAATCGTTTTGCTGCTCTCTATGTCCTATTTGTTGGGTGTACAACCAAAGTCTCACATTGGCTAGAAATAGAAAGGATCTTGAGTATATAAGGATGAACACTATCTCCAAAGGAATGAGGCCTTTTGGGAAGGTGCCCAAAACAAATTCGTGAGAGCTTAGGCCCAAAGCGGACAATATCATACTAATGGAGATATAGATGGTATTTGACGGTCCTTACAAGTGGTATCAGATCCAAGTTCCAAAAATTAGCCATGTGAATGTATCCTCATATTTGCCAAAAACAAAGGATGTGAAGCTTGTTGTGATAGTCGACAAAGGTTCATATCTGGTTCGAAGGGATTTCGAATGTGTTGGAATCGAGGAATTTAGGTATTTGAAGGGATTTTGAATTTAGCTGGTGAAGGAATTCATCTAGCTTACTCAAGGAGATCTTGAGTGTTGGAATTGAGGGATTCGGGTTTAGATCTATAGGCAAGATGGTCCTTTGTTTGAGGAGAGGATTGTTGGGTGTACAACCAAAGTCCCACATTGGCTAGAAATGGAAAGGATCTTGGGTATATAAGGATGAACACTATCTCCATTGGAATGAGGCCTTTTGGGAAGGTGCCCAAAACAAATCCTTGAGGGCTTAGGCCTAAAGCAGACAATATCATACCAATAGAAAAATAGATGGTGTCCAACGGTCCTTACACTATTTATAGAACATACCAAACCTAAAGACAGCCACAAAAATGATTAGATGTACAAAACTATGTGTAAGTTAATGATTGGAGTTCATATTATGTATATGTATGAAAATGATTTGGGATTAACCCTATTTTTGAAATCCCGAGAATGTATGACTAGGATTATCAGTGCTTACTCAGGAATACTCGGAGATTTGGAATCTCAGTGAGTTAGCACATAGAGATAATAATATCACAAAATAAATAATAAAAAAAAAAAGTTAAACCAGATTCCTCTGAGTGAAATATGCAATTCTTACCTTGTTTAAAGGGAATGGAAAGCTATTCGCATCCATGCTATCTTTCCTATTTTAGATAAGGAATCCCTGTCTTACTCACGATGCCTGTCCCTGCAGGTTAAGTTTCTATCTCATTAATAAAAAGAAATTTACTAATATTTTAAATAAAAATTAGAACACAACTATAGTCTAAAATTAATCAAATCATATTACATTTACTTCATAATCCAAATAAAACTCAATTATATAGAAAATTCATGAGAAAATTACCATCACTACTCAAATTAATTTATAATGTGCCAATTGTAGAATAATATCATGTATATATATTTATTCAAGAATTTTTTAAAAAATAGACATCACTTTGCTCAACTACTATTTTATTTTTGGAAATAGTGATAATAAACATTATAATTATAGTAAGTATTTAGCTAGTTGTCAAAAAATTCTGAATTATTTTTGGTATGGAGTATAAGATTTCAATTAATTAGTTGTACATGAGTCTTTTTTATTATATACACAGGTAATTAACTATTTTAAATTTTATTTTTAAAATTTACACCACTAAAATGTCTCTCACAACCACAATATACACATATACATATAAAATTGTTATAATTTCTCCAAAATGTGGAAAGCAAAAACATATAAAGTCCTTATACATTTATATAAATATATGTATATATTATTATAAATTCAAACAAAAACATACAAACATTGAAGTGGGGTTTTGATGGTCAAAATTTGAAGAGTAATGAGTGGAAGTAAGAAAGGAAGAGCCACACCCACGCTTGCTCCTCTGGCAGAGGAAAACCATACTTGAGTCTTGAACCACCTCAAACCCAAAACTCACAACAAAGATCTTCAACATTTCTTTTTACTATTTTTAAGGAAAATATCACAACCACCAAACACCAAGAGCAAAGCATTCTAATCTTCAACATTTCTTAAACCTTCCATTTTCTCTCTCTCAATTATTTTCTTTTATAGTATTCGTTGCCTTTTGCTATACAAACAACTACTAATACCTTCAATATTAATACTTGTTGTCTTGATGTGCAGCGTTCTCTTATTAAAAAACAAACTTAATTAATAAATCTAATAAAAGTAAATAAAAACAATTCACCATATGATATGATGTGTATTATGGAACAAACAAGAAAGCACTTGCAACTATATACCATCATCCATTGGAACACTCCAATCACGGGCTACTTCGTCCTCAAATTTTCCTTTCATTTTTATTACTTGGTATACAAATATCAACATAATTTGTAGGTATGGTATCACGAGACACAACTTATCTTTTTCCAAACTTGTCTTCTTTTTCTTTATTTTTTCACCAGAAGTTTCATATATCTAACAATAACAAATACAATGTTTATAGCATACCATCATCTTAATTATGGTAATTATACTAACTCAACAAGGTACACCAAATAAAAATAAAATAAAAACACTGAATTTTTTACTAATTTGACACCATAATTAGTGTCATATCTAAAATAGTGACTAGTGTGTTGAACTGTCTTAGTGAGTTGAGCTTGAAATTTGGTTTTTGATTAAATTGGCCACATGCTGAGCAACCCAAGTTGAGCCAACCTCAGTGCAAGAGAAAGCATGAGTGTGGCCCTCTCTTTCAAGTGATAGAGAAATATCTGGGACCTGCCTGGAGATCTGTGTGGCATAGACAAAGTACCAGAAAAGCATAAACAATTAGTTGAAAAGTACAAAATGCCAAAAGCAAAAGTGGAGTTATAAAGAGGAAAACAAAAAAGGTTTGAAGGAAAACGAATAACTTCACCAACTATGAGCATTTAAAATGAGCCCTCTCTATTCTTCTTCCAAATGCTTGCCAACCCTTGTTAGTTGTTGTATAATCACCTCCAGCTTATTATGCATTAACAAAATCTACTCTAGGAACTTAAAATGAAAACTCAGCAGGCTTGAATTTCAATAACAAAGGGTGGACCGAGCATTTCGTGTCTATAGGAGACAACCCGCATCATGCAATGGTTGAGTTTGGAAGATTGTTCATGGAATAACTATTTCTATATATAGCATCTATAGCACATTCCCACTCTAAGATTATCTTATTTGAGAAGAAAGTAATGGACTTGATTCTCTATTAGTGTTTCTAATACGGCAGGAATAGCAGTCAGACCATTTGGCTGATCAGATTATGGTCTATGAAGATAGAGCCATATTGATATGCAGAATCATGAATGGTCATGATAGTCAACAACCTCCTATAAAGCTCTGAATTACCATTTTAATTTAACAAATGAAAGGAAGGTTATTAGGAATAACTGGCTACAAGAGATAATTACTTTAGATTGAACTATGTAATCGTTTAATAGAAAAGAAACCGAAATCTTTGATAATAGATTGGCCTTTAATTTAAGGTGTCTGAGACAAACTCCTTGTATAATCTAATCAGTTGTCAATGCCGAACAGTAAAATGTATTCATCTTCAGAAATTTCAGATAAGAAAAAAGAAATTTCATGTTCGGAGGGCCATAATTGAGCATGAATTTTATGATATATCATCTATCTAAAGTTTTGCAAGTGGTGATTTGAGTAATGAAATACCATCACTTACCTCTTCATACATTTGCAGTGGTCCCCAGTGATCGTCAATGCCAAACAAAAACGCAATTCTATGGTGTTTCTCTCTCATAAATGTCCAATCTGGAGTTTCTGAAAGCTAGCATAGGATGCCAATAGCCAGAAATTGACACTTCAATTTAATATTCCTATCAAACATATCTTACTAGAAACAGACAAGGATAGCTATTATTGTGAAGTTGACAGAAAGCAGAACAAAGAGTTGAACAATTTAGTCTATACATAGATCTTCTTAACATACATGTCAAATATAATGAGAGGTCTATACAATAAACTTGACTATGTGATAACCAAATATTATTGATCTCATAAAAATAGATTACCTTCTTGAATTCGGTCATTGCCATAAAGAGAACATTCCGCATTGTATGGAACTGCAAATTTCCAACATAAAACTTTCTAATCACATGCATACACAGACTATAAGAACCTTCATTATAAATTGTGGAAAGTCCACAAATAATGACCAATTTATATTAGAAAAAGTTAGAAATAAAGAAGATTCAATATTCTTGCCTTTGTCAAGTGAGAGCAAGTAACCTCAACTGCAGTACTAGACCATGATTTCCCAACAGATTTACTAACAATTAACCTTAAAGCCCAGCTTGGTAAGAATCCTAATGAAGCTACAATGGAACTGAGGACCACACTTACAACGGGGGACCTGAAACACATTCTTTCACGCTGTTAATCGCTTTGATGCTATAATATGGAATGTCAAACTAAAGAAGAAACCCCACAGAAGCAATGTGCAATTTGTAATAGGACGAAAAAATATTTTTACACCGAAATCACTCAATATGTCATTATTCTATCATCCAATGGAGCTGTTTGTATATGAACAAATGACAAGACTGATAACTAGTCACAGCAAAGTACAAAAAAGTTACTGCAGTGCACATGAAGTTGACTAGATTCCTTTTAACACATATTCATAGGAGAGAATAAAGTAACAAGAAAAGATATACACAGCAATCTTGCCGATGATAGACTGTTTCTGGGATTGTAGATCTAAAGCCAAAAATGGATACAGTCCGATGCAGTATAACACCTACAATGCTCAAAGAGGTGTCGAAGAGGTTACTTTCTAGAAGAAAAATATGATCAGCAACATGAACACACTAAATGAAATGAACAAGCAATCATTACCTGCTCTTGATTTCTTTTAAACATTTCAATACACATGTATGCACCGATTGAGTGCCCAACCTGCAAAGTAATAAATAGATAACAACAGCTTATATTCTTATATTGAGAGACGATCTTATTACAACTAGCAACACTGTCAGGTAAGAGAAACAAAACAAGGGAAAACACACTGTAAAGATTAGAAAAAGGAAAGAACTTTCCTCTCTTACTAATGGAAATAATATTAGCAAACATCATGCAATGTTTATTATAAGAACCTATTTTAGGATTCTTTATGAGAATCAAACTTTCATCCATAAACCTAATATGAAACTGAATTACTAATGCTGTTTAAACTATGTCCTCCAAAAAAACAGCTTATGAGCATTCAACAACACTTATAAACAACAAACAAACAACAAGATGACTATATTCTTACCAGTATTATAGGAACTTGTTTATTTTGTAACTCATGTTTGATGAAGTCTATCTGCAAAAGCATGAATTTAGATGGAGATTTGAAGGCCAGGAATTTGCTCAGAACAGATAAAGGGTCATGCAGAATGTTGTCACCTTATGATCAATTTGTTCTTGCAATGAGAACAACCTTCCACGTTCCGAATCCTGACAAAAAGAAAATTTGACATAAAAATATAAACAAGTTGTGCTGCACTTGAAGCTTTCTTCAGATCAGTCATAAAATTGGAATTAAATTTTTTAATTTCTATGGATTAACAAATTATTTTCCAGACAGCATCATCTTCACTATTGTAGTTTACAAAAGGCCAAACCAGTAAACATGTAACATACATGGTAGTACAATACAATGATATAAGGAGAAACTAGCAAATATAGTACCTTTTTGGTATGAGATATATGCCCAACAGCTGATCAAACACAGTAAAATGCAACAGATTAATAAAATAGCGATCCAAGCTCACAAATCATTCAGCTATGAATCTAAAAACAAATACAAGAAAAAATCAAATAAGAAATGTTGTAAGTCTTTCATTTCTTACCTGTCACGGACACACTTCCTCCAAGCCACTCATAAAGTGATTCAACAAATTCTTTATAAAATAGAACAGCACCTTCAAATAACCAAATATCCCAAATAAATAAATGAAATAATGAAATCATTTTGACTAAAATTTTACAGCCAAGCACCAGTACCCAATACTCAAATTAAATAAACATACCTGGATTTCCAGGGATCACTAGAGCATGAAATACTGGCTTCTCAGCAATAATCTCCAATATTTCAGTATCGTAACTAAAACAAAATAAATTAGTTACCAAATTAGAACAGAACTAAAAGAAATTAAAAAGTAAAAGGAACCCATGTACCTTGACACATTGCATAATCGAAAATTAGCAAGCTTTTTAGTTTTAGACTGCAGAACTTGGCGACCCATTTCGCTCACCACACAATATGATCTACTTTTCGACCTTGAAGATAAAATAAAGAACTGGGTATTATTCTAAACCGTGGGAATACAAGAATTATATTTAGAGAACTAACAACTTAATCATGGTGGTCAATAAACATTAATGTTTGAAGTAATTTTACCTGAAATGGCAGAAATGGAGAGAGAGCCTAATGGGTCTGGCAAGTGAAGAAATAATGTGATTGTGAAGTAGCATTTGTCTTTATTAATTTGTACTAATTTTATAAATTTCCATATTTATTAAAAGCATAATTATGGTGATTTGTTTTTGGTAAAACACCCCTTATCTGAATTCTGAGTAACGTTCGTTGAAACATGGGAGTCCTGGTAGTTAGGAATTGCTTAGTTTTTTTGGTCGAGCAAGAACTGTGCCTTTGTTTTTCTTTCCTTCTATTTCTTCTTCATAAATGGGCCTCAGCTTTTAAGCATATGGGCTTATCCAGTGAGTGAATGGGCCTGAAATGAGACTTAATACTTTTGAAGTTATCCCAATAAGCTTTCCTTACAAAATAATTGAAAAATAGCATTTTCTTTTATTTTGTTCTTTTAACAATACAACATTGTTAATAAAAATTAGGATTAATTGCGGAAAAACCTCTAATAGTTTTACTTTGCTTGCAATTAATCTTCAAAATTTAAATTTTGGCGGTAAAATCCCCAAAACTACAATACCGTTACTAATTTATAACTTCCATCCAAATTTAGTTGTTAACTGTCAGGTTGGATTGTCCACGTGGATACAGTATACAAGTGGTACAATTTTATTGGTCCATGTAAATAATTATATTAAAATAAATTAAAATAAAAAATAAAAAAAGATTATTTTTTATTTCAACCATATCATATTTTCTGAAAAAAAAAATACTTTTTTCTTTAATATTTTTCTTTTATTCTTCTTCTTTAGTCTATACACTGTCACCACCACCACCATCCATAGTCACCGTAAACACCACCACCCACCACTACCGAAACCACCATCATCCGTAGCCACCGTAAACACCACCACCCACCACTACCGAAACCACAACCATCCATAACCACCGTAAACACCACCATCCACTACTACCGAAACTACCACCACAACCTATTTTTTAAATCCATATCACACAAAAATATTAAACAACACTCAACCAAATTTAAATAAATCCAAATCCAACAAACAAATAAACACACAAATATATAAACAAAATCTCAGTCCCAAAACTCAAATCTGAAAACCCTAAATTTATTTCCTCCACAACCATTATCTTTTCTCATATATCAAAACAAATGACACAATAATACCCAAATAAGAATATCTACACACAAATATATCAAGAAAATTGCAAAAAACAATTATGAAAAACCTTAGATCTAGAGATATATATATATGCAGAGAGAGAGAGATGAGACCATGACAAATAGAGAGAGACAGACAGACAGACAAGGGATGCGACAAATGCCAAAAGTTCTCACATATACCTCGTGTACCACCAACCAAGCTAAGGATGATGACCTCGCCATACCCATTTGTGATATGGGAAATTGACCTGATTGGGGCTTTACCCACAGGACGAGGTGGACCAAAGTATGCAGTTGTGGCAATTGACTTCTTCACAAAATGAACAGAAGTCGAACCTCTGGTTTCCATCACATGCAAGAAGGTTCTTGATTTTGTCATCAAGAACATCATATGTAGGTTTGGAATTCCAATCAAGATAATATATGATAATGGAACTCAGTTTGATGGAAAACTATTCACTGATTCTGTGAAAGGAATAAAATAATTAAGAGCTTCTCGCTCGTATTGAGGCCTCAAGTAAATGGGCAAGTAGAAGCTATTAATAAAACCTTGAAGGATACTATTAAGAAGAAGTTAGATGCTGCCAAAGGAAGATGGGTTGTCGAGCTACCACAAGTGCTCTAGGCCCACAAAACTACAGAAAAAACAACAACAGGACACACTCCATTTTCATTAGCATTTGGCTCAGAAGTAATGTTACCTATAGAGGTTAACATTGCGACCCATAAGCGTGAACTCTACAATCAAGAGCAAAACCAAAAACTTCTAAATATGTCTTCGGATCTTCTTGAAGAAAAATACAATGAGTCACAAATAACTAATGTTACTTATCAATATCGTATCACGAGGTACTTTAACCACAGAGTTCGAAAGAGGTTGTTTAAAGTAGGAGATTTGGTGTTGAGACGTGTATTTACAAACATGTAAGATCTAACAGTTGGAGTGTTCGATCAACCCGAACTGGGAAGGCCCGTACATCATTGAAGCTGTAATTAGAACCGGGGTTTATAAATTAACTTGGCTTAATGGCTCGCTAATAAAGAATCCCTAGAATAGCGAACATTTACCACCTTATTACCAGTAGTTTATTATGTAAATGTTGTATTAATTTTTGTACTGATCTATTATTGATCTGAATAAAAGTTGAATTTTTCAAGTTATTATAAAGTTTTATTTTCTTTAAAATTACTTGGGATCATATATGTGTGTAATAACTAGATTTCACTTAGAAATGAGAGAGTCAAGGAAGAAATTAAGAATAAAAAAATTATTTTATTTATTTTATAACTAATTTATTTTTTTTTATAATTTTTAAATAGTTATAGTAGGTGTATTAATATAAACGTGTCACGTGTACAATAGTGTACATAAATGCAGTTCATGTTAGCAGTTAATTATATTAAATGGATGACACATTAAATTTGCAAACGGTTTAATGATTTGGCAGATTTAAAGATATTTGATAAATTTATTAATATTTATAGGTGAGTAATGGGAGTGGAGTTGTAGGACTAGGAAGACTAGTTTTAATACTTAAATTGTGAGGTTTGAAGGAGGGTTAGTTAGTTATACTTGTAGCGTGGGACCTGGTTAGGCATACCACATCATGGAGGGACATTTTCAAGGTATTTGGTTATTAAGGATTTTTAAATTATTAAAACATAGGTTATATATTGTATAATATCATAGCTTATATTGTATAATATATAATACAAACACCAATTTATTTAATTTTTGGTTAGACTAGTAAAACAGGTCAAATAAGATAACACGACTCGAAATTTGCAAGACAATTAATCGGTTTGAATTTGTCTTTAATAAATTTAAATTGTGTTCGAATTGACATAGTTAATAAAAAAATTAATTTATTAATATTTTATTTAAAGTTATTTTTGTATTTTAACATACGTTTTAAATATGTTACAAATATGTCTTTAATATGATTTGACATATTTAAACAAAAATATATATATAAAGAAGTTATATGTGTTGTGTTGTATTGTACGTAAAACTATTAATAATATTTAGATTTTATTTATTTGACATAATTATTAAACTGATCGTATTCAAATTTATTGTATACTTGTAATACATAAATCTTCATACAATATGAATATGACCCACGAAATACACCCTATTTTATTTTTCAGTCAAGACCAATTTATTTATTTATTTTAAATGTTGTAAAAACTAAAAAGAAAAACGACAAAGAAATAAGTTAAGGAAAATGCGGTATTTATTAGTTGTATCATGGATGTCCAACAGTTCTAATAATTGACGGATTCAATGACAAATAATAATTAAATGAACATTAATTAATTATTTAATTATCAATGCTCTTTAACATATTTTATAAAACTATGTCAATAATACCCCTCAATTGTATTTAAACATTTTTAATAAAGTTATATCTATATGTATATGCTGCTCGTTAAAAGAGACACATATTAATTATAAACTATGAATAATATAAAGAAAAAGATAAGTTTTTGCCTTAGAATTTTACTTTTCCGTTGACTCCTTTATTAATTATTCCCAAATTATCTGGATGATTCAAAAAATTTCAATTTTATTATTTTTATTGGAATGGAATTGTATACTCTTTTAAGGACTATTTCAAATAAGATGGTAATTAACAAAATTTGACTAAGTCTATACGTATTTTATTAGTATTGTTATAATCTTTTTTTCTAACCATGCCCTCTGATCTCTCTTTTTTTCCTTAGAGAAAGACAACACATGAAAATAATTTCAACTTTTTTCCAGAATAAATAACAAAAACCAACCACGTTCTATAATTAAAATTGACTCACGAGTCATGATGATCCATCATCACACCACTCATCTTTTATAAACTCGTGATGCTGTACTTTTAAGTCATTTTACTTAGTTTTTTTTCTTGGGGGACTTGTAAAAACTTAACCAGCAGCAAATATTAATAAGAAAAAAAACAAAAAAATCCAAATCTCCATTCGGAAAAATTAAGATAATGTCGAGAACGTGGGTATATATATATCTATATAACTATATTTATATATAAAATGACAAAAATACCCTTGATTGCAGAAAACTTTAACCGCCAAACGGTAAAGGGGTTCGTTTTCTCCTTTGAAGAATCACAAGAAATGCCTCTCTCTCTCTCTTTCTCTCTCTAGACTCAGTGAATTGCGTGCATTTTTATAAAAGAAGCGTCCACTGCAAGAAAACTCAAATCCCTCTCTTTTTTTAATAATATTTATTATAAATATAAATATGGAAGAACAATAGAAAGATTAGTTTTTTAAGAGAATTGATCTCATTTCCTTTCTTCTCATTTTCATTTACAGAATCCAATCCCCTTCTCCCAAACGATTCATACCCATTTCATCTCTCTTCTTCATCTTCATCTTCTTCTTCTTTCCTTTTTGGAAATTTAATAAACAAAAAGTAATAATCTGAGTCTCTGGATTGGATTGGACTGAATCTCGTTACTTCCCGTCTTTACAAAAGGTAAATGCGTTTTTTTTTTTTCCTTTTGGAATGTTAATGCATGTTTTACTGATTCGTTTAATTATTGAAACTAATATTTATGGAAGTTGCAGTGATTATTTCGATTAGTGGTGAATATAGAAAACGAGACATTAAAGAATGTTGGGGGAGTTGATTTCCAGAATCCTTGTGTAAGTTCTTTCAATCTATTCGTGTTTTTCTTTTCTTTCTCTTATGGATAAATCTTGAAACACTTTTTGGATTGGGTTATAGAATGGTTTTTGGGTATGCATACCCTGCGTTTGAGTGTTACAAAGTGGTGGAAAGGAACAGAGCCCAAAATGAAGAACTTCGATTTTGGTGTCAATATTGGTAAGAGCGATTCCCTCATTCTTCAACTGAATTTGGAATTTTACTTTTGTTTTTTTTATTTAATTGTTCTTTATCACTGATTTTCATGGAATTTGTATATGATTCTCTGCATTAACTCCGGGTAATCAGCGATTAATTTTTAAACAAATATAATACATTTTAAAATGAAAATAAAGTAGAGAAACAGCATATGATTTGGTCAAATATTTAGAGGATTTTATATGATTAATTATAAAAAAAATTCGGCATTAGACATGGCATATTCTTAGGAAGTTATCACACATTGGTTATGAAAGTAATTAATTCAAATTTATGGCCGTTGATGATTTGTGAGAGATGATGTAAATTTAATTTTAATTGCTTATGAGTGCAAGCAATTAGATTAAAAGAGGGGGTGTAAGAAAGAATGAATACCAAAGAAAGCTTATTGAAATTGTCTTATTCATGGGTTTAAAGTTTAAGCAACCAGAAATGGGATTTAGGTTTAAGAGGAATGAATGAGAAAGATTTTGGGAATTGCTTTCATGATGGGTGCAAGCAATCTAGAATATAATGTACAGTAATTGATCATAACTCAAATGCTCAATATGTATTTTGATACAGTAACCGGCATAAAATAGTAAAGATCCTTTTTTTTATTTAATTTTATTTTTTTTGGAACCATTGAAAAAACATATGCATAAACAATAGGTGTCTTTATCTATCATGTATCAACAAATGCATTTGTTTAACCTCTTTAACGTATGTTTTAGGTCAGTATGGTCAGACCAAAGAATAACCTTGTTTTGCTAATTTTAACTGAAATTTTTGCAGGATCCTTGTAGCCATTCTATCAGTGCTAGAGAGAGTTGGGGACATATTCATTTCATGGTATTACCTATAAATTTTCGTTCAATAAACTATGCATCTGTAGAATTTATTGGATATCTGATGCTGATGATTTTTTTTTTTAAGGTTGCCCATGTATGGAGAGCTCAAGCTGGCCCTTTTCATCTATCTTTGGTATCCGAAGACCAAGGTAAATTAACAGATTCAATTTAGAGAAGAGCATTAAGATGAGAAATTTTGATGATTTTGATAAATGTATTATAATTTATGTAGGGATCTGATTATGTCTACGATGCCATATTACGGCCTTATGTCACAAAGCATGAAATAGACATTGATCATAAGCTACTGGAGTACAGAGCAAGGGCCTGGGATTTGGCCCTTTTCTACTGGAAAAACTGTACTGAATTGGGCCAGACAGCATTCTTTCAAGTCATACAATACGTTGCTGCTCAGTCGGGAAAGTTTGGCAGCCATAATGGTACTGAGGTAGATTTCTAGTTGTCATTTTCCTTCTTTCTTTTATTCTCAACTAATCTTGTTCATTTTAGGTAAGAATAAGACTAATTCTATATTCTATGGCATAGTACTAGGAGTTGGGAGACCAATACTTACCTGCTCACATCAAAATATCCATTCACGGATTACTTTTGATAGTTTATAGGTTCCCTAGCTAGTTGGACAGAATCACGAGAAGATTCAAGAAACTTCATTTTCTACCTCATTCCATGTAACACAAATTGCTGCCTAGGAAATCTGAGTCTGAAAATAGACATAATAACCGAACCACTAAACGAAGTGATATGACTTTTGCAGAAAAACGATGAACAGAGAAACAGAACAACCAACCATGCCACATCTGATACAATGAAATCTAAGATTGTTCAAGTTCAACCCCACAAAGAAACAGAGTATGTACATATTGTAAAAGAATTCATGGCTGAACCTGTCAAACAAGATGGTGGAGTTGCTCCTACTACTAACTCAGAAGGTGGTCTTTTTAACCAAGCTCGCCAAAGGCTTAGGCGATTCAAACCACTCAGTTAGAATTTGTAACACACAAATACTTGTACAAAAATCAACTAAAAACAAATAGGATAATTGGGTTCAAAACTTCTTACTCATTCAAATGTAGAAATTCATTTCTTTCTTTCTTTTTTTTTTTATTTATTTATTTTTATTCCTGTAATATATGCTGATTTCCATTTTATAAAATCAAAAAAAAAAAAAAAGATGGCTTCTTTTTACTAGTGATTTTCATTACAATTTCTCACCCAAGCAAAGAAAAAACAGAGCATGAAAACGTAATTAGAAATTATAATCACCGTTATCTGGCCGAACGGACTCGAAGGGCAATGAGAATCCGATCAACGGCTCTGATCAAAGTAGGAACTACGACTCGTCTGAAGAAGCCGAGACAAGACGTGACGGGGTTGTGAACGGCGGCGAGCCTGACCCAGATACGGCCGAGGAAGTGTGAGCCGTTGGAGCTGGGAGAAGAAGACATGGGCTGGAGGTAAGCCCAAGCGGCCTGCTTCACGAGCCGGTTGCGGATAGAGATCTCGTAGCCGGAGGAAACTGCCGTCGGCGAGTTGATCCCGACGGCGGAAGGGGAAAAGGGTAAGAGGTCTTTTAATGAAGTGTAAGGTTGGGAAGAAGAAGAAGAAGAAGAGTTCTTGAAAGAGATGAGCTCGAAGTCTAGGGATGGCGGCGGATGAGCCGCGTAACCATTTCGGTTTTGGATTGGGAAGCTTGAGCTGTGGCGAGACTTGGCGGCGGCGGCGGCTGGAAGAGAGAGAGTGGCTGGGATGACTGAAGAAGTGGATATAGAGTTACGGCGGCGGAGATTTGAAGTTGGTGGTGGTAGCTCGGCGGAGTTGGCCATGGCTGTGTGATTAGTTATTTTAATTATATTTAAATTTTCGAGAAGAGAGAAAGAGACGATAACAAAAAGCCAAGAAATTAAGGAAAAAAGAAACTATGATATAACAAAGAATGCTTTTGGTTTTCGTTTGGCTTTCTTATTTTTGGTTTTTGCTTGTTTTTCAATTATTATTATGCCACTTTGTTTTTGGTTGAATGTTGTCTTTATCTCCATATTTTATTTTTTATTTATGTTATATATTGAAAAAGAAAAAGGAAGAAGGCTATAATTCACGTGGATTTCAGATGTACTACATTTCAACGAAAGCTCCTTATTGTTTTATTTATGTAACAGTGTTTTCTATTTTTAATTGACCTATTCAGTATGTTTATTATATATGCATATACTTTTGGATATGTTTTGGTAAATGGGAAAGGGAGAGGAAGAAATGGTACGAGGCAATAGTGGAGAAAATAAATTAATGTAACTTTATTCGCTTTGTCTTGTTGTTTTAGAAGAAAAAGAAATAAAGTGACTGAAATTGCTAAATTAAGTTCTTTAAATTCAGTGCTAACAAATGTTTATTATAAAAGTGTGAGAAGTCTACGTGTTCTGCATTTGAATATTTGGTAAATTAATGTTTATTGTTATATATCTTCAACTCCACAATGTTATATACTATTATTATTTTGAAAGGGATCCACAAAAATTAGATTTTTATTTCATTTTTATATTTATATTAATATAGTACTAAAATATTCCCATGAGTAAATCATAACAATTGCTACTGGGTAAGTTATTTATTAAATTATAGGCAATTACATATTTATTGTAACGAGTTTGTCCATAGTATTTAAAACATTTTGCCTATAATTTAATAAAATGGTAGTTTTGGTGTAAGCCTAATAAAATAAGTTCCAATATTTGTTTTTCCCTTTATCTTGGACTTGGAGTATAATGTGGCCTAACAAAATGACAACACACAAAAATTGTACGACTAGTTCATTCATGGTGTTAGTGTTATTCAATTGTTGCCATTGATTTCAAACAAAGTTAAACAATCGAAAGTAATTAGATAGCAGCCACTTGGATGTTTTGGTTTGAGGGGAAGGTCTATTCCCAATTAATACGAAAGAAGAGAAAGATAAAGACATACATTAAAAGCAAATAGTATTAGTCTCATATTAATAATTCTATATATGTGAGTATATTGATTGTTTGTTTTAAAATAGGTCCATTCTCATTTCTCAGTTTAAATAAAATAAAATAAAAATAGTCAGTTTGAGCGGCTCCTTTGACCCATACAGACAACACTAAACACCCGCTCCAAACTGTAAAAAGTAGTTACTTCACTATATGTCTATGATTTCAATGAGTTTTGGGGGAATATTTGGAATTAGTGGTGTAAGATTCTTATCACTGCAATAATAAAATTTAATTTTATAAACAAGCATATTACATATACCTTAATTTAAAAATAATAATGATATTAATTCATCTAATAAGTATAATTTTTGTAGTGATTTTAAGAAATGATCTTTTCAAAAAATAAAATTTAAGATTTTTCTAATTCTCTTTTGATAAGAAAGATGAGAATAAAGCACTCTTATTTTTTAAGGTTACTTATCAATATATAACTTTATAGCTAAGTTATTAATTTTAAATTTTTTAATTTAGCCCTTCAATAAATTAAAAATATCACTCACTGTTATAAAAAATACTATTTTTGTCGATTTTCAAAATTCTTATTTGGAGTACCCGTCGCTAATAAAATTAAGTGAGTGTAAAATCATTAGCTATAGTTTGGAATTGTCAATGGTTTATAAATGTTGTTATGTATTACCAATAGTTGTACACCATCACATATCTTGAAATTGATGACGATTAAGAACCGTAGGCTAAAGTATAACCGTCGGCTATACATTAGCCTACGATTTTGAACTGTCGTCTAAATGGGGCATATTATATAACTCCAATCTCGCTCAGATCTCATTTCAAATGTTTCTCTCATTTCAAATGTCCTCTCCCGTTCTAGCCATGCCTCGTCCTTCGTGATCGAGGCACCGTTCCTTGCTCTCTCCGTCCACTCTCTCCCCATCTCTCGTTCGGCGACGACTCCATTTCCTCCATTTGAGCCTCCGTGCAGACGAAACCTTACTTCTTCACTTCGATTCAACTACCTTGCTTTGGTTCCAACCCCCACTTCTTACTCTGACCCTTCCAAGCTTTCTCTCTCTCTATCGAACCCTTGCGCTCAACGCACTCACTCTTTCCTCTTCATTTTTTTTTTGTCCGCCCAACCTATGGAAGTAACGATTTTGGATGTGGTGCATGCTCATGTTATGATATATATATTCATGTATATAGAAGATAGCTTAATTATAAATATATTTTCCTTGTTTGGAATCGTTTAAGATGTATATACATACATACAATATATATTTGTGTGTTTGTGTATAATTATGAGAGGGAAGATATGAGAATGGATCCATTTTGATTTAGTTTTGTAAGATTTGGAAAAAGAAATAAATAAATGTTGACCAAAGTATTGCATTAAGCACAGTATTCATAATCTTTTTAACATGTACCTATACTCTTCAAAATGAACTAGTAAAGAGGGCAGAAGAATAAACGAATTATATACTATAGCCAACAGTTTTAAACTATAAGCTATAGTTTTCACTTTGTTGACAGTTTTAACCCGTCAATAATTGTTTTTCGCCAAAGTTTTTCCACAGTTGCCGACAATTATAGAAACCGACAACAATAAATTAACCGACTACTTAAAATTGTCGGAAAAATCTAGTTTTTTAATAGTAGCTTAAGGTATCTACACATTTAGCTCATGACACTTTAATACCCAATAATCCACAATTACTAAAATAATAACTTGATTTAGATCAAATATATATAGCAATACACTAATACATATGAGTTCATTATGAGAATTTTAATCCAGCAATCTCTCATTATGAGAATTTGCATCTCTGCTTTTAGCTCCTTCATCTTTTTCTAGACAGTTGGTGAGTGGAACTTAGGTTTTTCTTGTAGTTTACATGGGGCTCGTGAGTAGTACTCCACTTGTCTCATCATCGTGCGACTTCTTGCCATGGTTAAAGGATAACGCCTTTCGTTTACTTTGCTCTTGAAAGGGCGCGGTGCCCCTTAGTAGGAGACTCTTTGGGTGAAGTCCTTTCATAGAATCACAGGATGTTTTCCTCATTGTAGTCTTACTCTGGTGGGTAGACTCACATTTCCTTGAATGATCTATAGGGTTCTTGTCTCGCGATAGCCCCTTTCCGCTCTCTTCCTTTGGGGTGATATTTGTTGATGACACGGAGTTCCTCTCACCAACATGTTCAGTTGGAATCTTGTGTTCTTGTTGGTGGTTTTTGTGCAGATTATGTGAGGCTTGGGTTTCACCTTTGAGTATGTCGCTCAACACCTTTTGCATGCAAGCCACCATAGTTTCTAGCCTTTGGTTCTTTCAGTGGAGATCGTTTATCTTATCTTCATAGTGGCGAGTTTGGGATTTTAAGCTCATAGAGTATGTTTGCTTCTTTTTTCTAAGACAATGTCACGAGGTATTGGGATCTCGCGATCTCGCGATATTCGTGGAGTGCGCCTTATTGGCAATGCTTTTTTACCTTTGCAGACTATTCTCCTCAACAAGTGTGATGGATGCACTTACTCCATCTTGGTGCGTGTTTGTCGGATCCTCTTCATGATGGTCGCCCTCTCCTCTTGTCTGAGGTACTTGGTTGTTTTGGCGAACTTTTTCAACCATGAGTGTTGGTGGCTCTCTTCTGGAGATGGTCAGTTGAGTATTATCTAGATGAATCGCGACACCCTAAAAATGGCCAGAGCATCTAGGCATCTTGCAGCAATGATAAGTAAGAAAATGACGTGACTTGAGCTTGTCGTTCCCACAGACGATGCTAAACTATTAACGGTAAAACTCGTCAACTAACACAAGGCCAGAAAAATCGAAACTCAAACACAAGACTTAGAATGAAGATTAAAATACAAAAACTTAATGAAATGTTTACATTTCTTAGAGTAAGTGTTGCAATGATTTTCAACCCCCTACTCACATTTGAGGATGGGGTATATATAGACTCTAATGAACTAAGGCACAATTGCGATCCCAAGGAACAAGATGACATCCATGAGCTATAGATTGCAGGTTGCAGGTGGTGGTCTTGTGCTTTGTATATTTGTCTGGTGTCAAGTGGTCTCGAGTTGTAGAGGTAGTGTTGTGTGTAATCTTGGTCTGGATGTCAGGACTTACAGGTGTGGTGCCTCCGCTACTCATACCCTCTAGTTAATAGATTACAGGAGGCGTGGTTGTACTCCCTTTGCATGCACGCCTCGTCATTTGAATGCATGTCCCGTCTTTGCGATCATACCTCTGTTGCATTCTTCCCCAATACTTGGGAAAACTTCACTAAGTATAATTGTGTCATCGAGAAGAGTATTGTCGAAAGACATGCATGTAAGTATTGGCCAAGTGACTTTCATGCTATCTTAGTTGAATGACTTGCATGGTGCATTGGCGAGTGACATGCAAGCTTAATGTGTGAGACCCTAACTTGGGTTCGCTTGGCGGACCTTGACATCACTCGATGCTTAGCTTGTGGGATGGCGGCATATGAGTGAAGTGCACCTGCCATGGGGCAGCAGGCAGCAGCAGCATAGGCACTCAGCAACATTGGGGGATGTTAGCTGAGCTTGGCTACGTGATGGGCTTAGATGGACGTGACTTTGCATGGGCATGCATGCAAACGGTTACTCAGACAGTGTGCATGGGGACACACGTGAATGACGGTTATCGAAAGTTACCTATGTCTATCCAAAGGCATGCATGTGGGCTTAAGTGATCTGTTGGAGGACATATGCATGGAATCTAGGCGAGGGCTTGGATGGCTGACACGCAGGTGTTAGTTAGTTTGCATAGATTATGCTGATGTGTAATGTGCTGGTGTGTCCAACATGGCCTGGGCGGTTGGGGATGTCAACCGCAACCTATTATTGTGTAATATAGTAGGCTTTGGGCGCTGGAGTCATCAGAGTGTGATGTCTAGCGTGAACATAGTGTATTCCTTGATATTGTGTGAATAACAAGGTTGGGAAAAGGGTTTCATGTATATTGTGTGTTCTTATGCTTGTGTATGCATTTACTTGATAGCAATAGTGTGTTGTTGAGTGACGCTGGGAAAAAGGGAAACCGTGAGTGTGTGTGCATACTAACGGGTTGTTGGGTTGGCTGACTAGATTTTGGTGAATCTAGGCCATCGCAGGAAAAATTTGAGTGTGAGAAATTAGCCTTGTGACAACTGGTATCAGAGCAGGAATCATGTTGGGAAATAGCAGAAATCATGGTGACGAATGCTGAACTTTGTTCTCGGGTTGAAAGGCTCGAAGAGTTGGTTGGTTCTCCCAACGAAGAGGATAGTGTCAGTTTGTATGTTCTTGGTGAACAACATTCTGATCAACTGGAGTCCCTTGAGATGTTGGCTCGAGATTTGTTGAAGGAAGCGTCGGATCAAGTTGCTGGTTGTGGCAGGGCCATGATGGATATGCGACGAGAGTTCGATGAGAAGATGAGAGGGGTGGTGGACAAACTATCGGACCTGTCAAATTCTGTGAAAGAGAGATTCATGGCTCTCGATGCGGAGGTAGCAGTAATTAAAAGGGCGATAGCAAATCCGTCCCAAGGAACCGAATCTTCAGCCCATTCTTCGAAAATCAAAGTCCCTGAACCGAAAGCCTTCAATGGTAGTCGGAACTCAAAGGAATTAGAGAATTTTCTTTGGGACGTTGAGCAATACTTCAAGGCGGAGAGGATTCCAGATGTGGATCGAGTGACCATTACAAGTATGTATCTTCAGGGTGATGCCAAGTTATGGTGGCGCACTCGGATGGAGGAAGATACACGATCGGGAAGGCCCAATATCGAGACTTGGGAAGTGTTGAAGAAGGAGTTGAAGGATCAGTTCCTTCCATGCAACACAGCATGGATCGCTCGTGAGTCCCTAAAGAAACTAAAGCACACTGGTTCGGTGCGAGAGTATGTGAAAGAATATAGTTCTTTGTTGCTGGATATAAAGAACATGTCTGAGGAGGACAAGATGTTCAACTTCTTGTCGAGATTGCAGCCATGGGCACGGGCTCAATTGAGGAGGCAAGCGGTAACTGATTTACCCTCGGCGATTGTGGCTGCCGAGAAATTGGTGGATTACAAGTATAATTCGAATCCTTCACAGGGTGATAATTCGAAGAAATCCACTGGAGGAAAGAAACATAATCAGAAGCCTTTCTTGTCCAAGGGTGGACAAAGTTACGATGGCAAGAAGAAAGATGGTAATGGTGGGAATAACCAGAAAGGATCACAGCCGAATGCCAAGAAAGGTGTGGGGTGTTTCATCTGCAATGGTCCTCACATGGCGAGGGAATGTCCTAGTAGGGAGAAGTTAAATGCCCTGATCGCACAAGACGGAAGAAGCGGCAGCGAGCAAGAAACAACTTCTAGGATGAATCCCTTACAACTTCTCAATGCAATCACTACGGAGAAATCAAGTTTGTTCAAGGGCTTGATGTATGTGAAAGCATTTGTTAATGGGAGAGAAGTCACGGCCATGGTTGACTCGGGTGCAACAAATAATTTTTTGGCGCAGAAGGAAGCAACCAGACTTGGTTTGAGAGTGATTGGGAGTTCAACTCGGTTGAAGGCAGTGAACTCAGAGGCCAAACCGATTCAAGGGTCTGCTACAGTAATGTTGAAGGTTGGGGCGTGGAGTCTCAATCCAAACTCATAGTGGTCCCGTTGGATGATTTTGACATGATTCTTGGTGTGGAATTTTTGAGTGCAGCCAAGGCGATGGTTGCACCCCATTTGAGAGGGATTATGATTTGTGTGGAGGAGTGCCCATGCTTTGTTGAAGCAATCTCCTCAAATCAGAATAAAGAGAAGGGCGTTGTGTTGGAATCAGCGACCCAATTTGGGAACTCTATAAAGAAGAAGGGCAACCAAGCGTATGTGGCTGCCTTGATAGAGATTAAACAAGATTAGTGGGTAGAGGTACCTGACGAAGTGCCTGGGTTGTTGGAGGAGTTTGCCGACACCATGCCAGACGAGTTGCCGAAAGAACTCCCTCCTAGGAGGGCGATTGATCACAAGATTGAATTGATACCGGGAGCTGTTCCGCCAGCAAAGGCGCCGTACAAGATGGGTCCTTCGGAGTTGGAAGAACTCAGAAAACAATTGAACGGGATGGTGGAATCAGGATACATGGTGCCTTCTAAAGCTCCATATGGTGCTCCGGTATTATTTCAAAAGAAATCAGATGGATCGTTGCGAATGTGTGTGGACTATAGGGCTTTGAACAAAGTGACAGTAAAGAACAAGTATCCGGTGCCAAATGCAGCAGACTTGTTCGATAGGCTGATAAAGGCGTCATACTTCACTAAGTTGGATCTCCGGGCGGGGTACTGGCAGGTTCGAATTGCAGTGGGGGATGAAGCAAAGACAACCTGTGTAACAAGGTATGGGTCTTTCGAATTTTTGGTGATGCCTTTCGGTTTGACAAATGCCCTTGCAACATTTTGCAACCTGATGAATGATGTGTTATACGAGTTTTTGGATAGATTCGTTGTAGTATATCTTGATGATATTGTGATTTATAGAAATTCGTTAGATGAACACTTGCAGCATCTACGGAAGGTGTTGACAAGGCTGAGAGAGGAAAAGTTGTACATTAAAAAGGAGAAATGCGAGTTTTGTCGGAAGGAGGTGAAATTCCTTGGTCATTGGGTTGGTCAAGGAAAATTGAGAATGGATGAAGGCAAAGTTAAGGCAATCATGGATTGGCCTATCCCCACTAAAGTAGCGGAGTTGCGATCATTTTTAGGGCTGGCTAATTACTATCGGAAGTTCATAAAAGGGTACTCAAAGAGGGTGAGCGCTCTTACTGATATCCTTAAAAAGGATCAGAAATGATGTTGGTCTGAGGAATGCAATGAGGCATTTGAGAAGCTAAAAGTGGCAGTGTCTTCGAAACCAATACTAAAGTTGCCTGATTTTGATTTACCATTCGAAGTACAAACTGATGCATCGGATCGTGCTTTAGGGGGAGTACTGGTGCAAGATGGTCATCCAATAGCTTTTGAAAGTCGGAAGTTAAAGGATGCTGAGCAATGGTATTCGGCCCATGAAAAGGAAATGGCTGCGGTGGTGCATTGTTTAGATGTGTGGAGGCACTATCTTTTGGGAACAAAGTTTACAGTGGTGACGGATAATGTAGCCAACACATACTTTAAGTCTCAGAAGAAACTAACTCCAAAGCAAGCTCGTTGGCAAGAGTACTTGGCTGAATTTGATTTTGTGTGGGTTCATAGACCGGGGAAGCAGAATCAAGTGGCTAATGCACTTAGCCGAAAGGATGTACAAGTTTTTGTTGGTGCGTTGACTCAGGTGAGTTCAACTTTCTTCGACCGGGTGAGGGAGCAGTCCTTGCTCGATCCTAGTTACAAGAAGCTTCTTGAGGAAGTAAGAAAGGGAGAATTGGTGCGGTACTGGGAAGAAGATGGGCTTCTTTATGCCAAGGGTGGCAGATTGTTTGTACCGAACAGTGGAACTTTGAGGAGAGAGTTACTTAAAGAAACCCACGATCCTAAGTGGGCTGGTCACCTGGGTGTGGCTAGGATGCTAGCTTTGCTGTCAAAGTCTTACTATTGGCCGAAAATGGAGCAAGACATAGAAGTCTATGTGAGGACATGCCTTGTGTGTCAACAAGACAAGACGGAAAGAAGGCAAGAAGCAGGGTTGCTTCAACCTCTGCCAATCCCTGAGAAACCATGGCAGTCAATAAGCATGGATTTCATTGTGGGATTTCCAGAAGTGAAAGGGTTTCGGTCTATCCTGGTGGTGGTGGATCGATTTTCGAAATACGGCATATTCATTCCTGCGCCTCATGCGTGTCCAGCAGATGTGGCAGCAGAACTTATCATGAAGAATGTGGTCAAGTACTTTGGGCTACCCAAAGACATTATAAGTGATCGGGATTCCAGATTCACGGGGAAGTTTTGGACGACATTGTTCAATATGCTTGGTTCAGACCTTAAGTTTTCAACAGCAAATCATCCCCAAACTGATGGTCAAACGGAGAGAATGAATCAGTTGCTGAAAGAGTACTTGAGGCACTATGTGACTGCTAGTCAGAGAAATTGGGTTGAGTTTCTTGATGTGGCCCAATTTTGCTACAACATTCAACAATCTTCTGCAACGGGAATGAGTCCAGCAGAGATTGTCTTGGGAAGAAAACCTCTGATGCCACATGAAGTGGCAAAACAAAAATCTCGAGGGGTTTGTCCTGCAGCCTATCGGTTCGCGAAGGATAGAACTGAGTTGTTGGAATTGGCCAGGGACAGCCTAGGAAAAGCTTCACGGGGGATGAAGAAATATGTTGACAAGCATAGGAGGGATTTGGAATTTTCTGTTGGAGATCGAGTGTTGCTGAAACTCACTCCACAGATTTGGAAGAAGATAACCGATAAAAGGTATCATAAGGGCTTGGTCCAAAAATACGATGGTCCTTTCGAAGTTGTCCAGAAAGTGGGGGTTGTAGCATACAAATTGAAGCTGCCGGAACGTTTCAAGCTACATCCGACTTTCCATGTTAGTTTCTTGAAGAAGTACCATGAGGACAAAGAGGAAGGAAGACAGCAGGGGGTGAGGGCACCGCCTACTATGAGAAAACAATTTGAGAAGAAGTTGTCGAAGATCCTTGATCATCGCACTTTTGGAGCCAGCAAGAAGAACCAGAGAACCGAGTACTTGGTTCAATGGGAAGGTGAAGATGTAGTAGAAGCTACATGGGAAAAGGCCGTGACTTTGTGGCAGTTTGAAGACGAGGTCCAGTCCTATGTCAGAAGTATATCGACGAGGACGTCGATTCCTTCTGGTGGGGGTGGTTTGTGAGACCCTAACTTGGGTTCGCTCGGCAGACCTTGACATCACTCGATGCTTAGCTTGTGGGGTGGCGGCATATGAGTGAAGTGCACCTGCCATGGGGCAGCAGGCAGCAGCAGCATAGGCACTCAGCAACATTGGGGGATGTTAGCTGAGCTTGGCTACGTGATGGGCTTAGATGGACGTGACTTTGCATGGGCATGCATGCAAACGGTTACTCAGACAGTGTGCATGGTGACACACGTGAATGACGGTTATCGAAAGTTACCTATGTCTATCCAAAGGCATGCACGTGGGCTTAAGTGATCTGTTGGAGGACAGATGCATGGAATCTAGGCGAGGGCTTGGATGGCTGACACGCGGGTGTTAGTTAATTTGCATAGATTATGTTGATGTGTAATGTGCTGGTGTATCCAGCATGGCCTGGGCAGTTGGGGATGTCAACCGCAACCTATTATTGTGTAATATAGTAGGCTTTGGGCGCTGAAGTCATCAGAGTGTGATGTCCAGCGTGAACATAGTGTATTCCTTGATATTGTGTGAATAACAAGGTTGGGAAAAGGGTTTCCTATATACTGTGTGTTCTTATGCTTGTGTATGCATTTACTTGATAGCAATAGTGTGTTGTTGAGTGACGCTGGGAAAAAGGGAAACCGTGAGTGTGTGTGCATACTAACGGGTTGTTGGGTTGGCTGACTAGATTTGGGTGAATCTAGGCCATCGCAGGGAAAATTTGAGTATGAGAAATTAACCTTGTGACATAATGCATGGTCGAGTGACTTGCAAGCTGCATGGTTGAGTGACTAGCAAGCTTAATGGTTAAGTGACTTTGCAAGCCTTGTGCATGGCTGAGTGACTTGCAAGATGCATGGTCGAGTGACTTGCATGCTTCATGGTCGACTGACTTGCAAGCTTCATGGTTGAGTGACTTGCAAGCTTCATGGTCGAGTGACTTGCAGGCTACGTGGTCGAATGACTTATAAGCTTCATGGCCAAGTGACTTGCAAGCTTCATGGTTGAGTGACTCCTTGTGCATGTCGAGTGACATGTTCTTGTGCATGTCAAGGGACATGTACTTGAGCATGCTTGACTGAGTGATTCCTCCTTGTGCGTGATGAGTGACATGCACTTGAGTATGTTAGTTCGAGTGACTCCTCCCTATGTATGCCAAGTGACATTCACTTGAGCATGCCGAGTGACATGCACTTGAGCATGCCGAGTGACGTGCTATTGTGGATGTTGAGTGACATGCACGAGCATGCATGGCCGAGTGATTCCTCCCTGTGCATGTCGAGTGACATTTCTCAATGCATGCCAAATAACTTTTGAGCACTTAGAGAAGCAAATGCAACTATGCATCCAGAGCAACTCTTTGAGTGCATCCCCACTAATCTCCCGATTAGTAGTCAACTAATTTTGAGGGTTAATCTTGCTAATTTTCAAGGTTAACAAAATTATAATTATAATTAACAAATTTTGAATATTATTATATGTATATATTTTTTTTTTCTAAATAGTACTCAAATTAAATATATTTTAATAATAATGATGTTATTTATTAAATAATATCCTCACACAAAAATTATACAACTAAAAAATAATTTAATATCCTCACACAAAAATTATACAACTAAAAAATATATACTATTAAAATAAAAATTAATAATATAACTAAATTTACATTTGCACGTAATATTAACTTAGTATATATAAATTCAAAACATTACTATTGGGTACTAGTATTACTCAACACTTCTTATAGGTAGTGTCTGATGATTAGTTAGCAATATTCCTTAAAAAACGCTATTTTCTTAAGTTGCATTAATAATATCTTTTAACGATTCTCGTAAATTTATATATATAATGATTCCTGAAGAAGTCGTATTTAGACTGGCCTATTCTGGTCCAATGATAACTTTAAATTAAATTTAATCAAACATCGTAGGCCAACCAACTACTGGATTGGTCAAAACGAGTTCACCCAAAACAACTACCTCCCACTTTCCACCCTAAAGCTAAAAACCCAAGCTTTTATTACCTGCCAACCAATAACGGCTTTGTCCATTAAAATTGAAACACAAAAAAAAATCAACAGACAGAACTCTAGACATATCTTCACGTTTGCCAAATGATACATATATTGTTCCAAAAATTAACACTATAATTATACATTATAAAATACTTAAAGAGGCATTCCTTTATTTGTGAAGTCACGGATAGAGGGACCAAATCGTCAAATCATGATATTAAGAAAACTACATGAAAGTGGCCTCATTTCAATCAACACTCAAAACCGTCGAAGTTCCTTGTAGTTCATACTCATCAACGCGTGAACCTTGTGAATTTACTATGTGGCATAGCATTGGATATAATATGACCAAATCCTATTTCAACTTTGTCCCCCTCTTCAGGGATAGAACCCAAACACGCTAGTCATAGTAGCTTTTTGACGCTAACCCTAAGCACAACAGAGCATCTAACACTTGTCACTAAACCAAACGAGAAGGTACATAAGGTTATTTTCATCTTTCATCGTCAAAGATGAAGCTGGCCCCTATAATAACTCCAGCCTCTTTAATTAAATCTAGTCCATTCACTAACTAAAATTTTGAATTTGGTAAATTGTTTTAGAATCTTTTGGTAATGCTTATTTGTTTTATTTATTTATTGTGAGGGTTTTATTTGTACATATTGCAATTGAAAAAGAAAAGAAAGATGCACCACCAAACAAAATCACTACCATGTTTACTTTTGAAAAGGAGGGAAAATAAACGCCCACCAAGCAATAATATCCTAGGAAACGTACATGGTTTTCTAATAAATTTTTATTCTTCCTACAAGATTTATGTCTACTAATATTAAAGCAGATAAAGCAGAAATTGAAGATAATTGTTGGATGATACAAGGATAATTTTATACCAAACGTTTATGGTTGTAAACCATAAAATAGAATAGTCAAGTCAGTTCAATCTTAAGACCCTGCTAAGATAACAAAGCAATGATCTAATCCTGCTGCTTCTATAATTCACAGCGTTTACAGACCAGTTAGACTTAGTATTCCTAAACTTATGCTATGGCGCACATCAAAAAATTGAAATTAAGTGCATATAATGAAATTATGCATTTAAATTATGTGTGTATTTTGTGTGCTCCAGTATTATTCAGTGCACTCTACTCATTGCATACCGAGCTTCCTCTCCATGCCTTAACATAAGATTTCAACATTTTATTATACCACAGGGGGTAAAAAAAATTACCGAGCTGTACAGTCTCAAATAGCCCGCCGGGTTTATTGTACCCCCATGCACTTCCACCACAAGTTTTTGCTGGTGTTTGTTAGGCAACCAGCTGGTATCTTCAAGTTATTCTCTGATAAATATGGAAGGCCAACTGATGTGGCAGCAGAGATGAGTTTCTAAATTCAGCATTTGGAAAATTTAATGTTCACCTTTGCGGGAAGTCAACAGAAGTGTTTGGAACGTTGGTGATTCCTGATGGCGGGGTTTCGGGTCTTGGGGTACTTACATCAGGCATTACAAAGTCTGGATGGAGGATATCTGGCCCATCCCAGTTGACAACAGCTGTAGTTGTAGTTAAGGAATCAAGTGCCCATACAGTGAAAAAGGAAAAGGAAAGAGATAACATTGAAAGGAAAAAAAAATGCAGCAGCATTGTAAAAGAGGGATACAGTCTGTTTTCCACATATCTGTAATGCTAACTTCAGCATCAGATAAAAGCCAGTAGTCCGCGTCATTCTGAATTTAGCAACAATAGTCAGTCTTTCAGTCAAAATCTAAAAGTAAGTTACAACTATTTAAGCATAAAAATTGTATATGCAAATATATATTTATATATTTGTATATCCAGATATGGTGTTAATTAAATTTATCTTCATACAACTCGCTCCAAACTTCAAATAGTAAGTCTCACACGTCAGATTTTAAAGGTGTTTTCATTGATGGTCTAACTATAAAAATTGCTTGTGCTGAGATCCGTGAAGATGTTTTAGATACCTGGATATAGTGTTGTAAGCGTTCAAAATGTTTTGTTTTCTTCTTCGCTTACCACAAATAAAGATAAATCAGCATGGTTAGACTTACATCCACATCAGAAGGAACAATCTTCATCATTCCCCCAGGAAACTCCTGTAAAGGATTAGTATCAGGGCACACTTGATGATCGTGTTGTGCCTGAGGTTCAATTTCCTTTACAGTGCTGCTCCCTACAGTTATCACTTCTGTTACTGTAGGTTCGCTAGATCCTGAACTAGAAGCAATAGGAAAGCTTGCAGGTGGCTCAGCACTATTCATGTCCTCAAACTTCTCTTCAAATTGACTACAATTTAAGAAAGTAAATGTTCAAAGGATGGCATATGAAAAAAAAACTACCTTAAAAATAAACGAAAACCTGCAACAATTTATCATGGCATTTAACAGATAATACAACAATTTACCATGGCATTTAACATATAATACAATGAATATGGGAAGAGAATGCATGATATGCTGTAAAGAAATTATTTGAACATTTGAACAAAACAGACGAGGCAATATTACCTAACAAGGTAGACATCAATGGGACCCATAGTGCTTCTGAGAATTATTCTGTATCTCCTCTGTGCATAGTCAACAGCCTGGTATAAAGAGAAAGTAATCATCACGTTGAGGATCACAAATGAGAAAACATAGCACACAATGTGTAATAGTTACAGAAATTTTACTCTTGTCAACTTACTTCATCAGGATCTGGAACTTCCAGGGTTGTTCCATGTGGAGCTTTAATTGCTATAAGGGTTTCATTCTGCCAAAACAAATAACATACAGGAAGTTTAGCAGCATATCCAGAAAATCATGCAAGTGGAATAAATAATAAGTGCAATGCAAATAATAAGCTTACATGAAAACATGGTAATCCCTTGATGTCTTCTTCAGTCACAAAAAGCCACCTAAGTAAAAGGAAGGAGTCAATGCCATGAAAGCAAATGTAAAAGTATTACGTATTAACCAACAATCAAACAAACAAAAAAAAGCCTTACTTTTGGTTGTTCTCATCTTCGCTCAGGTCCCTCAGTCTCTCCTGCATCTCTCTGCACCAGTGTTGAAGTTTATTTGTTACCCAACAGTTTCAAATTAAAAACATTACCTGTTTAAAACAGTCAATCAACCGCATAAACCTTATTCGATCATCTAATCCGCGCTCTTCCATGTTAAGGTTTTCAACTTCTGCCTGCATAATAAAGCTATTGTATAAGCTGTGATACATTGAGTTTAATTGACTAAAGAAAATCAAGTCTAATTACCTGTAATAAGGAAATATCGCCATCAACATCCCCTGGTCTTGATGCGTCAAGTCCCCTAATGAATCAATTAACTCCATTACTTTCCCAAGTCCAGTATTTACACGAAAAAAGCAACATCATAAACTATGTTATGAATTCTAAAATATTACTTCCAACGAATTCTGTTCTTTAGCTTCTTTTCAATAAGACCTATGCCTTCCAGGACATTGGTTATGTCATATATCCGTCTCTTTTGGACCTGGTAATTTCCAAAAAAATAAATAAATAAATAACTTTCAATCAGTGCAAAAGTGCACATATCCAGAATGAGAAACCATTACATCCAAAGTTTCTGCTGCTTTATTTAGGTCTAGAATGCCATCTTCTGCATGCTTGATCAAATTGATAAACTTTTTTGTCAAAAGGCCTGCCAAAAATATATTGTCATGGCAATGTCTTTTGTTAAAAGCTATACTATATCAAAAGAAAAAAAAAAAACTATACTATATCAACAACAGTCAAATGAAGTGTTACACTTCAGAATTACCTAGAGAACTGTCATAGCGGCAGCTACCAGCTGGAGTTAGAGGAGAAGGGGAACCTGCATTTTACCAATAAATTCCAGTGAGATAATTTTTCAGAGGCTGAAATTTCCAAGTTTCTACTAAATGGACTACACTTTTGCAATAGCACATACCACCATGGAATTTACAGCACGAACGAAGAAATTCAACATAAAAAAGAGACCAGATGAGAAATGACAAATCTCCTCACCAGTATTTGACACAGGTGTCTGTGGTGCAGATCTATTGGCCTTTGCACCCTTTGACCTATTGTATGTTCTGCCTCCTTTAGCAGAAACTGGAGTTTGCATCGGACTGTTGTTAACAATATTAATATATCCAGGACTGCTAGCCCAATCCCTATGATCAACTTCGTTATTCTGTAATGCATTCTTCCGCTTTAATAGCTAAACAACAATAAGCCATATAACCTCAATTCAGTAAAAAGGCAATCTACCAAACAAGAAATTACTTGTTAAATGCACAATCATGCTGGACGACTCACCATTATAAAGAACAGTCAAGGCATAATACAAATTGCAATCATGAGGCTTAAGAATCAAATTCAAGAACACAGCATGACAGCTACGTGAGACTAGTACTGGGTAAAAGATAACACACCAAGTGAGCAAGAGTTGGTGTGAAGAAATCTACCATCTTAGTGAATAACATGGTTAATCAAATTTAAAGGTATATAAGTACACACATTTAATGATAACATATAGCAGTACACTGCTATGAATTAAAACACTGCCCACTTTTATAGTACTCTATAACAACAACCCCAGTTTACGAAAGAGTCAAGTAGGACACCACCGCACCTTGTTGACTAAAAATTTAATGAATTAATTAGAAATGCAGTACTAATCTCTTCGTTCATGATGCAAAAACTACATGAAAATGCACATGCCATCAAACAATATGCCTTAAAATCATAGGACATACTCCATTACCAAGCTCAACATTGATTCCCAACTCAATGAAACCCTAAACACACAATGAGTTGAGATCCAAACACCTGAGCTCAACTATTTCAACATCAACATTCAGCACAATTGCCATCCAAACACCGAATAATTGCACTAAACTCCACCGAGCATTAAGCTTAATATCACAACAAAACACAAAATAGAATAAACAATAACAAAGATAAACGCATCAACAAGTAAAATCACTAGACTAACAGGGGATCGGACAACAATGGCCTCAGGCTCTTGATCAGCAGCTCTGCGACCATCGCTGGAGAATCGATGATAATCATCAGGAGGAACAAAAGGCGGTTTCGTCGACGTAAAAGCTAAGTGCCTTCTCAACGGCGGCACGATCTGAGCACCACCTGAGGCAAGGGGCGGCGGATGAGCAGGACGATTGTGAGCTCGACCGCCGCCGGACATGGAGAATTGTTCACCGACGAAGAAAATGAGCAAAGTCACCGATTGAGAGAGTGAGGAGAAGACGATCTGGTTCCAGAGAGAGAAGGTAGGGTTGAGAAGTACGTAAGAGGAAGAGGTTTAGGGTTTGGGAATGGGATCTGAGGGTTTAGAGAGAGAAAGTGGGGATTTTAGAGAGAGAAAGGAGGCGTTAGAGAGGGAAAGTGGAGGCCTGGTTTGGTTTATTTGAGGTTTGGGTTTGGGTGAGAGCAGAAAACGAGGGAAGGAGGGAATTTTAGTTCGGATAGATGTGGAGGGAAGCACGCCAAAATTAATTAATTTGTTTCCATATTTATACTTTCGCCCCTCTTCTAGTCTTTTTATTCTACTATTTACCTCTTCTCTCATATTATTTTTCATTTTAGTCCTTCTTTTTGCAAAATCTAATCGATTACCTTATAGACTTTTTTTTTTTTCTTCTTTTTACTTTTTAGTCCACGAATCGATAGTGGAGAATCCAATACTCGTAAAAGTTAAATCTAGAGAAAATTAGTGCAAAATGGTAAATTTACCACAAATTATATCATTTGAAAAGAATTCATGGTAAAAGTAAATTTATCCATTTACTGTTGATGAATATTTGAATTTAATCACCAATCATTAGATTTGTTTTTTCGTACAATTAAAATTAAGATTATCAAAAATTTCATAACTTTAATTTGTGAATTTATTTTATATAAACATACATATATTAGACTTATTTATTATTGTGTGTGATGATTCTTGACACAAATATTCCATTACAAACGACAATGTTATAATCCTTTGGCCTCTAATATGGCCTTGTATACTCACATGATCAGATAAGGTAATATATTTCGACAATATATATGGAACAGAGCCAAAAACAAAAAGGTTTAAATAATTTTTTTTTAGACTAATTAGAATTTTTGCCCCTGAACTTTGACATGTACTAAATTATATCTCTGAGCTTTTAAGGTCGTTAAAAATGATTCCTGAACTATTAAGATTATTGGATTTAAAGACTTTTGTCTGATTTCATTCAGTTTTACTATTTCAGTGATTGTTTATGTACTAAACCATGCTCACCAGACTTTGATATCTACCAAATCATGCCCCTTGAACTTTAACATGTACTAAATTATGCCCCCGAACTTTCATTCATGTTAGACTTTTTTTTACTAAAATTGAAAAAAAAAAAAAAATCTATAAATTCAACAATCTCAATAGTTCAGGGGGCATTTTTAACGTCCTTAAAAGTTCAGAGGACATGATTTGATACATGTCAAAGTTCGGGGGCAAAAATCATAATTAGTTTTTTTTATTGGCATTAATTTTTTTGAATGGTTGAATAAATTTAAAAGAAAATTTTGATAAATGTGTTTACACGAAATTTGGTAAAGACAGTTGTGACCTGTGAACATGGAGTTAAATTGAGTTAATACCATCGTACATTACGTATTAACATATTTGAAAACAAATAATTTATAAATATGTTATATGTAAAGTGAAATTTGACAATACATGCTTAAAAATAACATGTGTTGTTTTAATATGCTAGCCAAAAAATAGTAAAACAAATACCCTCCAATTAAGATTAATCCCAACAATACCCTCCCCATTTCAAATTACCACTCTCCCTCTAACTCTCTCTTTTCTCTCTCTCTCTCTCTCGCGTTCTCACGCAACCCAAACGACCAAACGACACCCACCCTCCCCTAACCGGACCACCACCTCAACTCACCGGACCACCAACGACACCCCACCAGGCCGGCTACGAAACCCCACCCGACCCCAACAAAACCACTACCTCCAGACGAAATCGCGACATCGCGAAACATTTGAAGACGACATCGTGAAAGCCCCTTACATATCGTGAAACCCAAACAGACGAACACCAGACCACCGGAGACGATATCGTGAAACCCCAAACTCGCGACACCCCCATATCTAAACCCAGATATGAAACAGTAAAAAAGGTATTTGTCTAAACTTTTTTATTGTTTTGATTAGTTTTTTATTGTTCGTGCTTTATTGTAAAGAAATGTATTTACTTTATTTTAAAAAAAAATTGATTTCGTTTGAATTTCATTGACGCCGATCTGTGTTCTGGTTTTTTGCACAATTTGCGACATGTCGCGACTATGTTCACGACATAGCGCGACATCGTCTTGGAAAAGTCGAGAATTTATTAGAACCGTTTGTTTATCGACATGTTAGCGATTCACTTCGCGATATATAGTGTTGAGTGCGTAGGTTTCATGATTTTATCGACATGTATGTGTTTGGCGACATGTTTGCGATGATAGGCGATTTGGTTAGCGATATATGGCAGTCGTACCTAGGATTCTTGTTTTTTAACGTCCTTTTTGTTGTTAGCGATATATTAGCGACATATTTAGCGATATGAGTAGCAGTAACTAGGATTATGTTCCACGATAATTTGCGACATACTGCAATATCTTTCACGACATATTTCTAACAAATTTGTTGACAATTTTGCAGATGGCTCCTGAACTTAAACTTCAAGTTTCCTCGCATTTCACGGGACGTCTTACCTATCGGGGTACAGATAGGTTTAGATATATCAAGGTCAAGTTTACTGAGATGGATTTGGTTGACACAGTAAAGGCTAGTCTTTTCGGACACTTTTGGGAAGCTGGAGAGTTGACTTTCTCCGGCGCGTCAGTCCACAGCCTCCTCTTACGAAAAATGAAAGTGGACACAAAAAAGGAGGATGAGGTTTGGTTTCATGTAGGGAGAAATGACATGAGATTCGGACGGATAGAGTTTGGACTCATTACTGGCTTACCTATGGGTAGTGCCCCTACAGACGAGGAAATACACGTCAAGTCCAACGACCATCTAGTTCGGACTTATTTTGAAGGGAAGAGTTTTGTTCAGTTGGATTCTCTTATGCTCCAACTTGAGAGGTGCGAAGATAAAGATGATGCCTACAAGCTTGGACTGATCGCTTTCATTGAAGGTGTATTAGTATCAAAGGAGGGCAATGTCCAAGTTTGGCCTGAGATGTTGAAGTTTGTTAACGATCTCGAATTCTTCTTCAAGTATCCGTGGGGCAAGCGCGCTTTTCGTAAGCTGATGGAGACATTAGGAAAGAATATGCAACATTACAAGGATAATGTTGACAAGAAGAAGGGGAAGAAGATTGCTCAGGAGGCAAAGTACACTGTTAGTAACTATGTACCTGCCTTTCAGTACTGGGCATACGAAGCAATTGAGAAGTTGGGGAAGAAGTATGCCCACTGCAACGGGACCAAGTTCCCCAGAATGTTGAGCTGGAAAACACTGGAGGGCCAGCGGAAACAAGATGTGAAGGCAACCGACATTGCACTGTTGTTCAACAGTTGGGTATGTTTCTTTACTGTTCTGTATTTTTTTTTCCTAAAGAGATATGGTTGAATTTATTGAAAATGAACGTTCGCGACATTGTTCGCGACATTATGCGATGTCGCGAAAGAACTTGTTGTTTTGCTTATCGCGACATATGTCGCAACATGTTATCGACATGTCGCGACAATATGCTGCTTCTTGCGATTACCATAATTTTCGACTTCTTTTCACAGTACTACGAGGAGGACCTGGGCGGCTGCTACTGGTGCCTGGTGTTTCGTGATTTTCACTCCGAGGGGTTCTTCTTTCTTGGTCTTTCCTTTGCTCCCTTAGACGTGGTGGAGATGGTGGAGGTAGTTCTAACCTTAAAGAAGGTACCTCTATAGCTTCATCAACTTCCAACTCCGCATCACCATCCTCGTTCAAATCTACTATAGGATCATTGTTGTAAAATGCACCATCAAAATCATTAAACTGGTCAAATCCACTGTCAACCCTATTATCCTCATCTATATTAGTAGGGGCCTGCTCATTCATCCCTACGGTTGGATCTGTTTCTGGGACAAAACTCCCAACAACACTTCTTGGGAGGACAGTTAGTGGAGTAGGCCCCAAAAGCGCATGCCTTTTTGTTGGGTTTTATGCACTAAATAAAACTCATTTCATATAATCAGATTTACTTATTAATAAAGATCAGAAATAACATTTTATGTTGCATGGTTCACATGATTTATTTCATGATTATATGTATATAATGTATGAATTCTTTTTAAGTCCAGAACATATGAGTTGGTTAAAGATTATAGTGTTGTCAGCACAGTGGAATATAATCTTTATTATATGTTCAAAAGTTTATTCCCTGATTTGTCAGAACAGTGGATTTAGACTGACATGGTATAATCAGCGATAGGTATTCTTACACCTTGGAAAAGTGTTATGTCCTTTCCAGGACATTGGCAAAGTTTACCAGTATCGGATGTATGGAGTATACATCGGAAGGGACCGATATTGAACTTTGATTAGATATGTTAAAATTTACCGTAATATCTATTCAATTCAATATCACATGTTGATCCTAGATCACATGATCGAAATCCTGATATGGTTAGGTTCAATTTCAAGAGTGTTACTCGTGTTCTTTGATTTGTTAGTTAAGCCTAGTTTTATATCAGGGTGATACGTACATTTTGGGAACACGGTAATGCAATTGAGTGGGAGCGCTAACATAAATATGGAATCTATAGCTTCTATTTGGCAAATAGAAGTAAAGGATGATTTCCTTCGAGCTTAACCAAACGAAGATAAATGGTGGAGATCTCATTTCACTTAGGTGAAATATCATTTATACAGGGTTAAGTGTTTTAAGGATAAAATACATTGTAGGGTGTTACGGTAATTTAATCCCTGTACAGTGTAAATCATCTATATAGAGGATCATTGATTACATTAGGGTTATAACAATGGATAATTAATGACGTGTCTATATCGTGGAACATATAGAGCGTTTCTATATGACTGAGAGTGCAATTCCAAGTTCTAAGTGTGGATTCAATGAGGAATTAATAAGTTAGGGAATTTACTTGGTAAATTCGGTTCGACTTATTGGAAGCTCGGTTATATAGACCCATGGTCCCCATACTAGTTGAGACCATACTCCTTGTAAGACTCAGTTAATTGATTTTAATTAATCAATTATAATTCTAAAAGTTAGACTATGTCTACTTTATGAATTCTCACAGTTTAAGGATGAAATCGTAAAGAAAAGGGTTTCTAGGTTTAATTATTAATTAAGAGACTTTGTATGTCTAATTAATAATTATTTTAAATGACAATATTATTTAATAATCTATTTTAGTTATTAAATAATTAGTTTTGACATTTAAGTGATTAGAATTGGAAAAATGACATTTTTGGAGAAATTGAAATAAAATTGAGGAAACTGCAAAATCCAAGTGAGGCCCATATCACCCTATGGCCGGCACCTCTTTGTGTGTTTCCAAATTATTATTTTCAATTTTAGTTGCCATGTAATTGCTAATCAAAGCCTAGCAAAAATAGGAAAGTGGTTGATCACACTAAATAAGGCAGTTAATCAATTACACAGTAAAAGAGGAAACTGTTTTATTTGGAAAGTTGTGCTCTCCCTTCTCCTTATATAAAGCAACCTTGTTCTCTTCTCTTGCATGGATGATAAGCCACGAAATTCAAGAGAGAAAAAGAGAGAAAATTTCGAAATCCTTGTGAGATGAGTAGTGCCCACACACATCAAGTGGTATCTCAATCATAGTATGGAAGACTATGGAATTTCTGCATCAAAGAAGGAGAAAAGAAGATCCAGGTTCAGATCTTGGTGATGCTCTGCTACAGAAAGGAATCAAGGGCTAGAGATCTGAACGGAAGGAGTCATAATATTCCGCTGCACCCACTGTAAGGTTTTCTAACTTTATATGTGTTTATTTTCATTGTTTTAGAATTCATATTAGGTTGTTAATCCAACATACTTGTTAGTAAATCTAGATCCTGGTAAAATAATTTCCAACACTTTTAACCTTAGTCACAAACAGTGGCAGCAAGTTCTCCACACTCATTTTTGCCTTCATTCTTAAGAACAATCTTACTTGACTATCTTTCACTAAAACTTCTGGCGGTATCATATTGCATTTCATGTACATATAACACACCTCTATTTTCAGTTCATACACAAGAGGGTCTATAATCCAACTCTTCATACAAAATATCATTCATCTTTTCTAAAGTAGTGTCAACCTCAAACATTAACGTCTTACTTTTTGGATTATTGAATATCCAGTTGAAACCTTCAACTGCCCAAGCCCCATCATATAGTACAACTACAAACACATTTGAATCTGCAAACCAAAATGACCACAAATTATAAAAAACCAAGATGTCGCAAGATATCGCGAACCTATCGCTACATATCGCGAACCAAATCCAAAAAATGTATGTCGACAAACGTCGCTAACGTGTCGAGAAAAATAAAAATATCCACAATATAACACAATAATTCTATGTGTCGCGACATGTCGATACATGTCGTTAAATATCATCCCTAACCTCATGTCAGCTCTTAATCGCTAAATGTCGCTAACCATGTCGAAAAATATTGCTAAAATTGCAAAAAAACCAGTAAAAACGCAGACTTGCTGCATTTCGTGTTTCATTGACAAAGGGTGTCAAAAGGGTACATAAAAATCACGGATATATGTAGATTTATTACTTTCAACATAAATACATCTAAATCAAACAATAATTACTAAAGAAATTACATACCCATTATTGTTTAAAGGAATGATTTTCTTAGAGCTTTGGTTGGGTTTCAAGTTTCCTTTGAGTAAGGCTGCCGAACACTAGCTCCGGTGGTACAATGTGTGTATTCTAGAGAGAGAGAGAGAGAGAGAGAGAGAGAGAGAGAGAGAGAGAGAGAGAGAGAGAGAGAGAGAGAGAGAGAGAGCGAGAGAAAGTGTTATGAATTTTTGTTTTGTATTTATTAAGGGGTAAAATTGTAAGGGAAAAATAGTTTAAGTATATTTTGCATGATGCAAAATATCCTAACATATTTTTAGTGTACCATTTATTTTTAAGCATATATTGTCAAATTTCCCTATGTAAATTGTTTTTTTTTTAATATATAGGGATAATTATATACAATACAATTTTTTATAAAAATATTATATTTTTATATTTAAAGATTTTTTTTATATGTTTATAGTTTTTTTATAGAAACAACATGAAAATAATAAGAAAATTACATAAAAGTAACAGAAAAATAACATTCTAACAACAATAAAAAATAACATACATATAACAAAAAAATCAACAGCAAATTAACAATAATACAACATAAAAAAACTATATTTTTTGTAAATAAAATCATAAAAATTGTAAAAATATTTAAAATTTTATACAACTGTATTTTTGTAATTTTTTATTATTTTAGTGTATTTATAAAATAATCTCATATATATGTGTTATATGTAAATTGTGAGTGCAAAACAGTTCACATAGCGAACTTATGTAAGTTATTTTTTCATGTCCAACGAAATTTTTTCAATATTTATAATTGTTACACATGTGACTTTAATAAAAAAAAAGTGACAAAAATATTTTATTTAACAGTTTTGTTACCGTCAAACCTTTTTAGTTGTTAAGTGTTTGCTAAATTCATTAAGTACCAACTCAAAAATATGAGGATATATTATTGAATCGGGTATTAAATTAAAAAAAAAAAACTAATTTAGTTTTTCTATTCAAATTTACATATTCTTAACTAAAAATAGGATAAATAATAATAATTTAATATGTTGTCCAATAATATATCGCCACGTGTTTCTGAATTGGTATTAACAAATAAAAAGGTATAGTTGCAACAAAATTATAAAACAAGGTATTTTTGTTACTACTTTTTTAATTAGGATTATATGTGTAACAATTGCAAATGTTAAGAAAATTTCGGTGTAAATATTTTTTTCTTTAGTAATTTGCATCATAAATACCTAAGTTTACTATTGATTGTAAATAAAATAATTAAATTTAATTTTTGAGGATAATAATATATAATTTATAATACTATAATTTTAATAAATATCTAACCTTCAAGATTCAAGTTATTAATTAATTTCATGCTATTTCTAATTAATACATATTATTAAAATTTTTATTCAAAAATTAATTTAAATATGTTAATAAAAAATTAACATCTTTCAGTAAATTATGTTTATATTAATAAGACAAAAAATTGATACGGTACTACTGTCAGATTCAAATGGGGCATGGATATTAGATAGAGAATTAAAAAAAAAAATACATGGGCTTCTCTAAAATGGTTAGTGTCTAAAATTACACAGTCAACAGTTTATTAGCAAATGTCCAAAAGTAAGAAGTTTCTTTTTGTATAGAGTTTTTTTTTGAAGGAAAATGGTAACTTTATTAATAAGAAGATTCAGCCACTACAATAGAAAGAAAATCGGGAGGAACATCATCCTCACTAAAAATACGATCTGGATACAAACAAGAGCTACGAGCAAGACAATGTGCAGCTTTGTTTACAGAACGTTTAACAAAATTAATTGAGACTAACGGCAAATCGGCTAAAAGAGAACGACAAACCGCCACCTGAAGGCCAAAAGGAGAAGGTATCTCCACCGTGCTTTGGACTGCCTGGACAACAACCAAAGAATCGGTTTCAAGGTCAACCGGTCCCCAATGTTTCCTCTTTATCCAACTCAAGGCCTCCTTAACCCCTACCAATTCAGCCATAGCCGAATCCACACACCCCACTCGTAAAACTGTGAAGCCTTCAATGAATCGACCCTGAGAATCTCGGGCCACCCCTGCCGCTCCAAATCGACCATCACTTGCAAAGATTGCACCATCGACATTAACCTTAATCTTTCCCATAACTGGTTTCACCCAATGCTCTAAGTCCTCTCTTGAACCCGTAGGACCAAGTAGAGACCCCATTCTCCTTTGTTGAGCATTTCTCCATTGATTAAGGACTACTCTTGCCAAAAGAATAACCTCCGCCGCTGACATTGATTTGTCCCGCCAAACCACCTCATTTCGGGCATACCAAATCGCCCAAAGAACCATGAGCAATTCTTCCTGGGCCGTGGATGAGTGTTGTAGCAGAATGTGGCTAAACCAATCCCAAAAAGACTCCATAGGCGTATGACTCCAATTTAGAACCGAAAGATGCCAACAAGACCGTGCAAAAGAACATTGCACCAACAAATGGTAAATGGTCTCAGGCACCTGGTTACACATAGGACAAGCTTGGTCTAGAGGAATATGTTTGGTGGTAAGTTGAACCTTAGTAGCCAAACAACCAGATAAAGCACGCCACATGAGTTGGTGCACTTTGGGAGGGACCTGAAGCTTCCATGCAATTTTCCATATCTTAATCTCAGACTCACTAGTATTAGTGATCTCTGAATGGTGCAGCAACCGATATGCCTCCCTCACAGTATAGAATCCATAAAGATCCTTATGCCAATACCAAGTATCAATAGGAGTCTCCTGATCAATGTTAGTTCGAATGATGATCTCTTTATCTCGGTCATTGAATATATCTGAAACCACCTCTAAATCCCAAGCCCGTTCTCCTACCACCATAAGATTATTAACCGTCCACGTCTCCATACCAGTAGCTCTAGAAGTAACCCACGGTTGAGACTCATCCGCAAGCCACGGGTCAAATTGAACACTAACATTCGTACCTGGACCAACCCCCCGACGAGCTCCCTCCTTAATCAAAGCTTGCGTTTCAAAAATACTCTTCCATATGAAGCTAGGATTCGGCCCAAGAGAAGCACTCAAAAAAGAACCCTGAGGATAATATCGGGCCTTATATACCCGACTAACAAGAGAATGAGCATTTGTAACTAACCTCCAAGCTTGTTTTCCCAACATGGCTAAGTTGAAATCCCTTAAGTCTCGAAAACCAAGCCCCCCATGATGCTTATGGCGGCACAGCTTCCTCCAACTGACCCAACTTACCCCACGGTTCTGATTGGATCCCGAACTCCACCAATATTTGCTCATCATACCCTCTAGCTTATTACAGGTTTCCACCGGCAACAAGAAAACAGACATAGCATATGTAGGAAGAGCTTGAGCCACTGTTTTAATCAATACCTCTTTTCCGGCTTTTGAGAGCAAGCGACCTTCCCAACTCTGAATTCTCTTCTGCATCTTATCCTTCAAGAAGCCAAGAATAGCATTCTTATTACGACCCATGATACAAGGAAGGCCAAGATACAAACTGTTTTCAGGAGCTTCATTCATTCGAAGAAGATTACACATATCTTGTCTAGAGGCCGAAGTTGTGTTGAGGCTAAAGAAAATAGTAGATTTAGAGTAATTAACACACTGACCTGAGGCTTGTTCAAATAGTTGAAGCAGAAGAAGAACACTACGAGCCTCCCTTTCAATAGCCTTACAATAGATATAGCAATCATCCGCAAACAACATATGAGAAATTATGGGGGCACCATTACACACACGGCAACCATGAAGAGCTCCCCGAGCTTCAAATCTTTTTATGAGAGAAGAAAATCCTTCAGCACACAAAAGAAATAAATAAGGAGAGAGCGGATCTCCCTGTCTAAGACCCCGTCCAGGAACAATTGGCCCCATCTCACGACCCCCATGAGTAATAGTGTACGAAACCGTTGAGACACAATGCAAAATGAGATCAACCACCCGCGCATGAAAGCCCATTTTTAGCATGATATTCTTAAGAAAAAGCCACTCAACACGGTCATACGCTTTACTCATATCAAGCTTAAGAGCCATATAACCTTCCTTTCCAGCTCTTTTCCGCTTGAGATAATGCATTACCTCAAACGAAATCATAATATTATCGGTTATAAGACGCCCGGGAATGAAAGCACTCTGATTCTCTGAAATGACTGCAGGAAGAACATGCTTCAACCGATTAGCAAGAACCTTGGAACACACCTTGTAGAGGACATTACAAAGAGCAATCGGGCGCATATCACCCATTGTAGTGGCATTTTTCTTCTTGGGAATCAACACTAAATTAGTATGATTAAGACCAGAAGGCAGCTTACCAAATAAGAAAAAAGAGCGAACCTGTTTGATGACATCATTACCCACAATTGCCCAGCACTTTTGATAAAAACCCGGAGTCATGCCATCGGGCCCAGGGGATTTATCTGGGTGCATCTGAAATAAAGCCTCTTTCACTTCCTCATCCGTCAAGGGTTGCAAGAGAGAATCATTTGGAAGTGGAGTCACAGTTGCAGAAATCCCATCAAGAACATCATCCATAGTACAACTGGAACTAGTAAACAAATTCTGGAAGTAAGAACACATGACATCAGATAGTCCCGATTCCCAGTCAACCCAGCTTCCATCTTCACATTGGAGTCTATCAATAGCATTCATACGGCGCCGAGAAGAAGCCGTTGCATGGAAAAATTTGCTATTTTTATCCCCATCCTGAAGCCACAATTGTTTCGATCGTTGACGCCAAAATACCTCCTTCTGAGTGAGAACTTCAAAAAGTTCCGTCTCAGCTTCTTTATACCTAGAAATTGCATCAGGATCTCTACCTTGTTTCCACCGCCTCACCTCCTTCTTCCAATATTTTATACGGGAGGCAAAATTACCCGAGTAATCTTTGCCCCAAACCGAAAGAGATTCCCCACACCTTTGTATCTTTTCCTGAATACCCGCTAAAGTGTACTCCTCCCAACACTCCTTTACCACTTGATAACAAAGAGGTTCCCGAAGCCAGCAGTTTTCAAAGCGAAATTTACGACTTCCAGAAACTATGTTATGCCGAACTATATCAAGGAAAATGGGACAATGATCAGAAGAAGATACCTCAAGATTAATAAGTTTAGCCCGTGGGAACAATTGGAGCCACCTTTCTGTCACCAAAGCGCGATCTAAGCGAACCTCTATCCAGTTATCCGTGCCACGACTTTTCTCCCAAGTGAACTGATGTCCCACAATATCTAAGTCAATTAACCCGCACTCCTGAATAGTGTCCCGGAAGCCATCAACTAACCAGTTTGGATAGGGATGTCCCCCTCTTTTGTCCTCTTGAGACAAAACGTTGTTCATATCACCAATTACACACCAAGGAAGAGTGTTTCCACGGGCCAAAGTCCGAAGTTGTTCCCAAGAAGCCCCACGCAAGCTTCTTTTAGACTCCCCATAGAACCCCGTAAGACGCCACTCCCCAACATCACTAGGCCGAACCTCTACATCAACAAAATTGGTAGCATAGTTCAACACTTTGACCTCTTCCTTATTCCTCCAAAGTAAAGCAACTCCCCCGCTCCTACCACATGCATCAACTGCAAACAGACCCTCAAACTTCAACTTAACTCGAACTCGCTCCAACACATCCTTACGACACAAAGTTTCACATAAAAAGATATAATCTGGTTTCCGATGGGCCACAGTATCAAATAGGAATTGTATCGCTCGTGGGTTGCCCATCCCACGACAATTCCAACTTAAAGTACTCATAATGCCCGGTGGGCCTGGACACCAGGACCCACCTCGAACTCGTTTTTTGAGAGTCCATTAACATCCATATCAGCACTATCCTCCGCTTCCATGTCAACATATTCAGGCCCACCAACCCCGTCATGTTGGCGCCTTCTTTTAGATTCAGCAGAAATCCCCCGGCCTCCTAGTCCTCCATGTGGGCCGATAATTCCACCAAGGAAGAGAGAAGGCTGACCTCTCCCACTTGGCGCATGACTTCCAAACACCACCGACTTTCCTCTTTCATTGGCACTAGACTTGGAAACATCATGCTTATTTCCATTAATACTCACATTCTCATTAATAGAAATATTCACCTCATCCACCAAATCTGGGATATCATTAACCATCTTTGACTGCGGATGATTTTCAAATTCCAAACACGGTAACTTACCAGATTGCATGGCTGCCCGTTCGTCCTCCTCCACACTACGCATCGGGGATGCATGGCCAAATTGCTCATCAGCCTCCGTACCCGTACGCAGATACTGAGAACTTAATAAATAGTTTTTCCTTCGTGGTTGCGCACGCATGAAACTCCCATAGGGTTTAACAATCTCACCCTCAGGTGTATCAAATAACTTTGGACAAAAGTTTTCCGAATGACCTATCAAACCACATATAAAGCAAAATGTCGGGGCAAATTCATATTTAAAATTGGCATAAAACCACTCACCACCCGTTTTCTTAAGCTTCATTCGTCGTTTTAATGGGACATCAATGTTCACCGTCACTCTGACACGGAGATAATCCCGCCAAAGACCATTATAGTTCTTAGGATCCGATTCAACAAATGATCCAATGTAGTTAGCAACTGTAGAGACAATCTTTTCCGTCATAAACCCCGTAGAAAGACCGTGAATCTGCACCCACATATCAAGTTGGTTAAGTTTTACAGACTTCGGGTCTCCACCTCGTGGAACTCGACCAAATATCAATGGTAACCGGTTGAATGTCCAAGGACTGCCATTAATAACACGCTTGATATCGATCTCATGATAAAACTGAAATAGGAAAAGATTCGACCCCAACTCCTTGACAAACAATCCTTTACCCGGTTTCCACAATCCAGCCAACGTGTGCTTCATGGCTTCAAAATCCAGCGATCTCGCGTTCAAAAACCTCCCCACCAAACACCAACGATCATCCACCAGAGTGGTCTCTTCAACGTCATCCTCAATCTCGAACCCACACTCTTCCTCATCCTCCAGTTCGATATGACCATACTGATCTTCCATGTCCTCCATGGCCATGCTAGACGAAGCCATTAAAACCAGAAAAATACCCCAGAAACCGAGAGATATCAAGCCCAATACGTACCTCTGAAAATTCTAGAAACGAATAAGACTCGACAAGAGAACCTTCACCCTCTACACCCTGCTCCACCAATGAAAACGCCAATGCACACAGTCGGTTGAACCTGAAAAAACGCAGAAAAAACGCTGCAGAAACAGATGCTATAACCCAATCGGTTGAACCTGTACCAATCGCAGAAGCCGTCCCCGTCAGAACAGAAAAATCCCAGCGCAAGACTCCGCCACCGACGTGAACAATCCGACCCTTCTTGAACCTTTGACAACCGGTGAGGATATAGAAACCGGACGCAATACTCCACCGATGAAGACGCACGACTCGGAAACAGAAAAACAAACCAGACGCAGGAACCTTCGAAAGAGATTTTTTAGAGAGAAACATGGACCATGCCAGCTGGCAAGACGTTTTTTTAAGCTTTAAGAGTATTTTTCTTTTTGTATAGAGTTAGTCACAGGAAAAAATAAATAAATAAATAAAATGTTGAAAAGTAATGTGTTCTCAAAAATAATATTTCTTTTTCTTAAATAAATTTAGTGACAGAAACAGAAAGCATAACTTTTATATAATCACAGATCCACCCAATTTATATAAACTTAATCACACCAAATATAAATTTTAGGAATTTTTACATCTTATTTTTTTTTTTTTTTTTTTTTATATATATATAGCAAGGAATTTTTACATCTTATTTTTATCTAATTGTTAAAAATAATTTGACCAAGTATTAATAACTTTTTTCTTTAATATCTTAAATGCATACATTTTCCTATTTCATCTTTTTCTCGTCTTATGTTAACTTTTAAAATAATTTATAATTACATGACTTATTTTTACATTATTGTTATATTATACTTTATTGCTGTAACATGAAAACATTTCCTTAAGAAAAATGTAACTAAAAAAATTAGTCAAAACATAAGAAAAAATATAATTTTAAGTACTTTTATGTAAACTAGGTGAATGTACGTGTCGAGCCACGTATTGCTAGTTTTATTTAAGATTTTAGTCTTTTTAAGATTTTGAATGTATTTTATTTTAAAGATTACAAATTTTTTGTTTGAAAAAATTAAATATTTATATTTGAAATATTATTTAATAATGTATTAAAAATAATATTAGTGTAATTATAAAATTGTAAATAAATTTATTATTGGAGTGGTAGATTATTCTATTTAGTTCTTTTTTTAACATAGCATTGTAATGTAAGTTTATATCTATAAATATTCTGTAAAGTGTTAATATTATATGAACATCTCCATTTATAAAGCTAAAAAGTGGGTCAATGACAGAAGTGGTATATCTGCAATCACACAAAGATAGAAGTGGTATTTCTGCTTCCTATGCTTATCCAGAGAAAACATTAGATAACGTGTGGTTAACTTTAATATATAAAGATTTTTCTTTTTAAAAAAATAAATAAAAAAAAATATTAATATTCTCCCAAGATAGGTTTGTTAGAGAGATATGTGGCTAAGATGATTTTTTTAATTGAAAAAGAGATTATTAATATTTAAAAGATTGTTTAATTTTTTAGGTTTAATTATTGGGTTTATTTGTTAACGGAAGATTTTTCTTTTTTAAAAAATAAATCAAAAAAAATATTAATATTCTGTTTGTTAGAGAGATATGTGGCTACGATAATTTTTTTAATTTAAAAAGAGATTATTAATATTTAAAAGATTGTTTAATTTTTTGGGTTTAATTATTGGGTTTATCTTTTAATATATAAAGATATTCATTTTTTTTTTGAAATAAATTGAAAATTACTATTTTTTATTACACATTAACCAAATATAACTTCAAAATAATTTTAATTAAAGAATATGTTTTTTTATAATTAAAGTATCAAATAAAACCTCACATAATTTATTAAAATTTAATAGACATGATTTATAAAATTAAATATAAATTAAAGAGTAATAAAATAAAATAAAAAATAAAAAGTAAATATATAATGTAGAGTGATTCTATAATACACCCGTTAAAAAGAATGTACCGATACACCTTCTACTTGTTTCAGCATTTAAAAAAAATGAGTCTGATTTTTTTTTTTCATATTCATGTATGTTATAACAATTTAAGATAATCTACAAAATTTTAAAAAATTCAGAATAATTTACAATATAAAAAGTAATGTTCAAACAACCTATTTTACACGCGTATAAAATAAAATAGTTACGGATGCAACACATTGTTTGAACGTAATTTTCAGCATGTTAAATTTTACCGAATTTCTTAAAATTTTACAGAATGTTTTAAATAACTATAATTTATATAACCATGAGAAAAAAATTAACTAAAAAATTATTTCGGATACTAAAACAAATAATGATGTATAGGTGCATCCATTTTAGGCTAATTAGTAATTTTTCCCCCTGAACTTTGACATGTAATAAATTGTGCCCCTGAACTTTTTTGGCCGTTAGAAATTCCCCCGAACTATTGAGATTGTTAAATTTAAGGACTTTTGTCTAATTTCATTCAATTTTATTATTTGAGTGATTGTTTATGTACTAAACCTGCTCCCCAAACTTTGATATTTACGAAATCATGCCCCTCAAACTTTGATATGTACTAAATCATGCCCCTTGAACTTTCATCCATGTTAAATTTTTTTACTAAAATTAGACAAAAGTCCTTAAATTTAACAATCTCAATAGTTTAGGGGGAATTTTTAACAGCCAAAAAAGTTCAAGGGCACGATTTAGTACATGTCAAAGTTCGGGAAGAAAAATTACTGATTAGCCTCCATTTTAAGGGAGTGAATTTTCCTATAATGTAATTTTCTCAAAATATTTAGGTATTCCAATCCCATTGGCGAAAGGGGCCCAAAATGTATGGAGCCAGTTAGGCTAGAGACATAAAACCCTTGGGGCACCAATCTTTCATTCATAAAGCTCACACACACTACTTTATCCTCATTACTCATTCCTCACTCACTCACTCTATCCTTTCCTCTTCAATCAACATGGCTTGTTCTGCAGCTTCCACTGCTCTCTTCTCCTTAAACCCTAAATCTTACTCCTCTTCCTCCCTTGCTTCCCCATCTCTTTCCATTCCCAAATCCTTCGTTGGTCTCCGCAAACCCTTTCAATCGGCGGTCCCAAAGTCATCTTCTCTCTCTCGCTCCTCCTCCTCTCATGCCAGAAAGAGCTTCGTTGTTAGGGCTTCTGTAAGTCTGCATTCTTCTATGTTTTCTTTATCCAATTTGTGTGCTTTTCCTTTTTGGGTGATTAGATTTCTTTATTTTAGTCGAATTGTTTGCATTTTATGCTCTTAAATTGTGAAATTTTCTTTTATGTGGGTTTTTTTTAGAGCGAACTACCACTAGTGGGAAATGTGGCTCCAGATTTTGAAGCCGAGGCTGTTTTCGACCAGGAATTCGTCAAGGTACATTGTTAATTTTGTGTGGGATTGTTGAGATTTTTAATTGTATATGGGTTTGTTGAAAATGTTAATTTGGGAACGAAGTGTTTTTATAGAGTAATGTTGAGACATCATTTATCAATTATCATCATCTGTTCACCACGTGAGTGGGTTATCATCATTGAATACTGCCACCACATATGTAGAGGGGGCTTCTAACATTATCTATCCAGTTTTTTTCTTTATATTTTATTTTTATCTATCTAGTTATACTGGTAAAAATTAAAGCTTCATTCCTAGTTATTATTGTATTCTTATGTAATAACGAGTTTCAATCCTATAAGTCATTACCTAATTATTCTTCTCAAACAATTATTTTTTTCTTTTTTGAAATGGACATACAAATTTTTTCAAAATTAAAATTGTAAATTTTGTATTCCAAATGAAATGGAAGATGCATTTTTAACTAACTATTGCCATAACATTCCCAATACACTGGTTGCCATTCTGTTTACTTAAGCTGTGCATTGTGCTAATTAAACTTTTTTTATCAGGTTAAACTCTCTGATTATATTGGGAAGAAATATGTTATTCTCTTCTTCTATCCTCTGGACTTCACATTCGTTTGTCCTACAGGTTTGTTGACAATAAACAATTTTTTTATTTGGACAATAAACAATTTTAATTTGGCATTTCAGGCATATTGATGCTCAATAATATACTCTTCTTTGTGACTTAATCCATTTTTGCAGAGATTACTGCTTTCAGTGACCGCCATGCAGAGTTTGAGGCTATAAACACAGAAATTTTGGGTGTTTCTGTGGACAGTGTGGTAAGTAAAAAATGGTTTCTTTTATTTTCAAATACGATAGCTTTAGATCTCTTCATATTTGTGAAACCAAATTTAGTATTTTATCATGTTATGCAGTTTTCACATCTTGCTTGGGTACAAACAGACAGAAAGTCAGGCGGTCTTGGTGATTTGAACTATCCACTTGTCTCTGATGTTACCAAATCTATTTCAAAATCGTATGGTGTGTTGATTCCTGATCAGGTATGTATAATTTCTTAGTTCTGTTGAAATCTCATAAAGGAAGGATGAACATGTTTACAGTAATAAAACATTTTACTGTCATTCATGTAGTACTCATTTTTAAACCTCTTCTCCCCGGACTTTTCTAGATGTTTATCTTCCCTGTGTTAGCCGGGACCTAATTTGCTTACAATGTGAAAATTATTTTCTAAGCTCTTTAAAATTTGAAGGCACACTGTCTTTTCCTTGTGCAAAAGAAGACATTCCCCCATCAACACACATGAACGTCAGTGCTTATCTTTTCTGTCTGCTTGAGTTGACCATTAGACTGTATTTATTATGGCTTGATGGTTTTAGCAAAAGAAATATACCACATTGTTTAATCGACTAGTTTCAAGACTTGTTTGAGCATACACATATGGAGGATTTCACATGTTTTAGCTGTAGAATGTGATTATATACATTACTTAGCAATCTTCTTTTTCTGTGTCAGGGTGTTGCATTGAGAGGACTCTTCATTATTGACAAGGAAGGCGTAATTCAACACTCTACAATTAACAATCTTGCCATTGGCCGCAGTGTTGATGAGACAAAGAGAACGTTGCAGGTAATGCATTCAGAGATCTAGTTTCTCCTTTTTCTATACATACTATATATAATATACTTAGAGCAGTTGTTATTATATATATATATGTATATTCTATTGCTTACTCATGTTGCTTGAGTTCGGTTTCTGCAGGCCTTGCAGTATGTGCAGGAGAATCCAGATGAGGTTTGCCCTGCTGGATGGAAGCCTGGGGAGAAGTCCATGAAGCCAGACCCCAAGGGCAGCAAAGAGTACTTCTCAGCCATATAAAGAGGAGTTTTTTTTACATTATTGCCTGTTTCATATGAGTGTCATTAGAAAGGTGTAATCTAATTTTGTTTGTCAAATGTCTTTAAGTTAATTTTTGTGAATTTTGAGTGAATTTCTCAAAATAAATGCGATGAAATGGCACTTGTCCAGATTTTCTGCATGCATCATTGTAGCACTACACAAATGACAAAAACTTAATATTTATGTTGAATAAGTTCTTGCATATATCAAATGCTTTTCTATTTTTATTTCTTGTGAAATTTTCTTCTGAACTCTTAAAAACCAAGTTGGGCAGTAATCATTTTGCATAATATTTGAAATTATATTCTAACATAGAAGAAGCTCACACCAATTCGAAAAGAAGGAAAAGAGGGTAAGTAAGAGGCACCAACTACTGAAATTAGCATAAAGAAAACGAAAGAGTGATAAATGAAAACATAAACTTCAAATTCTGTAGCAACAAAATTTATAGCCAAGCAAAATCAAAAGATGGAAAACAATTCAAAAACTGTGCCCATTAAAAGATAAAGAGGTCTTTAAACTCTTATCCATTCCTGTCCACAACTTTTGATACACGGATTAAAGGCTCAGACGATGGGGGTAGAGGTAGTGATTCATCTTCGTTCTTGGACAATCCCATCAGTGGCACTTAGCTGTAGCTCTCATCAACTCAACAAACTCCAAACTCTGAAACCGGTCAAGTGTGGCCTCCTCCAGCAATGGCCGAAGCCGAGGAAGAGGACTAGAATGCCACCACCACCACCACCAACAACATGTCGTACAAGAGTGAGACCTGTATCAGCCGCAGCTCTTCCGCAGCCTCAGCAACCACTGGACCTGACCGAGGACAACGTGAGGCATGTTCTGGCCGAAGCCCGAGTCGAGCTTTCGCAGCTCTTTGACGATTCAGTTGGCATTACAGGTGACCCTTTTTCTTGTATGTTACTTTTGTCAAATGCCCCAAAAAAGAAAGATAAGATTTGCTTTGGTGGTTTTTGATTATATGGGTTGGTTTTTCAGGGCAAGTTGATCTGGCTGAATTGGATGGACCCTTTGTGAAGATTAGTCTCAAGGGTCGGTTTTGGCATAAACGTAGCACTGTTGTTGCTAGACTGGGTAATTATCTCAAGCAGAGAATTCCTGTGAGTTAATTCTACTATTAATTCTTTTAAATTTTGATTTTTGTTTATGGAAAGTGCTGAATTATGTGATAATGGCATCTGGGTTTTGTTTTGTTTTTGATTTTCAGGAAATCTTGGAGGTAGATATAGAAGATGAGAAACAATTGGATGACAGTCCCGCAAGCTTCTGATAAGTACTTCTTTCGTCACAGTTTACTGTAATTCTTTTTTAATAAATTTTACTTCTTCATGAACTTTCACTATTGGAATTTGGAATGAATCATGTTCATTTTTCTCTGTTCTTGCTGTTAAAATTTTGATAGTAATGGTTGAAATAGAAAGTACGAAATTACCAAAGCACTGGAAAAATCATTTGCATATTTGCATATATATAATATATATATTATTTCACTCCCATAATCTCCAGCTCATTGTTATATGATTAATAAGTGACATATTTCCAACTAGTGGACATTTATTTTAGTGCAATTGCAGGACATAGTAAACTTTTATATATGTAAGGCATAGACTTGTAAACATTACTATCAATGGAAATACAATAACTTATTCTTTAGAAGCACTCTGTAAGAGCTGAAATATTCGATTTTGAGCTACAGTTTGCTGTGAGGGGCGAGATCAGAAGCTGAATCAATCCTTTTTAACTGGTTAGGATGAATCCAAACAAAACATGAAATAAGTTTCAACATAATGAAACAGGGGACTTAATAGAAAATGTTATGTGCTTTATTTAAGAGTATGCACTCCAACAACTTCCACCTCTGTATCTCAGCCTCATGTACTAGAAGTTGTCCTTATACACACTACTTTATAGTCTTCAGTGAGAAAAAAAAAGACAAGTCATTCTCTTTGTTGTGCTTAATTGCCTTTATCTCGCTTCCTTTCCTTGTAACATTCCTATTTAAAGCTAACCAGAAATTCATTCTTTCAAGAATTCTACCTAAAGTCAAGAGCCAGAATCTCAGATTGAGCTACTTGCTTCTTGAAATGTTATGTTTCTTTTAGCTTCTTTGTTTTCATGACATATCAGAATTGAGAGTTAGTAATACTAACAATCTCACACAAGGTGCTGTTTACAGGCTCCTTTTGCTGTTTGGGTGAATGTTAATGTCGACGCTGATATTAATAGTATTTTTGTACTCTGAACTTTTATTTTATCAGACCGTACCTCTTTGATCATCACCAAATTTTACCTCTTTTTATTGAAAAATTTAATTAAACAAAAATAAGGACTGTGCTGCGTAATGCAAGAGGAGATATTCTCGAGGTCCTCTGCTAACTTCTGAATGCCACCCTTGACCCTCACGTGGTTGAAGCTATGTGGATGCTTGAGTATCGAAATCTCGAAGTGGAATCGGTTTGTCAAAGCTTAGTTTAAGCATAAGAGCCGGATATGTCTAGCTTAGGAGCTTGTGTTGGAGGATGTTCATTACACTTGTAGTGACCTTTTATTGTTTCTTTCATGTATTGTTGTAGAGAGGGTAATATCAATGACAAGCTCTAAGATATGGTGGTGGCCTGGTATTCCTTGCTATATATTCATCATTAGAATTGCCTCCAACTATGCATTTATTGACTTAACTAATCATTTAATTTCTTAAATAAATAACGAAGTAAGAATGTTATTGGGTAATTTTCTATTGATGTGGGTTTCTTTCTTTCCTTGAGGTTGGTTCGGCTTGAACTAGGTAATGCTTTTGCTAATATAGAATATTTTGTTCTCATTTCTAGGTTGAAAAAGAATACTATATATGAGTAGAATGATCACTAGAAGAATTGAATCAACAATATGATGACAATGGGAATAAGCTATATCAACATAGTTAACATGGAAGTTTCATCAACATAAAAATACTACAACAAATTTCACCTCTTTCTTATGTTATGCTCTTTACGACTTTACCTCAGGTTATTTAGCAAAATTTACTTGCATCATTTATACTCTTCAATTATATATCTTTTTTCTTTTTAATAAATTATGGAATTTTATTAATAGCAATTAGTTAAAATAATTACTTAGAATCTAATCAAGACATTGTTGGAGATACAACCAAGATTAGAATTAGAAAAACGAACCAAATAATCAATCGCTTAATTCTTAGATCGTTTTACAAAAAAATTAAAATAAATCAAATAAAAAAGATTGCAGCATTACAATTAACCTTATGAACACCTATAGTCTACTTCATTCACTGCTCAAAACACACAATAGTAGAAACTATTGCAACAGGTTTAATCTCTTAGTTTGAGCACTCAACTATTGTTAAAGGTATGTAACTGCACTACTACTAAGAACTCATTCAGTCACAAAAAACTTGTTACTCTCAACTACTAACAACGATTTGATGGCGAGTCATTGAAAACAAAGAACCAACAACGAAACAAAGCAAATTAAAATAATGTCACATAGACAAGACTAAAATACTCAAAACCATGTCACACAGACAAGACTTAACACTCAAAGTCATGTCACAGAGACAAGACTAAAATACTCAAAATCATATCACTGATCCCGACCAAGACAATGGTTCAGTGAAGGTCAGAAAAAAGAACGACCTTCGATAGTTATAGATTTAGAAACGAAAAAACCTTAATTTTTGTTTTTTTAGAATATATATTTATGTATCTTTAACTTTTGAGAGAAGGAAAAAGAAAAAGCAACTGTTTGCCTTTGCTGTAAGTTGTAACAATTTTCTTGGAACACTGGTTATGTGAGTCATTTACCTTATGCATTGTGCTCATGTATTCCTGAGATTTCTCAATCAATTCCTACTTAAGTATTTTTTTTTTCTTCTTTTCCTTGTGTGCTGAAAAGGGTTGTTAGTTTTACTTCAAGTGAAGTTGTGTCACACTCACACCGGCCATTGCTCTAAGAAACTTCATGATCATCTTCTACTTAATTAGTACAAGTATTTGGGTGAACATGAGAAATAGAATCTAAGGAAACAATAATATAACATATGAATGGTAGTTAGCCAACATAAAGAGGCCCCCCCACTTCTCTTAGGGACCACTAAAGAGAAATCAAGCTAATTTGGTCTCTCTCTCTGTCTTTCTAACAAAAATCTTCACACGTGATTCACATGAAGATTGAATCTGATCATGATATCAGAAACTTAGAAGACGACTTTCTTCTATTCAAACATGAAGCAAGACTTGTCAAGTTTTTACAAAGGTTTAAACTAAATTAATATGAAAAAAAAAATCATTGTCTTTAAGAAACTAGATGAGCCGACACAAAAAAAAAAAAAAAAAAAAACAAAAAAAAAAAATAGTAGGAATTATTGTGTCGTTTGAAAAGAATTTAGATATATGCATATGTTGAGGTTGTAGATTAGATTGTACATAATTTTGATAAGCGTCTTTTGTGGCAAAGGTCTCGGCGAGGAAAAGGATTGTTGGTATGCCTTTTCGACATGTGGAATAAATAGATACCATACCATACCATATTCTTACATGAAATTAAATTAAATATTAATTTTATATAATTCATATCATAAAGATAAATTAAAAAAATAAATAAATAAAATAATATTAATATTTATAAATTAATTAGTACTAACCACTTCTGTTAAATTTAAATATTTACTTAAAGATATATATTTAGAAGAAAAACAAAAAATCTAAGAGCATGTTTGGTATTGTTTTCTGTTTTTTGTTTTCAAAAAATTGTGTTTAGAAATGAGAACAAAAAATAGTTTTTGAAGTTTTTAAAAACAAGTCATGTTTGGTTAGTGTTTTTTAAAAACAATATTGACTAAAAGTGAATTGGTTTTTAAAACAGAAAACAACATTTTGTTGTTTTCAAAATTCTTGTTTTTTGTAACTTTGTTTTCTGAAAACTGTTTTCAAAAAACATGGCCAAACAAGCCAAATTGTTTTCAAAAAATAATTTTCTGTTTTTAAAAACAAAAAACTGTTTTTTAGTTATTATGCCAAACATGCACTAACAAATTGAAATTGTCATAATAAAATAAGGTGGCGAAAATGGGATAATTTCCATTTATTTTTATAATATGGTACTTAATTAATCCTTAGGTTAGATCGATTAAAATAGTTGGAGATGTAGATTTTACATGTTATAGGTTAACCCTAGTCAAAGACACGACTAAGGAAATATTCCATCGCCGACCTCATCACATGATCATTTCTTATCCAAATATATATATGGTTGGTATAAATTTATGGTCTACGTTTGTAAATTTGCCAAATCTTAGACGTAGATACAAATTGGATTTGTTTGATAATTAAAATATAATTCTATATAAAAGATGCAATATATATGTAAATATTTGTTCGAAGTATTGTTCCCTCTAATCTATAGGATGTACTAGTTGCCCTTTCAAGCCATTTGTTATCTACCAGATCAAACACATTAATGATCGACCAATATATGTCTATATATTGTTATAAATATTAATAATTATGTGGATGTCCAAATCTTTTATTTATTACTATGAATTGTAATCAACATTCCTCTTTTCCTTAGTTTCCCTTTTTTTTAGTTTCTTAATATCTCACTCTTGTATTTGTATAAATAGAGGTTCACCCCATTGGAATAAACAACTCAGAAATTCTCATTCACTTTCTCTTTCTCTCTTCATCTTCTTCTTCTTTCTTCTCATCTACTTTATATTATTTTATATTATTTTATAACACGTTATCAGCACGAGTCTCTGCCCAAACTTCAAGCATGAGTCTCTGCCCAAGTCCCAATGTAAGTATCTTGTTAAAGTTCTTGAATTGTTTCAAAATCAAAATACACTAAATATATATTTATATATATACTCCTCTGACTGAAACAATTTCAAGAATCATTTGGTTTCTTTTTTCTTTTTATCTATATATCTATATATATATTATATATGTATGTATATATTTTTATATATTTATTATTGATTTCATATATATATATAATGGTCTTATCATTCATAATATTTACAATATATGTGTGCCTATGATATGATAGAGAAAATCTATATAAATTATACATATATCCAGAAGATTATGTATCATTGATAAAATATTGCATATATCCTAAAGATTATGCATCATCGATAAAATATTGCATATATCCTAAAGATTATGCATCATCGATAAAATATTGCATATATCCTGAAGATTATGCATCATCGATAAAATATTGCATATATCCTGAAGATTATGCATCCTCGATAAAATATTGCATACATCCTGATGATTATGCGTCCTCAATAAAATCTTGCATATATCCTGAAGATTATGCAAACGTAATATTCATTATATAGTTGATGAATATATAATGAAAGAGATGAATACATATTTATATATGTTCTTGTATTCTTTGAGGACAATGAAAAATAATCTAATATCGATATAGATTTTGACAAACATTTTCTGAAGTAAATGTTTTATATTTATCGAAGAAAAAAAATGATTGTATTTATGTGAATACAACTAAAGAATCATTAAAAATGATTATTATTGATGCAATTTTATAGTGGGTTTTGAATACCTTAAAAGAATATTAAGAAAATTGCATTGAAACATCAAAGTATAAGAATAACAGTGAGCATGACTAATGTTATTTAAATACATGAGACATGTATTTATTGTTCATCATTCCCTGGAGAGAATGATACGAATCGAAGTCAACTACTTTTAAAGATTGTTTGTATTAGTCATGTTATTATACACTGTTATTGCTTGCAATGTTGAAAATTATTGCACGTGACATATATTAAAGATCAAATTTTGCATACATCTTGGAGATTATGCAAAAAAATTGTATTCATATATTCTTTGAAATATTGTTAAAGAAATTACTCAGTAATTTCTTTTTATATATGAACAAGTAATAAATTTTTAAGAAATTTATAATAATGTTCTACTTGTTCAACGTCATTCCCCGAAGTGAATGTAATGATTTTAAATAATCAATGACATTGTTTGCTACTCAAATATTTCCAGAAGAAATTGGAAATAACCAAAAGATGAGATACCACACACAATCAAAGTGCATGAAATCTATATATCATGTGTGGAATTGAATAATAGTGGTCGCGTACCTGTAGTACGGACACACTTATAGTCAAGATAAAAGTATACTTGATTATTTAATAGAATGTGAATTGTACAAACTTATTGTACATTTAGAATATTTAAATATCATTACCTAAAGAGAGTGAATAGACATGAAATTCTATTTCAAAGAATATAGATTTCACATATATTGGTAATGCCAGAAGCAAATTAATATATACATATTTTATTATTTCTTGAAATCAATAGTTTCAAACTATTATTGGTACATGATATGTAAATATATAGTTACCATATAATTCAGTTTGCATATTCCCAAAAGTGGATATATAATTTACTAATATTTGTTAGTGATCCAATATAATCAAAGTGATAAAGAATCACAAAATGATTAGTTGAAAAGCTTCCTGAAGAAGTCTTACATACAATTGCTACTTTGAGCAGTAAAATGTCTTTGTATGTACCTAGATGTGTAACTTTTATCTAGTTATGAAAGTGATAATAAATAACTTATTATATGTACTTGTTGTACATTTAAATATATAATATATCAAGTCATGATAATTAGACTGATGAATAGTCTATTAATAAATTAGACGACTTGTTAAAAAGATATAAGGAAAAATGAATGATATGTTATGGTTAAATCTATTTGACCATTACAATAACATGATGAAGTTGTCATGTATCTTTTAAATTATACACATCATTGAATTGATGATAGTGATTCCTGAAGAGTGTATATGTTTTGGAGAATAATATAATTATATTATTCGTGTATATAAAAATGAAACTTGTAATGATTATGTTGTAATGAATTTACATTACATTTTGAAAGTTTCATTGAAATACAAATTATAGTGAACCTGAAGTTCATGAATTGAATTATTTTGACATGATCAATCATATGCAATAAATTGTCAAAGAATTTGACTAAATTTTGTTGAAGAACCAGAAGATTCTTCTCATTGTTATTTATAAGGCTCAAAAGAAGAATGTGCATATATTTGCACATAGAAAATATTTAAATTATATTTTCTTAACAATCTTGAGCCATTGTTAGATTTTTATTGCATAGTTTCTTATCGATGTGATAAGATTATATAATCATGCATTTACAAAATGTGTAAATTTATGTATTTCTAATTATACACGTATGACTCATTCTTAGAAATGAATTAAGTTCATAAGGATTGAACTTGAAACTGAATTTTATTGAACCTAAAGTTCAATGTCATATAGTATATGAGTTTAAACAAATATTGATTCATTGTGATATACTGAAATCCCTACAGGTATATTAATATTATTAGATATCACAATTTTTAAAAATTCTCTCGATCAGGGGGAGAGAAGCAGTTGGGATGATGATAATTTTTGAAAAATGATCCTTGCACAAAGTATATAAGAACAATATAGTTCAAAATGATATATACCAACTGCAAATCAATATTATTCAAAGTTGAGATAGAATGAGTTGAAAACGCCTGAAGCGTAAATGAACAATGTATAAATTATTAATAAATGTTCATTTGATTTGCCCTGAAGTTGTTAAATCTAGAGGTACTCATGGAGATACCTTAATGTTATAAAGTATTAAAATGATAACCGTGATGAAAACGGTACTCGAAGAGACTCCCAAGAGAAGTTAGACATAACACATTTAATCATAATTGAATCCCTGAAGTGATTCGTTATAGGTACCTATAAATGATAAACATATTTGAAAATATGTAATTTAAAGAGATCTCTATAAGTTATGTCAATATGGGAGGAATTATCATTTATTGAAATTTTTGTCGACAATAAATATTGAATGTTTGCATATGCAATAAACTAACATGAGATAGCAAGGATCATGGTATTAGATTTGTCGAGAATCATCGACTTACATTTTGATTTTTGGCCAAAATATTTTGACGCAATCCAGGCAAATTTACTCACATAAAGTGAAGTAAGACCTGTAGGGTGTGCAAATAAATATTTCTAATGAGAAATTTGCATATATGTATTTGTACATAATAAATTGTTGTACAAAGTTTGCATAGGCATGAGATTGATTGAAGTAAGGCTTAAATATTGAGAAAATATAATCATGATTTGATTATAGCCTGGAATATATTTTATGAGGATTTATAAGCGTCACATAAATGTTGCAACAAAAGGTTATTTATTTGGAGCTCCTAATATAGTGAGAATTTGAAATAAGCCTTATCTAAAAATTCTAGAAGAATTTAATACATGTCTTAAGTGATATAAATTCAAAGTCGCGCGCACTATATGACAAAGATCTTTGTATGAAATAAAGACATGTAAGTAAATTATTATTTGAAAAATACCTATGGTATGTCTATGCAATATAAATACGTAAATTATACGTTGTGATAGACTCTTTAAGAGTTTTTGATTAATTGAAGAACAAACTTTTATTTCTTTTGTATTTCGAGAAATATTAATGTATAAAGTTTGTTCATTAGTATTGAAGTCCTGAAGTACTTCATATGTATCAAGAATTATAGATATATGATCATTTGATATGGAAATTAAGATCATAAAACAAGATGAAATAAATATATGGTCTTGGAGTACCATCATTGTCACAAATGAAAATTTGTAGTACCATTAATGTGTTATGTTCATATCTACTTGAAATTTTAAATTTTCGTATGAACAAAGTTGTGTACACACATGAATGATACAATTAGTTGGATAAAGACTAATGTTCCACGAACCCCTCATCTATAATTTAGAAGTCCATACATACTCTGGAAGAGTTATAGAAAATATATGATCAAATATTATATATGGTGATATTTTAAAAGTGAGAACAATAATCTTATGAGATTTATTATCACCAAAAGAATTATGGATCATATGTGCATGAGTGGGAGACATATTCATGTTGCACTCTTTTTCCCTTAGCTCAGGTTTTGTCCCACTGGGTTTTCCTGGCAAGGTTTTTAACGAGGCAACTTGCAAATAGTTATGAATATGAAATATATATTGTACTCTTTTTCCTTAGCTCAGATTTTGTCCCACTGGGTTTTTCTGGCAAGGTTTTTAACGAGGCAACTATAAATCATGTTAACATACTTGCATTTTATGAAGCAAGTAGAGAATGTGTGTGAGTGAGATCATTGACATAACATATTCGGGAAACATATGGATTGCACTCAATAAAGAAGTATCAACCCAAGCAATTCTCTATGGATAATACTGCTTGCATCGCTCAACTAAAAGGATGGTATATTGAAGGAGATAGAGTTAGAACACATTTCACGAAATTCTTCTTTATACGCTTCAAGAAAATACATATTGGTGTTCAACATATTCAATCAAGTGTCAATCTTACAAACTTATTCACAAAGTTATTACCAACATCAACATTTGAGAAGACGGCAGACAAGATCGAAATTCGTCGATTAAAAGATCTCCACAAATGCCTAAATGAGGGGGAGGGAGTTAGTTTACACTATACTCTTTTTCCTTTGACCAAGTTTTCAGCAAGATTTTTAATAAGGCAACTATTATGGACATCCAAGGGGGAGTGTTATAAATATTAATAATTATGTGGATGTCCAAATCTTTTATTTATTACCATGAATTGTAATCAACATTCCTCTTTTCCTTAGTTTCCCTTTTTCTTAGTTTCTTAATATCTCACTCTTGTATTTGTATAAATAGGGGTTCACTGTTAGGTTTTATGCCCTAAATAAAACTCCATTTCAATGTAATCTATTTTATTCAACATCAATAAAGAAACAGAAGTATTTTTCATTCATTTGTGTATGTTTTGGCTCACTTTATCAATTGCTTGTCTAATTGATTTATAAATTCATCTTAAACCCTTTTCACATACTTGATCATGTTTATTGTGCTGTCATCACATTGGAAAGTAAACATGACTATGTGAATAAAGTTTCCTAGATTTATCAGACACTGGGTTTTACTGATATGATAATCTACAACAAGAGTTTACTTGTATTTGGAGAAATACTATGTTCTTTCCAGAACATTGGTTAAAGTAAAGCTCAGGTTGGATGCATGGAGTATGCATCGGAAGGGACCGATATTGAACTTTGAATTAGATTTAATTAAAGTTACCGTAAAATCTATTCAAGTCAATATCGCCAAGTTGATCCTAGATCAAATGATCTTAATCCTGTTATGATTAGGCTCAATCTTGAAAGGCTATTCGTGTTCTTTGATTTGTTAGTTAAGCCTACTTTTAGGTCAGGGTGATACGTACATTTTGGGAACACGGTAGTGCAATTGAGTGGGAGCGCTAGCATAAACATGGAATCTATAGCTTCTATCTGGCAAATAGTAAGCAAAGGATGATTTCCTTCGAGCTTGACCAAACGAAAATAAATGGTGGAGATCTCATTTCACATAAGCTGAAATATCATTTATACGGGGTCAAGTGTTTTAAGGATAAAATACATAGTAGGGTGTTACGGTAATTTAATCCCTTTACTGTGTAGATCATTCATATAGAGGATCATTGATCAAATTAGGATTATAACAATGGATAACTAATGATGTGTCTATATGGTGGAACATATAGAGCATTCTATATACTGAGAGTGCAATTCTAAGTTCTATGCGTGGATTCAACGAAGAATTAATAAGTTAGTGAATTTTAGTGCTAAATTCTTGATCTACTTATTGGAAGCTCAGTTATATAGACCCATGGTCCCCCCACTAGTTGAGATAATATTGTTTGTAAGACTCATGTAATTGGTTTTGATTAATCAATTATAATTCACAAATTAGACTATGTCTATTTGTGAAATTTTCACTAAGTAAGGGCGAAATTGTAAAGAAAGAGTTAACAGGGGCATATTTGTTAATTATGATACTTTGTATGGTTCAATTAATAAATATGATAAATGACAATATTATTTAATAATTATTTATAGTTATTAAATAGTTAGAATTGGCATTTAAATGATTGAATTAGGAAATTGGCATTTTTGAGAAAATCAGATACAAAAAAGTGGTAAAATTGCAAAATTGCAAAAATCAAGGCCCAGTCCACCTAGCCTAGGGCCAGCCACTTATGTTATCTTTTTTAAATGATTTTTTCATTATTTTAATGCCATATAATTCAAATCAAACCCTAGAGGAATGCTATAAATAGATAGTGAAGGCTTCAGGAAAATTACACTTTCTGAATCAGAAAAACCTGAGCCTCCACTCTCTTCTCTAGCTGCCACTCTCTCTCTCTTTTCTTCCTCAAAATTTCGAACCTCTCTTAGTGATTAGAGTAGTGCCCACACACATCAAACAATACCTCAATCATAGTGAGGAAGATTGTGAAGAAAGATCAACAGCAAAGGAGATACAACATCAAGGATTCGGAGAAGAAGATCCGGGTTCGGATCTTGATAATACTCGCTACGAGAAAGGAATCAAGGGTTAGAGATCTGAACGGAAGGAGTCATTATAATTCCGCTGCACCCAATGTAAGGTTTCTTAAACTTTATATGTGTTTAATTTATCGTTTTAGAAAGTTCATATTTAGGATGTTAATAAACATACTTGTGAGTAGATCTAAGATCCTGGTAAAATAATATCCAACAACTGGCCTCAGAGCCAGGTTAATTGATTTACTTACATGAAATTTGGACTTTAAAACGATTGTTTGTATGTTCTTTGGATGGTATCATGTTGTATTGAGTGTTATTTGATGAATGATTGATGTTTGTGAAATTTTCGTGATAAATAATTGTGATTTCGATTCTGTAATTATTTTTATTGGATAGTATGGAAAAAATTAAGCAAGTTAGCCTTTTACAGAACTCAATTTGGATTTTATTTGAATTAGTTATGATTTTTTGAAGATTTGACAAAATCGGGGCTGTGCTGATATTTTCTGCGATCGCAGAACTGTCCGTACAGTTTCGGTTTTTTTTTCCCTTTTCTTCAATTTTTCATACCTTTTCATGGAATTAACTTCCAAATTTTTGTATAGTTTTGTATATATACTAATACTATTCCTAATTCAATTCTAATTATCATTTTGAATTAATTTATTTTTTTTAAATTAATTCAAGATATTAGTGTAATTTGAATTTGAATAGAATTAGTAATTATCTTTTTGCTTAAAAACCTATCTTATTTTTAAATTTGATTATATTTTTTTTAAATTTAAGGTCAGATTTTTTAGATATTTATAATATCTTTTGAGATATTTATAATATCTTTTAAGATATTTATAATATCTTTTAAGATATTTTTAAAAATATCTTTTAAGATATTTATAAAATCTTTTAAGATATTTTAAAATATCTTATCTTTTAAGATATTTAAAAATATCTTATCTTTTAAGATTTTTTTTAAATCTTTTTAGATATTCTGACCTTATTTAAAATAAGATATTTATAATCATGTAATTTTAAATAGATATAAGATAAAAAGTAGGTTTAATTTTTTAAATTTTTTTAAATTTTCGAAATTTATTTTTTAATTCCGAAATTATTTTTTTTCGAATATTAAATTTTTATTTAATTATTTATTTATTCGAAATTTATTATAAAAAAAATAAATAAATAAATAAATAAATCCTACTTCCAACTATCCAGCTAACCCTGTTGCAGGAGTATGTGTTTTAACTTATGTGTAAGTTTTCAAAACCTATTATTACTTGATTGCAAATAGCCATGGTTACCTTTTGCCGAATCTAATGATCGATGGCTCCCTTGGTCAAGATAATAATTTGTAACGAGTATAATTTACAATCTTCTTTCATCATGTGTATGACCTAGCAACATGATAGGACCCATCCAAAGTGTGCCTGTGTGAGCCTATGTGTTTAATTTTATTATAGATGCATATAGGTTAATGTTGCTAAAATAAATTATCATAATTATTGATAGGATTTATTTAGGCCCATTTAGTTTTTGGGCCTATTCAATTAATAACAGTTGTTCTTATTAAGGTTAAATTCCTCTCTTTTGGGCCTTGTGTGAGAGTTGGGAGCCATAGAAGTGGGTACGACATACTGAACCCAGCACCCCCTCACACAAACTACCCCAATTGTGAAGGCCCATTTGCCTGATTTGAATGACTGTACTAGGGTTAATTACACTAGTTTAACCTAATTAAAATTGAATTAGCAACATAATTAATTTCATTTATTTTGAAATTAATTTAGAAAATCATAGTTTAAAGAATTTAATATTCTAAGCTAAACTATATGTATTTTCTTGTATTTAATTAAATATAGAATTATAACCATCTAGATTCTTTATGGAACTTATTTTAAATTTTTCATTAAATATTCCTATTTAAGTTGATATTTAGTTATACATAACTAACCAACTTAAATGCGAATATCTTTTGAATTCAAAATTTTAAATTAAGTTGAGGAATTTTAGGAATTGGTTATTAAGATTCTTTAGATATTTTTTAAGTTGATATTTTTCAAATATTAACTTAAAATGGAATATCTTAGATATTTTTAGGTTAATATCTTTTTTGAATATTTAACTTAAAATATCTACAAAATTAAGTGGTTACAACTTAATTTTGAATTTAATTAAATCTGATTTGAAAGATATTTAAGTTGATTTTTTTAGATTCTTTCTAAAACAACTTAAACAAGATATTTTCAAATTTGTTCCATTTAAAATTCAAATTTTTGAATTTAATTAATAATTGAAAATTAATTAAAGTTGATTTTTTATTTAAATCAATTTTGATTTTTAATTTTTCATTATTATATTATGGAACTTATTCGATATTTATTTGAATTTATTTTTTCAAATTTAAATAATAATTGAAAATTAATTAAAGTTGATTTTAATTAAACCAACTTTAATTTGTAATTTTTCATTATTATAATATCGAATATTATGATTATACAAAATACATATATATTTTTTTTAAATAATGAGCTTTTAATCAAAAGATATTCGATCTCCATTGTTGGTCTTACAATAGTTAAACTTATTCAATATAACCTCGAGACGCTAGACTTCGTCCCCCTATGGATGGTTATTCGTTGAACACTTTTAACACCGTAAGATTTCATTTGATAAGTGTTTTGTGAGTTTTCGTCTCTATTTAGACTCTCCCCTACGGTGACTACTTAGAGATAAACTCATAGAACATGAAACAATGGTGGAAGCTCATAAAATGAGAATAACCTTGACTCTCGCCTACTGGGACAACGTTGGATTCTCATTTTGATCGAATAAAAGGTTGCTAAAATGTTTAATTTTAGATGAGCTGACAACTCTATTCAACTAATGTTATCTTTGACTCTCGCCTACGGGACACCGCATTTCATTATGTTGGAAACCTTGGAAAATAAACTATGTTAGATTTAGTATTTCTATAACATATGTCATGACCGTTATTTTACGAACTTGTGTATGAATTTTGAACCAAAATCTTACTTCTGTTTTATTGATGTGTTGTAGTGTCTATAATCCCCTTCTCATTCCACTCCTAGTTAATATCTTAGCAATTGAACTTGAAGTTATAAACTCCTTGTCAGAGTAATACTTCACATATGCTCATGATGGACTTTAAATTCCAGAAAGCAGGTAAGCTGGGAATTGTTCACTCTGAAGAGCAAATAGTTCATAACTCCATAAATCCTACTACTTCAAGCTTAGTTGAGAAGATAAGAGAAAGTGATTCCACTTCCTCAAGTTATACTTCACAACAAAATGAACAAGCAAGAACAACAATTAACAAACGAATAAGCAGTAATGCTTTAGTCTTCGAATCATGTGTGTTAGAGAATGATAAATCCATTTGGATTCTTGATTCTGGGTCTACAAACCATGTAAGTTGTTCATTGCAATTGCTTGAGAATTGGAATTATTTGAAATCCGGAGAGTTGAAACTTAAAGTTGGTAATGGCGAAATGGTTTCGGTTAGAGCTAGAGGAAAAGCCAAACTCAAGTTTCAAAACGTAATTTTGGAATTAGACAATGTCTTATACATTCCAAATTTCGGTAGAAACTTAGTTTCGTTTCATGCTTACAATTGCAACAATACAAATTAGATTTTTCGGATTACGGTTCTACCATTTCTCGAAATGACATTCGGATTTGTGTTGCATCCATGGAACGGGGGCTTTATGTTCTTAGACCCGAAAAACACCATTTGCCCTACATAACGAACTTTTTAAAGTAGCTAAACCTAGAAACCACAAAAAGCAAAAGATCGATGATGATAATGAAACATATCTATGGCATTTACGTTTAGGTCATATAGGCTTTGATAGACTCAATAGGCTAACCAAAGACGGTCCATTGAAAAATGTCGTCTTAGGTGAATTGCCAGTTTGCGAGTCTGCTGGAAGGAAAAATGACTAAACGTTCTTTCTGCAAAGGGAGAGCGTGCCAAAATCCCTCTAGGGTTAGTGCATTCCGATGTCTGCGGACCTTTGAATGTCAAAGCCCGAGGTGGTTATGAGTACTTCGTCACTTTCATTGACGATTACTCTAGATATGGACATATTTACCTTATGCATAAGAAATCTGAAACATTTGCAAAGTTTCAAGAATTTCATGCTTTGGCCCAAAACCAATTAGGTAAATCATTAAAGATCTTGCGAACTGATAGGGGTGGAGAATATATGGATATGCAGTTCAAAGATCATTTAATTGAACTTGGAATTGAATCTCAATTAACCGCCCCTAGCACTCCACAGCAAAATGGAGTTGCAGAAAGACGGAATCGCACGCTTTTGGAAATGGTTAGGTCTATGCTTAGTTTTTCAACTCTACCTACGTCCTTCTGGGGATATGCAATTCAGATGGCAACTGACATTTTAAATGTTGTTCCATCTAAATCAATCCCCAAGACACCTTTAGAACTTTGGAATGGTCGTACACCTAGTTTACGCCATTACAGAATCTGGGGGTGCCCTGCTCATGTCTTAAGAAAGAAAGACGGCAAACTTGAGTCACGTACTGAAGTTTGCATGTTTGTCGGTAATTCTAAAGAGACTAGGGGTGGACTATTTTATAGTCGCAAGGATGATAAAGTGTTTGTTTCTACAAATGCCACTTTCCTTGAAGATGACTATATTAAGAATTTCAAATCACAAAGTAAAGTAGTGTTGGAGGAAATGCTTTCAGATATAAGTCCTTCCAATGTTCCGTTCTCTTCCACACGTGAAGAGGACAATCCCACTCCCTCAGTTGAACAAACTGAGCAATCTACTACTAAAGTTTCTGTTCAGAAGACAACCGTACCTCGTCGTAGTGGGAGGGTTTCAACAAAACCTGCTCGTTATGGCTTGGATGGTGAAATCAATATGGTCGTAGGTGACGGTATTGATGACGATCCATTAACCTATAAACAGGCAATGGCTAGTCCGCAACGGAAACGATGGTCGGCGGAATGGATTCGAAATGGATTCCATGAAAAAGAACAAAGTACCGGGAATATGTAGACGCACTTGACGACTATCATCCGATAGGATGCAAGTGGGTTTACAAGAAGAAAAGAGGAGAGTTTGGAGGCGAAGTCGAAACTTTCAAAGCTAGACTTGTAGCCAAGGGTTATACCCAAAGAGAAGGCGTGGACTATGAGGAAACTTTTAGTCCTGTTGCCATGCTCAAATCCATCCGAATTCTTCTCTCCATAGCTGCTGCTTTCGATTATGAAATCTGGCAAATGGATGTCAAGACTGCCTTCCTTAATGGGGTACTTGAAGAAACCATCTATATGGAGCAACCAGAAGGTTATGTTCTTCACAGGCGGGGAAAAGAAAGTTTGCAAGTTAAACGGGTCTATCTATGGACTTAAGCAAGCTTCTCGCTCATGGAACAAGAGGTTTGATGAAATCACCAAGACCTACGGCTTTCTTCGAATGAAGATGAACCTTGTGTTTACCAACTCAAGGAAGACCAAATAGTAGTATTCTGGTCCTTTATGTTGATGACATTTTGATCATTGGAAACAATGTCAAGAAAATGACTCACATTAAGGAATGGCTCAACACTCAATTCGATATGAAAGATGTGGGTGAAGCAGCCTATGTTCTTGGTATTCGGATTATCAGAAACCGGAAGAACGGATCTCTTGCTCTCTCTCAAACGACCTACATAGACAAAGTCTTAGAGAGATTCTCCAGGAGCAACACCAATGGGGCAAACATGCCTTCTAGATATGGTATTCGTCTATCTAAGGAACAGTCACCGGCCGATCCTCGAGATAGAGGACATGGCGAAAATTCCCTATGCCTCTGCGGTTGGAAGTCTAATGTATGCAATGTTATGCACTAGACACGACATACGTTATGCCGTTGGAATCGTGAGCGGTATCGGTCTAATCCAGACAAGAACATTGGAATGCAGTTAAGTATATTACGAAATACTTAAAGAGTACAAGGAATCTTGTGTTAGTCTACAAGGGTGGTGCTTTAAATCCCATAGGCTACACCGATTCGGATTTCCGGGCAAGTCTTGAAGACGGAAATCAACATACCGGGATGGTGTTTACTCTTGGGGGTGGAGCAGTGGTTTGGAGAAATGCTAAACAAACCGCAATATCGGACTCAACTATGGAAGCCGAATACATAGCGACGGCGAAGGCTCGCTAAAGAACTTGTACGGCTAAGAAAGTTCTTCACCGGCATAGGAGTTGTTCTGGAATGGAAAAGCCTGCGGTACTACTTCCGTGATAACAATGGAGCAATAGCAAACGACAAAGAACCTCGAAGCCACAAGAGAAGCAAACACATTGAAAGGAAGTATCACATTATCGGAGAATACGTGGCAAGAGGGGATGTACTAGTTGAGAAAGTTGACACGAGAGGACAACCTAGCGATCCATTTACCAAAGTCTTGGCCGTGATGACCTTTGAAAAGCACCGTCAGAATATAGGATTAATTGATATGTACTAATTAGTTTTATATTAGTGCAAGTGGGAGTTTGTTAGGTTTTATGCCCTAAATAAAACTCCATTTCAATGTAATCTATTTTATTCAACATCAATAAAGAAACAGAAGTATTTTTCATTCATTTGTGTATGTTTTGGCTCACTTTATCAATTGCTTGTCTAATTGATTTATAAATTCATCTTAAACCCTTTTCACATACTTGATCATGTTTATTGTGTTGTCATCACATTGGAAAGTAAACATGACTATGTGAATAAAGTTTCCTAGATTTTTCAGACACTGGGTTTTACTGATATGATAATCTACAACAAGAGTTTACTTGTATTTGGAGAAATACTATGTTCTTTCCAGAACATTGGTTAAAGTAAAGCTCAGGTTGGATGCATGGAGTATGCATCGGAAGGGACCGATATTGAACTTTGAATTAGATTTAATTAAAGTTACCGTAAAATCTATTCAAGTCAATATCGCCAAGTTGATCCTAGATCAAATGATCTTAATCTTTTGTTATGATTAGGCTCAATCTTGAAAGGCTATTCGTGTTCTTTGATTTGTTAGTTAAGCCTACTTTTAGGTCAGGGTGATACGTACATTTTGGGAACACGGTAGTGCAATTGAGTGGGAGCGCTAGCATAAACATGGAATCTATAGCTTCTATCTGGCAAATAGTAAGCAAAGGATGATTTCCTTCGAGCTTGACCAAACGAAAATAAATGGTGGAGATCTCATTTCACATAAGCTGAAATATCATTTATACGGGGTCAAGTGTTTTAAGGATAAAATACATAGTAGGGTGTTACGGTAATTTAATCCCTGTGTAGATCATTCATATAGAGGATCATTGATCAAATTAGGATTATAACAATGGATAACTAATGATGTGTCTATATGGTGGAACATATAGAGCATTCTATATCCGAGAGTGCAATTCTAAGTTCTATGCGTGGATTCAACGAAGAATTAATAAGTTAGTGAATTTTAGTGCTAAATTCTTGATCTACTTATTGGAAGCTCGGTTATATAGACCCATGGTCCCCCCACTAGTTGAGATAATATTGTTTGTAAGACTCATGTAATTGGTTTTGATTAATCAATTATAATTCACAAATTAGACTATGTCTATTTGTGAAATTTTCACTAAGTAAGGGCGAAATTGTAAAGAAAGAGTTAACAGGGGCATATTTGTTAATTATGATACTTTGTATGGTTCAATTAATAAATATGATAAATGACAATATTATTTAATAATTATTTATAGTTATTAAATAGTTAGAATTGGCATTTAAATGATTGAATTAGGAAATTGGCATTTTTGAGAAAATCAGATACAAAAAAGTGGTAAAATTGCAAAATTGCAAAAATCAAGGCCCAGTCCACCTAGCCTAGGGCCAGCCACTTATGTTATCTTTTTTAAATGATTTTTTCATTATTTTAATGCCATATAATTCAAATCAAACCCTAGAGGAATGCTATAAATAGATAGTGAAGGCTTCAGGAAAATTACACTTTCTGAATCAGAAAAACCTGAGCCTCCACTCTCTTCTCTAGCTGCCACTCTCTCTCTCTTTTCTTCCTCAAAATTTCGAACCTCTCTTAGTGATTAGAGTAGTGCCCACACACATCAAACAATACCTCAATCATAGTGAGGAAGATTGTGAAGAAAGATCAACAGCAAAGGAGATACAACATCAAGGATTCAGAGAAGAAGATCCAGGTTCAGATCTTGATAATACTCTGCTACAGAAAGGAATCAAGGGTTAGAGATCTGAACGGAAGGAGTCATTATAATTCCGCTGCACCCAATGTAAGGTTTCTTAAACTTTATATGTGTTTAATTTATCGTTTTAGAAAGTTCATATTTAGGATGTTAATAAACATACTTGTGAGTAGATCTAAGATCCTGGTAAAATAATATCCAACATTCACCCCATTGGAATAAACAACTCAGAAATTCTCATTCACTTTCTCTTTCTCTCTTCATCTCCTTCTTCTTTCTTCTCATCTACTTTATATTATTTTATATTATTTTATAACATATATATTATTCAGTTCTTTCTTATTCCCTCTTATATATACCAACTTACATTTTATATGTTTTGTCAACGGCTTACTTTTTTATTTTTTTTATTTAAGCGTTTATATATTACAATCATGCATAACTTAAGACTCGAACCCAGGACTTCCAACACACACGCACTCTCCTATGACCACGTGAGCTAGCCTCAAGTAGTTTTGTCAACTGCTTACTTATCTTCACTTTTTAGTTTCTTATCATATTTTATAACAACATTATGTTAGAATTTTTATTTGGATTTACATTAAATTTTATTAGTTTTATTAAAATTTAGATTAATTGGATAGTTCTTTGTTGTGTTAGTGTTGGAATTTATTTTACCAGGATCTTAGATCTACTCACAAGTATGTTTATTAACATCCTAAATATGAACTTTCTAAAACGATAAAATAAACACATATAAAGTTTAAGAAACCTTACATTGGGTGCAGCGGAATAATATGACTCCTTCCGTTCAGATATCTAGCCCTTGATTCCTTTCTGTAGCAGAGCATTATCAATATCTGAACCTGGATCTCTTTCTCTGAATCTTTGATGCTGAAACTCCTTTGCTGATGATCTTTCTTCACGATCTTCCTCACTATGATTGAGGTATCACTTGATGTGTGTGGGCACTACTCTAATCACTAAGGATTTCGAAATTCTCAAGAGGGAAGAGAAGAAGTGACAGCTAAAGATAGGGAGAGAGAAGGCTCAGGTTTTTCTCTGAAGGAAAAATAGAAAATTTAAGTGTTAATTTCCTGAAGCCTTCACTATCTATTTATAGCATTCCACTAGGGTTAGGTTTGAATTATTTGGCATTAAAATAATGAAAAAATCAGTTTAAATTTCCTACAAAAGTGGCTGGCCCTATACAAGTGGATTTGGGCCTCATTTTTTGCAATTTTGCAGTTTTATCACCTTTTGTATCTGATTTTCTCAAAAATGCCAATTTCCTAATTCAACCATTTAAATGCCAATTCTAACTATTTAATAACTATAAATAATTATTAAATAATATTGTCATTTATCATATTTATTAATTGAACCATACAAAGTATCATAATTAACAAATATGCCCCTATAAACTCTTTCTTTACAATTTCGCCCTTACTTAGTGAAAAATTCACAAATAGACATAGTCTAATTTGAGAATTATAATTGATTAATCAAAACCAATTACATGAGTCTTACAAGCAATATTATCTCAACTAGTGGGGGGACCATGGGTCTATATAACCGAGCTTCCAATAAGTAGATCAAGAATTTAGCACTAAAATTCACTAACTTATTAATTCTTCGTTGAATCCACGCATAGAACTTAGAATTGCACTCCCAGTATATAGAATGCTCTATATGTTCCACCATATAGACACATCATTAGTTATCCATTGTTATAATCCTAATGTGATCAATGATCCTCTATATGAATGATCTACACTGTAAAGGGATTAAATTACCGTTACACCCTACAATGTATTTATTCCTTAAAACACTTGACCCCGTATAAATGATATTTCAGCTTATGTGAAATGAGTACTCCACCATTTATGTTCGTTTGGTCAAGCTCGAAGGAGATCATCCTTTGCTTACTATTCGCCGAGATAGAAGCTATAGATTCCATGTTTATGATAGCGCTCCCACTCAATTGCACTACCGTGTTCCCAAAATGTACGTATCACCCTGACCTAAAAGTAGGCTTAACTAACAAATCAAAGAACACGAATAGCCTTTCAAGATTGAGCCTAATCATATCGTGGATTAAGATCATTTGATCTAGGATCAACTAGGCGATATTGACTTGAATAGATTTTACGGTAAGTTTAATTAAATCTAAGTCAAAGTTCAATATCGGTCCCTTCCGATGCATACTCCATGCATCCAACCTGAGCTTTACTTTAACCAATGTTCTGGAAAGAACATAGTATTTCTCCAAATACAAGTAAACTCTTGTTGTAGATTATCATATCAGTAAAACCCTGTGTCTGATAAATCTAGGAAACTTTATTCACATAGTCATGTTTACTTTCCAATGTGTTGACGGCACAATAAACAGGATCAAGTATGTGAAAAGGGTTTCGTATGAATTTATACATTATGTACATATAATCATGAAATAAATCATGTGAACCATGCAACATTAAATGTTATTTCGATCTATATTAATAAGTAAATACGATTATATTGAAATGAGTTTTATTTAGGGCATAAAACCCAACAAACTCCCACTTGCACTAATATAAAACAAAAAGTGCGTTTCAAATAATCTCAACACCTTGATATACAAATCAAGTGTAGTAGTAGTAAACTCCTCGTAATAGGATCTGAAAGATTGAATTAACCACAACCTTTTCTCCACCATTACTCTTCCTTTAATCACAAAATCATTGATAATGTGAAATTCCTCTCTATATGTCTACTCTCTTGGGATACTGGATTCTATACCTTTGGCAACTACTTTTGGTTAATCAGGAAATTAACACTAGTAGTTTAAGGCACTTTGGAATGGTGCCAAAGATGTATAGAACTTTCCTTAGACTGAATAAGTAACTTTCCTGACTTTAACATTCGGTCTATCTCTGGTAGACCTGTAGACTTCGGATAGGTTTTTACACTTCTCCAAAATCACTATTCCACCCCCAGAGTAATCACCATCTTATCAGAAATATTTACTAGCACATAGGCAAATTTCGAAATCTGATATGGTGTAGTCTAAGAGTTTTAAACACACCCTTATAGACTAACATATAGTTCCTCTTCTTTATCTTAGGATTTACTTGATTGTCTTCCAATGTTCTTCTCCTGGATTAATCTGATACCTACTCATTACTCCCACTCAACAGCAGGTGTCTGGTCTAAGGCATACAAAAGCATATCTAAGACCTCTCACTGTTGATTTAAGAAATTCTTTCATGGCTTTATCTTTTCTGGAATAGTTAAGACTTTTCCTTAGATAAATAAAATCTATACCTAAGAAGTTGTGAAGCTTCTATAGATTGCCATTAGAAAGAAAATGCTTCAGCATTTTACTAAAGTAAGTTGCTTGCATTAGAGTAAGTAATTACCAGGTATACCACAAGCCATAGATTTAGATAAACTCAAACATATAATACTAGGAACAGGAAGTTTGTTAAGTCTATTGAATGGACTTATAAACAAAAATTTCCTTTTATGTCCTTGTAATAGAAAACTTTAGGTTATTCCATGTGAATGGATTAAACCATAGTTCTATAGGCTTTCTTCTTAGTTTCTTATCTTGACAATCCATTACTTGTTTAAACTCACAATGGATTTTAATCACTTGTGTCTCCCAAGTCATAAGAAGGTGAGTTCCTAGAAACTCTCCCACTACGACAAGGTATCGCGAATTATGTCGAAGAAAACTAAATGGTATTAATCTCTTCGGTTGTGACAAGACAACAGAGGCAGTGGGATCATCATATGTTATATAAGATGATAGAACACTTTTGGAATCAAGAATAAATATCTCCTTTATTTGCTACTTGTTTTTCAGACTTAGTCATTTTCTTAGAAAAGTAGTATTTGTTTGAACAAACACTTTCTTATCTATTGACAATGGGATGGTCCACCCCTAATCACTTAGAAAAGCTAACAAACCATGGTTAACAGTTCTAGCCTTTCTTAAGATTTTGATTAGGTCATCCATGAATCTAGTAATGATTTACATTAAGTATACAACCATTACATCATTTTGAAATTGTATTACCATAGAAGGACTTAGGCAACGACTAGTAACTAATCATCAATATGCAAATCGAAATTTCTGGGGAGGTAAGTTTGGATATAATTCAAAAATCAATGTAATGATCTTTGAACTGCATATCTACTAACTATTTCTCCACCCCTATCAGTTCGCAAGATCTTTAACCACATACCTTAATGGTGTTTAACCATTGCTAGAAATTGATGAAATTTTTCAAACATTTCAAATTTCTTTGCATAAGGTATAATCTAGAGTTATCGTTTTAAGAATACAACGAAAAACTCATATCCACCCCCGAATGTACATCCATCTCGCGAATGAGATGAACTACTTTCGTGGATATAGGCATATTAACTCTTTGCAGAGATTGATCTTGTCAAAACCACTATGAACAAGATACAAATGCCATAGATTAAAAAAAATGTGGTAGTGTCTTTGGATGATATAGGTTTAGTTACATCAAAGAGTTCTTAGAATACTTCAAGTGGATCCTGGTCACAGAATACCTAACTCACATTCCATACAGTTTTAATCCATTAATAAAAGATGGATATTAAACACTTGAGAAAGTGTAATCCGTATTGTATTCTGGAATTAGAAATTTAAGAAAATTTCTATTTGGAATCTAAAATTAAAGTCAAAGACTTAAATTTATACCAAATATAATGAGTAATTCTATCTTGGACCAACACTACTAATACAAACTCTAAGTCAGATTTGCCCATACAAGTAGGAAATTTCTAAGATTGAGGATTTATATCAATTGGGAATAGAATTTCGGGATTATAATCATATGCGTCATATAAAATGACATGAAATGATTTATAGACCATTCATCCAATGATATGTTTTGAAAGCTAATTCGAAATGAATAAGCTAAGAGGAATTAGGATAATTTCGTTTAAAATAAGAATCCAACGATGCTTCGATTAGCGAAAGTCAAAGTAATCTTATTTATATAATCTTCTTGTTTCATATCGTAAAAATACTAGTCTAAGGTGTCATCAATTGATGAACAGCTAGATGTCGCATGTACAATATTTATCTTTCGAAATCTAACACTATTATGTATGTCTAATGGTGAAAATCCACTAGGGATTTATCTCATTAGATAAACAAGCCAAGTTAGACCAACAATGAAGATTCGAAATTAAACTACAACTTAATAACAGAAAATAACATGGTTCAATATAAATTCATACACAATTCAGAAATTATAAGCATATAGCAAGTAGGAATGACTAGTGAAAATACTAAAACATACAATCCTAAATAATTTCCAAGGTTTTCAATAAGGCGATACGGTGTCCCGTAGGCGAGAGTCAAAGCATCATTTATTGAATAGAGTTGTCACCTCATCTAAAATAGAAACCATTCTAGCAACCTTTTATTCGATCAAAATAAGAATCCAACGTTGTCCCGGTAGGCGAGAGTCAAGGTTATTCTCATTTTATGAGCTTCCACCATTGTTTCATGTTTCATAAGTTTATCTCTAAGTAGTCACCGTAGGGGAGAGTCTAATAGAGACGAAAACTTACAAAACACTTATCAAATGAAATCTTACGGTGTTAAATGCGTTCAACGAATAACCATCCATAGGGGGACGAAGTCTAGCGTCTCGAGGTTATATTGAAAACATTTAACTTTTGTAAGACCAACAATGGAGATCGAATATCTTAATAATAATCAAGCTCATTATTTAAAGTGAGTTGTATTTTCTTTGATTCTCTTTATTTAATCTATTTATTTTAAATATATATTTATTTAAAATTTCCAATTTAGAATGAAAAATTCTAAATATAAATTTTAATTTAATATTTATAAATTTTACTTAGATGGATATGAAAATAATATGAATTATTTCCATCTTAGTAATAATTTCCAATAAATATTTAGAAAAATATTCAATTTAAGTTGTTACAAAATTAATTTAAATTAATTTACAACTCAAATGTAATTTTCTATAAATATATATTGCATTTCGAAAAATTAAAGTATTTAAGAATACAATTTTCGAAAAATGCATATTAAAATAAAAAAAAATAAATCCTGGAAAAATTATTCTAATTTAATGTTGGCCCAAAATTAATTAATAAAATTAATTTACAACAAAAAATATAATTTTCCTATTTAATTAAATATATAAGAAAAATTTCAAATATTTAAGTATAATGATGAAAATCAACTTAAATATTAATTTTCTATTTAATTAAATACACTAGAAAAATACTTCAAGCAAAAATATCATCTATCTAGATTTTTCTTTGACTAATTAATTCAATTTCTAATAATATACTTTAATTTAATTTATTTTAAATTAATCAATAAATGAAAAAATCATTGATTTAAGTTGATCCAAGAATTAATTAAAATAAATAATTAATTGACAACTTAATCTATTTTTCAAGATAAAATTCGAAATTCTAGCATTTAAGAAATGCAATTTCGAAAATTGATTAATAAAATAAAAAAAATATATTTTGAAAATTATTTAAATTTAGTTGAAAAAATAAATTTCAACTAAAAATAATTTTCTATTTAATTAAATGTCATGAAAAAAGAAATATTTAAGAAATATTTAATTAAATATTTTATTTTCAAATTAATTAAATGTATTAAATTCAAGAAATAAATAATTAAGTGTAGAGAAGGCTTAATTATTAATCTCTAGTTTAATACTAGGAAAAATATACTTAAAATAAATTGTACCAAAATTAATTATTTAAATAATTAATTTCACAATGTATAATATTTTCCTATTTAATATTAGAAATAATAAGTAGTCTAGAAATAACTATCTAGAAAATATCTTATTTGACTAAGTATCTTTTCCACAAAATTTGAAAAAATATCTAATTTAAGTTGTATTAGAAAAAATCTAGAACTTAAATATTTTTCAAATTTAAATTTAATTAAATATCAAAAATTAAGTTGTAACCACTTAATTTGAAAATATTCCATTTTAAGTTAATATTTGAAAAGATATTAACTTAAAAAATATCTAAAGAATCTTAATAACCAATGCCTAAAATTCCTCAACTTAATTTTGAAATTTGAAATTCAAAAGATATTCAGATTTAAGTTGGTTAGTTGTAGATAACTAAATATCAACTTAAATAAGAATATTTAATGAAAAATTTAAATTAAGTTCCAGAAAGAATCTAGATGGTTATAATTCTATATTTAATTAAATACAAGAAAATACATATAGTTTAGCTTAGAATATAAAATTCCTTAAACTATATTTTTCTTAAATTAATTTCAAAATAAATGAAATTAATTATGTTGCTAATCAATTTTATTAGGTTAAACTAGTTTAATTAACCTAGTACGATCATTCAAATCGGCAAATGGGCCTTCACAATTGGGGTGGTTTGTGTGAGGGGGGTGCTGGGTTCAGTATGTCGTACCCACTTCTATGGCTCCCAACTCTCACACAAGGCCCAAAAGAGAGGAATTTAACCTTAATAAGAACAACTGTTATTAATTGAATAAGCCCAAAACTAAATGGGCCTAAATAAAATCTATCAATGACTATGACATTTTATTTAGCAACATTAACCTATATGCATCTATAATAAAATTAAACACATAGGCTCACACAGGCACACTTTGGATGGGTCCTATCATGTTGCTAGGTCATACACAGATGAAAGAAGATTGTAAATATACCTGTTACAAATTATTATCTTGACCAAGGGAGCCATCAGATCATTAGATCTGGCAAAAAGTAACCATGGCTATTTGCAATCAAGTAATAATAGGTTTTAAAAACTTACACATAAGCTAAAACACATACTCCTGCAACAAGGTTAGCTGGATAGTTGGATGTAGGATTTATTTAATTTTAAATAAATATTTAATTTCGAAAATAATTAATTAAATAAAAAAAAATAAAAAATTTCGAAAATTTCTAAAAAATTTAAAAAAATTCGAAATTTAAAAAAAATTTAAAATTAAACCTACAATTTTTGAAAAATTAGGTTTCAACCAACCTAAATATCATTTCAAAAATTTGCTAACTACTTTTAAATTTTAAATGTTATTTTATAAATAAAAATTAAATAAAAAATTAGAAAAGATAAATAAATATCTTTTTCAAATTTTTAAATGTAATTTAAATAAATAAAATAACAAAATTTAAAAAATTAGCAAAATATCTTATATCTATTTAAAATTACATGATTATAAATATCTTATTTTAAATTTAAATATGGTCAAAATATCTAAAAAGATTTAATTAAAAAATCTTAAAAGATAAGATATTTTTAAAATATCTTAAAAGATATTATAAATATCTTTAAAAGATAAGATATTTTTAAATATCTTAAAAGATATTATAAATATCTTAAAAGATATTATAAATATCTTAAAATATCTGACCTTAAATTTAAAAAAAATATAATCAAATTTAAAAATAAGATAGATTTTTAAGCAAAAAGATAAATACTAATTCTATTCAAATTCAAATTACACTAATATCTTGAATTAAATTAAAAAAAATTTAAATTAATTCAAAATGATAATTAGAATTGAATTAGGAATAGTAATAGTATATATACAAAACCATACAAAAAATTGGAAGTTAATTCCATGAAAAAGTATGAAAAATTGAAGAAAATTGAAAAAATTCGAAACTGTACGGACAGTTCTGCGATCGCAGGAAACTATCAAGACAAATTTCCGATTTTGTCAAATCTTCAAAAAATCATAACTAATTCAAATAAAATCCAAATTGAGTTCTGTAAAAGGCTAACTTGCTTAATTTTTTCCATACTATCCAATAAAAATAATGCCAGAACCGAAATAACAATTATTTTTCACGAAAATTTCACAATCATCAATCAATCATCAAATAACACTCAATACAACATGATACCATCCAAAGAACATACAAACAATCGTTTTAAAGTCCAAATTACATGTAAGTAGATCAATTACCATGGCTCTGAGGCCAGTTGTTGGAATTTATTTTACCAGGATCTTAGATCTACTCACAAGTATGTTTATTAACATCCTAAATATGAACTTTCTAAAACGATAAAATAAACACATATAAAGTTTAAGAAACCTTACATTGGGTGCAGCGGAATAATATGACTCCTTCCGTTCAGATATCTAGCCCTTGATTCCTTTACGTAGCGAGCATTATCAATATCCGAACTCCGGATCTCTTCTCTCGAATCTTTGATGCTGAAACTCCTTTGCTGATGATCTTTCTTCACGATCTTCCTCACTATGATTGAGGTATCACTTGATGTGTGTGGGCACTACTCTAATCACTAAGGATTTCGAAATTCTCAAGAGGGAAGAGAAGAAGTGACAGCTAAAGATAGGGAGAGAGAAGGCTCAGGTTTTTCTCTGAAGGAAAAATAGAAAATTTAAGTGTTAATTTCCTGAAGCCTTCACTATCTATTTATAGCATTCCACTAGGGTTAGGTTTGAATTATTTGGCATTAAAATAATGAAAAAATCAGTTTAAATTTCCTACAAAAGTGGCTGGCCCTATACAAGTGGATTTGGGCCTCATTTTTTGCAATTTTGCAGTTTTATCACCTTTTGTATCTGATTTTCTCAAAAATGCCAATTTCCTAATTCAACCATTTAAATGCCAATTCTAACTATTTAATAACTATAAATAATTATTAAATAATATTGTCATTTATCATATTTATTAATTGAACCATACAAAGTATCATAATTAACAAATATGCCCCTATAAACTCTTTCTTTACAATTTCGCCCTTACTTAGTGAAAAATTCACAAATAGACATAGTCTAATTTGAGAATTATAATTGATTAATCAAAACCAATTACATGAGTCTTACAAGCAATATTATCTCAACTAGTGGGGGGACCATGGGTCTATATAACCGAGCTTCCAATAAGTAGATCAAGAATTTAGCACTAAAATTCACTAACTTATTAATTCTTCGTTGAATCCACGCATAGAACTTAGAATTGCACTCCCAGTATATAGAATGCTCTATATGTTCCACCATATAGACACATCATTAGTTATCCATTGTTATAATCCTAATGTGATCAATGATCCTCTATATGAATGATCTACCCTGTAAAGGGATTAAATTACCGTTACACCCTACAATGTATTTATTCCTTAAAACACTTGACCCCGTATAAATGATATTTCAGCTTATGTGAAATGAGTACTCCACCATTTATGTTCGTTTGGTCAAGCTCGAAGGAGATCATCCTTTGCTTACTATTCGCCAGATAGAAGCTATAGATTCCATGTTTATGATAGCGCTCCCACTCAATTGCACTACCGTGTTCCCAAAATGTACGTATCACCCTGACCTAAAAGTAGGCTTAACTAACAAATCAAAGAACACGAATAGCCTTTCAAGATTGAGCCTAATCATATCAGGATTAAGATCATTTGATCTAGGATCAACTAGGCGATATTGACTTGAATAGATTTTACGGTAAGTTTAATTAAATCTAAGTCAAAGTTCAATATCGGTCCCTTCCGATGCATACTCCATGCATCCAACCTGAGCTTTACTTTAACCAATGTTCTGGAAAGAACATAGTATTTCTCCAAATACAAGTAAACTCTTGTTGTAGATTATCATATCAGTAAAACCCTGTGTCTGATAAATCTAGGAAACTTTATTCACATAGTCATGTTTACTTTCCAATGTGTTGACGGCACAATAAACAGGATCAAGTATGTGAAAAGGGTTTCAGATGAATTTATACATTATGTACATATAATCATGAAATAAATCATGTGAACCATGCAACATTAAATGTTATTTCTGATCTATATTAATAAGTAAATCTGATTATATTGAAATGAGTTTTATTTAGGGCATAAAACCCAACAGTTAGCCCATGATGATGAATAGTTAATGAGCTTAGCATCTGTGTGTAATATAACACAATTAGTCAATGCTATTATTTTCTTCGGTTATATAAAGTTTGATTATTTTTGTACTCATTATGATTGTAACCGAAAGGAGCTATTAATTAGTTGGATATTGTGTAATGAGCTTTTACATTGGGCTGGGCTTTTTTTTTTTTTTTGATAGAAAGGGTGCCCACTAGAAAGAAAGAAACTCAATAAGGTCACATGGGTCATCTCCAATCCAGATAGCGACTTCATCTAACCCCAAAGCCCGGTACGCCAGCTTGTCAGCAAGAGAGTTGGCTTCGCGATTGACATGAGAGAGCCGAGCAGCAGGGAAAAGAGATAAAGTATCCTTGATTTGACGAATAAGATCTCCAAAAACCGAGATGTCTTCTTTATGATGAGACAATGCATCAGTAATAGCTTTGCAATCCGTTTCTACCTCATGGACCAGAAAATGTTCATCGATGCACCAACGCAGTAAAGTGAGGAGAGATTTTGCTTCCAGAGGGCAACAGCTCCTCCTCCAATGTAGGCTTGAGCCAGGGCTGCAACTAGTAGACCTTCGTTGTTTCTAATAACGCCACCGAAACCCGCTTTCCCCTTGACCTTGGAGATTGTTGCGTCCACGTTGAGCTTGAGAAGTCCCGCAGCTGGAGGCGACCAAGATGAGGAGACCAAATTATGACTGGGTCGGACGGTAGGTGCTGAGGCCGTCAGGGAGGAATGGTAATCCTCCATGAAACAATGAGCCAAGTTGAGAATTGCATGAGTTGGATCAAAGGCTTCACCTTTCAGAGCTTTGTTCTTGTTAAACCAGATAAACCAAGAAGTGCAAAGAAAAAACTCTACGTCTTTTTTGGTTAGAGATGTGTATATCATATCAGCAATATCATGAAACATAATTTCAGAAGAGCAAGAAAAAATGTAGGGATAAAATTGCGTACCTTTCCAGACTCTTCTAATGCTCTCCCTTTTTGTATATGTATAAATGCATTTTATCTGATTAATTTGAGGCAATTACATTGTGTACACACTTTACTTTAAATGTTTTAGTTTTAGTTTTTATCTTTATTATTATATTCTTTGATATATATCTACTTTTATAAATGATATCCCTATTATATCCCTTAAGTTAATGAATATTATGTGCTAGACTTAAGTGGAGGGTGAGGGTATATTGAGCAACCCACTCACAAAAGTAAGTACATTTTAATAAAATATAATATGAGGGTATTTTTTATTAATAGATACAAAAAAGAAGTATTCATTAACTTATTCTGATTAATAAAGTGAATGAGAGTTTTCCCACTCTAATATGGTATCAGATATATAACCCTAAATTCAAAGATGGTTCAAACTCGAGGTAATCTCAAATTCTCACCAGCCATCGTCTCCACCACTCTTCTGCTCCTCTTCGCTACTGCTTCTCTTCCGATCATCGTCTTGACCGCTCCTCCTGTCACCATTGTCATGACTTCGGTCCCTTCCATTGGGACATCAACTAGACATACCACATACATATTTGAGGCATCAAAATCAGAATAAAAGTAGATTTTGAGCACCCGGGCACCAAGGCCCCGAGCACACAACGCTCAGGTTGACAATCTGTCAATCTGGGTGCCTTCCAAGTATCAGATCAGAGATCTGACCTTTGTATTTTATTCGTCATCATCAAATTAAACATGGGGAAATAGGTCCTTTCGGAGAAAAAATAACAATTTCTCGATACAAAAAATAGGGCCCACCGCCCAGGTTGGCATTTTGTCAAACTAGGCCATTTTAAATGGAGTTTTTCAAGAATTCTTTCGAGCATCTTATCCAAAATAGAAAACATTGAGATTCAACTATTTGTAAGGATCACACGAAATTTTGGGAGGGCCAGAACTAGGACCCAGTGCCCAGGTTGATTTATTTTCAACCTTGGCTATTTCTGATCCAGTTCATCAAAATGTGTTCTGGGCATCTTTTTCGTCAACAGAAATCACTAAGATTCAAGCAAACTTAAGGAGGAAACCATAAACCTGAGACCCTGGAAATAGGTCCCAATGCCTAAATTGACCTGGTGTTGGGCTCAGCGCCTAGGTTGACAATCAACCTAAGACACTGCCTTCAATTGCTCAAATGCCAAATTCGATGCGACCATTGAATCCAGAATGGTCAAAAACAGAGAGTAGGAGACCTCGTCCTCAAGTTCAAAAGCATTGGAAGTATCAAAAACAAGATCCCAAGAGCTCGGGAGTAGGTACCAAGCACCTAAGTTGACAAAAGGCCTAGTGTGCTGGGTTCTGCTTATCTGATTCAGATATCGTTTTAACCGTCCATCTAGCTTTATTCAATGACGTAGATCTATGGAGTTAGAGAAGTCAAATTCACAACTTTGCATTTCTCATTTTTAGCTCACTCGGAAATGAAGAGTTTCCAGTCTCTCAGTTTCGCAAAATAACATCTCTGAGAATTGGTGACCAGCTTCCCTAGAACACAAAAACTGATTAAGTGATGTCAAAATATCACTTAGGCATCTTAAAGTACATCCCTTGGATGTTTTTTCACCTACCCAGCGTCCAGGTTGACATCATACGTCAACATGGGCGTTGGGATGTCAACCTAGGCGCAGGATATTAACTTGGGCGCTGGATGTCAACTTGGGCGCTAGGTCATGAACTGCCTTAAGTAAAATAGCCATAATTCACTCAATTTTGATCTGATTGACGCGATTCAACTTGCGTTTCGAAGATAATTTGATTCTATATCAAGTAATGTCTCACACTCCACTCGTAATTCTAAATCTATCATCGTCAAATTTCACCCTCAATGGAGTTACGAAAATAAGTTTCAAGTTGCCTACAGCAAGACCCACCGGGCTCTCAAGAATAGCCATCACCACCAAGAGCTAATTCCGTTAGATCTTCATTAACGATTGAAAACATCTTATTTGTATTTTTTTCCCTATTTTTGTGGGCCTCCTTCACCTATAAAAAGAGAGCTCCCTAAGCTCATTTTTTACATATTCAGAAAACTACCTACAAGGTCAAAGCATCCTTTTCTAGTTTCTCTCTCTAGAAATTAGAACTTAAACACTTAACATGTTTCTTTAATTCTCGCGAGAAATAAAAACTCGAAGTAGACGTAGCTCCATTACCATCGTGACATAGAAAGTGAACTACTATAGATTTTGTGTGTCTCTCTTATTATTACTTAAGCTGCTTTTTCATTCTCGCCAATCTAGCGAGCGGGTGTGGGTTAAAAGTCTAGTCGAGATTTTTGAGTCAACACAATCGAATCAAGTAATATAATGATAAATAGAGTATCATTCCCACGATGATTGATTATCAATTATTAATCAATTGATTCTTTGGTTCTATTTTATTAATAAAAATTGTTAGAGAAAAAGTAAATAAGCAAAACAATGAAATAACAATAATAAAGACAAGAATTATTATGATTCCCAACTATCCTTTATTTTACTTTCTAATGCAATTACCCAATTTTTTTTCTTCTTATTCAATATACAAGTTGAATTAAGTAGTTTATAATGTGGTTAAGACCTATAAATCCAATCTATGTAAAAACTCCCTACATATTCGCATGGTAAAATTTAATCACAATGATAACATTAAGCAAAACAACTTATATTATCATACAAATAATTTAGATACTTTCATCATTAATCAATTTGCATCCATAACAATTAGAGCATATTCAATTTCATCTTCTAAAATTCTGATTTGAATTCTTAAATAATAATGATAGATGGTTAGTAATTAAATAATTGCAAAATTAAAATAAATTATATGAAATTGAATGAAGAGAAGAAGAAAAAATTAAACAATTACATTAATCCATAAAATAAACTCAAGTGGTTCACATAATAATCCGTAAAAGAAAATTAGCTACTAGAAGTCATTCTAAAATAATAGAAATTCAATTAATGACATAAAAAGATATAGATAAAAGATATAGAACACTGTTTGGAGTCTTCGAATGGTGTCTTCTACTCTTAGCCTTCCTTCTATGCTGAGAATTTTCTATATTTTCAAATTGTGCTCAAAGCTTGTCTTCAGCCCTCTTTAAATAATGAAAATGTCAAGTTGCATGCCCATAAACCTCCTAAGTTGCGACCTTGCTCAGAAAGTTGCGGTCTTCTAAACATATTTCTCCTTTTGAATTGCTTCGCTAATTTTTGGTTTCACACTTTCCATTTTCTTCCAGGAACCGAGAGAATGCTGGGGCCTTGCTTAGAAAGTCGCAGTCTTGATGGCCAGATTCCATTTTTCTTCATTTTTTTTCACTTAAATTTTGGAAAGTAATGAAATTGGTGTAAGTCAAATGTTCCATATGCAATAGTACTAATCATTGATGTATGTAATGGTCTGTACTAAACCAGATATTGCATATGCACTAAGTATTGTAAATAGATTTATAGTAAATCCAAGAAAGGAGAATTGGGAAGATGTGAAATGGATATTGAGATATCTTAAGGGGATCATTGAAAACAGATTAGTGTTTGGGAGATGCAACAAGCAGATTGACCAAGACATTCTTATTATTAATTATGTAGATTCTGACTATGTTGGTTGCATAGACACTAAAAGGTCCTTGACAGGGTATGTTTTCAACATGTTTGGGACTTTCAACAGAGTTAGAATATATGGCCCTCACTGAAGCTATAAACGAAGCTATTTGGATGATTGGTTTGATTGATCAGGAACTCATCAGAATTGAACAAAAAGTTATCACTGTGTTTTGTGACAACTAAGGTGCTATTCAGTTGAGCAAAAATCAGGTGCACCATGAGATAACAAAACATATTGATATTAAGTTCCATTTTATAAGAGAGAATATGGGGAGGAGCTATCAATATTGCAAAAATTCGTATTAAAGATAACCCCTCAACATGTTAACCAAAGTTGTTTTCATGCAAATTTGAGTACTGTTTGGAATGGGTCAATGTTTGGGTTATATATAGCTAAGCCCTCTGGGCTTGATTGGACAGTGACAGGAGCTATGATTGGCTCTAAGGTGGAGATTTGTAAGATATGGTTACAAGTTACCATACAAAAGCTAGTGAAGTTAGTTGGTACTAACTTGGACAAGTGGAATTGTAAGCTGGTTGTTAGCTCTCGGAAAGAGTTAGATGGATTAGATTTGTTTATCCATTCTTGTAATTTTTACAGAGAGATCGAGAGAGAAAGAGAAAAGAGAGTTCATACTCAAGTGAAACAAGTCATTCTTGTAACTTACTTGTGTTCTTGCTTTGTACTACTTGTAATCTCTGAAACTTGATCCAGTATGATTTGAGGCTGCTGTTCTACCAAAATGTAAAACATTGTATATAACTCGTAATTATCTTTCTTTAATTAATTTCTGCACTTTATTTTTCATCTATGCTCGTGTGTAATTAGTAAACTTCTTAAGCTGTTAGATTGGTTCGATCACAACAAATCTCACAAAATGAGTTAGCTTTGATTCAATGAAGATAAACAATAATTATTTACATAAATGGTCGATACATAGAGCATGAATTTTGAGACTCAGAACAAATTAAACATGATCTTGATCAATATTGATGATACCTTCACAAAATGGAGGCCAAGCCATACAAGCATTTAATTTTTCTCTTTTCGAGACAAAGTACATATATATATATATATGATCAATACACAAACTTGTGGCTCAGCTACAAAAAAAGATCCAGATCACTTCCTAAGCTGTAGAACTACGGTGAGCCCCCCGTATAATATAATATAATAAATATAATGATAATAACTACATATATATAAGTATATATTACGTACGTGAAACCCAAAAAAGACATGTATGATTCACGTAACATGGACATTTTTACATATAATTATTATGTGGCCACTTCTGACTCAGCAACATAATTTAGTCTGTCCACTTCTTCCCACACCAACTTGGATGTTACTTCATCATACTCTGGTGTGTATTCCTGAGATAATAAAACATAAATTCACAAATTTTAATTTTTCACCAAATTCCAAGTTATTAATTATAATAATAAATCTTAATAAAGACTAGGCATGTATGAACAAGTGGGACTTATCATTATATATTTGGTCAACATTCTATAAAATAATATACGGTCAACAATATTTATACATATATATTTGTCGCTGTACCTAAACCCTATCATTATTCATCTCTTAAACAAATCTAGATAAATATTGTGTTTCCTTTGTAATAAGAATCAGTACATAGAGAAAAAAAATAAATATTGATTCACATCACACACAGGAGTTAATCATTCACAATTTAAATATTATTTTAATATAATAAGAGAGGCTAGTTAGCTAGGGTTCAAGAATATATATATATATAATAGATGAGTTTAATTATTATTAGTACCTCAAGAAGTCTGACCAATTGTTTGGCTGTTGGAGCTGAAACGATAATACGACGTGCAGTGGGCGAAATAAAGCCTTCATCAACGGCCTTATCGATGAAACTCAGCAACGAATTATAATATCCATCAACGTTCAAAAGCCCCACCTATACATATTAATTAGTAAGATTAACTTAAATATTTTAAAATATCCAATTCTAAGTGTTTGAGAATTAAGCATACAAGAACATATATATATATATCCAACCGCTTTATTAATAAACCAACTAATCATATCTTTTTCGTGTAATTAATTAGAAGAGAATCTTTTCTCCCATTCAAATGGAGATTCTTTAAACATCAAATTCATTTATATATCATATTATGTATATTTAGTATCCGGCCTTATAAATATAAAAGAGAGATATCATCTAATGCTTTATTTGATTAAATTGCAAATCTTGGCATATCTTATAAGTAATCTTTTCATGTGTACGATATTTAGAATTAAATATCACATGCAATGATTCTACAAATATATATACATAATAATAATAATAATACCATATGATATACATTATAATATCATGTATATTTATGATTTATGATATATATTACATACATCCCACTCACTAAGATTTCTTTCTATATAGGTAGGTTGCAATCGATGACCCGTCAAACTTTGGTTTCTATAAAATTTTGTATATATGTTGCTATTAATTAATTATTAAAAACATATAAAAATAAAAAAGAAGGCGTGTACTTAGAAAGCATGACAAATCATACGTGTATGATAACATCACCTCCACATGGAGACAAGGGAACACGGTGGAATATATAATATTGTTTTATAATTCTAAGTTATTATTTGTGAGATACAGTTTAATTAGCTGAGAGGAACATCAAATGTTTTTATTATTATTAATTTGTTAGTGTATCATCAATAATTACAGTTGAACAACATGAAACATGCCCCATGTGAAAGCTTCGATGTGTTTTTAAGGTCTTTAAACCATGGAAACTATATTAAAATATAAATAATAATATAATTAATAATGTTAGATGTTTTGTTTCTTCTATCTATACCTTTTAGCCATGTTTAAAGGGGTTTATTAACTTTACCAAATTCATTTTAAAATATAGTTTTCTTTAAAGTGTCAACTACTATAACTTAACATATATAGTTTCCTTTCATATTGATCATCTTAATAAATTAATTAAATATATATATAAATAAACATTTTAAGATATAATTGTGATTGGTCAAACATAACAAGATATAGGAAACTTCGTTCTTACAGGTTTCCTATGGATTCCAAGCTGAGCCCATGTTATGACTTCCAGAAGCTCCTCGAGTGTTCCATATCCACCTGATAAAAATATTCAAGAACATTAACTATATATTTTGTCTATTTTAGCAAATTGATCTTAAATTAATTAAAATCAATATAATAATATATATCACATCATATCACATGTCATATATATATAGAGATATATATATATACCAGGGAGGGCAATGAATGCATCTGCTTGACGAGCCATCTCAGCTTTTCTTTGATGCATATCAGTTACAGTTCTCACTTCTCCAACAGTCTCACCAGTTATCTGTACACAATAATTAAATTAATTAGCTTAATCACTTCCAAATTAATTATAATACTACTAATGATGATGATTATTTAAATATTATCTAATGAAGAGAATATTCAATTTTATCCAAATCTTTTGAGAGAGTTTGAATTTATGTACCTCTCTAGGCATTAAGGTCTTTGGAATAACCCTGCAAATTAATAACACACGAGTAGTACTAAAAGTTAGAAATTGTCTCATTATTATAAAGTTGCAAAAATCACAATATGTACGAAAGAGATAAAAAGAAAAATAATGGCCATAGATATCTTTCTTTTGACAAAGTTTTGGGAAATTTTATAAAGAGAAAGTTACACTAAAAAGTTCACAAACTTTCCAAAACCTTTTTTTTTCCTGACCACTTTACAATTACAACTGGTAAATTCCAGTTTTGTGGTGCTGACACATTACAAAGATCAAAATGGATTCAACTTTAAACTAATATTGAAAGAACAACAAAAAGAATATATAAAGACAATTTTGTCCCAATTTTTAAAAAAATATATATTAGGAACATGCGCAGGCATATGTTATTATGTCTGGCCCAGCATTTGATCCTATGCTGTCCCCCATATTTGAGTTGTTTAAGATAAGAAAAGCCCCACTTTCATAGATAGTTGGGAAGAATTTTGTAAGGTTCAAGAGGTAACAAAATAATTATCTAAATTCCAAATATATAAATAAACAAACACAATATTGTCCTTAATTAATATTATTATAGATTTAATTAATTTGTTCAATATTAAAACCCATCATCATGCCATGGCATGGCTTTTCATTTATACTTGTATAAAACTCAAACTCCAAGATTAGACAGAAAGAGAGAGAGTGAGACAAACCCTAGAACATGGCGCCCGCCATCATGAACTGCCTGAGAAACAAGACCCATCAATCCCACGCTTCCACCTCCATACACCAAATCAATCCTTCTTTCCACCTTCAAAAAAAAAAAATAAATTAATAAAACCCCTTAAGTCCACGTGTCAATAGCCCATCATGAGAAAAAGGGTAATAATTATTTTTGTACTTAATTTATTACAACATACATAACCCTACTAAGCTAGAGTAGTGATACAGTAAGTTCTATTCATGAGTAAAAAATATAATAAATTAATGTTCTTCATTTAGCCCCATGAAAATAAATCATCAATGCTATGTATGAATGTGTCAAGTTGAAAATTAATATTCATCAATGCTAGCTATATATATATTCGTTAATATTATTGATGTGATCACAAATTAAAATTAGCATAATGTATGTTTAAAAATTTTAAAAAAGAAAAAAAAAGAGATCATGCAAGAAGGCTGCTCAACGATTCAATTGACAGAAAGGTTACAGCTAGCATTATATTGAATTAATCCCTTCTATTTCTCTCTCTTTCTGATCACATGAACCCAAAAAAAATGAAACAAAAAAATAAAATAAAAGTCTCTATAGATCATTAAACCCTACACGTTTAGGTGGTAAAGAAAGAGAGAATGAAGTTAGCAGAAATATAGTTAAAGATGAAACTAAATAAGCCCTAATAATAATGAAAAAAAAAAAACTATTGGGTACTTGAAATGAAATAATCATTTGGTAAAAAGAAAAAGGAATGTTGGGTTTTAAAATAAAATGGATAAAGAAGGTTCAAAACATGAAAATGAAAATGAAAATGCATATACAGAAATATACGTATATATATATGTATATGTACCAGTTCGTTTCCGAGGTCAACAGCAGCTTCCTGGTAGCCAGGTTTCTTTCCAGAACTGCTTCCACAAAAGACACAAATCCTCTTGAACCTTGATTTGCTCGAATCTTCCATATCTTTCTTTCTTGATTTTGTTTTTATTTTTAATTTTTTGGTTTTGTTTTTGTAGTGTTTGGTTAAGGAATGTTGATATATATATCCTTGGACCAGAGAGAGATGTAAGGTACTATAAAGCTAGAGAGAGAGAGATGGGTTGTGAAAATGAAAACAAAGTAAAGGATTTGTTAATGAATTTATAATAAAGTTTTCTTTGTATGGTTTCAGACCCACATTAATTAAACTCTTACCCAAGACCCAAGTAATTAATTTTATTATTAGTTTTTTTTATATATATTTATTATTGTGATGATGATCATGAAGCTCCATATTTATATTTATATATATTATTGTAAGGATGGTGGAAAATACGATTGTCTTTCTATAAAAAGGAATATATTAAATAAAAGTCGTTTCGAAATTTATATTACCATTGGGAGGGTATCTACTCTCTACTATATTTCCATTTCATATTATTAATCTTATATGTAGTGATACCCTGTTTCGCGCATGTAACACAAAGCTTGTGTATCTCTAATCTAGTGCTGACAAGTGGACTAGTGTACGACTGCACTTCCATACTTCCCTTAATTAACCTTTTTATTCTCATCAAGATTTAAAATTGGCTAATTAAGATTTTTGCTCTTAACTTTGACATGTATTAAATCATGCCATCTGAATTTTTAAGATCGTTAAAAATGCTCCCAAACTATTAAGATTATTAAATTTAAAATTTTTTATCTAATTTCATTTAATTTTAAATTATATATTTGAATATTAATTAACAATAGAATCATATCAAAGAAAGTAAAACATATTTTTATGTATAATTTTTTTTTAAAAAAAATAGTAAATCTATATAAAAAATTCTACTGAATTTTTTTAAAAAATAAACATCATACAATTTCTTACATTAAAAAAATACACACACAAAAATATCTTCTAAACAATTATTATCACAGTATCTCTTTTAGTCACTATTAGTATTATATTTAAAGTTGATTACCATATCTTACTTGTAGTTTTGTACATAAAATAAATCAAACAATAATCGATAAATATTTACTTTTATACATAAGTGAATTATATTCTATTATAAATTAATTAAGTGAATCATTAGTTATCATATACGATTATATAATTTATTTTTTTTAATTAATAATATTTAATTTTTTTGACAAAATTAATGATATATAATTAAATAAAGTAGAATATAATTTAATTATTAATCTCTTAGAATAAAAAAAATAAAAAGAAAAAAGAAAAAAAGTAGAATAAAAAACTTAGAAAAATAAGAAAATTAAAGAGAGAATAAATAGAAGTATTTAAAACACACTATCATGTCAATATATAGATAGATAAATATTTACCATAATTTTTTAAAAAATAAATAAATCTTTTAAAATTATATATGTGAACTATATTTTAATAAACAATAAAATAAAGAATATAATTATTTAGATAGTTTAAGAAAAATAATTAATGAATTTTTTAAAAATAATAATTAAATGATGTAACGCTGTTAATTTTAACGGTAAACTTTAACAGATAAACAATATAATAAAAAATTATTTTTTCCCTCCAAAATACATATTTTTCTGTATCAATAAAATATTATATTTCTAATCGGGCATTAATATTTCACATGAAAGCTCACACTTTGTACCTAACACTCCAATGAATTATATATTGTAGTCAAAAATAAATTAAAAAATGTTTTACTTTACTTATGATATAATGTATGGAACCCCTTTTTAAGTCCTATTCTCTAATCTCCACTTAATTTTGTGATAATGATTTTGTGTTTTTGTCTTCTTTGCATAGCACCATGCCATTCAACTCACGTGTAAACCCTATTTTGTTGGGTAAGCCTACAACTTGTTAATGAAGAGAACCACACAATGATATTATAAAATTATATGTCTGTTTCAAAAAAATAAATTAATTAAATTATATGTCGTGCAATAGTTGATACACATTTTATTATAAGTAATTATACACAAATTTGATATATGTATACATTTCTAACAAATACAATTCATCTTAAATAAATCATTCAAAATGATTGTTTGAAATTTATTTTTTACCACAGGTATTTTTCAAATTTACGTGTAGTTACTCTTTATCTATTCTATATAACGTGTGCCTATATAACTGAATTTTTGGTTTATGAGAAATTCGTGGGTTATTTTTTATTTTTATTTAATAAAATAATAAAATAATAATAAAACAAATCTCATTAATATTTGAACTGATATTTTCTTTTTATAAAACACGAGGGCAAAAATAAACTAATAATAAAACAAATCTCATTAATATTTGAAGTGATATTTTCTTTTTATAAAACAAGAGGGCAAAAATAAAATAATAATAAAACAAATTCCATTAATACTGATATTTTCTTTTTATAAAACACGAGGGCAAAGCTTTTCGTGCCAGAGCGTCGAACTTGGAGCGTGTTCTTGACTTGAGTTGCTGCTCTTAATTTGACACTTGCTTCAATTTGGACATGGGAGAGATTTGCATATAAAGTTTTTAATTTTAAGTTTTAATAAATTTTTCATATAAAGTTTAGATTTAATAATTTTTATTAGTAAAAAATTTTATCTTTTTGGATTTTTAATGGATGGAGTTTGGGTCTAATATTAGGAAGAAGGAGTCGACTGAAAAGGTCGACTGAAAAAAAGTAAATGGAGAAGAAAGAAATAAAAAAAAAAATTACATTATTTGTTTTATTTTTAATATTTTTTGAAATAATTAATAATTTACAACCATTCAAGAATTGACACCTACTTACAAAGTCAAATATAACAGACTTAATCATTAAACTTTCCATTATTTTTTCAATTAATTAATTAGTTTTAATAAATTTTAAACTTTCCATTATTAATTTTAGAGAAAAAAGACCTACTATAAAACACTCATATATATATATATATATATGTATACAATGTGGATAGATAAGAAATTAATACTCATTGTGTTCCTACAATTCGATTTGTTTTGGCTTAAATTTGATCGACTCTAAATAACTTCTATTATTTAATTTTTTTTAAAATAAATTGTATAAAAAACTTTGAGCATGTGTATTTATTTATCTTTTTCAAAAGTATAATATTATATTTTCTTTTATAAAGCTTTAAAATAAATATTTTTCTATTAAAATAATATTATTTATTTAATTAAATTATATATAATATTTTTATTCTAATTTTCAAAAATCAAAACATATAACTTAAAAAAAAAATCTAAATATATAACTAAGTGCACGTAACATTTATCTAGTCTATATATATATCCATAGATGAAGCTATAATTAATTAATATTATTTAATCACATGGAATATGATTAAGCAATTAATTATGAATGTATCCTTCAAGAGCAATTCAACGATATTTATAGTGAAATTTCATATATTACATATAGAAATAAAAATGGATGCTTTTCCAATTAATGCAAGCAATATATTATCATATAATAGAATTTACATATATTTTGAAAGATTTGGATATATATTATTTTTTTTTGAAAGAGAATTTATTAGAACAAAAAAAAATAACCTACACCATAGCAGGATGATCAGCCTTATAAAATTTGGCTAACCAATCCGGAAAAAAAATGGTTGAAAAACTGTGTGTTTTTGTCAACTAGACATTTCCTAGCTAACAAATTAGCACACTCATTATTGGTTCTTTTTACATGAATGATATTTACATTCTGAAAATTATCCAGCACATTGTGAATCTTATACAGAAGATTGCTTTCAGCCGAGAGATGTTGACCCCGGTTGTTGATCTCTTCCACCAGCACCCTGCAATCGATTTGAACTTCAATCTGGTTTGATGCATCAGTTGGAGGATTCTTCAAAGCTTCCAAAATCGCCCAAGCCTCGACCATCTTGGCTGAGCAGATACTCTTCATGTAAATCTGACCAGCAGAAAGGATTTGGCCATCAGCCTTGCGCCAGATGAAGCCGAGACCCACACCTGCAACTTTGTCGATAACAGCTGCATCACAGTTGACACAAATGCAGCCATTAGCAGGCGGGATCCACTGCTTCTGATTGATGGTGAGACCAGCCTCTTGGTGAACAACATCATTTTCAGCTTTGAGAACATTCGGATAGGCAGAGAAGATCCAGTTTATCAGTTGCTGACCATTCATACTTGGGAGTTGCTTCCATTTCCTGTTTCGATTTTCCCATATAGCCCACATCACTTTGATAGTATCTTCAAACTCACACCTGGTAGTTGTCTGCTCAATGGCCATTAAAACATCAAACATAGTTCCTTCCCCCAAATTTGAACAGTTTTTGTACCAAGAAAAGAGTTTCCAAATGTTTCTAACTCTATCACAACTCCATAAGGCATGTGTAAGAGTTTCCTCATACCTGCCACACATGTCACAACGAGTATTGATATCAATACCTCTGTGCTTCAGATTAGTTTTGGCAGGCAACCAGTTGTGGCAAACTCTCCAACCAAAGAGCTTCATCCGAGGAGAAAGTTGTAGACTCCATAGCATTTTCCACCACTTCTGAATCTCAGCCATGTTAGAACATCTAGTAGGATTAAGATTTAATTCCCTGCCAACCCGATACCCACTTTTAACATTATCTTGACCATTAGGGGTGAAAGGCCAAATGAGATCATCTTCCATGTATAAATCTATTGGAATGCCTTGTATCCAAGGGATGTCATCTTCGTGAAAGTGTTTAGTCATCTCTTCTCTATTCCACTCTCCATCCCAAGTTATAAACTTATGAAGCTTGGTTTGAGGTGGAATATCGGGAAATTTAGAAAGGGTAGATTCATGAGGTCTAGGAAGCCATTTATCTTCCCACACCTTTATCTTTCTACCATTTCCAACTCTCCACCTAGCCCCTTCTTTGAGGATTTTCCTTCCCCAACAAATCCCTTTCCGAACACATGAAGCACCATTAGGAAAACCCGCTAAGATAAAGGAAGTGGTAGGATAGTAGCTATTCTTCAAAATTCGGATAAGAAGAGAGTGAGGATTATGAAGAAGCCTCCACCCTTGTTTAGCCAAAAGAGCTTGGTTAAACTCGGTTAGACTACAAAATCCAAGGCCTCCCTCCTCCTTAGGTCTACATAATTTATCCCACGAACTCCAATGGAGTTTCTTATGTTCCTTTGTATCTCCCCACCAGAAATTGGCAGCCAAGGAGTGAAGATTTTTAATGAGCTTCTTTGGAAGACGGAAGCAACTCATGGTATAACTCGGGATAGCTTGCACAACAGCTTTGATTAGTATTTCCTTACCAGCTTGAGAGAACATTGAAGCTTTCCACCCTTTAAGCTTGTTCCAAACTTTCTCTTTAACTACTTCAAAGACCTCTTGTTTCCTTCTTCCCACAAAACTCGGAAGCCCCAAGTACTTAGCATGGTGAGAGACAAGCCGAACCCCCAATCTCTGTGCTAAAGCCTGTCCCTGAACGGTGGAGATCCTCTTACCCATGCTAACTTCAGATTTCTCGAGGTTTATTTGTTGACCCGATAGCCTTGAATATTGCTGTAGGATCCGCTTCATAGTATTGCATTCATTGTCTTTTGCATTAAGAAAAACAAAACTATCATCGGCAAAGAATAAATGCGAGACTTTGATTCTATCTCTCCCGAATTGAACTCCATTAATGCTTCCAGCCCTTTCGGCTTCATGAATAAGGTAAGAAAGACCTTCCGAACAAAGAAGAATAAAATATGGGGATAGTGAGTCACCTTGGCGAAGGCCCCGAGTAGGATGGAATTTACCAATTTTCTCCCCATTGATGAGGACCGAGAAGGAGACACTCTCCACACAATTCATTATTTTGTCGATCCATTGTTCCTCATATCCCAAACCTCTCATCATTGTTCGTAAAAAATTCCATTCCACTCTATCGTAAGCCTTGGACATATCCAATTTCAAAGCCATTTTTCTTCCATTTCCAAACCTTTTAGTCTTCATGCAATGAAGGCTTTCAAACCCAATGATTGCATTGTCTTGAATGAGCCTACCCCCCACAAAGGCACTTTGCTCCTCAGAAATTACTTGATGCATACTATTCTTCATTCGGCCAGCAAGGCATTTTGCCACGATTTTATAGATCACATTACATAGACTTATTGGTCTAAATTCGGACATTCGGGTTGGCTTTGGGATCTTAGGAATAAGGCAAATGAGTGTGTCATTAATGTCTTCTACTTTCATCCCTTCATTGAGAATTCCTAAGCACACTTTGGAGATCTCAGGGCCAATCAATGACCAATATTTTCTGTAAAAAAGCCCAGGTAATCCGTCGCTGCCGGGAGCTTTTTGGGGATGTATATCACGCATTGCTTTGAACACCTCCTCCTCGATGAAAGGTTCCAACAAATAGTCATTTGTAGCTCGGGATATACGGTGCAGGATAATTCTTTGGAACTCTTGCAACTCCTCCATAGTAGCTGGATTGGAAGTGAATAAATGTTGGAAATAGTCACACGCCACCCGACCCATGTTTCGATTTCCCGTGATCCATTGAAGTCGGTCATCTATCAATCCTTGAATGGTATTCTTTGCTTTCCTATTACTCGCCTTCCTGTGGAAAAACTTTGTGTTCTTGTCCCCTTCTTTCAGCCATAACGCTCTTCTCCGTTGCTTCCAAAACTTCTCCTCTTTATCAAGCCAAACATTTTGTTTCCTTTCCAATTCCTGCATTTGTTGCCAATCCTGTACATTAGTGCTTCGGGATAGTAAGGAGATTTTATCTTCATACTCCTTTAAATGCCTTGTCATCTCTTGCTTCTTGGATTTATTCCATTGTTGAAGAGCCTGCCCACATTTTCCCAGCCGATTCTGTAGCTCCCTTGTGTTCAAAATTTTCTTATCTTGTTGCCAAACCGATTGCACAATATTAGAACACTCTTCATCTTCAGCCCAAGCACTCTCGAAGTGGAATCTAGTTCGCCATCTAGTCGTATTGTGCCTCTTTACATGGGGATCATATTCCATAAGAAGTAAGGGACAATAATCCGAGTTTGTACGATCCAAATGACGAACTTTCATTGAAGGGAACATGTCAAACCATTCTAAATTACCACAAACCCGATCGAGTCTTTCAAAGATGAGATCATTTTTCCTCCCATTGCACCAAGTATAATCACTTCCCTCATAACCAACATCTCGTAATTGACAACTATCCAAAGCCTTCCGGAAATTGTTAATGAGGTACCTCAGCTTAGGGAGGCCTCCCATTTTTTCGCTTTGGCTCACAATTTCATTGAAGTCCCCTCCTACAGCCCAAGGTCCGGAATACATTCGACTTATTCTTTTCAATAGCTTCCAAGATTGACATCGTTGACTAGGATCCGGGTCGCCATAAAACCCCGTAAACCGCCACCATTGACCATTCTCAATTCTAACGAAAGAATCGATATGGAAGGGAGAGATGGAACGCACTTGGGTTTCTACATCCATAGACCACAAAAGAATGAGCCCCCCACTTTTCCCCCGAGCTTCAACCGCAAAACACCCAACAAAACCCAACTTAACTCTCAACGACTCCGCACGCACTTTACCAATCTTAGATTCAGAGATGAAGACCATTTGAGGACTGAATTTGTTCAGTAGGGAAGTTAAGGAACGCTCCGTCCAAAGGTTCCCCAACCCTTGAGCGTTCCAAATTAAAAGATTCATGGCTGTAGGTGACCCTGAGTTTCAGGGTTCGCCTCTTCCGTGATCTGAGTGACAATCGAATCCCCCATAGGAGAAATGCTAGCCACTTTGTTTTCCAACTTCCCTTTCCTAGCCTTTGAGTCTTTTTTCACTGCTACTTTCCTTCTATTCTCTTTGGCAATATTCTTCGAACAACTTCCCACTACGAAGGGCGTGGATCCATCCAATACCCGGGCTTCATGAGCATAGGAAACAGGAATGTTATAGAGTTCATGATCCTAAAAGTCTTTGGATAAATCCGTGGTCGATTTTTTCAGTTTCCCGTAGCCTAAGTCTCCGTAATCTTCCACAATTATGCGTTTCCCCCTATTTCCATCATCATTCCTTCTCTGAATCTCCTCTTTACCCATGTCCCCTGCCTTCGAATCATGATTCTTTGGTGTGGACTGTAACCCCCCTTCTATTAGCTGCTGTTCCTGGCCGTGATTGGTGTCTCTGTTCTCCGTCCCCTTCATACTCCCACTTCTTGCATCTCCCATGGTAGTTAGAGAAGGAGAAGAGGAAGCAGTAGTAGTTCTTCCGGTGTTGATTGGTGATTGTTGCATAGTTTCGTCGATAGAGTTATTCTTCCCCATTCCTTGTCTATCCCCTTGCATTCCTTCTCGGGTCCCATTTCCAACCTTTAACCATTTTCCATAGGCAGCAGTACCCTCCTTTCCTTCCTCCTGAATCAAAGTTGGATTTTGATGGCAATCTTTGTAGCTATGCCCAATTTTCCTGCACTTAAAGCACATGAACGGTAGTTCTTCATACTGGAATGTTATCCATTTCTTTGTGCCTTTATAGGGAAGGGGAAATCCTGGGCAAACAAGTTTGTTTATGGACATCCATATTCTGAATCGAAAAAACCCATCTGCTACCATCTTGGAAACATCTGAATTGTGCACCGTAATCACCTCCCCTGCCTTGGCTGCCATTCGAACTGTGTTGTTGATAGTCAATAGATCGATCGGAACATCCCATGCCCGACCCCATATTGGAAAGCTAGTTAAGTCATGTTTCCAAGATTCATTGGAATTCTCCATTTTCCCCAAGATTAGCACCCCATTAGATAAATACCATGGCATTTTAGATAATATTCTGCTTTGAATTGACTCAGATGCAAATGTAAAGGTTAAGAAAAGACCTGTATCGAACTTCTCTTTGATCTTGAGATTCCATTCGACATCCTTCAGCCACCATATCCCTCCTAACACTTTCTTGAGGAATCCCCTACTGTGATCGGTATTTGTACAGAGTCGGCCTCTCAAATTGGATTTTGCAACTGTGATTGACAAGCTTTTATCCACTTCCCATTCTTCATCTTCATCCGTGACCTGAAGATTGTGGGTCTTCTGCAGTATTTCATCCATGGAAGAGGCGATCACCTCAATCCCAGAAATTGGGAACCCTTCGAAAGTGAGGGAAGAAGACAGGAACCAGCCAAGTCAAACCCTAGCAGAGCGGGAAAAAATTTCATGTCAAACCCTAGTGAAGGAAAAAAAAATTTGATTACTGTGATTTTGATTTGTTGACACTTTACAAGGCTAATTACGTGTTTCAAATATTTTGATTTGGATATATATTATTATTAGTTAGAGAATAAGATTTATTTTATTTTTTAAAAGAAATAGATATGGTTTGTTTTCCCTTTATTTATTTAGTTATTTAATTTGGGAACGTAATATATATGATGGAATCTTACAATAATATTATAGATACACAAACCTATAATTATTATAACTACTTTTAATTATTAATTGATAAACTTTTCTTAAAAACCAGAATTGTATCACATGATTTGGTAGACAAGAAATGAGGGCATTCGAGTCCCTATTCATAGGAGATTCCAAATATTGTAGATATATAGACTACTATATATAAAATAAAGTATTTTACTTTAATTTTCTACCTAATTAATCTCAAATGTTTTTATAATCCAAGATCTAGTTTTGGACTAGATTTATGTTTATATTTATAAGCTGAACAGATTGATATGGTATGATCTACCTAGCCGGTCACTCTAAACCTAATCCGAAATTAATGTTTCTAGAATCCAAAATTCATGTAATATAAACATTTAAAATTATACGAATTATTAAAAATTTGTCACGTATATTAGGAATGTTGTACATATTTACTGTTCAATTAATAGATGTGAGATTTAAAAATTTGTACTGTTAACAAATTAATTTATGTGATTAAATATAACAAATTGTTTAATTAAAGTAGTTCTTTCCCAATATTCAAAAAGAAAATAATAATTCGATGGAAGTAAGAGAGATTTTTTTATTTTTTTTTATATAAAGAAAGAAGAAGACAAAAGTTTTATTTTATTATTATTATTAATAATGAAGAAGAGAAAAGTTGGAAGTAGAGAAGTAGTTAATATGAGTATGTAAATGCGTATGGATCGTGTTTATTCAAGTCTACTTCTGTTTGATTTGGGTTAAAATTAACTGCGATGTCAAAGTCGGAAGTGGAACTATGTGTGCTGTGGTGATTGCGAGGGATCATACTAAGTCTATCTTGTGGGTGGTGACAAACAAACTTTACTTCTCTGACCCGTTCATTAGGGAAGCGAGGGCTCTTTATTAGCCATAGAGATGGTGATCTCATTGTATCATCCTTTTATTTTGGTGGAGAGTGATTCTGAGATTGTGATCAAGAACATAAAAGGGGATGACTCTAATTAAGGGATTGAAAACTATACAAGACAATGCAAGTTTCTCTTCACTTTTATGACTAGCTGTAATTTTTTTTTTATTACTAAAAACCGTAATTTTGCATGCCATAACGTGACTAAATGTGCTTTTACTAAGAGCATCTCCAAGGAGTCGGTATATATCATATATACCGTGAATTTTGGTCCAACGAAACTGTATATTTTGTAGCATTTTGAGGTTTGTCTACAGTGCACGGTATATATGCCGTGCACTGTAGACACCGCATATCTTTTTTTTATATATATAATTTAATTAATATTTATTATGTATATATTTATATTATTGTATTTATAAAATTAAGAATTATTTTTTAAAAAATTTTACAATGCACATTTTTAAAAGTGATGTACAAATTTATTCCTATTTGTTTCGGTACCTGATAAACTTTTTTACTTTATTTTTTTATATAGTCATGTATATTATAGTTAATATAATATAACAATTATTTAAATTATATTAGTTGAATATATCAATTGTGGTAATTTTTGTTAATTAATATGATATTAATTTATTTTATTTTATTAAATAATTAATATAATAATAAAAAATATTTTTTTAGTGTAATTTTTGATGTTGTGACTGGAGTGGAAATATTATTTTACGTTAAATTTAATGATAATATAACACCAAATTAAATGTATGTAGATGCTCTAATAATATTACCAGTATCGTGAATATTTCTACTATTCCAAATGTTATATTCTGTAATGACTACAAACTCTAACTCTTTTTTAAATTATAAAGGCTTTTTCTTAAAAAAAAAAAAAGAAAAGAAAGAAGAGTATGTAAATGCCAATACTCTTTTCTGTCGAAAAAGGGATGTTCTTACGGACATTGTCATCATTACACTTTTACTTGATTTATGCATTTTTGACCTTTGATGTGATACAAATTATTTTATTCATTTCCTTTTTTTTTTTTTTGTTGAAAAAAAATACTTGGATTAAATCACTGTTTGGCATTCAGCATTTCTTTTTTTTTTTTTTTTGTTGAAAAAAAAAAATACTCAGATTAAGTCACTGTGGCATTCAGCCTTTCTTTTTGTTCTTAAATTAGCTTTTTAAAAAACAAAAAAACATTTGATCAGCAATTGATTAATTTTGAAAGGAAAGAAAACCAGTAACTTTTAAATTTATCTCATATCAGTAAATAATAATTTTAGGATCCATTCTTTTATATTCAAACACACGATAAAAACGAATTAAGCCGTAAGAGATAGACTTGATTATATTTATGGTAAATATTATTTGAGATCCGTATTTTATAAAAATTATTAACTAAATTTTTTTATTTTATTAAATGATAAAATAACTCAATCTAAATATATTTGTATCTCTTTATCTTAGAAATTATTGTCTTTTAATTTTTTTTTGACGTGAAATTATTTTTTATTAGTTCATTATATTAAAAAATATCAAAAGTTAAGCTCAAAATCCTATTTGTACTATTTTAAAAAATACATAATTTATTTTTATAATTAACAAAAAAATATAGTCAAATTAATAATTTTTACAAAACCTTCATATTTATATAATTAAGGTAATGTAAATGTTAATTCCATTTTTGACATATTTAATTGACAAAAATATTTTATTATTTAATGTATATTTCGGCTGGAGTGTTTAATATGGTTTCCCTATTTGTGTATATCTAAACTTGGAAGGAAAGTTGTCTAGCTTTCCTATTTATGGAAATTGAGGTAAATATGGTAAGTTTTGATTACATATTGATTCTTTGCTAACCAGCTGTTATTCTGATCTTGTGTTGAGTTTCCCAATTTCTAAGATCAGGTTTCTTGAAGAGAAAACCGGAGCTAAACTTTCCTTTTCTATAAAAGGAAAGTTGTAGTTACTGCCCACGATTCTGTAGGTACAGAAACGGAAATTCCTGGACTGATTGAAGAATTATTTTAGGGAAGTTTCTAGTGGGCTGAGGTCTTGTTCAGGCCGAATGTAAGCTGTCAATAAGATGTATATTCATTATAAATACATCTTATAGCAGCTAGGTTTTGTATCTCTTTCATACACTTAGAATTGTATTCATATCTTAAGGAAAGAGTGTCTTTGTTTTGTTAAACTCTTTTATTCACTTTCATATCTTAAGAAAAGAGTGTCTTTGTTATGTAGAGAAGAGTTGTTCTACTCTTACTCTGTTTATTTGTTGTTTGTATTGTCTTGAGTCTGTATTCAAGTCTACAACGAAGAAGAACATCAGTGCACCTTCGGGAGAAGGGTATTTACAAGCTTTCGGGAGATTGCTTTTGAAGTCTTGCATCGGGAGGATACAAGCACACCTTCGGGAGAAGGGTTTTACAAGCTTTCGGGAGATTGCTTTTGAAGTCTTACATCGGGATGATACAAGCACACAACCTTCAGGAGATGGTTGTATAGGCTTTCGGGAGATAGCCTTTAAGCCTTGAATCGGGAGGATTCAAGCACTCTTCAAGGTGATCGAAGGGAGTTCGAGCTCTTGGAGTTTTATCAAGATTCGGTTAGTAGGTGGAATACATCAAGCTTGCGACATACAATAAGAGGGAGTCTATTTATGCATAAGTCAATTACTTTGTATTTTTGATACCGATCTAATGAATCTTATCTCTGGGCGTGGCCCCGTGGACTAGTAACAATCTGAAAGGATTATTGAAACCACGTACAAAAATCTTGTGTGTTTTTACTTTTATGCACTGTTTGTTTTTCTGAGTTTCTCTGGAGTTACAGAATTGTATTCTTTAACTACGGAAAAACTGTTTTCAGTACCAGTTTCATTATTCCGCATTTAATTAATCACTTAATTAAATAATCAAACTGGGAATATTAAAATATGGAATTTCAATTGGTATCAGAGCAAGTCACTAAATTCTTAGTGAGATCTTGAGGATATTCCGTTTAACTTGTTTTGTGTGAGATGTCTTTGTTTGCAGAAGGAAGCTCTATCTCTCGACCTCCTCTGTTAAATGAGTCGAATTATACTTATTGGAAGGTCGGGATGAGAGCATTCATCAAATCGCAAGATGAGAAGGCATGGAGAGCTATTCTTACAGGTTGGTCTCAACCTACTGAAAATGATGAAAAAGGTAATACTCAGGTAAAATCTGAACTCAGTTGGACCACTGAAGATGAAAAATTGTCTGGTTATAATAATAAGGCTTTACATGCTATTTTTAATGGTGTTGGTGAAGGTTTTATTAAATTAATCTCATCTTGTGAATTTGCAAAGGAAGCATGGGAAATCCTTCAAATTCAATTTGAAGGTACTCCTGATGTAAAGAGATCACGATTTACCATGTTGCAAACTAGATTTGATGAATTGAGAATGTCAGATACTGAAACTTTAAATGATTTTTATGAAAGATTATCTGATATTTCTAATGAGTTCTTTGCCTTGGGAGAAAAATTAGATGAATCTGTCTTGGTTCGAAAAATTGTTCGAGTTCTTCCTGACAGGTTTGATACAAAATTGCTTGCAATGGAAGAGGCAAAAGATTTTGGCAAAATGAAGGTTGAGGAACTCATGAGGTCTTTAAGAACTTTTGAGTTGAATCAACAGATCAAGAAAAAGAGTAAGCAAAGTCTCTCGAATGAGAAAATCAAAGGTATTGCTTTCAATGATTCTGAAATTATTGTTTCTGATGATGAAAATGATGATGAAATGGCCTTGTTAGCAAAAAACTTCCAAAGATACATGAAATCTGTTGGAAATAAAATGAACTTTTTAAAGAACTCAAATGGTAACATTTCAAGTAACAATCCCTCTAAACCTTTTTCATCTAACAAAAGTATTCGTTGCAGAGAGTGTGAAGGGTATGGTCATATTCAATCTGAATGTGCCAATACCTTAAAGAAAAATAAAAAGGGATTGAATGTTACCTGGAGTGATGATTCTGAAAGTAGTGAAGATGAAAAAGAAAAATTTGCTCTAACAAGTGTTTTGTCAAGAAATTTGCAGGAAAAAGGAAAATTCATGTGCATGAATAATACTTCGATCGATGACAACAAGGAAGAATCTAGATCCGAATCAGATGAGTCAGAAATTAATGAGAATTCTATGGCACAAGGTAATGTTTGGTAAGTGGTTGGAAACATGTGCTGAAAAATGCTCCCTGGTTAAAGATAATAAAGTCTTGTGTAACAACATTAATGAGTTGGAAGATAAACTTAAATGTTGTGAATCTGCACTGTCTTTAAAAGAGTCAAAGATTATTTCTTTAACCAAGAAAATTGATAACATTAAAAAGAATGTTAAAATGCTAAATCCAGGTTCCACCATCTTTGAAAAAATTCAAAAATCTGGCCAATCTAATCATGCGGGGCTGGGTTATGTTCCAAATCAACCCGATTCTAATACCACTTTTGTTAAAACTAATAGTTTTATTTCTGGAAGAACTGTTTCTACCTCACAGGTTTCTGTTTCTACAGCAAAGCACTTTGCTGTTACAGAAAAGAAGCAGCACGGTAAGTTTGACAATTTCAAAGGGATTGGAAGACGTTTCATTCCTATTTGCCATTTTTGTGGAATAAAAGGTCACATTCGACCTAAGTGCATAACCATGCAAAACATGTTTAAATCTAATTATCTTGGAAATAAACATGTTTTACAAAAACAAAAATGGGTTGTCAAAAACAAATGCTTGGTAGGTTCTACTTGTTTTAAAACTGCTGCTTCTAACATGTGGTATTTTGATAGTGGTTGTTCTAGACACATGACAGGTGAAAAAGAATTTCTTGAGAACATTAGACCAATGCAGTGTGAAGAAGTTACTTTTGGTAACGGTCTTGTTGGAAAAGTCATAGGGATAGGAACCCTCAATTTCGAAGGGCTTCCTAGACTGAAGAATGTCATGTTGGTTGATGGACTAAAAGCTAATCTTCTTAGCATTAGTCAAATTTGTGATCAGGATTATACTGTGAGCTTTGATAGTAATCATTGTTATGTGTATAATATTCTTGATGAAATTGTCTTGCAAGGGTTCAGATCTAATGATAACTGTTACACCATCACTACCTATGCTACTTGTCATTCTGTTATTGATAACACCACCGATTTATGGCATGAAAAACTTGGTCATATTCATTTTAAAAAACTGAGGAGATTGTCTAATGCAGGAATTGTTCGAGGATTACCTAAATTAGGTAAGGAGTCTTTGGGAAAATGTGGACTATGTCAGCTTGGTAAGCAACTGAAAATTTCTCATAAGAGTGTTTCTGATGTGAATACTTCCAGAGTTCTCGAACTCCTACATATGGACTTAATGGGTCCAATTCAGGTTGAAAGCTTGAATGGTAAGAGGTATATTTTTATGTGTGTTGATGATTTCTCTTGGTTTTCATGGGTAGAATTTTTTAGAGAAAACATTGATACTTTTGATGTTTTTAAGTATCTTTGCTTGAAATTAAAAGTTCAAAAAGATTGCAACATTGGTAAGATAGTTTGTGGTAAGAGTAATCATGGAAAAGATTTTGAAAATACTGTGTATGGTAAATTCTGTAAATCTTATGGTATTTTTCATAATCTTTCTGCTCCTAAAATCCCACAACAAAATGGAGTGATTAAGGATTCCCACCTTCTTGATCATGTTTTAGACAAGGCTTTGTATGGCTTGAAACAAGCACCCCGTGCTTGGTATGAGCGTCTATCTGAGTTTTTACACTCTCATGGTTATAGAAAAGGAAATGTTATTAAAACACAGTTCATCACACACATTCAATTTGATATTATTTTTTCATATGTTGATGATCTTGTTTTTGGATCTACTTCTAACTCTGAAGTGCAGGTTTTTATTTCCCAAATGCAAAAGGAGTTTGAAATGAGTATGGTAGGTGAACTCACTTATTTTCTCGGTCTTCAAGTGAAGCAATCAGATGAGGGAACGTTTGTCACTCAAAGCAAGTATGCAAAGAACTTGGTGAAAAAGTTTGGTCTTGAGAAAGCCAAACATACCAACACTCCCATGAGAACAACTTTGAAATTAAGCAAAGATGAACAAGGAGTAAAGGTAGATCAAACTTTGTATCGAAGTATGATAGGTAGTTTGCTTTATCTTACTGCTAGTCGTCCTGACATTTGTTATAGTGTTGGTGTTTGTGCACGATATCAGGCAAATCCCATGGAATCCCATCTTTCTGCTGTGAAAAGAATTATTCGCTATGTAAATAGCACTATTGATTTTGGGATTTTGTTTTCTAAAGACTCTAACTCTAACCTTGTTTGCTTTAGTGATGCTGATTGGGCAGGTAATGCAGATGATAGAAAAAGTACTAGTGATGGATGTTTCTATCTTGGAAACAATCTTGTTTCATGGCACAGCAAGAAGCAAAACTCAATCTCTCTGCCCACAACTGAGGCTGAGTATATTGCTGTGGGTAGTTGTTGTACCCAATTGTTATGGATGAAACAAATGATGGTAGATTATGGGTTTGATTTGAAAACTTTAACCATCTTTTGTGATAACACTAGTGCTATAAACATTTCTATGAATCGTGTTCAACACTCTCGCACAAAGCACATAGACATTCGTCATCACTTTATTAGAGAGCTTGTGGAAAATAAAATTCTTGTCTTAGAATATGTTGAAACTAGCAAACAAATTGTAGATATTTTTACTAAAGCTCTCGACTCGGTCCATTGTATTTCTCTAAGGAAATCCTTAGAGGTTTGTACTGTTTAATGTTTATGTTCTTCTTAATCCTTGATATTTGAGTTGTCTTAGAGTTCATAATGTCTTGTCCTTGTCCTAGAAGAAAATCTCAACCTTATAAGAATTACAGTCATTATTTTATTGCTAATGTTGTAATGTTATGGTGTCATACAGGTTTATCAGGAAAATTGTTCACTCCTCACAGGAATATTCGGGTTCATCAAACAGTGTTATGTAAGCTACTATTTTCGAATAATGATGTTTAAAAACTGTGTTCAAGCTCCATTGGATGAATAGAGCTACCTATCTCAATGTGTGAAAGCCATCTCTGAGTAAGTTGGAACTATGTAATTAGGAGTTATGTAGAAGATACGCTACCATTGAAAAGGGCTACCATTGAGGTAGTGTGACAGCGTCTCCTATGGTTACAATTTATCAGAAAAAGTCTTTTTGGCAAATTAGGCAATGTTCCCTGCTTACACTTTCACACACTTATGCTTGACACAGTTTGTGGTAAAAAAAAAATTCTATTCTCGAAAATAGTGTTATAAAGCTGTTACATACTGTTTGATTTGCTTTAATATTCTTGGTGACTGAGTCAATTTTTCCTGTGAACCGGTATGACCTCATTCTATTACTTCATTAGCTTGATAAAATAATTTCTGATTATTCTTATGAGTTTGATTTTTTCATCAGGGACAAAGACAAGTGGACATTGTGAATTCTAGTTACAAAAATATCAAGGTTATTTTATTTTTCTGTCTTTTAATCAAAAAATAAAAAATAAATAAATAAATAAATTTGTGATCGAGTTTGTCAATTGAGCTTTGCTAAAAATTCTTGTTACTTTTTGTTATGTTTCATTATATTCTTAGACACAATTTTTTGCTCTTAAGTGGTGATTAGTGCTTTTTGTGTCTCTGTGTGTTCTCTTGTTCATTATTTGCAAATTTTTTTTTGGGGCATTTTTTGAAAAAATAAAAGAAAAAGGGGGGCATTTTTTTTCTTTCGAATTTTTTTTTCGAATCTTTGTAAAGATTTTTTCTTTTATTTTTTCATTTTATAGAAACATGTTTTAATTGTATACTCTATTTTGTGTTTCTTTTATTTGTGTAGATTTGGTCTTATTTTGGAGTTTTTAGGAAACTTGTACTTAAATAATTAATTATTTTTTATTTCCTTTTTGGTGGCAATTTCGGATTTGGTGGGGTTTTTATTTCTTAGATTTTGTGGGGATATTTGGTTTCTTTTTTCCATTTAAGGAAACATTGACCATTTTTTGAAAAATCTTTTTTGGTTTCCTTTTTCTTTCCACACGTGAGTCAAAGGTAAGGAAGTTACTTTTCTTTTTTTTTTCAGTTTTTTCTGATTTTGGGTAAGTAAAATCAAATGTTATATATGCTCAACTACCCACTCACCCACGATCACCACTCACTCTTCTCTTTCCATTTTTTTTCTCTCAAAGGTCTAACATTTTTCAAAGTGTAAGAGTGTTTGTGTTCTAGGGTTTCAGAGAAAAAATGGCCAAAACTAAGAATGCCCAACCGTCCAAGAAGCCCTCTCGTGGCTCTGCCTCTGCATCTCTGATCTCCCCTCCTGCGCCGCCTGCACCAGCAACCGGAGTTCCTAGTTCGTCATCTGCTCCGATGAAGTCTGCCAGAAAGTCGAAGACCAAAGCTTGAAAGTCGACTTACAACCTTGCTTCCCTTGGTGTTACTGTTGAACCTGCTGCTGCTTCTGCTTCTACAGAAATGGGTGAATTCAACTTGTGTTTGGGGAGAATAGCGACAAGTCAAGCCTTGCTTCTCAGGAAGATGGACAACATCATGAAATACTTCCGACCCAATGATGATGAATAAGTGGTTCAATTCTCTATCTCTTGCTTTTTATTTGTGAATGCTTAAACTATTATGACCTTGTTCATGGTTTTTGCTATCTTTGGCTCCTTGATAGACAAAAAGGGGGAGTAGTACTTATTTTTTTTTTTTTGGATTATGTGTTACAACTCTGGATCCTTGTTTTTAGGGGGAGTTGTCTTGTTTGTGGTTTTGCACTTTTCCGTTTAAAAAGTTGCTGTGTTTTCGGTTTGCAAGCTTTTCCGTCCAAAAAAAGTTATATGTTTTATGTGTTAGAGAGCTTTCATGCAGGGGGAGTATTTTCTATACTCTTGTATCTTTAAAAAGCTATTTGCTTTGGTTTCTAACACTTGATGCAGGTTTTCTCATAATAAAATGTTTTGTCAATCAAAGTGCCAAAGGGGGAGATTGTTAATTCTATTTTTGGCATATTTAATTGACAAAAATATTTTATTATTTAATGTATATTTCGGCTTGAGTGTTTAATATGGTAACCCTATTTGTGTATATCTAAACTTGGAAGGAAAGTTGTCTAGCTTTCCTATTTATGGAAATTGAGGTAAATATGGTAAGTTTTGATTACATATTGATTCTTTGCTAACCAGCTGTTATTCTGATCTTGTGTTGAGTTTCCCAATTTCTAAGATCAGGTTTCTTGAAGAGAAAACCGGAGCTAAACTTTCCTTTTCTATAAAAGGAAAGTTGTAGTTACTGCTCACGATTCTGTAGGTACAGAAACGGAAATTCCTGGACTGATTGAAGAATTATTTTAGGGAAGTTTCTAGTGGCCTGAGGTCTTGTTCAGGCCGAATGTAAGCTGTCAATAAGATGTATATTCATTATAAATACATCTTATAGCAGCTAGGTTTTGTATCTCTTTCATACACTAGAATTGTATTCATATCTTAAGGAAAGAGTGTCTTTGTTTTGTTAAACTCTTTTATTGACTTTCATATCTTAAGAAAAGAGTGTCTTTGTTATGTAGAGAAGAGTTGTTCTACTCTTACTCTGTTTATTTGTTGTTTGTATTGTCTTGAGTCTGTATTCAAGTATACAACGAAGAAGAACATCAGTGCACCTTCGGGAGAAGGGTATTTACAAGCTTTCGGGAGATTGCTTTTGAAGTCTTGCATCGGGAGGATACAAGCACACCTTCGAGAGAAGGGTTTTACAAGCTTTCGGGAGATTACTTTTGAAGTCTTGCATCGGGATGATACAAGCACACAACCTTCGGGAGATGGTTGTATAGGCTTTCGGGAGATAGCCTTTAAGCCTTGAATCGGGAGGATTCAAGCACTCTTCAAGGTGATCGAAGGGAGTTCGAGCTCTTGGAGTTTTATCAAGATTCGGTTAGTAGGTGGAATACATCAAGCTTGCGGCATACAATAAGAGGGAGTCTATTTATGCATAAGTCAATTACTTTGTATTTTTGATACCGATCTAATGAATCTTATCTCTGGGCGTGACCCCGTGGACTAGTAACAATCTGAAAGAATTGTTGAAACCACGTACAAAAATCTTGTGTGTTTTTACTTTTATGCACTGTTTGTTTTTCTGGGTTTCTCTGGAGTTACAGAGTTGTATTCTGTAACTACGGAAAAACTGTTTTCAGTACCAGTTTCATTATTCCGCATTTAATTAATCACTTAATTAAATAATCAAACTGAGAATATTAAAATACGGAATTTCAGTAAATATAGATATTGGAACATGTTGTCAAAGGCACCGACCAATGCAATTGCTAAGTTTGATCATGTTCACATACTATAACGTGTTGTGTAAATAAATAAATTTTTGGTTTAAATTAATAACATATTAATCTTTTTAAAATTTGGAATAATAAGGCAAGACCAACTACACACAGTTGTGAAGTGATCAAATAAAGAGTAACCCAATTGTTGAGACTTAAAAATATAATTGTGACCACCTTATTATGGTTTGACTTAAAAAATAGTACTTGTAATCTAAAAATATATAATAGATACGATCTAAATATTTCTAATCCCGTGTGACAATTATTTTGGTAATAACAAATGTATTGAATAAAGTTGCGTATTGCAGGAGTAGTATTATATACCGTGTTGAAACATATATTTTTGGAATCCTTGTGATGTTCACGTATGTCGATCCTAAGATTATAAATATTAAACTTATAATTTTTTTTTTTTTTTGAATAAAAGTAGATAACTTCATTAAGAAAGAATAGCCAAATCGGCCATTACAGCATTGTTGATAACATCAGGAACATTGCTATCAACAAAATTACAATCTGACCAAAAACAAGCGCCACGAGCAAGGCAATGAGCGGCGTTGTTAGCAGATCGTTTGACAAAACAAACATGAACAAAAGGCAAAGACTTTAAAAGATTACGACAATAAGTTATAGTGGATCCAAACAAAGATTGCATGGCCACATTACTTTGGAGAGCTTGAACAACCACAAGTGAATCGGTTTCCAAAATAACATGTTCCCATCCTTTCGTTTTTATCCAACTCAAAGCTTCTTTGACACCAAAAGCCTCCACTAAACTTGGTTGAACACAACCCGGTTTGTGCAAACAAAAAGCTTCAATGAACTGGCCATTAGCATCACGGGCGAGACTCCCTAAGCCGAAGGAATTAGATGCAGAAAATAGAGCACCATCAGTGTTTATCTTCAAAAAAACCAGCTGCAGGTGGCGTCCAATTGTTGCTGAGATTGCTGGTGTCGTTGATGACAGCAGGAAGTGGGGAGAACCGGTTTGCAGCAGCTGATTTCCATTGATTCAACACAGTTCTTGCTGAGTTGATCACTTCCACGGCTGTAGTGACATTTTTATTCCAAAGCAACTCATTCCTTGCTTTCCAAACAGCCCAAGACACCATAATAGCCTCTTCCAACACCACGGTTTGACCATTATTCACAATTTTCTCCACCCAGGTCCCAAAATCTGATGCCACAAAAGCACCAGTAGGCACACAAGACAGGTTCCAAACTGATCTAGCAAAAACGCAGGATACTAACACATGGTAAATCGATTCCTCTTCAACATTGCAGCAGACGCAATTCAATTGCACAGGTACATGTTTGGTGTAGAGCTGAGAACGAGTGGGAAGACAACCGGTTATGGCTTTCCAAGCAAAATGAATAACCTTGGGCGGTACTTTAAGTTTCCATAAAGATCGCCAAAGATTCGATTCCATATCAGCGGACCATCTTCCTTTCGAAGCTTGCAGCCATTGGTAACAACTCTTGACAGAGTAAAACCCAGAATTTTCATGTTGCCAATACCATACATCAGCCACTTCATTACTATTAATGGGAATGTTCTTAATAAGCTCACGATCTCGTTGCTGAAACAGATCATCAAGTACTTCCAAATCCCATTGATTCCTCTCAATATTCATGAGCTGATTGACCGTAGCCCCCACAAGGCCTGGATGTGTGCTTAAAACACATGGCTCAGTCGGGTCAGGTAGCCAAGGAGTATGCAAAATAGGCACAGTGAAACCAGCGCCAATGCGAATCCGAGCTCCAGCTGCAACAATCGATTGTGTTTCATAGATACTCCTCCAAATGAAGCTAGGATTGTTGCCAATCTCAGCAGTGAGGAAAGAACCATGAGGGAAATATCTACTCTTGTAAATTCGGCCAACAAGGGACTGCTCATTAGTTAATAATCGCCAAGCTTGTTTGCCCAAAAGAGATAAGTTATAGTCATGTAAATTCCTAAAACCAATCCCTCCTGAACTTTTGTGTTTGCTTAAGCGATCCCAACTCATCCAGCTTATACCTCTAGCTTTTTTAGAATTACCCCACCAATACTTAGCCATGAGCTTCTCAAGTGCTCCACATGTTTCAAGTGGAATAAGGAACACAGACATAGCGTAGCTTGGGAGTGCTTGGGCTACCGTCTTCAGCAAAACTTCGCGACCCGCTTTAGAGAGAAACTTGCCTTCCCAACTAAGAATTCTTTTTTCCATCTTTTCCTTAAGAAAGCCAAGAATAGCTGTCTTCTTACGACCCATAATACAAGGAAGACCAAGATAGAAGCTATTTTCATCAGCAGCTACCATTCCCAAACGATTACACAATCTGTCTCGCAAATCCATCGGAGTATTAGCACTAAAAAAGATAGAAGATTTCGCATAGTTTACCCTTTGACCCGAAGCAGCTTCAAACAAATTAAGCAAACGAAGGACGTTTTGAGCCTCTTCCTCAGTAGCACGACAATAAATGTAGCTATCATCAGCGAATAGCATATGTGAGATAGTTGGAGCTCCGTTAGCTACTTTACAACCCTTCAATTCACCATTTCTTTCGAATTGCTTGATCAAAGAAGAAAAACCTTCAGCACAAAGAAGGAATAGGTAAGGTGACAGGGGGTCACCTTGTCTAATACCGCGAGTCGGAGTAATAGGACCCATACTCCGACCACCATGGACAACCGTATACTTCACATTCATCACTGTTGCCATCATAAGATCAACCCACCGAGGGTGGAAGCCCATACGAAGCATCATAGCTTTCAAGAATCCCCATTCAATGCGATCATAAGCTTTGCTTAAATCCAGCTTTAGAGCCATAAATCCCGTCTTCCCTTTACGCTTGCGTTTGAGGTAATGCATAACCTCAAAAGCAATCATAATGTTGTCAGAGATAAGACGCCCCGCTATGAAGGCAGATTGATTTTCAGAAATAACACAAGGCAATAAAGGCTTGAGTCGATTCGCGAGTACTTTCGACACAACTTTGTAAGCCACATTACACAACGAGATAGGCCTTAATTCACTCATAGTGGTAACATGCTTTTTCTTAGGAATGAGAACAATGTTGGTTCGATTCAAATCTGCAGGAAAAGAACAAGTCTCAAAGAAGTCGATAACTTGAGAAATAACATCCACACCAACAACATCCCAATACTTTTGATAAAACCCAGGTGTCATTCCATCAGGTCCAGGCGACTTATCAGGATGCATTTGGAACAAAGCTTTTCTAATCTCCTCAGGTGTAACTTGTTGTAACAAAGAGTCATTCTGAGCATCAGTAATAGTCGACCGAATACCACTTACCACAGGATCAAAATTAGAACTAGTGGAAGTAAATATATCAGAGAAATAATCAATAATAACATCTGAAAGACCCCCTTCCCAATCAACCCACACGCCTGAATTATTTAAAAGAGAGTTAATGGAGTTGTTTTTCTTACGAGCAGTTGCCTTTGCATGGAAGAATTTGCTATTTTGATCACCCTCACGAAGCCAAAGTTGTTTAGACCGCTGGCGCCAAAAGACTTCACGCTGAGTATACACTTCACCAAGGGTCGCAACAGACTGTTTGTATTGAGCAATAGAGTCCTCGTCAGAGCACCATTTGAGCCTTCGGACCTCTTTCTTACACTTGGCAATCCTCTTCTTAAAGTTGCCCGTATAGTCTTGGCCCCAAACCATCAATTTCTCACCACAATACTTTATTTTTTCAATTAAAGTCATCCCCGCACAAACTTCCCAACTGTCTAGGATTACTTGGCGACACAATGGCTCACGTAGCCATGCATTTTCGAATCGAAACTGGGCATTTGAATGATGAAGGTTAATCGCAGCAGTCCGAAGAAGAATAGGACAGTGGTCCGAGATTGACACTTCAAGATTAAATAGTTGGGCAGAAATAAAACGTTGAGACCAATCATGGGAAGCTAGAACACGATCAAGGCGAACCTCAATCCAATTATTGGACCCACGACCCCTTTCCCAAGTGAATGGATAACCCGAGAGCTCCAAGTCATTAAGATTACAGTCTTCCAACACTTTACAAAATCCGTCAAGTAACCATTGTGGATACGGCTGCCCACCTTTTTTATCCGCTTGGGACGTTACATTGTTCAAGTCGCCGATGATGCACCAAGGTAAAGGAGAGTCAGACTTTAAAGTGCGGATTTGATCCCAAGTTCTAGCACGTAACGAACGATTAGGTTCACCATAAAACCCCGTAAGCCTCCAAGGAGCTTCTCTAGCCGTGGTAACCTTTAAGTCAATGTAATTCAAAGAGTAACCCAATAAGACAACTTCATCACTAAACCGCCACAACACCGCAACACCACCGCTATGACCACGAGCATCACTAGCTATCATACCCTCAAACCCGATAGAGACTTTAAGTTTTTCCACCAAATTCTTCCGACATAATGTTTCACAAAGAAAGACAATATTGGGCCGCTTTTGGATAACAAGATCCGAAATGAATTGAAAAGCCCGTGGGTTCCCAAGCCCTCGGCAATTCCAGCTTAGAATATTCATAATGAGCAGTGGGCCTGGGGACCAGTACCCACCAACAGCCCATTTTTTGAGCCCTCTTCAGTATCATTTTCTCCAACTAAGATGTCCATATTGTCACTATTTCCCAAGCCCACTCCAGCCGGCCCATTAGAGCTCATTTCATTTTTCCTTCTTCTTTTAGGATCAATAACAATCAAAGGAGAGGCCTCAATTGTTTCCATAATGGTTTCCACGTGAATAGGAGCAGCATTAACATCAATATCTTGAATATTTGACTTTCCAATATTCACTCCTTCATGTTTATTTGAAATAATAACAGGTAATTTACCTGTTGGTATCCCTTGATTGGTGGTCATAACTCCACCTAAATGTGAAGATTGATCTTCCACGTTGATTGGGGGCAGTGAACCTGGACCAGTCGCACCACCATGGAAGGAGTCATCGTCCTCCTCGCCGGTTCTGAGCCATTTCGAGCCGATCAAGTGATTCCGTCGTCGTGGTTGGGCACGCATACCAGCCCCATAAGGTTTGACGATTTTTTCAGCGGGCACAACAAACAATTGGGGGCAGAACCTATCCGAATGACCCAATATGCCACAAATAAAACAAAAGGTAGGGACATATTCATACTTGAAAGTAGCCCAGAATCCTTCCTCAGTCGCAATACGACGAAGCTTCTTCCTCCTTTTCAGTGGGACGTTGATGTCGAGTGTAACACGAACTCGCAAGTAATCACGCCAAATACCTTGGAAGTTCTTTGGGTCCGTCTTTACATACGTGCCAATAAAGTTTCCTAACTCACGAAGAGTTCTCTCGGTTTTGAAACCGGGTTGCAAGCCATGAACTTGAACCCACATATCAAGTTTGGAGATAATAACAGAGCGAGGATCTTGTCCCCGTTGGAGTTTTTCAAAGACAAACTGAGTGCGATTGAAAGTCCAAGGACTTCCTTCGATAACCCTTTCAAGATCAATCTCATGGTAGAATTGAAACAAATACCTATTTGGCTCGAGTTCCTTGACGTACATACCGCGTCCTGGTTGAAACAAAGATGCCATCATATGTCTCATTGCATCAAAATCAATAGCCCTCTCAGTTAAGAACTTCCCGACAATGCACCACCGATCTTCACCACTTTGATCTGAATCCTCAAATATATCATACACAGTATTCCCATCATCTTCTCCTTCAAGCAGTATGTTAGCATATTGCTCTTCCACGTCTTTAAGCGAAGCACTTGTGGAAGCCATAACACTTACAATCCCAATAGACCGAATACACAAAGACAACAAACAAGAGCAGTACTAGAGAGAAAACAACATTACCATGTCAAAAGACAAGACCCTTATAAATATTATTCGCTATCAAAAATTATTAAACTTATAATTAATCAGTGTTATAATCACTAATTAGTAAATAATTAATGTGCTGGACTGGACCTTAACAACTTAAGTACACCATACATACATATGTTGTAATATTTGAACTAGCTAGTGTCCAGCTTTTTTCTTTTTCTTATAGAAACCTATTACAATTTACAAGACGTGGGATGTACTATCTATATTTATATGTAATCTTTCATAAGCATCTATAAATAATACTCTTTATTTTTTAACAAAATTTGAGCTAAAATATTAAAATAAAAACTCATTTATCTTAATGTTACTCCAATTATGCTCTCTTCTTTAATTAAGATTAATTATTTTAATAATATATTAATAATATAAAATAATGCTTCTGTTGACCGAGGTTTTCGGCAACCAATAAAATATTATAAGATTATAGAGCTGTAAGAAAATTAGAGAAGGATTTTTACGTGGTTGGGGCGTTAATGAGCCTTAGTCCACGAGTCTATCTTATTTATGGATGTATTTAATACAGAGAATGTATTTGGTGAGTGTTTCACTCTTATAAATACAGAGAATGTTCTTGGTGACTCTTTACTCTTCTTGCTCTTATGCAGCCCAAGATTCTCGACCCCATTTAATGAGCTTTGAGGGGTATTTATAGTGTTTTTGGTGGGGTGATCCCGAGAACTATTGTACAAGTGTATCTGCAAGTACTATAAAGTTGGGCATTCCCAATGAATATACCATTGGTAATGCATGGTCAAATCCCTAAGTGCTGTAGGACTTTTATGTGGAATGTCCTTATTGTCTTTTGACTGATGTGACTCTTCACAGTGTAGCCGTCGATAGACTTAATTGATCATTACTTTGTAGCTGCTGGTTGGAGGTTGTGCCGTCAGACTTTATTGCGTGTAGCAGTCCCAACACGCTTCCTCCCATGCGGCATTAAATGCGACTTGATTGCTCAGGGGAAGCCTGACACCTCGCGGAGATGCCTTAGCGTTACTTGGGCTTCCGGGAGCATATGGGGTTCCATATGCCTTCTCCGGGAGGCATGTCCCGGATGCTGCTTTATTACATAAGGACTTAGCAAATAGTTTGGATGATAAGTTGCTTGATCCACGTGTCCTTGTCTGGTTGGTCCACATATATTGGGCAAAATCAGGGGCAACAACTTCAATTAAAGTATTGAAAATAACTTTATATAGAGTCATTTTGTTTTAATTATAAGTGTCATTATTTCATTTTATTTTCATATTTAGTTTTATTTCCTTTTTTTTTGGATATGATTTGAGAGGAGAGATATGTACAAAATTTTGTTTACATTGTTCTTTGACTTAGCCATTAGAGAATTTCTGAATTTTAACCTCTATTTTTCTTTTAAAAGAAAAATTATCAAATCTCTTAGTTTTGATTATTCTTTGATAAACAACTTTTAAGAAGTTTTAGAAAAAAAGAGGGAGGAGAAGAGAGAAGTGAATGATAGTTTTTTTTTAAAAAAAAGAGAAATGATAGTGTTTTTAATAAATTATTATATATGTAAAAAAAATAATATTTAATGGACATAAAATAGAATAATGACATATTAAAAAAGATTAACTCTACATAATGGTTTTTAATATGAAGTATTATCTAATAATATAATATATTATATTTATATTTAAAATTTATTTATAATTTGAATTTATTAAATATAGATTAATTTAATAAAATTATGGGAAAAAAATAATAGTATTTTTTATTCAAATACTATTGGCAAAATTTTGGAAAAACAATAAGGAGTTCACTATATTTGGAGATAGTGGCGAAACCAACTAGATATTTTAAAGGGAAAAGAAAAAATTTAAGTATTAATGAAAAATATAATTTTTATTAAAAAAATTATAAATTTTGTGAGAATAAAAATAAGTATATGTAAGAATAAAAATAAAGAATGTAGATTTTTTAAGCATACAAATAAAGATATATGGGATAAAAATAAAAAATATAAATTTTTTGAGAACAGATATAAAAATATGTAAGGACAGATAAAAAAAATTAATAATAAAAAATTTATATGAACAAAAAGTTTAGGAGACATGTGGGATTATTTGCCTCCTTTTCTCAATGTTTAGAGAGCTCCTATTTATTCCTTATTATATAGAGAATCACTTTTTTTGTATGGTTGAAGTTTATTTTTTTGAAATTTACTCTCTATTTTAGGTAAGGAGTATGTTTAGAAAACATAATTGAAGGAGCTATTACCACTTTCTTAAGTCTATGGTGTAATTAATGATTAGAGTAGTCTAGCAAAGGGAGCCACTACAAAACATCTTACTTTTAGTCACAATAAAATTTGTCACTAAAAGTAAAAATAAAAATTCTGATTAATTATAAATTGTCATTCTTACGTTGTGACTAAAAAGTTCGTGACTAAAAGTATTAGTCACAAAAATTACAATTTATTGTGACTAAATGTATTTTTAGTCACAATGTTTGTTGTGACTAAAACTAAATTAGTGACAACTTGTAACTAAATACTATGTTTAGTCACAATTAATTTTTAGTAAGTTACAATTTTTTTTTTTATTGTGATTAAAAAATTGTCACAAAAGATAATATTTTTGTAGTGAGCTCTTTTTGTTTAGTCCTTATCTAATCGATAGCTAAATTTTATTATGTTTTTTTTTTTTTTGTATTAGTTAGGGATTGTAATAAGATGTTACAAATTCTACCTCACGTATCTTTAATTTTTATTAAACAGTTTGCTAATAGGATTACTTATAGCTAGTTTAGCAATAGCATTGCATCTCATTTCTAACCACTTGTAATTTGATTTGATTTAATAAAAATTCTACTCTTTATTCAAATATATATATTTATATTATAAATTTAAAATAATTTATTGTGCTAAAAAATAAAAAAGCCGTTTAGTAATAATATTTTTTAATCAGTTTTTTATTTTTAAAATTAAAAAAATAAAATATTTTTTGAAATTAAGTTCTATAAAACTGTTTTTCACTTTTTTTTTTAATTGAGAATAAAAATTGGGCATTTTACATAAATGTATACATTTGAAAACATATTTACAAAAATTCATACAAATTCTTCATTAAATTATAATAGATATATTAATGAGTCAACTTACTATATTTAAATTTGTATAACTATTTTTATAACTAATTTATATAGTATTAATGAGTAAGCTACTAATTACATAAAATTGTAAATTAATAATTACAAAACATAATAAGATACTAATAATAAACAATAAAATTTGTATTTATCATACAAATCACGTCAACAACATAAATGATATATTTTTAAAAATCAAAACATATATAATCATAATTTTTTTGATTAACTATGTCCAATATCATTCTTAACTGATTTTTAAAAATCTTAATTTCCACTTATCTACAATTTATATTTTATTTTTTCTAATTAAATAATATTTAAAATTTATAAAGTTATGTTTGTTTATTTATTTTCTAATGTAAGAATTGTTTTTCAATAGATAAATTCGTTCACTAACTCATTAGAAAATAATTAACATATAGAAACAATAGAAAAAATATATATTTATTTTAGTATAGTATAAATATTAGATATGTATATTTTTATGTTTACAAAACATATCAATAATATAAAATATTTTGTATGTATATATGTGTTTATTTTATTTTCTATTAGTTAAGCATACTAATTTAATAAACAAAATAATAATATTCACATATGTTAATTTATTATATTACTCTATGTGTGTCATGTTTATTTTTTAGTAATTTTTTATAAAATAAATAATATATATATAAAAAAAATTATTTATCTTTATTTTGTTTTTGTTTATTGTGTCCTGTTTATTTTTTTTAATTAAATAATATTTGGAGTTTATAAAGTTATATTTGTTTATTTATTTTTTGATGTAAGAATTGTATTTAATTCGTTTACTTACTCATTAGAAAATAATGAATATACAGAAATAATAAAAAGAAAATATATGTATTTTAGTATAGTATAAATTGGCTATGTCTATTTTTATATTTACAATTATAATAAACATACTAATAATATAAAATACTTTGTGTATATATGTTTATTTTGTTTTCTATTTATTAAACCTACTAATTTAATAAACAAAATAATAATATTCACATATGTATATTATATCACTATGTGTGTCATGTTTATTTTTAGTAATTTTATGCATTGATTTATATTTATATACATTAATGTTTATAATTTTGATATTGTATTTTATTGAAAAAAAAAACTTATTAAATTATAATAATTCATACTAAGATAGATAATAAACATTTTTTTCTTTAATAAAAAAAATATTTAATTTGTTTATTTTTATAAAACTGTTTATTATTTATTTAATTAATTTTACAGAATTCTTTGTTTTGAATTTTAATAAACATGTTATATTATTAATAATTTTTAAAACATTAATATAATTAACATAAGTATAAAATATTACAAAATAATATTAGAAACATTAATTATAGTTTTCTATTTATGGTAATTAGTTTAATTATTAATGATTTATATTATTTAATAATTAAAATGTATGGTTTTATGTAATAAATTTTCAAAATGTATAAGTTTTTCAAATAATTTTTTTTTGCACATTTGTTGTAATTATTTTATTTTTGTTGTACATTTATGAAGAAAGCCCATAAAAATTTTGAAAACAAAAAAAAAAGTTATCTCAATATTTTTTTAAATAGTTTCTTTTAATCCAATATTTTAAACTTCGATTAGACCTGGATCGAATCCAAACCCGACCCCTGATTTGGACCCAGACTCGACCCTGACCTAGACCTGACTTAAATAAAATAAAAAAATAAATATGAAAATGAACTTTACAAAACACACTTTTGTTTTCTATTTTTAAAATTAAAAAATAAAAGCGGTTATAGAACGCATTTTTATTTTTCAAAAACAAATTTTTTATTTTTATTTTTGTGATTAAAAAATTAAAAAACAAAAAAAAATTACCAAACGATACCATTATACATATTTTTTTAAAATATATATGTAAAATATACATAGCTACATTCTTTATTTTAAACCAAAAAAATATTTTTTCGTCTCCATGCCGCGCTAATTAAAGAAATGGTTTTTTTTCAGTTTTAACAAAAGAAAAGTAACAATATTACAAAAATACTTCAAGCTAGCCAAATCAATAAATATACAGCCCAAATTAAAACATTACACAAATACCACTTACACACATTTTCAATCCAGGATTTATGCTTCTTGGGCAACCATCGTGCAATCACGTAGCAACCCAATGCAACCGAAACGAAAAATTCAACCAGAAAGAGAACCACCATTAATTTCGGCGACTTCACCTGAGAAGACGATTAGAATCAATCAAAACAGGGGCTATTTCGAATTCATAAAAAAAAGTGTAAAAAAACTACTACGAAACTAAAATTCAGCCGGAAATCTAGTTTAATTTGTATAAAACAAATGTCATGACTTCAATTTTCATATCCATAAAATGCATATCTCAAAAAGTTTGAACTAGAGTTCTCAAACAATCCAACTCAAGTATAATAAAAAAAAAATTATATCAATACTATCGTAACATGTTTATCCTGGTGTATTTTTGTTGTTTTTCAAATTTCTAATGGTGAATTTGTTCATATTAAATCATGAAGAGACATGTAGATAGAGTTACGTAAGTGGAAACACTGTTTTGATCTTTAATGTTTCATAACAGTTGCATTACAGTTGCATGAATATTTTGCTAACAGTTATTTTTGTCTGATTCAAACTTTCGTCTGATGCAACTTTCGACCAACCACCCAGCAACTTTCGTCTGATGCAACCTTCGGCCAACCACCTCGCTACCACCCAACATTCTTTGTTTGATTAAAACTTTCGTCTGATACAACTTTTGGCCAACCACCTAGCAACTATCGTCTAATTGTGTAAGTGATAGTGTAAGAGGTATTTTGATAATTAAAAAAAATACATAAAAGATATATAAATGTTGTCCACACCTTATACCTTATGAAAGTACTTTTGTAAATAAAATATCAATGTGTACTTTCCATTTAATAATTCCTTAAAGAAATCCATAGTCTTCCCGCCGCATTGATTAAAGAAATCGTTTGTGCTAATAAGTTTTGGTGGGATGGTGATAATGATAAACGTAAAAAGCATTGGTGCTCTTGGGATAAATTATACTTACATAAGAGTGATAATGGAATAGGGTTTCGTAATTAATCGAACCTTGTTCAACTAAGCTCTACTGGCTAAGCAAAGCGGCAGGTTCATAATAATTCAGAATTAAGAGTGTTTGCAGTGTATGTGGTGCGGGTTGTAATTCTTTTTTCAAATTAAACTGTATGTGCAATTTTTATAATTTCTCAAACTACAATCCAAGTGTAAGATTTTAAAACTGTAAAAATTACACTGTAAAAATATGATGTAATACAGTACGATTTAAACGGTTTATACTTATCATCGTTATTAAATATTATCTAAGTGTTTATTAGCTAAGTGTTTCATCGGTCATTCTTGTATAGCACATCGAGAGTTGTTGCTCTATTGATCAATAACAGGTTCATATATTCAATCTGAATACTCCTTTCTATTCTCTCATTTGATCTAAGCAAGCGAAGAGTCATTAGACCACGTTTCAAATTCACAAATTAAAGTCTTGCCGACACATGGAGCAATTGTGACCATTGATCGAGTTTTCCTAGCTACATCGGATCACATGATCTATGCAGTAGGATTTCAAAATGAACGGCGGAAAAAGTAATAATAGAGGATAGATACTATTACTAGTAGTGTATAGATAATGAAGTGTGTCATTAAAAGGGGGGTCATGCACACGTGGGAAGATCGACCACACACACGTGCGACAAGCCGTCGGCAGTGACCAACTTGAAGTTGAAAAAGACAAGACAGAGTACGAAAGATGAGATAGAGCATGAGGTGTCTGCTAGCTAGGTAGCTTTGGAGTTTGTACAAAAATGGTCACTAGACAAACAAGTAGAAGTAGTAGAAAAAATATGTATACATACTATATAGTTTGCTTTGGACTATGTGCTTCATCATTACTTGGATTAATAATAGATTAGATGGGATTATACATACAGTGAAAGAGGATATACAATCAACCAAGTCTTTTCAAACTTAATTCTTTTCACTGCAAATACTTTTTTCTTCGACAACATATTCTTTCTTTCTTTTCTATTTTATCTTTTGACGGTAAATTTATTTCAACTTTTATCTTTTCTACAACTTTGTATGATGATTTTTCAATTGCAATAATTGCTTCCAGAAAAAAAAAAAAATTGCAATAATTTCTAAAGAAGAACACGCTCCAAATCGAATGAATGTTTAGCTAGAGAATTATGAAATTTAATGCAACATAGGCAATCTCTTGATTAAATAACATGCCGTAACTGACGACCCAGAATTATTTTGTGAGGGTTTATTTATCATTAAAAAATATTTATACTTACATTATAATTATTCTTAATAGATTTATTTGATTTTGTGGGGGCTTTTTTATTATTTCGGTCTATAATTATTAAATTAAAAAAATTACATTTAATTTTTTAAAAGACAATATTTTTGTTAGTGGGGGCTATAGCCCCCACATTGAAAGGAGTAGGTCCGTCCCTGGCTGTAATTACAGTTTCACCGCAAAAATGCTTTTGTAACCCTGCACCCTTTAGCATGCATTTGAACCTTTCAAGAATAGTCATATTCATTCTTTCTGTTAATCCATTCTGTTGGAGTGTCTCATTTACTCATTTGTGATTTTTGATTCTAATTTTAGCACAATACAAAGAATATTCATATGAGAAGTATTCTAATTCATTGTCTGTCTTAAGTACCTTCAACTTCCTTCCTATTTAGCTTTTCATGAGTTTCTTTCAATTATTGAAAGTTTTCAAAGCCTAGTTCTTATTTTTCAACATGAAAACCCAAATCTTTATGCTAAAATCATTAATGGTACTCATGAAGTAGTTGACACCCCCAAGAGTTTGTGTTCTTGATGGACCACATAGATCTGAATGAACATAGTTGAGTGGTTTTTTGGTAACATGTATACCCATAGGGAATTTCACCCTGCAACTCTCGCCTAGTACACATTCTTCACAAAACTCCAATTTACCATTCAATTTTTCCTTAACAAACCTTATTTTTCTAGCTCGATTAGACCTCTTTCACTCACATGGCCTAATCTCAAATGCCACATTCTAGTTTGGTCACCACCTTTGTCATTCACAGCAACATTGGTTGTTCCCATCACTGCCTTACCATTAAATAGATACCACTTTTAATGTCTCCTCTCATAACAACCAGTGAGGCATTAGTGACTCTAAGAGACTCCTCAATCTTAATGGAGCATCCATTTACAGCTAATTCACCAATAGACAATATGTTTTTTTTTTTAATTCAGGGACATACCTAACATTCTTCACAGTTCTTTTGATGCCATCATACATGACAATAACACAGATGAAATTCCCTTCATCTGACAGGCTTTGTTATTTCTTAGAAGAACATTCTCTTCTTGTATGTCCTTGAACTCACAAAATAGATTCTTGTGTGGTGTCATATGAAATGAACACCCAAAATCTAATATCCATTTCTGACCAGACTCCTTGCTGGACACAACTAATGCATCTGCAAATTTGTATCCATCCTCAACAACATTTGATTCACCTCTCTCCCTGCTTTTGTTTCTGGCATTCAGAGCCTTACACTCATCTCGAAAATGGCCTTCTTTCTTGCAGTAATAACAAAACTTTTCACTCTTAAACTTGGATTTTGTTTTGGTTAGGTTACCACTATTGTGCTTGTTCTTGAATTCCCTCTTGTATGTTGTTCCTCTGGCAATGTACAAGCCAACACCATTAGAATCACCTTTGTCCCTTGACTTCTTTTGAATCACCTTGGAATTGAGTGCAGCTTTGACCTCTGACATGTTTAATGTGTCTTCCACATACGGGATCGTGTCTACAATATGTTCATAAGTCTTGGGTAGAGAACCTAGCAAAATTATGGCTTGATCTTCTTCTTCTATCTTGACACCTATATTGTTCAAGTGAAGAACAATTCCATTAAACTCATCCAAGTGTCTTCCCAATCCCTTGCTTTCATCTATCTTTATGGCATAAAGTTTCTTCTTTAAGTACAACTTATTAGCCAAGGATTTCTTTAGGTAAATGAAGGCAAGTTTGATCCACAATCCTGATGCAGTTTCCTCATCTGAGACTTCTCTCAAAACATCATTCCCATGACTTTAAAGGACAACATTATGAGCCTTCAATTCAGTTTCTCTCTTGACCTTTTCATCTTTAATTTCTTCTAGTTGAGTTGGATTGATTGCCTCTGAGATACCCTAATGAACAAGCAATGCTTTCATCTTGATGCGCTACAAATTGAAATCATTTGTCCTTGTGAACTTGTCCATTTCAAACTTTGCTAAAGACATTTTCAAGTTGTGTTCTTTGAATCTCGAAACAATTCTTCAATGCTAAGCCTCTTCTCCACCAAGCTCTGCTACCATTTGTGGTGAAACTCGATTCATCTCATTCAAGGACACACAACAAAGAACACCAACAATGAAAATATAATTCTAAACCAACAATGATCAAAGTAAACAATCCAAAAACTGAGAACAAATGAAATGACAGTGCAAAAAACTTAAATGAACACTTTTCTTTTATGAGGTTCGAACAACAAGCCAATTGAACTTGTGCCTACATGCCTGAAAAATAACAGCTCTAAAAACTTTATTGATGAATCAATAGTGGTTACAGAAATCGATCACTCAAGAACAAGAGAGATCCAATTACAAAAGAAGTCTAGCTCTTGAACTCTCTCACTCGATCTGATCTCACCCTCTCTCTTTCTAATTTTGTTGTGTTAGTTCACTTTTCAAATAGGGACCTAACCAACTATATATAGCTAGCATTTTTAGTTGGCTTAGGTGTCCCAATAACTAACTTATCCAACTTAAAAAAGAGGAAATTACACTCTATACCTTTTTTATATTATTCTCTTTTATTGTTACTCTCTTTCTTAAAATCTATCATTTTTACCTCTTTTTTTAAAGATTGTATCAATTTTATCGCTGTCACTTTAAGATACTCTCTATGTGATTCTCTTATGTCAGGGTATTTTAGGTATAATACATATAAAAAGAGGTATGTTTCAATTAAATAAAAAATTAGAGGTAAATTTGATTAATTGATTAATAAAAGTGGTATTTTTCAACTTACTCTCTTAAAAAAGATGACCAAAACCAAGAGTGCCACTTGGCACAATGTGACTTATGTTAAAAACTCCACAAAAATCCTTATAAAGAAATCCTTATTTATATACAAAAATGTGAAGGAAAAAATAATTTCAAAAATAAAGAATAATAATGCAAAAAGAAATCCTCATAAATATATAATAAAAATATAAAAATGAATTACAAAGTAGCTTCTCAATTTTTTTTTTTTAAAAAAAAACTTAACTAAGAAAAAAATATGGTATAAATATAAACTTATATTAAAAAAAAAATCCTATATAAACATAATTTTTATATTAATATAAACTTATATTAAAAAAAGGAAAAAAAAATAGAAAAATACAAAAAAGAAAAAAAAATTACAAAAATACTTTGGGCCGGCCCATCAAACATTTATACAGTCCACATACAAATATTTGCAAAAATACCACATGCACTAAGCCTTCAGCTGTACAGAGCGAACCATGAAGATGAAAATACCTCGATCGTTTCAAAACCGCAAAACAACCAAAATAAAACCAAAACCTAGAAAATACAACTATTAATTCTGGCGAAATTAACTGGAAAAGAAGACCTGCAATGATCTAAACAGAAAATGACGAAAAAAATCAGAAACATTGTGAAGAAACTGAAATTACACATTTGTTTTCTGTTGTATTCGATCAAAATAACTCCCCCTAATATCGAAATCTATATTCATGAAATGTAGATCTGTAACAAACAGATCTAGAGCTCCCACCAAATCCAAAACAATGTATAATGTGAAAAATTAAAAAAAAAAAAAAAACCTCATGAATAATACATCTACGTTATATACAGTTGCATTTTAATTAATTGATTACTGGTTTCCAATATAAATATATTTTTTTAGAAACACAATAAGAAGAGTAAATTCGAATTAAGGTACAACCAGTTACGTATTAGTCTGTTTATTTTTTGTTTTGGTTGCCTTATAGTTGCATTATCGTTTTATGATAGTTTATATATTATGCAGGAATTTAATTTGACAGGGACTAAGAAATAGTAGTTATACATAGTAAGTTTTGTGCAAATAGTTGCATATTAGTTTTATAATGAAAGGGAAATTTGAATTTCCATGCTTAAATAACCTAAAAATTTGTCTCCTAAATGCAAAGTTATAAAAATTGGTAATATATGACCATTTTATCAATTTTCCTAAACTACCCCTCTCATTTGTAATCAGCTCTCTTCCTCTCTCTTCGTCTCTCTTCCCCACCAGCCGATCCCTTTCCCATTCCAACACCAAACCCACACTTCCCACACCAAACCCACACTTCCCACACCAAACCCACACAGTCGGACCCTCTCTCTTCCTCTCTCTTCGTTGCTCGCCGGACCCGTGACACCCTTCGACGAACTGCCAACATCGACAATGTCAAAGGTATGTTTTTCTTTTTGTTTTTTTAGAAAGGATTTAAAGATTACTTATGTTTGAGATTGTTTGTGAGATATTATTGGTTAGATTTAGGTTTTTTTGTGAAAATGGGATTCAGATTCCGACTGTGAAGATGGGGTTCGGATTCCGACTGAAAAATGGGCTTCGGATCTGGGGAAGAAGACCGGCCCGATGGTGTGACATCGGTCCGATGGTCCGATTGGGGTGGGTCCGATGGTCCGATTGGGGTGTGGGTCGGGTCCGATTGGGGTGTTCGTGTATGGGTCCGATGTTGGGTCGGACTGTTATGCTGTATGGGCAGGGAGATTGGACCGATGGGTCCGATGGGTACCCAATCGGGCCAATCGGACCAATCGGACCCGATATTAATTTTTTTTTTTTTAATATTAATGATTTAGTAATTGTTTTAGGTATTAATTTATTATTATATTATTTAGTGATTGTTTTAGGTATTAATTTATTTTTAATGACTTAATAAGTATTTTTTAATTAATTATTGGTAAGTAATAATTTTTAATTTATTATTAATTATTAATTATTGTTTTAATTTTTATTGTTTTATTAATTATTGTTTTAGTATTAATTAGTAATTATTGTTTTAGTATTATTTATTAATTATTGTTTTATTATTAATTATTAATTTTTGTATTATTTTTTATTGTTTTATTAATTATTGTATTTTTATTAATTATTAATTAATGTTTTAGTATTAATTATTGTAGTAATTTGTATTGTGTTATTATTTATTATTTTTTACTAATTATTAGTTATTAATTATTAATTTTTATTAATTATTAATTAACATTTTATTATTAATTATTAATTATTGTTTTAATTTGTATTGTGTTATTATTTATTAATATTTTACTAATTATTAATTATTAATTATGAATTTGTATTATTTATTAATTATTGTTTTATTATTAATTATTAACTTTTGTATTAATTTTTATTGTCTTATAAATTTGTATTATTTATTAATTATTGTTTTATTATTAATTATTAACTTTTGTATTAATTTTTATTGTCTTATTAATTTTATTATTTATTGATTATTGTTTTATTATTAATGATTAATTATTGTATTAATTTTTATTGTTTTATTAATTTTTAATTATTGTTTTATTTTTTATTGTTTTTGTAATAATTACATATTGTTTTATTAATTATTAATTATTGTTTTATCTTTTATTATTTTATTACTTATGTATTATTTTTTTAGTATAAATTATTGATTATTTTTTTTAATTTTTATTGTTTTATTGATTATTGTTTAATTATTAATTATGAATTATTGTTTTATTTTTTATTGTTTTATTCATTATTGGTTATGTTTTATTATTAATTATTTATCGTTGTTGGTTATTAATTATGTAAGTATATTACCAATTGTATTTTTGTATTATTAATTATTAATTATCGTTGTTGGTTTTTTTTTTTTTTTTCGGGAAGTGCACATCTAATAATTCCAGTGTCGGACCATTACACAGGCCGTGTCACATGGCGCGGGGGTAGTTACTACTACCGAAGATTAAGGATAAATTTGAAGAATTTAACCTATTGGACGAAGGTGAGGGAATCCCGCTTTCAAGCGATTTTCGAGAGAGCGCCCATACAATTTTACGGAGCATTTTTTCATCGGTTGATGCTTCACAAAATAAAATCTGACAAGCTGGACGAGGTCCATTTCTATGTGGGAAGGAAGAGATGTAGATTTGGGAGGGTGGAGTTCGGCTTGGTCACTTAGGGTTAAACTTATTGCCGGCCACTTACCGAGGAAGACATCAAACAAAATGGAAGCTACGAGGTTGATTCGGGAATATTTCAACGGTAGTGCTTCGATCACCTTCGGCCAACCGCGCGAGTTTTTGAGAGGCTGCACGAAGGCGATGATGTTTACAAGTTGGGGATGGCCTTGTTTGTTATGGGCGTCCTCACCGGTAAGGAGGAGAAAAGGCTAGTTCCTCCTTTTGTGATAAGAATGGTTGATAACCTTCCATTCTTCTACGAGTATCCACAGGGAAAGATTTCTTACACCAAGCCGATGGAAAGTTGTAACAAGGATTACTTGGATGTGAAGAATAAGATGTTGAAAAAAGATTGAGAAGGGAGTCACTCGAAGGAGGCAAAATACTCGGCCTACGGCTATCTTGCGAGCGTTGCGGTATTGGGCATACGAGGCCATATTACAATTTGGGGCAACGAGTATGCGGTGAGGAGGTCGCATGGCTTTCCGAGAATGGTCAGCCGGGAAAGTAAGCCTAAAACTACACTCGGGAAGGATGAAGTCACCAGATTATTTGCTAAAAATGTAAGTTTGTTACGCTTTATTTTGAATTCATGTTAATTTCCATATATTATATTAATATATTTGTTATATTTTCAGTTGACAGTGTACTCCGTGTTATGTCCTCGACCGAACGAGATTGAGTTTGTGAGTTACATAACCGGGGGTCAGCCTCCGTTATTTGTTGACTTGGAGGAACTTGTGTTGGGTGAGGATGGGCAACCAACACAGGATGTTTTGCGAAGCCAGGCCGAAAAGCTTGCCTCCACATTGGAAGAGCGAGCGGAGGCAGCCCGAATATGTAAAGACTCTACACCACCTCCACCGTCTCCTCCACGTGCACCGCCGCCGGTTCCGGATGGGTCGGTGTTGACCCATCTCCAGCTTCAGTTCCTGATGGGTCTGGTGTTGACCCATCTGCAGCTTCAGTTCCTGATGGGTCTGGTGTTGACCCACTTGCAGCGTCACAGGGTCCTCTTGTTCCCCCGTCAGCTTCCATTCCTAGCACCTCGGAGGCTCGCGATCCAGTATACCCTGCCATTTTGGCAAGGTTGGAGACTGTGGAGAGGGGCGAGCCGCTACGCTAAGAGGACAAACAGCGATTATGGATCAGTTGAAGACCATAATGACGCTCCTGCAAGATCCTGGAAGGCCGGCAGCGGATTCACAGCCACAGCCACAGCCACAGCCACAACCGGAAGAGGAGGCTCGGACACCGGAAGATGACTTCATTCTCCCAAATGATTACCAACCGGATGATGATGACATGTTCTGTACACCTGAGAAGACGAATATCACCAGCATCGGGGATACTCAGGATTCTGAGGTGCAGGTGTTAGAGACAGCTCCAGAAGTCATGGAGAACCGGAAGAAGAGAAGGCGGCCTAGGTGGTTCGCTGAGTACACTGAAATGAAGAAGAAGGCTAGGGATACTTCGACCCTCGTGAATGTGGACCCACTTAGAGTGGTTGATCGGAAGCTGCTCAAGACTTTTCACAATTGGGTACTCGGCCAGATTGGGAACAATTACCCGAGAGAGTGCTTCACCGGTCGATACCATTCGTCTTGGTTCCTCGAACTGCATACTCCGAAATTTTGGCTTGGGAACGATGTAAGTTTTTAAGATTTTTTTACTGCTTTTGTTTTTAAAGACTTTATCTAACTCTTTTTATTTAACTGCGACATATTTAATTTTCATGTTTTAGCATTTGGATGCGGCATTCCATTTGATGAGGAGGCGGCAACACTTTTTATCCCGAGTCCTACCCGAATAGATGTGTCATAATGCCGTGTATTTTCCCGGCGGGAGTTATTGCTCGGTGGGAAGGCATTTGCGGGTGATGAGCGAAGCTAACTATCGGTGGGACGAGGGCATATTAGATTTGATTCGAGGGGATGAAAGTCAATTCTTGGCCAGTTGGAAGAACAAGGAGAGAATATATATGGCCCTCTACTTCGATGGAGCAAAGCATTGGGTGGCATTAGAGATAGATCTGGATCATTGGTTGTTGAACATATTTGACTCCAGCCTCGGATCGATTTCCCCGAACGAATTGAACCGTCACCTGGCAATGTGGGAAAAATTACTACCAAATTTGCTTTTTAGGGCCGGCCTATTCGAGAGTCATGACATGATCCTCTTGCCTCAACTTACCGCCTCAGAGAGCCAGGTCAGAAATTTCACTTCAAAAGTCATGGATCGGGCCGTTGTTCCACAGACAAAGACAAGGTAACTTAATTACAATTGATTTTTTTGTTATTTAACTTGAATTTAATTTGCATACTTTTATTCATTTACTTTTTATTGTCTCATACAGCGGTAACTGCGGGATGTACGTGATAGAGCACATCGAGCATAGTATGTTGGAGACTACGTTTGATAATGTGCACGATGAGAATATGAAGAAATTTAGAGAGCGGTGGTGTGTAGATTTGTTTTACCGAATTTAGCATGAACAAATGTTTTTTATTTGGTATTTATTAAGATAACAATGTAAATGGTTTTTTTATTGGTATGTTTATGTTTTTTCAAGAGTTCATACAAATTTTACGCCTTTCTTTCGTGCAACAAATTATAATAATTATGTAAACATAAAATATCACAAATTCTAATGTTTAAAATAGTCCAACATTAATTCAATAACAATACATAATAGTCCAACCCATCACGATACAAATAAACTAAAAATTTATGTTAAACCTCGGTAGGTGCAAGTGCTTCTGTTGTGTCCCGTGGCACCGCACTTGCTACATTTTCGTGATTTGATAATCCTTTCACCATTACAAGCAGTTCGGTTGTTCTTAATTCTTCCAACCTTTTGCTTCTTGGGTCGCCCTACTGGTTGCTTCTCAACAGGCACTCCAACTGTCATGTTCTTTATGTCATCGGTAATTCCCAATCATCCTCGTCACCAATGGCATAATTGTTCCTTCGTATGTTCTCCTCCAATATTCTCGTTGTGTAATATGGCGAGCATAGTGTGTACACGCTAATACTTCGCTCCTGAGATGCAGCACATGCATGAGGACAAGGAAACTTCATGCACTGGAACAAGCCGCAAGTGCAACTCTTTTCCTACAAGTCCACTACGCCACCGGTGAGAACTGTTCTTCCAGGGTGAACCTGCAACGTGTAAGGCCCGCATGAGTCAACGTTTAAAAACCGACCTTTTTCAAAATGCAATGCCAAGTCCTCCTCCATTTTTGGTGCTAGGGGTTTCGTCCACTTGTCAGCTTTTTCTTTTCTTGAAGCAAACCACTTTTGGACTTTGGACCTCAGGAATGCTACAGTAGCAGTGATCGGGAAGCCTCTTGCATCCTTATTTGTGTTGTTGAAGCTCTCAGCCCAGTTGCTCGTCATTACATTGTAACGTACCCCTGGAAAGTACGACCGGACCCATTTTTCAAATCCGATTTCCTCAAGATATTTTGCAACCGCTAGATTCATGGCCCGAATGTTCTCAAATTCTCTGTGAAACTCTGATCTTGAATACGTGTACGCACACGTGTAAATGTGATTCGTGAAGACGTCAGTCTTGAACTTGTGGTTGACGTTCATAATAATGTGGTGGTAGCATGCACCGTGGTGTGCATCAGGGAACACGATATCCAAAGCACGAACAATACTTTGATGCCTATCCGAAACAAAAGCTAAGTTCTCAACATCACCAATCGTTTCTTTCAATTTTCTCATAAAATAGGTCCAGGAATTGTGGTTTTCATCGTCAACTATAGCAAAAGCTATCGGAAAGATATGACTCCGCATCCAAAGCCACTGCACACAACATTTGCCCACCATACCTAGTCTTCAAGAAAGACCCATCAACGCATATAACAGGTCGACAAACTTAAAACCCCGAATAGAAGGACCCAGAGAGAAGAAACAATACTTGAAGCGACCATCTTCTACCACAAAATCCGTGATGGTACCTGGATTCCGCAACTGTAGCATGTGCAAGTAACTAGGTAATAAAGAGTACGAATCTTCAGGTGTACCCCGAGTCAGGTGTATTGCCTTCTCTCTGCACCTCCATGCCTTTTCGTAACTCATTTGGATCCCGTAATCCTTGTGCATACTTTTTCTTATATCAGAGGGCAACTGATCCGAGCCGTCAGTTGTGAACTTATCCTTAATTAGATGGGCAACTATTACAGGTGATGCTTGACGGTTATCTTTTCCTCGAAGATCAAGGGAACATGTATGTACATTATGAAATGTACTCACCTCAAACATGTTAGAAAGTACGTTCTTCTTCGCTCTTAATCTCCACCCACAATCTGTATCCTTACATGTGACGTACCAAATATCAGTACCGGACTTCCTAACGTAGTAGTCAAACCCTTTCTTCATTGCATACGGACGACAACCATCTTTAAATGCTCTTTGTCTCTAAAAAACTTTCCCACATGTAACTCGCCGCCTGGTGTGCCACCCGTAGATATATAATGACTATGATCCTCGATGTCTTCTCTTGTATACATTTTCTCCTTGAATTTACCGTAACTTGTCGAAGAAGAAAATGGATTGCTCCATCCAGTCACATTGGTACCTCGAGCATCAGTAGGACCACTAATATCATTGGTCTCTCTACCATTATTAGGACCTGTACTGTCAGTAGTTCCTCTAGCATGACTGGTTTCGCCTGGACGACTACTACTAGTACCAGGTGTTTGACAATTTTCTCTACGGGGCATTCTTTTCCGTGTCGGTGGCCTCGGTGGTATTTGGTACGATAGTGGAGTCAAGTTCAAAGGTACAGGAGCAGGGGCCTCTGCACCTTGGTCGTCTCTTACGCCATCATTGCCCTCAACATAACATTCAGGGTCTGGACCATTAAAAAAACCATCGATGAACGGCATTTGTGCTACAATATCAGCACTCGGCATCATATTGTTTAATTCAGGTAATACATCTGCAACCAACACCTCTGGATTTGTTTCTGGACCAACAAAACTCCCAACCTCGCTACGATTATCCTTAACAAAACTTGGTGTGGGACTAGGATCGACGCAAACATTCTTCTTTAACAAAGTCACAAACAAAGGAATAAATTCATCTGGCTTCTTCGCAAGTGTAGATAAAAAGTACCTTGCACGCTTATCATTTCGAATAACTTCAGGAGGATACTCATAGCCTTTCCTGTACTTGTAATTTACTTCCAATTTCAAGTCATACTCCGCTTTGTCAACATCCAGTTCTTCGTACAAAACATCAACCAAACCTGAGTAGCTTAGGTTCGGATCAATGTCAATTGTCAAAGCGGCACTCCCTTTATAAATCCAATCTCTACCATCAAGCTCCCAAATACCATTATACATAACATACGCATTAACAGTTGAATCTGTCACAAACATTTAAAAAAACACAGTTATAATTTACAACAAAAATCTCACCGAAAAAAATCTTAATTAATCATTAATAACAAAACAAGAATACTTAATTGATAATAAAATAATAATTCATAATAAAACAATAATTAATAATTCATAATAAAAAAAATTTAATAATTAAAAAATAATTATTAATTGATAATAAAATATAATTAATAATTATTACTCAAACCATAAAAAATAAACAATAATTAATAATAATTCATAATTTATAGTTAATAAAATAACTAAAAAAAAATAATTCTTAAATTATTAACTAAAACAATAATTAATAACTAATAATGATTAATTAAAAAATAACTAATAACACAAATAATAAATCAATATAAAATAAATTAATAATAATAAATAAAAAATAATAATAAATTACAAAAATAAACAATAATTAATAATAATTCATAATATATTAAAAAAATAATAATTAATAATAATTAATAATAATAAATAAAAAATAATAATAGATTAAAAAAAATAAACAATAGTTGATAATAATTCATAATTTATAGTTAATAAAATAACTAAAAAAAAATAATTCTTAAAACATTAACTAAAATAATAATTAATAACTAATAATGATTAATAAAATAATAACTAATAACACAAATAATAAATCAATATAAAATAAATTAATAATAATAAATAAAAAATAATAATAGATTACAAAAATAAAAAAAATCCCGATTGGTCCGACCATCGGACCCCACAAGGATCGGACCTTATTTTATTCAAAAATTAAAAAAAAAAATAAAATAAATTGGGCCGATGGGTCCGATGGTCCGACCATCGGACCCACAAGGATGGATCGGACCTTATATTAAAAAATTAAAAAAAATAATAAAAAATTAAAAAAAAAAATTATCTGGGTCGATGGGTCCGATGGTCCGACCATCGGACCCTTGTTCCACAAAATAAAAAAAAAATAAGAAAAACACATCGGACCCGAGGAGGGTCCGACCATCGGACCCAGTGGTGGACCATCGGACCCATCGGGTCTTCGCCCCTGTCAACAAATTTTCTCCCACGTCGGGCCACCCATCGGGCCCCATCGGGCCCGACGAAAAAAAATGCAGAAAAACAGCAAAATCCCAGTTTTCACATGCAGCAAAAATTATAACAGAAAAAATAACAAAATAACAGCAACAATCCACAGATCAATCATCAAACACAACATTCTTAATTAAATATGACAACAACAAACAAGATTTAGAAAAAAAAAAAATTAATTACTTACCCATTGATGGAGCTTGTATGTGTTCTTGCTTCTAATGTGGTGGATTAGTGTGGTAGCTTGTAGTGTGGAAGGTTGTAGCTTTTAGTGATGAGTGAAGAGAAGAAAATTTTTTTGGTGGTTGTGGAAGCTTTCGGGTGGAATGTTTGTTGAATTGATGAGAAAAAGGTTGGAGTGGGTAGATGTAGGTGGGGAGGGTATTATGGGAAAAATACAAAAAGTGTCATATAAAATTAATTATATATAGTTTTAGTTTAGGGGAATAATATATGGGTTATTTAAGCATGGAAATTCAAATTTCCCTAATGAAATAACATATACAAGTAGCAAAACTATAATAAAACTACTAAACAACTGTATACAAACTAAAATACAGGAAAAACTCTTTGAACATCAACATCCATGATAAATCTCATTGTTACCCATTGATGATATAAAAATGGACAGAAAACAACTAGACAAAAAACATATTAAAAAAATACATACAGAAGGTGTTTACACTATTAAAAAACTATGAAAAAACTATTTCAAAATGAGAAATAATCAAATGAAGAAACTGAAATGAAAAACAATAAAACATCTCGAAAAACAAAAACAGAAAAAAAAAAACAAAATAAAATAGAAATTAAGACTAAACAAACGAAAAATGAAAAATTCATAAAAAGAACAAATAAATTAAACTAAAAAAATAGAAACCCTAAAAAACTAAACAAAACTAGAAGAAATGTTAAAATAAAAAACCTAAAATAGTAAAATCAATAAACACAAAACACACTAATGTCAAATACGAAAAAGTTTCAAAAAGGGGGGAAACGAAAAAGAAACCGAAAACAAACCTGAGATCGAAGACCAGCTCCATCTTAATCATTTTTTGAGCATCATCTTGATTAATTTTTTCCTCGGCAGCAACCTTTGATTTTTTTTAGGAGGAGCTCGCTAACGTTTCAACAATTGAGGAGCAAAATCAGAGTCATCGTCTTATTTCTATTAGCTACAGATTTCAACTCCATTTTAGAACTTTAATTTGGCAAAGGGGAATGAGAAGAGTTCAGCTATGGAGGTTTTATTTAAAAAAAAAAATTGAAAAGAAATTGAAAATAATAAAAAAAAAAAAAAGAGAAAAAGATAAGGAAGTGATGTAAGGTGTGATTGATATAAGTCATCAATCAATGACAATGACGTGTGTGGCTCCATGCATGGATTGTGTGTGCAAGTGGTAAAAGTGTAATAAAATAAAGTTAATATGTATAAATATTGGTTTAACCGTGTGAAGATATATATGTAATAAAGTGTGTATTTTGTATTTTTGGTGTAAAAATTTCTAAAAAAAATAATGTTTATAAACTTATTTAAACATATTTTTTTTAAAAAAATAAACTTTTTGAGAAACTCCTATTTTCAAAAACAAAATCATAAATTACGTAATTTCCTCCTAAGAAAAAAAAAAGGGTAGAAAGCGCCCAACTTGCAGTCATGGTCCATGGACCGAGTAATAAATATTGACAAAAGCATTGATTTTGGGATAGAAAGTGGATATTTGCCAATGCTATTGTCTCTTTGACAAGTCAATTGAACTTATCAGTCAATAAGCCTAACCCTAAAAGTGAGAATACTACTACTAAGCCTAACCCTTTTAGCTATTCTGGCTGCAAGTGTGATGGCTCAAACACCATGTGGATCAAAGACATGTGCCCCTGGTGAATGTTGTAGCAAATTCGACTTCTGCGGTCGTGGGACTGAGTATTGTGGTGCAAATTGCAAAGCAGGCCCCTGCACAACAAATGGTGTTTCGGTGGCTAACATTGTGACACAACAATTCCTCACTCAGATAAAGAACAAGGCTGCTGCTCCAAACTGTCCCAACCAGAACTTCTACACTCGAGAGGCTTTTCTCAATGCTCTAAACTCATACCCTCGTTTCGCCACAACTGGCTCCCTTGATGATTCAAAACGTGAGATTGCAGCCTTCTTTGCTCATGTGACTCACGAGACTGGCTGTAAGAAACTTCCTCTTCTTCTTCTTGTTCTCCTTCACCTTGCTACCTCATCCTTTCTGTGTAAGTGTGTATTATTGTACTGATCAAGTCTTTTACTTTGTGAGCAGATTTTTGCTTCAAGGAAGAAACTGGAAACCAAAATGAAAAGTATTGTGATCCAAGAACTGCATGCAACCCTAATAAGAGATACAATGGGCGTGGCCCACTCCAACTGACATGGAACTACAACTATTTAGCAGCCGGGAAAGCTAACAACTTCGACGGGATAAATTCCCCTGAAACAGTGGCCAATGATCCTGTCATTTCGTTTAAAGCAGCTTTGTGGTTCTGGATGGAGAATGTTAGTCCTGTTGTAAGCCAAGGCTTTGGAGCAACCATTCGAAAAATCAATGGTGTTGTTGAATGTGATGGTAAAGACCGCCCCAAAGTTCAAGCTAGGGTCGACTTGTACCGCAACTATTGCCAGCAATTTGGTGTTGATGCTAGAAATAATCTCTTCTGCTAGGTTCTTTACTTGTTGAAACTGCTTAACTAAATAAAAGAAAGGCACATAGAGCTTCTAAAATATGCTATATATAAGTCACAGTATAATTTCTTATAATATTGTATTCCTCTGATCAACTACTAGGAGTGATCACTTCTATCTACCTAAGGAAGAAATAAAGAGCAGATAATTCTCACCACTCACAAGTTAGTTCTATCATCAGGCTCTTTTTTTTTCGAAATAGCAGTGAAGAACAGATGGATCAGTTTGTTTGAACTCCCTCTAAATTTAGCAATTCAACATTTCCACTACAGAAGAGTATAATACCACTTATAAAACAAGTACTCGTTCAACAAAACTGAATAAGAAACATACATAAGTATAAAATCTAAGAGGAGAAAGTTCATATTTCTTTTTTCCTTTTAATAATATGTTGTACAGCCGCCATGCATGCAAGAGCAAAATTTAAAACTTCCATGTCAGTAGTCATCACCTCTGGAAATGACCTCTTTGCAGGTTGGCCGGAGTAAGATTGTATGTTCAAACTGAGATACATAGCTGCCTTTAACATCGCATAGAGGAGGATAAGGCTGCAAAAACAATGGCAAAACTCAGAAAAGCTTTCACATGCATCAACTCCCACTTAGCAAACTCAAAACAAAAGGAGCAAAAAGATGTTGGCAATACCTGCACTATACCGACATCGCACAAATTTTTTAACGCCATAAGATATTTGGTTTCTCCTAGACGGTCTAGATATCTTTTGCAGAAAGCCAATGTGGAAAAGTTCTTGTTAATTGTGGCAAGTAACTGCTTTGCCCTCGGCAACCTCAGGGGCATGTGGCCAACATCAAAGTTTTTCATGTAATGGCTACACTCTAGATCTTCTCTGACATATCCCTTCCCTGAGCATGACAAACACATTAATATAAGCCAGAGGGGTTTTTTTTTTATAAAAAAGAACAGGGTGTCGATGTAGGAAAACCAAATGAAAGGACCTTTTACCTGTTGACCCAAAAGTTTCAATAGCGAAAAATTCACCCTCTTCCATTTTTGTCTGCTCTCCACCTTTCACGATAGGAACGGATTTTCCTGCATGTATTTGGTAGGGTCCAATGCTATGTCCATTCAAGTTTCGAATGCTTTTAACTGCCAAGATTAACCATATTCTTACTTGCAATCCACATATACATAAGGAATGTAGATTAAGAGGTGCAAATAACGAATTCATATGCAGTAACAAATTAGAGCACCAAACTAATATAAGAACTAGAAAAGTAGAACGAGAACGTGTTCTCCTAGCTAACAGTTGGTACAACTTGGGATAGTATCATTAGATATCATACCTTGATGCACCTTTCCATTAATTTCAACCTCATAAGACTCCATAACCTCTTGGATTGCGGCACCAATATCACAAAGACGAACATCGATTCCAGCCTCCTGCATAATCAATAGAAAATAAAAAGTACTGCATATTAAGTTCCTGTTTTCGGAAACAAAAAAACTACAGAGCACATGAATCACAACTCCATACATAACTACTCATGTTTAAGAAATCAAAATACAAAAAGTTACCAACAAGGACAGCTAAGTAATAGAATAAAGATACAGATTATCCAGAAAGGTGAGAGACAATAAATATATCCAATGTTTTTAAATTAACATACTGCTACTGTTAAAAACTATCTCCAATTTTTACAGTAGGTATCATCTTGAATTTTTATATGGGCTCCAATAATTTACACTTGAACCTGGCATCCTATACAGTACTATGCACGATAATATAAGTTGTTCTCTTCAATTTTCTTGGCACCATGTAACAGTACCTTGATACCAGTATAGGTTGCTTCACGCGAGGCTTCAAGCAATGGATCAAACATTGGGTTGAACGCAAAAGTAAAAGCACAGTCAACAATTAATCCTGTTAATCAAACAACAAAGTGTGTGATACCTCCAGCCAAGAGTAACATATGCCACAAAGGGAAAAAATTCTAAACAAATAAACACACTCAGCACATAAAATATTACACACACAAACACACTGGAAAGACTAATATGAAAAAAAAAAATAATAATAAATATGTGCAACACACGCACAGCTGATATTACCATCAACATGAGTTCCGAAATCCAATTTCATCACATCATCATACTGAAGTACAGTCTTATCTCCAGCATTTGGAGTCCAGTGAGCAGCAACCCTGTCGATGCGAGAGGCCTTTGAATATGAGATGACAATGCAAATAAGGCTACTACGTGAAATATGCATAAAGCAGGAAAAAAAAATCACCAATTCAAAGAGCATCCTGTTGGAAAAGCAATGCCGGCTTCCAAACCATTTTCAGATATTAACTTGCGGACTGTGTTTTCCAATGTCTCACATATATCAGTCATTAACATTCCAGGCTTCAAAATGCTTTTAATGTGTTTCCTAACCTAGTCACGGTAAAGAAAACCTACATTAAAAGTCATTTCCAGGTAGATATAGTTTTTCATTTCACTTAAAAAGCAATGCAATTATGCAAGAATTTAATTATTTATATGAAACCCAAAAGGCAACCTGACGATGAACTTCAGCTGCTCGACGAACTGAATTATACATTGGTTTTTGAAGGCGCTCCAACTCCCTCTTCTCCTCAGAGGTAGTCCTCCATAAGTTACTGAAAACAATACCAACTTCAATAAGGTAAAAGAAAAGTACAACAGGGGTGAGAGGGATGCAGATAGGCCTTTAATGGAAAAGCATCCCCAACAGATCATCCTAAATTAAATTTTAACCAAATAAAAAATCGACCATGAAAAGACTGAGGATTTCCATGCTTCATTAAAGCCTCCAAAAGAAACTACAGTATACACTGTATATAATATGTTATGTAAAATTGCTATAGTATAGAAATAGTGCATACTCACTCGTCCTTATAATTTTGGATCTCCCCCTCAGGAAACTCTCCCGAGGGAAAAAGGTCAGCTACAGGAATAGATGGTGGATCAGTCTGTGCAAGCACAGATGGGGCATTACTCTGCTCTGATGGAGCTTTCTTTTTCCTATTTATAAGAGAAGAAATAGAAGTTTCAAAATAAAAACTTTACATCAAATATAATCATTAAATCTTCTCTAATTAACAAAAGACTCCTCACTTGTTTTTATTTTTCTTCTTTTTCTTCTTTGTAGCTTCTGCAATAGAAATGGAAAAACGATATTACTCAATAGAAAGGTGAACTCACAAATCATAAATTACATTTTAACACTATATGTCAATGATTAGATCATAATGCACCACAGCAACAAAAAAAATGACTGTTACTTGAAAACAATGCTCTAATATTATAAAATAAAATAAAAAATCACCTTTTTCATCTTTTTCATCATCTTCATCATTTTGGAGTATTGGAACCTGTTCAGCATGCTCATCATTGGCATTTTCTGGCTCTAAAGTCCCATTTTTTTCAGATGGGACATTTGGGTCCAACTTTTCCTCTGCCATCAGAAAAAATACCTAAACAGAATGCACAACAATCATCAAAGGAGAAAGATCATAAACTATCACAAAAGTCTGAAAATAGAATGGTGTGTAATTAGTGTGAATGTAAGACGTTCCTCGAAATAAAAGTTTCAACCTTTAACAAGCAATTCGTTCAAGACGACCTAAAACTACGAAAAACGAAGTACCCTTCAAAGGAAAAAACCCCAATACCAACTTCTAGGGCTAAAAGGCGAATAACATCATATGCGATTTCTAAGTTAAATCAATTGAATAATTGAGAGTGAAGCCTAAGACATTTCAAAATAAAACGATCCTTTTGACGAAACTAAAAAAGGTAAGAGACATGAAGGGAGAGAGAGAGAGAGAGACTCACAGTGGGGGACGGCGAGAGAAGAAAGGGTGAATTGGGTGAGGGAGCTTCGGCCGCTGACTGCTGCTTTGGAAAATATATTATGACTTATTTATTTTATATGTATATCTAAAGAAAATAGATTAAGTATTTATATTTTCGAGAAGTAGTCGGTTTTGGGTGTAGTATTTCGACGGTACTCTATCGTGTAATAGAGTTTCGATACAGTGTGTTCCACTGGACTGTTTTATCCTGGGGATGACGAGGCTGATAGTCTGCTTGTACAAATTTAGACAGTGCTGTGAACGTCTTAAAAAGAGCCACCTATTCCACGACTCAACCTAGATTCTAATTCAGTTCCTTTTATTTTCTGCAGCAACTAGTTTCCAACAAACAGTTTGTTCACCACCACTAATGTTGATAGTGATATATTTGTCTTTTTTTTTTTTTTTGGTAATTTAAACAGTGATATATTTTTAGATAGTCATATTATTTTTTGAGGAGTGCTAAGGAGACTCTCTTTTGTACTCTCTTTATAATTTAGTGACAAATGTCATTCTTTGAAATTACTTTATTTGTATTTAATAACTAGACATAATATTATTAATTTATTACAACTATGCCATCACAATAAAATTATCTTACTAATTTTTTTCTTAAGGCAACTCTAATGCCAAAACTTAATTTTAGTGTTAAATCAAACTAAAAGAGTACTATTTTAGCACTATTTTTTTTTCCAATTCCAACCACAACACTAAAAATTACATTAAAATCTATATTCTTTATTATAATGTTATTTTATTAATATAATAAAAATATTTACTTCATAAATAAAATATTTAATTAAATAAAAAAAGAAAATTGAAGAATTTTATTGGAAAAATTACACTAAATATAAGTTTTTAATTAAAGTGTAATTGGAAATGGCTTTAAACTTGAATAAATATTAAAATAAAATCTCTAAAACAAAATCATAACACATGTTTACAATTATTTAGCAAAATGAATAGTCACAACAATATGTGATTATTATTTTATTTATTAAAAAAAAATATGTCCAACTAATATAGACTAAGAGATAATTAAGCATTTATTTTTACTTTCATCTATACATACATATATAAATATATATATATACTAGGTAGGAGTTACGTGCCGAGGCACGTAAAGATTAGTTTTAGGTAAAGTTTAGTTTTTTTTTTTTTTTATTTCTTCTTATTTAGATTGTATGTAAAGGTATGATCATACGAATAATTTGTTTTATCAAATTAATATTTGTGCTATTATAATTGGTTGGTAAATATAATTAGGTATATATAAATCATAATAAAATAATACTTATTATTTACTTTTAGAAAACTGGGTATATGAAATACTTGCATACACTACTCCATGTAAATCCATAAATAACAAGTCAAGAGAAAGAAAAAGAAGCTCGGCAGCAAGAAAAGTCTCAACACTAAATAAAATAAAATTACTGTAAAAAAAAAAAAGTAACTTCTTCCTAATCTTCCATTGGTTCAACTGCTTGAATGGTGAACTGATTGTACTTTGAAGTCATTGTTCGGTTTGCATCTACGTACAACTGAATTCTCCATTTTTTGGCTGATAATTGCTTCGTAGTTTTTTGGACAAACAACTTATGTTTCTGTAAAAAAAAATGATTAGTTATAAGTTTTAATTTATTTCTATGTACGAAAATGTATAAATTTTACATATTTATTTTTTTATAGTTACCTCGTCCGAATATGATCTTAATTGAACTGCAGTACATGAGAATATGTTTTCTGCAACATCACCGAACATCACAGCATCTAGCAACTCTGTACTATCGTCGAGTTGTACATATGTCCTTGCACTAATAATTTATACAGAATATGTAACGGTTAGTATGAATATGCAAGAAACCCAAATATTAATTTAGTTATAATGTGCTCTAGCGGTGTAGGAAGACATCTTTTTCCGCATTTTGGATTTTCACAATCAATTTGTTTAAGAGTCGTACCATTGATGAAGAGTAGTTGCTTCGTAATTGTCAGGATTGATTTCGATTGTACTTGATTCACGGCTTGACAACAACAGTCCTGTAGGAAAATAATATTTTCAGAATATTTAAGTGTACGAAATTGATAGAAATATATATGGTGTTAGTTAGTATATAAGTACCTCTCTTAGTTTGAACAATCATCTTTGTTCCCATTATTATTGGGTTGTTTCCAGTAACTTCAGACAATTTTTCACTAATATATTAGTAAGATAATGTCACATGGTGAAAGACACAATGTGTTAAAAAAAAACTTGTCTTTGGTTATATATAGTTATTAAACAAATCAAGTTCTAAACTTTAAGACTCAATAAGCTGATTAACATAAATTTCTACTCATTCCATGTGAACCCACTTACCCACCTACCAGATATGCAGAAAACTTTCATGTTATTGTTAATCTATCTCCTTATATATAAAAATATTTCAAATCGTAAAAGTAAAATCAATATAGAAAGTCAAACAACCAATGGAAAATTATTACCACTTTGGGAAAGTGGTTAAATTTAGGTTTACCCCTACTCTGTAATGGTCAAATTCATTCAATATAACAATTTTCTGCAAGAATCAAAAAAGAAAAGGAAAAACAGAGAGGATCAAAAGGTACGATTTTGTGGAGATTTGTTATGATTACGAAACATCTAAAGAACATCATTGATTGCATTAAGAAAAAATAGAAAATAGTAATGTAGTACACAGTAATAAAATAGAAAATAATAATTTGAAATGTTGGTATAGACACACAAGGATATATACCAAGTTTTGATATTCAAATAAGAGCTTTGCTGAGGAAGAAGGATGGCCAAGTGTGTAACAATAATAATATCAATGCTAACGTCTAGTGAATGACAGAAGAGTATATAAAGCTATGTTTAATTTTATGTCCAGTTTTATATAAATATTACGGACCTTGAATAATATAATGTATCTTATAAAACTGCTTCCTTAATTCATGGTGATATTTATAGGCCTAACTAAAAATATCTAGCTGTTTCAAAAAATAAAAAATAAAAAATAGTAATTTAAATATAATTCAAATAACTTTTAAATAGAAAACAAATTTATATTTATTTAATACAAAAAATATATATTTAATTCAAATTCATATTTAAACAAAAACAGAAAAACAGAAAAATCTATCTATCAAATTTCAAGCGCATGAAAGTCTGAAAGGACACCAAATTCGAATTCGTGAGAAAACTATTTTGCGTGGCCAATTATGATCCCTAGCATTTCAAGAAATTCCTAATTCTTCAGAGGAATATGAAAGAAGAAAAAAATTCTTCTTAACTGTACCTTGGAGTAAATATCGCCTGATTCATTAGGCAGAAGGGGACGTGAACCAGTTCCAACATCAGAAATTCTTTGAGCCAATGCGTCCAAAGGCACATCCAGCCAAACAGTAATACCTTTCTGCATATATTTCCTGATACACCAAAATAATAATGAGTTAATTTATTACTCAGTAACATGAGTAACTGAGATCAACTACACTAACAAAAGAGGAAAATAAATTTCTAGAACATACCGAGTTGATATTACGAACAACTGCACCTCCACCAGTAGAAACAACAACACAGCGCATTAATGAGAGCTGACGCAGTACTTCCGTCTATAAGCAAGTAAAATTAAAAATCATGGACACATAATACACATCTCTGAATTCAAAAGTAAATTTGGGTGGTGACTAATTTTGTCAACCAAAATTATTATTGTGCTTCGACAAAAATTAATTAATCTAGTAGCCAATAGGCAAATGAAAGTTTTTAAGATAAACAGCCAAATAGAATAAAGCACACATCAATTTTATCACAATAATCTACATTTATGGGCACATAAAATGGTTATTACCAGGAATCTATTACTCAAAAATCAAAAAAGTCCATGAAGAACTTGTAGAAAATACATTACAAACTTAAGAATTATATCTGAAGAGTAAATGGAAACAGTTTGCAACTAACTAACCTCCATATCTCTGAAGAAGCCCTCTCCATGGAGCTTAAAAATTTCGGCCACCGAAATTCCATCAGCTTCCTGCTCTATTAAAGTGTCGCTGGGGCATTAAGAAAGACAACAGAAACAGAACATTCAGCATAAAGTAATATGTACTGGATGTTAGACAAAGGCAGTAGAAAAGAAATATGCAAACATGCAAGACAAGTTCAACCAAATTTCACAATTAAATCTCAGAAATTCAATGGGCAAAGAATTTCTAAGATTTCTCAAGGTCATAGTCTCACAAATACCACGCTAGCTTTTCTGAAGAAATTTTATTAGCAGTTCAATGCAATTAAAATTTGTTGCTCAAACACTGATTAAGCTTTAAAATGAACCTTAGGAGTAAAGATATATATGGCAAACAAGTAAAAATTGAAAATCTAATGATCTAATCGGATTGTGATGATTTTGCAGTGATAAGCTTACTAAGGTCAAATACAAACCAATCGGAAAATGAATATCCAAGCGCTTGTGACAAAATCTTTCCTACAGTTGTTTTCCCAGAGCCCATCATTCCTACATTTGACAAATCACAATTTTTAACAAACAACAATGACTACTAAATAACCTTCTCAGAGAGAAAAAATTGAGAGAAACTCACCGACTACATATAAACAGCGCCCCTCTAAATATGGCTTAACCTTTTCTGACTTAACCTGCAATAGTATCAATTACACTTAAGTAAGCCAAATCAAATGCCATATGTCATTTGCCAAAAGCTGTTAATGATGAGAAACAAAACATCTACCTCTTCTTCTTTAAATAAAATTTTAATAAATAAATAAATAAAATAGTGAACTTATGTTCCTGATTTACAGAACAAAATAACAAAAGTATATCCTTCAATATAAATTACTAAAAGAAACAAAAGTGGTCGCATCAACAGTTTCCATGACCCAAATAAACTAAATAGGGTAAAGTAGAGATTCATCAAATGGAGCCTGATAGTTTCCAAATTCCACAACTAAACCTATAACAAGCAAGATTCAAGCATTAATTCAATAAAGTTATACACATTATTTAAGAACTCAAGTAATATCTTTGTGTGGATGTGTGGTAGGGTATAATAGCATTTACTTAACAAACACTATCTGCAAAATTATCATTATCAATTGATTTAGAAACTATTCTCAAATAGATTATCACTCCACTAAATCTTCTTTAAGCGGCCAGTTAGGTAATCTAAAAGAATACAAATTGGTTGGGAGGACAATTTCGTGTTGAAGAAGCTGCTTCCTTAACCAGAAGGTAAACACATGGAGAGGACACCCAAGTAACCTCAGAAAAATTACTGACAAAGCAAATTGGGATTGAAAAAAGAAAAAAGATAAAAATAGTGAAAGAGATCCTTACGTTTTCCTCCACCGAAAACCTGGTGAACTGGTCTTTCACGCCCAAAAAGCCTGAAAATCTTGGTCTTAACAGAAGACGGAGATTCCGGTTTCACTTGCTCCGATTCAGAGTCGGATGAGGGGGATGAAGAGTCGCCATGACCATGGATCTTCTCGATCAAAGACTCCGATTTTGCCTCCGCGCTCTCAGTGTGCTCAGCCATAGTTTTTCCGATCCGATCCGAATGAAATACACTGAAAACGAAGCAAGGCAGGCTTGATTCGAATAATGATTGTTCCAGGAATTATATTAATGCGTGAGAAAACGATTAATGGTGAGTGAGAAAACGATTAATGGTGGACGATTATTTTTGGGACGATTATTTTTGGGTTTGGGGTTAAATTTAACAGAATATTCTTTTATTTGTAAAGCATATTCTGTTAAACCAGGAATTGCCGTTAGATAGACACTTTTAATATATAAAGATATTTGTAATATGACCTAAAAAAATTGGGAAATTTCAATTTTTGACCCTAATAATACAACCTATATCAAAATTTATACCCCTTTATAATTTGTACAAATTTAGTCCATTAATTACATGAACTTCCCATTTTACCCTTTTTTTTTTTAAAAAAAAAAAAAAAAGCTAAAATCTGAAAGTGTATTTCTCTCTCTCTCTCTTCCCTCTTCCCTCTCTCTCTCGTGCACCACTCTCTCTCTCTAGGAAAAAATTGAAAAATTTATGAAAAACCGAAGCTGAAATCCGTCCCACACGATATTATTTCTTTGCACATTGCATGGTTGTTTTCTCGGTGGGTGTTGGTGGAAAACCGAAGCACAATACAACATCACTCAAGAATCTTACACCATTATAATGGGTAAGTTGCATTTTAAGCATTTTGTTTGACTTTATGTAGTTTAAAATTGTTATACGTGTGTTTATTGTTGGAACTGCTGTTTTTTGGTCTGAAATTGTTGAGATCTGGCAGATCTGGTTTTCAGTTGATTTCTGGGTTTTCCTGTGTTATCGATGATATGTCGATGATATGTCGATGGTTTGTCGATGATTATAAAGGAAAGGTCAGTGACGACCATTATCGACGTTATGTCGACGTTATGTCGACATGTTGTCGACATCATGCAACCAACTTTGGGATTAACTATTTGTCGACATTTTGTCGACATGTTTGTCGACAGAATGTCGACAACAAGCATTTTTTGTTGTTTTTGAGAAGTTGTCGATATTTTGTCGACATCATGTCGACAAAATATCGATGCAATGGAAAAATACCGTAGATAAAACATAAACATAAACATAACATTGACAGAAAATAAACTTCATTAAAAATAACAAAAAAAAAACATAAAAAAAAAAACAGAAAATTAAAGTTCATAAAAATTAAAAAAAAAACATTAAATAAAACCCCTGAAACCATAACATAAGAAATTATTTTTTTTTTAAATTCTTTGGCTTGTGGGTGAGCCTTGCAATACTTGCATAATGTTCCAGGCTTCACCGGTTTACCGTTGAAGATGCCCAGTTTGCAACGACGGCATCCTTCGGGGAACCCAGGTGGTGGAGCCGGCCATTCACCAGTTTTTGCAAATTCTCTTTCAAGTTGCATGAACCTGAACTCGTTACCGTTTCGCTCTCTTTCGAAAGCTCGAGCGGCGTCCAAAACTTTCTGCATTGCAGGAGTAACTATGCCAACATCCTCCTCCTGCTTCAGCTCCTCAGGAGTTAGGATGGGGAATTTGCCGTTCTTTCTTGGGGCCATATTTCAAACTTAAGAGAATAAGAGAAAATTTTTAAGAGTAAGAGATAGGTAGAATACAAGAGCACTTATGAATAAGATTTCCCTTTGCTTTTATAGAGCAGTAAAAATGTTGGGAATGTATGAAAATTTAATGGTCATTAAATGCGTAACTGTACAGGGGAAAACGCATGAAATGGCGTATTTGTCGACAGAATGTCGATACTATGTCGACATCTTATCGACAACATGCCAATTTAGTGTCACTGCTAACACATTTGTCGACGACATGTCGACTTCATGTCGATATGTTGTCGATAGGACACGTGTCTGACATGCAACGTTTCAGTTGGGGAGGGTTGTTGGGAACGTATGTAAAATTTATTAACATTTAATGTGCAACCGTTTTTATTGTCGATATAATGTCGATGGTATGTCGATAGTATGTCGATGACGAGCATGGTTGTTGTTGTTGTCGATTGTATGTCGATATTATGTCGACACAATGTCGACAATCAGTGCCCTAATTTCTGGTATTGTGCTTCTCGACATTATGTCTATTGATATCGATGGGATGTCGATGTTTATTTTTTTTTGGTGTTTTTTCCTTTACTCACCTTGTTTTTTTGGTTTGCAATTGCAGGAGACAAAGTGTTCCTTGTTGTATCGTACGATGGTGTTTGGTTATGTGAGAATTATAATTGGATCTACAAAGCAAATAAAGCATTTTGACGTTGACGATTACAACCGAGACAACCCTACAAGAACTGCGACAAATTTTATATGAAGAGTTGGAAGTTGATCCGGTAGCGTATGATTTAAAGTTGGAGATTTGTTCCTTGTACATGAAGGGAAAAATGGTTGCGCCAGAGGTTATTAAGAGAGAACGCCAACTGAGAACGTTTTTAGAGATGAGGGCAACAATGTCAAATACAGAGTTTATGCCATTATTCGTGACCAAGGTGAGAAAAGTTGGGAATTCGGAGCCTACGCCGCCTACTAATCCTCTCCCTCGGAGTGTGGTAGGGTCTTGCGTTCCCGAAACAGATGTTGGGATTGGTGTGAATGAGGAGGTTCCGGCCAATTTAGAGGTTCCGACCAATTTTGATGTTCCGACCAATGTAGGGCAAGAACAAGAAGCGACAGGATTTCATCAGTTTGAAGAGTTCGATACACCCTTCTACAATAATGATCCTATTGTAGATTTGAATATGGACGATGACCATGATTTAGCAGTCGATGAACCCGTAGCGGGACCATTGTTGAGGTTAGAGTGTGTACCGAGTAACCAAGGTACACAGCGAGAACGACAACCTCGTAGTGAAAATCGCACTACACCTGGAACTAGCAGTAGTCGACCGGGCGGGCGAAGAACATGCTCGTCATGCAACGTTCTCAACGTTCTCCTCTTTCGAAGTTTGTACCAAGTTCAAAGCTCCCATGTGGACAAAGGAAGATATAATGGAAAATCATGAGCTAACTACTTGTTTACAAAGTAAGGAAGCAGGGGTGATAGAGCTTGGTAATTTTTATGAAAACAAGGAAGAATTGAGACAAGTTGTGGGTAGGTTTGCCCTTAATAACAATTTCGAGTGGATGGTGAAGAAGTCATCCCCTGATGTGTTGTACGTTACATGCAAGGCTCCAGATTGTAAATGGAGATTGAGGGGGAGGAAGAAGATGCATTCTGACAACTTTGAGGTCACTGTATTTCACAATGAACACACATGTAACTTGAATGCGAGACGTTCAGATCACCGTCAAGCAGCACCATGGGTAGTTGGCCACCTTATTAAGGGGAAGTACACCCAAGACGGAACTAAGTACAAGGCTAAAGACATACAGAGGGACATGTTTGACAACTACGGTATCAGTATGAGTTATGTGAAGGCGTGGAGGTGCAGGGAGATGGGACTTACGTATGCTAGGGGTACGCACGAGTTTTCATACATGAAGCTTCACGGGTACTTGTACATGCTTTGGAACGAAGAATCCGGTACCATTACCGACTTGTACTTAGAGGATGAGCGGTTCGAAGTCTTGTTTTATATCACTCGGTGCATGTAGAAGGGGCTTTTCTTTTTGTCGTCCTGTTTTGAGTATCGATGGCACCTTCTTGAAGACGAAGTACGGCGGTATAATGTTAGTTCTTTGTGGCATACGATGCGAACAACCAATTGTTGCGGTTGCTTATGGTATCGTTGACGGTGAGAATAACGACTCTGGACGTATTTCTTACGAAGTTGAGGGTAGCAATTGGCGTGGTTGAGAACTTAGTGTTTGTGTCAGATAGGCATCAAAGCATTGATCATGTTGTTGAACTCGTTTTTCCCGAAGCAGTCCACTGTGCATGCTATCACCACATTGTTATGAACGTGAACGCCAAATTCAAGACTGATGCTTTTCACAACCAAATATATAATGTTGCTTACGCATGGTCGAAGACTGAATGCGATAGAGAGTTCGAGAAGCTTAGAAAGATGAATCCGGCCATCGCTGCATATGTGGAGAGTATAGGGTTTGAGAAGTGGGCTCACCCTTATTGTTTGGGCGATAGATACAACATCATGACGAGCAACGCTGCTGAAAGCTTCAATAGTGTCACAGAAGAGTTCAGGAAATATCCAATAACTACTTTGGTTGAATTTATCAGGTTCACACTCCAATCGTGGTTCGCTGATCGCCTCGAAAATGCTGACAAATGTGCCACCCCTTTGGCCACGCTCTTCGAAAAAAACTTGGCAAAAATTCATGAAAATGCAAGGTACAGGCGCGTCCAACGAAATGGAGCCAATTTGTATAACGTTGGTAGGGGACCTAACGGTGAAAGAGGTGGTGATGTGAATCTAGTTGAAAAAACATGCACCTGCGGCGTGTTCACGTTATTGAAACTCCCTTGCCTTCATGCATGTGCCGCGGCATTGAAAACGAACACAAGTGTGTACACGCTTTGCTCACCTTATTATTCAAAAGAAACGTGGAGGAAGATTTACGATGATACCATCAATCTCGCTGGTGACGAGGATGATTGGGTTCTCCCAGAACACATCAAGAATATGAAAGTTGGGGTACCTGTGGAAAAGAAGCCTGTAGGTCGTCCAAGAAAAAGCAACGCTGGAAGAAGACGGGAGAACCGTTTCTGTGCGAGTGATAAAAAAGGTTCTGTACCACGAAACTGCAGCCGCTGTGGTGCTTCAGGCCACAACAGAGCAACATGCAAAGCCCGCATCTGAGGCGTCTTGTACGTATTCGTTGGGAAATTTGATATATTGTAATGACGCATATTTTGTCATAGTTATTTTTGTTGAGGTTGAATATTTTTCAAATATTTTAATTATTTTTAGGTTTAATAGTTATTTTTGTTGAATAATGTTGATATTTTATATTTGAAACCACGTATAATTATCAAAATTTGAACGAAAAGAAAATCTATATATACATAACTGTAATGTTAATTACACAAAATATACAATGTCCCAATAATTAAAAATATAATCAGCCGACATTTTGGTAAAATAAATCGACACACCACCGTTGACGAAACATGGCTATCCGGTCTGGCGTCACATCGGTCAATCCACGCTGCATCATGAGATGCTCCACATACTCAATGCAATACACGCCACAATCACCACTAAATGCAAAATAAAATGTAAAGTCAGTCTAACGTAAAACATATTTTAATACTATAGTACTTTTTTATCGCTATGTACAGTTGCTGACTTCGGAACTAAGTCGTGAGTGGCTCGACTCGCGTGCATTTTTGGAAGCACCGTGATGTCACCGTTAGCTAACGCCATGATCTGGTTGTTATGTGGAAATTCCCCGGTTGCAAGGATTAGCGAGGGCAGCAGTTCTGACCAAACCTTCAAGATGGGTTCCATGGCGGTCCAATGACAGACGCTGGAATCACAGTCGTAGACATTAATTTTCCACAGCTCTATGTCCACTTCAACTGTGACCCAGTGTCTTGCCGTGGGAAGGTGCAGAACGAAGTAAATAAACTCGTTACCCCTCCATCTCTCAAAGACTTGGGACTGTAATTACAGAGAACAACGAAACAATTAACAAACCATAATAATCTTCCCAAACAATTAACATTTAAAATCTTACTAAAACAATACCTTATGAAACCCTGTGCAGTAGTCCAGGATATATTCCTCCCATTTAAAGTTTTTCCTCGGACCCTTGTGGCTCGTCCATGCACTGCTGATCATGGCGGTCACGAATGTGGAGAGAATGATACCCTTCTGAGGAAATGTCAGTGGATAGTCGGTGCGTCGCCTCCTCAGCATATGCATTGCTGCATCTATATGCTGCCAATAAACGGAAATGTCAGTTACACAAAAAAATATATTAATTGCACATAAAGTTGTAAAGTGAAGTAATATTATAAAATACTTTACTTACGTCATCTGTAAGCCATTCCTTTGGTGTGAGCATTATCCAAAAGAATCCTGGACCGTAATCACCACTTCTCAAATCCCGAAGTCGGTGGTTCGGAATGAGTCCAACACACCACTTTCGGAAAGTGGTTAACAATTTCTCGTCCGGTGGCTCCAGGGGATCAAAAGTCGAAGATGGCCTATGTCTCCTCTTCATCTCCGTATAGTCACGAACCATACAGGAGGCTTTCTCTTCCTCTTCCGACTCTTAACCACTGCAGGTTGTGCCTCTATGGACAGAATCTCACCCTGCGACTCGGTGTCATGTACATGGATAAGAGGTTGTGCCTCGATCGGAGTCGCTGGAGCTCCCTCATAAGGATCGTAATCGTCGGGGAAGACCTCATCCTCTTCTACTGGGGGTGAAGCGGTGGTGGTGGGGTAGATGGATCTGCTTGGGGCCTCCGTGCCGAAGCCGTCGTTGGCGGACGATTCAACATGGCCAATATGTCTACCGAGGCTGCTCCATAATTACGTTCGACCACCCTTCAGCTCTACATGGCTGGTCTCGTATGCCTTCTTCAGCTCGACATGAGCAGCATACAGACCCTGAGTGTCACCCTCGATCCTATCCAACCGAGCCACTAAATCAGTGTACTCGGCACCCCGAACGCCTGATGAAGATGGTGCACTGGGCTGAGGTTCTGAACCAGTGGCCTGAAAATATATATATCAAAAAAATACGGTAAGCATACGATAATTCCACAATGTAACAAATATCACAAAACAAAAATAATAAAAAATGAAGACATAAAAAAAAGTTCCAAAAATTGGTACTCGAGTGTCTCTTTCCCGAGTGTACGGGACACGAGTCTACGGTACTGACTACTGCCTCGGCCTCTGTGTCATCCACGGCATCATCAACCGTGTTCTCCACACCATCGTAAGAAATTGTCCTCACAAATGCCTCCTCCTCTGTCCGTGGAAGGAGCCCCTTCACCACTTCCAGTTCTCGTTTATGGTTTAACAAATATCAAAATAAAACCATTTAGCATTTATTACAAGCATTTATGTTAAATAATTATTCGAACATAAGTGAAAATCATACCGTCTAGAAAATAATGCGGCCGACGTCTTTCTTCCTAATATCGCCTTTGCTCGTCCGGCTAAGCATCACAGGGGAACCGAATCCCGTGGTTCGTGCCATACCTCTTGCCAACCTCCAAAATGGCCTCGTACGCCCAATATTGGACTGCGGGTGCGAAGCCATATCTCGTGTATTTGCACTCGTGTTTGAACATCCGAACTCGGCTTCTTCTCGTAGTTGGCCTTGTTTCAACATGTCTTTACGAAGCGAGTGCATGAGTCTGGCGAATGAGTGCTTCCCCCAAGGAATCCGGAAGAAGAACTCGAGGTCTTCCACATATCTAATGATGTGAGGCGTGATCAGCGCGTTGGCCTCGCGGCCCAGAAGCACTGACTCCACAAACAAGCACAAGCCGAGCTTGTACAAGTCTTCGGGTTACGGCGGTTGTGAGCGAAGTTGGAGTGCTTCTGTCTTCACACTATCAGACCGGTTGAAATATTTGTTGATCAATCGGTCTGACCCCGAGCGCGCGACTGCGCGGCCTTCTCCTCTTCGTTGGCCCCGAGGAGAAGTCCAAACCCGTAATGAGTGCAAACTCCAGCACCCCGAATCGGACCTCCTTCCGACCAACATAAAACCTCATCCTCAACTCCTCCTGAGCACCCACTTTCATTTTGTGGAGCATCAGCTGGTGAAATAACACCGAGGAGAATGTCAGTGGTACGGCATTCCAGAAGCTCCCGAAACGGCTTTCCTTCGCCGTGTTGTTAAGGTTGAACTCCTCAAACCGAGCTTTAATTTTGGCAAAAATTCCAGTGCCCCTATATGTGACGCGGCCAGTGAAATGCTCGGGTCTTTGGAATAATGAGTACGGGAGCCATACGAAAAAACAAAAAACAAATCAATATAAGCGCCACAAAAATTTAAAAAATAGTCGACATAACATCGACATCATGTCGATATTCTGTCGACATTATCAAACGATAAGTATACAAAAAAATTTGGTCGACAAACAGTCGACATACTGTCGACATGTAGTCGACATTATCACAGAAACAGTTTAAAATAACATTGTGGACAACATGTCGACAATCTGTCGACATCCTGTCGACATGTTGTCGACATTATCAAACATATGTCAACTACATAACAATAGTCGACAAGATATCGACATAAGGTAGATATCCTATCGATATTATAGACCTCCACTTTTATTCCAAATAAGGTCGACATCCGATCGACATACCAATGATATCCTATCGACATACACTAACATATATCAACTACATAAAATAGTCGACAAGATATCGACATAAGGTAGATATCCTATCGATATTATAGACCTCCACTTTTACTCCAAATAAGGTCGACATCCTATCGACATACCAATGATATCCTATCGACATACACTAACAACACAGACTCAAACACTTCCAATCTTGTCGACATTATATCGATAACCTATAAACAGAAACCTATATATGTCGATATCCTATCGATATCCTATCGACATTTCATCGATAACTACGTAAAAACACACAAACACCATTGAAACATATCCAACATATACAACCTATCACAAGAAAGAGCACAAAATATACAAAAATTCCACTAATTTCAACAGCATGCAATATTTCACATCCAAATCTATTAAAAAATTAATTTTTTTTTGAAAAAGAAAAACTTACCTTTGACTGAGCTTTGTGGTGGTGGCGACGGTCCGTGGTTGTGGTGGCGATGGCCTGTGTTGGGTTTGGACGAGCACGAATGCGGCGACGGCTGTGTTGGCGGCCGTTCGTGGTGGTTTTCACGAGCACGGGTCGAATTCAAGACCGAGATAGATAGAGAGAGAGAGGGAAAAATCGAGTGGGAAGAAGAGGGTTGTTGGGTTCGGCGTCTGCGTGGTCGTCGTCGTCGGGTTAGATTTCGTTGTTCGGTTGTTTTGTTTTTGGGCAGGGACGAAGAGGAAAAGTCGGAGAGAGAGTGGGAAAGACAGAGAGAGAGGGAAACACAGAGTGGGAAAGAGAGAGTGGGAAAATTAAATGGAAGGGGTATTTTGGGTAGAATTTGAAAATAGTGGAATTGTTTTGTATAAATTAGTAAGGGGTATAAAATTTGATATAAGATATATTATTAAGGGCAAAAATTGAAATTTCCCAAAAAATTTTAGCAAGAAAACAAAAGGAGAAGATGTAATAATTTGTCCAATCAATTGTTTAGAAAAAAATAAATTAGTTTTATTTATTATGTTCTGTTGATCGAGATTTTCGGCAACTATTAAAATATGATTATAGTAGTGAGCTGTAAGAAAGCGAGATGAGGATTTTTACGTGGTTGGGGCGTTAATGAGCCTTAGTCCACGAGTCTTTGTTATTAATGGACGTATTTAATACAGATTCCACACTTGAGGGAAGGTTGTCCTCATAAATACAGAGAATGTTCTTGGTGAGTATTTGCTCTTCTTGCTTATTTGCAACCCAAGATTCTCGACCCCATTAAATGAGCTTTGAGGGGGTATTTATAGTGTTTTGGTGGGGTAATCCCTAGAATTGTTCTTACAAACGTATCTGTAAGTATCCATAAAGTTGGGTATTCCCAATGAATATACCATGGGTGATGCATGGTCAAATCCCTAGGTGCTGTAGGGTTTTTATGAGGAATGTCCTTTTTGCCTTGTGATTGACGCGACTCTTCGCAGAGTAGCCGTCGCTAGACTTAAATGATCATTACTGTGGCGCTGCTGTTTGGGGGTTGTGCCGTCAGACTTTATTGCGTGTTACAGTCCCAACACGCTTCCTCCCATGCGGCATTAAATGCGACTTGATTGCTCAGGAGAGGCCTGACACATCCCGGAGAGGCTTCGTCCTATGCGAGCTTCTGGGAGTACCTTGTACTCCGGGTGCCTCCTCCGGGACCTATGCCCAGGGTGCTCCCTTGTGGCGTACAAAGACTTATCAAATATTTACAAGTTATCTGATCCACGTGTCCCTATTCGACTGGTCCACGTATTTTGGGCGAATTCAGGGGCAACATTTACCCCCAAGCCTTGTTTACTTGGAAAAATAAACCAAGGCTTGCTTAGGTGCCTCCGGTTGACTCCTCGGTTCCCTGGCTCAAGCCCAGAGCGCGTGAGGGCACATTTAATGATGACATTTAATGCGGCGATTCGCTTTTTGCCGAGATGTCTCCGGCTGCCTCCTCGGTTTCTTGACACGAGCTTGGGGCGCGTGAGGGTGTGTCTAATGATGGCATTAAATGCAGCGATTCGCTTTCCTGCAGAGGTCGATTCGTTTCATGCCCTTTGATTGATGCGGCGCATTAATGGTGTCAGACGGATACTCAAACGTTTCCACCGCCTTTATGGCAGCTCGATCTGATCCGTTGATCTTTGGGTATTCGAATCGTACATCTCCCCCACCGTACGATTAGTAGGTGGTGACGCCTGTTCCTCATGCACTTTTGCCTATAAAAGCCACCATCTTTCCTTCATTTTGGTTACTTTCCATTCCTTGCCATGTTTGCTCGAATTTCCTAGAGAGAAAATTCTTCAAAACATCACGAACCGTCCTAACACTTTGTTAGGTTATAATTAACCTATATTTCGGGTCTTTAAAGTTAGCATTATCTCGTCTATTGGTGTCTTTTGGAGCAGTTTTACGCTTGATTTTCATTATTTCAGGTTCCCGGGGTGTTAAAGTTCGAATTCAGTCAAATGGCGAAAAACTGGGACAAACTTGAAAAAAATTAGAAAATTCGGTTCCTGAAGCATCAGTAGTCGCGACCTCCAGAGAGCCAGGTCGCGACCCTTTTTCCTGGTCGCGACCCTGGTCGCGACTTCGTAAGATAGGCAGAAACTCGGTTTTTCGAGTTTTGCCTGTAGTCGCGACCAGCTTAAATGCTAGTCGCGACTATGTACGGAAATCGCAGATTTGACCTAATTTTGATTTTTCACTCAATTGGAGGCTCACCACTCATCCCTATATAAGGAATACGACATTGAAGGTCAGATCTAAGCAAAAACAGACCTAATAGTGGAGGCAAAGTGGAGAGGAAGCTATCTTGAAGACCCGGAGCGATACCACCTTCTAGTTTCTTTCTTTTACCCTTTTTATTCATCTTTATGTTTGTTTTTATTTCTGAATTAATCATGGATGTTTTTAGAGTTATTATGAACTAAATTTCCCAATAAGGGAGGATGATGATTGTTGTTTAAGTTTATGCCTAGTTAATAAAATAATTGCCATTCCTTCATCTTATGTGTGAATACTATCTCTATTTGTGTTGAATCTCATGTGTAAGCTTGATCACCTTTTACATGCTCTATGATCCTAATTCGAAATCTGAAAAGTGAGAATTAGGAATGCTAAAATTTGGATAGTCTAGGTTTTGATGTAAAACGAAAGTATTTACATAGCCTAGTGACCAATAGATTATTGCTTAATCTTGATTTTGTGTTGATCTAATTAAGAAGTTAATTAGAGAACATATTATTTAGAACCTAAAAGATGCGAAAAGAGTTAGGTTAATTTATAATCTTGTCTTTCACATTGAGAAAGAGAATAGTAATTAGCATTAACAATTGGGTAATTAAATCAACAGGATTCTTTTCCCTAAATATTCATCCATAATTAATTACACTTTTTATTATTATTATCCTGCTTTTTAATTTTTAGTTATTTAATTATTCGACCTTATTATTGATTCTGCCAAATAGAAACAAGAATTCAATTGATTGGTACTTAGCTACAGTCCTCATGGGAACGATCTCACTTACCTGAGTATTACTTGTTAAAACGATACGTATACTTGCGAGTTGGATTTATCACAACAAGTTTTTGGCGCCGTTGCCGGGGACTGTTTTAGTTAATATCAATATAGTTGAATTCTATTCTAATTTGGTTTCTTTTTATTTAAGTTTATAAATGTTTTACTTATGAGTTTGAACTGCAAGATAAATCCAGATGCTATATCTTGAGGATTTTGTCCAACAACACAATGAACCATTCTATTCTGCTTGGAGGAGATTTAAAGAGCTTGGAGAGAGATGTTATCCCACTTTCTCAAGTGGATGTTTTACATGGCTCTTGTATGATGGACTTAACGATGAAACAAGAAGGTTTGGGTTGATTATGGAGCGAGAGGCAAGCTGGAGCGCCTTTATTAATGAGAGGCTATGATGTAATAAATCCGTTGAATGATATGGCGATTTTGATTACGATTGGCATTGGAATCCATCACTTCAGGGTTGGAGTCACCAATACCCACCTTATTGCCCAAATTTATCCCAACAAACTGAAAAAGAGGAGCAACTACTATCACTTCTACAATCACTTCCAGGAGAGATTAATCGCTTAACTGACATGGTGAGATCTTTATGTGATAATTCAATGACTCATGATTCAGAATGTAATAACTCCAATGATGAAAGTTATGAGAGTTGTTGGTACAATGAAGAAGGGTCATTATTTGAATACAAGGAAGATAATGAGCTTACAGTTGAAGATCAAGATCCTTGTGAAAAAGAAATCATTGAATATGAAATCATAAGTGAGGGTATGGATAGCCAAGTGCAGAGTGAGCAACAAGAAGAAGGGTTGTTAGATGAAAGTGTTGAAACTGTGACATTGGAGGATGAGGAAGAACATGACATCATTGATTCAACTGCATCAATGATATTGACAAACAAAATACCAATGGATCCATATATTTCATCAACACCATATTATATCCTCTACGAGCTACGAAAGGCTTCTCCCCAAGCTCATCATCGAAAGTCTTGTGTTGTTGGTGCGGCTTTTGGTTCAAACTCATTACATGCCAAGCTTGAGGGCATTTTTAAAAACAACTTTCAAGTTGTCCAGCATGATGCTTATTACGGGCGTCAACCGCTTGTTGATGTGGCGCTCAGGTAAGTTTCCTTTCCTTTTTCTTTAATGTCACATTGGGGACAATGTCATATTTAGTTTGGGGAGAGAGATTTAAATTTTTTTTTAAATTTTCTGCATTTTAATTTTCTGTTTTAGTTTTTTTTGTTTTAGTTAAGGAATGGCAATAAGCTAGAGGATAGTTGTATACTGCTGATTAGTGTGATGTGATACGAAGCGCAAAATAATCCGTGTGCTTGATTTTGTTAACTCTTTGGATTAGTTTGGATGCTTAGAAACCTGTGTTTTTCTGCAAATACTCAAGTTGTGAAAATTGTTATAAATGTTTTACTATGGTTTGTGGTAAGATTGACAGGATAGCTTAGAACTTGCATGTTTATTCTTTTGAGGCGAAATCCTTGATAGTGTTCAATTGGAATATGACTTAGGCATTTGTTGGATAGTTTGAGCCTTTCAAGCCTACCATAATGTGTATCCCTAGTTACCCTTTTGAGCCTTAACCTGTTGTGTTTCCACCCACTGATTTGACATTTTGCAACCACACTATTAATTTTTATTCTCACCATGATTATCCGTGATATCATAAGCTATATGATTAGTTTGGGGGAAAAGAAACATTTAGTGTGACGAAATAGTGAGAGGGAGAAAAATTTGTGTAAGATTGAGAAGGAAAAAAAAAATTGTGTAATTCAATGTCACTGAAAAAAAAAATATGAAAAAAAAAACACAATGAAAAAGTAAAAATATGTGTTCAAAAAAAAAAGAAAAAAATTTAAATAAATAAATAAAGTATATGATTTCAGTGATGTTGGAAAATAGTAAAGATATCTTCTCTCAATCTTGGTAGATGTGGGAACACTATGGGGTATTGAAAAAGAAAAGTAAGAAGCTTGTGGGTTCTGTTTGTGCGCTTATGATATTTTGAGCCAAAATTGTTTTTTTGCCTATCCCTGAATATCTGAGCCATATTACCTAAACCTTGAAAAGACCTAATGATTCCAAAGAATACTGTCAACATTAGTGGAGAAAGGTAAGCATGCAAGCTTATGAGTTATCGGGTTGTGGAACTAATGGAAAGAGTAAAACTCTTATAACAATGTTTCACATTTGAGTCGATTGTTGCAGTTGTACATAGTGATTATAGTTGAGCATCCGAGTTAATTGTTAGAGTTAGTAAGATCAAAATTCTAGTTTATGCAAGGAAGAAAACAGAGCATGAGTCAGCAGTGTAGTGATTATCTGATAGCGTAGTTAGTTTTTTTTATCTTACTCGGGGGCGAGTAAGAATCTAGTTTGGGGGATTTTGTTAGGTTATAATTAACCTATATTTCGGGTCTTTAAAGTTAGCATTATCTCGTCTATTGGTGTCTTTTGGAGCAGTTTTACGCTTGATTTTCATTATTTCAGGTTCCCGGGGTGTTAAAGTTCGAATTCAGTCAAATGGCGAAAAACTGGGACAAACTTGAAAAAAATTAGAAAATTCGGTTCCTGAAGCATCAGTAGTCGCGACCTCCAGAGAGCCAGGTCGCGACCCTTTTTCCTGGTCGCGACCACGGTCGCGACTTCGTAAGATAGGCGAAACTCGGTTTTCGAGTTTTGCTCGTAGTCGCGACTCAGCCTTAAATGCTAGTCGCGACTATGTACGGAAATCGCAGATTTGACCTAATTTTGATTTTTCACTCAATTGGAGGCTCACCACTCATCCCTATATAAGGAATACGACATTGAAGGTCAGATCTAAGCAAAAACAGACCTAATAGTGGAGGCAAAGTGGAGAGGAAGCTATCTTGAAGACCCGGAGCGATACCACCTTCTAGTTTCTTTCTTTTACCCTTTTTATTCATCTTTATGTTTGTTTTTATTTCTGAATTAATCATGGATGTTTTTAGAGTTATTATGAACTAAATTTCCCAATAAGGGAGGATGATGATTGTTGTTTAAGTTTATGCCTAGTTAATAAAATAATTGCCATTCCTTCATCTTATGTGTGAATACTATCTCTATTTGTGTTGAATCTCATGTGTAAGCTTGATCACCTTTTACATGCTCTATGATCCTAATTCGAAATCTGAAAAGTGAGAATTAGGAATGCTAAAATTTGGATAGTCTAGGTTTTGATGTAAAACGAAAGTATTTACATAGCCTAGTGACCAATAGATTATTGCTTAATGCTGATTTTGTGTTGATCTAATTAAGAAGTTAATTAGAGAACATATTATTTAGAACCTAAAAGATCTGAAAAGAGTTAGGTTAATTTATAATCTGTCTTTCACATTGAGAAAGAGAATAGTAATTAGCATTAACAATTGGGTAATTAAATCAACAGGATTCTTTTCCCTAAATATTCATCCATAATTAATTACACTTTTTATTATTATTATCCTGCTTTTTAATTTTTAGTTATTTAATTATTCGACCTTATTATTGATTACGCAAATAGAAACAAGAATTCAATTGATTGGTACTTAGCTACGATCCTCGTGGGAACGATCTCACTTACCTGAGTATTACTTGTTAAAACGATACGTATACTTGCGAGTTGGATTTATCACAACAAGTTTTTGGCGCCGTTGCCGGGGACTGTTTTAGTTAATATCAATATAGTTGAATTCTATTCTAATTTGGTTTCTTTTTATTTAAGTTTATAAATGTTTTACTTATGAGTTTGAACTGCAAGATAAATCCAGATGCTATATCTTGAGGATTTTGTCCAACAACACAATGAACCATTCTATTCTGCTTGGAGGAGATTTAAAGAGCTTGGAGAGAGATGTTATCCCACTTTCTCAAGTGGATGTTTTACATGGCTCTTGTATGATGGACTTAACGATGAAACAAGAAGCTGGGTTGATTATGGAGCAGAGGCAACTGGAGCGCCTTTATTAATGAGAGGCTATGATGTAATAAATCTGTTGAATGATATGGCAGATTTTGATTACGATTGGCATTGGAATCCATCACTTCAGGGTTGGAGTCACCAATACCCACCTTATTGCCCAAATTTATCCCAACAAACTGAAAAAGAGGAGCAACTACTATCACTTCTACAATCACTTCCAGGAGAGATTAATCGCTTAACTGACATGGTGAGATCTTTATGTGATAATTCAATGACTCATGATTCAGAATGTAATAACTCCAATGATGAAAGTTATGAGAGTTGTTGGTACAATGAAGAAGGGTCATTATTTGAATACAAGGAAGATAATGAGCTTACAGTTGAAGATCAAGATCCTTGTGAAAAAGAAATCATTGAATATGAAATCATAAGTGAGGGTATGGATAGCCAAGTGTAGAGTGAGCAACAAGAAGAAGGGTGGTTAGATGAAAGTGTTGAAACTGTGACATTGGAGGATGAGGAAGAACATGACATCATTGATTCAACTGCATCAATGATATTGACAAACAAAATACCAATGGATCCATATATTTCATCAACACCATATTATATCCTCTACGAGCTACGAAAGGCTTCTCCCCAAGCTCATCATCGAAAGTCTTGTGTTGTTGGTGCGGCTTTTGGTTCAAACTCATTACATGCCAAGCTTGAGGGCATTTTTAAAAACAACTTTCAAGTTGTCCAGCATGATGCTTATTACGGGCGTCAACCGCTTGTTGATGTGGCGCTCAGGTAAGTTTCCTTTCCTTTTTCTTTAATGTCACATTGGGGACAATGTCATATTTAGTTTGGGGAGAGAGATTTAAATTTTTTTTAAATTTTCTGCATTTTAATTTTCTGTTTTAGTTTTTTTTGTTTTAGTTAAGGAATGGCAATAAGCTAGAGGATAGTTGTATACTGCTGATTAGTGTGATGTGATCTGAAACTGCAAAATAACTGTGTGCTTGATTTTGTTAACTCTTTGGATTAGTTTGGATGCTTAGAAACCTGTGTTTTTCTGCAAATACTCAAGTTGTGAAAATTGTTATAAATGTTTTACTATGGTTTGTGGTAAGATTGACAGGATAGCTTAGAACTTGCATGTTTATTCTTTTAAGGCGAAATCCTTGATAGTGTTCAATTGGAATATGACTTAGGCATTTGTTGGATAGTTTGAGCCTTTCAAGCCTACCATAATGTGTATCCCTAGTTACCCTTTTGAGCCTTAACCTGTTGTGTTTCCACCCACTGATTTGACATTTTGCAACCACACTATTAATTTTTATTCTCACCATGATTATCCGTGATATCATAAGCTATATGATTAGTTTGGGGGAAAAGAAACATTTAGTGTGACGAAATAGTGAGAGGGAGAAAAATTTGTGTAAGATTGAGAAGGAAAAAAAAATTGTGTAATTCAATGTCACTGAAAAAAAAATATGAAAAAAAAAACACAATGAAAAAGTAAAAATATGTGTTCAAAAAAAAAGAAAAAAATTTAAATAAATAAATAAAGTATATGATTTCAGTGATGTTGGAAAATAGTAAAGATATCTTCTCTCAATCTTGGTAGATGTGGGAACAATATGGGGTATTGAAAAAGAAAAGTAAGAAGCTTGTGGGTTCTGTTTGTGCGCTTATGATATTTTGAGCCAAAATTGTTTTTTTGCCTATCCCTGAATATCTGAGCCATATTACCTAAACCTTGAAAAGACCTAATGATTCCAAAGAATACTGTCAACATTAGTGGAGAAAGGTAAGCATGCAAGCTTATGAGTTATCGGGTTGTGGAACTAATGGAAAGAGTAAAACTCTTATAACAATGTTTCACATTTGAGTCGATTGTTGCAGTTGTACATAGTGATTATAGTTGAGCATCCGAGTTAATTGTTAGAGTTAGTAAGATCAAAATTCTAGTTTATGCAAGGAAGAAAACAGAGCATGAGTCAGCAGTGTAGTGATTATCTGATAGCGTAGTTAGTTTTTTTTATCTTACTCGGGGCGAGTAAGAATCTAGTTTGGGGGATTTTGTTAGGTTATAATTAACCTATATTTCGGGTCTTTAAAGTTAGCATTATCTCGTCTATTGGTGTCTTTTGGAGCAGTTTTACGCTTGATTTTCATTATTTCGAGTTCCGGGGTGTTAAAGTTCGAATTCAGTCAAATGGCGAAAAACTGGGACAAACTTGAAAAAAATTAGAAAATTCGGTTCCTGAAGCATCAGTAGTCGCGACCTCCAGAGAGCCAGGTCGCGACCCTTTTTCCTGGTCGCGACCCTGGTCGCGACTTCGTAAGATAGGCAGAAACTCGGTTTTTCGAGTTTTGCCTGTAGTCGCGACCAGCTTAAATGCTAGTCGCGACTATGTACGGAAATCGCAGATTTGACCTAATTTTGATTTTTCACTCAATTGGAGGCTCACCACTCATCCCTATATAAGGAATACGACATTGAAGGTCAGATCTAAGCAAAACATGTACCTAATAGTGGAGGCAAAGTGGAGAGGAAGCTATCTTGAAGACCCGGAGCGATACCACCTTCTAGTTTCTTTCTTTTACCCTTTTTATTCATCTTTATGTTTGTTTTTATTTCTGAATTAATCATGGATGTTTTTAGAGTTATTATGAACTAAATTTCCCAATAAGGGAGGATGATGATTGTTGTTTAAGTTTATGCCTAGTTAATAAAATAATTGCCATTCCTTCATCTTATGTGTGAATACTATCTCTATTTGTGTTGAATCTCATGTGTAAGCTTGATCACCTTTTACATGCTCTATGATCCTAATTCGAAATCTGAAAAGTGAGAATTAGGAATGCTAAAATTTGGATAGTCTAGGTTTTGATGTAAAACGAAAGTATTTACATAGCCTAGTGACCAATAGATTATTGCTTAATGCTGATTTTGTGTTGATCTAATTAAGAAGTTAATTAGAGAACATATTATTTAGAACCTAAAAGATCTGAAAAGAGTTAGGTTAATTTATAATCTGTCTTTCACATTGAGAAAGAGAATAGTAATTAGCATTAACAATTGGGTAATTAAATCAACAGGATTCTTTTCCCTAAATATTCATCCATAATTAATTACACTTTTTATTATTATTATCCTGCTTTTTAATTTTTAGTTATTTAATTATTCGACCTTATTATTGATTCTGCCAAATAGAAACAAGAATTCAATTGATTGGTACTTAGCTACAGTCCTCGTGGGAACGATCTCACTTACCTGAGTATTACTTGTTAAAACGATACGTATACTTGCGAGTTGGATTTATCACAACAAGTTTTTGGCGCCGTTGCCGGGGACTGTTTTAGTTAATATCAATATAGTTGAATTCTATTCTAATTTGGTTTCTTTTTATTTAAGTTTATAAATGTTTTACTTATGAGTTTGAACTGCAAGATAAATCCAGATGCTATATCTTGAGGATTTTGTCCAACAACACAATGAACCATTCTATTCTGCTTGGAGGAGATTTAAAGAGCTTGGAGAGAGATGTTATCCCACTTTCTCAAGTGGATGTTTTACATGGCTCTTGTATGATGGACTTAACGATGAAACAAGAAGCTGGGTTGATTATGGAGCAGAGGCAACTGGAGCGCCTTTATTAATGAGAGGCTATGATGTAATAAATCTGTTGAATGATATGGCAGATTTTGATTACGATTGGCATTGGAATCCATCACTTCAGGGTTGGAGTCACCAATACCCACCTTATTGCCCAAATTTATCCCAACAAACTGAAAAAGAGGAGCAACTACTATCACTTCTACAATCACTTCCAGGAGAGATTAATCGCTTAACTGACATGGTGAGATCTTTATGTGATAATTCAATGACTCATGATTCAGAATGTAATAACTCCAATGATGAAAGTTATGAGAGTTGTTGGTACAATGAAGAAGGGTCATTATTTGAATACAAGGAAGATAATGAGCTTACAGTTGAAGATCAAGATCCTTGTGAAAAAGAAATCATTGAATATGAAATCATAAGTGAGGGTATGGATAGCCAAGTGTAGAGTGAGCAACAAGAAGAAGGGTGGTTAGATGAAAGTGTTGAAACTGTGACATTGGAGGATGAGGAAGAACATGACATCATTGATTCAACTGCATCAATGATATTGACAAACAAAATACCAATGGATCCATATATTTCATCAACACCATATTATATCCTCTACGAGCTACGAAAGGCTTCTCCCCAAGCTCATCATCGAAAGTCTTGTGTTGTTGGTGCGGCTTTTGGTTCAAACTCATTACATGCCAAGCTTGAGGGCATTTTTAAAAACAACTTTCAAGTTGTCCAGCATGATGCTTATTACGGGCGTCAACCGCTTGTTGATGTGGCGCTCAGGTAAGTTTCCTTTCCTTTTTCTTTAATGTCACATTGGGGACAATGTCATATTTAGTTTGGGGAGAGAGATTTAAATTTTTTTAAAATTTTCTGCATTTTAATTTTCTGTTTTAGTTTTTTTTTGTTTTAGTTAAGGAATGGCAATAAGCTAGAGGATAGTTGTATACTGCTGATTAGTGTGATGTGATCTGAAACTGCAAAATAACTGTGTGCTTGATTTTGTTAACTCTTTGGATTAGTTTGGATGCTTAGAAACCTGTGTTTTTCTGCAAATACTCAAGTTGTGAAAATTGTTATAAATGTTTTACTATGGTTTGTGGTAAGATTGACAGGATAGCTTAGAACTTGCATGTTTATTCTTTTGAGGCGAAATCCTTGATAGTGTTCAATTGGAATATGACTTAGGCATTTGTTGGATAGTTTGAGCCTTTCAAGCCTACCATAATGTGTATCCCTAGTTACCCTTTTGAGCCTTAACCTGTTGTGTTTCCACCCACTGATTTGACATTTTGCAACCACACTATTAATTTTTATTCTCACCATGATTATCCATGATATCATAAGCTATATGATTAGTTTGGGGGAAAAGAAACATTTAGTGTGACGAAATAGTGAGAGGGAGAAAAATTTGTGTAAGATTGAGAAGGAAAAAAAAAATTGTGTAATTCAATGTCACTGAAAAAAAAAATATGAAAAAAAAACACAATGAAAAAGTAAAAATATGTGTTCAAAAAAAAAGAAAAAAATTTAAATAAATAAATAAAGTATATGATTTCAGTGATGTTGGAAAATAGTAAAGATATCTTCTCTCAATCTTGGTAGATGTGGGAACACTATGGGGTATTGAAAAAGAAAAGTAAGAAGCTTGTGGGTTCTGTTTGTGCGCTTATGATATTTTGAGCCAAAATTGTTTTTTGCCTATCCCTGAATATCTGAGCCATATTACCTAAACCTTGAAAAGACCTAATGATTCCAAAGAATACTGTCAACATTAGTGGAGAAAGGTAAGCATGCAAGCTTATGAGTTATCGGGTTGTGGAACTAATGGAAAGAGTAAAACTCTTATAACAATGTTTCACATTTGAGTCGATTGTTGCAGTTGTACATAGTGATTATAGTTGAGCATCCGAGTTAATTGTTAGAGTTAGTAAGATCAAAATTCTAGTTTATGCAAGGAAGAAAACAGAGCATGAGTCAGCAGTGTAGTGATTATCTGATAGCGTAGTTAGTTTTTTTTATCTTACTCGGGGGCGAGTAAGAATCTAGTTTGGGGGATTTTGTTAGGTTATAATTAACCTATATTTCGGGTCTTTAAAGTTAGCATTATCTCGTCTATTGGTGTCTTTTGGAGCAGTTTTACGCTTGATTTTCATTATTTCAGGTTCTCGGGGTGTTAAAGTTCGAATTCAGTCAAATGGCGAAAAACTGGGACAAACTTGAAAAAAATTAGAAAATTCGGTTCCTGAAGCATCAGTAGTCGCGACCTCCAGAGAGCCAGGTCGCGACCCTTTTTCCTGGTCGCGACCCTGGTCGCGACTTCGTAAGATAGGCAGAAACTCGGTTTTTTGAGTTTTGCCTGTAGTCGCGACCAGCTTAATTGCTAGTCGCGACTATGTACGGAAATCGCAGATTTGACCTAATTTTGATTTTTCACTCAATCGGAGGCTCACCACTCATCCCTATATAAGGAATACGACATTGAAGGTCAGATCTAAGCAAAAACAGACCTAATAGTGGAGGCAAAGTGGAGAGGAAGCTATCTTGAAGACCCGGAGCGATACCACCTTCTAGTTTCTTTCTTTTACCCTTTTTATTCATCTTTATGTTTGTTTTTATTTCTGAATTAATCATGGATGTTTTTAGAGTTATTATGAACTAAATTTCCCAATAAGGGAGGATGATGATTGTTGTTTAAGTTTATGCCTAGTTAATAAAATAATTGCCATTCCTTCATCTTATGTGTGAATACTATCTCTATTTGTGTTGAATCTCATGTGTAAGCTTGATCACCTTTTACATGCTCTATGATCCTAATTCGAAATCTGAAAAGTGAGAATTAGGAATGCTAAAATTTGGATAGTCTAGGTTTTGATGTAAAACGAAAGTATTTACATAGCCTAGTGACCAATAGATTATTGCTTAATGCTGATTTTGTGTTGATCTAATTAAGAAGTTAATTAGAGAACATATTATTTAGAACCTAAAAGATCTGAAAAGAGTTAGGTTAATTTATAATCTGTCTTTCACATTGAGAAAGAGAATAGTAATTAGCATTAACAATTGGGTAATTAAATCAACAGGATTCTTTTCCCTAAATATTCATCCATAATTAATTACACTTTTTATTATTATTATCCTGCTTTTTAATTTTTAGTTATTTAATTATTCGACCTTATTATTGATTCTGCCAAATAGAAACAAGAATTCAATTGATTGGTACTTAGCTACAGTCCTCGTGGGAACGATCTCACTTACCTGAGTATTACTTGTTAAAACGATACGTATACTTGCGAGTTGGATTTATCACAACACACTTCGCCATTTCTTCCAGTTTTTCCGTGTTTGCTATCATCAGTTCTTCTCAACTTTACTCGGCCATACTCAGGACCCCCAGTTCAACAATTTACTGTAAGTTTCTTGCATCCTTTGATAGCGACATGCTTTTACTTGCTTTGTTTGTTTTTCTGGGTTCGTACTTTGAGATTTCTGGGTATGCAAGTGTTTAGGTTCTTCAGGTGTTCTGTTTTGTGTCTATTGCTTTAGTTGTAGGACCGCCATTATCATGCCTCTGTTATAATCGTGCATTTTTGTTGAAGAGAGCCATAGGTTCTTCGTTCGACGGTTGCTTAGGGCATAGAATGGGGTCTTTTCCCTTCTATTTCTTTTACTCTGTAAAACCATTTTCTGCGATTTTACTGCACCCGACACTTGTTCAGGGAATCTTTCTAGGGTTTTCCATGTGACACGTGTCCGGAGGGGGCCTCTTTCCAGCGGTTAGGGGACCCCCACTCCCTTTTTCTTGACTTAGGGTTTGGTACGGGACCTAACTGCTGGAATTTTCTCTTTCTCTCTTTTTTTTTTGTTTTTCACAGAATACAAAATGTCTGCTTCTGGTTCGAAATCTTCGAAGAAGAGCGGAAAAGGCATGGCCACTCTGGAGGAGGTTTCCCTGGGACCCGTTGCCCAGGAGGGGTACAAATCCCGAGCGACCGGGTGGGAAGCGGCTGAGCTTCGTTCCACCCTAACTTGTCCTCACCAGCTGGAGAATATTATAGACGTTGCTGGGATCAAACCTTCCACTTCAGGGACCTATCACCGGCCACCTCGCGACTCGGAGACGCCTAATCACAATTATGACGGCTTCGGGGCTTGGAGTCAGACTCATCTGATGGCCGGTGCCATGCTCCCGCTTCAAGATTATTTTGTTAATTTCCTTGTATTTGTCGGCCTTGCGCCATATCAACTCATTCCTCAAGCTTATCGCCTGCTTTCAGGCTTGTTTATTTTTTATACCGCCCGCGGATGGGGATCTCCCAGCCCGGCGGAAATTTTGTATTTTTATGAACTTGTATCCGTCCCCAAGAAAGGGGACAAACTTAAGGACGGTTTCTACGGGTTTCGGATCCATCCCGCTAACGAGGGGGTGGTTCCGTACAATAGGCAGACTCACGTTAAGGAGTATCGCCATCGCTTTTTCTTTTCCTCCGGGTTCAGGGCCGTGGACCACCCGGAGCTCCTTACTGAGTGGGTGTGGATCCCACCCTATCAGCGGACGCCCCCTACTCAGACCTTCCTCCGGAGGGCCCAAGCCTTTGCCTCCTACGACCGCGCCGATCTCGATGTCGGGGGTTTGGTCACCACGGAGAATTGCAGGAAGGCCAAACTTATCCTTCCTCATCAGTCTGTGGAGGACTCCAACCTCTCACGGGTCATCTGTCCCAACGTAAGGGCGCCAGTCGCGGAGAAGGCCTTCCGGGATGAGCTTATTGCCACGGCGGAGAAAAAATACCAAGATTATCTCTACCGGAAGGCCCAGGAGAAGGCATACTCTCAGGCCCAGGCTGCCTCTGGGAGGGGACTTCGCGTGGGGAGCCCGGTGGTGCGGAGGAGTCAGGCGATTGCCGGGAAGTCCGAAGCTAAATTTTTTGACAAGATTCTTCAAGAAGAGATTGGGGATCGTCCTGCCAGGAGGCCCCTTCGTATTGAAGATTCTTCTGAGAAGCAAACTCCCCGGCCACAGCCTTCGGTCCCAGAGCCAAACTCGAGGGCTCATGGTGCTAGCACCTCCGGTGCCGGCGGTAAGTCTCCTTTGATAATTCGTTATGTTCCTTCCGTTGGTGAATACGCCAGTCATAGGCCCGTAGGGTTCGACGAGCGTCTTCGTAGGTTTAGGATGCCATCGACCCGGTGGGGGGATCGTTTGAAGGAATTTTATTTTTCGAACTTAGGAGATTACCTAGGTCGGTCCCGGATGGGCTCCGGCCCTCCGGAACCTATTCCCTTAGGTCCTTCAGCTTACATAACGTCCAGCTGGTTCCGGCCCTCGGACAGTTATCTCGGAGATGACGCTGCCAGCCTTAAAGTTCAGGACTTTGCTAGGGCCGAATTAGGAAGTTCGGGTAGGAGTAGTTTATTTGTTGTATCTTGTATAAGTGGTTCCTCACGGACATCTAACACTTGCTTATTTTGTGAAACAGGTGTCTCCATGGATGCCATTTTGGAACAGCTTGCCGGAGTTCATACTCCCGTGGCTCCTCCGGCCTTTACCTCTTCCCCCCCGGCCCCTTCCCTGAAGGTTTCTTCCAGCGCTCCCCCCGACACTATTGACTTAGTGGATGACGAGGAGGTGCTTCCGGGAGAAGGCCAAGGGAAGCAGTGGGACTTCTCGGAGGAAGTTGCTGATGGTACGGGAGAGCCCCGAGCCCTTCCGGAGGAAGCTGAGGAAGGCGAAGAGGAGCCTGAGGTGGCTCTGATTCGTAAGCGCAAGGGCAAAATGATTGCCCAGGATGAGCCCAAGAAGCCTCGGAGAGCCGACACTCCTGCTCATGGTCTTGACGGCGGGGTTTCCCCCATGGACGAAAATCCTGCTCCTCCCAACATCGTGCTTACCCCGGTTCCGGGGGACGAGGTGAGGCAAGAGCTTCGGATAGCCAAGCATAACTATGCTATGGACGAGTACTCCCGGGGGTACGCCGAAGTGGAAGCCCTTAGGAGGATTCTGCGGGCGGAGGTTGAGGCGAGCATCAACCACCCGGAGTACCAGGATCCGTGGGACCTTAATCTGGACCCCTTATCGGACTGGTTCCGTCGCTTCCTAGGGCCCACCTTGGCTCCTTTTGCCGCGGAGATGACCGGCGAGTTCGCTTCTCAGCTCACTCGATGCGCGCCTAAGCGGTTCGCCACTTGTGCTTCCCTGAACTCCATCTTCCAGGTCCAGGACCTCAGTCATTCTCTCACGGTGGTAAGTACTTCGCAATTTTGCTTTTCCTTTTATTTTTTCTCGTTGAGAGACTTCTCCTTCTTACCCTTGCATTATGGTTCAGCTTGCTGCTGAGGCTGGCCGCCTCTCCAAGAACATCATAAATCATGGCTTCGTTCTGTCCGACTTTGGGGACATGAACGATGTCAGGAAGGTCCTTCAGGACCTCACAGCGGAGAGGCAGATCTACCAGGAAGCTGCCGAGCGCCAGGAGGCGGCTGCCAAGGCCAAGGAAGAGGAGGCCAAACGGAGGGAGGCTCAGGCGGAAGCCATGATCCGGGACGAGGCCCAGCGGAGGGACAGGATGGAGGCCCAGCACCAGGAGGAACTGAGGGCTCAAAGCGAGGCTGCTGATAAGGCCAGGCGAGACCTCCGGGAGGCCAGGGAGGCTTTGGATGAAATGGTCGCCAAGGTGAGATCTTTAGAGGAAACTCACCAGGCGAACATAGAGTCCAAGGCCGCTCTAGCTGCGGAGCTGAAGGAGCTTAGGGACTTCAAAGAACAATCCATCAAGAAGGCCAAAAGAGCCGAGCTCCTCTCTCCTGTTTCCTGCGCCCGGTGTCCGAAGCGCTTTGACGATGGAGTCTACATGGCTTGATCCACCAACGACCAAAATATCAAGCTTACTTTTTATCTCAAACCCGAGGAAATGATTGCCAAATTTCGGGAAAAGAAGAAGAAGCTTGATGCCGTGTTAGAGGCACGTATCGGACCTCGCCTTCCTCCGCGGGCTGACTGAGCTGCTGTACAACCGACCCAGTATAACCAAGATTCCACCCGGTTCTTTTATTATTCTCTTTTCTTCTTTTTTTTTGTACATACTTGCTGCTGCCTTAGAACAATATATATATATAGGTAGCAGTTTTTATTCGAAGGGGAGACAATTATATTTTAAGGCCTGTCCCCGGGCCATTTATATGTATATGACCTGCCCTTTGGGCCAGGATATTTTTTATGTGATCTTTCTTTTGTCACACTTATGTTTTTTTAACCTGTCCTTTGGATCAGGATTTTTATGCTTATGCTTTTTATTTTTGTGCATACTTTCTGACCTGCCCTTTGGGTCAGGATATTTTACTTAGTTTGTTTTTCTGTTTGTCCGTGCGGTATACCCTAGTACCCCCCTGAGTGGCATAGAAACTTTGTTTTTAAGGCACTCAGTTTTATTTAATATAGAGGAGGTATACATTTGGACGGTACAAACCCTTTGAACAAAGTCTAAGTTTTATTTCGCTATTGGTAATATTTTCTGAGGTGATCGGCATTCCAGGCTCTTGGGACGGTGGTTCCGTCCATTCTTTTTAGTTTGTAAGTGCCGGAGCCGATCTCGTCCTCGATCTCATATGGTCCTTCCCAATTTGGTCCAAGTACCCCCACTCCGGGTTCTTGGGTGGCTGGGAAAACCCTTCTTAGGACCATATCCCCAATAGCGAATTTTCTGTTTTTAACCTTAGAGTTAAAATACTTGGTCACCTTCTTTTGATAAGCAGCCATCCGTATTTGAGACTCATCCCGGAGTTCTTCGACTTGATCCAAAGCTTCTTGGAGCAGTGCCTGATTAGTGGCAGGATCGTAAGTCGTCCTCCTGTGGGATGGGAATAATGTTTCTACCGGGACCATTGCTTCACAACCGTACGCCATTGAGAAGGGCGAGTGGCCGGTTGTGGTTCTGGGGGTCGTCCGGTAGGCCCATAATACCCTTGGCAATTCTTCGGGCCGATTATTTTTGCGGACGGCCAGCCTTCTTTTTCAAGGTGACCTTTAGGATTTTATTGGATCGCTTCCGCCCGGCCGTTTGTTTGAGGCACGGCTACCGCGGAGAAGCTTTTCACTACTCCGTGTTGGTTGCGAAGTCGAAAATTCCTCGCAATCAAATTGCTTTCCATTGTACCGAGACTATTTTGTGAGGCAAGCCGTATCGACACACTATGTTTTTGATAACAAAGTCCAATGTCTTCTTGGCAGTTATTGTCTTCATAGGCTCAGCCTCTGTCCATTTGGTGAAGTAGTCTACTGCTACTATTGCATACTTTACCCCTCCTTTCCCTGTAGGTAGAGACCCGATGAGATCTATTCCCCAGACCGCGAAGGGCCAGGGACTGGTCATCAGGGTGATCTCGTTTGGAGGAGCTCTCGGTATGTTCGCGTACCTTTGGCACGAGTCACACTTTTGGACATAGTCTATACAATCTTTTTTCATTGTTGGCCAGAAGTACCCTTGCCTCAATATTTTCTTTGAGAGGCTGGGTCCTCCCGTATGATCTCCACAGAACCCTTCATGGACCTCTAGCATGATTTGTCTAGCTTCAGGGTCCGATACACACCTTAAATAAGGCATGCTGAGTCCTCTCCGGTAGAGAATTTGGTCCATCATTACGTAACGATGAGCCTGATACTGAATCTTTCGAGACAGTGCCCTCTCTTGGGGCAACTCACCTGTGGTTATGTATTTTATGATGGGGACCATCCAGCTGGGTTCTTGCCCAACCGTTAGTGTGGTCTCTTTTATTTTGATGCTTGGCTCTGCCAAGCGTTCCACTGGTACTACCCCCAGCTCTTCGATTTCGCTATCCGAGGCTAACTTAGCCAGACAGTCCGCGTGAGCGTTCTTTTCTCGGGGGATCCTTTCTATTTTATAGTCCGCGAACTCGTGGAGCAGTTCTCGGACTATTGTTACGTACGCGGCCATCCGTTCGCCACGAGTTTGGTATTCTCCGGAAACCTGGTTTACGACCAGTTGAGAGTCACTGTAGACTTCTACTCTTTTGGCTCCTACAGCTTTTGCCAATTTCAGTCCTGCTATCAAGGCTTCATATTCGGCCTCATTGTTTGAAGCTGTAAAATCAAATCGGAGTGCTGCCTGGAGCCGCAGTCCAGTTGGTGATATCATAGCCACTCCGGCTCCTGAACCGTTCTCATTAGAAGCTCCGTCTACAAATACCCTCCAGGTGGGGATTGGTGGTGCCGGCGTATTTACTGTTGCCTTGGCTTCATTGCATTCAGTAATGAAGTCTGCCAAGGCTTGGCCTTTTATGGAAATCCGGGGGACGTAGTGTAAGTCGAATTGACTTAGCTCCATCGCCCACTTGAGGAGTCTTCCGGATGCTTCAGGCTTCTGGAGAACTTGTCGGAGCGAATGATTGGTTAGGATTTTGATTGGATGGGCTTGGAAGTACGGCCTCAGCTTCCTTGACGCCATCAGGAGGCAGAATACTAATTTTTCAATGACTGGGTACCTTGTCTCAGCCCCTATCATGCGCTTACTGACATAATACACGGGATGCTGAATTTTCTCTTCCTCCCGGACCAGGGCAGCGCTGACCGCGTGCTCGGAGACGGCCAAGTAAAGAAACAAGTCTTCTCCAAGGACGGGTTTCGATAGGATAGGGGGTTTGGCCATGTGGTCTTTTAACCTCTTGAATGCCTCCTCGCATTCATCCGACCATTCGAACTTCTGGCATTTCTTTAGCACGTTGAAGAAGGGTATGCATTTGTCCGTGGATCGTGAGATAAAGCGACTCAGTGCGGCTACCTTTCCGGTCAAGCTCTGCACGTCTTTATGCTTCTTGGGGGATGGCATGTCCAGGAGAGCTTGGATTTTCTCCGGGTTTGCCTCGATCCCCCTTTGGCTGACTATGAAGCCCAGGAATTTTCCTGACTTGACCCCAAAGGTGCACTTTTTTGGGTTGAGCTTCATACCGTATCTCCGGACGACTTCGAAACATTCTTCTAAGTCGCTTGCATGGCTGTTGCATGCTTTGGATTTGACGAGCATGTCGTCCACATATACCTCCATGTTTCGTCCCAAGAGGCTTTTAAACATCCGGTTAACCATTCTTTGATAGGTTGCTCCGGCGTTTTTCAGTCCGAAAGGCATGACTAGATAGCAGTATACCCCCTTATCGGTCCTGAAGCTAGTGCACTCCTGGTCTGCCGTATGCATTTTTATTTGGTTGTAACCAGCATAGGCATCCATGAAAGACAGCAGTTTAAATCCGGACGTGGCGTCTACCATCTGGTCGATCCTGGGTAGCGGGAAGCAGTCCTTTGGACAAGCTTTGTTTAGATCTGTGAAGTCTATACAAACTCGCCAAGTCCCGTTCGGCTTGGGCACCAGGACCGGATTGGCCAGCCATTCCGGATAGTATACGTCGCGGATCATGCCGCTGGACAAAAGTTTGTCCACCTCTTTCTCTAAGGCCCCGGCTTTCACCGAGTCGAGCGGGCGTCTCTTTTGCTGTACAGGGGGCATGTCCGGGTTGACATTGAGTACATGTGTGATGACATGAGGGCTTATGCCGGTCATGTCTTTTTGGCGCCATGCAAAGATGTCGATGGCGCCCTTCAGTGTTTTTATTATTTTGTCTTTTTGCTCCGGATCCAAGCTCTTCCCTACCCGGAGTACTTTGGTGGAGTCGTCGTCGCACACTGGTATTTCTTCGACGTCCTCCATTGGTTCCACGACCCTTTCGGATCCTATGCGAGGATCCAACTCATCCTCTTCAGCCTTCTCTATCTCAGGGGACTCCCGGACCATGAGTACGGGTAGGTGGGTGGCAACATTGTAACATTGCCTGGCTTCTCCTTGATTTCCCCTTACAGTTCCAACCCCGGCTTCCTGGGTAGGGAATTTTAGGCACAAGTGTCGGATTGAAGTAATTGCACCAAAGTCTACTAGGGCCGGTCGGCCGAGGATCGCGTTGTAGGCTGTTGGACAGTCTACTACCACGAAGGTGCAATATTTGAATGTGCTCTGGGGGGTATCCGGGCACAGGGTAACCGGGAGCCTTACTTTTCCCATCGGGATAAGCGTCGTCCTGTTAAACCCTGTGAGCTGTGACCCACTAGGCGAGAGGTCCCGGTCGGTCAACCCTATCGCAGTGAAGGCTTCTTTGAAGAGCAGGTTCACGGAACTCCCATTGTCAATTAAGACCCTAGCCACCACTTTATTTGCGATAGGGGTCTCTATGACCAGTGGGTCGTGATGAGGAAAACGCACCGTCTTGGCGTCTTCTTCCGTGAACGTGATGGGTTGGTCCATCAGCCGAGGCCTTTGAGCTGGGAGTTGAGTAACTTCCCATACCTCATTGTGCTTCGCGGCCTCGGCGTATTGTTTTCGCTCCTTGCGAGTGTTCCCTCCGATATGGGGACCTCCGGAGATCATAGCTACCCGCCCATTAGGCCGGGGCGGCAGCCCGGGAATATGCTGGGCGTCACCTGTGGGAGCAGCCGGAGCCAATACTCCTGCTGTACCCCCTGGTGTTCCCGGAGGCATACCCCCAACCACCTGCCCCGGATTAAGGTGGGGCAACCTATTTTTGATCCACTCATAGAGGTGGCCCAAACGGATTAAGTTTTCAATCTCGTCTTTGAGATTTTTACACTCATTGGTGCTATGACCAATGTCGTTGTGGTACTCGCATCTTTTACTCGGATCTCTCCGGGAGCTGTCTTTGTACAATGGTTGTGGTCTCCGGTAGTGCGTATTTTGCCTAGTGGCAAAGTACACCCGTTCCTGGGAGTCCGATAGCTCCGTGTACTGAGTATATTGGGGTGTGTACCCCATCTTCTGGCACTTTTCTCCCATTCGGGTGCTGCCTTTGGAGGACCTTTTGCTCCTCGACCCCTGGGTAGGGCCTGTTAAGCTAGCAGTCGGGGCAGCCTGTGAAGGAGCTTGTCCATTCACTCCGGACGGGTTGCCATAATGGGAAGATGCTGGCGCCAAAGCTTGGCCCTGGCTGTACCCGGGGGTAGCAGAGAACTGTATGCCACTCACCTGTGGAGTTGCGGCCGGGGTAGTACCCGAGGGCGATACTCCGGGCATGTACCCTGCTATCCCGGTGGGATAATAGCCTCCATAAGCCACGATCTGGGCTTCCTCGAGGTTGATATACTTTTGGACTCTTTTCTGGAAGTCCTGGAGGCTAGCAGCCCCCTCTTGTTGCAATTCATTCCAGAAGGGAGTCCCAGTGCGGATTCCTGCCTGGAGAACGGCAAGCTGTTGTCCGTCATCAACCTTCTTGGTCTTTGAGGCTTCCTCCCGGAACCTCTTGATGTAATTCTTCAAGGTCTCGGTGGGCAGTTGCTTGATATTGGTCAAGGCACTAACCTCCAAGTTAACCTTTCTGGCGGCGACAAACTGTCTCCGAAAGTTGGTCTGGAGCTTGTTCCAACAGCCCACAGATCCTGGTTCCAGCTTTTTGAACCATTCCTCCGCTGACCCGCTCAGAGTGAGGGGGAAGCACAGGCATTTGGCATCATTGCTGACCCGCATGACTGTCATGACACGGTTGAACCGCGACAGGTGGTCACTGGGATCGGAGTTCCCGGTATATGCCGCCATTTCGGGCATCTTGAAGTTTTTAGGGAGCTCCGCCTCCAGGATGTGCTTGGCACATGGCTCCCGATCCTCGCTGTCCGAGTCGGAGTCGTCTCCCTTCTGCCTCCGGGAGACTCGAGCAATGTCTTTTCGAAGTATGGCGAGTTCCGCCATAATCCCTTCGTTTAACGTACCCGGGGAAACCACGGGCCCGTATCTTTTTTGGTCAAGGTGATCCCGGAGGTCACCTTGATTCCCATTGATTTGATTTCTCAGATCAATGGGAGGACCTCTCTGTCCTCTTCTCCCTCTACCCCCTGGTTCCTGGTGCACAGAAACGCTTTTTCGGTCCCCTCGATCCTGAGGGCCAAGACTTCCCTTATGGGGCTTGCCCCTCTGCGGACCTTTCCCTTTCGGGAAATCCGAGCGGACCCTTCGCGGATCCTGCACCTTTTTCTTTCGCCCATGGGTAGAAGTAGGGTTTTTTGTTTGATTTTCCTCAGCAGGGTACCTTATAGGGCTAGGTTCCCTAGATTTTTGCTGCTGGGAATTAGGCGAGGACGTCGCTGGCTCTCTGTTGAGCCCAGCGGTCATTGCCTTGGGGTGCACGTGAATACCAGCTGCCTCCATGGCTTTCTGCATGGCTAGCATTACTTCCTGCATTTTTTGGTTTTGCGCTTTCTGAGCTTCGATCTCGGCTTCATGATCGATAGCTTTTTGTCTGAGGAACACCAGTTCTGAGTAACTTCCCTCGTCATAGGCATACTCGTCGAGGTTCCCCTCGTAGTCCTCGTCGGGGGCTATTTCTTCTTCTTCCTCGGACTCCTCTGCCGCTCTTGAGGCCACATCTTCCTCATTTGGATCTTGAGCATCTTCCAGAGGGCGAGGCTGACGTGTACTTCTTGTCTCCACCATTCTTGTGAAGTCAAATGCTTGTTATGTAGCAGCTTTCCTCAGCTCTCAATGAAAGCACCAAAATGTTGACCGAGATTTTCGGCAACTATTAAAATATGATTATAGTAGTGAGCTGTAAGAAAGCGAGATGAGGATTTTTACGTGGTTGGGGCGTTAATGAGCCTTAGTCCACGAGTCTTTGTTATTAATGGATGTATTTAATACAGATTCCACACTTGAGGGAAGGTTGTCCTCATAAATACAGAGAATGTTCTTGGTGAGTATTTGCTCTTCTTGCTTATTTGCAACCCAAGATTCTCGACCCCATTAAATGAGCTTTGAGGGGGTATTTATAGTGTTTTGGTGGGGTAATCCCTAGAATTGTTCTTACAAATGTATCTGTAAGTATCCATAAAGTTGGGTATTCCCAATGAATATACCATGGGTGATGCATGGTCAAATCCCTAGGTGATGTAGGGTTTTTTATGAGGAATGTCCTTTTTGCCTTGTGATTGACGCGACTCTTCGCAGAGTAGCCGTCGCTAGACTTAAATGATCATTACTGTGGCGCTGCTGTTTGGGGGTTGTGCCGTCAGACTTTATTGCGTGTTACAGTCCCAACACGCTTCCTCCCATGCGGCATTAAATGCGACTTGATTGCTCAGGAGAGGCCTGACACATCCCGGAGAGGCTTCGTCCTATGCGAGCTTCTGGGAGTACCTTGTACTCCGGGTGCCTCCTCCGGGACCTATGCCCAGGGTGCTCCCTTGTGGCGTACAAAGACTTATCAAATATTTACAAGTTATCTGATCCACGTGTCCCTATTCGACTGGTCCACGTATTTTGGGCGAATTCAGGGGCAACATGTTCTATTTATATTATTTTTCTTAAAAAAATTAAAAAGATTTTCAATTGGCGGATTAATAGTTGTCATAATGTTATTATTATATTTTTTCTATTTTTATCCGTTTAATTCATCAATTTTTTTTACTTTATCTAATTATTTTATTTTTCTATTTATATCTGTTTACTTTGTCTAATTAAATAAATTTTTTATCAAACCAATTATTATAAATTTAAATTCAAACAATTCATATTCTTCTCCTCTTTTTTTTTTTTTTTTTTATTTTCTAATTTATTTAGTGTCCAATTTATAGTTATATATTGATTTATTTTCTTTTTACATTGAAACAAAACAAGTGATATATGTGTTTTGAATTAAACTAATAATAATAATAATAACAATAATAAGTGTTGTAAAAAGCATATAAATAAAATAGCTTCAATTACTATTTATATGATTATTTAAATTGTTAAATAAATTCTAAACATACGTTATAATTTTGTTTTTTTTTTAACGGTGTTATAATTTTGTTTAAGATATATATTTATATTCAACTCTAATAAGTAAATATTTAAGATAATTTTATTGTAATGGCATAAATGTAATAATGTAATAATATTATGCCTAATTATTAAGTATAAATACACTAATTTCAAAAGATGACATTTGTCACTAATTGATAGAAAGAGTGCAAAAGAGAGTGCAAAAGAGAGTCTCCTTAGCACTCCTCTTATTTTTTATAGTGATATATATTTTTTTTAATTTATAAAAAGGGTAAATACCATTTTGGACCCTCTGTTTTACAAAAGTTACAAATTGGACCCTGTGTTTTGTTAAATGACAAAATGGACCCTGTATTTTCTAAAATAGTACAAATAGGATCCTGAATTGATTTTTTGTCAAAATAAAGTTTAATTATAATCCGATCTAAAAGTACTATATGACAAAACTGTTTATATTTTTTGTATCTGTTCGTATTAAGCATTGTCTTCAAGTTGGTTGTATTAAAAAAAAAAGTTATCAAAAATTAAGCTCAGGGTCCTATTTTTACTATTTTAGAAAATACAGGGTCCATTTTGTCATTTAACAAAACACAGGGTCCAATCTGTAACTTTTGCAAAATATAAGATCCAAAATGATATTTACCCTTATAAAAATACTAAAAAAAATGGCATTATTCTATTTAATGTATATAAATGGATATTAATGCAGTACAAGGGACAGCATACAATGCTTACAAAACACTCCAAATAATTTCAAATTTCATTGTTATATGTATATGTATATGACAATACAAGACTAATAATAAAAACACACCTCCTCAGAGTAGACAAGAGTACAAGAGAAAAAACCCAACATTTTCTTGTAATTAAATAATAACACAAACATATCTAAATTAACAAAAAGTATAAATAAAAATAATATGGTCTCTACTAACTACAAGGTAGAGACAACATTTAGACTTTATAAAAACATGTTCATCATCTTCAAGGACTAGAAAATTTTGAAATCTAGGATGGTGGTGGAGAAGAAAGGAATGGAATGTTTGGCATTGTGAATGGGATATTGGGCATGTTTGGAAGCGAGGTTATACTTGGCATAGGTGGGAAGCTGAGTTTTGGGATAGTGGGCCCAATGGGCAAGCTTGGAAGCGGAGGCATAGTTAGCCCATTTGGTAAAGTTGGCAAATTGGGCTGCGGGAGAGATGGTATGGAAGGGATATTGGGCTTTGGTAAATTTGGGCCTGTTGATTGGAGAAGATTACGAGCTGCAAGCCCATTATCAATGCTCATAAAGGCAAAAGCAATGAATAAAACTAAGGTGAAACAATTGTTTAAGGCCATTATGCAAATCAAAACTCAAGATTTTTCAAGCACAATGGTTGTGAATTGTGTGTAATGATTGATTGGGATGTTGAGTTTATGGTGTTTGAGGATTGTTTAGGGTTTTATATAGAGGAAGATCTCATGGGTTGGAGTATGTTTTGTTGGGAAAGAAAGACATAGAAAGCTACTTTGAATTTGAAATTTTGTGGATGTTAGGTCAACTTTCTTACTTACCTTCTTTAGTTTGAAATAATGACACAAATTTTGTTTAGCTAAAATCATCTACTCTTAAAGTAGTATAAACTGGAAAATGAACAGAGTTTAGAAGTGGAATTATTGTATGTGTTTGGTTATCAAAATATATTTAACCATAACATTACCAATACCGCATAGTTTTTTTAATTATTGATTTTTTTGGCCATGACAAATCAAATTTATAAAAGTAGAAATTATACCTATAACATATAAATAAAGGAAAAATTAGATGGTGATATTTTTTTTTTTACAAAATATATTTGTATTTTTTTAAGAAAATTCAACCAAGTACAATAATCACTTAGGACCTTTATTAATAATGAAAAAAAACTTCACGCTAATAAATTTTTCTACTATGATATTGTCAAATACAATGCATTAAAGTTGCTTCATCAAGATTAATCACACAATGTTAAAATTAATATATTTATGTATTTGTATCAATTCAATAAACTGTAAAAATATAATAACAATGATAGGCTGTTTGAATATATACTACATGTATATATAATGTTTATAAAATCTTATATATACTTTTACATAATAACAGTGAGTATAGAAGCTTATTCCTCATTCATTTTCTTTATAAATCTATAAAATTTCTTTTCATAAACCAAAAATATTTTACAACAAATTTTTTACATTAATAAATATTTATCTCACATAATTAATTACCTAAAATATAATGCAACTTTGGTGGACACCAATATACTCAAATTATAAATAGCTAAGAGACATAATTATAAATCAGTTATGATGATATTAATATTTCTAAAGAAAAAGTCTCACCTTTTATATAACTCTTAATATTTTTAAGGGAAATTTACATGGTATACTAATTTTTGCTATTTTTTTTAGCAGTATTTTTTACTTTTTTACTGTATTTTTTTATAAGTTTCATACTGCAGTATAATGTGTTAAGTTTTCACTGATGTTCTACTAGTGTTTTACTAGTGTTTTACTGTTGTTTTGAGTTGTTATGCTTTGTGTTTTACTGGTGTTTTATAAAAACATAATATTTTTGAAAAAATTTCTGTGTGACAGTATTTTTGTAAAAATTAACCCAAATTCTAGTATTTTTGTAAGTTTCCCTATTTCTAATGTAATTTAAAATTATTGGCCCATAAATTAGTTAGAAATTTAAACTGTAAAATATACAAAATTTAATATAAAAATATAAATTCTTTAAATATAATGTAATTCTCAATTGCTAAAAAATTGCGCAAAACACATTTAGTGATAACAGACAAAATACTTATTTATTATGTATATTTATTTGATAAAAACACGTCAAAGTGTCAAAATCATTTTTTATTAATCATGTAAGATAGAGTGTATGAGAAGGTCACAACTCAGTATAAAAATAATTTAGAGGAATATTTTACATCCGTAATAGTTTAGGTGGCGTTTGATAACACTTTTTTAATCAGTTTTCTGTTTTTAAAAGTAGAAAAGTGAAAATATTTTTCAAAAACATGTTCTATAAAACTGTTTTTACTTTTCAATTTTATAATTAGAAATCAAAATTTTAAAAACCAAAAAAATTACTTTCAATATTTTTTTAAACAGTTTTTTTTTTCTTAATCAATCTTTTAGATTACGACCAGACCCGTACCCAAATCCCCTCCCCACGGCCCTAGCGCTGAACCCGACTTTTGACTTGAACCCGAATCCGACCCCGGACCTAGATCCGACTTAAATAAAATCAAAAAATAAAAATAAAAATGAACTTTACAGAACGCACTTTTGTTTTCTGTTTTTAAAATTGAAAAATAAAAGTGGTTACAGAACGCATTTTTGTTTTTCAAAAATAAATTTTTAAAAACAAAAATTTTACTTTCATTTTATAATTAAAAAAAATTAAAAAACAAAAGTGTTACCAAACGGCACCTTAGTGACTTAATTCTTTCCACTATGAATCAGGAAACAATATATTAACTTATTTATTTTTATAATAATTTAAGTGGTATCACAACTATAAAATAACTATTAATTTAAACAATATAATATGTAATATTTAATATAAAAAAATATATTTTTTAATACAAGAAATTCTCAATTCTTATAAAAATCATTCGAAATGCGGTAGTATTTTCTAGTTAAATAATAAAACAAATTAGTTTGGCAATAAGACCATTGCAATCAACTTTTAGGGCTTGCTATGTGAACACAGAAATTTCATTGGTCATTGCCCATTTGGCCAAGTTATAGACTACATAATTAAAGTCTCTAGCAACAAAAAAAAAAAGGTACACCCCAAGAAAGAAGCCTTCAATTTCTTGTTTTTTTATCAGAAAGTTATGAATTTTCTATCTATAATTCTCACACTGAGGTGTGCAATACTATATGTAGTGACATTTTATAATTAGTTAGTAATTTTTTATATTATTTATTAAATCTAAATACGTGGGATACGATATTCAAATACACTAGTATTGCATATTTCGTAATGTTTGACACATTAAAATAATACTCCTTAGCAATTCTCATCATAAAATGATACATGTTAACTCAATCAACACTTAAGAGAGTGTAGAACATGGATACTAACACTATTCAGTATTTCTTTTTGCTAAAAAATAATTTAAATAATTTCAGTTACAGATGCAACGTATGCCACAAATAGTGCCATACAAGTTAGAAAGTCTAAATATTTAAGATAAAATAAGAATAGTAGAAGTAGTTTATTCATTTTAAGAGCATGCAAAATTAATTCATGTGTAGCTACATGATGACACTCCTATAAAATGATCTTCAGTAGTGACACGTCAAAAATATTCATATTATCTAAAAATAATCTAATTTATTTTATCTCCTTTTCAAATTATTTTTGTGTTTTTTGTTCTAATAATTTTTTTTTTTGAAAAGGCTAATCTAGCTTCTCTCTTTCTCTTTCCATGGTGAAGAAGAAGAGAGTTCTTAGAAAGTCGATCACGAGATCGTCGAAGCTGATTTCAGGTGAGAAACATGCAGTATGAATCGAGGATGGTGGAGCTCCAGCCAAGGACGAAGTCATGGATGTCTTTATGGACATGAATCAACCAGAAGAGATTGACGTCGATGAAGATTCGGAGAAAGCTCTGTACGTTGATGAAGATGCTAAGGCTGAAAGAAGCTTAAATTGGGTAGAGGAAGTAGATCGGGAAGAGGATTTTCTTTCAAGTGCTCAGAATCAATGGAAGAAATTCACAGATGGTAAGCTGTTCTATTCTGACCCTAAGCTTTCTTTTACAAAACCTTTGGCTATGAATGGATTAAAAATCGCTAAAGTAGATATTGAGGAAGCAAAGATTGAAGAGGCGCACTGGAGTTCGATTGTGATTCGTATGGTTCTTGGAGCCAATGTTCCTGCACTAATTTTTGAGGGTTTTATTCGAAGAATCTGGGGTCATCTTGACATTACTCAAATGGCTATAATGACAATGGGGCTTACAATGGTGAAGTTTAATGATGATACTACTCGTGATCAGGTGTTGGAACTCGACATGATTCAATTTGACAAAAAACCTATTATAGTGAGGCCTTGGTCATCTGATCTTGATACGGTTCGATTAGTCAAATTTGTGTTGTTATGGATTAGGCTCCATGGACTTGCCCTGCAATACTGGGGAAGCAAGACTCTCAGTGCTCTTATTAGCACAATAGGGAATCCTATTATGGTAGACAAATTTACCAAAGATAGGACTCGAATCCAATTTGTAAGAGTTTTGGTCAAAATGGATATCTTAGAAAGCCCTCCGACATCCGTGTGGTACTTTAATGAAGTTAGGTAATTTGTAGATCAGGCTATTGACTATGAATGGCTGCCTGCTAAATGCAAGAATACAGCTCATTTGGTTACATTCATGCAGATTGTAGGAAGACAGAGAAACCACTTGAGAAAAAACTAGGGGTGAGCAAGAAAAAGGCTGATCTGAATAAGGAAGTCAAGAAGAAAGATAATGATCAAGATTTAGTAAAAAGTGGAAATCAAGCTACTGAAGGAGGCTCGATAGTTGATCCTGGTCCGGATGCGAATAAGCTAGATCATGTTGTTGGGGAATCCAGTGTCCAAAAAATAGTGAAAACGCCAAAGAAAGTTGTGTCTAAACCTAAGAGTACTACTTGAGGTTATGTAGAGGAACACCATGCCACTAAGAATTCTTTTGAAGCTCTTATAGTAAGGCATGAGGAGGGGATAAGAGAGGAAGGATTTATTTTGTCCATGTTGGGTTAATGGATTGTTGTAATATAGAAAGTTGGAATGTGAGGGGGTTGAATAATAAAGATAAACAACAGATTGTTTTTGATATCTTTTGTTTGAATAAAGTTAGGATTGGAGCCTTTTTTGAGACCAAATTAAAAGGAGATAGAGTTAGAGACATGATGAATAAATTCACTAGCTGGAATTTTTATTCTAGTGCTATAATTGATGGTAGAATTTTGGTAGTTTGGAGGAAAGATTTTATTAAGGTGAACATCATAAAAAGGAAACTTCTCAACTAATACACTGCCATGTCAAGATGGTTAGGCAACAAAATAATTGTTGTATTACCTTTGTCTATGGTGCTAACTCGATTGAAGAAACCTTTGGCAGGACCTTCGAAGCTTGAATTTTCCTACTAAAGCTTGGATGGTGCTAGGTGACTTCAATGCAGTGTTTTTTCAAGATGACCGAAGTGGAGGGAACAAAGTCACAACTGCTGAGATTTTTGATTCTACTAATTGGCTCACCCAAGCTTTAATGGGATCGCTGAAAAGGACGGGATCAAATTATACTTGGACTAACAATCAAGAGGGGCAAGCTAGGATCTATTCGAGAATAGATCATGTTTTTCATAATGAAGATTGGATTGACATCTTCCCGCAATCAGTAGCTCATTTTTCTTGAGAGACAACTTCAGATCACTACCTGTGTGTTGTGGCTTCTAGTATCACTGAAAAATAGAGGTAAAACTAGGGATGCACATTTCCCCCACGGAGATGGGGCCCCGCAGGGACCCGCCCCTAATGGGGCGGGGATTCCCCGTCTAAATGGGGAACGGGACGGGGACGGGGATCACTTTTTATCCCCGAATGTTAAACGGGGCGGGGATGGGGATCACACTCCCTGCCCCGACGGGGACCCGTTTAGTATTTTATCTTATATTTTAATAATATTTTATAATTTATAATTTATGTTTGCATTTTTTTAGTATATTAGTATCTTTTTTATGAATTTTAAGTTATATTTTGGATAATAATTAGTTTATTAAATAATAATTAATGTGTAATATTTTAATTTTTATGTAGTTTAATATTTTTGTATATTAAAAATTTCATTATAAACTTTATTTTATTATTAGGGGATTCCTCGTCCCGTCCCCGCCCCATTAGGGGATTCCCCGCCCCATCCTTGATGGGGAATAAGCGGGGATGGGGATTAAAATTCTTAACGGGGATGGGGACGGGGGGAGCACTCCCCGCCAATTCCCCGCCCCGTGTGCATCCCTAGGTAAAACCTTTTAGATACTTTGATTTTTGGTCTAATCATATAGAGTTTAGGCTCACCGTTACCGATAGTTGGAGGAAATCAATGGCTTGTAAGGGTCTTGAAGGAATTTAGCTAAAGACAATGAGACTTAAACATAAACTGAAAGCTTTTAATAGGCAGTTCATTGGTGATATCGGGGAGATCTATGAGTAAGCCAAAGATGAGTATAAAAAGTCCCAACTCAATGTCTAGGCGAACTAAAGAGACATCAAGTGTTGGAAGTTATTTTACTAGGATCTTAGATCTACTCACAAGTATGTTGATTTAACAACCTAAATATGAACTTCTAAAACGATAGGAAATTAAACACATAAGAGTATCAGAAATCTTACAGTGATTGCAGCGGAATATATGTCTCCTCCCACTCAAATCTCTAACCCTTGATTCCTTTCTGTAGCAGAGTATAATCAAGATCTGAGCCCGATAGTCCTTCTTTGTTGTTTCTGAATTCTACACAGCCTTCCTCACTATGATTGAGGTATTACTTGATGTGTGTGGGCACTACTCTAGCACTTATACTTTTCGAAACAGTGAAGGAAGAGAGAGAGAGGGTGGCGGCTCAGAGAGAATTTTCTGAGAGAAAATTCTTTCAGAATAATGTTGTGAAAAGGTTGTACAGTTCTGTTCAACTCTGAAGCCTTTGCCTTCTATTTATAGAAGACCACCCAGGGCTATGATTGACATTTGGAATTGAAAAAATCAAAGAGAAAAGGAAGCTAAGTGGCCGGCTTAGGCATTGTGGAAACAAGGCTTGCCACTTTTCCAACTTTCCTTTTCCTACACTGATAGTTTCCTGTTTTGTTAAAAACTGTCAATTCCTTTGTTCAACCACATAAATGTCAAATCTAATTATTTAATAATTAAAATTAATTATCAAATAATATATTGTCATTTATTTTATTAATAATGAAACTAATTAAAGTTTCCTAATTAATAAATATGCCCTTCAAAATCTCTATTCTTCGTTTTGCCCTTAATAAGTGATAAATTCTCAAATAGACAAGTCTATCTTGAGAATTTTTAATTGATTAATTAAAATCAATTAAATGAGTCTTACAAGTAATATCATCTCAACTAGTGAGGGGACCATGGGTCTATATATCCGAGCTTCCAATAACCAGATCTAGAATTTACCACTTAAATTCACTGACTTATTAATTCTTCGTTGAATCCACACATAGAACTCAGAATTGCACTCTCAGTATATAGAATGCTCTATATGTTCCACCATATAGACACATTATTAGTTATCCAATGTTATAATCCTAATGTGATCAATGATCCTCTATATGGATGATTTACACTGTAAAGGGACTAAATTACCGTAACACCCTACAATGTATTTTATCCTTAAAACACTTGACCCTGTATAAATGATATTTCAACTAAGTGAAATGAGTACTCAATCATTTATCTCGTTTGGTTAAGCTCGAAGGAAATCACCCTTTGCTTACTATTCGCCAGATAGAAGCTATAGATTCCATATTTATGTTAGCGCTCCCACTCAATTGCACTACCGTGTTCCCAAAATATATGTATTGCCCAGACTAAAGATTAGGCTTAACTAACAAATCAAAGAACACGAATAATACTCTTGAAATTGAGCCTAACCATATCAGGATTTCGATCATGTGATCTAGGATCAACTTATGATATTGAATTGAATAGATATTTACGGTAAGTTTTAAAATCTAATTCAAAGTTCAATATCGGTCCATTCCAATGCATACTCCATGCATCCAACCTGAGCTTTACTTTAACCTATGTTCTGGAAAGAACATAACATTTCTCCAAATGTAAGTAAACTCTGTTGTAGATTGTCATATCAGTAAAACCCAGTGTTCTGATAAATCTAGGAATACTTTATTCACATAGTCATGTTTACTTTCCACTGTGTTGACAACACAATAAACACGATCAAGTATGTGAAAAAGGGGTTTGGATGAATTTATAAATCAAATAGACAAGTAATTGATTAAGTGAACCAAAACATACACAAGTGAATGAAAAATTACTTCTGTTACTTTATTGATATTGAATAATCTGGATTACATTGAAACAGAGTTTTATTTAGGGCATAAAACCCAACATCAAGTACCTGTAAGAGGAGAAAAAAATTGTTGTTTTCTTTCAAACTCAGGAAAAAATGTACCACAAATTTTTGAGGCAGAGGAGTAAAATCAACTAGGTGCAAAAAGGTGATGATAACACCACCTTTTTTCATGCTTGTTTAAAAAAGAGGAAAGAAGAAAATTGCATTGCTACTTTTACAGATACTAATGGCACAGTGGTGGATAATTTTACTGAAGTAGTTACTCATTTTCTTAGTCACTTTCAAAGTGTCATGGGGAGCTCAGACACACCTTCTTTAAAAGTGAATAAAGATTGCATAGCCATGGGTCTAGTGCTCTCGCTTGACCAACAACTTGCTCTTTTGAAACCTTTTACACAAAAGGAGATTAAAAAAGCTTTATTCAGTATTCCTAGCAACAAATCTCCAAGTTGGGACGACTTGGGTCTGGTTTTTATAAAAATATTTGGCCTGAGGTGGGGAAGGAAATTTGTTCAGCCATTGGTCATTTTTTTGACACTAATCAGATCCTCCAGGAGCTTCATAGTACTGCCATTACCTTGATTCCTAAGGTTGATTGTCCTACTTTAGCAGCCAATTATCAGCCAATTGAGTGCTATAATACTATGTACAAGTGCATCTCTAAGTTTTTATGTTCAAGACTTTCCACGGTCCTCCCTAAAATAGTGCAAGAAAATCAAAGAACATTCGTTCAAGGTCGTTCCATAGCCCATAATATCCTTATTCTCCAAGGCATCTTGAGATGCTATAGTAGGAAGAACATTTCTCTAAGGTGCACAATTAAAATTGATCTCCGAAAAGCCTATAATACAGTCAACTGGATGTTTATTGAAGATCTCTTGAAGGCTCTCTGCTTTCCTTCAAAGTTTATTAGTTGGGTAATGATCTCTTTTGAGAATACTTCTTATTCCCTCTTAGTTGGAAAAAGCTTTGCAAGGTTCGACAAAAATTCACTCAAAAAGAGATACGAGCTGCTGCTAAAAAAGGTAAATTTAGAGCTTCAAAATTATATTTTTCCACTATCACTCAGCCTCCGGTTCTCTATAACAGAGATGTTTGGTGTGGATTAAATATACCTAAACATCGTTTCATACTTTGGCAAACTATCAACACAAACATGCTCACTTGTGACATGTTAAGTAGGCTTTACATTGAATTAAGCTCTCTAAGTTGTCCAGTTTGTGACAACTTTAACGAAAGTCATAATCATCTCTTTTTGGAACGTTACTCTCACAATGTGGTGAAATCTATTTTCAGTTGGGCTGATTTTTCTATGCGGTCGTTGAGTTACAGCAGCTAGACCAACTGGGTATCGACCCCTACCCCTGGTTTAATTCGATATTTTAATGAAGTTTCTTTTTTCTTGATAAAAAAAAATATATTTTAATGATAAAAATTTTGTTATTAAAATAATAGTGTATTATTGTTTAATGTATATATACTAAGGGATTAAATTTTCTTTATGAAAATAATAATAATAAAAAAAATAGATAAAATAGTAAGAATGTCATTTTTAAGTATTTTAATTTTAAAAAATTATTTCATACACTATTTTTTTATTTTTTTTTCTTTAAATTTACGGTTTTAGTTGTTCCGGTCGGTGGTTGCTCCAATAATTTCTATGGGAGTTGCTATTTAGATTTTAATTGAAATTTAAGTTGCTCCATTAATTGTTATATGAATTTCTATAAAAATACAAAAAAAAAAATTACTTTAAAGTGTAAAAATAAAAAAACTCTTTAAATTTATTTGGCATTTATTTTACTAAGTATCTATTAAAAAAATAACAAAAATATGTTGATCTCATCTAACATTGTTGAAGACATCCCAAGGAGGAGTTGCTCTAAGTTACTCCTATAAATTTTTGGTAGTAGCAGCTAGATTGCAAAAGAAAAAGGGTACGAGAAACGTGAGAGAGACACGACAACAATGCAGGATAGAATGGTTGCCATAAATCACGTGTTGAGTTCCAAGTTTCCACCTTTTTTGTGGACCGTCAATAGTAAACCCCAACACCCCATCCCACTCCATTGGCATATCTTCCACACTGTACAGTGGCTTTTAGTTCTTCTTCTGCTTATTTATGGGTCCCACCATGCCATCCCACCACGGGATTGTTTTACTCTTCACATTTCACTCACAATCATTCATTCATGAGCTTTACAAACAAAAAAAAAACTACGTACGTACTTAAAACGGCTACAATTACCTAAACAATTTCCGTGCCACAATTTCCACAAAATTGACTCTCGAGTTACCAAAATTGCCCTCACCCCACTTGCGTTACGTTTTGAAAAGACAGTGGCATTTCCGGTAAATTTGACTCATCCGAGTTGCAATTACGTTGATCAAATCGAACATGATACTCTTCTCTCTGTCTACCGTTGCGTCCCTTTACCTCTTTTTTTTTTTTATTTATTTAAAATAAATAAATATACTTATTCTCTTTTGTATTTCACAGTATAGGCTAGACTAGAGGACACTAGACCCGTGAAGAGTACAAAAAGGCAATTCTTTTGGCCTTGAATTCACTTTCTATCTGAGCATCAGAAGAAGAAGGACTCAAAATCCATGGCTTCTTCGTTTCTCTCTTTCATCACTCTCTTCTCACTTTTCCTCTTACCATTGCCATCATCATCTTCTTCTTCAGGAAATTCCATAACCATTCCTCTCTCCGTATATCCCCAAACACATTCAGATCCATTTGAAACTCTCAATTTCCTAGCTTCTGCATCAATCTCCAGAGCTCACCATCTAAAAAAACCAAAATCCAACTCCACCTTAGTCACAAAAACACCTCTCTTTCCACGGAGCTATGGAGCTTACTCTATATCTCTCAAATTCGGTTCACCCCCACAAACCACCTCCTTCGTCATGGACACGGGTAGTAGTTTGGTCTGGCTCCCTTGTACCTCTCGGTATCTCTGTTCCAGGTGTAACTTTCCAAACATTGACCCGTCAAAGATCCAAACTTTTATGCCCAAGCTTTCTTCTTCCTCCAAACTCATCGGCTGTCAAAATCCCAAATGCAAATGGGTACTCGGCTCTAATGTAAAATGCAATAATTGCGACCAAAAAGGAAACTGCTCACAGACTTGCCCTGCTTATATAATCCAGTACGGTTCCGGTTCAACAGCCGGGCTTTTACTTTCCGAGACACTTTCTTTCCCGGAAAAAGCTTTCACGAATGTTCTTATCGGTTGCTCCTTTCTCTCGATTCGTCAGCCATCTGGAATCGCCGGGTTCGGCCGCGGAATCGAATCGCTTCCTTCCCAATTGGGTCTCACCAAATTCTCTCACTGCTTAGTTTCTCGCCAGTTCGATGACACTTCAGTGAGCAGTGATCTTGTTCTGTACCGTTCCGGCGATCACAAAACAGAAGGTGGAATCAGCTACAGCCCGTTTCAGAAGAACCCATCAACCTCAAACCCCGCATTTAAAGAGTACTACTACGTACTCATAAGAAAAATCGTCGTCGGCGGTAAGAGAGTTAAGATTCCGTACAAGTACTTGGTCCCGGGATCTGACGGTAACGGCGGTACTATAGTTGATTCAGGGTCAACGTTCACGTATTTAGAGAAGCCTGTTTACGAAGCCGTAACGGCGGAATTCGCTAAACAAATGAGTCATTACAAGAGAGAATTCAAAGTAGAAAATCAGACCGGTTTAAGCCCCTGTTTCGATATTTCTCGGGAAAAATCGGTGAATTTCCCGGAATTGGTTTTCCAATTCAAAGGCGGTGCGAAAATGGCTTTGCCAGTAGAGAATTACTTTGCCTTGGTGTCTAGCTCCGGCATTGTATGTTTAACGATGGTGACTAACAATGTGGCCGGCCCAGAAATCAGCACCGGACCGGCCATCATCTTGGGTAGTTTTCAACAACAGAATTATTATGTAGAATATGATTTGAAGAACGACAGGTTTGGATTCCGTCCTCAATCTTGTAAACGAGGTTGAAACGACAAGTCGTTTTGTCAAATGGGGAAAAAACAATAAAACTGACTAGAAATTTGTGGCACTCTCGGAAGTGCGAATTCCGGCGGAAGACACGGGTGGCGCCGTCGTGAGGGTCCCGGCAATGGCAATTAGGAAATTGTTTAAATGTGTTTTCTTTTCTTTTTCACTTATTATTTATTTTATGGGTTATAAATTCATGACTTGAAAATTGACAATGAAAGTGAGAAATAATGATGGGGTTGATCTTAAGCTAAAGGTTTTAATTATGCAATCTTTTTCCATGATTTTTTTGATCGTGAACAAAGATGACTTTCTTCTTTTTGTTGGAGAAAGGTGTTTGCCAATCAATTAAAGTTCATAAATCTTCATATATAAGCAAGCAAGAATAAGAAAATATGATGGAATTTATCCCCATTGAAACTTTTTCCTTCTTGGATTTTCTTTTGTTTGAAAATGTTAAATTTTTGTATTACATGCAGTAATTATATTGTCTTTTTTTTGGACATTTTTTTTTACTTAAGAAAAAATAGAAAGAAAATAAAGAAAAAAGGAAGTGGATACATAAGGCGACAATTCTGACAACTGTTAAACCCAATATGGTGTTAAAGGTGAGAAAGTGTTATTTATTGATGCAGCTGTTAGTTAAGGGTGGGGGAGTGATGTCAATGCTATTTAAACCCAATTGGTAGATGATTTTGCGGCACTTTATGACTTGGCATGGCTCATCTTAATTGTACATTTTTTTTTTAAAGTATCTTAATTGTACATTTTTTGTTTGAAAGCATCTTAATTGTACATTTTTATTGCTGTAAAAAAAAATGATAAATACATATTATCATGCAATGGGACATGGTATATATATAAATGATTACATTAAAAATGTGTAGATCAGACTTCTATAAAATTACCACATGGAATCATATTCTTAGAGGATTGATGAGCTGTCAAGAATGAGCTCCTTTAGAATTAACCTAGCTTAAATTGAATTTGCGGGAGGATGTGACCATGACAGAATCTAGTCACAATATTACACCTTGCGTAATATAAAATAAGCAGGACCAAGAAAGGTTTATACAAGTCGCGCATATATCGGGATATATGCGATGATTAAGTAGCCTTCTCTTGCGACCAAGTAAAGATTGCTTCTTTTGAATACTCGCTGTTCTAAGTAGAGTATTTTCTATTTTCTTTCGAATATCCATTATTTATCAATTATTTGATGTTGTCCGAATTTCTTTGACAACACACGTTACAGATAATTTATTTAATTTTTAAATTAATCACAACAGTTTAATAATAATGATCCAACGACTAAAAGTAAATATAACTTCGTAGTTATATAATTGATATAACTATTAAAACTTCTTCCACATATGTTTGCAATTGATTTTATATCAGAACTATTTTTATTTTTCTAATTTAATATTATTATTAGAATAATAAAAATTACATCTAAAATATATGCACCAATAATGTTAAAATGTTAAAAGTTACTAGTGAAACTTAAGTGTTATATGGCTATGTAAAATTAAATATCATACGTACAATCCTAATTTAATTAATTAATAATATTATAAAGACTAATTAGAATTTTTGTCCCCTGAACTTTGACATGTACCAAATATTACCCCCTGAACTTTTAAGGTCGTTAAAAATGCCCCCTGAACTATAGAGATTGTTGGATTTAAGGATTTTTTTTCAATTTTAGTAAAAAAGTCTAGCATGGATGAAAATTCAGGGGACATAATTTAATACATGTCAAAGTTCGATAGGTATGATTTGGTAGATATCAAAGTCTGGGGAGCATGATTTAATACATAAACAATCATTGAAATAGTAAAATTGAATGAAATTAGACAAAAGTCCTTAAATCCAACAATCTCAATAGTTTATGGAGCATTTTTAACGACCTTAAAAATTCAGGGGACAATATTTAGTACATGTCAAAGTTCAAGAAACAAAAATGTTAATTAGCCTTTATAATATTATTAATTAATTAAATTAGGATTTTGTACATATGATATTTAATTTTACATAACCATATAACACTTAAGTTTCACTAGTAACTTACATTTTAACATTAATATTATATAGAATTAATTGCAAACATATGGGAAAGAAGTTTTAATAGTTATATCAAATATATAACTACGATAGTTATATTTACCTTTAGTTGTTGGATCATTTTACATAGTGGCATTACATTTTTTTTACCAATGACATCTTTGAATCCATGTCATTATAGATTTGGATTCATCATACATATATTATTATTATTGTTGCTGATCTGGTGTTTTAGTATATTATTAATTATTAACTTCTATTGTATTTTTTCTTTTTTTGACGTTAACTTCTATTGGATTAGTAAGGCGTAGATACGAAATCTAAAATATTTAAAGAATTATTTTGCTAAATGTGTTGATTAATATTATACCAAACAATATTTATTTCACGAAGAATACTAATAATTAAAGTTCAGTCAGGTAAATATGTGTGAGATTTTGTACCAAACCATAGTTATTTCGTATTAAAGTTTTCAAGACACATGCCAAACTACCTAACATGCATTTGGACTGGATTCAATGATAGATATATATTTTAATAACTATTAAATAAATTAATATTAAAAAGCAACAATTTAATCTGCACTTTTATAGATTAGATTTGAATTATTATTTGCATTAAATTTGTAACGAAATGGATAATACTAGAAAGAGAAATACTAAAGGGCGCTAGTAGTGCCTATCACCTTTTTATGTGTCAATATCGCTATTGATCCAACTAAGTATCAAGTTCTATATAATTTAATATAATAACTTTTAGGAAGTATCGCTAGCCAATCGCAACGCGACATGTCGAGAAGGTGCTAGGCACCACTGGTGCCTAATAGCAGTGCTCTAATAGAAAATGAGAGAGGAGAGAAACAGAGAGAAACGAAAGATTGAAAGAATTAAATTGTGTTAATTGATAAAGTGTTGATTACAAGGAGAGACACTTATACCCAAAGAGTTTGTAACAGATATAACAAACTTGTAACTGTAAAAACAACACTTAACTAACACACGAATAACTAACTAACTGTTAGTATCTTTGACAAAATTAGATCCAAAATATTAAATTTGGGCACAGATTGATATTATGAGTAAAATAGTATAAATTAAATTAGATGAACATCTCTATACACTATGATTATTATTTTTATTTACATATTATTATGAGAATTTATACTATTTTAGAAATTATATTTTAATAAATTATCTATTTATGTCCTAAAAATTTAAAATTACACAATAGATTGAGTGTTACGTATAAATAATTATAATTAAAATTTTACATTCAAAATATATTTAAATATGACCAAAGTATTTTTAGTTATAATAAAAGTTATATCATTTTAGATTTTATATTTTTGATTCTATATTTTCAAAAGTTATATTTTAGACTTTATTTTTTGTAAAATTAAAGTTAAAATTAAGACTCTAAAATTGATTTTAGTCAAAATATTTTCAAATAGGACTGAAGTACCCTTTCATTTAATAGAAATAAAAATAATTTTTGGATAAACGAAAAGTAGCCCTAATAATGTGGACATCAATGTTTAACACATGACAAGAAGAAAAACATTCATAGAGTTAAGTTACTCGAGTCATAACAGTCAACTTGGGAAAGGGTCCCTAGCCCTGCACCCAGGTTGACTTAAAGGCTCTAAAATTGGTATTTGGATCCCACCAAGTTGTTTCTAAGTCATCATCCTTTAGTACTCTGAGTAATGAAGTCAAGAAAAATCCAAGTCCAAAGCTTGGAGACTAAAAGGAGTCGAAACTGACCCTTAGAAGCCAACCTAGGCGCTTAGGATTTCACCTAGCAACCAACGTTGACAACCTGGCTATAGGGTTTTAGTTTTCGGAACCGTCTTAGTGCAAATGGATCAAACTTTGTACATGTCACAAACATATTTGAGGCAACAAAATTAGATTCAGAGCAACTTCAAATTTAAGCACACAGAGCACCAGGTGCCTTAGGCACCAACGCTTAGGTTGACATATTGTCAACTACGGGTGCTTCCAATCATCAAAAGATGAAGAAATTTTGCTATTTGGTGGTGTTCAGAAATTAGATTGGCAAAGTAAATTACAAAGGATTGCGGCAAAATTTTAGAGAGGGTCTAAACTTATTTAAGTCAATTGTATTTTATAATTGTTTGAGACTTTACTAATTGATTTTATTCTCTGAGCGTGACCTCGTGAATTAGGAGTGTTTAAAATAAGAACACTGATATTACGTATAATTTTCTTATGTCAAGTTTTTACTTCTGTACTGTTATTTCTGTTTTGTTACTGCATATATGTGTTTTGCTGCAATAAATTTCCATTATGTTAATGCAGATCCTTCCAATCGTATTTTTATTTACTGTTATTAATAAAGAAACATTTTAGCATATGCAAAAATACGTTTTTTTTAATAGTTAACTTAACTTATACTTATTATAGAGGTCAAGAATTCAAATCCTAAAAGTATCTTTATTTTTATTATTTAGTTTAACTATTAATGAAAATTTTGAATTTTTTTTTTAAAAATTGCATTATTATAATTTTTTTTTTTTATGAATATAAAAAGCTGTATCTACGTTATTGCAGCTTTTTAAAGGAATTTGTTCAAGTTGTCTTGTTCTACAAATGCATGTGGGAATGAGCTACCCATCCAATCTCATCTCAACTCACAACTCACAAGTCAAATTTATGTTTTGTCTTATAACACAGTGCAGTACAAAATGACCAACAAAACCACATTAATGTATTTTGGAGCATAGCATATGCATGCAAATGACTCCATACAAGTACAACACAATTAAAAACCAATGGTGCCCTCAATCTTATCTTCTTTCCCAAAATATACCATTCTTAACACTTACCTCTACCATTTCTTTCTTTCTTTTCTTGTCTATAGAAGTAAGAACTTTTTGCTATGTATATATATTTACTAGCTATAGCAGCTAGAGTGCAATATAGTTAAATTTGAAGAGAGTGATTCACATGATTGCTGAATTATTACTAATCGGACAAAATTGATGTTTGTACTTTCTAGTGTCACTTGTTAAATCATAACCAATTCAACTTGTTTAAAAGACATAAATAGCAAGCCAATAAAGAATATAAATAAATTTATAACACTGTAATTTTTTGGTATACATATAAAAGTGACCTCCGGTTTGGTGCATTGTTAAATTCTCAAGTTATTTTTTTTTCTCAATAAAAATCAGGGTGATTATACAATGCACCCTCTTCAAAGGGAAAAGGGATATACTAATACACTCTTAACTTGTTTCAGCCTCAAGAAAATTTTTTTAGTCTATTTTTTTTTCATATTCATGTACATTATAACTATATAAGATAACTTACAAAATTTTGAAGAATTCCGAATAATTTACAATATAGAAAACAATGTTCAAATAGTTTATTTTACACGCGTATAAAATAAAATAGTCACGCGTGCAATACTCTATTTGAACATAGTTTTCGGCATGTTAAACTTTTTTAAATTTTTTAAAATTTTGCAGGATGTCTTAAATAACTATAACCATGAGAAAAAATTTGACTAAAAAATTATTTCAGGTGCTAAAACAAATAAGGGTGTACCAATGTATCCATTTTAAGGGGGTACGTTGTAGAATTTCCCTAAAAATCATACTACACCAAAATTCAAAGGAAAATAAAATGATATAAAGTGCGCCTTTTTTTTAGGGTATAAACAAGAAAAGTGAGCAAAAAGATGAAGAAAAGTTAGGGATAAGTGGTTGTGAGATTACAAGACATGTTGATTGGAAAAGAACAAAGAAATGAGTCACAGAGCACATGGGGATGGTTACTTGAGTATTCGGAGAGACTTATATATGTGGCTATGCCCTCTGTGATTAATTTTATTCTTTGGAATCTCTCTCACTCCACTATCAACTCCCACTTCTAGTTTTAGGATAGGAGTGCGTTTGGTGCTTATATTAAAGCCAATTACATATTTATTATGTTTATGTGCTTTTTATTTTTTGGTGGGCGATTATTCAATTTGTGGGATCACTTCATTGGTCAACTACCTACGCACTAAGTAAGAGTGTCTTTGCTTGTAACTTAAGAAGTTAAAACAAAAGCAAAAAAGAAGTGCCTTGGGAATTGGAGAAGATTGTGCTGTCCAAAATGTGAGAGTCAATGAAGAAGTCAATATATATAAATCATTGATTATTATACTTTGTTATTTGCACCAAGGAAAAATTCTTCTTCTTGTGAAGTAATATTATTCTATATATTAGGGTTTGTTTTGTGCGTAAAGTTAGAAAAATAGATTGGATTAGTTTGGATTGAATTATGGTTAATACTATTGTGTTTGGTACAATATGGGACTAGTTAATTAGATTAATAATCCTATGTTTGGTTTGATTATCATGTGGAATTGGATAATAAATTTGTCCATGCAGTCCCCTAACATATATATCTTCCACATCAAACATAATGCCCTTAAAACTCAACCTAAATATGTCATCGATCAATTTATGCCATTTAGATATTTTACTTAAGTTTTATCATTCCAAATTATCTTTCCAAATCATTATTCATATTATATAAATAAAATGAAATTAATTTGTTAGGTTTATTATTATGTCAAAAACATATAAAGTTGAGTACACATAGTAGTTGATTCAATACGTCGACTCTAATTGTTGTGGAAAAAAAAAACTTTAAAGAGGAGCATCACATAATAATGCTTCTCAATTTTTCAATCCCAGTACGTATAAGAACCGGACCACATATAATTTCAATGTTCACAAAATAGTAGACTAATTAATATATGTATATAAAGGCGGACACCCACATGGATACAAAAGGGGGAGGTCGCCATTATTGTATATATGTTTTAAAGCAAGTTAATAATATTAAGGTCATGTTTGGTTGGGAGGAATGATAATATAAGATTAGGAACGAGAATATAAATAAGAATAGAATAGAATAAAATTTAAAATATATAAAAAAAATTAACAAAAAAATTATTAAATTTTTTCTCATTATGTATTGGAATGATCTTTCCTTCCACTTCAAAATGGAATAGTCATTCCACTAAAATGGTGGAAAGACCATTCCAATGACATTCAAATACTATTATATGCAACCAAATAAAAGAATGGAATAAAAATTGTTTCCTTTCCATTCCATTTCATTACATCCAACCAAACGCCACCTAAATCTTTAGTGGTTGTGTTTAACTTAGATTTATCACAAGGGCAAGGGTTGAAATGCCATTTTTTTTTTTTAAATTTATGCAATTTATTCTAAAAAAAATACACATTTCATGTTTTTGTGGTTGAGTGTTATACTCAGTCTTTTTGTTAATTGTTATTTTTTTTAATTATATTTAATGCTACATAATCTCAAATTCTTACATTTAAAATATAAATAAAAAGTATTACTTACAAAAATCATGCCCCTACTTAACTTAAATCTTGAATCCACACTGTATATAAATATATTCATATATATAAATCTAGCTGGCAAAATAATCATCCTAGCTACATTATTTTGTTGAAGAAAGTTTATCCCAAAAGTGAAGGGAATTAAATAAAAAAGGAGGTCCACCCTTCTTGCCTTTCAATATGTCTTGTTTCTTTTCCATGTACAAAATATGTATAATGGTTTGAACATCTCCATCTCTTGCTTGAAGAACCAAAAAGACATAATTGGTTCTCATTTTCTCTATCTTTTACTATTTTGCTTTTCTTTCAAAAGACAATTTTCCTACGATAACTAAATTACAAACTTCATCCATGCATGATGAAATTACATTATTGTGTGTGACGTGGTAGTTGGAACTAGTAAATAAAATATCATTAATAAGGACACATTTGGTAAGTATTATATTGATTTTTTTAAAAATAATATATGGTGATTCTACAATGCACTCCTTAAAAGAGATGTACTGATGCACCCTTGACTTGTTTCGGCATTCAGAAGAATTTTTTAGTCTAATTTTTTTTCATATTCATGTACGTTATAGCTATTTAAGATAACCTACAAAATTTTAAGAAATTCAGAATAATTTACAATATAGAAAACAAAGTTCAAACAGTCTATTTTACATGCGTATAAAATAAAATAGTCACGCGTGCAATACACTATTTGAACGTATTTTTCGGCGTGTTAAATTTTTCCAAATTTCTTAAAATTTTGCAGGATGTCTTAAATAACTATAACGTATATGACCACGAGAAAAAATTTGACTAAAAAATTATTTCGGGTGCTAAAATAGATAAAGGTGCATCAATGTATCTATTTTAAGGGGGTGCATTATAGAATTTTCCAATAATATATTGTATTGTATTAAATTATATGGTTGTGTATCATATTTTGATTGAATTTTAATTTGTATTAAAATATTGTATATTTATATTTAATACAAGTCAATATTAAATATATAAAAATATCTTTATAATATAATAAAATAGTGTGTTTGCACCTTAATACATATAATCAAATGTGATAACATTCTTTTTTTTTTTTTCGGAAGAAATTATTTACTCACTTTCAATCATATTTTCTGGAGAGAATACAATTCTATACTTATTTTAGTAAAATTTAGGATTAGATGTATGGAGTTTTATTTCAAAATTAATTAACGATAGGAAGAGTAACCCATGAATCTTATATATGTTTAAATGTTTCCACACATTAAGAATGTGAGACTTTCTAACATCCCTCTTTAAGATGGTAGCTATATTTTTTTTTTGCTCACTATCTTGGACAACTCGATTACAAGTGACTCTTTTTTTTTGGCCCACTATCCCTAATCACAAGTAGCTCTTTTTGACTCACTATCTCAGAATCACAAGTGACTTTTTTTGACTTTGACTCGATCTACTTTTCTTTTTTATCGGTTTTTGGATTTGGTGGCTTTTTTTTTCTTCGCTTTTTTGATCGGTATTTTTTAGGCCGGATATTCGTTAGAAGTTTTTGTTTATTTTACTCTGATATCACACTACAAAAAATTGTTACTTTTAGTGACAATTTTTTAATCACAACATAAATTTTTTGCGACTAAATTAATGCGACTTTTAGTCACAATAAAAAATTATTTGTGACTAAAACATACCATTTAGACACAAGTTGTCATTAATTAGTATAAGTCACAACAAGTATTGTGACTAAAAATACATTTAGTCACAACAAATTGTAATATTTGTGACTAGCTAATATCTTTAGCTACGAATCTTTTAGTCACAACATAAGAATAATAATTTATAATTAGTCATAACTTTTTTACTTTTAATAATTTTTTGTAGTGTCATGTTAGAATTTAAGATATAAGATATATAAGGTTTTATCTCAAAACCAATTAACCATATAGATCTTATATATGTTCTAACATTTTCACACATTAATGACTCTTTAACAATTTATAAAGTAAAAGTGTCATAAAAATTATTAATTAATAAAATATCATATAGTGTAGACATTTAGTATAATAATTTTCTTTTTGAACCAACATTTAGTATAATATCTGAGTATATATCATTACTATAAATATATAATATTTATATTGGATAAACTTAACATAATAACAATATGTTCTGGCTTGAATTGAATAGCATTTTTTAAATTAGTTATATATTAATACATATACACTATTCAGGTGCAAGTGTTTAAAATGTGAGTAGGCAATTGTTTATCTATCCCAAGCCCTGGAAAGAGCTCCTCACTGTGATGTCGCGCCAAAGCTTTGGAATAAATTGTGGAATAGCAAAATCTTGGAGCGACACAAAGTCATGTGGTGGAGCATCTTATCCAATGCTCTTCCTGTAAGAGATGTTATAGGAAAACGTTTCCATATAGAGGACTCGAGCTGCCCCCTTTGTGGCGTGGGGGAAGAGTCTGTTGAACATCTTTTCCTTTCTTGTGATGTAGCTCTTCACTTATGGCGTTCATCTCCGTGGGGTATCTATCCGGTCTGTGATACGGGCATTCGTGTCTGTGATTGGATTAAGTTCATCTGGGATCTTAAACACAAAGGGGCCAGTGCCGATGATATATTCTTGTATGCTTCTATTGTTGTGGATACTATATGGAGGGTGCGTAATGATAAGGTCCATAATAACTGTCCGGTTGACTTTAACAAATGCTTTGATATTATTTGTACCTCTTATGCAGATATGTCTGATTCTCTACTCTCTAGTCCAACTCTGGTGCTAAAGGAAGCTTGGTCCCCTCCCCCTGAGGACTGGATAAAGCTGAACTGTGATGCGAAAGTGGGTCTGGAGAGTACGTGTATTGCTGTGGTTGCTAGAGATCATCTTGGCAGAGTGATTAATGTTCACACGGCTCGGGAGGAGTTCTCGGATGCCCTGTGTGGTGAAGCTGCGGCCTGCTGCTTGGCTGTATCAGTTGCTTCAGATTTCGGCTATAAGTATGTTATTGTGGAGAATGATTCGAGAGTAGTCATCGACGCTATCAATGGGAATGGATCTCGTTGGGCCTTAGAGAACTACGTCTCATTTTGTACTAAGTCATCTCCTTTATTTAATACTTGTTGTTTTTCTTATGTTAGCAGATCTTGTAACTTTGCCGCTCATAATGTGGCTAGATGGGCTTTCTCCCATCAGTTGTATGGATCTATCCCGGTCCCTTCTATACCGGATGCTATTTTATGTAATGACCGTGAGGTCTAAACTCAGTTTTAATTTATAATATAAACGCCTTTCCTCAAAAAAAAAAAAAATAAATAAAAAAAAAAAGAGTAGGCAATTGTTTGAATTGGGTTGTCATATTTGACTCTTGACTGTATTGTGATGGACATAATGCTAATAATACGGTTGCTTATTCATTACATGTATATGCATGTTTCCTTTTGTCCTTCCCAAAACTGTCACACATGCAATTTAATTGCTCAAATAATGTAAGTAATTAACACCTACTCTTGCTCGAAAGAATTGGCATTTTGCTAACCCAAATTGTCATTTCGTTACTTATAGAAAGCATTTTACCATTTTCAATGCATAGGGTAAAAAATAAGTTAAATTCCGCACAAAAAATTAGTAAATATAAATATTATATTTGACACACATTTTACAATTATATTGCAATACATAATAGTAAATTAAGATACAAATTAACATAAACACCAAAAAAGAATTCTTCTAAATCTTTGAGATCTGAGCAGGACCGACCCTAAAATTTAGTGGGCCATAGGGAAAAAAAATATTTTTGGGCCCTCATTTAGAAAAAATATGGTATTTTTCAAAATTGATAAAGAAAAATGTGTAATTTTAAAAGAGGACAAATGTTTTTTTGAGCCCCTGAGCTAGGTGGGCCTTAGGCACAGGCCTTGCCCGCCTATGCTCAGGGCCGGCCCTAAATATGAGCCGAAAAAGCTCCAGCTCTGAGAATGGAACCCAACCCTTGGGATGCGACGCCGAGACTACATAACTCTGTCTCTGAGAATGGAAGGCCGAAAGCTCATCGTGGTAGTGCAATCTAATTTATTGGAGCTTAGAATTAATTTATAGGTTTACAGTTCCCGAATCACTACCTTGAAATACTATCAATGGTAGGATAAAGAGTCGTATAATGTTCGAAAAAATCTATTTTTAATTGAAAAAAATAATAATTATTTATTTTTGTAATAAATAAATATTTTTCACATTAATTAAATAGGAAAAAAACAAAATTTGTTAAGACAAAATTTGTCTAGAAAATAATTATTGAGAAAAAAGTTGTGAGGACAAAAGACACTATCCTTTTCTTAGTTGAGACAAGGTAGGCGCCTACCCTATTGTAATCACCCGTTTAGCTTTATTATGAGAATTAGCATATAATTAGGGCTTAATTTCAAAAATATACTTTTAATTATTATTTTCCTAATTATGGAAATATATTTGAATTTTAAGTGTATTATTTATATGATACATATAAAATTGGAATAATTACATAAGATATTATTTTTTTATAAAAAATTTACATTTTAACCTTTAACGATTTTTTTTTTACATTTTTACGGTTTTCCATAAAAACAACATGAAAACAATAAGAAAACTACATAAAAGTAACATGAAAATAATAACAAGAAACAAAATACAGATAACAAAAAATCAACAACAAATTGACAAGAGTACAATATAAAAAGACCGTATTTTCTGTAAACAAAATAAAAAAAATCGTAAAAATGTTTAAAATTCCGTAAAACCGTATTTTTGTAAATTTTTTTTTTGTTGTTTTTGTGTATTTGTGAAATTATCCCTATAAAATTTTATGTTTTTCATACTTACAAGCCTGGTAAAAGTGTAAATAAGGTAAAAAAGAAACAGCAGTATTTTTGTAAAAATAAAAAATTTAAATCTGTAAAAATGTTAAAAAAAAAACTGAAAGCAGTATTTTTGTAATCTTGGGGTATTTATGAAAATATACCTTTAAAATTAGTCATTATAGTAAAAAAAAAAAAGAAAGAGAAACTCTAGCAATCCAACGTAGCTTGTGAAGCCCAAAGCAGGTTGCGTGAAGATCCGTTATCGTCATGAAGTCGTCAGCTAACGGACGATTCTAAAATAAGTTGAGAATGAGTGAAATTATTTGTTCAACGTTGAAAGTTGGTTAGCGTAAATTACACACACGTAAACCACTCAACGCCCAAACCAAAGCCACCAACAAACCACTAACCATAGAAACAAGACGAGTAAGAGACTACTGTGTCCCATCACATCTCACACTCCAATTTCTATTCAGAAATGCACATAACTTTTACCGCTAAATTTCTTCGCTCCAAAACCAGATCGTCTTCTTCTTCCTCCACACCTCTCCTTCGATCACCATGTGGCTCTCTTTCTTTCGCCCGCTCGACCGATTTTCCCTCCAAAACTTCAAGTTAGTTCTTCTCCATTATATCATTAATCAACCATTGCAATTGTACATTTTTGTTTTTAACTCAGTGATTTTACGGTTTGATTGTGATTTATGGCTTTGGTGAAGGTTAGAGTTGTTGTGCTTGTGTTGTGTCGTATAATGTTTGAGCTAATTTGTCCTTTTTATTTTGGGGAATAATTGCAGATATGTAGTGAATGAACTCCGGGAAATTAAAGTTGTGGATGAGCACAACAAGGTATGTCTGCTCAATTTTATAGGAATTTGTTCTTTTTTTTTCTCTTTTAAATTCTTTTCCTATTGTATGATATATTTATTTATTTATTACTACAGGAATCAGTGGTAGATCTGTTGCAGTCTGTAGTGGAGATAGTTACCTATGGGGACAAACAAGACCCGATGATTTTTGAGTATGAAATTTTCCTTTTTGTCTATATCTATTTTTTGGCTTTTAAGTATGTCTGTGTATGTTGAGTTGGTATCAAATTGTGGCTTTTATGCAGATATTTTATGGAATGTCAAGTTTTAGCTGAGTTTCTTCGTGTACTTAAAATTAGTAGGGATTCGAGAATTGAAATACCATTGCTTCAGTATCTGAGCATAATGATTCAAAATATGGATAGTGAGCATGCAATTTGTAAGTTATGTACTGCTTGATCCGCTGAGCATGAGTTTGTTTTCTTTTTTTTTTAGTGATTTCGTCTTGATAAATTGCAAATTTATTGGTAACTTCTTCAATGTTTGCATTGAATTTGTTTTGCAGACTATTGTTTTAGCAATGATTATATCAACAACATCATAGAACATCAGTACCAATTCAATCGAGGGGATCTGGCCCAGTATTATGTATCCTTTCTAAGGTTATTTGTGTGCTCTTTTAAGTAATTTCTGTTTGGAAACTTGGGCCTTCTTTTTGTTCATTTGTGATAAGCCAAGTGGTTTTGCTGGTTTATTTCTGTTGTAACAATTTCTTGTTAGTTAGCTCTTTAGTTGTAATTATCAGCTTACTCTTTATTGTTACAGCTTTCTCTATAAAAAAGGGGCTGGTCTCAGAAGTTCAGTACATTTGCAAAAACTTCTGAGACCCATTCTTGATTCTCTCAATATAACTTTTGCGTAGATAGCTCATCCTTATTTTTTCTCTTTATTGTTTCAGTCTAGATTTAGTTATTAAGTGAGAACTTGTGTCACTTCTAACTAGTCTTCATGTCTCTCTTCTTTTCTCTCTCTCAGAGCCATAAGCGGTAAAGTCAACAAAGACACACTTTGCCTACTTGTTAAGGTTAAGGGGGTAAGTTTAATCTTGATAGATATGTAATTACCATGGGCTTTCAATGTGTACAGACTTTGAATGGAACTTTGGTATAGCCGTATTGTGTGAAAATTTGTAATAGTGAAAAAGCTCTGCATATGGTTTGCCATAATATGACATAGAACCATTTCATGAACTTTTAATGCTTCTACTTTATTTCTTATGCTGTATGTTTCCAAAACACGATTAATGAGAAATGTGTTCTCAGACATGTTTTTTTCTTCCCAACGCTGGATCAGGCTGCTTCCTTTGAGAAAATTTGACTTCTATGGGAAAAAAGAACATGTTTCTACATAGCAATTTTATAATTAGGAGTTTTAGCTATCCAGTCATATCTACATCATTTTGCAGAATTCTGTAGTTTCATTCCCCCTGTACAATGAGGCTCTTAAATTTGCTTTCCACGAGGAGAAGATGATTCAAACAGCTGTTTGTTCATTAGCCCTCAGTCTATACTATGGTATGGTATTGTATACTCGTTTTTCTTTTTTTTTTTCTTCTTTCCATATCATTAGATGCATTAAATTTTTAACATTTTTGCAACAGTATCCTTTTGGTTATGCAGTTTGTGATGATATGGTATATCAGTACATAACAACTCCTCCAGTCTCAAAATACTTCTCGGACTTGGTTATAAGATTAAGTGAACAATGCTCTCACCTGGATTTCCTTGTCCGAGCTTCAGAGTATGCAATATTTTTCTTTCTTTTTATTATTTCAGTCTATGATTGTGATAGTGTTACACAATTTGTAAGCTGAAACTCTTATCTTTGTCCAGGGATACCTGCATTGAGCATAAACGAAAACAACTGTTTTTGCAGGCCGATAAAATTGCAGACAATCTTTATTATCTTAAGGATATTCTTAATATTGGAGAATCTCGTTTGAGTAGATTAGTTGCTGAAAATCTTCTCAGCTTACTAGTCCTTCCTATATTGCAACCATTGCTGCAGTCAAGGAAAAGAAATGTGAGACATTGTCTCTTCTATTTGTTTGTTTGTACTTTATCTCATCTCTTCACCTTTACTTATTACTAAATTCCATTTACACCTCAGGTTTCAAATTTATCTGGAGTAACTTCACTATATCTTGTTTCACGTCTTCTTCAAGTTATTGATGGAAAAGGCATGATGGATCCTGTTGCTGGTGTTATTTTATATCTTTACTTCGATTCAAGTGATCAAGATGCTATCAAAGACATTGCAACTTCCAATCATTTTACTGAATCATTTTCTAAGCATCAGGATAAAATGGAAGAAAAGTCATATTCTGTTTCTGAGAATGAAGAAAAAAGCATCAACTACCCTCCCTGTCATGATAGTTTCTGTGATAAAAGGTTGTTAATTTTTTTGATGTGATATTTATATGTTAGTTGTGACGGTACCAACAAGTATCTATGATTAACTCAGTTTTGAGAAAATTTCACCTATCCTGGTAGTCTTCATGGAGTTTTTGAGATCGTGTGACTTGATCTGAGCTCTTATGTTTCTATCATTTTATGGGCAAGTACCTTTTAGGCCGTTGGTGTTTTCATTTATTTCATGAAGTGTAGACTGATATTTTTATTTATTTCACTAAGAACCAACTTTCCTTGGTGCAGGGGTGGATTAAGTGCATTTCTCTTTTCCGAGAATCAGACTCTGCAGTTAGCATCATTGTTTTTATTGCTTATTGTGTCTGAAATTAAAGGTATCAATTCTCAAAATGATAATATTTGTAAGCTATTTTTTGAGTAATTTTTATCACGCATTATAATTGTTTTTAATGTATTTGTTAGATCTTGATTGTTCGCTCTTTCCGAAAATTGGATTAAATGGAATGCATGAAGCAGATAAAACTTTCATTACAAGATTTTTGGATCAGGTATCGATACTGTGTGATGGGTAATTGTGTCTTCTCTCTAGTATCAATAATTTTGTTTATTGAAATGGGAGATTCATTTCAATTTTTCCCTTTGGACTTCTCTCACTTATATGCTTTCTTAACTATTTAATAATATTGCATTTTTTTTTCTCTGGTTTCGAATGAATTTAGGAGTCATGATGAAGTGAATTCTCATGTTGCAGATTTTAAATGTATTATTGAAGGTTTTAGCTAGCCAGACACCATTATCTGCAGTAGTAAAATGGCATACAGGGTGGTTCTTGCGGAAGCTACTGAATGATCGAGAGGAATGGTTTTGTGATCACAATTTACAGCTATTCAATGTATGACTCAACTAATTTCATTCAGCTCTAGTAAAAAGATAATGAATAAAGAACAAGAAGAAAGAAATGATGTCTCTTAAACATACGTGGTTAGTCTTGTTTGCAGAGCAGAAGTATCATTGTTTATATGTTTCTTTTGACAGACTTCATTTGAGCAGTCTCGCCAACACCTGGAGGAAGAACTTGATGGGTGCTGGTTTGATCACATCTTGGATACTTTAATAAATGAATGGGGCAGTTGTAAAACAGGTAAATTTATATTGTATATGTAATGTGCTGTATATTTTCCTTTTTCTATATGATTTGAAATATTGTTGTTATAGCTGCTTCTATAGCAAAATAAGAAGATAAAGTACAACAAAGGACATTGTTTCTTTCACTATTTTGTGATTGAGTTTCAATTGGTGTGTGTTGCATGCAGTTCTTGAGGAGTCATTTCATTCTAAAGATGCTTTTTTCATTCTGGAGCTTGCTGTTTCCCAAATAACCACTTATGGTATTGTGCATTTTCTTTGATTAATGATCTTTTCTTGAAGGAATAAAGGCCGTCCTCCTCTTCCGAAACTAAAATAAGATACAATAATTACAATAATTGTGCTGGCACATATGGCCTTTGTTTTCTTCCAAAATAGAAAAAATAGAAAGAAAGTGAATAATCAATATGTTCATATCGCAGATGATGAAACTACATTGAGTGCCTGGCAAAGGATGGTTGACTCCGTGAAGGTCTCATTTTCATTCTTTGTTTGTATTCTATCTTTGTTGTAGTGATGTTCTCTTGATAATAAATTAAAGGTTTGTGTTAGACAACTATATTCCACACATGCAAATGTTGGCTCAACATTGCTAAATATGTTACTAGTTTATAGGAATTCATTCATCTTTACTTCTTTATTGCACGTTTGCATATAATTGTACATGTACTCTTTTGAATATTTTCAAAGCTGCTAGCTATTTTGTGAAAGTTGCAATTTTCCTTTGACCGTAATTTACTGAAAGATATCAATTAAATTAATTATTGGTTGTGTTAGTATACTACACTACACCAAACGTTCATCCATATTATTCTGTTTGTTTTTAATTTGTAAGTCTTTATATTGATCTTGTTTATCATGATATCTTTTTCTTCGGGTTTTTTATTTATTGGTTTTGTAGAATGTCTCATGATATCTTTTTCTTCAGGTTTTTGTTCTCCATCTTCAGCTTAAGTCATATATGCTCAGAGGAAATTTGCTAGAACATCCATTGCTGTGCAAGGCACAAAGTCTAGCTTCTACTTCTGGTCAAATTCATTCTTCAGATGTTTCATCTGCAACGTTTGGTTCAGAGGTTTCTTTAGGTAAGTACCGTTTGAGTATAACTTTAAATTGAAACATCTGGAGTCCCTTGTGATTGCCTGCCAACCTTTTTAATTCCCTTGTGATTTTGATTGCCCACCAAGCTTTTCTAGAAAGAAGAAAACACCGAAAATTTCAAATAGTTTTTTGATCGAAAAATCAATCTGATCTCTTTGTTTTTCTTTCAGCATCTGGACTCCCTTGTAGAATTGCATTTTCAAAAGCCGGAATTAGAGATATCTATATAATACCTGTGGCAACAGGAACTTCTGGCAGATTACTACTTACAGAGAAACATCCTTTTCGTAGTCAACGAGGAGTTGTACTTGCTGTAGCACCATTGGCTGGGCTTACTGTAAGTTCTTTTTTTATTGGTGAATATACTTCCTGCTAGTCAAGTGTTAAAATGTGATACAAGGTTAACTAATTAAATTTGTTAATGAAGGTACGATTACTTATATAGATTTTGTATAAGCAGTGATTATTAACTTTATGTTTTCTTCCAACATGAAACAGCCCAAGATAGATGACATCCATCCTACATGGTTGCATCTTCGGATAAGGGAATTTGACCCGAAATTTTCCACTAATACAATCAAAGGCTCTCACTCAAACATGTCCAGTCACTATACAGATGGAAAATGGACACTTGGGTTTCAAAATGCGGATACTTGTGAGGCTGCAAGATTCTTGATACTTAAGGAAACTAGGAAGCAGAGATCAAAAGTTGAAAGCTTACTTTCTCCATTACTTCATAATAAGGACTGGCATAAAGATGAATGGAACGGTCATAATAAGTAATAATTTATAACTAATAGCAAGTAGAAGATTGTTCTCTTCTATATCTTTTTTGTGTATGAAATTCTGGTTTTATCATAAAAGCTAACATGCTAAGCTAGCAGAATACTAACCCAGTACTACCTGCTGTGATTATTTCCAAGAGGTGTTTGTTAATGTGTTATTATTTCATGTAATGTTTGGAAGGTAGAATTTGAATTGGTTGACTCATAAGGAAGGCATAAATTTGTATTTGCTTTGTCAAACATTTATATACCATTGAGTTTTTGTAAGATATTAACACTCTGCCACTATTTTTCTAATTCATTATATGTTTTGCTGCTGCTGTCATTATTTTCCCATTTCCTAGAGTTTCAAATTATTTGTGTACTATTTAATATAGGGCATGGCATCCAACTGTTTTTTTGATCTCCCCATTGGTATAGATCTTAATGCTTGGAAAGAAAATTGGGGGAAAAAGAAAGACAAGACACCTTTCAAGTCCAAATATACAATGCATTTGATTATTAGGAAACCTTGATTAATATGATGCAGGTGAAATGTGAATCACAATTTTCTTTTGTTTTTTAACTAAAATTACTGTATCTTGAGACTTGATTATTATTAGCTACATGACATAAAATGAATCTGGCTCTGATGGCATGTGTATTTAAAACAAAATGGTTGAAATTAATTTTATTATATATTATGATTGGGAATGAGGACATGAGGAGCTTGATTTTACAGAACAGAGAGACAGAGGTGAGCTACACACGAGCTAAACTAAGTAGTAGTATTTGTATTATCATGATTCTTGCCTTTATAAACTTTTAAAATAATTTCACTAGAGCGTTTAAGGATATTACAAGGCATAAAAATATTGAGAACTTTTTGGAAAAGGAGTGTGTGGTACGTAATTCCCCATCACCTTTACATTAACAAGGCTGTCATGTCAAAATTAGAGCAACTTTTTCTCCATTCTAACCTTTAAGTCTGGCCAGCCATCCAGCCAAGGGTTAATATTATTATTAACTACTTAACTCTCTCTCTCTCTCTCTCTGTATTTTTGTTCCCTCTCTTGGATATTGCTTTCACCCACATGGCCACGTAGAAGCCAAAGATGCTTATTTGAAGCTCAAAAGCATAAAATGAGCGGCCCTTTTGAGTAGATAATGCCATATTTTACTTTTAATATAAATTGCTTTATGAGAGAGAGAGTGCTTTACTTTAAGCAAAAGAAGAGAAAAATAAACCAATTAAATAATTAGAGACGTCCAATGCAATGCGTTACCATGAAAAATGAAATATAGCTACTCACAGAATAGACAAAATATAGTATAACTTTCACTTTGACTACTACACAAATCTAATGGTACTATCCAAACAAAACACATAGATTTTCAATTATGTATCAATAGCTATAGCATAAACATTAACACATGTAACACCAGTCTAAGGATTGGCTTTTGATGGAGATTTCATTTATTAATGACAAAGTTAACCGTTAAAATTTGTGGTCAGAGACAATGGAGAGAGAGAGAGAGAGAGAGAGAGAGAGAGAGAGAAAGAACAAGAAAGTATATATATATATATGGTGATGTATAGTAGTGGGCTAGGGGTGTATTAATTCTAATTAAGCAATTGTACATGATATTCCTCCATATATATTCAAGCACTCCTTTTGTAGCATTTGCAGAATGCTTTCCATTCAAATTATTTTGTGCCTTTGTATGTCTTTTTAGGCCAACAAAGATAGAAGAAGCTTTTTGACTGGAGACTGGCCCCAGAATGCTCTCCGAGAAAGAATAAACAGTTAATAAGGATGAGTTTGGGATTATATATATATTTTACTTTTGTTCTTTTATGCAGGCACCGTTTAATTTGCTTTCCAAACTTTAATATCATATATAATATCTATATATACACATATATAGATATGTTTATGTGTACACACTACATATGCATATATATACATATATGATCCATCCAAAGTATTTTGTAGATCATTTGTTGCTTAAAATAAAAGAAAATGATATACTGATCATTAGAAACTCTAATAATTATTTAAAACATATATATGCATAGATCAAAGAGCTAATAAGGATCGATATATAGTACACTATTAATAAGGAAGGCACATCTATAAAAGTGATGGGATCGATTAGAAACATTCTTATTGTTAATTATGCAATAATTGTCAAGTTGGTCATTCTTAATTATCACCATCAACTTCAATGCTATAATTAACTTTCTCTGTCATGTGTTGATGATTAAAAGAATATTAATATTATTATCATCATTAATTATTAGGTATATTACTACATTAATTAATTAACAGGTAATTTATTGCAAATAATTAACCGTCGTTACAATAACTAAAATATATATAAGATCTTATATTTAATTACACTATGTAAACTTAAGTAGTGATACACCACTAATATCCTCTTTAGCATTTCTCGTTAAAAATCTGCCTTTATTTTTTTTTTCCTCATTTGATGAAACTATATATAGCTACTTTGTAATCTTCGATCATCAAAGGCCACGTCAAGACTCTTTGAACAACTTATAAAACATTATATATGAAAAAAAAGGAACAAATATTGATCGTGGCATTAAATTAAATAAGTAGGTGAAAGTCGAAGATGATTGAGGAATAAAAGGAAGATCTCTCGTTATTTGTGGGAACATTAATTATATATTCTTCGTTTGTGAGTTTTTATATCAATATAGAGTTAAGTAATATTAATACTATAGATTAAGATGGTGAGTAGAGTAGTGATCAGAGGTTTATTTAGCTAGCTCTGCTTTCTAGGTACATTATGCAGTCACGCCTGAATAAATATTACAGAGAAGGGTAAAAAAAATTATTTTAATTAATTAATTTGGTGTGGTCAATATTATAAATTTTTTTTGGCTTAAGAAAATGAAATTTGTTGGATTTAGAAATTTGTTAAAATTAAGCTCTGCAACAATATGTTAATTAATGATAATAATAAATCTTATTTGATATCTCACTCTTTGTCTCTTAGGTAAACTATTATTTAATTATATGACCATCTTCAAAGTTTGAAATCAAGGTGATCCTTTTTAAGCTGTGTTAATTATTTTAATGATTAGCCTCCACTGTTAGATATTATTCAGCTCTGAAGCTGAACAAGAGATCTTGTCCCATGGCATATATGTATATTTATAGTATATAGTGATCAGAGAGTTTGCATTATCTTGGAACTATATATGTAATTATATATATATATATATGCATTCACCAATATGCTATGTATGAAAATGACCTTTCCTTAATTAGGAGATATTGTGCATGAGTTGTGTAGTCTCAAGTGGTGGTCCTTCATTCTCTTTGGAGATATATATAGATACCAGTCAAAGTTTGATTTTGTTTAATCAATTAAATTTTCAGTGAAAGATATATATATATATATTTAATTATTTAGCATTGCTATTAGATACCAGTGGTGCCTAGCACCTTCTCTACATGTTGCGTTGCGATTGATTAGCGAAACTTCTTAAAAGCTATTATATTAAATTATATGGGACCCGATACTTAGTTGCACCAATATTAACACGTAGGAGGGTGCTACGCACCACTGGTACCCTTTAGCATTTCTCTTTAATTATTATTAAGCTTAATTGAAAATATATGCAAACACAACAAATATGACACTGACACCTCACATTTTGTGAACTAAGTTTCTTTTGTTTATTAACCTTTCTGGTCCTTGATTGTAACTCGAAATTTCTTATTTGGTCTACAAATTTACTTTTATGTTTTTGTTTTGTTTTGGTATTATCAACATATTATGTTACACATAATCAGGTTACTTATTAACCAAGTCTTTTAGTAACTTTCCACTTCCATCAAAATCGATATAAGGAAAAAGCACAACAGATATAGAGAAAACGCGTTTTTGATGGATACATATTAATATAGTAAAATTTTAAAAAGGAACATAATATTAATGATGTAAAAATTGTTGGAACATATTCAATACATTTTTTATGACGTGATTAATTGGGGTGGGGTGAGTTTGAGGGGACCCAATTTCTCTATATATATAACTAATTAAGAGAAAAATTGGAAAAGAAGAAAAGAAAAGAAAGACCCATCAATTGTTCTGAGTGAGTTGGGAAAGTCGTTATAGTTCAATTGATTGAATAAATATATAATGTATTTATTTATTTATTTATTGAATTAGTGGATGTGTGTTTGTTTATTTATGAACCAATCAAGGAGGGTCCAAAAAGCTCCAACTTTATGTAATAATGGACAGAATAGAGTGATGAGGGAATGTTTTGTGGGTTTCTAAATTCCCATGCAGTTGTTGATGTTTGTTGTGGACTAGATAGTAGTAGTAGTTGTTGTTGTTGTTTTGTAGAATAATAATAATACTGAAAGCAAAGTAAAGGTTTTGAAGAAGGTAGAGATTGGTAATATCTATCTATATCTAACTGTAATGATAATAATAATAATTATAAGAGGCAAAATGGGGGAGGCTTTATTCGATGTCGCTTGCTTTGCTTTGCTTTGGTTTGGTTTGGGTCCGGAAGAAAATCGTACACAGTTCCCGATTCCTTTGACAGACCCTTTCTCTTTTCAGGTCTCGTTTTTGGTGGATCACCCCCATCACTCACCCCCTACTACTACTCCTACTAACTACTACTATATTACTTTACTACTTACACTTTTTATTTTTATTATCTCTCAAAATTATTAAAATAATATTATATTGTTATTAAATAATAGAATTACCCTATATTGTTATTTATTATTTTTTTTTTCAAATTTACGATTTGAGTTTCTAAATTAGTTGCAGCGCAAGTTGCAATATAAATTTCTATATAGAATTTCGTAAAAATACAAAAAAAATCTGTTTACAAGTGTAAAAATAAAAAAATCCTTATTAAATAAATATTAAATTATCAATTTTTCTTATTTTAGTAAAATAATAATAAAAAAAAATATAAATGATGACATTGATAAACATTCTTAACATTCCTTTTTATTACAGATGCTTTTAAGAATATAGACAATGCTTCCCTATATTATGATGTAATTTTTTCTTAATTGGGATTTAATTTATTATTGGCGAAATTTGAATTGTATTGACCATTTTTTTTTATTGAGACTATGATGGTTTTTGATTTATAACTTAAAATTATTTTAATTTTTTTAAACAGACAATTGCATTTTAAATACAATAGTTGAACAAATTTTTGAAAAACAGATTTTAGAAAATTGAGTTAAAAAAATCAATCATCAAAATGTTAATTTTTATTTTGAAAATAATTTTCTTACATAATTTTTTTCTCATTATTTTTTCCTAGTTTAGGTTGGGGCTGAGGTTCGAGGTTGGGGTTCGGGTTTTGGGAATGGGATTGGGACTGATTTCTGGGGCCGGGTACACGGTTTAGGTCCATATCTATATTGGTCTGGGTTAGGGGCAAGGTTTGAGGTAGGGAGTGGGGTTTGAGGCCGTGGTCGAGGTTGAGGTTCGGGGCTGGTGTTCGAGTCTAAGTCTAGGGCTAGGGTCCAAGTCTAGGTCTGAGTTCGAGGAAGCAGCCCGTCCAGGTTTGATTCGAAGTTTGAGGTTGTGGCCGAGGTCGAGGTTTCGACTGGTGTTCGGGTGAGAGTCCAAGGCTAGTGTCTAAGTTCAGGTCCATATATTTGGGGTCAAGGCAAGGTATGAAGTCTGAATCTGGGGTTCAGGGTTTAGGATTTGGGTGTGGGTCTAGGGGCCGACGTCTGGAGTCCGTGCCAAAGTCGGAGATGGGTTCTCAAGATATGGTAAATTGAATATTTTTTTTAAGAAAAAATCTAAAAATAGTTTTCTAAAAAAACATTAACTTAACACTATTTTAAAAACTATAAAATTATTTTCTTTTCATTTTTGTAAATACAAATTAAAAAAAAAAATAAAAATACTTTAAACTTTGTAACCAAGAGTTAGTCATTTGGCATGATGTCTATCACTACATAATTATCATTTTTTTTTTATATTAAGTGTACACAACATAGTATTCTAATACAAGAATAATATTACAAATAATAAGCTTGCTAATTTGAAGTTCCAATCATCAATTTTTTTTTTTTTTAAATGGCGACAATTTAATAGATAAATACTTAAGTTTAATTTTTTATCGTAATATATTTGAATTATTTTATTAAATTTTTGTAGGTACTTGAGTGAGTTACCTAAAAAAATTTTAAAAAGTATAACTTATGTGTTATTATCTTAAAAGAATAGATATTTATTTATAACTAAAAGTTAAATTTAATTAAATATATTTATAATTAAAAATTAAATTTAAATATTTAATTTGTAAATTATTTTTTAATATTAGTTATTAAATTAAAATATAAGTTGGATATAATAAATTGAAAGGGGGTAATTTAGATATATACATGCCTTAATTACACTAGTAAAAATGAAAAGCAAATTGAAAAGAAAAAAGGCATATACCAAATATTGTTTGTATAGTTAGTGGGGGTGGGGGATGTTTATTTCTAGGTTATTAGTAGTACCAATATTAAGTATTTATTTAAAACTTTGCATAAAAGGGAGAGACCCACTTAGAAACGCCATATCTGTTTTTATTAAATTGAAATTTGATTTATATATATAGATTTTTATATATATATATATAGAGAGAGAGAGAGAGAGACAGAGAGAGAGAGAGAGATAGAGTAAGCAAAGCTTAGTTGCCTTTGATACTGGTGAACTCGTCCTGCTTGTCAGCACATGCAGTCCACTTTCCACTACAAAATCGACTTTGGACCCCAAATTTTACCTCACCTACAAGAAAAGCATAGCCCACCTTCGCATAAATTTCAGACCCACTCCCATATTTCTCTCTCTCTCTCTCTCTCTCTCTCTCTCTCTCTCTCTCTCTCTCTCTCTCTCTCTCTCTCTCTCTCTCTCTCTCTCTCTCACCAAGATCTAGACTAGATAACAAACAAGCTTGACACAAAAACTAACAGAATTATTATATACCATAAGTCTTGAAAAATAAACCTACACAGAAAACCACTTATCATTTCCAAACACAACAACACAATAACTAGTACTAGAGTTCCACCCCCAAAAACCTCTTATCAATTTCCTTCCAATCCAAAAAATATGATACTTACTAAATCTCTTCTACTCCACCCTATCTAGGAATTTCAAGTCTTCTTCCTTTCCACCAAGAGAGATTGACAAAAACTGTTTTGAAGGAAAAAAAATAACAACTATGAGAGCTGGCGGTTGCTCGTTGCAGCAAGGCCTCACGGCCGAGGCTGCTGGAGTAGTGAAACAAGCGGTGGCCTTAGCTCGTCGCCGAGGCCACGCGCAAGTGACACCACTTCATGTGGCTCACACTATGTTGGCTGCCTCAACTGGGTTGTTGAGGCAAGCTTGTCTACAATCTCAAGCTCAGTGTCATCCTCTTCAGTGCAAAGCTTTAGAGCTTTGCTTCAATGTGGCCCTCAATCGTCTCCCAGCTTCAAATTCGAGTCCCATGTTGGGAGGCCATCACCATCACCACCACCATCATCACCATCACTCTCAAAACCCTTCTATTTCTAACGCTTTGATCGCCGCCTTTAAAAGGGCTCAGGCCCACCAAAGGCGCGGTTCGATTGAGAATCAGCAGCAACCACTCTTAGCCGTGAAGATTGAGTTGGAACAGCTTATTATCTCAATCTTGGATGATCCAAGTGTGAGTAGAGTCATGAGAGAAGCCGGTTTCTCGAGTACTTTAGTGAAAAGCAATGTTGAACAAGCTGTTTCTTTAGAGATTTGTTCTCAAACAACTCCTCCTCCTCCTAATACTAATAATTCCTCTTCTACTACTATTACTACTACTAATGTTAACAAGTCCTCATCTTCTTCCATCAACGGGTCAAAATTACCCGGCAAACCCGAGGCGGTATTGGATCCGTTGACGACGAGTGGCGAAAAGGAAGACGTGGCAAGTGTGGTGGAGTGCTTGGTGAGCAACAAGAGAAGGAGTGTTGTAGTTGTTGGGGAGTGCCTTAGTAGCATAGAAGGTGTGGTTAGAGGAGTGATGGAAAAAGTTGAGAAGGATGATGTTCCTGAGGGTTTAAGAGAGGTTAAATTCATACCCTTTTCATCATCATCATCATCATCATCAACATCATCTTTTGGGAATTATTCAAGAGTTGAAGTTGAGCAAAAGTTTGTGGAGCTTAAGAGCCTTTTGAGGAGTTGTATGGCGAAAGGGGTGATTTTGTACTTGGGAGATCTCAAGTGGGCAACTGAGTATAGGGCTAGTAATAATAATAATAATAGCCAATTACAACAAGGGAGGGGGTATTATTGTCCAGTGGAACATATTATTATGGAGCTTGGGAAATTGGTATGTGGGATTGGAGAACATATTGGTAGATTTTGGCTTATGGGGATTGCCACTTTTCAGACTTACATGAGATGTAAATCAGGTCATCCATCCTTGGAGACTATTTGGGGTATTCATCCTCTTACAGTTCCAGCAGGTAGTCTGCGCTTCAGTCTCCTCACTACTACTCATCACAGGTAATATTTAATTAAAATCCTTAATTAATATATATTAATCAAGGTTTTAAATTAGCTAGCTAGTGATCATGAGGAACAGTGACTTCTTCTTCTTTAATTTTTGGTTTCGATCTCTTTTCATAAAGAAAGATCAAAGTATATATATATAGAAATTATTATAATTTGTTGCAAAAAGAAAAGGTATTTGAACTTTCAAATATATTGAAGACACACTACTTAATTAATAAGTATTTGTCCTGTAGAAATGAGAGCTGCATGGATATCAGTGCCTAGCTTTTTTTTTTTCTCCTTTTCTTTTTAGTTTGTTTTCTCCAACTGTAATTTGTTAATAAAGAGGGAATATTTCTAAAATTTGAAGCATTATTGAAGCTTTCCTTATTTTCCTTCTGTTCTTTGCCTTTACTCATCTTATTAAACCATCATCATCATCATCAATATATATATAAATGATCAACTTCACTACTTTTGTTTCTTTTTTTTCATCAGTGAATTGAAAAGTGACGAGTCAAGCATAAAAAATGGGACTGTTACGTCAAAAAGCAGCTTGATGAGTAGAGTTGAAAGTGGAGAAAAACAACAACTGAGTTGCTGCGCCGAGTGCTCAGCCAAATTTGAGGCCGAAGCTCGAAGCTTGCGAGCCACCACCGACCATAACTCCAACCTTCCACCATGGCTACAACAATGCAAAAACGATACCAAAGCTCTTCTTACATCTAATAATAAAGATCAGCAGGTTTTAATTAGCAATACCTTTCATATTAATCATTATATGATATATATATATATTTACATGCATTATTACTTATATATATATTTTTTTCTTCTTGCTATATAGAACTGTTCCAAAATGGCAGACCTTTACCGAAAGTGGAACTCATTTTGCTATTCAACTCATCACCATCGTCAGTATTCGAATTCTAACAACATTTCAGAGAAAACCCTTATAACATTCTCTTCTTCTTCCTCTGCTGTTGCTTATTCTGGATTCTCATACGATCGTCAACATCATCATCAGCAGCAACAACAACAACAGAACCAAAACCCTAATGTCGAATCATCATGGCCATCAGTATCAGAAGTGTCAAAACATCCATGGAGGCATCCTAATTATGTGGATAATGATCATCAACATCATCATCATGATCAGCAGCCGAGTTTGAGAATGTTTATCCCAGAAGTAGTAGTAAGCCCAAACCAAAAGGCTTCATTACTATTCAGCTCTTCCAATAATAATAATAATATTAATTCCAACTCTACCCCTACCTCGGCTTCTTCAAACGACGTCGTTATGGAGACAGAATATTCACAAAGGTTCAAAGAACTCAACGCCGAGAACCTCAAGACACTATGCAACGCTTTGGAGAAAAAAGTCCCCTGGCAGAAAGACATAATACCCGAAATAGCCTCAACCATCTTGAAATGCAGATCAGGCTTGGTAAGAAGAAAAGGTCATAATAGTAAAAACAATAATAATGACTTAAAAGAAGAAACATGGTTGTTCTTTCAAGGGGTTGACATGAACGCTAAGGAGAAGATAGCTAAAGAGTTGGCTAAGCTCGTGTTTGGTTCTCAAAACGACTTCGTTTCGATTGCTCTCAGCAGTTTTTCATCTTCGGTAACAAGAGCCGATTCGAGCGAAGATTATTCCGGCAGCGGCGGCGGTGGTAAGAGATCGAGAGACGAACAAAGCTGTAGTTACATCGAGAGGTTTGGTGAAGCGGTGTCGTTTAATCCACACAGAGTGTTTTTGGTTGAAGATGTTGAGCAAGCAGATTTTTGTTCTCAATTGGGGTTTAAGAGAGCTATTGAAAGAGGAAGAGTTTGTAACTCTAGTGGTGAAGAGGTTGATCTTAGGGATGCTATTGTCATTTTGAGCTGTGAAAGTTTTAGTTCAAGATCATCAAGAGCTTGTTCTCCTACCCTCATCAAGCACAAGATGCATATGGAATCATCATCGTCCGATCATGATCAACAAGAACAAGATCATGATCAGAATGGTTCTAATAATAATGATAATAATAATGATGATAATCAAGTACTTGAAGAGACTATGATTAGTCCTTGTGTGTCCCTTGATTTGAACATTTCCTTTGATGATAATGATGATGATGATGAAACTCAGGTTCAGACTTCTATTGATGACATTGGACTTCTTGAATCTGTTGATAGAAGGATTATTTTCAAGATTCAAGAATTATGAAAATCATTTTATGTTGTTCTATATAAATATGCTTCATGATGATGATGAGTTTGATTTGATCGAGTCTTGTTTTGTTTTTGTTATTTTTTTCTTCTTTGTTTGTCTTTTAGATTTTTGACACACTTTTCTAGGTAGCTAAGGCCAAGGGGGACAGAAATTAATTAGATGTAGCTAATTGCTTTTATTTTGTTTTATGATGTAAAACTACATAATGTGTATATTGTAATATTCCATGAGGATCATGATATATATTCTGTGTAATAGGTTGGTTGGTGGGTTAATTAAGTCAAATTTCTCTTTAATTAATTAATCATTCCTTCTTCTAATATGCTGTTATGCATGGGAAATTCGATGGATCTCCCATTTTTTAATATATATATATATATATATATATATATTGGTGCACAAAGGTTCCAGTAATTAAAGAATATTTTAGTGTAATAAAGATTCATAATACATTTGTAAACTGGGTACATTATTGCTGTATTATGTAGCTAGCTAGCTAGCTAGTTGAGTTGAATATTTTCTAGTGGCGAACAAAAGATTTTAAGATACACCATTATCAAACTAACTATTTTGCCTAATATTTGAGCTTATATATACTACAACTATTAGAAAGGTTACTAATTTGAAAAGTATAATTTCATGATCATTACCTCATATTATAGTTAGAATGATGATAATGTGTGATGTACCCATAATTTTACAGTGATTCTGGTCAAGGTTTAGCACTGAAACCTGTAATGGAAACGAATACCACAATTTTGAGTTGGGCATTTTACAATTTTGTATACATTACTTTAATTAATTACAAAATATGTAAAAAAAACTTATTATCATTTTCTCATACATTTTTATATATAACTAAAAACTTTTTTCAATTTTTTTTATAATATATATATATAGTAATAATTATTAATTATTATATATATGGTAATATTGATTATGTTTAATTACAATTATAATAAACATACCAATAATATAAAATATTTAATATATGTATTTATTTTATTTTCTATTAATTAAACATCCTAATTTAATAAAAAAAAATAATAATATTTACATAGGTTTATTATATCACTCTATGTGTGTTATGTTTATTTTCTAGTAATTTTTTAAAAAATAAATATACATATAAAAAAATTATTTATCTTTATGTTTGCTTATTTATTTTTTGATGTAAGAATTATATTTCAATAGAAAATTCGTTCACTAACTCATTAAAAAATAATCAATATATATAAATAATAGAAAAAAAAAATATACTTATTTTAGTATAGTATAAATTGGCTATGTCTATTTTTATGTTTACAATTATAATAAACATACTAACAATATAAAATACTTTGTATATATATGTTTATTTTGTTTTCTATCTATTAAACATACTAATTAATAAACAAAATAATAATACTCACATATGTTTATTATATCACTCTATGTGTCATGTTTATTTTTAATAATTTTAAGTATTGATTTATATTTATATACATTAGTGTTTACAATTTTGATATTGTATTTTATTAAAAAAAATTCTTATTAAATTATAATAATTCATACTAAAATAGATAATAAACATTTATCTTTTAATAAAAAAAATATTTAATTTGTTTATTTTTATAAAACTGTTTAATTAATTTTACAAAATTATTTATTTTGAGTTTTAATAAACACATTTTATTATTTAATGATTAAAATGTATGGTTTCATGTAATAAGTTTTCAAAATGTATAAGTTTTTGAAATAATTTTTTTTTGTACATTTTTTGTAATTATGTTGTTTTTGTTGTACATTTATGAAAAAAAAACCCTTTTGAGTTCATATTCGTCCATAACGGGTTGATATTGTAAGGTCAATATGGGAATTAACGTCTATTTAGCTCGAGAATAGGCTGTCACAAGGCAATAAAATCAACTCGAGTTCACTAATATACGTACTGTGCTTTTAAAGAGCATTTATGAGAACATTCTATATTTAGTTATGTTAGAGTCTTTCACATTCTCACATTGCTGTGAAAATATAATAACATATATAAAATTTATGAATTACTCTTCTCATGATTGTTAATTAATTTTAACATAGAGAGTCCCATGCATCATATATTTCTAACAAACCCTGATCATCAAGCTATGATCAAGAACAACTCTAGACAGGGCAAAAGTAACATTGCTTAGGTGGATTTAACCTCTAAGCCACATAAGAAATCCTATTGTGTGTTAATTATAAGGTTTTACCAAATTTGAGTTTTCATTATTATTTTTAGTTGATGAGAAACCATGCTATTGGAATTAAATCCAACTAAAACTGTCCTAACCATAAATCAATTACAAGATATTAGAAACAACTTGCACAATTAACATACTTATAAAATAGTTACATCAAGATTCTAATAGAAAAAATACAAAATAGACTAAAGTATTTACCTGCCAGCTCGCCAATCCAGACATCTTCATTTCACATTGCTCCACTTTTATAGATAGATGCTCATGGTTTTAGTTTCTATCTAGATCTGAAGACTAGAGAGAGAGATCATGTAATTGCCCTGAGTTCAAAGATAAGAACTCAGAGTTGGGAAAAAGTGAGATTATGAAAAGTTGAGAGAAAATAAAGAGAGGACTTGAGTAAGAAAGAAGGAGAAACAGAGCTGAGAGTTATCGAGACTTACCAGTTGAATTTGTAGCTGGAAGCTCCATCAATTTGTACTGGATCTTGATTGAAATTAGTGCAAGGACCATACTCATTCCTGAGGCGAGCTCAAAGAGGAAGTATCCCATCAACTCAGGGGGAACCTCTATAAAACTCTGTGTTTGATTCTCTTCTTCCTTACTGATCAATTTTCTTTCTTTTAATTTTGGTAAAGTTAGAATTTCTTGAGTAACTGTTGTGTGTTTGTTTCTAATAGTAAATCAAAAGTGATACGGGGACATTTTTGGTACATTTGTTGGTTTGTTAAAAGGTCGAATTTGACCTTGTGATCTATGTGTTAGAGTTGACTTGAGTAGGGACATTCTAGGAATTCCCAACACATGCTAACACATTGCAAGATTCTTGTCGAAGTTAAAAGAGGATAAAAAGCTGGCCACCCGCTTGGAACCAAGGCCTAGGCCAACCAGGGTTCCGAAGCCTTAAGAGGGTCGGCCAGGGTCCCATGACCCAGCCAAGAATCAGCCAGGGTCACCAAACCCAGGCATACAAGCTCTAATTTTGTAGGGTGAAACCCTTGGGCTAGCCAACTCCAATGATTAATAAGTCCTAGGACTGGCCAAGTCTCAAGCAAGACCCCTAGGGTCGACCAGGGTTAGTTTTGAATCGAAATTAATGTGTGTTCTTTCAAAGCTCGAATATCTGCCTCGTATTCTTTATGTCTCAAAGAGTCAAGAATCACAATGAAGGCCAAAATTGAATCTTTTCCAATCAAGAAATCACACATTATACATTCTAAAACTGTCATATGGATCAAAATACCAAAAAGATTACAATCTAACGTGAGAATCAAAAAGTTTTCAGAAAAGAAAGATGCCAAAGAAGAGATGATGAGGCATATTAGGTGCGAGAAGATCAAAGATCTAAAAGCATGCCATGCAAAAAGCCAATACTTGGCTAGACAAGGCTGCTCAACAGAGGATACTATAAGCAAGATGAGAGTTGGAAAGTCCCTATCCAACTAGATGTTCGAACAGAGACTTGGGGGGCAAATATTGGGTTTTATGCCCTAAATAAAACTCATTTCAATATAATCAGATTTACTTATTAATATAGATCAGAAATAACATTTAATGTTCCATGGTTCACATGATTTATTTCATGATTATATGTACATAATGTATGAATTCTATTTAAGTCCAGAACATATCAATTTGTTAATGATTATAATGTTATCAACATAGTGGAATATAATCTTAATTATATGTTCGAAAGTTTATTCCCTGATTTGTCAGAACACTGGATTTAGACTGACATGGTATAATCAGCGATAGGTATTCTTACACCTTGGATAAGTGTTATGTCCTTTCTAGGACATTGGCAAAGTTTACCAGCATCGGATGTATGGAGTATACATCGGAAAGGACCGATATTGAACTTTGATTAGATATATTAAAATTTACCGTAATATCTATTCAATTCAATATCACATGTTGATCCTAGATCAAATGATCTTAATCCTGATATGTTTAGGTTCGATCTCAAGAGTATTATACATGTTCTTTGATTTGTTAGTTAAGCCTACTTTTGGGTCAGGGTGATACGTACATTTTGGGAACATGATAGTATAATTGAGTGGGAGCGCTATCATAAATATGGAATCTATAACTTCTATAAGGATTTAGAAGTGAAACGATGATCTCCTTCGAGCTTGGCTAAACAGAGATAAATGGTGGAGATCTCATTTCACTTCGTTGAAATATCATTTATACGGAGCTAAGTGTTTTAAGGATAAAATACATTGAAGGTGTAACGGTAACTTAGTGCCTATTCAATGTAGATCATCTATTAGAGGATCATTGATCAAATTAGGATTATAACAATTGATAACTAATGACGTGTCTATATCGTGGAACATATAGAGCGTTGTATATACTGAGAGTGCAATTCTAAGTTCTATGCGTGGATTCAACGAAGAATTAATAAGTCAGTGAATTTAAGATATAAATTCTTGATCTGCTTATTGGAAGCTCGGATATATAGACCCATGGTCCCCATACTAGTTGAGACCATACTACTTGTAAGACTCAGTTAATTGATTTTGATTAATCAATTATAATTCTAAAGTTAGACTATGTCTAGTTTATGAATTTTCACTAAGCAAGGGCGAAATTGTAAGGAAAAAAGATTCTAGGTTTATTTATTAATTAAGAGACTTTATATGTCTAATTAATAAATATATTAAATGACAATATTATTTAATAATTAATTTTAGTTGTTAAATAATTAGAATTGGCATTTAAATGGTTGAATTTGAAAATTAGCGTTTTTGAGAAAATGAGATGCAGAAATGATAAAACAGCAAAATTGCATTAGTGAAGAAAGACATTCAACAAGAAGGAGTTTCAACATTAAAGGAAGGAGAGAAAGAGATCCAGGTTCAGATCTTGATAATACTCTGCGACAGAAAGGATACAAGGGTTAGAGATCTGAACGGAAGGAGACATAATATTCCGCTGCACCCAATATCTAAGATCCTGGTAAATAATTTCCAACATCAGCATCAAAGGAAGGAGAGAAAGAGATCCAGGTTCAGATATTGATTATACTCTGCTACAGAAAGGAATCAAGGGCTAGAGATCTGAACGGAATGAGTCATTATATTCCGCTGCACCCAATGTAAGGTTTTCTTAAACTCTTATGTGTTTATTTCATTGTTTTAGAATTCATATTAGGATGTTAATGAAACATACTTGTTAGTAAATCTAGATCCTGGTAAAATATATCCAACAGCAAATGCTATCCCAAATTTTGTCCACCTGGCGTGACACAACCACGTAAACCAAGACAGAGCACATGTAGAATATAACCTTGCCAATAGCAAGATAAAGTCTCCTTACAAGGTATGGTAAACTGTCAAGTAGCAAGAGAAAAGAATTAAGCAAGCTATCAGGGAGCTGTACCATCATGTTTGGTTGGCCAAGGGGAGTTTATAGGCCAGCTAAGATGAGCTTGTATGGTCGGCCAGTGTTAGAGCACAAACTGGTCGACCAAAAGGTGACTCTCATACCAACAACGGGTCCATTCAAGCAAGGAAGCCTGACCTCTACAAGGAAAATATGTACAAAGGTTAGCCTCCATCTCCAAAGGCTGGCCTCCATCTCCAAAGGTTGGCCTCCATCTCTAAAGGCTGACTTCCTCTTGCTAAAGCTGGTAGGAACATGACCTGCAAGATCCTGACAGACACATGGACGACCAGACCTTGGCAGGCACATGGCCGGCCAGTCCCTGGCAGGAGCATGGCCAACCAGACCTCAACCTACAGACATTGTATGGACAGCTAGCCTCCATCCTAGGTGCATGGCCGACCGGCTTTTCCTTGGCAGGACATTAATGCACAACCCTCATTCGTGGATAGCAAGTCAAGCAACAGATTGGGCCTTAACATCCCACAAAATAGAGGGGAAATATATATTTTTAAGGGGAAATTTAGTCATTTGTATTTATTAATTAAATATGTAAACAATAACTTTATTTTACCTATTTCTAAGGATATTAGGCATGTAAGCTCTACTATGTAAAGAGCATTAGCCTATCTCTAAAACCATAAGTCATTAACCTCTAAGCTCCCTAAGCTCTCTTCTTTAAGTTTAAAACCCTAATCTTTGCTCCTCCTCTTTTCTACACGCACAAAGGGCCCCCCCTCTTTCTCACACACGCCTCCAAGGCTTTCTCTCTCATTAAAGACTTGCCTATTGATTTATTCACTGTAATCTTAAGAGAGCTACTTCAAATCACACCACTATAGTGATCTGAGTAGTATTATCTCTCAGTATCAATACAATCAAAAGGGGAGTAGTGTTGGGTTTTATGCCCTAAATAAAACTCATTTCAATATAATCAGATTTACTTATTAATATAGATCAGAAATAACATTTAATGTTGCATGGTTCACATGATTTATTTCATGATTATATGTACATAATGTATAAATTCATCTAAAACCCTTTTCACATACTTGATCCTGTTTATTGTGCCGTCAACACATTGGAAAGTAAACATGACTATGTGAATAAAGTTTCCTAGATTTATCAGACACAGGGTTTTACTGATATGATAATCTACAACAGAGTTTACTTGCATTTGGAGAAGTGCTATGTTCTTTCCAAAGCATTGGTTAAAGTAAAGCTCAGGTTGGATGCATGGAGTATGCATCGGATGTTGGAAATTATTTTACCAGGATCTTAGATCTACTCACAAGTATGTTTATTAACACCCTAAATATGAACTTTCTAAAACGATGAAATAAACACATATAAAGTTTAGGAAACCTTACATTGGGTGCAGCGGAATTAAATGACTCATTCCGTTCAGATATCTAGCCCATGATTCCTTTCTGTAGCAGAGCATTATCAATATCTGAACCTGGATCTCTTTCTCTGAATCTTTGATGCTGAAACTCCTTTTGCTGAATGTCTTTCTTCACGATCTTCCTCACTATGATTGAGGTATCACTTGCTGTGTGTGGGCACTACTCATACACTAAGGATTTCGAAATTTAAGGAAGAAGAAAGAGAGAGTGGGTTCGGCCAAAGATAGGGAGAGAGAAGGCTCAGGTTTTTCTGATTCAGAAAGTGTCAGAAGAAAAGTGTGTATTTTCCTGAAGCCTTCACTATCTATTTATAGCATTCCACTAGGGTTAGGTTTGAATTATTTGGCATTAAAATAATGAAAATATCAGAGGGAAAACCCTACAAAAGTGGTCGGCCATGCAAGGTGGAATTGGGCCTCACTTTTTGCAATTTTGCAGTTTTATCTTTTCTGCATCTGATTTTCTCAAAAACGCCAATTTTCTAATTCAACCATTTAAATGCCAAATCTAACTATTTAATAACTATAAATAATTATTAAATAATATTGTCATTTATCATATTTATTAATTGAACCATACAAAGTATCATAATTAACAAATATGCCCCTATAAACTCTTTCTTTACAATTTCACCCTTACTTAGTGAAAAATTCACAAATAGACATAGTCTAATTTGAGAATTATAATTGATTAATCAAAACCAATTACATGAGTCTTACAAGCAATATTATCTCAACTAGTGGGAGGACCATGGGTCTATATAACCGAGCTTCCAATAAGTAGATCAAGAATTTAGGACTAAAATTCACTGACTTATTAATTCTTCGTTGAATCCACGCATAGAACTTAGAATTGCACTCTCAGTATATAGAATGCTCTATATGTTCCACCATATAGACACATCATTAGTTATCCATTGTTATAATCCTAATGTGATCAATGATCCTCTATATGAATGATCTACACTGTAAAGGGATTAAATTACCGTTACACCCTACAATGTATTTATTCCTTAAAACACTTAACCCCGTATAAATGATATTTCAGCTTATGTGAAATGAGTACTCCACCATTTATGTTCGTTTGGTCAAGCTCGAAGGAGATCATCCTTTGCTTACTATTCGCCAGATAGAAGCTATAGATTCCATGTTTATGCTAGCGCTCCCACTCAATTGCACTACCGTGTTCCCAAAATGTACGTATCACCCTGACCTAAAAGTAGGCTTAACTAACAAATCAAAGAACACGAATAGCCTTTCAAGATTGAGGCTAATCATATCAGGATTAAGATCATTTGATCTAGGATCAACTGGGCGATATTGACTTGAATAGATATTACGGTAAGTTTAATAAATCTAAGTCAAAGTTCAATATCGGTCCCTTCCGATGCATACTCCATGCATCCAACCTGAGCTTTACTTTAGCCAATGCTCTGGAAAGAACATAGCATTTCTCCAAATGCAAGTAAACTCTGTTGTAGATTATCATATCAGTAAAACCCTATGTCTGATAAATCTAGGAAACTTTATTCACATAGTCATGTTTACTTTCCAATGTGTTGACGACACAATAAACAGGATCAAGTATGTGAAAAGGGTTTCAGATGAATTTATACATTATGTACATATAATCATGAAATAAATCATGTTAACCATGCAACATTAAATGTTATTTCTGATCTATATTAATAAGTAAATCTGATTATATTGAAATGAGTTTTATTTAGGGCATAAAACCCAACAAACTCCCACTTGCACTAATATAAAATAAAAAGTGCGTTTCAAATAATCTCAACACCTTGATATACAAATCAAGTGTAGTAGTAGTAAACTCCTCGTAATAGGATCTGAAAGGTTGAATTAACCACAACCTTTTCTCCACCATTACTCTTCCTTTAATCACAAAATCATTGATAATGTGAAATTCCTCTCTATATGTTTACTCTCTTGGGATACTGGATTCTATACCTTTGGCAACTACTTTTGGTTAATCAGGAAATTAACACTAGTAGTTTAAGGCAATTTGGAATGGTGCCAAAGATGTATAGAACTTTCCTTAGACTGAATAAGTACCTTTCCTGTAGCTTTAACATTCAGTCCCTCTCTGGTAGACCTAGAGAATTCAGATAGGTTTTTACACTTCTCCAAAATCACTATTCCACCCCCAGAGTAACCACCATCTTATCAGAAAGATTTACTAGCACAAAGGCAAATTTCGAAATCTGATATGGTGTAGTTTAAGAGTTTTAAACACACCCTTATAGACTAACATATAGTTCCTCTTCTTTATCTTAAGATTTACTTGATTGTCTTCCAATGTTCTTCTCCTGGATTAATCTGATACCTACTCATTACTCCCACTCAACAGCAAGTGTCTGGTCTAAGGCATACAAAAGCATATCTAAGACCTCTCACTGTTGATTTAAGAAATTCTTTCATGGATTTATCTTTTCTGGAATAGTTGAGACTTTTCCTTAGATAAATAAAATCTATACCTAAGAAGTTGTGAAGCTTCTATCGATTGCCATTAGAAAGAAAATGCTTCAGCATCTTGCTAAAATAAGTTGCTTGCATTAGAGTAAGTAATTACCAGGTATACCACAAGCCATAGGTTTAGATAAACTCAAACCTATAATACTAGGAACAGGAAGTTTTATTAAGTCCATTGAATGGACTTATAAACAAAAATTTCCTTTTATGTCCTTGTAATAGAAAACTTTAGGTTACTCCATGTGAATGGATTAAACCATAGTTCTATTGGCTTTCTTCTTAGTTTCTTATCTTGACAATCCATTACTTGTTTAAACTCACAATGGATTTTAATCACTAGTGTCTCCCAAGTCATAAGAAGGTGAGTTCCTAGAAACTCTCCCACTACGACAAGGTACCTTGAATTATGTCTAAGAAAATGGTATTAACCTCTTTGGTTGTGACAAGACAACAGAGGCAGTGGGATCATCATATGTTATATAAGATGATAGAACACTTTTGGAATCAAGAAAAATATCTCCTTTATTTGCTACTTGTTTTCAAACTAAGTCATTATCTTAGAAAAGTAGTATTTGTTTGAACAAACACTTTCTTATCTATTGACAATGGGATGGTCCACCCCTAATCACTTAGAATAGCTAAGAAACCATGGTTAACAGTTCTAGCTTTTCTTAAGATTTTGATTAGGTCATCCATGAATCTAGTAATGATTTACATTAAGTATACAACCATTACATCATTCTGAAATTGTATTACCATAGAAGGAATTAGGCAACGACTAGTAACTAATCATCAACATGCAACTCGAAATTTCTGGGGAGGTAAGTTTGGATATAATTCAAAAATCAATTTAATGATCTTTGAACTGCATATCTACTAACTATTTCTCCACCCCTATCAGTTCGCAAGATCTTTAACCACTTACCTTAATGGTTTTAACCATTGCTAGAAATTAATGAAATTTTTCAAACATTTCAAATTTCTTGCTAAAAGGTATAATCTAGAGTGATCGTTTTAAGAATACAACAAAAATCTCATGTCCACCCCTGAATGTACATCCATCTGCGAATGAGATGAACTACTTTCAGTGGATATATGCATATTAACTCTTTGCAGAGATTGATCTTGTCAAACTCACTATGAACAAGATACAAATGACATAGATTAAAAACATGTGGTAGTGTCTTTTGATGACTTAGATTTAGTTACATCAAAGAATTCTTAGAATAGTGCAAGTGGATCCTGGTCACAGAATACCTAACTTATATTCCATACAGTTTGAATCCATTAATAGAAGATGGATATTGAACACTTGGAAAGTGTAACTATATTGCTTTTGGAATTAGAAATATATGAAAATTTCTGTTTGGAATCTAAAATTAAAGTCAAAGACTTAAATTTATACCAAATATAATGAGTAATTCTATCTTGGACCACCACTACTAATTTAATTCTAAGTCTGATTTGCCCATACAAGTAGGAGATTTCTAAGATTGAGGATTTATATCATTTGGGAATAGAATTTCGGGATTATAATCATATGCGTCATTTAATTTCTTAAGAGAAAATATAGAATGACATAAAATGATTTATAGACCATTCATCCAATGATATGTTATTGAGCTAATTCGAAATGAATAAGCTAAGAGGAATTAGGATAATTTCGTTTATAAATAAGAATCCAACGATGCTTTGATTAGCGAAAGACAAAGTAATCTTATTTATGTAATCTTCTTGTTTCATATTGTAAAAATACTAGTCTAAGGTGTCATCAATTGATGAACAGCTAGATGTTGCATATACAATATTTATCTTTCGAGATCTTACACTATTATGTATGTTTAATGGTGAAAATCCATTAGGGATTTATCTCATTAGATAAACAAACATGTTAGACCAACAATGAAGATTCGAAATTAAACTACAATTTAATAACAGAAATTAACATGGTTCAGTATAAATTCATACACAATTCAGAAATTATAAACATATAGCAAGTAGGAATGACAAGTGAAAATACTAAAACTTACAATCCTAAATAATTTCCAAGGTTTTCAACAAACTGATATCAGTGTCCCGTTTAGGCGAGAGTCAAAGCTACCATTCATTGAATAGAGTTGTCAGCTCGTCTAAAATGTTAAACATTCTAGCAACCTTTTATTCGATCAAGATTGGAATTCATCGTTGTCCCGTTTAGGCGAGAGTCAAGGCAATTCTATCTTATGAGCTTCCCACCATTGTTTCATAATTTGCAAGTCAAGTATGGTCGCCACCATTAGGGTGATCCATACCATTCAAAACACTTACAAACTACTTATCATGCGAGGTTAAACGGTGCGAAATTGCTAATGAACGTTCCTCCATTAGGGAGGATTACTCACTAAAACAAACGCGGTGTAAAACCCACAATGGAGATCGAATGTCTTAATAATAAAGCTCATTATTTAAAGAGAGTTGTATTTTCTTTGATTCTCTTTATTTATTCTATTTATTTTAAATATATATTTATTTAATTAAAATTTCCAATTTAGAATGAAAAATTCTAAATATAAATTTTAATTTAATATTTATAAATTTTACTTAGATGGTTATGAAAATAACATGAATTATTTCCATCTTAGTAATAATTTCCAATAAATATTTAGAAAAATATTCAATTTAAGTTGTTACAAAATTAATTTAAATTAATTTACAACTCAAATTTTATTTTCTATAAATATATATATATTGCATTTCGAAAAATTAAAGTATTTAAGAATACAATTTTCGAAAAATGCATGTTAAAATAAAAAATAAATCCTGGAAAAATTATTCTAATTTAATGTTGGCCCAAAATTAATTAATAAAATTAATTTAGAACAAAAAATATAATTTTCCTATTTAATTAAATATATATAAGAAAAATTTCAAATATTTAAGTATGATGATGAAAATCAACTTAAATATTAATTTTCTATTTAATTAAATACACTAGAAAAATACTTCACGCAAAAATATCACCTATCTAGATTTTTCTTTGACTAATTAATTCAATTTTTAATAATATACTTTAATTCAATTTATTTTAAATTAATCAATAAATGAAAAAATCATTGATTTAAGTTGATCCAAGAATTAATTAAAATAAATAATTAATTTACAACTTAATCTATTTTTCAAATAAAATTTGAAATTCCAGCATTTAAGAAATGCAATTTCGCAATTTGATTAATAAAATAAAGAAAAAAAATATTTTGAAAATTATTTAAATTTAGTTGAAAAAATAAATTTCAACTAAAAATAATTTTCTATTTAATTAAATGTCATGAAAAATAAATATATAAGTATGATGATAAAAATCAACTTAGATATTTAATTTTCAAATTAATTAAATGTATTAAATTCAAGAAATAAATAATTAAGTGTAGAGAAGGCTTAATTATTAATCTCTAGTTTAATACTAGGAAAAATATACTTAAAATAAATTGTACCAAAATTAATTAATAAATAATTAATTTCACAATGTATAATATTTCCTATTTAATATTAGAAATAATAAGTAGTCTAGAAATAACTATCTAGAAAATATCTTATTTGACTAAGTATCTTTTCCACAAAATTTGAAAAAAATATCTAATTTAAGTTGTATTAGAAAAAATCTAGAACTTAAATATTTTCAAATTTAAATTTAATTAAATATCAAAAATTAAGTTGTAACCACTTAATTTGAAAATATTCCATTTTAAGTTAATATTCGAAAAGATATTAACCTAAAAAATATCTAAAATATTCCATTTTAAGTTAATATTCGAAAAGATATTAACTTAAAAAAATATCTAAAGAATCTTAATAACCAATGCCTAAAATTCCTCAACTTAATTTTGAAATTTGAAATTCAAAAGATATTCAGATTTAAGTTGGTTAGTTGTAGATAACTAAATTTCAACTTAAATAGGAATATTTAATGAAAAATTTAAATTAAGCTCCAGAAAGAATCTAGATTGTTATAATTCTATATTTAATTAAATACAAGAAAATACATATAGTTTAGCTTAGAATAAAGAATTCTTTAAACTATAATTTTCTTAAATTAATTTCAAAATAAATGAAATTAATTATGTTGCTAATCAATTTTATTAGGTTAAACTAGTTTAATTAACCTAGTACAGTTATTCAAATCAGGCAAATGGGCCTTCACAATTGGGGTGATTCATGTGAGGGGGTGCTGGGTTCAGTATGTCGTACCCACTTCTATGGCTCCCAACTCTCACACAAGGCCCAAAAGAGAGGAATTTAACTTTAAAAGGAACAACTGTTATTAATTGAATAGGCCCAAAAACTAAATGGGCCTAAATAAATTCTATCAAGAACTATGATAATTTATTTAGCAACAACAACCTATATGCATCTATAATGAAATTAAACACATAGGCTCACACAGGCACACTTTGGATGGATCCTATCATGTTGCTAGGTCATACACAGATGAAAGAAGATTGTAAATATACCTGTTACAAATTATTAACTTGACCAAGGGAGCTATCAGATCATTAGATCTGGCAAAAAGTAACCATGGCTATTTGCAATCAAGTAATAATAGGTTTTGAAAACTTACAAACAAGCTAAAACACATACTCCTGCAACAAGGTTAGCTGGATAGTTGGATGTAGGATTTATTTAATTTTAAATTAAATAATTAATTTCGAAAATAATTAAAAAAAATTTTCAAAAAATAAAAAAAATTTCGAAATTTAATTAAATATTTAAATTTAAAATTAAACCTACAATTTTGAAAAATTAGGTTTCAACTAACCTAAATATCATTTCAAAAAAAATTTGCTAACAACTTTTAAATTTTAAATGTTATTTTATAAATAAAAATTAAATAAAAAATTAGAAAAGATAAATGAATATCTTTTTCAAATTTTAAATGTAATTTAAATAAATAAAATAACAAAATTTAAAAAAATTAGCAAAATATCTTATATCATTTAAAAATTACATGATTATAATTATCTTATTTTAAATTTAAAAGAAGATAAGATATAATCAAATTTTAAAATAAGATAGATTTTTAAGCAAGAAGATAGATACTAATTCTATTCAAATTCAAATTACACTAATATCTTGAATTAAATTTAAAAAATATTAAATTAATTCAAAATGATAATTAGAATTGAATTAGGAATAGTAATAGTATATATATAGAACTACACAAAAAATCGGAAGTTAATTCCATGAAAAAACATGAAAAATCGAAGAAAAACGAAAAAATTGTGAGCTGTACGGACAGTTTTCGCGATCGCACGAAAATTTCAGCACAGCTCCGATTTTTTCAAATCTTCAAAAATTCATAACTAATTCAAATAAAATCGAAATTGAGTTCTGTAAAAGGCTAACTTGCTTAATTTTTTCCATACTATCCAATAAAAATAATGCCAGAAACAGAATCGCAATTATTTTTCACGAAAATTTATAAACATCAATCAATCATCAAATAACACTCAATACAACATGATACCATCCAAAAAACATACAAACAATCGTTTTAAAGTCCAAATTTCTTGCAAGTAAATCAATTACCATGGCTCTGAGGCCAGTTGTTGGAAATTATTTTACCAGGATCTTAGATCTACTCACAAGTATGTTTATTAACACCCTAAATATGAACTTTCTAAAACGATGAAATAAACACATATAAAGTTTAGGAAACCTTACATTGGGTGCAGCGGAATTAAATGACTCCTTCCGTTCAGATATCTAGCCCTTGATTCCTTTTTGTAGCAGAGCATTATCAATATCTGAACCTGGATCTCTTTCTCTGAATCTTTGATGCTGAAACTCCTTTTGCTGAATGTCTTTCTTCACGATCTTCCTCACTATGATTGAGGTATCACTTGCTGTGTGTGGGCACTACTCATACACTAAGGATTTCAAAATTTAAGGAAGAAGAAAGAGAGAGTGGGTTCCGCCAAAGATAGGGAGAGAGAAGGCTCAGGTTTTTCTGATTCAGAAAGTGTCAGAAGAAAAGTGTGTATTTTCCTGAAGCCTTCACTATCTATTTATAGCATTCCACTAGGGTTAGGTTTGAATTATTTGGCATTAAAATAATGAAAATATCAGAGGGAAAACCCTACAAAAGTGGCCGGCCATGCAAGGTGGAATTGGGCCTCAATTTTTGCTATTTTGCAGTTTTATCTTTTCTGCATCTGATTTTCTCAAAAACGCCAATTTTCTAATTCAACCATTTAAATGCCAAATCTAACTATTTAATAACTATAAATAATTATTAAATAATATTGTCATTTATCATATTTATTAATTGAACCATACAAAGTATCATAATTAACAAATATGCCCCTATAAACTCTTTCTTTAAATTTTCGCCCTTACTTAGTGAAAAATTCACAAATAGACATAGTCTAATTTGAGAATTATAATTGATTAATCAAAACCAATTACATGAGTCTTACAAGCAATATTATCTCAACTAGTGGGAGGACCATGGGTCTATATAACCGAGCTTCCAATAAGTAGATCAAGAATTTAGGACTAAAATTCATTGACTTATTAATTCTTCGTTGAATCCACGCATAGAACTTAGAATTGCACTCTCAGTATATAGAATGCTCTATATGTTCCACCATATAGACACATCATTAGTTATCCATTGTTATAATCCTAATGTGATCAATGATCCTCTATATGAATGATCTACACTGTAAAGGGATTAAATTACCGTTACACCCTACAATGTATTTATTCCTTAAAACACTTGACCCCGTATAGATGATATTTCAGCTTATGTGAAATGAGTACTCCACCATTTATGTTCGTTTGGTCAAGCTCGAAGGAGATCATCCTTTGCTTACTATTCGCCAGATAGAAGCTATAGATTCCATGTTTATGCTAGCGCTCCCACTCAATTGCACTACCGTGTTCCCAAATTGTACGTATCACCCTGACCTAAAAGTAGGCTTAACTAACAAATCAAAGAACACGAATAGCCTTTCAAGATTGAGGCTAATCATATCAGGATTAAGATCATTTGATCTAGGATCAACTGGGCGATATTGACTTGAATAGATATTACGGTAAGTTTAATAAATCTAAGTCAAAGTTTAATATCGGTCCCTTCGGATGCATACTCCATGCATCCAACCTGAGCTTTACTTTAACCAATGCTCTGGAAAGAACATAGCATTTCTCCAAATGCAAGTAAACTCTGTTGTAGATTATCATATCAGTAAAACCCTATGTCTGATAAATCTAGGAAACTTTATTCACATAGTCATGTTTACTTTCCAATGTGTTGACGGCACAATAAACAGGATCAAGTATGCGAAAAGGGTTTCAGATGAATTTATACATTATGTACATATAATCATGAAATAAATCATGTGAACCATGCAACATTAAATGTTATTTCTGATCTATATTAATAAGTAAATCTGATTATATTGAAATGAGTTTTATTTAGGGCATAAAACCCAACAAACTCCCACTTGCACTAATATAAAATAAAAAGTGCGTTTCAAATAATCTCAACACCTTGATATACAAATCAAGTGTAGTAGTAGTAAACTCCTCGTAATAGGATCTGAAAGGTTGAATTAACCACAACCTTTTCTCCACCATTACTCTTCCTTTAATCACAAAATCATTGATAATGTGAAATTCCTCTCTATATGTTTACTCTCTTGGGATACTGGATTCTATACCTTTGGCAACTACTTTTGGTTAATCAGGAAATTAACAACATGATAGGACCCATCCAAAGTGTGCCTGTGTGAGCCTATGTGTTTAATTTTATTATAGATGCATATAGGTTGTTGTTGCTAAAATAAATTATCATAGTTCTTGATAGAATTTATTTAGGCCCATTTAGTTTTTGGGCCTATTAAATTAATAACAGTTGTTCATTTTAAGGTTAAATTCCTCTCTTTTGGGCCTTGTGTGTGAGTTGGGAGCCATAGAAGTGGGTACGACATACTGAACCCAGCACCCCCTCACATGAACCACCCCAATTGTGAAGGCCTATTTGCCTGATTTGAATAACTGTACTAGGTTAATTAAACTAGTTTAACCTAATAAAATTGATTAGCAACATAATTAATTTCATTTATTTTGAAATTAATTTAAGAAAAATATAGTTTAAAGAATTTTTTATTCTAAGCTAAACTATATGTATTTTCTTGTATTTAATTAAATATAGAATTATAACCATCTAGATTCTTTCTGAAGCTTAATTTAAATTTTTCATTAAATATTCCTATTTAAGTTGATATTTAGTTATCTACAACTAACCAACTTAAATCTGAATATCTTTTGGATTTAAAATTTCAAAATTAAGTTGAGTAATTTTAGGCATTGGTTATTAAGATTCTTTAGATATTTTTTAAGTTAATATCTTTTCGAATATTAACTTAAAATGGAATATTTTAGATATTTTTTAAGTTAATATCTTTTCGAATATTAACTTAAAATGGAATATTTTCAAATTAAGTGGTTACAACTTAATTTTTGATATTTAATTAAATTTAAATTTGAAAAATATTTAGGTTCTAGATTTTTTCTAATACAACCTAAATTAGATATTTTTTCAAATTTTGTGGAAAAGATACTTAGTCAAATAAGATATTTTCTAGATAGTTATTTCTAGACTACTTATTATTTCTAATATTTAAAAGGAAAATATTATAAATTGTGAAATTAATTATTTATATAATTAATTTTGGTACAATTTATTTTAAGTATATTTCTCCTAGTATTAAACTAGAGATTAATAATTAAGTCTTCTCTACACTTAATTATTTATTTCTTGAATTTAATTAACTTGAAAATTAAATATCTAAGTTGATTCTCATCATCATACTTAAATATTTCTTTTTCATGACACTTAATTAAATAGAAAATTATTTTTAGTTGAAATTTATTTTTTCAACTAAATTTAAATAATTTTCAAAATATATTTTTTCTTTATTTTATTAATCAAATTTCGAAATTGCATTTCTTAAATGCTGAAATTTCGAATTTTATTTGAAAAATAGATTAAAGTTGTAAATTATTTATTTTAATTTTGGACCAACTTAAATCAATAATTTTTTCATTTAATGATTAATTAAAATAAATTGAATTAAAGTACATTATTAGAAATTGAATTAATTAGTCAAAGGAAAATCTAGATAGATGATATTTTTACTTGAAGTATTTTTCTAGTGTATTTAATTAAATAGAAAATTAATATTTAAGTTGATTTTCATCATCATACTTAAATATTTGAAATTTTTCTTATATATTTAATTAAATAGGAAAATTATATTTTTTGTTGTAAATTAATTTTATTAATTAATTTTGGGCCAACATTAAATTAGAATAATTTTTCCAGGATTTATTTTTTATTTTAATATGCAATTTCGAAAATTGTATTCTTAAATACTTTAATTTTTCGAAATGCAATATATATATATTTATAGAAAATAAAATTTGAGTTGTAAATTAATTTAAATTAATTTTGTAACAACTTAAATTGAATATTTTTCTAAATATTTATTGGAAATTATTACTAAGATGGAAATAATTCATGTTATTTTCTTATCCATCTAAGTAAAATTTATAAATATTAAATTAAAATTTATATTTAGAATTTTTTTATTCTAAATTGGAAATTTTAATTAAATAAATATATATTTAAAATAAATAGATTAAATAAAGAGAATCAAAGAAAATACAACTCTCTTTAAATAATGAGCTTTATTATTAAGATATTCGATCTCCATTGTGGGTCTTACACCGCATTTGTTTTAGTGAGTAATCCTCCCTAATGGAGGAACGTTCATTAGCAATTTCGCACCGTTTAACCTCGCATGATAAGTAGTTTGTAAGTGTTTTGTATGGTACGGATCACCCTAATGGTGGCGACCATACTTGACTTGCAAATTATGAAACAATGGTGGAAGCTCATAAGATAGAATTGCCTTGACTCTCACCTAAACGGGACAACGCTGAATTCCAATCTTGATTGAATAAAAGGTTGCTAGAATGTTTAACATTTTAGACGAGCTGACAACTCTATTCAATGAATGGTAGCTTTGACTCTCGCCTAAATGGGACACTGATATCAGTTTGTTGAAAACCTTGGAAATTATTTAGGATTGTATGTTTTAGTATTTTCACTTGTCATTCCTACTTGCTATATGCTTATAATTTCTGAATTGTGTATGAATTTATATTGAACCATGTTATTTTCTGTTATTAAGTTGTAGTTTAATTTTAAATCTTCATTGTTGGTCTAACTTGGCTTGTTTATCTAATGAGATAAATCCCTAGTGGATTTTCACCATTAGACATACATAATAGTGTTAGATCTCGAAAGATAAATATTGTATATGCGACATCTAGTTGTTCATCAATTGATGACACCTTAGACTAGTATTTTTACGATATGAAACAAGAAGATTGTATAAATAAGATTACTTTGACTCTCGCTAATCGAAGCATCGTTGGATTCTTATTTATAAACGAAATTATCCTAATTCCTCTTAGCTTATTCATTTCGAATTAGCTTAATAACATATCATTGGATGAATGGTCTATAAATCATTTCATGTCATTCTATATTTTCTCTTAAGAAATTAAATGACGCATATGATTATAATCCCGAAATTCTATTCCCAATTGATATAAAACCTCAATCTTAGAAATCTCCTACTTGTATGGGCAAATCTGACTTAGAGTTTAAATTAGTAGTGGTGGTCCAAGAAAGAATTACTCATTATATTTGGTATAAATTTAAGTCTTTGACTTTAATTTTAGATTCCAAATAGAAATTTTCTTATAATTCTAATTCCAGAATACAATACAGTTACACTTTCTCAAGTGTTTAATATCCATCTTCTGTTAATGGATTCAAACTGTATGGAATATGAGTTAGGTATTCTGTGACCAGGATCCACTTGCAGTATTCTATGAACTCATTGATGTAACTAAACCTAAGTCATCAAAAGACACTACCACATTTTTTTTAATCTATGGCATTTGTATCTTGTTCATAGAGGATTTGACAAGATCAATCTCTGCAAAGAGTTATTATGCCTATATCCACTGAAAGTAGTTCATCTCATTCGCATATGGATGTACATTCAGGGGTGGATATGAGTTTTTCGTTGTATTCTTAAAACGTAACTCTAGATTATACCTTATGCAAAGAAATTTGAAATGTTTGAAAAATTTCTTAAATTTCTAGCAATGGTTAAATCCATTAAGGTAAGTGGTTAAAGATCTTGCGAACTGATAGGGGTGGAGAAATAGTTAGTAGATATGCAGTTCAAAGATCATTAAATTGATTTTTGAATTATATCCAAACTTACCTCCCCAGAAATTTCGAGTTGCATATTGATGATTAGTTACTAGTCGTTGCCTAATTCCTTCTATGGTAATACAATTTCAGAATGATGTAATGGTTGTATACTTAATGTAAATCATTACTAGATTCATGGATGACCTAATCAAAATCTTAAGAAAAGCTAGAACTGTTAACCATGGTTTGTTAGCTATTCTAAGTGATTAGGGGTGGACCATCCCATAGTCAATAGATAAGAAAGTGTTTATTTAAACAAATACTACTTTTCTAAGATAATGACTAAGTCTGAAAATAAAGGAGATATTTAATTCTTGATTCCAAAAGTGTTCTATCATCTTATTTGACATATGATGATCCCACTGCCTCTGTTGTCTTGTCACAACCGAAGAGATCAATACCATTTAGTTTTCTTAGACATAATTCACGGTACCTTGTCGTAGTGGGAGAGTTTCTAGGAACTCACCTTCTTGGGAGACACTAGTGATTAAAATCCATTGTGAGTTTAAACAAGTAATGGATTGTCAAGATAAGAAACTAAGAAGAAAGCCAAAGAAAACTATAGTTTGATCCATTCACATGGAGTAACCTAAAATTTTCTAATACAAGGACATAAAAGGAAATTTTCGTTTATAAGTCTATTCAATGGACTTAACAAAACTTCCTGTTCCTAGTATTATAGGTTTGAGTTTATCTAAACCTATGGCTTGTGGTATACCTGGTAATTACTTACTCTAGTGCAAGTAGCTTACTTTAGTAAGATGCTGAAGCATTTTCTTTCTAATGGCAATCTGTAGAAGCTTCACAACTTCTTAGGTATAGATTTTATTTATCTAAGGAAAAGTCTCAACTTTTCCAGAAAAGATAAAGCCATGAAAGAATTTCTTATATCAACAGTGAGAGGTCTCAGATATGCTTTAGTATGCCTTAGACCAGACACCTGCTGTTGAGTGGGAGTAATGAGTAGGTATCAGAATAATCCAGGAGAAGAACATTGGAAGACAATCAAGTAAATCTTAAGATTAAGAAGAGGAACTATATGTTAGTCTATAAGGGTGTGTTTAAAACTCTTAGACTACACCATATCAGATTTCGAAATTTGCCTTTGTGCTAGTAAATCTTTCTGATAAGATGGTGGTTACTCTGGGGGTGGAATAGTAATTTTGGAGAAGTGTAAAAACCTATGCGAAGTCTACAGGTCTACAGAAGTGGACTGAATGTTAAAGTTACAGGAAAGATACTTATATTCAGTCTAAGAAAAGTTCTATACATTTTTGGCACCATTCCAAATTGCCTAAACTACTAGTGTTAGTATCCTGATTAACCAAAAGTAGTTGCCAAAGGTATAAGAATCCAGTATCCCAAGAGAGTAGACATATAGAGAGGAATTTCACATTATCAATGATTTTGTGATTAAAGGAAGAGTAATGGTGGAGAAAAGGTTGTGTTTAATTCAACCTTTCAGATCCTATTACGAGGAGTTTACTACTACTACACTTGATTTGTATATCAAGGTGTTGAGATTATTTGAAACGCACTTTTTATTTTATATTAGTGCAAGTGGGAGTTTGTTGGGTTTTATGCCCTAAATAAAACTCATTTCAATATAATCAGATTTACTTATTAATATAGATCAGAAATAACATTTAATGTTGCATGGTTCACATGATTTATTTCATGATTATATGTATAATGTATAAATTCATCTGAAACCCTTTTCACATACTTGATCCTGTTTATTGTGCCGTCAACACATTGGAAAGTAAACATGACTATGTGAATAAAGTTTCCTAGATTTATCAGACACAGGGTTTTACTGATATGATAATCTACAACAGAGTTTACTTGCATTTGGAGAAGTGCTATGTTCTTTCCACAGCATTGGTTAAAGTAAAGCTCAGGTTGGATGCATGGAGTATGCATCGGAAGGGACTGATATTGAACTTTGACTTAGATTTATTAAACTTACCGTAATATCTATTCAAGTCAATATCGCCTAGTTGATCCTAGATCAAATGTTCTTAATCCTGTTATGATTAGGCTCAATCTTGAAAGGCTATTCGTGTTCTTTGATTTGTTAGTTAAGCCTACTTTTAGGTCAGGGTGATACGTACATTTTGGGAACACGGTAGTGCAATTGAGTGGGAGCGCTATCATAAACATGGAATCTATAGCTTCTATCTGACGAATAGTAAGCAAAGGATGATCTCCTTCGAGCTTGACCAAACGAACATAAATGGTGGAGTACTCATTTCACATAAGCTGAAATATCATTTATACGGGGTCAAGTGTTTTAAGGAATAAATACATTGTAGGGTGTAACGGTAATTTAATCCCTTTACAGTGTAGATCATTCATATAGAGGATCATTGATCAAATTAGGATTATAACAATGGATAACTAATGATGTGTCTATATGGTGGAACATATAGAGCATTCTATATACTGAGAGTGCAATTCTAAGTTCTGTGCGTGGATTCAACGAAGAATTAATAAGTTAGTGAATTTTAGTGCTAAATTCTTGATCTACTTATTGGAAGCTCGGTTATATAGACCCATGGTCCCCACACTAGTTGAGATAATATTGCTTGTAAGACTCATATAATTGGTTTTGATTAATCAATTATAATTCTCAAATTAGACTATGTCTATTTGTGAATTTTTCACTAAGTAAGGGCGAAATTGTAAAGAAAGAGTTTTAGGGGCATATTTGTTAATTATGATACTTTGTATGGTTCAATTAATAAATATGATAAATGACAATATTATTTAATAATTATTTATAGTTATTAAATAGTTAGAATTGGCATTTAAATGGTTGAATTAGAAAATTGGCGTTTTTGAGAAAATCAGATGCAGAAAAGGTAAAACTGTAAAATTGCAAAAAGTGAGGCCCAAATCCACTAGTATAGGGCTGGCCACTTTTATAAGAATTTACCTCTGATATTTTCATTATTTTAATGCCAAATAATTCAAACCTAACCCTAGTGGAATGCTACAAATAGATAGTGAAGGCTTCAGGAAATTGACACTTAAATTCTCTACTTTTTTATTCAGAAAAAACTGAGCCTTCTCTCTCCCTATCTTTGGCCAAACCCACTCTCTCTCTCTTCCTCTTGAATTTCGAAATCCTTAGTGTATGAGTAGTGCCCACACACAGCAAGTGATACCTCAATCATAGCGAGGAAGATCGTGAAGAAAGACTTTCAGCAAGAAGGAGGTTTCAGCATCAAAGATTCAGAGAAAGAGATCCAGGTTCAAATATTGATAATGCTCTGCTACAGAAAGGAATCAAGGGCTAGATATCTGAACGGAAGGAGTCATTATATTCCGCTGCACCCATTGTAAGGTTTCCTAAACTTTATATGTGTTTATTTTATCGTTTTAGAAAGTTCATATTTAGGGTGTTAATAAACATACTTGTGAGTAGATCTAAGATCCTGGTAAAATAATTTCCAACAAGTAGGTCATTACCTACTAACTAAAGGGGTCAAACCTCTATAAAATCTTGTGTCTTATTTACTTTATTATTCTTATTGTGTAACACGTGGCAAGTATCAACATTAAATACGAGTTTGTTGTCGGTTAGGTAATTTCTAATGTCAACACTAGCATTAGTAGAGTTATTACCCGAAGGTAATGTGATACCTTGTCTTTCTACGAGGCAAAAAAGACATAATAGAGCATATTGGAGTCAAAGTATTCAAAGAATTCCAATAATTAAAAAAATAAACATACAAATGGATCAGGATGTAAAGAGGGGAATTAGCTAGGGCCATATGCATAAGAAAGTCACAAGTATGGATTTAGATTGGTTTGAAATTTTGTAATACCATACACAAGCAAGCCTTTTGTTTTGTTTATGGTGCTACATAGTTGGTAAATGTTTAGTTATACAATATATAAATCTGATTCATCTAAAAAAGTAAAAAGAATTGCAATTTACAAATCAGTAATGCTATTTTACTGTTATTTCTTTTATTTCAAATTAAAAATAAAAATAATAATATTTTTTCTATATTTCGAAGTCTAATATTCAAAATTTGTTAGGAGTAATAATAGTAATTTTGTGTGTGTATTTTCTACTTAGGGTTTGATTTTTTATGCTTACATTTGGTTAAAATTTTTTCCCTAAACACATAATAACTAATATTTGTAGGATATGACAACTTTTCTGATATCTCTAAAGTACCCCCCATTTACATCACCCCCATTTACACAATCAGACCCCCTCATCAGACCCCACATCGGACACAATTGGACCCATTGGACCCTATATCGGACCTATCGGACCCCCCATCGGACCTATGTCTTCTATCTCGCAAACTCACAGTTTCATTCGACCATATCGAACCCCCCATCAAACCTACATCGGACCCCATCAGACCTTGCCCAAAATCACTGATTTGAGATTCTAAAACCTAAATCTATCCCTAAATCTAACAAAATCTATCTTCAACACTAAAATCACAAACAAAATCAATAAAACAATAAAAAATGGTGGTGGTGCTTCGGTAGTGGTGTGTCGTGGGTATCGTGGGTCGGTGGGGGAGCGCCGTGGGCTGGTGGGTCTCCTCCGTGCGGGTGTGGCCGGCGTTTGGGACGATTTGGGGTTTCGGCTGGGGTTGGGACGGCTGGGTTGGGACGATTTGGGTTTGGGACTGCTGGGTTTAGGTTTGGGCGAACATAGAGAATAGAGGGAAGGAGAGAGAATAGGTGTAGGATTTTGAGAGGGGTAGTTTTGGGATTTAGGTGAAGTGGGCCTATTCTAACAATTACCTATAGTTTAAGTTTTCCTAATCAATTAACCCTTAAATCATGCATAAAAAATCAAATTTCCCTTACTTTATGTCACGAGACAATATTAATAAAAAAAATAGAATACTAAAAGATACTAGTGCTTAGTACAATTCTAATGTATTATATTATTATTAGTATAATTAAGTACCTATTAGATTTCACATAAAAAAAATATAGCTAACCATTCTTAAGGCGCTACTTCAAGTGCCTAACAACACTCAAGAAAAAAAAAATACTTATTAGAATTGTCAAAAATTAGAAATTCAATTAAACACAAAAAATATGCATAATAATGCAAAGTTCAGTTATAATATTTGAAAAGAGGAATGTTGGAGCCCACAAAGTAAGATTTAAGGTATGATTCAAAACGTAAGGATTGTGCAAAGGAGAAGTAACTTTTATGCTTTGGAAGAAAAAAAAAAGAAAAAAAAGGAAAATCTTCCCTAAGAAATATCAAAAGAGCACAACTTTTTATGCTTTGTGATACATTATGTAAAAGAATAACTTTTCTTTCTTTGATTATCGTAACCCAACATTCTCATCTTTGGAAAGTATTGGAAAGTTATGGCATATAAGGGTTCAAAATAAATAAACTAAAGTAAAAGTTTAAAGATGGAACTTAAATAAAGGAAAAGGATTAAGAAAATCATAAATAAGCATCTCTTCTTTAAACCTTAAAGATGTTTCTACTTTAGAATCATAAAAAAGATCATTATCTTCACAGCTTTAAATTAAAATCCCTAAAGCATAAGAAGGGAATTTGTCGCTTATGGCTTTTCAAAAGATGAAGGGTGTTTTCGGAATTATCACTCTTTCATCACTAATTATTTATTTAGATATTTATATTCTCTAATACTTTTCATGCTTCTCTTTAATTTGTTACTTTGTTTTTTTTTCCTATATTAATATTTATATCTTAAAAAGGAAGAAGCCTCCTTATTGTTAGACCACTTTTCTTTTCACTGTTTTTCCTTTTTTACATGTGTATTTTTTTTTCTGTTTTTATCCACAATCTCAGACACTTTTCTTATAAACACACACACACTATTACTATATGCACTTAATTAGTTTTACTCAATTATTTGCTCAATATGAAACTGTCAACACACGATTGGCATAAATAGTCATGATCCCATACAATTGGTTCTTTTCTATTTAATTAAGTTTTATTAATAGTAACTTTTGGCAAAACTATTTTCAAATTCACTGGCATTTCCCAACAATCAAATAATAATGATTTTTATCTCTCAAATCTTTTTCATAATTTTTTTTTGTAAATCAGTAAAAAAAATTTCACCAACAAAAACACTTTCTTTTTTGCTAAATCAGCAGTACGTATGAGATTATATTTTACTAAAAAAAAGATAATTTCACAAATACACAAAAACATATAAACATAGCAGAATTTTAAATATTTTTACGATTTTTTTAATTTTATTTACAAAAAATACGGTCTTTTTATGTTATACTCTTGTTAATTTAATTATTATTGTTTTTTTGTTATTTGTATGTTATTTTTTGTTGCTATTTTGATATTATTTAGATGTTATTTTTATGTAATTTTTTTGTTGTTTTTGTGTTGTTTATATAGAAAATCATAAAAATGTAAAAAAAAAAAAAAATCTTTAAACATAAAAATGTAATTTTTTTACAAAAAAAAAAATAGTTTCTTACGTAATTATCCCAAAAAATAATTACAGACTAACACAACACCATTAAAGGCCTAAATTTTATTTTGAACACTTTACAAAACTTCCCACCAATCATTATCTTGTTTTTTCATTTTTTTAGGCATAATATCCTGCTGTACAATATATATTATCTTGATCACCATCAGCATTTACAGTCCTACAAAACTAAGTTTCGGTTCTTCTTAATGTGATACACAGTGGCTGCAATGGCAGCCACAAAAACTTGCTTCCAAAATGGAGAAACCCAAGCTCTTCTATAATCTCTAGAACCAATTGTTTCAAGCTGAAATTAAGTGTCCTCCAACCCAGCAAGAACACTTTATTACAACCGAAACAAAAAAGTTCAATTAATCTTTTTCATAGATTTGCTCTACACTTTTTTCTTTTTAACAATTTACTGGTATAATACTATGGGGCTAACATAAATGTAGTTCATGAGTTATAACGAAAAATATATGATTATGGTTAATAATTATGACAAATAATTCCGGTACCATACATGAGTTTAGTTAGCTCAGTTAATCAATCACATTAATTCTTGTACTGTAATTAACTATATATAATTATCATTAACTAATTATTATTTTAAATATAAATGAAATACAATCGAAAGAGCTCATTTGCAATAGTTACCATATAATTTGAGGATTTGTTTCACTAATAAAAAAATAGACACAAGCACTAAAGGGTTATAATTTAGAGGTAAAAATCCTATTTTTCAAATAGAATTGTTGATCGAGTTGCCTATAAATATAAATATGTTAGCAACTCTTATTTTCGGTACAGAAAACATTATTCATCAATTTTTCAAAATTAAAGTCGTGGCCATGGGCAACCCTAATAATAATAATGATGATAAATTTCCCATTTTTCCCTCATAGAATATAAACAGATTAATATGAAATATCACATAATTTATTTGGCGAGAAAAGGTATTCATTAATTAAACTTTAAATAATAAATCTCATCATCATTTCAGATTAGTTTTAATAGATATACATATCGGTGGTATATAATATATGAATGCATGAATATAAATAATAACCCGATCATTTTCAGAAATAATGGAGCAATTTAATGATTATTCCAACTAATCCTCGGAGTATTTGTTTCCATATTAGAAACAAATTTTATTAGTTACGTACTACAAAATATATATTGAGTCATTGATATATCTTAAAATAGGGCAGATTAATTGGTGTTCATAATTATTGTCTATTAATAAAATAAAATTATTGATATGATATCAATAATGATCTACTTTTAGGATTAGAAGCATGATATCCCTGTCAGAACACACTCGATTATTTTAATACAAAGATGTAAGAGTATTTATTGGAATCTAATTTTTTCCCCTCAAAAGCAGGAAGAGAGGTACCAGAGAAGATAAAGCAATTTCTTTTTTATTTATTTATTTATTTATTTATTTATTTTTGTTAATGCAAAAAAAAAAAAAAAGCTACACAACTTATTTAATGGCAGAAAGTGGGTGACCCTTTTAAAAACATTTTTCCTTTTTCACTCGATCTAGCCACCTTGTGAAATGCATTTAACCCTTTCTTTCTTTCTTTCTTTCATCTCCAAATATCTCTACATAAATTAATTCAATTAATGCATCTTTTTGTACGGCCACAGTTGATTTCAACTTTTTTTTTTAAGACCTTATATATATATATTAGTGTATTAATGGAAAAAAGTTGGAATTGCAGCTCAATGAAACAAAAACATATATATGGTAAAAGAGTGAGATGTAGTCGAAATTGGAGTTCAAATTCTATGATTGTCATTAATTGTGTCATGCCACTTACAAACACATGGAGCGCATTTTGGGCACACTTTACTATTTTTGCCTTAATGACACTGTAATCCCACGAATTGGTGTTTTCAAAAAAAGGCAAGAAAAAAAAAAAATATTAACTCCAGAATTTTGATTATTATCTGGCTACCTAGTACATATAATTATGTATTTTTTTTTTTGGTAAAATATTGTATGCATTTCATCATTTCAAAACTAGCTATACACGAATTATAGATAAAAAAAATTAAATAATTTGTTTCATAAATTATTATTCCTTATACATGCCTATATATGCAGGGATGGTTTAATTATTTTGTAGTAATTTTGGGTTTATTATTACAAATATTTTTAAATAGCACCTACGTACGTAATATATAATATAATAAACTAATTACTGTAAGTGTTTTGAGAAGAGTACTATTTGGGGCTAAATTCTCTATGATTAATCGACTTGTACTTAATTTTCTAAGTTAAAATTTTAGTGGTACTCTAAATTATTGAACTAATAGCAAATTTAAGGTGACATTTATTTTTCACAGTTAACTACCAACATGGACTGCTAATGTATATATACTTTGTACATGTGACACGTTTATATTGGTATACCTAATATTATTATTTAAAAATTATAAAAAAAAATCAAAATTTATATTCTTTTTTATTTTTATAATTTTATTTAATTTTAAAATGAATTTTAAAATAATAATATTAAGTGTATTAATATAAATATGTCACGTGTACAAGAGTGTACACATAAGCAGTTTAAAGTGGCAGTTAACCAGATGATACATTAAATTTGTTAACAATTTAGTAGTTTAGAAAGTTATACCGCTAAAATTTGAACTTAAAAAATTAAATACAAGTGAAACGATACTTGAGAAGGTTTAGCCATAAAAAACTCTTACAAAAATACAGTAGCGCATAACCTTACTTAGTTAGCTCTTTGATACCGCTATGGTTCGGGGGATTACCCAAATTTGTGTGAGTCTTCGTAACTCCTTTTTAGCAGATATGCCTATCAATGATAATCTCATTTTATTTTTAAAAAAATACATAATGTAAACTAAAATTATCAAAGGAATAATAATTAAAGGACAAGCAAAACAAACAGAGAAAGTTATTAGTCAAAGAACTAACTACCTTTATTAAAAATAGACATAAATATATATCTTATATTGGATGTGTAAAATCTATCAATACGTTAAATATAAATTATATATGTGTTTGTGCGTATGTGATGAGATTTATATAAGTGGGTGGTTTAACAAAGTGTACAGATATTGAAGAATATTACTACTAAAGGTTAGTGTTTATAGTGATTGGTGATGGAGCTAGGCGCTTTGAAACTGAATCATATTATAATAAATCTATATCTGAATTTAATTAATCAATCATATAATTTCCGTAACATATAGTTTTAAAATGGTCAAAATAATACTAAGACTTTCTTTTCGTTATACTCTTAGAAGATATTATAGAAAACAAAAGAAATATATTTACAAATTAGCCAATAATATATAGGCTATGTAATAGGCATGTGGAAATCTGTTAATTAATCACGTGCGCTAAGGCACTCGACGTGCATGGTGTGGTGTGCATGTAGATATATGGTAGTGAGCGCACGTGAGGTCTCTAGCGGCCCAAATATTTTTGATTACATGTCTTATTGGTTTGGGTTTAATTAAACAGGTGGTCCTCAGCCCAATTTTATGTCCTACTATTGGACTAGAGTCTCTCTCTCTCTCTCTCTCTCTCCTTTTAGAGGGTAACTTTGAGAAGAGCATGCATTGCATAATGCATATGGATGTGGATGACGTAGGAAATTAAACTAATTTCATCACCTGGGAATAACTTTGGTACCCCATATTGGACAATAGAACGAGACAAAAACAATCAAATTACTAATATATATATGTTGTGAGTTTGTGTTGGACTTTGGGGTAAATTCTAATTAATGTGTTACTTAATTTAGTAAATCTTAATTGTAAGCATATATTGAAGATTGTAATTTGTTTGTTTAGGCTCGGAAGTGGCTTTTCCACTCGATCAAATCATTAAAAAAATTTCATTTTTTTTTCTTAGCGCAACTTTTTCTTCATCAACAAATTAGTAACGCACTTGTTCAAAAAAAGAAAAAAAAAATTAGTCACACACGTGACAAAACTCTTAATTTATTAATATAAATAACAAATTAGGGTTAAGAGTGCATGACAACAAGAAAATGCAAATCACTGAAGAAATTAAAGTAAATTAAGCTGATCTTGAATTATTATTAGTCTTTTGATCACTGTACAATCAATCATAATCTATCTCTCTCCTCTCTCACGGAGATAAAGTAATTAAACAAAAAAGGAAACTTAGAAGTGGGCCATTAAAAGCTGAGCCCAGTGAAAACAGAAGGACCAAATTAATAAACCATATTTTAGAATATTGCTATTGGATATTAGTGGTAACTAGTACTTTTTAAATGTGTCACTTTGTGATTAGCTAACGATACTTCTTAAAAATTATTACATTAAACTATATAAAATTCGATACTTAATTGAATCAATAGCGATAATAATACGTAAGAAGATATTAGGCACAATTAATACCTTTTAACATTTCTAACTAAGGTTAATTATCTGTTAAGGAAAGGGAATGCGTCAGCTTATTAGGGTCCACTACACTAATAAGGATTTTTTTTTTTTTTTAAATTAAGTGGTAAGCCTGTTGGGATTGATAACAAACATACTCATTAGGGTAACAATACCATTCTCAGCTTTGTTACAACCAAATGTGAACTTATTCTTCTTACCTCTCTCTCTTTTTCTTTATTTCTTTTTCTCTATTCCACTATTTGAGAACCAAGTTGTCTCTCTTTAGTACTTTGGAAAACTTTTTATATAAATATATATATATTGCACCATTTATATGTACAACTATACATATTTTTACAACTTTTTGAAACTCTAAGCTTTCTTTCGTATATAAATAAATATATTTCTATAATATGGGTTTTATATTGGCTTTTTGGAATGCTCTTTAAGTAATGGTACACTTCTTTATTAGCAAATATCGCTCTTGCTCTTTTGTTAATGTGTATATCAAACTTTATACATTATATATTTGCATTCTTTATAACACTTGGCGTATATTACTTTTAATTTAGTTGGAATATTTTCTTTTTCTCCCCTAATCATTTTTCTTTGATTCTTAATTTCCTTTCTTTTTTCTCTGATCTGCTTTTTTTTCTTTGTAAATTATTTTGTGCCCTGAATTCGGGAAACTAATTAAATTAATACAAACAGTTTCTAATAATATTCATATGATGTGATATCTAATATTTTCAGAAAAACAATTGCGTACGCTTTAATTATTCAGAATTACAATATTATTCATATAGAACTATATAACACATTTCCAGGATTTTGCTATCTCTGTTGAAGTACTTCTGGCAGAATTATGTTGTATTTTTTGATCAATATATATTATATCTAACAAATAAATATTTATTATATAAACATATATATGGATCATATTTCAGTTCAGATTTCTAATATATATATATATATATATATATATATATATAGATAAAGACCATCTCTAACATATATATTCTATATATATATATGTCACTGGTCACTCCATGCTATAAATATATAATTAGTATACTCAAAACATTGCCAAAAAATATTATAATTTCACACCAAATATACATTTAATATTATAAATAGTTGTTGTATATATATTTCAAATTTTTATAGCAATGGATACATAAAGAATAACGATGCCTATAAATTTAATGTACAAATTAGATCAAACAGTTGGAGGTGGCGCCGATTTTTCTTATATATATATATATATATATAAATATATATATATATTGCTAGAATAAATATATATAAGGGTAAATTGCGGTATAAATACTTAATGTTTCTGATTTTATACATTTAAATACTTAATTTTTATTTTTGGTGGCAAAAATATATAATGTTACAATTCTCTTACACCGTTATTACCACTTCCGTTATTAACTCATAAATATAGACACGTGGAGGATCCAAATGCATTACATTTATTTAGTTTATTTTAAAATTTAATATTCTTAATATAAAAAACTAAATATTACTTATTTTTTTTTAAAAAAAATAAGAGAGATGCAATATTAAATTACCATAGCTGAGTGAACTAGTGTAGTATATGGAACATGATTATCGAATTGAAGTGCCAATATCATGTGAAAATTGTTAATGAGAACAAGTTTTTTTTTTTTAAAAAAAAAAAAATAGAATTTAGTTTTTGATATTAAGAATATTAATTTTTAAAATAAAATAAAAATAAATGTAATGCATCTGAACTATTCACGTGTCCTTATTTATGAGTTAACAGAAGTGGTAGTAACGGTGTAAGAGAATTGTAACATTAGATATTTAATTGTATAAAATCTGAAACATTAGGTATTTATGCCGCAATTTACCCTATATATATAATTATATATATCATCAATGATTTAGCATTTGAACAAAGATGCTCTAAAATTAATTTTCTTTAGGAATCCTCATTAATAAGATAGTATATAAATTTACAATGATGTTGATCCCACATCTCTACTTTACTACTAATTTCCAACTTTTTCAAGTACATTTTTCATAATTTTCAAATGAGCAATGTTATTAGGAGCTAGGAAACAATCGATGGATGGAGGTGGTATTTGTGAATGATTATTAAAAAAGTTTCATATGTGGTCTAATAATTAATTACAGTTTAACAGTACGTACTGTAATGGTATATATGGAACGGATGCCTTTTTTAACCATTTCTCTTTTCAATTAAATTCCTTTTATTCTGTTGCTTTCCATGCATCTATATATTTATAAACTATGCATGACCCCTAATTTAATATTAAAGCGTTTCCTAATGCCATTTCTCTAATTTAATTTGCTAAACAATACTAATGGTGTACATAATATATCTAAGGTGTATCATATTACTACATATTACTATGATATATTTAAGAAAAATGATAAGGGGCACTTTTACGCCAAAATACTATAAGAGGTGCATTTTAATATTTCAAATCATAATGTAATAAATAATTTGAGAAATTGCTAATATGGAGTCGCTACTACAAAATAGAATTTTAGTGTCGGTTTGATGGACGTTTTTTTTTTAAAAAAAAACTAACACTAAAGACCATTCCAATTTTTTGGTCTCGGTTTATAACTGACACCTATAATGACTTTTAGTGTCGGTTAATAGACCGACACTAAAAGTATAACTAAGACCAAAAAAAAAAATTTAAAAAATATATATACATACAAATTGAGTATAAGTGTCAGTTCATAACTGTTAATATAGTTGAATAAAGTCTGTTTAGGCTGTTAATTACAGCTAATCTTATAACTGTTTTTCAACTGTATTCTGACAATTTTATCTTTTAACTAATTCTGTTAATGATGTAAAAGACTGTGTATAACTAAGCTTCTCTACTCAATAAAGAATTAGTTCTGGTTTTACATTTTTTGCCTCTTCTCTGTTTTTCTGCTTCATTGTTCTTTTACTCTGTTTTCTCTAATCTCATATTCTGAGATTCTACATGGTATCAGTCGCCTCTGACTAGCGTCGTCAATGGAGTCCACTTCCTCAGATCCTGCTCCTGTTCCCAGAACTCCGTCCACCGCGACAACAAACCAGATGCATTCCAACTGGAATCCGTTTTCTCACTCTTTAACCTCTGTTTTAACTGTCAAGCTTGATCGAACTAATTTCTTGTCTTGGAAATCTCAGGTGATTCATACGGTGATCGGTCATGAATTAGATGAGATCCTTCTTGCTGGCATTCCTCCATCGCCCACTCTTGTCAATGGCGAACCAAACCCTGAATTCCATCAGTGGAAACGCAAAGACCAGCTGCTTTTATCATGGCTCCAATCATCGATGACAGAAGGTGTTCTTGCTTATGTTGCTACTTGTTCTTCATCTCATGCGGTCTGGCGAGCTCTAGAACAAAAGTTCTCCAGCCAATCTAAAGCTCGGTTACTGCAACTCAAGAATCAGCTCTCCACCATCCGCAAAGGAGGCCAATCCATTTCAGATTATGTTGACAAAACTCAGGCCATTGCTGACTCGCTTGCTGTAGCCGGTTCGCCAATTCTTGATCAAGATCTCATCTTACAATTGTTGAACGGCCTTGAACCAGAATATGATCCTGTTGTCTCAGGAATCACTGCAAGAAGTGATATTCTAACATTTGAAGAGGTTCAAGCATTGTTACTTTCCCACGAAAGCCGTCTTGAGCATCACAATTCTGCACCGATTCAACCATGAAACTTCAAGCAAATGTTGCATTTACTGGCTCACGCAACCCTTCATATCGCCCACCTCAGCCAACGAAGTATGGTGGCAGACCAAACTTTCGACCCTATAATCAACACAATAAGCCTCTCTGCCAACTATGTCTTCGCTATGGACACACCGCACCAGTTTGTCACCACAGATTTGACAAAACATGGGTCACACCTAAACCAGGCACCATTGGCCCTTCTTCATCTGTCACCAACAACACCCCTCATGCCTATATGGCTGAGCATGAATTCAACTATGACCCTCAAGCATTTGCCACATCTTTCATTCTTAACTTTGGTGACGATTTAGGCTGGTTCGTGGATACGGGTGCCACGAATCATGTGACAAATGGACTTGACAATCTTGAATCTGCAGTGACATATCCAGGAACTGAAGGCCTTGCTGTTGGAGACGGTAAGAAATTCTAATAATCTTAGACTTAATATTGTCCTTCATGTTCCTGGAATAACAAAAAACTTGGTTAGTGTATCTCAACTAACTAATGACAATTGTGTGTTCTTGAATTCCACAAAACTTGTTGCTTTGTCAAGGACAAGCAAACAGGGAAGGTACTGCTCAAGGGGACCCTTAAAGATGGCTTATATGTGCTAGAGCAATTCTCTCAAGAATCAAAAGAGGCAAGGTTGCAGCAGTGTGTGCCCAGTGGTTATAGTCCTACTGCTATGAGTTGTAGTAGTCATTTTTCATTACACAATGTAATAAATGACAATCCATGTAATACTACTCATATCAATAAATACAATGTTGTTCCTCTAAATGTCTATAACCCTACTGTTCTGTAAACTAATACCAAAAATCATGTTAATGTATGGCACACCAAATTGGGACATCATTCCCCCACTGTCCTAGCCATAATATTACCACAAGTTCCTCACACTGGCACAATTCATCAACTTGTGTTTTGTCATGTGTGTCAACTTGGTAAAAGCCATAAACAACCATTTCCTAGCACAGATACCAAAGCCACACAACCCCTTGAACTTGTCCATACTGATCTATGGGGACCATCTCACATCAAATCCAAAGATGGATATATTTACTACATTCATTTTCTTGATGACTATAGCAGATACACATGGATTTACCTTCTCACTCAAAAATCTCAAGCTCTTGACATGTTCCTAAAGTTCAAAGCCGTGGTTGAAAAACAATTTAACCTACCCATCAAGAAAGTGCAAGCTGATTGGGGTGGAGAATATAGGCTGTTTTCTAGATATCTAAGTAGGAATCAACTTTCAACATCCATGTCCCAAAACCAGTGAGCAAAATGGGAGGGCCGAACGAAAACATAGACACATAACTGAAATGTGACCTTATTATTCTTGCTCAATCAGGTCTTGATTTCTCTTACTGGTGGCATACCTTTCACATTGCAGTCTTTCTCATTAATAGACTACCAACACCAGTCTTGAGTCATCAATCTCCAACAGAAGTTTTATTTGGTCAAATACCAGATTATAATATTCTTAAGCCATTTGGCTGTGCCTGCTACCCTCATCTTCGACCATACAATCAATACAAAATGGACTTCAAGACAAAACAATGCATCTTCATAGGATACTCATCCTCACGCAAGGGCTACTTATGTGAAAGTCCTGAAGGTAGACTATTCATAGCTAAAAATGTTATTTTCAATGAACAACTTTTTCCAGCATCCTCACACGCCTCTGCCACAAAGGTACAGAATTCTTTGTCTAGTCCTTTTCCTACTACAACTTTCTCTACATCACCTACCATGCCACCTACACAACATAATACACCTACCCGTGGTCCTTACCATCCACAACAGGCACCTATAACATCACAGCCCCCCAACATGGTCCCTACACAAACAGCTCCTTCCTCACCTCACCATAACAACTTTGTACACAATCCCAACCATACTACTGTTGTCTCCATCCTTACCACTGACACAACACCACTACCTACTTGTCCAAGCTCAGTACCCAATACAACGTCTCAGCCAAATACAAATGAACCACCAGTTACCGTGCACCACTCGAACTCATACTATGCACACTAGATCTCAAAGTGGCATATTCAAACCAAAATCATTTCTAGCCACAAAACACCCTTTGCCTGAGTCACTTCTACCTACTGAACCTAGAACACTAAAAGATGCATTGTCAAATCCAAAGTGGCATGGAGCTATGGATAGTGAACTTTCTTCTCTTAAGAAAGCCAACACGTGGATTCTTATTCCATATGATCCCTCAATGAATGTCATAGGGTGTAAATGGATACATAGGGTGAAACTTAACAAAGATGGCTCTCTCAACAGATACAAATCAAGATTAGTAGCAAAAGGGTACTTGCAAGAAGCTAGAATTGATTTTGATGAGACTTTTAGTCCAGTTGTCAAACCAACTACTGTTCGAATAATTCTTTCATTGGCTGTAACTCACAACTGGAATGTATCCCAGTTAGATGTAAGCAATGCATTTCTGAATGGTCCCTTAAATGAGACTGTCTATATGTGCCAACCACCAGGGTTTGAAGACATTACTAAACCAACTCATGTGTGCAAACTCCAAAAGGCCATCTATGGACTAAAACAAGCCCCCAGAGCATGGAATGATAAGTTGAGAACAACTCTAAGATCGTGGGGTTTTCAAGATTCCAAAGCTGACAACTCATTGTTTATCTATGGCAAAGGTACAAACTTAGTAATACTACTTGTATATGTAGATGACATATTAATCACAGGTCTCAATCCTACTCTCATCTCGGGTCTCATTCATGATCTCAATAAATCTTTCTCTCTCAAAGATCTTGGCCAAGTTCATTATTTCTTAGGTGTGGAAATATACAGAGACAAAACTGGTATGGACTTGTCTCAGACAAAATACATTACAGACTTATTAGTCAAATTACATATGGAGGGTGCCAAGGCAAGTCCAAATCCAATGAGCTCTACTGTCAAACTCTCACTAACCGAAGGGGAACCATTTCATGACATTACCTTGTACAGAAGCACACTAGGTGCACTCCAGTATTTGTCTTTAACAAGGTCTGATGTGGCTTTCATCACCAACAAGTTAAGTCAGTTCTTGCATGCTCCTACAACAATTCATTGGGAAGCTTGCAAAAAATTACTCAGGTATTTGAAAGGCACAATCAAAGATGGATTATGGATAAGACCCTCATCTGTCATGACTCTTCATGCTTATTCTGACGCTGACTGGGCCAGCTGCGTCCATGACCGGCGGTCTACTGGTGGATATTTAGTGTTCCTTGGAGACAACCTGATCAGCTGGTCTGCCAAGAAATAACAAGTAGTAGCCCGCTCAAGCAATGAAAGTGAGTTCAGAGCACATGCAAACACTGCTGCTGAACTCAAATGGATTCGGTCTCTTTTATAAGAACTACAAGTCTCAATTGCTCAAGCTCCTGTCATATGGGTGGACAATCAGAGTGCCTCGACACTTGCAGCAAATCCTGTCTTTCACGCACGTTCAAAACACATCGAGATTGATCTTCATTTCGTACGAGATCAAATTCTAGACAAACAACTCTCTGTTCGCTATGTGCCTTCGGTCGATCAAGCTGTAGATGTTTTAACTAAGGCACTGTCAACTGATAGGTTTCTATACTTAAAATCCAAACAAAAAATGGTTTCAACACCATTTAGTTTGAGGGGGGATGTTAATATAGTTTGAAATTCCGTATTTTAATATTCCCAGTTTGATTATTTAATTAAATGATTAATTAAATGCGGAATAATAAAACTGGTACTGAAAACAGTTTTCTGTAGTTACAGAATGCAACTCTGTAACTCCAGAGAAACCCAGAAAAACAAACAGTGCATAAAAGTAAAAACACACAAGATTTTTGTACGTGGTTTCAACAATTCTTTCAGATTGTTACTAGTCCACGGGGCCACGCCCAGAGATAAGATTCATTAGATCGGTATCAAAAATACAAAGTAATTGACTTATGCATAAATAGACTCCCTCTTATTGTATGCCGCAAGCTTGATGTATTCCACCTACTAACCGAATCTTGATAAAACTCCAAGAGCTCGAACCACTACAACATTAAGGAGCAATAGCGGCGGGCCCCTCGGCCGCTATTGCTCCACAATGTGGCCGCTAAAGGGCAACAGCGGCGGACCTCGGCCGCTATTGGTCCGCCGCTATTGCTTGGCCGCTATTAATAGTATTAGCGGCCAAAAACTGGGTCCGCCGCTAATACTATTAATAGCGGCGGAGCAATAGCGACGGGACCCCGCCGCTATTGCCTGTGTCAGTTTCGTGTTTCGAGACTGACACAGGGCAATAGCGGCGGGGTCCCGCCGCTATTGCTCCGCCGCTACAACAGCCAATAATAAAAAAAAAATATTAATTATTTTTAAAAATTTATTTATATTATATATAAATAAATAATTAAATATTTAATAAATAAATCTAATTAATATAATTAAAATAATTTAATTAAATATTTAATAAATAAATCTAATTAATATAATTAAAACAATTTAATAAAATTTATTAATAATTTAAAATTGTCTCCAAAGTAATTAACTTTAACATATTAATCCTAATAAAATATTGTCTCAAAATTAAACTAAATTATTACAAAACATAAATAAATTATTCATTAACATCTTCATTCAAGTCTCTAATTATGAAGTCTTGATGCGGATTATTTTCGGTACGAGTCCCGAAGCCCGTGGCGGAGAAGGCACATACGCTTGGTCTGATGATAAACCCAGCGTCAAATTACCGAGCTCAGCTTGGTTGAAAATGGGAGTTGAAAAAAATTGGTTCTCCTGCGATGAACTCCCAAATAATCCAAAATCAAGGCAAAGTTTGAGCCGAGCGGAGGAGACTACGACGGTGTTCGGTATAAGAACGATTTCCCATTGGCGGAGCGGACTGTTATTCCGCCGAGGAAACCGCCGAGGAAAAGATTGGGGTTCTTCGCAAAAAATTTTCAAATTCCGCCGTGACAAATTTTGGAATTGTTGTTGCGAGGAAGGCTGAAATTGTGGTTGCGAAGTAGGTTGTTGTTCTCGTTCGGAGGAGCGGCATGACTACGAGAAGACGAACCACCGGGCGACCGCGATCGACTATACGTTTGAATGAAATTGTCAAGGCGTGGGTTAAATATTTGGGCACGTTGTTCAGGCGTCAAATTACCCCCCCAAGTGGCACGCATAGTGAGAATATATACGCCACAGTGCTCATCATTTCAGTAGTTGGTTGGGGAGGCACCGTTGATTGAGTTTGAGGGATTGGTTTCTTTCCTTTGCCCTTGAGCCTTTTACCCACGCCTCTTTGATAGTCAGATCTTTGGCCTAGAACTGTTTCCATAACGTCAAACTGATAACCAGTATCAGATTCAGATTCAGTCCCAGTATCGCTCTGGGATTGTCGTTCCAGTCGCTTCCTATCAAGCTCCTTGATCAGTTCCTCCTATTTAAATCAAAATTATTAGAATATGTAATTAATATAAAATATAAATTTTAATAATAAATAATTTTAATCACTTACATAATCTTTTGCAGCTAATTCATTAACGAAAGTTCCAGACGGTTTTTTCACATGGATCTCCTTCCATGCTTCAACTACATGCTCTCCAGGAGGACCCCCTATACAAATATAAACAATTAAATTAGTTTATTATAAGAAAAAAATATTATTAACTATTAAAGAATTTTTTTTTATGAAACATTTAACAATTAAAGAATTAATACATACCATTCCGTGGTGTATGGACGCCAACGATTTTGTGCCTTGCGTTGTTGGATATTTCATTAGTTGCCGATTCGATTTATTTTTAGTTGAACGATTCAAAAATGCCTCGCTAACAAACAATTCGCAAACCGGTTTCCAAGTCTCGGTATTCAAGTAGTCAGGGGGGAATTTGAGAACTGTGTCCCAATCTTCTGGTTTTTTGTAATGTTGTTTGAAATGCTTGTGTCTGAGTGTCTTTCGCTCACTATACCGCTCCACCATCACCGAATATAAAGTCCCCATAAGTAGGTCTCGATGGGGATTCCCATCGATATCAAAATAGTACTATGTAATAAAATAATTTAAAATTATGTTAATTTATAAATGAGGACATAAAATTATTACAACCTTTAATAATTAAAAATCACTCACTCTAATTCGATTGAGCACTTGATCCTTGTATTGTTGGGGTACATCGGAAAAATTTAGATGACCACCCGGGCACAACATGCTCACTTGTTGGCCAAGAAATCGAACATAATTGCTTGCTTCAGTGCCAACAACTTTGCCGGTTTCAAGATCTACCTCCACCGGTAAGGGCTTACCAGCTTCTCTCCTTTTTTTTCGAGATTAGCGTTTGTGGCAACCCCACGACCCTTTCTGACCGGAGGTGGAACTATATATATTCGAGGGAAAAATAATTTTATAAGTAAATCATACATTCACTATTTATATTCAGAACAATTGTAGATTTCAAAAAATATGAAAACCTGCTTCGCAAGACGACGGTACCCTAGAAGGATCAGGGGGATCCCTGCCATCACCATCCCCACCGTGGTATGTCGCTAACGTAGCTGACATTTTACTTTATTTGAAGACGGAAAAAAATGTAAGAATTCACAAATGTGAAACACATAATTGAAATATAAGTATTTAAAATGTTAATACAAAAGAAATTAAATATTCCTTTAATTGTAAAAAATTTTAGTAACAAATGTTTACAAAATAAAAGTTACACTGAAGAATCACTATCATTTCCATCATTCACTAAGTTTACATTTTCATCCTCTACATGTTCAACTAGTAAATCATCTACTTCTTCAGCAACATAATTTTCATCAAGCTCATTATTCTCTATCTCAGAATCCACTAACTGATCGGACGATTCAACAATTACTGGAGGTTCATTCGATTGCATAATCAACTCTCCAAGATCAACCGTCAACACAAAATTGGCAGAGTTAGAATCACCAACAACATCTACATCAGTCTCATCTTCGTTGTCAGTAATGTCCCAAATTTGTCGATGGCTAATATCTTCAACAACCTTCCAATCGCGACCTCTGAGTGGATCTTCAAGATAGAAAACTTGCTTCGCCTGGTTAGCAAGGATGTACGGTTCATCTTGATACCAATATCCACGAGTATTTATACTAGTTATATTATTTTCAGTGATTGTCTTCTTTCTTAATGGATTAGTGTTATACCATTTACATTCAAACAATGACATTGTATATGCACCAGTATAAGATATAGTGATTACATCTTCAAGTGTGCCGTAATAATTAAACCCTTCTGTTCCAGCAACAGTAACACCACTATTTTGTGTCTTCCGCTTTTGGTCTCGCTTTGATGCAATAAACCGAACACCATTCACTACACAACCTTCGTAAAATGTTGCTAAGTAATCGGACCCGGAAGCGAGAGCGAGTAACTCATCACCATTTTGTAAAGTTCCAAGCTTGTGCAGCTCATATTTCTAAATACATAAAATGTATTAATATGAGATGAATATAAATGATTGAATTAAAACTTAACAATTTTGTCGTTATACCTTCTTGTGAAACCACGGACGGAAAGTTTGTCTATGCAAGGCATCGTGATTACCATTAGGATATTCATGCCTGATCTTGTCCAAATGTTCACTGTGAAGTATGATAATGTCAAGATACGATAGAGGGAAATAGAAAATAAAAACTAAAAATTTAATAAAATAATTTATAAAAATGTAACAAACTTACTCTAAGTAAGCTTGGATTTCAGGAGAATTTTGAAGAATGTACCACTCAGCTTTTTCACGACTGGTATGATCAAGAGGCTTGATAAGTCCGCTAGTTAAAGGACGAGATTGAGAATTAAAAACTGAGAGATAGCGACAAACAGAAGGCGCATCTTCATTTCGATCAAGTCGATTAAATCTTGTTTCACACCCTTTAAAGTACATTGAACAAAAGGTTACTGCCTCATCAGCAACATAACCTTCTGCAATTGACCCTTCAGGACGTGCCTTATTTCCCACATAATTCTTCAATTTTTTCATGTACCTTTCAAAAGGATACATCCATCTCATAAAGACTGGGCCACCCAATATCGCTTCTTCAGGCAAATGCAATACCAAGTGTATCATTATGTCAAAAAAAGCTGGAGGAAAAATCAATTCCATCTTGCACAATAACAGAATTAAATTATTTTGAGCATCCTCCATATCTTTTACATTTAGAGTTCTAGAGCATAACTGTCGAAAAAAATTACACAGCTGAGTAATAGTTGTTGCAGTGTCACGAGGTAGAAATTTACGGACACCAACCACTAGTACTCGCTGCATAATGACATGACAATCGTGGGATTTTAACCTAATAATGTTAGACTCATCTGGAGAAACTTTGCTCTTTAAATTTGAACAGAAGCCATCGGGAAACTTTATTCCTTTAACAAACTGACAAAAAAGTTGTCTTTTCTCACGAGTCAAAACATAAGGAGCATGCGGTTTCATTAGCCTCCCATTCCCATCTTCATAAATCCACAACGATTCCCTAATACCCATCTTCTTTAAATCATGGCGCGCATTGGTTGTGTCCTTTGATTTATCATTATCCAAGATGGTTCCTAGGAGACTATCACACACATTCTTCTCAACATGCATGACATCAATGTTGTGTTTTAAAATATTCGTGCTCCAATACTCCAACTCGTAGAAAATACTTTTTTTCCTCCAATTACAATTTTCTGCAACTCTTCTACGTTTCACGCCCCCAAAATTTTCATGATGTCCGGGAATTTGGGGTTCGAGAGCATTAACTTGTGATAATATTTCTTCACAAGTAAATCGTCTTGGAGGAGGTCTTCTTTCAACTTTACCATCAAATCGAGTATCCCTTCTCATTGCATGGTTACTTGGCAAGAACCTTCGATGACCAACATATGATGTCTTCCCGATCACTCGAATGGACGTCGTGTCTTCATTACAAGTAGGGCAAGCTTTATAACCTTGACCACTCCACCCAGACAAGCTACTACGAGCAGGAAAATCATTCACTGTCCACAAAAGCGCAGCACGCATGGAGAATATCGAGTTGGTCGAACTATCTCTCGTTGCTACCCCATTATTCCACAACTCCTTTAATTCATCCACCAAAGGTCTTAAAAATATATCCATGTCTTTACCTGGAGATTTTGCACCAGGAATTAGGGTAGATAGCAAAAAATAATTATCTTTCATACATAACCAAGGTGGTAGATTATAGTTAGCTACCACCACTGGCCACATGCTGTATGCAAGACTCATGTTGCCAAATGGATTAAATCCATCAGCAGCTAACCCAAGTCGAACATTTCTTGGGTCCCTTGCAAACTCGGGATGTTTTGCATCAAAGTCTTTCCAAGCTAAACCATCGACCGGGTGTCGCAACACCCCATCATCTTTTGATTTTCCAGTATGATGCCATATCATGCTTTTCGCTGTAATCCTCGAACTATATAATCTTTTAAGTCGAGGTGTCAACGGAAAGTATCGCATGACTTTGCAAGGAACTTTTTTTCCTTTCCCGTTCTCGGAAGTAACCCAACGACTAGTTCCGCAAACTGGACAAGCCTCCTTGGATGCATTCTCCTTATAAAACAAGCAACAATTATACAAACAGACATCGATATTATCATAACCCAAGCCTAATTTCTTCAATCTCTTTTTTGCCTCGTAGTAAGTTGATGGAATATTATTTTCCTTCGGAAACGCAAACTTTAAAAGCTTCAATAATTCTTCAAAGATGTTATTAGGAATTTTTCCCCTAACTTTTAAATGCAATAGCTTTGCTAAAAAGTTGAGAGACGAAATCCAATCACAACCGGGATACAATTCAGCTTCAATTTCCTCAAATAAGTCATCAAACTGAGGGTTTGTGGTTGGTTGTTCATCTTCTCCTTGTACATCCTCTGTTGTTGGGGGAAAGAAGTCTTCTAGAATAGGTATCATTTCATCCTCTGATTCAATATCGGCAACTGCTACATCATCGACAACATCCTCAGGCTCACCGTGATAAATCCACTTATCATATCCTTGCATGAAACCTCGATCAAATACGCGTGCTCTAACCCTATCTATTTTTTCAAACCTACTATTTATACATCTCACACAAGGACATCGAATTCTTCCATCACAATCCTTATGTTCTGATGCCATTGCTAAAAAGGCTTGTAAACCATTCCAAAATTCATGGCAACCACGATTTCTGATTTTGGTCCAAGACTTATCAATTGTCGCCATCTACAATTTAGGCGACAAATAAAGTGTTACAAATTTGAATAATTTGTAAAGTGTTACGAAATATAACAAAACTATGGTATATATTTATAAGTATACCATAGCATTGAGATATTATTTTCAACATTAATAAAATTTTATGAATATTTTATGAATTTAACACATTTAAATAACAATTTTATTCATTGAATTATAATTACAACTTAAATTACAAAAAATGAACAAATTACTCTTTAAAAAAACATTTTAATTTTTATGTTATTTATTATTTATATAAAAAAGTAATAAATTTGGTTTCTAGATTTAAATAATTATTTTTTTAAACAATTTATTAAAAGTTGACAAACTTATCTATTTTCCCTATCTACAATATAAACCACAAATGTAATATTACAAGTTTAATAATTTCTAGTTATATGAACATTTTTTAGATTACACACATGTATTTCAACTTTTACGTAAGATAATAATATTAACAATTTAATTCTAATAAACTTTGAAAAAAATTTATTCATTTAATTACCAATTACTTTAAATTAAAAAAATAAATAATTTCTTTTTACGAATTATTTATTTTAAAAAAATATATTATTTAAAAATTTATATAATTTATTATAATTTAAATTAATTTTTTATTTATTTTATAAAATTCAAAGTTTATTTCTTTTTATTTAATTTATAAAATTAAAAGTTTATTTTTATAAAATAAATTTATACTAAATTATAATTTTTTAATTCTATTATTAATCTCAATTTTTTATAATAATAAAATTATCACAACATAAAATTCTATTAACAAGTTTTTTTTTTAAAAAAAAAACATAAAAATTTACTAATTTAATTACAATTTATATTAAAATTAAAAAATTCATTTTATTTAACTTTTTAATTTTTAATATTTAAATTATTATGTTATATTATACTTTTTTGTTTTTTATATTGTTTTTATTTTCCTTTATTTAAAAAATAACCTAAAATTATATTTAATAATTTTTTCACTATTCTCACTATACTATGATAATATTACATATTTAACATACCAAACAAAATTAATTACATCAAATAAAAATTATAATATAAAACAACAAATAAACAATAATAAATACATACAGTTCACAAAAGAAATTGTGTGTCAACTTTATTGATCCTTTCACTTAATCTGAAAATAATCAAAATAAATAATATCAATTCCACAAAATAAATTAAAAAAGTAAAACAAAATACAGCGATAAAATATTTATATAAATCATACAAAATATAATCTTTTAGCATATATAACATTACCAAAATAATATATATATAATATACACTTATATAAACAAAAATAACAATATACAAACAATACACTATACTTTAAAAATATAACCAAATAACATTATTATATTTATAATATACACTATATATATATATGAACAGTTAATATATAAACCAAAATAAAATAATAAATATCGAAATTATATATATATATGTATATATACAGTGAACTAAAAACACTCAAATAAAACAATAAATACCTAAATCAAATATATATATACACAGTGAACATATATACCCAAATAAATCAATAAATACTCAAATTAAATATATATGTAAACAGTTAACATATATACACAAATAAATTAATAAATACTCGTATCAAATATATATATACAAAAATTATATTATATAATTCCTAAAATTATATTATATATATACACAAAATAATATATATATACTCGAATAAAATATATATCTATAAATACACGTTATATTATATATATACTAAAATCAACCATATATATACTGTTCTAACACAAAATAAAAAAAAAAATCAATCTAAATATACATATATACACTGATTATACATACCACAATAAACAATATATATATATATAACTTCCACATTTCTCAGTTTAAATGAAAATAAATCACAAACAACCCAAAAAAAAAAAAAAAATTCAAACACAAATAAAAAAATGGAAAGTTTAGATTAATACCTGTGTTGGAGGCGGAGACGGTGGGCGAGGCGGAGGCGAAGCAGTCGGGCGAGGCGGAGGCGGTTGGGGAGGCTGATGGGTGATCGGAGTGGGTTGGGCGGTTAGGGAGGTTGAGTTCGGAGTGGGAATGAAATGGGGATTAGGGTTAGAATTTTTTAAGAAGAGAGGAAAAATGGGAAAGTTGGGGCTGAAGGGGTTTATATAGGGCTACTAGCGGCGGGGTATTAGCGGCGGACCCCGCCGCTAATAGTAATTATTTAATTTTTAATTTTTTTTTTTAAAAAAAAAACTATTAGCGGCGGGGTCCGCCGCTAATACCCCGCCGCTAATACTTTCAAACCTAACGGGCGGGAATTTTCCCGCCCACTCATTAGCGGCGGGGTATTAGCGGCGGACCCCGCCGCTAATAGTATTAGCGGCGGGCATTAGCGGCGGAGGCCCTGCCGCTATTAATTTTTTTTTAAAAAAAATAAATCAGCCCACCAATAGTGGCCACAGAGGGCCTCCGCCGCTAATACCCCCATTATTAGCGGCGGAGGAGCTCCGCTGCTAATATCCCCGCCGCTAATGAGGGGATTTCTTGTAGTGAACTCCCTTCGATCACCTTGAAGAGTGCTTGAGTCCTCCCGATTCAAGGCTTAAAGGCTATCTCCCGAAAGCCTATACAACCATCTCTCGAAGGTTGTGTGCTTGTATCCTCCCGATGCAAGACTTCAAAAGCGATCTCCCGAAAGCTTGTAAATACCCTTCTCCCGAAGGTGCACTGATGTTCTTCTTCGTTGTAGACTTGAATACAGACTCAAGACAATACAAACAACAAATAAACAGAGTAAGAGTAGAACAACTCTTCTCTACAAAACAAAGACACTCTTTTCTTATGATATGAAAGTGAATAAAAGAGTTAACATAACAAAGACACTCTTTCCTTAAGATATGAATATAATTCTAAGTGTATGAAAGAGATACAAAACCTAGCAGCTATAAGATGTATTTATAATGAATATACATCTCATAGACAGCTTACATTCGGTCTGAACAAGACCTCAACCCACTAGAAACTTCCCTAAAATAATTCTTCAATCAGTCCAGGAATTTCCGTTTCTGTACCTACAGAATCGTGGGCAGTAACTACAACTTTCCTTTTATAGAAAAGGAAAGTTTAGCTCCGGTTTTCTCTTCAAGAAACCTGATCTTAGAAAAAGGGAAACTCAACACAAGATCAGAATAACAGCTGGTTAGCAAAGAATCAATGTGTAATCAAAACTTACCATATTTACCTCAATTTCCATAAATAGGAAAGCTAGTCAACTTTCCTTCCAAGTTTAGATTTACACAAATAGGGAAACCATATCAATATATGCCAGCCGAAATATACAAAGAATAATAAAATATTTTTGTCAATTAAATATGCCAAAAATGGAATTAACAATCTCCCCCTTTGGCACTTTGATTGACAAAACATTTTATTATGAGAAAACCTGCATCAAGTGTTAGAAACCAAAGCAAATAGCTTTTTAAAGATACAAGAGTATAGAAAATACTCCCCCTGCATGAAAGCTCTCTAACACATAAAACATATAACTTTTTTTGGACGGAAAAGCTTGCAAACCGAAGAACACAACTTTTTAAATGGAAAAGTGTTAAACCACAAACAACTTTTTAAACGGAAAAGTGTTAAACCACAAACAAGCAACTCCCCCTAAAACCAAGGGTCCAGAGTTGTAACAAAGAGTTCAATGAATCCAAAAAAAAATAATACTACTCCCCCTTTTTGTCTATCAAGGAGCCAAAGATAACAAAAGCAAACATGAACAAAGTCATAAGTTCAAATAAGCATTAATAAAAAGCAAAAGATAAAAGATTGAACCACTTATTCATCATCATTGGGTCGGAAGTATTTCATGATGCTATCCATCTTCCTAAGAAGCAGGGCCTGACTAGTCTCCATTCTTCCCAAACGCAAATTGAATTCTGCCATTTCTGTAGGAGCAGAAGTTGAAGCGAATGCGACGGCGAGGATCATTTGTAAGACCAGGGGAAGCAGACCGAGCCTTTCTTTGAGCAGCTTTTCCTTGAGGAGGCTTCTCCGGAATTTTGAAAGTGGTTCCAACAGCAGGCATCTCAATTGATTCATTCTCAAGAATCAATTCCTCTTGATCAGATAAAATTTTATAGATTAAGTGAGGAAAAATGAGATTGAGCCTAGGTTTCTTACCCTTTCGAAGAGAAACAATTTGCTCCCAAATCATGTCAGCCAAATCAATTTTAGCACCAATTGAAACGTTATACAAAAAGAAAGCAAGTTCATTTGAAACATTTACCGGATTGGAGCAAGGAAACCAATTGGATAGGGCAAACCTCATGAGAGCAGCATGTTGATAGGTGAGTTGAGACATATGCATGGTGTTGGAGAGTTCAATTTCATTATCACCAGAGAGATAACCGAACACCTTTTGACGATCAAACTCCACATCAGTTGTCTCAATTCCCATAGGCAAATTGAGAGCCTCAGCAACATCCTTACAGTAAAGGAATACCAGTGTCCTCTGACAAAAACTTTGCCAAACATGAAAGAGTCCTCATCGAGAAACTCATGAGTGATGTTAGCATAAAAGTCCTTCACAATTCTATCCACATACCCATCAAAACCGATGAAGGTATCTACCCATTGTCTTTCTTTCAACATGTTATACACTCCAAAAGGCTTATGAGCAATAACATTAAAATTTTTCTCCACAGTAAAATTCCTATTCTCATAGAATTTCATATCTTTAGCATGATCATTATAACAAAAATAATGAGAGTGAGGCTTGAAGTTATCAAGAGAAATACCAGAGGGCCTCTTTCTTTTCTGTGGAAGAACAGGATTTGTAGAGACAATGGGCCTTTTTCCTTTGTCCTTCTTTGGAACAGCAGGAGGGACTGGAACAGATTCTGTAGTGACAGGCTCAGTTTCTGGTTCTTCACTCTCGGATCCAGAATCATCAACAGCAGGAAGATCTTTGGGCACAAATTCTTCACTTGAATCGGACAAGCCCTCTGAATCATGATCCTCCTCACTTTCTTCTGGTTCAGAATCCGAGGAAGAGGCCGAAGGGGGATTCTCATTGAGATTTTTGCCCTTTGAAGATGAAGAAACCACCTTTTTCCCTTTGGATGCAATTTTAGGTTTAATCACTTCAGGCTTTTTAGGAGTGAAAACCTTGGACCTAGTTCGAGAACTCACCGTGGGCAAGGTCACCAAAGTTTGGTCGACATTAAGAGCACCATTCGAAGAAGAGGACTTCGACAATGTGTGATCGGATGAATGGGATTCATCATGATCACCCAACCCAGGTGTTGGAGAAGCAATAGGAGAGGCACCAACAAGAGGAGAGGAGAAATTTGCCACTGATTTTCGAGCTTGGGTCTTCGATTTCTTGGCAGACTTCGTCGGAGTAGAAGACGAACCAGAAGCTCCGGTTGCTGGTGCAGGCGGCGCAGGCGGGGTGATCGGAAAAGCAGAAGCAGAGCCACGAGAGGGCTTCTTGGACGGTTGGGCATTCTTAGTTTTGGCCATTTTTCTTTGAAACCCTATAACACAAACACTCTTACACTTTGAAAAATATTAGACCTTTGAGAGAAAAAAAAAATAGAAAGGGAAGAGAGAGTGGTGATCGTGGGTTAATGGGTAGTTGAGTATATATAACATTTCAATTTTAATTTCCCAATAAGAAAAAAATAGGAAAAAGGAAAGTAACTTACTTACCTTAATCACCACGTGGGGAGAGGAAAAAAGGAAACCAAAAAAGACTTTTCAAAATATGGTCAATGTTTCCTTAAATGGAAAAAGGAAACCAAAAATCCCCACAAATTCTAAGAATTTAAAAACCCTTACCAAAACCGAAATTGCCACCAAAAAGGAAACAAAAAATAATTAAATATTTAAGTACAAGTTTCCTATACACACCAAAAAGACCAAATCTCCACAAATAAAGGAAACATTCTAAATAAATAAATACAATTAAAACATGTTTCCATAAAATGAAAAACTAAAAGAAAAAATGTACAAGGATTCGAAAAAAAATTCGAAAAGAAAAAATATGCCCCCCTTTTTCTTTTATTTTTTCAAAAAATGCCCCCCAAAGAAAAATTGCTAATAAAGAACAAGAGAACACACCAAGACACAAAAAGCACTAATCACCACTTAAGAGCAAAAATTGTGTCTAAGAACATAATGAAACATAACAAAAAATAACAAAAATTTTTAACAAAGCTCACTTGACAACTCGATCACGAACCTTTTTTTTTATTATTTTATTATATATTTTTTTTTATTTTTTTGATTCAAAGACAGAAAAATAAAATAACCTTGATATTTTTGCAACTAGAATTCACAATGTCCATTTGTCTTTGTCCCTGATGAAAAAATCAAACTCATAAGAATAGTCAGAAATTATTTTATCAAACTAATGATGTAATAGAATGAGGTCATACCGGTTCACAGGAAAAAATTGACTCTGTCACCAAGAATATTAAAGCACATCAAACAGTATGTAACAGCTTTATAACACCATTTTCGAGAAGAAACAATTTTTACCAAAAACTGTGTCAAGCATTAGTGTGTGAAAGTGTAAGCAGGGAACATTGCCCAATTTGTCAAAAAGACTTTTTCTGATAAATTGTACCCATAGGAGACGCTGTCACACTACCTCAATGGTAGCCCTTTTCAATGGTAGCGTATCTTCTACATAACTCCTAATTACATAGTTCCAACTTACTCAGAGATGGCTTTCACACATTGAGATAGGTAGCTCTATTCATCCAATGGAGCTTGAACACACAGTTTTTGAACAACATTATTCGAAAATGGTAGCTTACATAACACTGTTTGATGAACCTGAATATTCCTGTGAGGAGTGAACAATTTTCCTGACAAACCTGTATGACATCATAATATTACAACATTAGCAATAAAATAATGACTGAAATTCTTATAAGGTTGAAATTTTCTTCTAGGACAAAGACAAGACATTATGAACTCTAAGACAACTCAAATATTAAGGATTATGGAAAAATAAAAGCATTAAACAGTACAAACCCCTAAGGATTTCCTTAGAGAAATAAATCGGACCGAGTCAAGAGCTTTAGTAAAAATATCTGCAATTTGTTTGCTAGTTTCAACATATTCTAAGACAAGAATTTTATTTTCCACAAGCTCTCTAATAAAGTGATGACGAATGTCTATGTGCTTTGTGCGAGAGTGTTGAACAGGATTCTTAGAAATGTTTATAGCACTAGTGTTATCACAAAAGATGGTTAAAGTTTTCAAATCAAACCCATAATCTGCCATCATTTGTTTCATCCATAACAATTGGGTACAACAACTACCCGCAGCAATGTACTCAGCCTCCGCTGTGGACAGAGAGATTGAGTTTTGCTTCTTGCTATGCCATGAAACCAGATTGTTTCCAAGATAGAAACATCCACCACTAGTACTTTTTCTATCATCTGCATTACCTGCCCAATCAACATCACTAAAGCAAACAAGGTTAGAATTAGTGTCTTTTGAAAACCAAATCCCAAAATCAATAGTGCTATTTACATAGCGAATGATTCTTTTCACAGCAGAAAGATGAGATTCCATGGGATTTGCCTGATATCGTGCACAAACACCAACACTATAACAAATGTCAGGACGACTAGCAGTAAGATAAAGCAAACTACCTATCATACTTCGATACAAAGTTTGATCTACCTTTACTCCTTGTTCATCTTTGCTTAATTTCAAAGTTGTGCTCATGGGAGTGTTGGTATGTTTGGCTTTCTCAAGACCAAACTTTTTCACCAAATTCTTTGCATACTTGCTTTGAGTGACAAAAGTTCCCTCATCTGATTGCTTCACTTGAAGACCGAGAAAATAAGTGAGTTCACCTACCATACTCATTTCGAACTCCTTTTGCATTTGGGAAACAAAAACCTGCACTTCAGAGTTAGAGGTAGAGCCAAACACAATATCATCAACATATATTTGAGCAACAATCACATCAGAATTAATGTTTTTGATGAAAAGTGTTTTATCAACATTTCCTCTCTTGTAATCATGAGAAAGCAAGAATTCAGTTAGACGCTCATACCAAGCACGTGGTGCTTGTTTTAGACCATACAAAGCCTTGTCTAACTTATAAACATGATCAGGAAAATGAGGATCCTCAAACCCTTTAGGTTGTTCCACATACACCTCTTCTTTTAATAGCCCATTCAAAAAAGCGAATTTGACATCCATTTGATACAATTTATTATTTAATACCAAGAATGCAAGCTATGGAAAGAAGTAACCTGATCGATTCCAGTCTAGCTACTGGAGTAAATGTTTCATCAAAGTCAACACCCTCAACTTGAGTGTATCCTTGGGCAACCAACCTTGCCTTGTTTCGAATGATAGTGCCAAACTCATCACTCTTATTTTTGAAGATCCACTTGGTTCCAATGATGTTCACAAATGGTGGTCTTGGAATCATTTTCCAGACTTTGTTTCGAACAAACTGATGAAGCTCATCCTGCATAGCTAAAAACCAATCTTCATCCATTAAAGCTTCTTTTACAGATTTAGGTTCTAAAGAAGAAATAAAACATAAAAATTGAATTATATTGGCATATTTTTTTCTTATAACCATGCTCTCATCCAAGTTTCCGAGGATGAGATCTGAAGGATGATTCTTTTTAACCCTGGAGGATGGTTCCCTATGTATTGGATCAGTGATTGAATTTAAAGGATACTCAGATTCTTTTGTTGTTGGTTTTTCTGTAGCAACAAATTCCTGCACTGTAGCCTCGACGACTGCTTCTGAAGCTTCGTCAGGTTCCTTTTCCTCAGCAGCAGGTTTTTCAAGCAAATCTTCAATCTGTTCTTCTGTGGAAAACTCAAAAAAATCTTTTAGATCATCAACAACAACATTAGCAGATTCCATAACAGTTTGGGTTCTCATGTTATACACACGATATGCCCTACTATTTGTGGAATATCCCAAGAAAACACCTTCATCACTTTTAGAATCAATTTTACCAATGTAATCACGATCTCGTAAAATATAACACACACATCCAAACACATGAAAGTGACTTACATTTGGTTTCTTACCTTTCCAGATTTCATATGGTGTTTTGTGAGTACCTGGACGTAAGAGTACTCTGTTGATGGTATAGCAAGCAGTGTTAATGGCTTTGGCCCAAAGACGCTTTGTGAGCTTCTTGCTATTCAACATTACTCTAGCCATTTCTGTTAGAGTACGATTCTTTCTTTCAACCACTCCATTTTGTTGAGGAGTTTTAGGAGCAGAAAATTCATGAGAAATACCGTTAGCTTTACAAAATTCAACATATATGGTATTCTCAAATTCCTTACCATGATCACTCCTAATCCTAACAATTTTACCAATGTTACAATCTTTTTCAACTCTTAATTTCAAACACAAAGATTGGAAAGCTTCAAAGGTATCAGATTTTTCTCTCAAAAAATCCACCCATGAAAATCGAGAAAAATCATCAACACAAACAAAAATATACCTCTTACCATTTAAGCTTTCTACCTGGATTGGACCCATTAAGTCCATGTGCAAGAGTTCGAGAACTCTAGAAGTATTCACATCCGGGACACTCTTGTGAGAAATTTTCAATTGCTTACCTAACTGGCATGGTCCACATTTTCCCAATGACTCTTTACCTAATTTAGGTAATCCTCGAACAATCCCTGAAACAGATAATTTTTTCAGATTTTTAAAATGGATGTGACCAAGTTTTTCATGCCATAGGTCAGTAACATTTTCAATGGCAGAATGACAAGTGGCATGCGTAGTGAGAGTATAACAATTATCACTAGATCGCAGCCCTTGTAACACAATTTCATCAAGAATATTATATACATAGCAATGATTGCTATCAAAGCTCACAGTATAACCCTGATCACAAATCTGACTAATGCTAAGTAGATTAGCTTTTAGTCCTTCAACCAACATGACATTCTTTAGTTTAGGAAGCCCTTCGAACTTGAGAGTTCCCATTCCTATGACTTTACCAGTAAGACCGTTACCAAATGTAACTTCTCCACAGTGCATTGGTCTTATGTTCACAAGAAATTCTTTTTCACCTGTCATGTGTCTAGAACAACCACTATCAAAATACCACATGTTAGAAACAACAGTTTTAAAACAAGTAGAACCTACCAAGCATTTGTTTTTGACAACCCATTTTTGTTTTTGTAAAACATGTTTATTTCCAATGTAATTAGATTTAAACATGTTATGCATGGTTATGCATTTAGGTCGAATGTGACCTTTTACTCCACAAAAATGGCAAATAGGAATGAAACGTCTTCCAGTCCCTTTAAAATTGTCAAACTTATCGTGCTGCTTCTTTCCTGTAACAGCAGAGTGCTTTGCTGTCGAGACAGAAACCTGCGAGGTAGAAACAGTTCTTCCAGAAACAAAACTATTAGTAGTATTAGAAACAGGTTGATTTGGAACATAACCCAGCCCAACATGATTGGTTTGGCCAGATTTTTGAATTTTTTCAAAGATGGTGGAACCTGGATTTAGCATTTTAACATTCTTTTTAATGTTATCAATTTCCTTGGTTAAAGAAATAATCTTTGACTCTTTTAAAGACAATTCAGATTCACAACATTTGAGTTTATCTTCCAACTCATTAATGTTGTTACACAAAATTTTATTATCTTTAACCAGGGAGCGATTTTCAGCACAAGTTTCCAACCACTTACCAAACATTACCTTGTAGGATTCAACCATGGAATCCTCATCAATTTCTGACTCATCTGATTCGGATCTGGATTCTTCCTTGTTGTCATTGATCAGGATATTGTTCAAGCAAATGCTCTTTCCTTTTTCCTGCAAATTTCTTGACAAAACACTTGTTAGGACAACTTTTTCTTTTTCATCCTCACTACTCTCAGAATCATCACTCCAAGTAACATTTAATCCCTTTTTATTTTTCTTTAAGGTATTAGCACATTCGGATTGAGTGTGACCAAAACCTTCACATTCTCTGCATTTAATACCTTTTTTATTGTTAGATGAAAAAGGTTTAGAGGGAATATTACCAGAAATGTTACCTTTTGGGTTCTTTGAAAAGAACTTTTTATTTCCTGCAGATTTCATGAATTTTTGGAAATTTTTTGCCAATAGAACCATTTCATCCTCATTTTCATCATCAGAAACAATATTTTCAGAAGCATTAAAGGCAATACCTTTACTTTTCTCATTCGAGAGACTTTGCTTACTCTTTTTCTTGATTTGTTGATTCAACTCAAAGGTTCTTAAAGATCCCATGAGTTCCTCAACCTTCATTTTGCCAAAATCCTTTGCCTCTTCCATTGCAAGCAATTTTGTGTCAAACCTGTCAGGAAGAACTCGAACAATTTTTCGAACCAAGACAGATTCATCTAGTTTTTCTCCCAAGGCAAAAAACTCATTAGAAATATCAGATAATCTTTCATAAAAATCATTTAAAGTTTCAGTATCTGACATTCTCAATTCATCAAATCTAGTTTGCAGCATGGTAAATCGTGATCTCTTTACATCAGCAGTACCTTCAAATTGAATTTGAAGGATTTCCCATGCTTCCTTTGCAGATTCACAAGATGAGATTAATTTAATAAAGCCTTCACCAACACCATTAAAAATAGCATGTAAAGCCTTATTATTATAACCAGACAGTTTTTCATCTTCAGTGGTCCAACTGAGTTCAGATTTTACCTGAATATTACCTTTTTCATCATTTTCAGTAGGTTGAGACCAACCTGTAAGAATAGCTCTCCATGCCTTCTCATCTTGCGATTTGATGAATGCTCTCATCCTGACCTTCCAATAAGGATAATTCGACTCATTCAATAGAGGAGGTCTAGAGATAGAACTTCCTTCTGCAAACAAAGACATCTCACACAAAACAAGTTAAACGGAATAACCTCAAGATCTCACTAAGAATTTAGTGACTTGCTCTGATACCAATTGAAATTCCGTATTTTAATATTCCAAGTTGATTATTTAATTAAATGATTAATTAAATGCGGAATAATAAAACCGGTATCGAAAACGTTTTACGTAGTTACGTAATGCAACTCTGTAACTCCAGAGAAACCCAGAAAAACAAACAGTGCATAAAAGTAAAAACACACAAGATTTTTGTACATGGTTTCAACAATCCTTTCAGATTGTTACTAGTCCACGGGGCCAGGCCCAGAGATAAGATTCATTAGATCGGTATCAAAAATACAAAGTAATTGACTTATGCATAAATAGACTCCCTCTTATTGTATGCCGCAAGCTTGATGTATTCCACCTACTAACCGAATCTTGATAAAACTCCAAGAGCTCGAACTCCCTTCGATCACCTTGAAGAGTGCTTGAATCCTCCCGATTCAAGGCTTAAAGGCTATCTCCCGAAAGCCTATAGAACCATCTCCCGAAGGTTGTGTGCTTGTATCCTCCCGATGCAAGACTTCAAAAGCGATCTCCCGAAAGCTTGTAAATACCCTTCTCCCGAAGGTGCACTGATGTTCTTCTTCGTTGTAGACTTGAATACAGACTCAAGACAATACAAACAACAAATAAACAGAGTAAGAGTAGAACAACTCTTCTCTACAAAACAAAGACACTCTTTTCTTATGATATGAAAGTGAATAAAAGAGTTAACATAACAAAGACACTCTTTCCTTAAGATATGAATATAATTCTAAGTGTATGAAAGAGATACAAAACCTAGCAGCTATAAGATGTATTTATAATGAATATACATCTCATAGACAGCTTACATTCAGTCTGAACAAGACCTCAACCCACTAGAAACTTCCCTAAAATAATTCTTCAATCAGTCCAGGAATTTCCGTTTCCGTACCTACAGAATCGTGGGCAGTAACTACAACTTTCCTTTTATAGAAAAGGAAAGTTTAGCTCCGGTTTTCTCTTCAAGAAACCTGATCTTAGAAAAAGGGAAACTCAACACAAGATCAGAATAACAGCTGGTTAGCAAAGAATCAATGTGTAATCAAAACTTACCATATTTACCTCAATTTCCATAAATAGGAAAGCTAGTCAACTTTCCTTCCAAGTTTAGATTTACACAAATAGGGAAACCATATCAATATATGCCAGCCGAAATATACAAAGAATAATAAAATATTTTTGTCAATTAAATATGCCAAAAATGGAATTAACATAGTTGAATAAAGTCTGTTTAGGCTGTTAATTACAACTAATCTTGTAACTATTTTTCAACTGTATTCTGACAATTTTATCTTTTAACTAATTCTGTTAATGATGTAAAAGGTTGTGTATAAATAAGCTTCTCCACTCAATAATGAATTAGTTCTGGTTTTACATTCTTTGCCTCTTCTCTGTTTTTCTGCTTCATTGTTCTTTTACTCTGTTTTCTCTAATTTCATATTCTAAGATTCTACAATAATAACCGAGACTAAAAGATATTCTTTAGTCTCAGTTATAAACTGAAACTTAAAACTCATATATGTTTAAAACAAAACTCTAAGCCCATCGTTCTAAACATCTCTCTACCTCACTCAAAATTTCAGAAAACCCAAACAAAATTCCTTTTCTTCTTTCTTGTTCTCACGCAAATCAGGATAGTATTAGGCACTTGAAGGTGTTAAATAATATAATGTTTTTAACTATTAAGTCTCACATATTTTAATATTTAATAATTATTATTAAAAATCACTATTATACCCTAATAATGTAATTATCTATATTTATTGGCTAGTTATCATGACCCTAAGATTTTATCTCAAAACTAATTAACAACTATAATTTACTTCTCGTCTCAGAGTATCTTTAATGGAGCTACAAATAAGTGATATAATATGTCAAATATAGCTCAATTTGTTAAAAGTCTACACTAATATTGTTGTGTCAAATTATGATGCAAATATATCACATAACAAAAAGTTACACAAATTTGAATCACAATATAGTATGATGCCAAATTTACAATAAATGCTATGCATTTATATTTACTATTATGACATTTTTAATATTTATTATTAAATTTAAGTTAACATGCTCTTTTGCATTACATGACTTTAATTTACATTATTATTATTTTGTATATTAAATGATATATTAAATTTTGTATCAAAATTTACAATTATGTAATAAATCACAAGATAGTAAAAATTAATGTAAAAATGTCATAAAACTACTTTTTATGCTAAACAAATATAGCTCAACTTAGTCTTAATTATATGTTTTGGGTAATTATAGTCAAAAGAAATTTAATAATTGTTTCCATATATATTATAAATATATATCCATATAGTTGTGCACATACAATTTATATATAGGGAAATCATTCTATATATGCCTTTTAATTTTTTTCTTCTATTTTTACAATTTCTTTTTTTGGTTTTTTTTATTTTTATTTTTATGATTTTGGTTGTTCTGTTAGCTGCGTTGATTGCGGTTTAATTGAGTTGTGATTTAAGTAGCTATGTGAGTGCACTATATATTCTGTAAAAAAAACATACTTTAAAATATATAAATAAAAAAAACCCCACATATATTTATATAAAAGATAATAATTTCTCTAGTTTAGCATATGCAAAGGAACAATATAATTCCTTATATTAGCTTTTTAGTATATCTTCAGATAAAATATCCTTGGATAGTATTATTTAAGTAGAGTTATTTTGTGGGCATGATATATATATGATTAAGTTTTTATACTTCTTTGTTAAAATAAAGAATAATAACCAAATAATTGCAGCATGTTATACAACTAATATTATATAGATATATATATATATATATATATCCAACGTCTTTTGAAGTGTCCAAAAGAATCATTTGCGAAAACCCTTTTCATTTGCATCGAATATTTAAAGCTTTTTTACGATCTTCAAAACACTGAAGATGAAAAAAAAAAAAAAACAAGCTTACCCTATAAAAAAAACACTGTCGTTTTGAATTGAGACCCACCTAAAGGGCAAAAGACTGATGTGTTTTAGCATCTAGAAAAGACAAGAGTGGTTTAAGCATGGAGACAAAGTTTCCACAAACCTTGAGGCTTTCGCAGACTTTAAGAAAAGGAGAGCTAATTACATGGCTCTTTTCCATAAGGTCACTGTCCCATTCCACTCCTCTTTTTATTTATTTAATTTTTTTTTTCTTTTTGCATGAAAGTAAGGGAAATCTCGGATCTAGAAGAAGAAGAACAAAACCCCTTAATGTTTTAGGTATAGGACCGGGGAAAGAATCAACTATAGTCATTGAATGGAATCTAATGATCATGATTATTATCATCATCAAAATATATTCTTTCCCCCCTTTGTGTGCTTTTAGGGGTTTATCATTTGAAAGTAATGAGATTGAGGGATCCAAGGAGAGATGAGAATAAGAGACTATAGTACTTTCATTTCATGTGCTGCTGTAGCTCAATTCAGCTATATACAAATGTATGTGTATTGTGTATATATAAAGAAATAAATGAAAGAAAGAAAGAAAGAAAGTGGTACCACTGTTGTTGCTATTAGTACGTACCAATACTAATTAAGTACCCACTTTCGTCGTTGTATTTATAAATGTGTGTACATATAAATATATATATTGATGAAAGAACAAAATAAAGAAACGAAAAAGAGGAGTTGGTCAAAAAGAGATATTTGGATGTGAAGCAGCACACGCGAATAAAATTATAGCAGAGAATGGAGAGATTGTATCGAGATCACGACGATGCTTTTTATGATCGTTGGGTCGTTTTCCCAGAGCATTTATATTTTCATGCACAGCTCAAATACAGTCTCTATACTATAAACATTGATAATATAAAGATGCCATAATAAAGAAAATGTTGTTATTTTATATATAAATATATATATGGTCATCGTACGTAGAACATACTGGAGACGAGAAAGAAAATATAATTTTAATGTGATAAGGAAAAAAAAAAAAAAAGTAAGCTCATACACATACTGCTTTAATTTTACCCAGTGAACTTTTGTAGGTACTAGCTGGCTTCGTTAATTATTACTTCAACAAATAAAAGATCAATGCTATTATAATTAAAAATAGTCTTCTTATTGATTGTATTTGTAAGCACAAATTTTCTACACACTATATGAGGAAGCAATTTAAACCACACACTTTCAAATTCTAATTGGTATACTAGTAGTATCCAACAAAGCTATCCCATTTCACATAATTTAAATATAATGATTATTGTAAAATCTTAATGCTCATATAATAGTTAAAACACAGCTTTAAAAATGGTAACCTCTCTTTGCTTGTGGACATTTTCAGATGGCATTTTGTTTGGTTTATTACTCCTGCTCGTTAGCCCACTGAACACTTTGGGCTAATCTGTTCGGCCAGCCAAATATTATTGGGTTGATTTCACAAATGCACAAAAACAACAAAAATATGGTTTCACGGAATTTTAAACATTTTTACGATTTTTTTTTTATTTTATTTACATAAAAATTTTGTGCATTTGTTGTTAATTTTTTGTTATATGTATGTTATTTTTTGTTGTTATTTTCATGTTAGTTTTATGTTGTTTTCGTGTTAATTTTATGTTGTTTTCGTGTTATTTTTTGGAAAACCGTAAAAATGTAAAAAAATATTCTTTGAACGTAAAAATGTAAATATTTTACAAAAAATGGTGCCTTATGTAATTATTCCAATATTATTTAGAGCCAATTACACTCTATACTTTTTTTTATATTGTCCTCTTTTATTTTTAACCTCTTTTTTTAAAGTTTATCATTTTTACCTCTTTTTTAAACATTATACCAATTTGGCCCCTGTCACTACATGATACTCTCTATGTAACTCTCTTATGTCAAGGTATTTTGGGTACAATACATATGAAAAGAGGTACATTTCAATTAATACAAAATTAGAGGTAAAATTGATTAAAAAAATGGTATTTTTCAACTTACCCCTATTATTTAGGCATACCACCACTATGAGTGAACATTATTGATTTGTACCATCCTTATTAAATTTTATCTGATTCATACCACTTTTTTAAAGGCTAAATATAATGTGGATTGTACGGGGTGTACTACTACAATGAAGGTAAAAGAATCTTCAAAATAGGTGATTCATCATTTAGAAATTATTAGTTGTAGTTATGAAGTAGCCCTAAATCAAATAAAAAACAAAGTTGGTATAAATCTTTACATGTACACTCTGAATGGCAGTACATCTAAATATTTTCATTGATTTGGAGTCATATAATAGCCCATTCAGTTCAACATTTTTTTTTTTTAATTTTGAAAAGGCAGTTCAACATTTTACTAACTTTATTTTATATATTTTAATTTTTATATTTTTCTTAAAAAAATATCAACTTTTATAGATCACCTTCCAATTATACTCTTTAAGTTATATACTAGATTTAAGTAGAGGGTGAGACCATATTGAACAACACACTAACACACTTATAAAAGTGGATATATTTATATGAAATATTATTTTTTATTAATAGACTAAAGAAGAAAGTATTCCTCAAATTATCTATTTAGCACAATTAGTTGTAAAGAAGATTAAGTAATGCACTAGAATACTTTTTTTTTTTTGCCAAATTTTATTTTTATGGTTTTTACGGTTGCAATATAATATATATACATTTAATGAGATTTTTTTCTTTTTTTTTAAAAAAAAAGTTTAAAAAACTGAGAACAATAGTAAAGGATAATTGGTTGCCCCAATTCTAAGGTAACCTTGTGTTTCTCATGTTTTTTATTTTTAATTTTTCTCATAAAATAACAATCTTTTTATTTTAAAAAAACTATATTCTTACATACATTGTGTAAAACCCCCTAAAATGTGTACTTTCTTTTTACTTTTTTCTTTAAAATACTGAAATGTAGCAAAAAATAATTATAAAAATACAATATTTTTATAAGGGCTCTTATGAAGTCCCTCACCTCAATTTGAGGTTTGAGATCCCTCAAATCAGACAAAACAAAATACATTTTTAATCTAACCTATTTGACTTCCTATAACCGGTTTTATTACCTATTAGTACTCAAATTGATGTCAGAAAAATAATATTTAAATTGGTTTTTTCTCTTCTTGAAATATAATGTAAGTTTAAGGGATACTTTTGTAATTTAGTTTTTTTTGGTGATATGTATTTTCAATAAAAGGATATGTATTTCAAATAGAATATGTAGTACTATTTTTGATGGGTTTTAAATAAGAGTATATTGTTAATTTGGATTTTTTTTAGTGGATATGTATTACAAAATAATTTTTTACTGTTATTATTTTTTTAGATTGTTTGTTTTCAGTATATTGATTTTTTTCAAAGACAAGCTATTAGAATTTTAATTATAAGTTTGTTGCAGTACTTTTAAAAAGATAAACAACATAATTAAATTAATTTCTATAATAATTATTATTAATTTAAGGGTTTTAATATTTATTAATTTCAATTAGATATATTTTTAAGTTTATGGCTTCAATTTTGTTTGAGCATATACTTATAAATAAATTTATTTCTTAACTATTTTTGTATCTTTTAATTTTAATTTCTTGCCTTAATTTTAATTTTATTTAATTTAGGGAGTGAATTTAGATTATGTATATGATCCTTATTTTTCGTACCTTCTTCTTAGATTAATATTGAGTTAGTAGTTTATGTTACCTTTTTTTTTTTTTTTGCTAGTTTAGTATTATTGTTTTTACAAGAATTCCCACTTTTATCAGCAAATTTTTGTGCCAGCAAAAGGTACTTAAAACTCGTCGGCAACCTTTTTTCAGCAGAGAAGCTCGCCGACAAAAGTTGCCGACAGTGGATGGTAGGGGAAAGACATTTTCCTGACAAATTTAGTACCTTTGTCGTCGAAACTTTTTTTCTCGGCGAGTTCAGTCACCAGCGTAAATCTTACCATCGACATCCACTTATCGGCTGAGGGCTTTTCACCCTATTTTGCTGGCGAGGCAAAACTTTCGCGCCCTTTATTTTGAAACCTGCATAAGTTATATGACACAACTAATTTCGCTGGCAAACAAATTTTCTTTTTTTAAAAAAATATTTAATTTTTGTCGGTGCAATTAACTGTTGGATTTTATGGTACTAAATCAGATACGTTGCAGAAGAATTTCGTATGACTGATTATCATTGTATCATAGACCAATGGATCTCCAGATATGTGTACATTAAATCAGAACATAAAATAACAAGTTTAGAATATATACCTCTTGAATACTATCAGGGTATCTTTAAAACTTCTCGTATGTTGTATCTCTTAATCTAAATGATGAGGATAATGAAATTAGACTCACACTAGTGTCTTTCAAATTAATCTACCACACACAAAGAATAGTGTGGGCTATTAGAATAAAGTATATAATGTTGTTCTTGTTGATTTCTCAACACATGAGCAAGAATAATTGAGAGAGAAAATTTATTTTATTTTTCTCTAGGTATTTTTAAAAATGAGCTTACAAAATCATCACCTGATTTCTCAAGTTAGGCTTCTAATTCAATGACTAATATTTATGAGGAAATATCTCAACTACTTGAGAGAATATCTCAACCACTTTGAAATATCTTAACTATTTTCAAATTCAAATGTTTATCTTATTGAATTAATTAAATAATTAATCAACCCAAAGATATAGGTGTCTACCATTTTCTTGTTTAGGATAAGGATGGTGTCTTTTATTCTAACAACTTTTGTTTCAACAAATTTTGTCTTTGTTGTCTTTTTCCTATTTAATTAATTTAAAAATTATTTATTTATTACGAAAAATAAATAATTACTATTTTAACAATTCAAAATAGATTTGTGACATTATACTACTCTTTATCCATACCCTTAACAGTGTTTCAAGGTGGCGATTCATGGACCATGAACATATAATTCTAATCTCCAATAAATTAGATTATCTATTGAGTCTTATCAACCAAATAATCTTTTTTTATTAATTCCATGATTACTCCACTATAAATATAGAATTAAACTCTTAATAATTATGAATTATATTTATTGAGTTTTGTTGCAGTTTTCATTGATATAACTAATTTCTAATAATTAGCTAGCCATCCATGTGTTAGTTCATAATTAGTTTTGATCAAATTACCTTTTTACCTTTCTAATTACTCCTTTATCCTTTATTACCATTAATTCACTAGTGAAAGTATAATTTAGATCACATCTATATTTGTGCACAACTTTCCAGTTCTAGAATTAACACTTAAAGAAAACAAACATTCGATCTGTTAGGAAAGTCAGGATTCCATAATTATAAATCATGTTCTCAGTCATCCACATTATTAGCTTCCAAAAATAGAAGTTGTAAGAATCATCTTCTCTGATAAACTTTAACTAGTGAATCAAAGAAACTAATAACATGAACAAGAGTTCATAATTACTCAAGATTTAGACCGATCTACTATTGATCATCGTTATGATATGAATTAGGTATTTATAGTAAACGATATGTTAGATAAAGACAGCTTCATTCATATTGATCATTGTCATATATAATCTTTATTATACACAACACCTTCACTTTGATGTCATACTACATCCGTAATTCGAACCGAGATTACTTGCATCGAAGAACGGGCATCAGTGAACCGTACTAGCAACCATTGATTAAAGATTTCTAAACTTTAATATGTTGCCGATTGTTTTATTCATACCTACGTGGTCTTAGTTTTCTATACAGCTACAAGTCACAAACTCATATATGAATAAGGAACTTTCTTATATTTATATATAAATCATTCAATAATAAATATTAATAATTTAATATTCAAGCATATATCAAAATGTTCAACTCTTTATTTAATAATAACAAATGTCTTTATAAACTTTTTTCAAGGCATAAACCTTAACATTAACTTTAGTGCCAAAATATTTTACTTTTTTTAAATATCAATTTCATATTATAATATAAATATGATAAAATTAAATTTATATTAAAACTAAAAATTCATAAATAATAATATAATCTTAACCATATTATAAAACTAAAATTTCATATTATAATTGTAAAACATTCAAATAATTTTAAAACTAAATAAAGTGTTAGTTTATAAAAATTAGTGCTGATATTTACACTGAAACTTGTAAAGTAAAAATGAAACTATAAATCAACAACATCATCGTCATCATTGTTGTTCTGGGTGGGAGGGGCAGCCTGTGATGAATATCCAGTGCCAAGAGGACATACCGGTAGAATTGGAGCCATCTTGAGCATGTTGAAGCCAAGAACGACGCCGAAAAAAATACTTGAACTGCTCTTGGAACGTATTAAGGTATTGATTCTGAGTTTGTACCATTTGTTGCTATCACTCGTTATGTTCCTCCTCCACAGGAGCCATGAGAGGTGTGGCTTGGAACTGTAGAGGGTTAGGGCAGACCTCTACAGTTCTGGAATTAAAAGCCCTGATTCGGTCGTGCGATCCTGATTTCATCTTCATTTCCGAATTAAAAGTGGAAGCTACAAGTTTGGTATGTACTCTTAAATATCTCCATTTTTATCATAATATTGTTTTTCTGGCTGTGGGGCTTGCGGGGGGTATTATTTTAGCTTGGAAAGAGGGGTTTATGTTTGAAACTATTATGATCTCGAAAAATCAGATTTCCGGTCTTGTTTATTCGAACCCTCCTAGGAATCCTTGGTTACTTTCTTGTGTGTATGGGCCCCCTTATTACCATGAAAAGAGTCTCTTTTGGTCTAACTTGATGGAGCTTGGTCGCAAGTTTAGAGGACCTTGGCTGATCCTTGGGGATGTGAATTTTGTGCTGAGTGACTCGGAGAGAGCAGGATCCCGGGGAAAGGACCAGTTTACCCCCTTTATCTCAAACCTCATCAATGATCATGCTCTGGTTGACTTACCAATTAAAGGGGATTGCATGACCTGGGACAATCATAGAGATGGCAACAGGCACATCAAGTCAGCCCTGGATAAAGCTCTTGGCAATGATGATTGGATAAGACTCTTTCCTAGGGTGGTAGTTCAATCTCTTGCCACCTGCAATTCTGATCATAGGCCTCTCTTTATTAAGTCTGTTGTCCAGGAATCCAGGAGCAGACGTCCTTTTCGTTTCGAGGCCTGGTGGACCAGGGACCCCCGTAGCTCCTTAATTGTGGAACATGCGTGGAGATCTATTTCTCATGATTGGGCCCCGACCAGAGTTTATAAGAGGGTGGGTGCATCGCGCCTTGCTCTGCTCAATTGGAACCGGGAGCAATACGGCAAGTTGGATACATGCATTTCCAAGCTACAAGACCAGTTATAAGTTATCCAAACTATGCCTGCGGGTACTAGATCCTGGGCTCAGGAGGTGGAGATAAGGAATAATCTTAATGAGGCCCTAAGATGGAAGTCAATTTACTGGCAGCAAAGATCCCGTGTTTCGTGGATCAAGGATGGTGATAAATGTTCCAAGTTCTTCTTCCTCTCGGCTACAATTCGGAATAGAAGGAACTCAGTGGAGAGCATCATGAGTACGGATGGGGTTTGGTTAACTGATCGAGATGCAATTGGAAAAGAATTCACTGATTTTCTGGGGAATATTTTTAAAAACCCGCCCAGGGGCCTTTGGAAAGCTTAGATCACCTGATTTCGGACCACCTCTCCCCCTCGGAACAAGCAAGGCTGGAGGTTATCCCTTGTCATGAAGAAATAAGACAAACACTGTTCTCGATGGGTAGTTTGAAGGCTCCGGGGCTAGATGGAATGTCTGTTCTCTTCTTCAAACATTATTGGAACTCGGTAGGGAAGGATTTCTGTGATGCTGTGACAGATTTCTTCCTCACTGGAAATTTTCATAGGGGCTTCAACACTACTAATGTGACACTCATTCCTAAAGTCCCTAACCCAAAGAAAGTGTCTAAGTTTAGACCGATTGCCCTATGCAATGTCATATATAAGGTGATCTCCAAGTTATTGCTAACAGAGTTAAAGCGATCCTCCCGAGATTGATTTGTCCTACCCAAGCTGCTTTTGTCTCGGGCAGGAGCATTCAGGATAATAATGTCTTAATCCAAGAGATTATCCACTCTTTCAAGAAAAAAAAAGGGAAGGAGGGTTTTTTTGCTATCAAAATTGACTTAGTTAAAGCGTATGATAAGTTAAGCTGGTCTTTTATTGATCATGTCCTGTGCAGCTTCAAGGCTCCTGAGAAGTTTCGCCATTGCGTCCGACAATGCCTCACAACGACATCTTTCAACCTCCTGCTCAATGGTAGGAAGATTAGTGGGTTTAACCCAGAATGTGGCATTCGACAAGGGGATCCCCTCTCCCCTTACATTTTTATCTGGGCGGCAGAAATTCTTTCACGCATCCTTGAGAATGCTCTAAACTGTGGAACTATAAAAGGTATTAAGTTGAGCAGAGATGGCCCATCTTTGTCCCACCTTTTCTTTGCCGATGATCTAATTCTGGTGGGCGGGGAAAATTTGATTGAAGCCAAGGGGATGTGGCAGTGCTTAGAGAAATTCTGTGATTGGTCGGGCCAAAGTATTAACAAGCTCAAAACATCCATTTTCTTCTCTGGTAATACAAGTATCGGGATGAAGAGGAGTATTAAACAGGCTCTGGCGCTCAATTGTGGGATGGGAAACATAAATTATCTGGGACTCCCCTTGTTTAGATCCCGTCAGAAGGATGCCGATTTCAACTTCATCCTGAATAATTTGGTTAAGAAGTTGCATGGGTGGAAATTAAAATTACTTTCTAAGGCAGGTCGTGCCACGTTGATCAAATATGTTGGCCTTGCATTGCCTGTTTATACCATGCAAACGACGAAACTCTCAAAAAAACTGGCTTCAAGAATTGACGGGATGGTAAGAGACTTTTGGTGGGGTTGTGAACAAGGTAACAGAGGGATCTGTCTTAGGGCTTGGGACCACCTGTGTCTACCCAAGTCTCAGGGCGGTCTTGGATTTCAAAAATCTTTGGAAATGAACCAAGCCCTTTTAGCCAAGTGGGGTTGGGATCTTCTCAATGAGAACCAGTCATTATGTTGTAACGTGCTTAGAACAAAATACCTGCGGGGTAGACAATTCTTTGATTGTGATGTTAAGAATTATGACTCCTAGTTTTGGAGGAATGTGGTGCGTACAAAAGAGATTCTAAAGGAAGGGGCTTGCAAACTGATAGCTAATGGGAGCGATACAAGCATTTGGAATGACCCATGGGTTATACATGGCAAGGATTTTTACCCTAAGCCCAAGCACAACTACCAGGGAACACGTGAATTTGTGTCGGATCTGCTTTTACCTGACGGGAATTGGGACATCCGGAAGCTCAATGATCTCTTTCACAGGGAAACAGTTAATAGTATCTTGAGGGGCGGTAAACCGAGCGGTCAGGGTAGGGATAGATGGATCTGGACTAAGAACTCTAATGGTCGATTCTCTACCAAATCGGCCTATCTTATCCAAGCTATGAGACGGACTCCGTTGTGTAATGTAGCTCCGAACCTTGGAACAAGCTGTGGAGTTCAAAAGTTCTGGAGCGTCACAAAGTCCATTGGTGGAGTATCCTCTCGAATGCGCTACCTGTTAGGGCTATCCTTTCTAAGAGAATGGTTATTGATGAAACCACCTGCCCCTTTTGTGGTAATGGTGATGAAACTATGGAGCATTTATTTCTCTATTGCGATCTGGCGTCTCACCTTTGGAGATCTTCCCCTTGGGGAGTTATGCCTGTTGTAGAATCTGGGGCCCGTATGTGGGACTGGGTTAGTTTTCTTTGGAACCTTAGGACCAGAGGAGTGGATACAGATGGTTTATTCCTTTATGCTTCTATCGTGGTTGACACGATTTGGAGGGCTCGAAACGACAAGGTTCATAATAACAATATGGGTAGCTTGAAACATTATATTGACTCTATAAATTATTGTTACGCTGATTATGGATCCAGTTTGCTCAAGTCTCGACAAGTTGCTGATACTCTGGGTTGGTACCCCTCGCCTGAGGATTGGGTCAAGATCAACTGCGATGTCAGAGTCGGGGTGGAATCCATGTGTGTGGTGGCAATTGCCAGAGATCATACGGAATCGATTTTGTGGGTGGCGACTAACAAGCTTCACTTCACTGACTCTCTTATCGGGGAAGCGGCGGCTTGTATGTTAGCTTTGGAGACGGCGGCCACTATGCATCACCCTTTTGTTATGGTGGAGAGTGATTCTAAGATGGTGATCAAGAACCTAAAGGGTGACAAATCCTTTTGGCAGCTTGAGAACTACACAAGACAATGCAAACATCTCTCTACTTTTTTCACTTGCTGTAATTTTTCTTATATTTCTAGAAACTGTAATTTTGCGGCCCATAATGTGGCCAAGTGGGTGTTTGCCAACAATGTTTTTGGTATGGTAGAAGTCTCTACTACTCCAAGTAATATTTTCTGTAATGACCGTGAGGTCTGACTATTTGTTTCCTTCTAATATATATACGCTTTATTTTAAAAAAAAAAAAAAAATCCAATTCGCACGATCCAATCCAATCCAATCCGCAAAATGCGATATCTACACTTGTATGGATTTGATTGGATTAAAAAATTTAAAATCTGCACTTGTGTGGCTTGGATGTTGATTGATATGTAAAAGTAACCGATCTAATCCAGTCCACACATATTTATAATTTTTTTAAAAAAAAATTAAATATACAATTAACTTCTTTATGTAAAAAAATAGTAATTTAAAAATTTAATATATATAAAATATAAATATATTTTAAAATTTAATATATTAAATGTATATTCTATTCTTATACATAATTTTTTTTTAACATACAATTTAAAATAAAATTAAATATTTCTTTATACATACAAATTTTTTTCTTCATTTGAATTTGTTATTTTTTTTATTTAAGTTTTGTGTTGAAGATATAAAATAAAAATAATTTGTTTTATTTTATTGCTAGTTATGTAAAAAAAAATATATTTTTCCATAAATATTAAATAATTTAATATTAAAAAGTAACTAATCTAAAAAAAACCGATCCAATCTACACTTTTGTAGATTGGATTGGATTGGATTTGATCTATTGTGCGGATTGGATTGGATCCAAAATATGAAATTTGTACTTAGCGCGGATCAGATGTACTATGAGCAAAATAATATATATTGCATTGGATGAACATCCCTAAAATTATCTACGTGATATTTTTTAAGCAACAAACAAATCTGTTAAAATGAGAACTAACAAACTTATAAGATTCTTAAGCTGAGGATTTTTACTGTTATTTTTTTAAATTGAATATTTATCTGCATTAAAGTAATCTTTTTGAGAAATTTTGTCATAATTTTCTTTTGTTGATTTGGAACTACCTAAAATTATATCAATGATCTTCAAAATAAGTAATTTAATTTTCCAATGATAAATTGTTGATATCAATATATTTTCCAAAATTACTTTAACATTATTAAATTAAATTTCTACATACATATAGGTAGAGTAAAAAATGTGTCCAATTGGAAAATGTATTTATTGAAAAGAAGAAGAAAATGAGTTTACAAATAAAAATAAAGTATAATGGCAGAAAAGAAAATAAGTCACCAATTTCTATTGTTATATTGCCCTTACCTTTTACTTAACATCACATATCCTTAGTTCTTACCTAAAGTTTGTTTTTTTGGAATCCAACATCTAAGATTTGTTGTGGTATGTAATCCCTCAAAAAGTAAATGGGGTTTTACATAATTTGCCTTTTTATAAATATTTACAAACTCGTAAACTTTTTAAAAAGAGTATTTGCTCTTATATTGTGCTCCGAGATTCTTACACTTTTTATACATTCTCTCACAGACTCAATTCTCATACCTCCTATTTCTCCCTTCAATCCAAAAACTATCCATAAATTTTCTTGCTAACTGTGAAACCACTCACTGATAAGATGAAGGCATTATGAGTCTTACATAGGAAGAAAAGTCTACAATTACCACTGACCGTGATGATGATTTGAATAGGGGTTTTTAAAAAAAAAAAAATACTAAATTTTATGTAAAAGTTTATAATTTTACTGTTACACAGAATTTTTTACAAAAATACTGTCTTTTTATAAAACAACCTAAAACAATTGTAAAATAATAAAATAGGAAAATTAAAAATAACAGCAGAATAACTAAAAAGCAATCGTGGAACAATAGTAAAAACTTAACACATTATACAGTATGAAACTTACAAAGTGTTTTTGAAAAAAATTCGCCCCACAGTAGAAAAGAAAAAAAGTTGGAATGGAAATTTCAGTTTGTAGTGTAATCCTGTTAGAATATTGCTCCTACTAGTGACAATGTTTTGGTAGCCCGAATCCTCACCACAAAACCGGTCTACTTGTCTACTTTGCAAAAGAAAATGAAGGACCATTGGAATAGCAGGTACCACAACAAGATTTTTGAAAAACTATCTGATTTGTTTGTATACTCACTTTTGGCTATGAAGGGAATAAGTGCAGGGTGCTTCTTTGAGAGCCATTTCATTTTCAAAGTCATCATATTGTGTTATACACACCAGGTAAAAGTTAGGTTTCATTATGTAATTATGAGTTTTAATTTTTGTTTGGACTTGGTGATGTTAAAACTGAGTCATGAGGTTTTAATTGGGTTTATTTAAGCTTCTTGGTTGTTGTTTGGTAGGTTGTAGCAGGTTTGAACTAAGTTTGAGCTTTTGAAGGTCAAATTTGACTCTTTAATGGTGATTTGTTTCAGGGGGTTTTTGTTGCAATTGTTGGTTGGATTTCCTTTCTTATGCCTTATTTAAGTGATCTGGAAGGTTTGATTGAATTTGGGAGAGTTCTTAGCAAGATTTTGAAGTTGGGAATTTTCTACATGAAAAAATAATTCACCATTTCTCCAGAAACGGTGAACCAATTTTTTTGGCAGAATCCCAGAAAACAGTAGACTATTTTGGGGATTCAATTCATCGAGTTTTTCAAATTCTAGGGCCTAGTTTTTCATATTTTATCGATATTTAGGGTATTGTCACGTTATCTATCAATAAAGAAACTTTTAGTTTTAAGTTTGAGTCCTTAGTATTATGTATGTTGTGACTTAGGGACCTATAAATCGTCGAGCAGCAGTTTCCACTTAGGGTTACCAGCATACTGCATTCAAAATCAAGGTAAGATTAGTATAATAGTTGCATATATGTATACATGTTTAGCGTGCATGTTAGTTGTCGTCAGAATAACATATCAGGGTATCAGTGAGGTGTACATAGAGTTGCACCAAGATCATAACCTATATATGTTAGGCAAATCAGTAGCCATCAAATTAGTATATCGTGATATTAGTGAAGTGTACATAGAGTTGCACTGAGATATCAACAAATATATGCTAGACTTTTAGATAGTATGACTTTACTTGTTCTCATTCCCAAAATAGTAAAACTTACAATCACTTTCGACCTATTAGCTTATGTAATGTGCTCTATAAACTTTTGATTGCTAACATGTTGAAGCCTTTGACGGTGAAGCTCATTACTCCGGTTCAAATGAGGGAACACTTTGACTACGAGGGCTTCCTTTCTCCCCTGATTCACCTCCCCTGGGGATCATTAAGGGGTATTGAGGCCCCTCACAATCCATATCAAGGTATGGAGCCACCGTCGTTTTAAATATAGGATGTTGAATGACTACTCCTACGGTTCACCACTCCCTAGGGCTATAGTATCAACATTGTGTTAAATAGGTAGTTTTTACAATTGAAACACTGAATACACGAAATTGGGATCTCTCTCGCATGCAGCTATTTCTATCGAGAAAGCCTCGCTTATTTAAAGGGTGGATTATTTAGTTCCCTTTTTTTGCTCATAAGTAAGTGAGCGTTGGTAGGAGCAGCGGGATGATGAGTAAAATTTGTTGAAATTCTTGACTTTGGAGATCTAATTCGGTAAGGTTCCGTAAAATAGCGAGAAATTTCTCCAAGGCTATTTTTCCCTAATGGAGGTAAGTTGCAATGTCTCGAATCCTCTGACCAGGGGGAAAAACAAAAGGAGCAGGAAAATATAATGGAGCAAGGTGTTGATTTTTTCGGTTATTTAGTCCTAAATCGTATCGATACAAACTAACTGCTACCACATCAGTATGACTAGAATACTGAGTATATGCTGGATTTGTAATTAGTCATACTTTATCGAGAATGTTCGTGACCTAGTTTTTAGATCATGATTAGGTGTGTGGCCACCTAGTTATGATCTGGATATATGTTTATACTTTTCTTACTGAGTCTGTCGACTCATAGTTATTACGTGTATGTGTAGGTAAGAGCTATAATTGAACCAAAATGAGTCTAGAGCTGGATGAAGATTGTACATATCAAGACGATTAGACCTGGAGTATTCAGGATATTTGGGGCAGTTTAGGCTCACTTTTGATAGTCGATAGACGATGAATTTTGTCATAAGAGTATTTTGTAAACTTATGTAACTTTTAAAACGGGATATCCTAGGTTATGTAAATTATTATTATATATTTACGATTAAAATTTAATTATGCAAATTTTAATTATTTACGTTTTTCAATAAACTCTTTGATTAGCAAAGACGTCCACAACAATTAAAAAAAAAATACTATATTGTGCCTAACTAATAGGGCATTACACATCGACATCAAATTTCACCCCAAGCGAGTTATGAAAATAAGCTCTGGGTTACTCGCAGCAGGACCTGCCAGGCTCTGAAAAATGGCCATCACCACCAAGAGCTAATTTCACCGTTAGATCATCATCTAAAGTCAACAACATCTAATTTGTATTTATTTCTTATTTTTGTGGGCCTCATTCACCAATAAAATGAGAGCTCTCTATGCTCATTTTTTACTTTTAAAAAACTACTCATAAGGTCAAAGTTTTTCTCTCTGGAAATTAGAGCTTTTGACACTTAACCTTTTTCTGTAATACCATCTCGTGAAAAATAAAGCCTTGAAGTAGACGTAACTCTATTACTATTGCAATATAGAGAGTGAACTATTATAAATTTGTTATGTCTATCTCTTATAGTTACTTAACTATTTTTTCATTCTCGCTAATCTAACAAGGGAGTGTGACTCAGAAGTCTAATCCAAATTTTTGAGTCAACACTATTAATAATAAATAAAATTTATATTTATTATATATTTTTTAAAATATATATAAATATTATTTTATCGAGTTAACTTACGTTGCAAAAAAAAAAAAAAAATAGCGACTAGCGATAGAAATGTCTGGTCCAATTCAACTAACCATATAATGTGTTCCTTATAAGTAGCTAAGAGTTGTCGATCAATCCAATTAATTTTGTTAGTCTCCATATATATATATATATACTAGAAGAAAGTTACGTGGCGAGCCACGTAAATATTAGTTTTATTTAAGTTCTAGTGATTTTAATTTGTTTAAGAATTCAGTAACTAATTGTAGATTATTTTATAAACAATATGTTTTATGAAAGTAAACTTGTTAAGAATATCATAATTGTGTATATAAACTTATAATATACACATTGTTATTCAAATGTTATAATGGGAATTTCAACCCATCCCGCCATTAATGTATTTATCTGGTCATTTTGTTAATCTCAATTAGTGTTTTTTATGGGGTTAGAATTATAAGGAGTTCATTCCTTAATTAATTTTAATGTTGTGATCGTGTTTATGTGTTGAAACTAATTTAGTTTTTCCCATTAGTCTTGTCTTTTGACATGGTTCTTTAGTCTTTTCCTTTTAGTTTTTCCCATTAGTCTTGTCTTTTGACATGGTTTTTTAGTATTTTTCTTTTAGTTTTTTCTGGTTCAAGTCTTGTCTTTTAGTATGGGTTGTGTAGCTCGAAATCATCCTGGTGCTATGGTAGAAGCATTCAAGGAGGGAAAGATTGAATGTGTTCAACACGAAATTGCTGAGAAAATAGGCATTAAAGAAGCCTTGAATTGAATTGCAACTCATTCGTGGGATAGAGTCATGGAAACAGATAGCTTGGTGTGTGTCCAAGCGATTCAGAGCAGTATTTTTATGCCTTCACAATTTGGTCTTATTGTTCAAGATGTTCGAAATTTGCTTTTGGCTTTATCTTTTGTTGATTTGTGTTTTGTAAAACGATCTGCAAATAAGTTGGCTCATTGCTTGGTAAGAAACTCTTGTTTCTCTAGAGGTCGTTTGCTTCAGCTGGGGGGTTGTTCCTCTGAAGTGCGTTCGATCTATTATTTTGAACGAATTTATTAATTAATAGATCTTATGATTTTTATTCAAAAAAAAATTATATTGTGTAAAAAATTAATTAATATTTAATTTTAATTTTATAGAAAGTAAATACATCGTTTTAAATTTCGCCCTAAATCTCTCATAACCACACCCTGTAATAATATCTACTAATCCACACCCTGTAATAAAATTCTAATATTTGGATAATGCCATAATAGAGTTTTGAAATATCAATGTGAAAGTACATAAAATACGTACTACTATTCGCTTTTCATTTAATAGAAACAATCTTCGAACTGTAAAATGTAGGGCTGTACATCGGTCGGTTTGGGCAGTTTATCCTATATATTTTTTAACCCAATCTAAAGTTCGGGTTGCTAAAATTTAAGTGCAACCTGCCCAATTTAAGAAAAAAAAAAATTCTATAAGCCGACCAACGGTTTGGGCGGTTTGGTCGGGTTAACCCGCCCAAACCGGCAATTTTTTTTTTTTTTAGTTTTAAAGTCAAAATTAACAAAAATTTTAAAAATAAATTAAAAATATCACATACCACCAAAGTACAATACCATATATATGACTTTAAAACTAATAATTAAGTATATAACTTTATGTTATTATATATTTAATCATTTATATTATATATAATAAAAACTAAAAAGTTTTAAAAAAAAAATAAAAGTGCAAAATCGGGTTGGTCGGGTTGGTCGGTTTAATTGGGCGGGTTGGACCTATTTTCAACCTGCCCAATTAACAGATTGGGCGGTTTGTAATTTTTCGGGTTATTTGGGTTGGAAATTTTATCGGGTTTTTCGGTTCGGTTTGGGCGGATTATTCGGTTTAGGCGGTTTACAAATTTTTTTGTACAGCCCTAGTAAAATGTCATTTTTAACGTATAACCATCTTGTACCTTCCAAGATGATAGGAAAGGCCAAAGTAACCATTATAACTAGATAAGATCTACACATGTCCGCCTAATTAAATTCAAATTTATTTATGTATTTATTTATTTGAGAAATTTCTTTATTTATTTTAAATTTTAAGTTTTAATCAATAACCTTGTCACTATTATTTTTATTTTGAAAACTATATTTGAAGTTTCTTTTTTCTGAAAGGTATTTGAATTTGTTCTCAAAAAAAAAAAAAAAAGTATTTGAATTTTTATTTAATAAATTTATATTTTTCAAATGGACCACAATAACCTTTCAACAAAAAAAAGTCTTATTGTCTTTCCTCCTCCCTTTTAAAACAACTCCTAACTTTTCTCCTTCTATCCATTTCATCCACCGGCAACTCACGTGACCCGCGACACCCATCACACTCAGTACTGCTTACTTTCCATACCCTTTCCGGTAACCAACCGGTTGCCCAGTTTCCCTTCGAGAAAATTAATAATAAAGAAAAAACAAAGCCCAAGTCTTGTTCTTTTATAATAATACTTCCATTTCTCCAACCCAAGTCAACCATGAGCGGCCTTAGCAAGCTCGGAGCTACGCTTATTGTAGTTTTCATACTCTGTTTTCTAGTTCTCATCGCAGACCTCGTTTACGTCATCTGGCGACGGCGCCGTTTTCAACGACGGACCTTCTCACCCGGAGAATCAGTTGCCACCACCGGTGATGACTCAACCTACGCTCTTTCCTCTAAAGAACTTCTTTACTTCTTCTGCTGGAACAACAACCGGGCTCGGATCGAGCCCAATATTACCAACAATCGACCCGACCCGAACAATAACACAACTACTCAGACGGCGCTTGAGGTGGACGAATTGTTGAGGCTTCAAGAGCTTTACAGACAGACGAGGTTGCTTTTCACTATAAAGGAGGAAGATTTCGAAGCTGGGAAAACAGATCAGGAGAGCAAAGAACAGAGTAGTATTAGTATTACTTCTTCAGCTGATCGCGATGATGATGACGACGACCAGGGTTTTGTAAGGTCAACGTTGACCGACGATGGTGATTCGGTGATGAGTATGAAGGTGGATGAAGCGACGCCATTTTCAACTCCTTGTGCTTCGCCTTTGTACTTTACTCCTTCTCCTTCTCCAAGTCGTGAGGAGTTAAAACAGTTCTACTCAAATGAAAATATTGGCCGAGTGGAAGAAGAGGCTGGTACCTTCCATTGTAGCTTAGATATGATTGGAGTTTGAGTGTGTTTGTTTGTTGATATATTATATATCAGTCGCCGGAAAATATTTACTCTGGCAATTTCTTATCGGATTATATTGTAAAGTACTAAACACCAAGGCTGTGCCACGTCAGAGGATCTATTTTGACGTGGCAAGATATGAATGGTTAAGCAGTTTTTTGACTTTTTTAATTATTTTTTTAAGCAATTTCGTTGCATATTACATTTTCTTATTGGGTATAATGTTATTAGTATCTTCTTAAATGTGTTATTTTGTGATAATTTTTAAAATTATTACATTAAATTATATAGACCAAATAATCAATAATAATATTTACCAAGTATTACCGTGCCTTTTAGTATTTCTGTTTTTATTAAGTGCATGAGACAACAAAGGAGCTGAAAGACTGAAACTGTTAAGTGGGTGGCTCTTTTCTTTGGATTATTAATTTAACTGTGTTTAATTTCATGAGGTGGCTTATAGAAATTTGCAAATGTTAGACTTTTTATTTGGGCTTACATTAAGTTTTATTGGTTTTATTAAAACTTGGGTTGATTGGATAGTTCTTTGCTGTGTTAGCCCATGTTGTTGGTGATCAATTGTTAATGGGCTTAGCATCTGTGTGTAAAGTCTAGGTGAAGCAGAAGTGTGGGCTTTTCTAGTTGACTGAAGCCTTTGATGAGCAGGCCCAGCCCAACTAGGGTTTTGTAGCTAAGTCCCCTCCCTAACTCTATAAATACATATTGTCTCATCACAATTGTATACCTTTTGATAATCAGATAAATAAAACTGCTTCTGATTTAGAGATCTAGGGAGGAAGACTTAGTTGATAGTATTGCACTATCAAAGTGGAGTAACTGCTGTGGATCAAACAGAGATTATTGCTATGGATCAATCAGGTACACATACCTAATTATTATATATTACTATTGTGTTCTATGTTATATACAAATAGATCTTGGGTTCATTATTAATTTTTCTAACATGTGGTATCAGATTGCCTATTGTATATGATTTAGAACCTATAATTTTTATAACAATTAATATGTATATGTTATTTTTTTTTCCAATTACATATTAATTTCGTTATTATTTTATGTTGAATTTTTTATTTTTCGATCTTAAAAGTTTAGGGGTTTTATTCCTCATTAAATTCTCTTTCTTTTGATATATTACTTGCATAAAATCATTGAGTAAATTAGGAGAATTTTAAGATTAATTTTTTTTAGGGTTTATGTATTTTTTCTTTATGAAATTCAATTTGGGATTTTTGATTCTATTGTTTATACATTAAAATTGGTAGTGCAAATCTCATTACCAACTAATTTACAATGTTTCTACCCATTTAATTTTTCGAATTGGATAACACACATTGTAAAATCGGATTGTTTTTTGTTCTTAATTTTTCGGATTGTTTTTGCCATGAGATCTAGACATTGAGCCTTAAAACTTCGAAATTAGTAGTCTAGATGGACTAGAAATCCAATACCGATCGAAACCCCTCAAAATCCCAAAGTTTTCCGTCGGTTTTCGCCGGAATTTCACGTCCAGACCCGACCGCCTGCAACCGGGTCGGGCTCGACCCGTTTCACCCATGCTGGAGGAAGAAGATGACTCCCAGCCAGCGATGCCCACTCGCACAGCCCGCGCGTGGGGGCGCGTGCGGCACCCTCGGGTGTCGTTTTTCGACGTTTTTTTTTCCATCGTGCTTAAAATTAAATTTCTGATTTTTCTATGATTTTTAATTAATTTTTTGACTCCGTTTAATAATTATTATTATTTTAATGATAATTATGCAGTTAAAAAATTATTAAAAATAATTTTTGATGATTTTTATGGGGTGAGAAGCATGATGAGTAGAACAAATCTTCCAGAATTTTTATGGGGTGACGCACTTATGACTGCAACTTATATTTTAAATCATGTTCCCAGTAAATCTGTTCCCAAGACCCCATTTGAGTTGTGGACTGGGCGGAAGCCTAGTCTGAATCATCTTCGTGTATGGGGTTGTCCAGCTGAAGTAAAGATTTATGATCCTAATTTGAAAAAGTTAGATCCGAGAATAAATCGTTGTTATTTCATTAGTTATCCAATGCGCTCAAAAGGCTATCGCTTTTCCTGTCCTACTCGTGGTACGCGAATTGTTGAATCTCAGACTGCTAAATTTTGATGTTGCTGAAAATATTCATTCACCATCTCTTGAAATGGGGAGTCATCTAAAGGAATTTTTATTCCTATGTCTTTTTCAAGAGATGATAATAATAGCAGTCTTATTCTTACTCTAGTTGATAACGCTCCCATTGCTGATGAATATATTGCTCCTACTATCCAAGATGACGAGGGTCCTATTATTGATGAGGAACCTATTATTGAAGAAGGTTTTGTTGTTGATGAGGGTCTTGTTATCAGAGAAATCTAATTGTGGAATATGTCATTCAAAATGATGGTCAATAAATAGAGGTTATTCCAGAAGTACCTCCTATATGGAGATCTCAAAGACATAAGATGTCAATAAGGTGTGATGATAAATCTATTTACCTTGGAGAAGGTGAATGTGGTCTTGGTCATTTTGTGGAACCTCTTACTTATAGTGAAGCACCCAATTGTCCACATTCTTCAAAATGGATAGAAGCTATGGATGATGAGATTAAGTTCATGGACAAACATAATGTATATGTGGAAGTTAGTTCTATTACCTGATGGTTTTAAACCAATAGGTTGCAAATGAATTTTTTAACAACTAAAAGGGATAAAAATGGACAGATTGAAAGGTTTAAAGCGTGTTTAGTGGCTAAAGGCTTTACTCAAAGAGAAGGTATTGATTACACTCAAAATTTTCTCACCTGTTTCCACTAAAGATTCATTCAGAATTATTATGGATTTAGTTGTGCACTCTGATTCAGAGTTGCATCAAATGATTGTTAAAACTATTGTTCTGAATGGAGAATTGAGTGAGCAAGTTTATATGTCTCAACCTAAAGGCTTCGAGGAAAATAGAAATGACAATTTAGTTTGCAAATTGAAATGATCTATTTATTGTCTCAAGCAAGCATCTCACCAGTGGTACTTGAAGTTTGATAAGGTTGTGACACTGTTGGGTTTCATCGAGAACAAGTTTGACTAGTGTTTTTATATGAAGATCAGTGGGAGTCATCATATTTTTTCTTGTTCTTTATGTAGATGATCTTTTACTTGCCAGCAGTGATTTGTCATTACTAAATGAGACCAAAAGTTTTCTATCTACCAATTTTGATATGAAAGATCTTGGAGAGGCATCTTTAGTTTTGGAGATTGAGATTTATCATGATAAGAATTGAAAATTTCTTGGCTTACCTCAAGAAGCTTACAATAATCGTGTGCTCAAAAGGTTCAACATGGATTTGTGTAAAGCTGGTTTCGTTCCTATTTTGAAAGGGACAAATTTACTAAGCAACATTGTCCTAAGAACGACTTAAAAAGAGAAGCAATGAAGAATATCCCATATGCAAGTGCAGTAGGGAGTTTGATGTATGCTTAGGTTTGCACTAGACCTGATATTGCTTTCATGGTCGATGTTCTTAGGAGATATTTATCTGATCCTGGCCATGATCATTGGGTTGCAGCTAATAAAGTTTTGAGATATTTGCATAGAACGAAGAGTTTTATGCTTGTGTATAAGCATGTCAACAATCTTTAAGTTGTTGGTTATTCAGATTCAGATTTTGGTGGTTATATAGATGATTTAAAGTCAACTTCTGGCTATATTTTCACTTTTGTTGGTGTTGCTATTTCTTGAAAAAGTGTTAAATAGACTTTAATCGTATCATTTACTATGTATGCTGAGTTTGTTGTATATTATGGGGCATCTTTGCAAGCTTTATGGTTAAAGAATTTGATTTTAGAGATACGACTAGTTGATCCTATTTCCTCTCCTATACTAATCTATTGTGATAATAGTATTGTTGTTTTCTTTTCAAAGAATAATGAGATTAGTAGTGCTTCCAAAATTAAGGAAATAAAGTATCTCACTATTAAAGACTTGGTTAAGAAAGGAGACATTGTGATAGAATATTGTAAGACCAAGTTGATGTTTGCAGATCCTCTAACCAAAGGATTAAGTGCCATATTATTTGATAAACATGTTTTTGATATAGGCATTTTATAATCTTTTGCTCCTTTGGGTTAGTGGGAGTTTATTGTTTTATCTTTTGAGATTACATTTATATGTAATTTACTTGTTGATGTTATGAACTACTTTGTGGGCCAATAATTTTTATTATTGGATGTTTATGCTTTCAGTTAGGCTTTGTTATATTCTCGAGAATAATTGAATTGAAAGCATGTAGTTCATATCTTGTTATGATCATTGTATTTTAAGTATATTTACTAAATGACAATGATATTTTGTTGGCTTAATGTTTTAAGCAAGTTTAGTGACACTTACTTATTTTAAGTGGTGTATGTTTAATTTCACTGGCTTATTTATTAAGCATCACGGTATCAGTGAAATTGAGGACTGATAAGGATATTATGTTATTTTAAATTGATCACATGTTGAACATAATTCCTTACCACACTACTAGACTTATTGACCATGTCGATTTAATACTTTGGTATTTGTGATTATGAATGTCTTTTGTTGAGTTAAAAACAATATGATTGGCATAGTTCATTATCAAAGGTTAAATTGGACCGGTATGTTGAGATGCTATCAGAGAACTATCATTTTTAAAGTGGCCACAAATGTTTTCCTGTTGTTCAACCCATGAGTCGTTTTCAAACAAAATTATTTTGATATATAATATATATGTATTAAAATTAATGTAGCCCAAGTGGGAGAATGTTAGACTTTTTATTTGGGCTTACATTAAGTTTTATTGGTTTTATTAAAACTTGGGTTGATTGGATAGTTCTTTGCTGTGTTAGCCCATGTTGTTGGTGATCAATTGTTAATGGGCTTAGCATCTGTGTGTAAAGTCTAGGTGAAGCAGAAGTGTGGGCTTTTCTAGTTGACTGAAGCCTTTGATGAGCAGGCCCAGCCCAACTAGGGTTTTGTAGCTAAGTCCCTTCCCTAACTCTATAAATACATATTGTCTCATCACAATTGTATACCTTTTGATAATCAGATAAATAAAACTGCTTCTGATTTAGAGATCTAGGGAGGAAGACTTAGTTGATAGTATTGCACTATCAAAGTGGAGTAACTGCTGTGGATCAAACAGAGATAATTGCTATGGATCAATCAGGTACACATACCTAATTATTATATATTACTATTGTGTTCTATGTTATATACAAATAGATCTTGGGTTCATTATTAATTTTTCTAAGAGCAAAGTGTAGGTGGATTATTGAATGCTTTTGGTACCTGCAGATTGAGCGTAAAAGGTAGAATTAATGTAGCCGTTGGTGGCCTAAATTGTAAGAAATCAATGCTATTGTACTATGAAAATGTCAGGTTATTACACGTACAATCTCTCTCTCTCTCTCGACCTTGTTTTGTCTTAGTTTTAGGAGATTCATTTTGAGATCTTTAACTCTATTAAATTACAACCAGTACTCAATTAATTAGCCATATATAATACTTTATGATCGATTATGTAATGAAAGAATTTTGTTAAGGATAGGCTGAGCTGATAATAATATGCTCATGAATGTTTCTTTCTTCGAAAAATTAACAAGATATGCTCTTAAACTTTGCTTTACCAATCAAGTAATTGCTTCACATTATAGCACGATTCCGCATAAATCTTAAAAAATAACCAGTTCATATAAAAAAGTTTAGATGATTAAAAAAAAGATAGCTAAGAGTTAGTTAAGCTAAGCTCGCGCGGTTAGTTAGTGAGTCGTGAGTTGTTTGCATCTGTTTTTGTAACTGTTAAATTAATCTGTACTCCAAGATTTACGAAGGCTGGCTTATTTCCTATTACTTGTACTATTATTGATTCCCTTAATCTATAAATCAAAATTAATTGAGAATGAGAGAATTATCTCATATATCTTATATATAGTATTACTAGGAAACTAAGCCGCGCTTCGCGCAGTATTGTCTAACTTTTATAAATTATACATATATATATTTTGAAATATGTATTATAAACAGAGTAATAATATTGAAATTAAAAATATAATCTTAAATTACATAAAAAAATAACGGTTTTGTAACAAATATTAAAGATGTTTTTTCTATAATAGGCATTTTAGGCCCAAATTTTACATTTTTAGCTTGGTAAGGAAAATTAAAGAAAAATAGGAAATCTAAAAGTTTTTTTTTTTCAAAAATACGGACAACTTATCTCCTGAAGCACATGAATATCTTTTCAAGGATGATATATTATATAAACAAGACACTACTTTTTAATGGTAGGCTGAACTGGGCCTATATACATATACCCCTATATAATATATTATATTTCATAGCTATAAAAAGGGAATAAATTAGATCAATCATATCTAACACTATGTCATCACGTGAACTCATGATTGCTTAATTACATTATATATTGTTCTCTCTCTCATTTATATTGACCTTTAAAACAACTTAAAATGCACATATGAGTACATATATATAAATACACATACGAGGAATTTGTATATAAAAATTTTTCAATATTATTTTTTATCTCTCAATATTGCATAATTTTGTGTGATTAAGTTATTAAATCAATTTTTTTTTCTTCAATTTGCCAATATTCTTTTATTTTACTGTAAGATATTTATTTAATATTTATTGGTGTTGTATATAGAATTACTATTTTATTTATATATTTCTCACCATGTATATAAATATACATATTTACACACACATTAATATATATTTTGCTAATTTACACATTAATATTACTGAGAGCAACATCATGACTACTCTAGACTCTAAATTAAGGATGACAAAAGTTTGTTATTTTACATAAAGTTATTAATAAAGAAAACTGATTTCACACGATATTCATTGTTTGTGAACACATTCAACTACACAGTAACAACAGAATAACAACTCTTATAGTAGACACCCAACCAATAGTGTGAAACAATATGACAGTGGCTGGAAGTGAAAATAACTCACGACACTCAACTATGAAGCAACTTGACAACAACACAACAACAACAACTAAACAACTTTTATCTGCTCCAAGGAGGGGATCAGTTTCAAAAGATGTTACTTTTGTTGATACTGACACTCGAAGAAGCTAAATATTGAAGAATATACAATTATTTTTATATTTTTATATCATTGTTATAGTTGTTAACAGTTAAAAAACATATTAGCAACTATTGTCTTTATGTTTTTATATTGTTGTTCTACTATGATTTTTTTCTTCAAATGAATGAACTACAAGCAGAGAACGATTCAAACAAGAAAAATCAAAAAAATAAGTTATAAACCTTGTAATATTTTCTTTAGAAGGTTCAACTTTTAAACACCATCAAAGGTCTTATCACACACCTGTAAATATTATATGACAAAATTAATAAAATAATGAACTATTAAAATACGATTAATAGTTAAACATAATTGTAAGTATATCATGCATTGAACAACATAAAAACAACAACATAACAACTAAAAAATAACGTAATTGTAAAATTTAATAAATATGAAACTAAAACAGCTTCAACTATAAAACTCAAATAAACTAATAAATGTAAGGCTTAACCCAATGATATAGTTTTTTTAAGAACCCTATAATAAGAACCATATAATAACTAAATTAAAACTGAAAAATAACTAATTATAAATAGAAAAAGTGAGAGACATAAACTATTTAAGGTTGAACAATTTTTCTTACTAAATACATCAAAAAAGATACATAAACATAACAAAATAAGTCTTTGAAACAAACGAAGACAACAAAAACTATACGTTAATCTTTTGAGTTGCAACCTCGACATCATTATCTCGCTTTTTTCCCTTAAAAACTCTTTAATGGATGACTTGGTGAAACAACAACAACAAAATAAATTAAAAGATGAAACAACTATAAAACAACTAATGATTAGAAATGAGCTAGATGTGATTTGTATTACGTTGTGAAAAAATGCTTGAATAAATATTATTTAAAACATACTTTTAAATAGTATAATTTATTTTATTATTATTATTTTGAATAAAAATAATAAAAAAAACAGACTTTTAGATTGTTCTTTTATAGCAATAAAATAACAACAACAAACTAAAAATAAAGTTACTAGACAACAACACAATTTCAATATATACAAAAATAAAAATATACATCAATACATTGGTTTTTTGACATTTGGAAATACAAAAAAAAAACAAAAACAATCTTAATATGTACGATGAAAAACTAAATATATACATATATATATATATTAACTTTCTCTTAATTAATCGAACAATTAAATAATAACAAATAAATAACTGTATGACAACTCTAGTAATTGCATCAACTCTAAGAAGAAATAAAAACTAGTTATCTATAAAATAAATTTAAAAGTAACTACATAATATTTGTATATCAACTCAAAAATATATGTACCCATAAAAAATTAAACATAATTTTTTTTTTATTGTTGTTAAACAACTTTAAAAAAATGAATAAACAACTCGATAACAACTGCACTTTAACATAAAAATAGATTCAACATCAATACATTGCGACAACTTAAAAAACATACAAATAATCTCAAATAATCTCAAAAAAATAAAACAAACGTAAAAGTAATTACAAATTATTTGTATATCAACTCAATAATATATGTACTTAAGAAAAGCTAAACATATACTCTTTTAGTGCAATTTGATTTGATATTTTATAAAAATACATTAACACGAATGTTTTTTTTTTATTTTTAATTTTTTTATTTACAAAAATACGTACTTCAGTAAAACTAATAAATTATTTTTTTTTATTGTTTTATAGTTTATTTAAAGTTGTATTGTAGCTGCCACAAGGTTATTTATTTGGGGTGTTTTTGGTTGTTTTGTAATTTCTTTATGATTGTTTCATAGTTGTCATGATGTTAATTTCACGTTATTTTTTGTTGTTTTCTTACTTTTTATTGAGAAAAGAGTATTTTTGTAATTTTAAAAGCGTATTTTTGTAAATAAAAACTTTAGGCCGTAATATTATAAATAAAACATAAAAATAGGGTATTTATACATGACATTACTTACACTAGCATTTGCATTGTTTTCACTTTTTTTTTTTTTTTTGCTTTTCCATTTTCAACCTTATATGGCAATGGCCTTTTCTTTGAAGTTGATGCTTCCGGAATAGGTTGAGAAACACGATGATCCTCCATTACAATAGCGTTCTTACCCATTTTAGTTTGTATTTTGAGTTTTCAAGATTATTTAATATTTAGTAACATTTCTAGGATCTAGAATTAGAAGAAAAGTTGAAGAAGCTCTAGCAATAGCCATAGTCTTGTTACTCTTTCTTTTTTTTTTTAAAAAAAAAAAGGCCATAGTAAATTGTGAATTTATGAACTAAAAAAAATAGTTTTACAAATGAAAAATCAGAGTGGAATGAGAGAACATGTGTACTGGAGAAGTTCTATTAAAAAATAAATAAAAAAAAAAGAAAGAGAAATGTGAAGAATATAAAAGAATAGAACAAAAAAATGAGTATTTGACTGGCGAGAGAGAGAGAGAGAGACAATCATGTCTAACAAGTAAAAATTGAAAAAAATAGTAAAGGTACATTATATCAATATTAATAGGTAAGTAATAATTTTTAAAATTTTAAACTTTTAAAAATGTATAAAAAAAACAATCAATGTTAAAATTATTCAAAATGTTGCTCACTAATAAGAAAGTAATAATATGTGATTTTTGGTTGAATTGAGTAAAAATCTCTTATTTAATTAATATTAAATTATTTTTTTAATTTAAAGAGAGGGAAAAATGAAGAGAAAAAAAAAAGATTATGGAAAAAAAAAAAAGAGAGAAAAGGAGTTAACATGTAAAAGAGACTAAACATAAGCAATAAAGGTATTTTTGTAATTAAAGAACTTTGTGAAAAGTAAAATTGAAAAACTGATTTTATATAAAAGTTTAAAAAACCAAACATAAATAAAAATGTAAAAAAAGTACCAAATTTGACATATAGTGTAAAAATCCCAATATCAAATGGTAGACTTGACAAAAAAAATTGCATGTGTTTTTATAATAAAATAAAAGAAAAAGATAACAACTTTTGAATTTAATAAACTGAGCTTGTGATTGATGATGTAATTGTTTTTAAAATAATTTTTAGACTTTTTTGTATTTTTTTTATAGAAAGAAACAATTTAACATACAATTTATGAAAATTTTTATATTTTATTTTGTGGATGTGAAATTTCTACTTTAAATGAAAAGGAAAGTCATGATTCATATAACTAATTATTTTCATAATGAAATGTGCATTTGTCTTACTGTTTTGTGGTAATTAAGATGATAGATACCGTATGAAGTTGGTTGAGCGCTCGCGCGATTGTTATAATTATTGTTTCATAAAATGTAAATATGAATATTTAGTTATTTCAGAAATTCATATATTAAGTAATTGTTAATATTTTTACTAAATAAGTAAAATATTATAAATCATGTGTTTACTATTTCTTTTTATTTCTAAATAAAAAATAGAATAATTTTTTATTATTATATATATAACAATAATATTATTATATTAAAAAAATATTTATATTTTCAAAAATAAATTTTATAATTATATTAAAAAAATTAATAATTTAATAAATCTATTAATATACTAAAAGATAATAAATTTATAATTATAATATACTAAAATATTTAAGTCATATAATTTAATTGATAGATTATATTATTAATATTATTATTATGAGTTTGTGCTTTACTTATAAAATCACTAATTTTATGATTTTAAATGGTGCATAATATTCTCTTAGTTAGTATACATATTATAATTTTTGATATTATTTAATTATAGTTATTATGTTATTAAAAGAAAAATTAATGCATAAAAAAGAGTAATAATTTCGGCCTTTTTTCTTTTCTTGCATAAAAAAAATCTTATCAAACCATAAATATTTATATAATTATTATATATGTAATATAATTAATATATACATATTTTTTCTAAAATATAAACAAAGAGAATAAGAAGAAGAAGCATAATTTCCAATAAAAAAGCAAGATAGTCAATGATATAAATAATTTTCACTGAATTTCAAGAAACTTATCCATAATTTGTCTTCTTTTTTTTTTTTTAAAGATTTATAATTTCTTTACTTCCTTATTTTACTTTATTTATTTAATTTCTTTTTCTTGTTTACTTTAATGATTTGTTTATTCTCTTTTGATGAGCAATTAATGTGAGTTGTTAATGCTATATGTAAATTTTGGTAAAAAATATTTCAAAAGTGTGTTTTTCTTATTATTATAATAATATTAAATGTATCATATTATTAGAATTTTATTTTGAATTTCATTAAGTAATTAAATAAATAATATATTTATGATAAAAAGAAATTATACATTAATTCCACATACAAATATTATTGTGATAATTTAATTGCAATAACATTACTTACTTCTTAAAAATTAAAAAAAAAAGCCTAAAAAATGTAAAATAAATTCATTGTAATTAAAAATTATATATATTCAATTCTAATAATGTCTATTATTTTTTTAAGAAAAAAAAAAAAACTCACGTCAATACCTTTAGTCTTCCCAAAAAAACTTATACCAAAAATAAATAAAAGAAATAAATAAAAAAGAGACTAATTAAAATAATAATAAAAAATATTTTAACAATTTAATTGCAATAACAATGCTACTTAATTTTGTTTTTCAGTTTATATTATTATGATTGTACGTTATTATTATTAAACAATATTAATTAATTAATAGTATTTTAGATTAAAAAAAATATTTATTAATAATAATAGATAATAAAATTAAAAATAACTATACTATTGTAAAAAATTGTTATTTTACGAATCTTTTAATGAGATCATGAGTATATTTTTTTTAAAATTATTTTTCCCTTTTATTTAATAATATGCTTGCTAATTAGATTTTCATTTTTTATTTTTTTTGGATAATGAATGGTGTGTTTTAGTAATCTAAGAAAATAATTATTATTGCTTTTATTAACAAATTACAATTTAAAAAAGTTAATTTTCTTTTAACCAAAATATAATTGTCATTATTATTAATAATAATTGTGCATTGTAGTTAATTTACAAATTACGGTATCTTTTTCTTCTTGTATTTATTTCCTCGTATTGTTGAATTTTATATATCTCTTTTTCTATTATATTACATTTCATTTCTTTTTTATTCTTTAACACAAATACATACATATACTATCACCTTCTCATAATTATTCTCCTTTATATAAATTTATTATAAATACTATAGCTATAGTCTCTTAGTTCACTTTTTTATTTTACATTTTAAAAAATAAACTCCCAATACAACTAACAATTAATTTATACACAAGTGAGACAATAAAATATGAATTATTAATTTAATAAATAATATTACAAATCATTTAATAATAATTTTAAAAATTGCAGTCAGTATTATATAATATTATTTAAGTTAAATCTGATAATAAAAGTAAATTACCATAGAAGAAAAATTACCAATCTTAAGATTTACATCTTTCTATTTCCAAAAAAAAGAAAGGAATAATAAATTTATAACTTTCTAATTTTATTTATTTGGTTAATGTAAATAAATTTATACTGACATTTATTTATAGTATAATAATATAATAATTAAGTTTCAAAATAAATTATTTTTCTTCCAATATAAATGGTTCAAGTATGGAGAATTTTTTTTCTTCATATATGCTTCTGTCAATCTCTATAAGCCTTACGCATCTTATTTAACTTTTGGTGATCTAATATTTTTAGATTTTTTATTCCAACCTACATCAATATATAAAATTGTCAATAACAATTTAATCAAGTATATAAAAAAAAATGGAATGAGTCAAGTGTATAAAATAAAAAGAAGTCTAGGAATATGTAGACGCACCCGATGACTATCATCAAATCGGATGTAAGTGAGTCTACAAGAAGAAAAGAGGCGCTAGAGGCGAAGTCGAAACTTTTAAAGCTAGACTGGTCACCAAGGGTAGTACCCAAAGAGAAGGTGTGGATTATGAGGAAACTTTTAGTCCTGTCGCCATGCTCAAATCCATCCGAATTCTTCTCTCCATTGCAGCCACTTTCGATTATGAAATCTGGCAAATGGATGTCAAGACAACCTTCCTTAATGGGGTTCTTGAAGAAACCATCTATATGGAGCAACCAGAAGGCTATGTTCTTCGAGGGCAGGAAAAGAAAGTTTGCAAGTTAAATAGGTGTATTTATGGACTTAAGCAAGCTTCTCGCTCGTGGAACAAAAGGTTTGATGAAATCATCAAAACCTACGGCTTTCTTCAGAATGAAGATGAACCTTGTGTTTACCAACTCAAGGAAGACCAAGTAGTAGTATTCTTGGTCCTTTATGTTGACGACATTTTGATCATTGGCAACAATATCAAGAAAATGACTGACATTAAGGAATGGCTAGACACTCAATTCGAAATGAAAGATTTGGGTGAGGCTGCCTATGTTCTCGGTATTCAAATTATCAGAAACCGGAAGAACAGATCTCTTGCTCTCTCTCAAACAACTTACATTGATAAAGTTTTAGAGAGATTCTCCATGACCAACACCAAAGGGGCGACTATGCCTTCTAGATATGGTATCTGTCTATCTAAGGAACAGTGTCATACTGATCCTCAAGAGATAGAGGACATGGGAAAAATTCCTTATGCTTCTGCACTTGGAAGTCTAATGTATGCAATGTTGTGCACTAGACCTGACATCTGCTATCCAGTTGGAATCGTGAGCAGGTGTCAGACAAATCCATGTCTCAGGAACATTGGAATGTTGTTAAGTATATTCTAAAATACTTGAAGAGTACAAGAGATTACGTGTTAGTCTACGAGGTTGGTGCTTTAAATCCCATAGGCTATACTGACTCAGATTTCCAGGCATGTCTTGATGACAGGAAATCTACATCTGGGATGGTGTTTACTCTTGGGGGTGGAGCAGTGGTTTGGAGAAGTGCTAAACAAACCGCGATTTCAGATTCTACCATGGAGGCAGAATACATAGTTGCTGCAGAGGCTGCCAAAGAGGTTGTCTGGCTGAGAAAGTTCTTCACCAGTCTTGGTGTCGTGCCTGGAGTGGAAAAGCCTCTAGTTTTACTTTGTGATAACACTGGAGCAATAGCCAACAGTAAGGAGCCTCGAAGCCACAAGAGAACCAAACATATAGAAAGGAAATATCATATCATCATAGAATATGTGGCAAGAGGGGATGTACTGGTGGAAAAAGTGGACACAGAAGACAACTTAGCTGATCCATTCACCAAAGTCTTGGCAGTGACTGCATTTGAAAAGCACCGTCAGAATTTAGGATTAATTGAGATGTACTGATTAGTTTCATATTAGTGCAAGTGGGAGTTTGTTGGGTTTTATGCCCTAAATAAAACTCAATTTCAATGTAATCCGTATTATTCAATATCAGTAAAGAAACAGAAGTATTTTTCATTCATTTATGTATGTTTTGGTTCACCTTATCAATTATTTGTCTATTTGATTTATAAATTCATCCAAACTCTTTTCACACACATGATCCTGTTTATTGTGTTGTCAACACAGTGGAAAGTAAACATGACTATGTGATTAAAGATTCTTAGATTTATCATAACACTGGGGTTTTACTGATATGACAATCTACAATAGAGTTTACTTGCATTTGGAGAAATGCTATGTTCTTTCCAGAGCATTGGTTAAAGTAAAGCTTGGGTTGGATGCATGGAGTATGCATCGGAATGGACCGATATTGAACTTTGACATAGATTTATTAAACTTACTGTAATATCTACTCAATTCAATATCACCTAGTTGATCCTAGATCAAATGATCTTAATCCTAATATGATTAGGTTCAATCTCAAGAGTGTTATTCGTGTTCTTTGATTTGTTAGTTAAGCCTACTTTTGGGTCAGGGTGATACGTACATTTTGGGAACACGGTAGTGCAATTGAATAGGAGCGCTGACATAAATATGGAATCTATAGCTTCTATGTGGCAAATAGAAAGTAAAGGAGGATTTCCTTCGAGCTTAACCAAACGAAAATAAATGGTGGAGTACTCATTTCACTTAGCTGAAATATCATTTATACAGGGTTAAGTGTTTTAAGGATAAAATACATTGTAGGGTGTTACGGTAATTTGATTCCTTTACAGTGTAGATCATCTATATAGAGGATCATTGATCAAATTAGGATTATAACAATGGATAATTAATAGCGTGTCTGTATGGTGGAACATATGGAGCGTTCTATGTAGCTGAGAGTGCAATTCTAAGTTCTATGAGTGGATTCAACGAAGAATTAATAAGTCAGTGAATTTAAGAGGTAAATTCTTGATCTGCTTATTGGAAGCTCGAATATATAGGCCCATGGTCCCCACACTAGTTGAGACAATACTACTTGCAAGACTCATTTAATTGGTTTTGATTAATCAATTATAATTCTCAAGTTAGACTATGTCTATTTGTAAATTTATCACTAATTAAGGGCGAAACTGTAAAGAAAGAGTTTATAGGGTATATTTGTTAATTAAGAGACTTTGGTTAGTCTAATTAATAAATATAATAAATGACAATATTATTTAATAATTAATTATAGTTATTAAATAGTTGAAATTGACATTTAAATGGTTGAATTTGAAAATTGGCATTTTTTGAGAAAATGAGATGCAGAAATGATAAAACAGCAAAATTGCAAAAGTGAGGCCCATATCCACAAGCCATGGCCGGCCACATGCATAGGGTTTATTATTTAATATTTTCCTTATTTTAATGCCATATAATTCAATCCTAACCCTATGTGGTATTCTATAAATAGAAAGTAATGGCTTCAGGAAAGTAATACAATGCATCTCATTCCTTTCCGAGAAAAACCTGAGCCATTTTTCTAAACCTAGCCGCCACCTCTCTTTCTTCTTCTTCTTTGATTGTTTCGAAATCCCTTTGTGATAGAGTAGTGCCCACACACAGCAAGTGGTACCTCAATCATAGTGTGGAAGATCGTGAAGAATCCAGATTCAACAAAGAAGGATATTCGGGCTCAGATCTTGATAATACTCTGCAACAGAAAGGATACAAGGGTTAGAGATCTGAGTCGAAGGAGACATATTATTCCGCTGCACCCAATGTAAGGTTTCTTATACTTTATATGTGTTTACTTATAATCGTTTTAGAAATTCATATTTAGGATGTTAATCAACATACTTGTGAGTAGATCTAAGATCCTGGTAAAATAATTCCAACACCAGCGCCTAGGTTGACATTTAGGACTGGGCCCAGCACCCAAGCTAACATATTGTTAACCTGGGTTGTTTCCAATCAAGATCACCAAAAAGTGTTACAGGCATTTTTTTTATTAGAAATAATGAAGATTCAAGCAAACTTAGGGATAAAACCATAAACTTGAGCCCCTGGAAATAGGGCCCATCGCGCAAGTTGATAATCAACCTGGGACATTGCCTTCAATTGCTTAAATGCCAAATCTGATTCGACCAATGAATTCCGAATGATCAAAAATGGGGTAGTATACCTCGTCCTCAAGTTTAAGAACCTCGAAAGTATCAAAACGAGATCCTGAGAGCTTAAAAATAGGATACCTAACGCCCAAGTTGATAAATAGCCTGGTGTGCTGGGTTCTGCTTATTTGATTCTAATTCTGTTTTGACCGTATGTCTAGCTTTCTCCAATAACTAAGATCCATGAAGTTAGAGAAGTCAAATTCACAACTTTGTATTTCTTATTTCCAACATGGGAAACTCACTTGGAAATGAAGAGTTTCAAAACTCTATTTTCAGCAAAACAGCAATATCTATGAGAATTGGTGACCAGCTTCGCCAGAACATTGAAACAAACGTCCAGGATGTTTTTACTCTTACCCAACGTCCAGGTTGATGTCATATGTCAATCTGGGTGCTGGGTCATGAACTGCTTTTAGTAAAATGGTCATAACTCAATCAATATTGATTCGATTAGCGCAATTAAAACTTGCATTTCAAAGATAATTAGATTATCTATAAAGTTATGTCTCACACTTCAATCGAAATTCTTAAGATATCAGCACCAAAATTTACTCCCAAGTAGTTACAAAAATAAGCTCTAGTTTACCCGCAACGGGACCCACCGGGCTTCGAAAAATGGCCATCACCATCGAGAGCTAATTTTCACTGTTAGATAATCATTTATGGTCAAAAATGTCTAATTTGTATTGTTCCCCTATTTTTTGGGCCCCCTTCACCTATAAAAGGAGAGCTCCCGGGTGATTGATTAATTTCTTACTCAAGTTTTTATTTTGCCTAATTTGTTTCAAATTTTTTTTTTGAAAAGAATACAAAATATATTTTTGTACTTTTCAATATTTGTCAAGTTTAAAATAATTATAAAAAAAGCCCTTTAATTAATTTTTAATATAAAAAGTATTTTACTTATTTTCTATGTGGGTGATTGGTGAACTTAATCTTGCCCATTACAATTTTTTTTAAAGTGAGTGCAGAATATAATTTTACATTTTTCAATTTTTATTAAGTTTAAAATAATTATAAAAAACCATTTAATTGTTTTTTCATACAAAATTATTTTTTTATAATTCTTTATTTTAATTTTATTTGTATAATTAAAAATATATTGATTTATCAATATATCAATATACATATATATATATATATATATAAAAGAAAGTTTATGTGTCATTTTATAAAATTTTCTTCATATTTTTCTTAATTTCTAACACATTCTCTTATTTTGTTTGAAAACTAAACCACACAAACAAACTAAAAGTCCCACATTGTTTAGGTTATAAATAATATTCTTATTACATTACTTTCCTTTATCTAAAAAATATTATTTTTTTATTGGTGATTGATTAATTTCTTACTCAAGTTTTTATTTTGCCTAATTTGTTTCAATTTTTTTTTTTTTGGAAAAGAATACAAATATATTTTTGTACTTTTCAATATTTGTCAAGTTTAAAATAATTATAAAAAAAGCCCTTTAATTAATTTTTAATATAAAGAGTATTTTACTTATTTTCTATGTGGGTGATTGGTGAACTTAATCTTGCCCATTATAATTTTTTTTAAAGTGAATGTAGAATATAATTTTACATTTTTCAATTTTTATTAAGTTTAAAATAATTATAAAAAACTATTTAATTGTTTTTTCATATAAAAATTATTTTCTTATAATTCTTTATTTTAATTTTATTTAAATAATTAAAATTATATTGATTTATCAATATATATATATATACTAGGTAACATAACCGCGCTTTGCGCGGTTTGTTGAAAGAAAATATAATTTAATTTATAGATTTTAAATATTTTGAACACTTTTTTTTTTCTTTTTCACATATAATATAAGTTTAACTTTTTATCGAACAAATAAAAAATAGCAAATGTGAGAAAAAAATGAGAATAAATTAATAGATTTGGAACAACTATAGAGTGTGACATTTATCCCATATTTATAAAATTTATATTTATTAGTTACTAATATTTTTTTAAAAAATAATATATATACTATGAAAGCTTTCAGTGTGCACCCTTTAAAGTTGACCATAACAACTCAAATTATTTATGTATTTATTTAAACAAAATATTAAATTATAAGTGGCTCAAAATAACTTATAATAAACACATAATAAATATATAAATCTAAGAAAGAAAAATTGAATTATTGACACGGCTTCATGTATAAATTTTTTTATCATAATAGTAGAAAAAAAAGAGATAAATGATACATAAAAATATTAAAATTATTTTGCCATAAGAAATGAAATAAAGTAAAATTGATAAATAAATTCTACCACTATATGAACTCAATAAAAAAAATTCATCAATTATTAACCACTACAACCATTATATTTAAATTAATATTATTTTCTATTAATTGTTTTTTAGTTATTAACTACTACAACCATTATATTTAAATTAATATTATTTTCTATTAATTATTTTTTAACTAATTAGTAACATTGTAAAAAAAACTGTAGAAAATTAATGTTAACATATAGTGTTATGATTGATATTATATAGATTGATGGATTGCAAAATTAATTAATTACTAATATTAATAAAAGTGCTTGGAGTTATATATTCTAATTAATGTATATATAGAGAAAATAAATTTATATATTTTCAAATAACTACAATTTAAACCATATTCTATTAAAAGTTATAACAATATATATATAAATCATATTTTTTTACATAGAATATCGTGCTAGAATTTAGTGATGATAAAATTATACTCACGTAGAAATATATAAATTTATCGTTAATTTTATTTTATTATTAGTAACTGTTATGATAAAATTTAGCATTTATTTATTATTTTTTAAAGAACAATAATTTATTTCTAATAAATATAAATACAATACATTTACTAAAGTTATCAAATATATATATATATATTATAGGAGGAATTATATCAATAAATTATTGGTTGGTGATGATAAAAATAAAAGTGTAAAATAAATGTGAATTGATATAATTCACACTTAATAGTATAAAAGATATATATAAAGGAAAGCACAAGAAAAGTTTATGTGTCATTTTATAAAATTTTCTTCATATTTTTCTTAATTATTTCTAACACATTTTCTTATTTTGTTTGAAAACTAAACCACACAAAAAACTAAAAGTCCCACATTGTTAAAAAACCGTTTAGGTTTTATCTATGTAGGTTATAAATAATATTCTTATTACATTACTTTCCTTTATCTAAAAAATATTATTTTTTTATTGGTGATTGATTAATTTCTTACTCAAGTTTTTATTTTGCCTAATTTGTTTCAATTTTTTTTTTTGAAAAGAATACAAAATATATTTTTGTACTTTTCAATATTTGTCAAGTTTAAAATAATTATAAAAAAAGCCCTTTAATTAATTTTTAATATCAAAAGTATTTTACTTATTTTCTATGTGGGTGATTGGTGAACTTAATCTTGCCCATTACAATTTTTTTTAAAGTGAATGCAGAATATAATTTTATATTTTTCAATTTTTATTAAGTTTAAAATAATTATAAAAAACCATTTAATTGTTTTTTCATATAAAAATTATTTTCTTATAATTCTTTATTTTAATTTTATTTAAATAATTAAAATTATATATATTTATTAATATTTGATATTTATTAGAATAATAAGACACCTTAAATATATATTTTTTATATATACTTCTTTGATAAGAGACTATTGTGGATGTTAAATTTTTAAGTTATATATAGTTTATCAAATATATGGATGATAGATATTATTTAGGGAAATTTTTATATATATACATTATATACATTAATATTACAGAAAAAACGTTAAATGAAAACAATCCATGTGTATGCCGTGACACGTCATCAAGCTTACCGTGATTAGCTTCAATAATTTTGGAACCACCGGCGATGAAGGAGACGCGCCCACAATTCCATATTTCTCGGCCATCTCTGCGCGTGGTTCTACTGTTTAAAACAGAAAGCTATAAATACCGTAGGAATAATACACGAAAACGAAAAACAGAAACCAAACCAACCTTGAACGAAAAAAACACCATTGACGGAAAAATACAGATCTCGACGAATCTGAAAATTAGAGAATCGATCATCATATCTCTCAAAACTGTTGCTGTATACAACAAACAAATCATCGTCTCTCTAATTCGACCTACAATTCAATCCATCAATAAACCTATGAGCTGATCACAACAAACAAAAAATCGAAAACCAGAAATCGTTGCTTCGAGGAAGAAGAAGAAGTCCGTCAACTACAACATCGAAAACTAAATCTGAATAAGGTACCTATTATACATTACGATACATACTACTGCTTATAACACATTACACCTTCCAATTCCTGAAAACACCTAAAAATCCATCATGTTTGTTAATTCTGTTAAACATGATTATTTGACAATTAATCAGTACTAATCAGATAGTTTACCAGTTGTAATCATAACTGATAGTAAACTAATCAATACTAAGTACTTTAAAAAATACAGTACACTATAAACCTTCGTAATTGTAATCGCTCCAACAATATAGTTCAACATATAGTCATCTAATTAGTAAAACTGCATATAAACCTTACTATAATAAATATAAAATTTAGTTTATGAACATCACACCTATTACATGTTTATTATTTTTGTATATACATAATGTTTACTGTATACAATACTTAACATGATTAAACTAAACAAATCACGCAGGAATATGGATGTTAGAACAGTGATTCTTTTTTACAATGGAACTTGGGTTGACAAAACAACATACGTTGATTATGAAGTCGAAGGTATACTAATTCCAACAGATTGTTCACATTATGAGCTTTCTCACATAGTATACGAAGCTTTGAATTTGGACAGAAACAAATATACGATTGATCTTCAATTTCAAGTAACTGAAGGCATACCACCAATAAGAATCAAAGACAATAGTGGATGCAAGTTTTATGAACAAATACGAAGGAAAAATGATGATGAGACCAAATATCCTATCTGTGTTAACATCTCAACATCCACAACCGACAATGAACACAATGATAGAGTAAACTATACCTACAATGGGGAAACTAGTTTACAAACAAGGCAACTGCTACCAACAAGAACAGAATATGCAACAAAGATGGCAGATTATGTGATTGAACAAACTCAAATATCGATGGAAGAAAGCTCCGAAGAAAATCAAATAATTTTAAATCCTCGAGTTATTTTGAAATACACATTGGCCAAGTTTTTGCAAACAAGGAAACCCTCAACAAGCGGTAAGCCTTCACTCAATAAGATACAATCAACCTTTCAAGGTAAAAAGATCATCAAAACTAGACTATAAACTAGTACGTATTGATGATAAGCAACTGGACATTCTTAGCATCAAAACATGGAAAGACTGACATGTTTATCATAAGAAAAATAGAGCATACTCATACATGTTCATTGGACATCACTTCTGGAGACCATCCTCAAGCTACAAGCAACCTGGTTGGAAAGGTTATAAAAAACAAGTTTGTAAACCCAAAAGAGATTACACTCCAACAGAAATTGTGGATGACATGGCAGATGATTTACAGTGTCTCTATATCTTACCAAAAAGCATGGAGAGCTAGAGAAAAGGCAATTGTGGATGCTCGTCGCTGCCCACAAGAATCATACAGTGAGATACCATCAATTTTATACATGATGCAAATATCAAACCCAGGTAATAAAATACTTCATCAACATAAAGTACTAATATGCTATATAGGAATTTATACTATAAACTAATTGGTTACTTTTGAAACAGGAACAATCACAGACCTAGTAACAGATGAAGATAACAAATTCAAATATCTATACTTTGCAGTAGGTGCTTCAATAAAAGGTTGGCAACCTTTGTACACCAATAATAGTCACAGATGGAACCTTTTTGACAAACCAACATGGAGGCACTTTGTTGATAGCAAGTGCACAAAATGCAAATAGACATATATTCCCACTTGCATTTGCAGTAGTAGATTCCGAAAATGACAGCTCTTGGGAATGGTTTCTTCACAAAATAAAGGAAACTTATGGCGAAAGAGAAGGTCAATGCATCGTATCAGATAGACATGAGAGTATACTAAAAGCAGTAAAAGAGACCTTTCCAGATATAATGCATGGGGTATGTTGTTACCACTTGATGAAGAATATAAAAATGAAATTCAAAAAAGGAGGTGATGAGCTCAAGATTGCATTTAATAGTGCATCTAAAGCTTACAACATAGAAGATTTTGAAAAGAGCATGCAAGACTTGGACAATATAGATGTAAGAATAAGAGATTACTTGGTGAATGAAATTGGTGTCGAAAAGTGGACAAGACTATATGGCATGAACAGGAGATACAAAACAATGACATCAAATATTGCCGAATCAGTCAATGCAGCCTTGAAAGCAGTAAGAGACCTACCCATCGCAACTCTACTAGAATGCCTACATTCATTGGTGCAAAGATGGTATTGGGAAAACAAGAATAGAGCCCAAAAAACTACAACAACACTGGCAAAAATACCTGAAAAAACATTAAAGAAACAAAGAGATATGAGTTTAAAGTACAAGGTAATTATGTATACAGAAAAATAAAAATTGCTTACAAACATATTTACTCTGTTGTAAACTTAATAATCGTTTACTTGATTAATACAGGTTGAAACAGCAAACCTTCTGGTATACCAAGTACACGACAACAACAGATCTCACATAGTAAACTTGGAGAATAAAACATGCAGCTGCCAACGATTTGAATATGATGAAATGCCTTGCTCTCATGCAATGGCTGTACTAAGCAAAAGGAACCTGTCTTGCTACAAATATTGCTCATACTACTACACGAAAGAAGCTTTTATGGCAACATATGAAGACAGTATACTCCCATTAGGTGAGGCAACATCATGGAATATACCAGATTTAATAAGAAATATTGTAGTCCTCCCACCTAAACATAAGAGAGCTGCCGGAAGACCAAAGAAACAACGATACAAAAATAGACTTGAAGCAAAAGCACAAGTGGTATGCGGTCAATGTCACCAGAGAGGACACAACAAAAGATCATGTAAAAATGACCCAGTACTAAAACCACCAAGAAAAAGAAAAAGATCATAAGATCCTGAGGTAAAATGAATAAATGTTGGTAACCATCAAACATGGTTACTAAATAGACAGTATACAAAAACAATTTACAATGATAATTGTTAGTTGATAAAGCTTTTCAATGTATTAATACAAACTTTTAATAAAATGATTACAATTCGCTTAGATTCAAGTAAGTTTTTTTTTTTCCTCCTCTATATATGAACAGTTACCAAATATATGAATAGTTACTAACTGTAATTTATTTACAACCATTTTAAAGGTTAATAAACCATCACATTGGTTTATATCACTTAGAATGGTATACAGAAATGTCATTGGTTTATAAGATCAAACAAAATTAAACAAAAACTACATAAAAAAAGCCAGAACACTAAAACTAATTTCTAAATCCAAAAAATTAACATATTGTCTCACAGAAATACATAACATAAAAACTGCAAACATACTGTGCCAGTAAACCAAAAGGTTACTTCAAAATTAAAATAGGCAAGAGTCTCCTAAAATATTACTGTTCCAAACAGTTTCTTAAACAAACACAAACATAAACCTAAAAACAAAACAACATGACATAAAAATACACATAAAGTTCAAAAAAATGTAAACTAGGTTTCCAACATGTTGTTCTATTACATAAAACTATGGCATCCTTCCTGGATGCTCCGAAGTAGACTCGTACCCACCCAACTCCTTCTTCTTTGCATGAACAAACAGATCAACACACAACTTCTTACGAGTGAATGCAATGTCCAACTTCTTAGGAATCTTATCAATCAATCCATGCATGAAGAAATGAGCATACTTTATGATAAAAACACCACAATCACTACATCACAAAAATAAACCCATAGCAATTGTCAGATAACAAAAAATAAACAATAACATAGAATCATAAATATAAAAAAAAAAACAAAGATAGTTACCTATCCTCTTGTTGTGGCAAATTATCAACCACGACAATATCAAACGCATCAGTATCTTTTTTACCTTGCCAGTGCTTACTACTCCTGTCAATATCTTTTCTCCCCTCATAGAAATTAACATGTGACAGTAAGATAGGAATTATTACAGCAAATGCACGAACAAAACTCTCTGAGTTGTTCTTGTACCTCCCAAACCTCATAGAATTCAACACTTTTAAGCATCTCATCTTAATGTCAAGAATACACAATATCCAATGAGCAAGAACAATCACGTTAACGAGGGCATTAGTACGAAATCAAGCTCAGCCAGGGTTTATTGCATAACATATAAAAACCCGCTATGTATGCAGCTGCCTTAGAATCCTTCTTAACCGAATCAACATTTTCACCACTTGCAACAAACTCATTATATAATTCAAAAATTTGAGAAGCAAAGAAGCAATCAGTAGTATTACCAGAAATTTTCACAGACTGGTCATACTTTAACTTCTTTCTCAAATAGTAAAAACAAACATCAATATGCTGCAATAAACATAAAACAATCCAAAGTTATAAACAAATATACAGAAAAAGTATACAATAAACAAAAAAAAATATATAATAACACACTAACCGAGCATGACAAGTTCTTCCCAACAGTAAGCAAATCATAGAACCACATCTTATCATCAATTTGACAAACCACAAAATCCAATGGAACCTTAAGCTTCCTATGACATTCTTTAAACTTCTTCACTTTGTTTTTATCATTAAACCCAATCTTAAACCACGGATCAAAAGATTTAGCTTGCACATCATCAATCACATTGAAAAAGCCAAATCCAAAAGCACATGATCCAGGACGTCCACCTTTTGGTTTACCAATACTACCTGAACCAAATTCTGTGGCATACGGACTGTTGTATACAGAACTAGGTTTCCTCTCTCTATTTCCAACTGTAGGAGTTTCTTCCTCCAATTTTATAGACTTTCCCTAGCATTCAAAACAATTACAAACAAATAGAAAAAAGTAAGTGAAAAGAAAAAAAAATAAACTACCAAATAACATAAACAAAATAAAAATAAACCTTTTTCAAAGCTTGTCTTCATAGGAAACCAAATGATCATTAACAACCTCCATGGTAGATACAGAAAAGCTTTCTTGAGAACCATGCTTCTTCTCAACACCAACAACATCAGTCTTAAAATATCATGCAAAAAAAAAAACAAAAAATATGTAAACATAGTAAACCAAAAATCAATACTCAGAACATAATCAAGAATTAAAAAAAAAAAAGTAAACAAACCTTGTCCAACCCATAGGTAGATAAAACATCAGCATTTGTTGCCTCTAATTTATTTAAAGACTTATCCTAAAAACAAAAAATAAAAATAATTAAACATGACAAAATGATTCAAAATATAAAATAAACTAAATAAACAAAAAAGTATACAGTAAACAAAAAATGACAAACCTTTTTAATGCTTCCCTCATAGGCATCAATCTTTTCATTTATAATCTCCAAAGCAGACACAGTGATACTATCCTCAGTGCCTTGACTATCAAACAACTTTCCCTTACTACAAACACCTTCAACATCATTTACACTTGCATCTACATCAACTGCTCTGCCCTCAACATTATCTTTATTACTCCCATCTGCAACATCTTTTGCTTCTTCAGTATTCTTTCCCTCAACATTGTCTTTATTTGTCCCATCTGAACCAATAACTTTAACAGCATCACCACCCCCAAACCCTGTAAATATACAAAACAAACATAAAAAACATTTGACAGAGACAACAAACAACATAGTAACAAATCATCTAAATAATGAAAAAACTAAAAAATAAATAAACTTGCCTGGTCATCACCACCATCATCTTCATCCTCCTTAGATTTTTTAACAACATCCTTAAATAGGCCATGATCATCAACAACCTGTTCTTCATCATTCAATTTATCAGTATTCTTTTTTTCTTCAGTAAACCAATCAGGTTTACTAGAAATAAAACTCATAATATCAAATGAAGGAGCATCATCATTAAAAACCTACAAAAAAATAAAAAAAAAACCCATTAAACAATAAAAACATTAATAACATAAATAAAAAATATACTAAAAACAAAAAATATTCAATAAACAAAAAACAATATACTAGTTTACAAAACAATAATAACCTGAGTATATTGGATATTCTCATCGAGTCCAACAGTTTCAATTGCATCTTGACTTTTCACATCAAAAACTTCAACATCATTTAAATCATCATTCTTGCAACAAAAAAAAGAAAAAACCAACAAAATCAAAATAACATATGAAAAAACAAAGAAACATCTAATAAACTAATAAAATAAACATAATCAAACCTTGCCATCGCTCTCATCAGGACTATCATTTCCATCTTTAGAAATTTTTGCATTTTCAATAGCTTCCTTCAACTCATTAAACTTCAATTCCATAAAAAAAAACCAAGCCTTCACTGATCTTTGAGTCAATATACGACTGAAGACTTAACTGCAACTCCTTGAATCTACCCTCCAACACATTATTCAATACTTCAATAGACTCATCAGTCTTCTTTTGCCTAGAAATAAACGCCTTCATCTTACGCATCACACCATCGACATCAAACCCACCAGTAAACTCCTTCTGTACACCAGAAGATCCAACTCTATCAACATTAAACTTTGAGAATGGAACATCATCAAAGTCATCATACGACTTCTTCTCGGCCAATAAACTCCATTCCAGTAAGCACCAATAAACCTTTTATTTCATCTTCAGTAGGCACAATATGTTTTCCTTTCAGCTAGCAAAACAAGAAAAAATAATTAGTTTACAAAATATAATAAAAACAACAAATAAACAATTTACAAAATATAAAAAATACCTTATTTGAAGATAGAACTTTCTTCTCAACTTCACTTGAATTAGGATTTCCAATACTCTTCCATCTACAAAACCTATATGGTTTACCAGAATCATAGGAACAAAACTTTGCCTTCAAGCACAAAGGAATGGTTTCATACAACCAAACCAAAAATGCAAAAGGTAAACCAGGAAGTTTATAAGATCGAGGACCCTTTTCCAAATGTTTCCCTTTAACCTTAGCAAGAGGCTTAGCAACACCTTTTCCCTTCATAACACCCCTCAGACCAATCTTTAAATTGTGCAAAGTTAATTCAAACACTGGTATACCCCATGGAAAACTACCATACTCATCAACCCCAATTATGTTCAAAATCTCAACAGGAACTTTTTTTGAGTAAACACTACTAATCAAACAATTAGTAACAAGGTACAAAACAGCCATCTTCACAGCATACTCATCTGACTTGAAATCACTATACATAAACCTATGCTCAACAAAGACTAATAACGATCCTTCGATCACAAAAATATCGATCAACAAAAGCATTTTCTCCGTGTGTATACTTACTCAAATCGGCATCACCAACACACAAGAAACCGAAACAACGGCAAACTCAACTAACCGAATACGAAATTCTCATCACCAAACTTAAACCACATTTCTTTTTCATTTTTCGATATACCTCCCTATGTAAGGCATTATGAACTAATTGAGACTGAAAACCAACAGGATGGCTATCCAAAAAATAACCAAAACAAGTATCACGAAACAACTTACGTTGATCTTTAGTCAACTTGGAATTAATATTTTTGACAACAATGTTATCCTAATTAGGGAATAACATCACTTTTCCCTGAATCTTTTCACCAGGCTTGAAATATAAATCCCATTCCTGTAAAAAAAAATGATATACAAAGAAATCCACACATTAAACTAAAAATAAGCATCAATAAACAACTTCACAGGATACAATAATCATTTAAATTTGTAAACCAATACTTTCCACTGTAAACAAAAAAAAAATACACATCAATACCTAAAAAACTATAATAAACCATAAACATACAAAAATAAACCAGTAAGCTTAAACATAAACCTAAATAAACAAAATCGAAAAAAAATTAACAAATAAACTAAAAAATCAATAACAATAACCTAAAAATAAATAATCAAACCCTATAATAAACAAAAACAGAAAATATATTTCTAAGCCAAAACTTTCCATAGTAAACAAGAAAAATACCCATCAAAAATCTAAAACCCAAAAATAAACCATAACCATACAGAAATAAAACAAAATAAACTTAAACATAACCTAAATAAACAAAATCGAAACAAATTAACAAATAAACCAAAAAAACACATAAACAGTAACCTAAAAACAAATAATCAAACCTATAATCAACAAAATAGATTACAAACATCATGAAAAATAACAAAATAAAAACAACACCCAGAAACCCACAAATAAAAACCGACTACAATATAAACCAAAAAAAATATTACAAACAAACATCAAAAACATTTAAAAACATAAAACAATAAACTATAAAATCTAAAAATAAATTAAACCCCTAAAAATCGTAAACCCAATACAACCAAATAAAAAATTAAAAATCATAAAAATACCTTCAAATCATTACGAACTTCAACCTCCAAGTCTTCACTATCATAATCCTCAGGCAAATCTTCAGCAACTTGCTTCATCTTTTTCACATTTCGAACATCTTCTTTCTTCACTTTATCAACAACTCTTTTTCTCTTTTGCAATGCCGAGCCACGGCTACCATCCGATGATCCACCAGAACCACCAGAACGATCAGAATCATCACGATCTCCATCATCAGAGACATTTTCCATTTTCTTCTTATCAGCAGCTACCTTTACAGAATGCGAAGGAGAAATTGAGGAACGAGTTTTAACCATTTTTTAGGTTTACAGATGATAATAACAAGGCAATAAACGAAAATGATGCACTCAAACTCTCTTGCTAATACAAAAATAAACCACCCCAAGAAGAAGAAACCCTAACCCCTATACTCTGTATAAAACGAAAACAGAGAAAAGAAAAGCTCAAAATGAATATTTATAAAACAAACTTACTTTCCTTTTATACAAACACTTAAAAAACCATAAAAATGGTAAAATAGAATATAAAAATAAAAAAAAATGATTACAATCCTCTAAAACCGTCCATAATTTGAATTACACATGCAAAAAAAGTGGCGCGTGAACAGTTGAACACTGCAACATGGAAGACGTGCAGGACGTGATGTGATGACGTCATCACCCATCACACGTCCCATCCAGTTATTTAAAAAAAAAAAATTGAATTAAATTGATAACGGTATAAAAAACGGTACATTATCATATATAAATGACAGCACCATATTTTTGTAAAAAGAATGCAATTAAAGTACTGGAATGTAAATTTTCCTATTATTTATTTACACATATTTTTGCATTTTTCAATTTTTGCAAAATATTTAAAATATTTAAAATTAATTTTCAACAATTAAATCAATATGTATATCTATATATAAATATAAAAGAAAACACTAAAGGAAAGGAACAAGAAGAGTTTATGTGTCATTTTATAAATTTTTCTTCATATTTTTCCTAATACTTACTAAAAAATTATATACAACTACAAAGTATAAATAATGATAAAATAGATCTAATTATGATTAGATTAATGAATATATAATCAATTTTTTTTGTAGTAATTACTAATAATATCTTATAATAATTAAATGAATTAATAAGAAAATTAAAGTGATAAAATAGGAATTTAAAAATTATTTTATTTAAATTTAAAAATAATTAGAAAATAACAAACGATCATGATTTATAATATTTTTACTCATTTAGTAAAAGTATTTGCAACTATTTATTAGAATATAAATTTATGAAATAATTTCAAAAAACTAATTATAAAATAAATTATATATTTTTTAATAATTATAACAATAATATTTGTCACAAAATTTTTACTTTTTTATATATTTTAAAATAGCAAATTGTATTTTTAGTTTCAATACTATTAATTTGTATATAATATACACGTTAAAATAATATTTTTTAAATTATATCATTTAATATAAATATGATATATATCTATATAAATTATAAAAATTGGACAACACCGCGCTTCGCGCGGCTTAGTTCCCTAGTTATAAATAAAAAAATTTTAAATAAATAACTAAAACCATTAACTTCTCATTAAAGTATAACAGTGCGAAGAAAAAGAAGGGATACTAACACAAACATATGAGCAGCCTTTATATATAATAATAATGTCCCCAAAATCAAATATATAGACAAGTAAATCAATATATAAAATTTACTACTAGCATTGTTCATCAAATTATCTGGACCGCAAAAACCACCCACACCGCACCTGTGCATAAAAAATGTGGCTTAAAAATTTTTCGCAGTACGATTACAGTTTATATCTTTTTCAAATCGCGTAATGCGATACAGTTTGTAGTTTTGCATTATGAAAATAAAGTTTAAATAGCACTGCACACATGTTTTAAAATTAGCAATAAGGTTTGGAAATAAGTCATATTTTTAACCCAGCTATCGTGGAAGCCAACCTTGGCCAAAATCTCACACCAAAAGGACCACTCTGGTCACCTTCATAAGCGAGTAAATTGCAGCATAAATACTTAATGTTTCAGATTTTATACTGTTGTAAAGTGGCCTAGAAACTTAGCCTTAGCTGAATGTTCTTAGGACTTTCTAACTACCTTACCGGTTTTATAGTTAAGTTAGTTATGTTGGTTTGTCTATAAATAGACTCAACTAACTCCTAGCTAGGTGTGATTCATTTTTCATTTTTCGTTTTACAGAAATAAGAGAGATAGAGAGAGACAGAGAGAGAGAGCAGTGTACTGGTGTCAAGAAACCAGTTTTCTGGTGTGCTCAGTTTGAGTTTAATTTCTCTTCCTCTTACTCTAGTTCGAATCACCAATTGATGTACAATTCATTCTTTGTATACTTGATTAATGGAAAGTACCTAAATGGCTGAATATTGATTTCACTTTGTCTTGTTAAATTCAGTTTGTTTTACTGTTGTTATTGACAATCTTTGTATTGAGTTTTTGTTAATCTATCATAGACTTAGATCAATTAATTGTTCTTGATATTTGGACATTGTGATCGGTTTGATCACATTAAATGGTATCAGAGCTGAGGTTCAATCGAGGAGATCAAGAAGTGTTTGATTAAAGTCTTAATTACTGCAACAAGATTGAAATCAAGAAATGGCATCAACTAAGTATGAGGTTGACAAGTTCACAGGAGCTAATGACTTCAGCCTTTGGAGAATCAAGATGAGAGCCTTGTTGGTACATCAAGGCATTGCAGAAGCCATTAATGTGGATGCATTGAAAGCAATTGAAGATGTGAGGAAGAAACAAGAAATCGAGACCAAGGCACATTCTGTAATTCTTCTCAGTCTAGGAGATGAAGTGCTGAGAGAAGTTGCAGATGAGGAGAAAGCTCTTGGACTGTGGGAAAAGCTTGCTACGATCTACATGAAGAAGTCCCTTGCAAACAAGCTGTACTTGAAGAAGAAACTGTACACCTTGAGGATGGAAGATGGCAAGGAGCTTAGAAGACACCTAGATGACTTTAACAAGATTGTTCTTGACTTGAACAATATTGGTGTGAAGCTAGATGAAGAGGACCAAGCTATAATCCTACTGAGTTCTTTGCCAAAATTGTATGAACACTTTGTTGATACAATTCTTTATGGCAAAGATACTCTTACAATGTCTGAGGTGAAAGCAGCCTTGAATTCTAAGGAAATTCAAAGCAAATCAGATGACAAAACAGAGCACAATGGAGAAGGTCTATTTGTCAAAGGAAGACATGACAAGAAAGGGCACAAGAACTACAAACATGGTGGTGATCGAGGGAACCAGAAAGCAAAGACAGGTTCAAGAAACACAACTGACAAGAAGTGTTTCTATTGCAAGAAAGAAGGACATTTCAGAGATGAATGTCTTGCTTTGAAGAACAAATTGAAGAAAGAAAAGAACAAAGAAAAGGGACAAGCTGATGTTGCTGATGGCTATGACTCAGCTGGTGTTCTGGTGGTGTCAAACACAGATTCTGGACAAGAATGGATACTCGATTCTGGTTGTTCTTTTCACATGTGCCCTTGTGAAGAAATGTTCTGCAATCTTGAGAAGAAAACGAAGTCTTGTTTTATTGGGTGACAACAAGGCATGCACAATTCAAGGAATTTGGATCTATTGTGATGCAGATGAATGATGGTGCTCAAAGAACCATCACTGATGTCAGGTATGTTCCTGAACTCAAGAGAAATCTCTTGTCAATTGGTGTTTTAGCCTCAAAAGGATGTAAAATCAAAATTGATGAAAACTCACTTAATGTAATTAAAGGTTCCACTACTGTAATGAAAGGAATATATAGAAATGGCTTGTATTTTCTTAATGGAAAATCAGTTACTGGCCTAGCTTCAAATGTTACAGGTACAGGTGATGATGACTTGACAAGGATGTGGCATTTGAGACTGGGACATGTGAGTGAAAGAGGCTTGATGGAATTGAAGAAGTAAGGGATTCTTAAAGGAAAGGTGTCATGCAAGATGGATTTCTGTGAGGAGTGCATATATGGCAAAAGCTGCAGACAGAAATTCACACCAGCAAAGCACACAACCAAAGAACAGTTGGCATATGTGCACTCAGATCTTTGGGGCCCTTCAAGAATTCCTACACTTGGTGGTGCTTACTATTTCATGAGTATCATTGATGATTACTCAAGAAAGGTGTGGGTTTATCTCTTGAAAACCAAAGATGAGGCTTTCAACACATTTGTCAATTGGAGAAAACTCCTTGAGAACCAAACTGGTAAGAAACTCAAGAAGATTAGAACAGATAATGGATGGGAATTTTGCTCAAACCAGTTCAAGGAGTTCTGCAGCAAAGAAGGGATAGCCAGGCACTTGACAGTTAGAGACACTCCTCAACAAACACTGCTTGAAAGAGTTAGATGCATGCTTAAAGGAGCTGGTTTAGAAAGAAAATTTTGGGGTGAAGCTCTGAACACAGCATGCTATCTAATAAATAGATGTCCCTCCACTGGTATCAATTTCATGACACCACAAGAAAAGTGGACTGGAGAAGCCCAAACCTATGACCATCTAAAGGTTTTTGGGTGCACTACCTATGCTCATGTGAGGCAAGACAAACTAAAGCCTAGGGCAGTGAAATGTATGTTCTTGGGATATCCTGAAGGTGTTAAGGGATACAAACTTTGGTGTCTTGAATCAGGATTCAGAAAGTGTATCATCAGCAGAGATGTCACTTTCAGAGAAGAAGAAATGGCCATGAAACCATTACCAAATCCAACACTGCAGACAGAAGAGCCATATAGCAGAGTCAATCTTGAGGTGGATTAGTCACATTGCACAGACAAAGACTCAGAAGCAAATGAGAATCAAGCTCAAGAGCTTGAAGAATAATCTCATGAAACACAAGGAGATCTTGATGACTATCTCTTGGCCAGAGACAGGGAAAGAAGAGACATCAGACCTCCTTCAAGACTTGGTTATGCAGATTTCTCTGCATTTGCACTAGCTGCTGCCAGTGAACTCGAAAATTCTGAACCCACTACATACAAGGAGGCACTGAAATGCAAAAACAGGGAACACTGGTTGAGGGCAATCAATGAAGAAAAAGTATCATTGATCAGAAACAAAACATGGTCTGTTGTGAACAGACCACCAGGGCAAAGATTGATCGATAGCAAGTGGCTGTTTAGACAGAAAGAGGGAGTTAATGAAAATTCAGTAAGATTCAAGGCAAGGCTTGTGGCAAAGGGATTCACTCAGAGAGAAGGTGTCGATTTCAATGATATATTTGCACCTGTGGTGAAACAAGCTTCTATTAGAGCCATTATGGCAAAAGCTGCTGCTCAAGATCTAGAAATAGATCAAATGGATGTGAGGACAGCTTTCTTACATGGCACTTTGGATGAGAGAATTTACATGAAGCAACCTGAGGGATTTGACAATGGTAATCCTAACCAGGTATGCTTGCTACACAAATCCCTCTATGGTCTAAAGCAAGCACCTAGACAATGGAATATCAGATTTGACAAGTTCATGTCAAGGATAAAATTCACCAAGAGCAAATATGATCCATGTGTTTATTTTGACAAGGAAACCTACCTTCTATTGTATGTTGATGACATGCTAATAGTAGGCAAGGATAAACACAAAATCAGTGAGTTAAAGTGTCAACTCAAAGGTGAATTTGAGATGAAGGATATGGGAGAAGCCAAGAAAATTCTTAGAATTGAAATCAGGAGAAAGAGACCTGGTTTCATCATGCTAACACAACAGGGATACTTGAAGAAAGTCCTATTGAAGTTCAACATGAATGAAGCCAAACCTGTGATGACACCATTGGCTCAACACTTTAAGCTCACTAAGGAGTAGGCTCCCCAAACTGAAGAAGAAAGAAGAAACATGGATGGCATACCATATGCTAACTGTGTAGGCTGCTTGATGTATGCCATGGTATGCACAAGGCCTGACTTGGCCTATGCCATGAGCATAGTAAGTCGATTTGTTGCTGACCCTGGAAACCTGCACTGGGATGCAGTAAAATGGGTTATGAGGTATGTTAAAGGATCTCTGAACATGGGTTTGATCTACAAAACTACAGAGAAAAGTGAATGTGAGGTTGAAGGATTTGTCGATTCTGATTATGCGGGATGCATTGACACAAGGAGATCACTGACAGGTTATATCTCCACAGCTTTAGGTGGATGTATCAGCTGGAAGTCAAACCTGCAGAAAGTTGTAGCTCTGTCATCCACAGAGGCAGAGTACATGGTTGCAACTGAGGCAATAAAAGAGGCACTGTGGCTAAAAGGTCTCTCAAAAGAACTCGGGTTCAACTCTGAGGACATGACTGTCCATTGTGACAACCAAAGTGCTTTGCACTTAATGAAAAATCCTATGTTCCATGATAGATCAAAGCATATCGACATCAAACTTCACTTTATCAGAGAGATCATTGCCAATGGAGAGGTTCAAGTGAAGAAAATCTGCACTGACCACAACCCTGCAGACATTTTTACAAAATGTGTCACTCAAACCAAGTTTAGACACTGTCTGAACTTGGTCAACATCAAGGAAATTGAATGAGTTTCCCATTTCCTTTAATGTTCAGCCTTTCTTGCTCATGTTCTCTAAGTCTAAGTATCTATGCCAAGGTGGAATTGTTGTAAAGTGGCCTAGAAACTTAGCCTTAGCTGAATGTTCTTAGGACTTTCTAACTACCTTACCGGTTTTATAGTTAAGTTAGTTATGTTGGTTTGTCTATAAATAGACTCAACTAACTCCTAGCTAGGTGTGATTCATTTTTCATTTTTCATTTTACAGAAATAAGAGAGAGAGAGAGAGAGAGAGAGAGAGAGAGAGAGAGAGAGAGAGAGAGAGAGAGAGAGCGATGTATGCGGTGTCAAGAAACCAGTTTTCTGGTGTGCTCAGTTTGAGTTTAATTTCTCTTCCTCTTACTCTAGTTCGAATCACCAATTGATGTACAATTCATTCTTTGTATACTTGATTAATGGAAAGTACCTAAATGGCTGAATATTGATTTCACTTTGTCTTGTTAAATTCAGTTTGTTTTACTGTTGTTATTGACAATCTTTGTATTGAGTTTTTGTTAATCTGTCATAGACTTAGATCAATTAATTGTTCTTGATATTTGGACATTGTGATCGGTTTGATCACATCATATACATTTAAATATCTTATTTTATTTTTAGAGGCAAAAATATCCAATGTTGCAATTCTCTTACACCCGTTACTACTACTTTCGTTAACTCATAAATATGGATACATGGAGGTTCCAGATGCATTATATTTATTTATTTTTATTTCAAAACTTAATATTTTTAATGTTAGAAATTAAATGCTACTTGTTAAAAAAAAACCAATTCTTATAAGAATTTTCACATGGTATTGACACTTCAACTCAATAACCATGCTCTATGTACTGCACTAATTTACTCAACTTTGGTAATTAATTAGTATTTTACCTCTCTCATATTTTTTTTAAAACAAGTAACATTTAGTTTATAATATTAAGAATATTAAATTTTAAAATAAAATAAATAAATGTAATGTATTTGAACCCTCTACGTATTCATATTTATGATAAACGGAAGTGGTAGTAATAGGTGTAAGAGAATTGTAACATTAAGTATTTTTACCTCTAGAAATAAAAATAAAGTATTTAAGTATATAAAATCTAAAATATTAAGTATTTATGCGACAATTTACCAATCTACAATGGATGCATGGATTGTCATTTTCTACGACTTCTTAAAATATTTATTGAAAACTGGTGGCCTCTCAGGACATCTCTAATATAATTGCTATAAGAAATATACCTATCAGTGAAGTGCGACCTTTCTACGTAATTTTTTTTTACTTTTCAATAGAAACATTAGCACTGGCCAAAGTAGCTGGTATTGGAAGAGTTTGGTGAGGCTCAAAGATATCAGATTAAGGAGACATCGGGCAAAGCTTTACTGCAAATACACTGTGTCTCAAGGGTATAGCTTGCTGAAACCAGCAGGGGCAAGCCTAAGCAAGTCTGGAGCAGGTTGAACTCACCCAAACATAGCTTTGTGCTATAATTAGCTATGTACCAGAGGTTGAAAACCAGAGATAGGATTTTCAAGATGAAAATTGTGGAAGATATCAAACTTGTCTTCTTTGCTGTACACACTAGGAGATTGCAGAGCATTTATTTTTCGAGTGCTTTGTAACCAGTAGCTGCCTACAGACAATGAAAACCTGGCTGGGTTGGAAAACTACTCACACTTCTCTTTTCAACCTCATTAAATGGATTGGAAGAGTTAAGTTGAGTAAGTTTAGGAAGATAACATTGGCTGCTACTGTGGCTAGCCTGCTATACAACATTTGGATGCTACTGTCAACTTGGTAAAGGAGCTAAAATCAGGGGTAACTCATCGGATTGAGCTATTTTGACCAACGAAAATTTAAGAGGAAGATAAGCAATGGTTTTTTAGTTTGTGAATAATGTAAATGCATAGAAACAAATGTGTTTTGTGATTTACATGTATAGATGATTTTTTAGGCCCTGGGTGGGTGCTATTAATTTGTAAACACTTTGTTTTTGAGCCAATACGTATTCTGATTCATAAAAAAAAAAAAAAAACATTAGCATCGGTGTTTCTTTTCAGCACCGTTGCTTTCTTTTTTTTTATTATCTTTAATTTTATTGAATACTTTATAATTAAATTACATTCAAAACAATAAGAAGTCATAGCAAGAAACACTAGTGGTTGTATGCATTGTAGACGACAACGACTTGCATTATTATGGCTCATATTTTGTTTTTAAGTAATTTAATTAACAAAATATCTAATAAAATGAAAGAATTAAAAAAAAAATAAAAAACAAAGAAAAGAAGCATGGGTGCTGAACAAAAACACCCATGCTAATGTTTCTATTGAAAAATCAAAATTTTATACGTGGAAAAGTTCCACTTTGCTACAGGCATCTCCTATAGGAATTGCATTAGAGATTCCTTATAAGACTTATCCGTTGTGCAGCTTGTGGCTGTTGGTGGTGGGGCTTCCAATATGTATATAATATAGTACATTGGCTTCACTTTTCATTTTTCTAATGAATTATAATAATTATGACATTTATCATTGCCTTTGACTCCATGACCAGAAAAATATTAATCAATTAAATAGTTGGTAAACAATACAAATCATCCATGAACGACTTCGGAAGATGGCTCCTTCAGTTTATATTAAACGAGTAATATTATTATATAGGTTTCATTTTAAACTAGAGAACTTTATAGCCGTGTTCAACTGCTTTATTATATGCCTATATTTGGATTTAATGGACTTAATAATAGCATGAAAATTCCAAGTCTCAATAAAGCACATGCTCATATATCTAAATTGGCCAGAGCAGAATAACCTTCATATATATAGGCGTTGTTATCCATGCTTTTACTACACACCTAGCCTATCTAGATAGTAGATACAGTTACCAATATTGATTAAGAAAAAGACATAAATACATAAAGAGAAATGCTAAAAGGCATTAGTGGTGCCTAACACCTTCTTATGTGTCAATAACGCTATTGGTCAAATTAAGTATCAGGTTCCATATAATTTAATATAATAGCTTTTAGAGAGTATCACTAGCTAATCGCAACGTGACATGTCGCAAAGGTACTAAACACCACTAGTGTCTAATAAGAATCCTCATACATAAAGCGAATCAATGTTACCGTTATATAAGGTCAAAAAAAAAAAAAAAAAGCAAAACTAAAGCATGCACCACCACCACCATTGCCAACTTGAATTGGTCTCTCACTTTAGTATAATGAGGTCTTAAAAGACCACTAGTATATATTTATGGTTTTAATCTTTTTTTTTTAACATATTTATGGTTTTAATCTAATTGGTATCATAGCCACTTTTCTACCAAACCTCCCTAAAAACCAATAGTGTAACAAAATTTAAATAACTAAAATAAAAATAAATTTTTTTTATTATTTATTCACATCAAACAATATAATAACAAAATCAAAACCCAACATACAAAAAAGGAAAAAGGAATGCTAGAATTAAAAAACCAGGTCTCTATTATGTAAAAAAAAAAAGGAAAGAATAATAATAGTAATAATAACAAATGTGATCAGAAAACAAAAAAAAAAAATCAGAGACTCGTGAAAGAAGCGATGAATGAATCAAAGATCAAGATCGCACTTGGTTCTCTGGAATGCACCAAGTCCAACGGTGGACTTTCCATCAGCAGCACTAAGAGGAACCTTCAAATCACACTCAATTCTGGGCTTGAAACGCCAAGTCTTAATCACACCAAACTTGAATCTAACCCTAAGATAAAGCTTCACATCAATGGAGTAAGTTCCTGAACTTTTTTCTTGGTTAAACTCAGCAAGTTCCTCAGCGTTAAGCACAATCAAATTTTGACTATTGAAAACAGGGCTAAGAACAGAGGTGTTCTTATGTCCCTGGTAGAATTTCTCAAGCTGAATCGAACTGAATCTCTGTCCTTCGTAGAAAGCTCTTGCCTCAATACGATCGTAGTAAACACCGATTCTCTTGTTAGGGTTACGGATTGTGATGTTGAGGGCCAGATTGTAGCGGAGGTTGTTGGTGGTACTGTCTGTGAGATTGAATTGGGTGAGTTTAGCGTCTGTGACGTGGAATTTGATTTGGTTAGGACGGAAAATGAGCCAGATGATTAAGGCGGCGATACCCACTGTGATTATAATTGAGAAGATTAGTTTGAAGATTAGGCTAAAGATACAGCCACAGCAACAGAAGTCACTGACGCCGCGTCCGGGCCTGTTGAATGATCTTTTGGGCTTGCTCGGTGGTGGAATTGATGGGCCGTAATAGGCCCCATTCAGATGAGCTTTGTCTGACATGATGGAGGGAATGAAAAATTCAAAAACTCAAGAACTCAAAAGATGAACAGAGATAATAATAATAATAAACAAAAATAAAATAAAATCAGAGAGGTAGAAGAATGGTTGGTTTGGGAATGGAAGGTTGGAAATGCAAAGTGTGGTATTTATAGGGGTTTAATAGATTTTAAGGTGAGAACTAATGAATGACTTTTTGTGTGACTCAGAGCGTGTTATTTTTACTTTATTTTTTGGGACAAATTTTCTTTTGTATTATTATGTACGTAAGAATAAACGCGTTTATATGTTTTGATATGGTTAGTATTAATTTGGGTGAAATAAATTAGGAAAAGGAAACATAGATAGAAGTAGAACGCGGTTGCTTTGAAGAGATGAATTGTTAAGGCAGTGTAGTTTGATGATTTAGTTCGTAGTTCGTAGTAGTTTCCTTGTTGCGTCATTGACTTTGACTTTGGTGGGAGTTTCCCTTTCTGCCCCAATTAGAATAAAAATATCATATTTTTGTCCACTTTGGAAACCCCGGCACACGTAACACGAAATTCTTTAACCCTTTTTGTCATTTCTTTCTTCACGAGTTTAAATTAATATACTGAATTCTTTAATTGTAATAAGTGTAACATTTTTTTTTCTTCACTTATTCATACCTTTTCATTTCTTCTTTCTTTCTATTAATTTTTTCTTGTTCTTTTAGGTTTTTGTCAATGCTGTTGATTACTACGTACTTATAATGTATTAAAAGATTGGAAAAATAAAACAAAAAATTAAAAAACAATAAATGTTTATTTCAGATCTTGACAATGATGAAAAAAAAACTACAAATATTTTCTTCTTAAAATGCATATATTGCAACTTTATGTAAAATTTTCTATATAAAAAAAAAAAATTTTTACACTAAAAATACAAAAGGTTAATTTTATTACATATATACTACAATACGGTGAAAGAACTTTTATACACTTTTACTTAAGTTTTTTACATTTTTACCACATGCACACATATCATGCATTTTGACACGTGAGTGACACATATCATCACATCAATCACTCTGTACATCATTTCCCTCTTTTTTCTCTTTTTTTTGCTATTATTTTATATTTCTTGTCAATTTTTTTTTTTTTAAATATCAACCTCCATAGTTGAACACTTCCCCCTCCACAATCCCAACTCCATTTTCCATTTTTTTTTTTGTTCTTCAAATTTTTTTTCAACTCCCATTAACTGAATTCCATAACCGTTTTCTCTCTTTCTATTTTTCTCTTAATCCATATATAAATATGGCTGTAACTTGTTCTTCATTAACTTCTTCCCCTGTTCAAAAGAAAAGCTCTAAAATTGGGTTGAAATCTTTAGCTAATAGAAACAAGGGTAAATGTCCTATTGTTGATCAGGAGGATGACTCTGATTTTGCTCCTCCATTGTCGAAACATGGGCGAGCTCCTCCAAAGAAGAAATCGAAGGTGGCTGCCCAGAAAAAAATTCGTCAAGATGATGCTCAAAAAAATAATCAAGTTGATGGTGGTCTTCTATCTCAGGTTTGTTTTCGGTTTCTTTTTGGCTTTCCCCTATTTTTGAAATTTTTTCATATTCAACTTTTGTGGGTTTTGTGTTTATTGATTTCTCATTTTGTAATAGTTTTTTCATAGTTTTTTAATAGTGTAAACACCTTATGTATGTATTTAATTTAATATGTTTTTTATCTAGTTGTTTCCTGTCCATTTTTATATCATCAATGGGTAACAATGAGATTTATCATGGATGTTGATGTTCAAAGAGTTTTTCCTGTTTTTTAGTTTGTATACAGTTGTTTTGTAGTTTTATTATAGTTTTGCTACTTGCATATGTTATTTCATTATAAAACTAATATGCAACTATTTTACACAAAATTTACTATGTATAACTACTATTTCTTAGTCCCCGTCAAATTAAATTCCTGCATAGTATATAAACTATCATAAAACGATAATGCAACTATAAGGCAACCAAAACAAAAAATAAACAGACTTTTACATAACTGGTTGTACCTTAATTCGAATTTACTCTTCTTATTGTGTTTCTAAAAAAATATATTTATATTGGAAACCAGTAATGAATCAAAATGCAACTGTATATAACGTAGATGTATTATTCATGAGATTTTTTTTTAAAAAAAAATTCACATCATACATTGTTTTGGATTTGGTGGGAGCTCCAGATCTATTTGTTACAGATCTACATTTCATGAATATAGATTTCGATATTAGGGGGAGTTATTTTGATCGAATAAAACAAAAAACAAATGTTTAATTTCAGTTTCTTCACAGTTTTTTTGATTTTTTTTCGTCATTTTCTGTTTAGATCATTGCAGGTCTTCTTTTCCAGTTGATTTCGCCAGAATTAATAGTTGTATTTTTATCGTTTTGGTTTCATTTTGGTTGTTTTGCGGTTTTGAAACGATCGCGGTATTTTCACCTTCATAGTTCGCTCTGTACAGTTGAAGGCTTAGTGCATGTGGTATTTTTGTAAATATTTGTATGTGGACTGTATAAATGTTTAATGGGCCAGCCCAAAGTATTCTTGTAATTTTTTTTCTTTTTTTTGTATTTTTCTGTTTTTTTCCCTAAAAAAAAACCTTACGTAAAATTGAAAGTGAAGAGTAAACAAATAAATAATATTGTTAGATTATCATAAAACTTTGTGCGGCATCATGGAACTGTTGTTTGTGATTAGGAGAGGATGATTTTCTTAGAATCATTAGCAATTTTACTTTTAAACTTTCCACGCTATTTGATTTTACTCTCTAAAATATACAACTTATTAAAAAAAAATCCATAAACTTTTATATTTACAGAAATTTTTACAACTATTAAATCGTACTCTCTCAAAATAAAAATAAAAAAAATTCAATTTTTTTTCTTTTTTGTAAATCTTAAAAAAAAAACCCTTTTGTTTGGTAAATAAGTAATTATATTTCACCTTCAACAAAATCAACTGTACATGAGCAGCTATTATCTTGAATAGCTCAAGATTCCAACTTTACAACTCAAAAAGATTGGTTACACCAATACCTATTTTTCTCTATTTTTTTTTTTAACTTTAAAGAGTAAATTCTAGCCCTTATAATTTACTTTATTAAGCTAACAAAACTCTTAACTGTTGGAGCCTCATGATCCTAAAGAGCCTTGTTCTGAGCCCTCCAAATTATATACACACAAGCATTAATAATGAGCATGTAAATATCTTTCTTTTACTTTGTTTCCATCTTCTAATCCAGTTCACAATCCCTTTGAAGCGGTATTGATTAGTGTCGATTACTACCCAATTTAACGTCAATTCCTACCTAATTCAACTTACGGTCCAAGAATCTTTGGCTGAATGAACATTTAAAAAACAGATGTTCACGAGTTAATTTCTTGATCACAACTGCATATGTAGCATAAGGTTGAACTTTCAACTCCTTATTTAAGAAGCTTGTCTCCTATTTTTAACCTGATCCAAGCAGCTAACCAAGCCACTATTTTATCTTTAGGGATGACCTATCTCTCCCAAACATGATTTGCAAACCAAACCTGCCTGTTAACCTTTGGAAACATGCTGTCGCAGGCTTCCGAAATGGTAAACTTCATTGTCTCAATGTGGTTCCAAGTATAATAATTCAGCATATGATCTCCCACTTTTATTATTTGAGACCAATACCAGCTACTGTCTTGGTGGAGTTTATACTCCCACCAATTTGAACCTCTAAGGTAAACTTTATGGACCCACTTCTCCCACAAATTATACCAAGGAACAAATATGTTTCTCGATGGCAGCTATATTCCACTCTTCAAGTCGACAACAAAATCTCAAACCTCCTATCTTGTTTGGTTTGCACACCTCCTTCCACGCAACTTGACCAGGAGATTCATACACTGTTGTTCCATGCCATAGATAGTCCTGATAGATTTTATCAATAGATTGGATAACTTTTTTCAGTAATATCATGACTTGAGCCCAATACAAATGAATTTTTTACAAGAACGGAGTTGACAAGAGTGGCCCTTCCACCATAAGAAAGGTGTCTAGAGCTCCAAATCTTTACTCTCGCAACTATTTTCTCAATTAGAACTTCGCATTCCACACTTGAAATTCTTTCAAAACAGACAAGCACACCAAGGTACTTGAACAACAGCTTATTGTGAACAAAGCCAGAGATTTTCAAGATCTGTTGCACATCTTGGCTCTCCATTCTTGTGCAAAAGATAACATACTTGTTTGCATTTTCTTGTAAGCCAAAAGTTGAGGAGAACTGCTCAAAACTTCTTAGAAGAACCGTAACGGATTGAACATCACCATTACAAACTAAAAACAGGTCATCAACAAAGCAAATATGAGTGAGTTTCAAGGCTTTACACCCCTATTATGGAAGGTAAAGTTCTCCTAAGACGAAGTTCTTGCTAAGATTCTGGAAAGATATTCCATACTCAAAACAAAAATTAAAGGAGATGTAGGGTCTTCTTGGCGCAATCCTCTTTTAGAAGAAAAATATTCATGTAAACTGCCATTAAAAAAGATGGAGAACTTGGGGGTTTTAATACATACCATGATCAACTTAACAAAATCTTTAGAAAAACAAAGAGTTATCAACATCTCTTTCAAGAAATCCCAATTTATAGAGTCATACCCCTTCTTTAGATCCATTTTGATCATGCAAGATGCTTTATCATTGCTCCTTCTATAATGGCAGATCAAGTCCTGGCATACCATTATGTCTTCCATGCACAAAACCTCTTCAATTTTAAGAAACCAACTATGGAAGAATGATTCTCAACCTTGTACATGTTATCTTTGTTGCCATTTTGTATAGCACGTTGCAATGGGTCTAAAGTCAGCGCAACAAATTCTGGATATTTTACCTTTTGAACAAGTGTCAAGGTTATGCTATTTATTCCTTCAAAATTTCTTTTCAATGGAGAAAGGAGATAGCCGCTTCAGTCGCGTCACGCCCCACAATATTCCATTTTTTTTTTTTGGAAAAACCACTGTTAAACCCGTCAGGACCCAAAGCTTTTGAATCTAAAATCGAGAATAAAACTTGCTTTGCTTCTTTAGATGTATAAGGTCTTAAAATATATTCACTTTAAGCTTTAATGACCACATGCCTTCTTAAATAATACTCACATTTACTTTCCTTCTTCCTTTTATTTCTTCCTCAAATAAACTTGAATAAAATCAACAAAAGCACTAGTTACCTTAGCTGAATCTTCCACCCAATCCCCTTGATCTGTTCGGATTACATTAAACTTAATTGCATTGCCCCCATTTTTATTTTAAGCTTCTTTGGAATAATTTGATTTTATCATCACCATCTTTGGCTTTGAATTTTGGGAAAGCATAGACATGAGGTTCTTTTTTTTTTTTTTTTTTTTTTGATGAATCAGTGAAAATTTTATTTACTCAAAATCCATTTTTTGTACAAACAAATAGCACCTCAACGGCCTAACAAAACTTTAAACTATACAATTGTGTAAACTTCCTTGAACTATACAGACTAAACATCAATACAACCAGTTACAGGTGTTGAAACCAATTGGTGTCATCAGTTGATACGTTTTTTGGCCATACTGCAGCAGTCCTAATAAGGACCTCTTTTTTTACTCCTTCAATCAACTTCTCTGCATTCATTTTAGTCTTCTCCCACAAACTGAGATTTCGGGCTTTCCACAGATTGTATATCAAACACACAAGAGCAGCAGCAAAGAAATTCTTCTTAAACTTGCTCATTTTTGATCTCCCAATCCATCTGGTTAGAGTGGAGATGTTATCAGCTGCAACATGCCATGACAGCCAATTCTTTATCTCTTGTAGGCATGCAGCAGAAACACTGCAAGCAAAAAATAAATGGCCTGCATTTTCATTCTGTGTTGAGCATAACTCACATTGTTCCTCAATGTTCATCCCCATTCTCCTTAGCCTATCCTTTGTTCTAAGCCTCCCCTGAATTGCCAACCAAGAAATGAAACAATATTTTGGGGTATTTAATCGACCCAAGACCTGCTGAGACCAATACAATTTGGTCTGAACTGGACAGAGCAAAGAGTATCCTATTTTAACTTGATAATGCTGCAGCTGAGTACCTGTCCCTGGCCCAGCCAACTCCTTAAAAAGATCCTTCAAGTTCACAAGACTCCTCCAATACCATCTTCCCTGGGCAGGGGCCTTGTAACTCCACCACTCTTGATCATGAGGTTCTTTGCAACAAGTTGTTGTTTGTTTCAGGCCTCTTTTTCCTTCTCCATAAGCTCTAGGTTAAATGGATCTTTATTTAACTCTTCTTGGTATCTCAAGACATCCTGTAAAGTTTCAGTATGAGTAGCTGAGAATCTACATACTCCATCTTATTAAAGTCCTTCAACATCTTTTTGACTTTCTTTAACTTTTGTACCACAATGAATATTGGAGTCCCACTAATTTGTTCCTTCCGAATCACTTCAACTCTTCTTAAGAAATAAGCATGGTTAGACGACCAATTAAAAAAAAAACTAAAAGGCTTTTTCCCTCCTTGCATAATCAAATAAACTGTAAGTACACTTGGGCTATGATCAAAGTCCCCATCTAGATGAAAAGAACTTCCACACTAGTGTACTTATCCAACCAACTTTAGTTTACCAAAACCCTATCAAGCTTAGCATAAACTCTAACAACACCAACTTGTTTATTATTCCAAGTATGAAACTTACCATTATATTTCACATCCTCCGATTTGTAATTTTTAAAGAGCTGATTCATGACTTTGAAATCTTTGGTAGCTCATTTAAAGCTGATTCTTTCTTCTAGTTCACTAACTACATTAAAATTTCCTGAATTGATCCACGGTCTCTTATATTTCCTTCCAAGATCCTTAAATCTTGCCACAAAACTTCTCGCCCTAAGGCCTCATTGTAAGTGTTATTTGTGTTTTTGAACATGTGACACATGTCATATAAAGGAAGAGATAAGCTCATAATTTCATTAATTAAAATCACCCACTAAAGACACAGTCACAGAGAAGCTTCACAAAACTGGAAACAAGTCAAGACTAAGGGATAAGTGGAAGTCTACCTCGCCTTATCTTAGCTTTCTGGACACGGAAGACATGTTGTCTCTCTCATAATAGCTAGGAGTGGTCTAAATTTAGAGCCTGCATGCCCAACTAATACCCGGGTGGATACTTATGAAGTGTCTATTGCAGACACTGACTAACCAGAGTGTTGCGAATGTCTACCTTTGGCGCAATCTGGATTTCCCAACATTGATTATGCTTTTTCTGACACAAAATTAAATCGTCCCTTGTGTCCAGGCATTGTAGTGTGCGCACCTCATCCATCTTTTTACCAAACAGTTATTTTAGACCTCTACTTCTAAAGGTTAAGCCTTTAAGCGACATGTTTCCTCCACTTTTAAAGGTTAAAACTTTTGGTGACAAGTGTCCACTATGTACAATGATCTCTGATTATCCAAGCTGCTGCACTCACGAGCACAATTGTTTCTGAGGGACCCAATAGTCAGCTCTATTTTGCATGTAATTTACCCCATTAGTGAGCTTTTAGTAAAAACTTTTGGCGGGTCATGGGCATGTCCATACTCGCCCTTAGTCTATAAATACCCTTCCATTTATATACGAAGGGGGATCAGAACCATAATTGCCGAAGCTCTGCCTTTCTTCTTCTTCAAGAGAAACTAAGAACACAGAGTTAGGGTATCCTGCAAAATAACGTAAACACATCAAACACGCCCTCAGAGGCCAATAGACTGACTCGTAGACTAAGGTTAATTAACACCATGAACCACGTAAAAATCTTCATCTTATTTATTAAGAATTTTACTATTTCTTTAGCTCCTAAATATTCATTTTTCAAAAACTCGGTAAATATTTTGGTGCTTTCAATAGGAGTTGAAAAAAAACTTAAACCTATGGTTTTGCTGCTGAAGACTACTTTATGGGAAGTAGCCACTACCACTACAAGAAATCATAGATTTCACCCACACATAGTTACCCACACATAATAAGTGTAGGTTCGATGTTGGATTTACCCGCACATATTGATGAAATATGTGTGAAAAATTTAAGTGTGGCTGAAATACAAGTGTATAAGGAAATTAAATGTTGGTAATTTTGTTTATCCACACATAAATTTGGCGCATTATTTTCCCTCCATTTTTTAGTTGCTAAAAATTTTGGCTCTTTTTTTTTTCTAATGAATTGGCAAATGATGTGGCAATAACTCATTTATTTATTTATTGTTTTTGAAAATGTAATAATTTATTTTGCAGCCACACATATATAGGTATATATTTATGTGTATTTTCATTTTCTATTTTATATGTCTCAGACAAAGAAGTAAGAATCGAAAAACCCTAATTCTCTATTTCCAGTAATTAATGGAGAGATAGTGCTCTCCACCTTTAGAGATTGTGACCCATCGGTGCTCCTCCATTTATCTAAGCATTCTCTTCTCCAAGCTGGGACTCTGCTTGAGGTATTTTTGTATCATTCTATTTTGATTTTGATAATTTATTTGTAATTTCCTTTACAAGTATATAATGGTGTTTTCTTTGGCTTACCGAAGCCCTAAACCAAATTTTTGGGGTTCAGTATTATGTGAAATTCTTATTGATTTTGATTGTAAATTATTAATTAAAGTTTACTTGATTAGGTTTTGAGTTTAGTATATTTTATTTTTTACTGTTTTTATAAATGTATAATATGGAGTATAACAAATTAGAACTGGGTGTAATATCAAAGCCAGAAAAGAATTAAATGATTTTAGCCATGACCTGAAATTACTAGAAAGGGGCAATTAAGATTTTAGAAAAGATTCTCAAGAGTGCATATATTAACTATATATTAGCAAAAAGTTTTTCTTCCTTTTGTTCTGAATGGAGTACAATTTTATTTACTAATATGGATTCATATTTTATATGATAGGCAACCAAATAACATTAGAAAATAAGAAATTGTAATCACATAATGATGGAAATGTCCAAATACTGATTGATTTATTATTCAAATGAATATTGCAAAGTCAATTATAGGATTCTAATTGAAGTGTTCCAATATTAATACCTTAGAATGCTAAGTTCAATGCCTAGTTCAATTTAATAGGTGTTTCTCTTGTTTGAAAAAAATGTCCTTTTATTTCAGTTTAGATTAAGAAATACTTTTAATCAATTACTCATCATCAGTAAGTAGTTTAGTTATTTCATAATATTGATATATGAAGGCCTTTTTAGTGCTAATTCTCTCTGCTGTAGAGCTAGCTAGGTAGCTAGATAGAAGGCCAACACTTTTTTTTTTTTTTTTTTTGAAATGAAAACGTTGATTGATAGCAGAACTTAGACCTCCCGGTCATTACAAAGGATATCGTTAGGGATGGCCGAGGCCTCCACGATACCGGAAATCGTTTGAGCATAAGCTCATCTAGCGACATTGTGAGCCGCAAAGTTACAGTTTCTGGAAATAAAAGAAAAATTACAAGATAAAAACTTCTTAGAAAGTTGATTACAAGCATACAAATAATTGGCAATGTTCCAGTTTTCCTGGATACCTTTAAGAGCATTTATAACCACTTCAGAATCACTCTCGACCATAATAAAATCATGCAACCTGGTAGTAGCAGTTTCCAAAGCAAGATGGCACGCCGCCGCCTCGCCGATCAAAGGATCTGTGAAATTGAGTAAGTTGGCCACACCCCATAAAACGGTTCCCGAATGATCTCTAGCCAAGGCCGCAATACACATGGAGTCATCGCCAACCTTAACATCACAGTTAATCTTGATCCAGTCTTCAGGAGGGGTCGACCAACCAAGAGGAGGCACATCTACTACCGGTGGAAGCAAACAGGCAGCATAATCTGTAAAACAATGAGAGAGAGTCAATAACAGTGTTAATGTTACAAGGATAATAGCTATGCACTTTATCATTTCTTATTCTCCATATAGTATCCACCACGATCGAGGCGTAAAGAAATAGCTTGTCCGTGTCCACCCTTTTCGATTTCAGATTCTAAATAAAAGTTACCCAATCCCAGATCCTGCCTCCAGAGTCCTGGACCGGGAAGATTCCCCAAGGGGAAGCTCTCCACAAATGGTACGCGACTTTGCAATGAAGGAACAAGTGTTCCATGGTCTCCTCATCAGCCCCACACAAGGGGCAAGAAGTGTTGTCAACGTTGATTCTCTTCCCGGTCACTAACAAGAAGGCCACCACTTTAGATAGTTGTATATTTTCCTTATTTGGTTACCACTTTGTCACTAACAAGAATTTTTATAATAAAGATATGGGCATCATCTCATTGACTCGTGTACTAGAGAGTGACCATAAAGCTTTAGGTGAAAGGAGTTTCACATACTTAATTGCTCAATGCCTTTTTTTTTTTTAAACCATTTATTTATTGATTTTAAGACATGTCATGTGACTTATGAATTTACAAATACCTATTTTTATGTGAAAAATTATTTGTGTATTTATGGTCTCTCGTACTCACGAATTTCTACATGGGCTATTTACAAAAATATAGGAAAATAAAGATAAGTTTTGATATATATGACATAAAAACTTAATTATACTAAATATGACATTTTTTGAAAAAACTTACAAATATGAAAAAAAGTCATGAGGAATGCCATAAAAAACTTTAAATTTGTGTTTCTTTTTATTTATTTCTTCTTTTTTTTTTTTAAAAAAAAAATAAAATACTAAAATAAATAAAAAATGATCTCAACTATAGATATTATTTTTTTACAAAAATTAAACTTGTTTTTTTTTTTTATTTAAACTACTATTTTTTTTCTTTGTTTTTTTGTTAAAAACTAATTATTTCATTAAAAACAACAGAAAAAAAAAACCAGTTTCATCAACATCATCCTGAAAAAAAAAACAATATAAAAAATTATAATCTAAAAATAATATAAACTTTAAAAATCAGTTTCATCAACATTGAAAGAAACTAATAATTTCATTAAAAGAATAAAAAAATAGTTTCATTATGTTATTAGAATTTTTTTTCAAGTTACTTTTTTATTATTTTGTTTCTAGGTTCGAAACTTACACTTATATTTTGTTATTAAATTATTGGTATGCATTATGTGTTGTTTTGATTATATTTGTGATTAGTATTTTTTTTTTTGTATTTGTGTGTGTGTGTGTGTTTTTATTTGATTGTCTGATGAAACTGGTTTCAATTAACTTTATTATTAACATTTGTATTTTGTTATGATTTTTTATAACGTCAAAACTGGTTTCACATGTCGAAACTAGTTTAACAGGTTTTAACTGTTCTGTAATGGGGTTGCTCCATTTTTATGATATTATTGTATATTTTTTAGTTTGTATAAAACCAGTTTTATTATTGTATGATATTTGAACAACAATTTTTATTTTATTTTAATTAATCAGTTTCTGACACACATATTATTTTATTATTTTCATAACTGGTTTTTTTAAGTAACTAGTTCTTACAATTGATTTTTTTTTTTATTGTTGTTCATAATTGAGTTTTATTCAATTTTTTATTAATTTATTTCAAGAAACTGGTTTTTATTTGTTTCTTATTTTGGTTGTTTTACTAACTGGTTTCTCACATTCCACTGTTTTTTTTTTGTTATTCTTATATAGTTTTTATTGCATTTTTGTCTCTTTAATTTTCTTTGTTTCTTTTTTTTTTCTCTTTGATTTTAATTTATGATTCTCTTTGTTATATTTGCTGCATATTGTATGTTTAAATTATCTTTAGTTTTTGAGCAAGCAAATAAAAAATTAAATGCCAAAATAAAGAATGAAGTTAGAAGTTTAATTATTAGGTATTGATATAAAATTTATATGTTCGAAACTAGTTTTTAAATTTAGTAGCGTTTGTAAAAGTTTAGTTATTAGGCATTGTGTATTTTTTATTATGTTATTGATGAAACTATTTTTTTTTTTTTTGCCTCTTTTAATGAAATAATTCGTTTCTTTTAATATTGATGAAACTGGTGTTTTAAGTTAGTATCATTTTTAAATTGTAATTTTTTTCATTACCTTTTTGGTGAAACTATTTTTTTTTTATTTTTTAAATGAAATTATTAGTTTCTTTCAATGTTGATGAAACTAGTTTTTAAAGTTTGGATTCTTTTTAGATTATGATTTTTTATATTGTTTTTTTTTAGGATGATGTTGATGAAACTGGTTTTTTTTTTTTTGCAGTTTTTAATGGAATAATTAGTTTTTAATAAAAAAAAACAAATAGTAGTTTAAATAAAAAATAAGTTTAATTTTTGTAAAAAAAAATAAAATATAAAAATGTACACTTATTATATATATTAAGAGAAAAAAAATTAGTTTGAGAAAAAATATTTAAAAAAAAAGAGAGACACAAAGAGAAATTAGAAAAAACAATAGAGAGAGATAAGAGAAAGAAAAAAAAAAGTAACAACTAACTTAAAAATTGAAAAGAAAAAAGAGAGCCAAAATTGACTAAAAAATATATAAAAAAGACCAAAAAAACTTTTGAAGCTTCAATAAGTAAAAAACAGTAAAAAAGAAAAAAAAATTAAGAAAAGTATAAAAGTAAAATGTTATTGTCAAATTAAAAATGTAATGTTTGAAAAAAAAAATGTAGTATTTGGTGTAAATTTTCCAAATAGAAAGAAACCCTTAAATGTAAATGTAAAATAAATTTTTTAAAAAATAAAACTAATTAAGCTAAAAACAAAAACATAAAATATGTTATTGGATAATAATTTTATAAAAATATGGCATATCAAATACTATAAAAAATCTTAAATGTTAAAAAATGCCATAGAAGGGTGGCAACCCTATAAATGCCATATTTTTCTAACTTTTTTATGAAATCCCATATTTCATATAATTTTCACTTTCTACATAGTATAGCCAGGAGCACTACATTTTATATATACACTGTAAGAATATTTTATTTTGGGAAATAAATTTCTATTTAAGGAAATAAAATAAAGAATTGATTTTCTGATAAATGAATATTTTATATTCATTGAATCTGGACAAAATCAATTACATAATATTCTATATATGGTCAGATTTAAATATTCATTACCCGATTTGATTTCCTGAATTAATTGTCAATATATTCTGACAATTAATGTGGCGCAGATACTGATGGAGTATCTCACCTATAAATATAGGGTCTCGGTCCCCGAGCTCCTCACTCATTCTGTTCATAACAGCAAATTCCATCTAAAGAGAGTTGAGAGAGCGAGGAAGCCCGATTGCCCACATCAACTAGTTTCCTTTGCAGATCAAAGCTTATGTGGGTTTGAAGCTCAAGAATCAATGGCTGGAGGTATTTCGATCCTTAAGTTATATAGTGTATATATTTGTTTATTCCGCATTTTATATACACATACATATATTTCAGTTTATACATATAAATGTCTAACAGTTGGTATCAGAGCGGATTATATATCTCTGCCTTGATTTATTTTGAGTTTCATATATATATATATATACATTTACGGGGTTCTTCATTTATAATATAAATTATATATACTTTCATATTATATAATCACGATTATATATATATTCATACTCAATTTTTTATATATATATATATTCATATTCATATATAATTCCGATCATATATATACATTTTAATTCAATCTGTGTATATACATATAATTTTTATGTATATATCTTTATACATAATACTCAATGCTTTCCTATTTTTATTGCATAAAATTATATGTAATACTCTCTTCCATACATTAATGATGATTTTATGCAGTACATATACATTGTATACGAGTATATATATACATGAAAATTTTATTTTTCGGTCTATAATTTTTCCGTTTTCATTTTCAGTATTTATTTCAAATCCTCTATTCATTACTATATTCATATAATATTTTAGATCGATTTTATGAATGAAAAAGATTTAAAAACCATCTGAAAACTGAAAAATTATCTTAAGAACACGATCGGACCCGAAAGAATTTTTATGAAATTAAAGTCTATATTTTACGTATTTTCGATGCTTGAAATCAATATGAATCTCTTAATTTATTCATTTAGATCATTTTGGAATTGGTTTCATGAATTTTGGTCGTCGGTGTCGTTTTTCAGGGCAGTGTTTTTTTTTTTTTTTAAAAAAAAGGAAAATTAAGAAAATTTTAAGATAATTCCGAAATTTTATTATTTTGATTTATTTTTAGAATTTTATTTTATTTCCTTATTTTTGTTGATTTAGTCAATTAAATTATATTTGTTTAAACTTTCCATTCTTATTTAACATATATCTTCATATATTATATGTTATTTAGTAATAAATTATTATGGAAAGTTTTTAATTTGGTAAATTAATTACATGCTTTTATTTTTACATGTAATTACAATAATTGTGATATTTTAAGAATGTGAATATTTGATTATTTTACAATTAAGTGCACAATTATTATATTTATTTACCAATTAAGCAATTTACTGATTGAATTAATTGATCATCTGCCATTAAGTATATTTTTTGATTTTGCATTTAATTCATTTCATATATATAATTAATTGTACTAATTTGTACATTTACCTTATTTATACAAATTAATTATTAGTGCAAATATTTAAGATATTATATAGTCATAAATGCATAATTAATTATATATTATGGAATTAAGCATTTAATTTATTATCATACAATAATTGTATTAATTTGTATTTATTTGGCAAATTTATTTTTAATACAATTAATTTCGATTTGTATGATTTAAATGCTATACATAAATTCCTTTTATAGTGCTAGATATATTTAGAAATATTCAAACATTAAGATAGGTTGAATATTTTTTATAGCTCATTAAGTTTCATAAAACTTTATAAAATTATTCATAAAACATTCATAAAACATTCCCAAAATTAATAAAATATGAATAAAATGTAAGTAATTTTGTGGTTTGACATAAGAAAACATGAACCTGGGACAAATGCTCATATCTAGAGCGATTTTTAATGATCTTCGGACGACCACACTAGGAGCACTAATCTCAGTGATTATCTATTATGTTAATAACGAAATTACTTTTAGGTAGAGCCTAATACCTAATGTCAGAATGAAAATATAATTTTATATAATTAGGGAGTAGTCACAACATCCTTACTTGTATAAAATTATATATTAATTAAAATTCACCTTAATGGACACAGCTTGTAATTAATTATAAAGACATAATAATTTTACCCCACAAGAATTTTATTATATTTGTATAATTAATTAGGATAATATGTTAAATTAAATTCTCTTAATTTACCCCTTAGGGAGTTATGGAGATTTAATTTAATAGTGTTATCACAAATTTAATAAAGATAGATAATAAACGTTCATTTTCCTAAACTAATTGTTTAATTAAATCTATCATAAAGTTCATCTAATTTTATTAAATTTAAAATTTAGCCCACAGGCAATTTTGGATTTAGTAAAATTTTAATCTTCAGTTTATACTTTGGTGTCTAGTGAACCACATAATTTTAAATAATTAGGGAGTAGCCACAGCATCTTTAATTATAAAAAATTATATATTTTAAGTGGATCAAGATTACATAATGGACATAAATTATGTGAACATAATAATCTTACCCTACAGGAATTTTATTATATTTACATAATTAATATGTTAAATTAAATTCTCTTAATTTATCCCACAAGGAATTATGTAGATTTAATTTAATAAGTTTATCATAAAGTATAAAATTTTGAAACATTTATAAATAATTAAGTGTTTCATACCTTTCATTGAGATAGAAATTTTAAACTTTAAGTTTTTCATAAATTGTGTAAATCTATCATAATCTACATCTAAATCTAATCTTATTAAATTAAAAATTTAGCCCACAGGCAATTTTTTTTTTTAATAAGATTTCATATTTAAGCATGTTTATTCATTGGTAAAAACATAATTCATTTAAACCTCAAAACTTTATATGTAATTTTATTACATCACTATTCATAAATTTCTTCCATACCAGTAGAAATTTCCAAAATTTATTTTGATAACTTCATCTAAAATGTACAGTTTTTACTATACAATTAAGAAAAATAAATCACACTTTATTATCACCAATAAATTTTAATTTATTGTGTATGAATTCATTCTAATATAGTTAATGTGATTATTAACACATAGTGGATTATTTTAGATTGTTATTCCACATTCATAATTTGTTGCAAGGTTTACAAATAAACCTAAGAAAGTCAGTAACTGTGAGCAAATCTTATCCACAGACAAGATAAGTTTTCACATTTAGAAGTTTAAGGAACAAGCAATATTGTAGTGGCTTTGTTTTAAAATTAGCAAAGACCTTTATATTTCAAGCTTCTTTTGAAACTTGATTTAGACACATTGAAGGTCTTTACTACAAAATGATGTCACTCATAAAGATATGCAAGTTCAATCTGACAATAAGAAGTGTGTTATTAATAAGAATTCTTCTACATTATAGCACCAAAAATTATGAAACATATATCCATAAATAGAATAAATATTAGTAAATGGTGGGGATATTCATTACACTTGATTTTACTAACTTTATTTAGAACTTGTGTGAAATTCATTAAGAATTTGTATTCCAACAAGTCAAAATCGGTGCACATTAGAATTCTATCATATTAGAAATCATACAAGTCAATTAATTTTGAAGACATGGACTCAAATTTTGTATCTCATTTTTTAACGATTACTCACATAAATAATTTTTCTACAAAAGTATAGATTTATATGTTTCAAAGACATTTAAATCTTAAGTAGAGAAATAGTGCATTTTGCATATTAAGATAGTGAGATCAAATATAAAATGGAGAATACTACATTAAAAATTCGTGAGTATGGATAAACTTCCAGTCCATTTGCAAAGTTTCTTTAAAAGCATGGGTTCATTGCCCAATACATATGCTTGGTACACCCAAATTATAGTGTGTGACAGATTTAAGAAACTAAGCATTTTTTGGACATGGGGTGGAGCCTACATAGCAAACTCCAAACCTTCCTAAATCTTTGTCTATTGATACTCTTCAATGGGGTGTACATATCGAATCATGTTCTAACCAAAGTTGTTTCTCAAACATATTTTGAGTTGTGATAAGGTTGAAAATCGACTTGATGACATGTACACATTTTATAAATACCCATATATAGTTAAAATACAATTGTCAAAGAAAGGATTTGGGCCCAAAACCATAAATGAGCATATTTCATCTGAAAAACTATAAGGTTTAAGGGTCACATATTTTATTATCCATCTCACAATACTAGAATTGTGGAATTAAGAATTGACTTCATCAGTGGGAGTGATCAATCTAGGAACCTAGTTTTTGAGAAAGATCATTCATATTTTCTCAAACTTCCACCTCAAGTATTAGATTAATTATGATTCACAACAACTCTTAAGGTTAATAGTTGTTGAGAATTCATAACTAATCATTAATAATCCACAAGTCATTGATAAAATTCTACTAAGTTATGTTATTTAGTAATTGCTTACAATTTCTAAAATAACATGCATATTGAACCATTTGCTCTTTTAAGAGTTTGTTGGTCCATCCTTAAGATGACTTATTAGAACAATAAGATCAATGTTTTCTAGTGATTACATTTTGTACAATAAGAGTTCAACTACAATATTAATTTGAGACACAAATTAAATTATAGAATGATAAAGAATTGAAGTTGTAGTATAATATGCCATGAATGAAGAAATGAATATCTTAAAGAGCAATAAAGTTTATCTTTAGTAAAGTTGCCTAATGGGGTGGAGAACATTAATTAAGCATAAGTTTTTTTTTTCACCAATAATATTCATTAGGCAACATTGAGAAACATAAAGATATAAAAGAATATTCATTGCTAAGAAGTTCATTTTGAAATAAGAATCAATAACAAAGGAGATTTGCATTCTCATTTATTTTTTTATAAAAGATTCTATTATAGACCTTGACATTTGTTGCTCGTTTCAATTCATTAATCAATTCCAAACAGTGAACTAGAGGAGAAGGTATATAGACTACCATAAATTTTTTCCTCTAATAGTGGTGAACATTTGCAAGCTTAAAGTGTCTACCTATAGATTAAAACAAACATCTCACAAATTGGTATTTTCATTATATCATCTTTTCCTTTAGGTTTGAAAAGAGATTTATTGAAATAATTATATACCAGAAGGTTAGTGGGAGTAATATTTGTTTTATACATAGACAATATGTTACTTGCAAATGATGATAACAGTTTTCTATATAAGGTGAAATGATTCATATCTCAAATTATTATTTTGAGATACAGAATATAAATAACATATATAATTTTAATTAATTAGAGAGTAGCCACAGCATCTCTGATTAAATAAAATTATGTATTATTCATTTGATATAACTTTTATCTTTAAGTGTGATAAATTCAACTCAAACCAACATTTGAAAAATGATTTGGAATGAGAGAATAAATTAAGAACATTCATTTGCTTCTATTTGAGAAGCCTAATGTATGCCTAAGAGTCTGAATAAGACTTTGCATTACATTTGTTTCAGGATCGTTAAGTAGTATCAGAATAACTAAAGTTAAGACCACTTTATTTTTCATACAAAGTGATGAGGTGTCTTTAAGATACTAAAAATTATATTCATACATATTTTGTTAAGATGAATTGACCATCTGGAAATATAGTTAACCAATTAGATTCTAACGTACTTCACTGGTTGTATTGATTCACGTAAATTAATATTTTATTACGTCCTTAAGATTACCCATAAGTTATATTGTAGAGAATCTTGATTGTTATTTCCACTATAGAAGTTAGATTCATTTATTATTTTGAGGATACATCTCGTATGATGTATAATAGAGTTTCATAGTAGGGTTAGAGTTCAGAATTACAGTTTCATTAGGCCATTAAGAAAATTTTGCGATAAATTCAGCTACAATATTTATGGCTAATAACAATAAGAGTACTGGTCGAAGCTAGCATATCGACATTAAGTATTTAGCCATAAAAAGGCGTGATAGGTGGTCATTAATCACGCAAACTGAATTGGGTTATCGCATATATCCTTAACTAAAGGCATGCCGCAACACAAATTCAAGGATCATAAAGTAAATATGGGATTCAGTTAACCCATATGCAGCTTTTTATTTGTACAACCAAAAATTATTCAATGAAACTCTAATTTCGATATTTTCTCATATTTATGTGCACATTAATTTCATCTGAGAAAATTATCGTAAGAGGACCTGAATAAACATAAGGTTTAGGGTTTATTCACTTAAGTACATTGCCACATTAAGTATATTGTTATATAATAAATATATCGTAATACATGGAAGATAATACTCGACTTATAATGAGGACATGTCGCTATGATTCGTATGTTTATTATATAATGAGGAACGTTGGGTTTGAATGTTTTAGTTTAAATGCTGACCAAGTGGGAGAATGTAAGAATATTTTATTTTGGGAAATAAATTTCTATTTAAGGAAATAAAATAAAGAATTGATTTTCTGATAAATGAATATTTTATATTCATTGAATCTGGACAAAATTAATTACGTAATATTCTATATATGGTCAGATTTAAATATTCATTACCCGATTTGATTTCCTGAATTAATTGTCAAAATATTCTGACAATTAATGTGGTGCAGATACTGATGGAGTATCTAACCTATAAATAAATGGTCTCAGTGCCCGAGCTCTTCACTCATTCTGTTCATAACAACAAATTCTATTTAAAGAGAGTTGAGAGAGCGAGGAAGTCCGATTGCCCACATCAACTAGTTTCCTTTGCAGATCAAAGCTTATGTGAGTTTGAAGCTCCAAAATCAATGGCTGGAGGTATTTCGATCCTTAAGTTATATAGTGTATATATTTGTTTATTCCGCATTTTATATACACATACATATATTTCAGTTTATACATATAAATGTTTAACATACACTACAACTAGGAGCATTGAGTATTGTTTAAATTCTACCACATATTCATTTGTCTCCTCCCTTGAACCTTCTTGTCTAACTTATCTTGTTATATATTATAATGCAAAAACTGTTAACAGGGCAGAGCATATGCATGAAAAGGTGCCCTTAATAAAATTTCATTAGATTAATTTGTTTTTTTTGCACTATATGACACTAAGAAATAATCTTCTTCATATTGTCTACTCTATTAATTTTTCACAAAATTCTTCAAGATGGTATATTTATATATTGTATAGCCAAATTTATAAAGTATATTTTATCATCCTTCTATTTTGGTAAAAAAAAAGTTTTTATTGCTCTGCTAATCTATATATTACAACTTACTCAAATTCTTTTGTAATGTTTGTTTTTATTGACGAGTTTTTAAAAATTATGAAGCAAATAGTTAGACCCCATAACTCTCACACTTTTAAGATAAATCAACAACACTTATAATAACCACATGATCAATAGTCCTAGAGGTAGAAAAATCTATTTAGAACCCTAAATCTATTGCCACATCTAGTATTGCAATGTGGTTTGAGAAGTAGTAGAAGTGCCAGACTAACAAAGTATATTTTTGGTTGAATTTAGGAATTTGTTGTGAACAAAGATTTATATGATTTTCTTACCATGCTCTATTATCAGATCGGGGAAGTTGGTGATTACCAAGTTTTTATCTGAGTTCTTAAGTACTTGGCACTTGGACTTGATCTTTTGTTCTGAAATCTAGTGGAGCTTTGATTTTTCATTATTATTATTATTATTATTATTATTATTATTATTATTATTATTATTATTATTATTATTATTATTATTATTAATTGTATTTCTAAACCTCATTTTCTTTCCTTTTTTTTTTCCAGGTGTTCTATGTCTACAATTGTCTTAGCTTAAAATTGTTTGGTCACCAATATTTAGTCTCTTGTTATCATTTTAGGTATTTTATTTTTCATTTTTGTTTATTTTTCTTATATGTTTCATGATTTTGTATATTATTTTATTTAATTATAACTATTAATTTTAGATTTTATCTTCTACCATAAAACATACTTTTTTGTTAATTATTAAGTAGCTAATTTTAATACACTGAAAAATAATTTGATTAGTCCTAATTCTAGTATGTGGTGATTTTTAATTATTTGTGATAAACTTTAGATTAGAATGGATCGTGAATGGGTAGTAAACCTAAATAGACTATCTAGAGAGTACATTAAATGAGTGGAAGAATTTCTAGAAGTAGCGAAGCAAACTATAAACTCTAATGGTTTAACCTGGTGCCTGTGCAAGAAGTGTGAAAATTAGAAGTTGCAAACTACAGATGTCATAAGGGCACATTTAATAAGAAATGGGATTGTGAATTCCTACATAAAATGGATCTACCATGGTGAGGAAGAATTGGAGGAAGAAATAGAAAATAATGAGGACGTCCCATACGAGCATGACGACTTGGGAGCAGGATTGCATGATGCAACTGGTGTTGAATTTGTTAATATTGGCTCTACATATGAGTTTATTGTAGATAGTCGACCTGCTGCTGAACAAGCTCGTTATGAGAAACTATATGAAGCTTTGAATAGTCCTTTGTTCAAGGGATGTGAAAACTCCTCTGCCTTAACTTGTGTTGTGAAGTTAATGAACATAAAAGTCCTAAACAAGTGGAGTGATAGTTCATTTGAAATGTTGTTAAAATTCTTACATGAATTACTGCCAAAGGATAATAATTGTCCTACAAACTACTACGACGCAAGAAAGCTACTATGTGATGTTGGTTTAGGTTATGAGAACATTGATATTTGTCAATACGATTGTGCTCTATTTCATGGCGAACATGCCACTGTTGGGTTTTATGCGCTAAATAAAACTCATTTCAATATAATCAGATTTGCTTATTAATATAGATCAAAAATAACATTTAATGTTGCATGGTTCACATGATTTATTTCATGATTATATGTACATAATGTATAAATTCATCTGAAACCCTTTTCACATACTTGATCATGTTTATTGTGCCGTCAACACATTGGAAAGTAAACATGACTATGTGAATAAAGTTTCCTAGATTTATCAGACACAGGGTTTTAGTGATATGATAATCTGCAACAAGAGTTTACTTGTATTTGGAGAAATACTATGTTCTTTCCAGAACATTGGTTAAAGTAAAGCTCAGGTTGGATGCATGGAGTATGCATCGGAAGGGACCGATATTGAACTTTGACTTAGATTTATTAAACTTACCGTAATATCTATTCAAGTCAATATCGCCTAGTTGATCCTAGATCAAATGATCTTGATCCTGATATGATTAGGCTCAATCTCGAGAGGCTATTCGTGTTCTTTGATTTGTTAGTTAAGCCTACTTTTAGGTCAGGGTGATACGTACATTTTGGGAACACGGTAGTGCAATTGAGTGGGAGCGCTAGCATAAACATGGAATCTATAGCTTCTATCTGGCGAATAGTAAGCAAAGGATGATCTCCTTCGAGCTTGACCAAACGAACATAAATGGTGGAGTACTCATTTCACATAAGCTGAAATATCATTTATACGGGGTCAAGTGTTTTAAGGATAAAATACATTGTAGGGTGTAACGGTAATTTAATCCCTTTACAATGTAGATCATTCATATAGATGATCATTGATCACATTAGGATTATAACAATGGATAACTAATGATGTGTCTATATGGTGGAACATATAGAGCATTCTACATACTGAGAGTGCAATTCTAAGTTCTATGCGTGGATTCAACGAAGAATTAATAAGTTAGTGAATTTTAGTGCTAAATTCTTGATCTACTTATTGGAAGCTCGGTTATATAGACCCATGGTCCCCCCACTAGTTGAGATAATATTGCTTGTAAGACTCATGTAATTGATTTTGATTAATCAATTATAATTCTCAAATTAGACTATGTCTATTTGTGAATTTTTCACTAAGTAAGGGCGAAATTGTAAAGAAAGAGTTTATAGGGGCATATTTGTTAATTATGATACTTTGTATGGTTCAATTAATAAATATGATAAATGACAATATTATTTAATAATTATTTATAGTTATTAAATAGTTAGAATTGGCATTTAAATGGTTGAATTAAAAAATTGACGTTTTTGAGAAAATCAGATGCAGAAAAGGTAAAACTGCAAAATTGCAAAAAGTGAGGCCCAAATCCACTAGTATAGGGCCAGCCACTTTTGTAGGAAATTTAAACTGACATTTTCATTATTTTAATGCCAAATAATTCAAACCTAACCCTAGTGGAATGCTATAAATAGATAGTGAAGGCTTCAGGAAAATTACACTTAAATTTTCTATTTTTCCTTCAGAGAAAAACCTGAGCCTTTCTCTCTCCCTATCTTTAGCTGCCACTTCTTCTTTCTCTTCCCTCTTGAATTTCGAAATCCTTAGTGTATGAGTAGTGCCCACACACAGCAAGTGATACCTCAATCATAGTGAGGAAGATCGTGAAGAAAGATCATCAGCAAAGGAGTTTCAGCATCAAAGATTCGAGAGAAGAGATCCGTGTTCGGATATTGATAATGCTCTGCTACAGAAAGGAATCAAGGGCTAGATATCTGAACGGAAGGAGTCATATTATTCCGCTGCACCCAATGTAAGGTTTCCTAAACTTTATATGTGTTTATTTCATCGTTTTAGAAAGTTCATATTTAGGGTGTTAAACAATATACTTGTGAGTAGATCTAAGATCCTGGTAAAATAATTTCCAACAACTGGCCTCAGAGCCATGGTAATTGATTTACTTGCAAGAAATTTGGACTTTAAAACGATTGTTTGTATGTTCTTTGGATGGTATCATGTTGTATTGAGTGTTATTTGATGATTGATTGATGTTTGTGAAATTTTTCGTGAAAAATAATTGCGATTTTATCTCTGGAATTATTTTTATTGGATAGTATGGAAAAAATTAAGCAAGTTAGCCTTTTTACAGAACTTAATTTGGATTTTATTTGAATTAGTTATGATTTTTTGAAGATTTGAAAAAATCGGGGCTGTGTTGATATTTTCCTGCGATCGCAAATCTGTCCGTACAGTTTCGATTTTTTTTGTTTTTCTTCGATTTTTCATGCTTTTTCATGGAATTAACTTCCAATTTCTTGTATAGTTTTGTATTTATACTATTACTATTCCTAATTCAATTCTAATTATCATTTTGAATAAATTTAATATTTTTTAAATTTAATTAAAGATATTAGTGTAATTTGAATTTGAATAGAATTAGTATCTATCTTCTTGCTTAAAAATCTATCTTATTTTTAAATTTGATTATATCTTTTTTTTTTTAAAAATTTAAGGTCATATTTTATAAGATATTTATAAAATCTTTTAAGATATTTTTTAAAATATCTTATCTTTTAAGATATTTTTAATTATATCTTATCTTTTAAGATTTTTTTTTTAAAATTAAATCTTTTTAGATATTTTGACCTTATTTAAATTTAAAACAAAATATTTATAATCATGTAATTTTAAATAGATGTAAGATATTTTGCTAACTTTTAAATTTTGTTATTTTATTTATTTAAAATAAATTTAAAATCTGAAAAGATATTTCATTTATCTTTTCTAATTTTTATTTTTAAAATAACATTTAATTTTTAAAAGTAATTAGCAAATTTTGAAATGATATTTAGGTTGAAACCTAATTTTTCAAAAAGTAAGTTTAATTTTAAATATTTTTTTTAAATTTCGAAATTTAAATTTTATTTTATTTTTCGAATATTAAATTTTTTTTTTAATTATTTTTCGAAATTATTTATTTAAAATTAAATAAATCCTACTTCCAACTATCCAGCTAACCTTGTTGCAGGAGTATGTGGTTTTAGCTTGTATGTAAGTTTTTAAAACCTATTATTACTTGATTGCAAATAGCCATGGTTACCTTTTGCCAGATCTAATGATCTGATGGCTCCCTTGGTCAAGATAATAATTTGTAACAGGTATATTTACAATCTTCTTTCATCTGTGTATGACCTAGCAACATGATAGGACCCATCCAAAGTGTGCCTGTTTGAGCCTATGTGCTTAATTTTATTATAGATGCATATAGGTTAATGTTGCTAAAATAAATTATCATAGTTATTGATAGAATTTATTTAGGCCCATTTAGTTTTTGGGCCTATTCAATTAATAACAGTTGTTCTTATTAAGGTTAAATTCCTCTCTTTTGGGCCTTGTGTGAGAGTTGGGAGCCATAGAAGTGTGTACGACATACTGAACCCAGCACCCCCTCACACAAACCACCCCAATTGTGAAGGCCCATTTGCCTGATTTGAACAACTGTACTAGGTTAATTACACTAGTTTAACCTAATAAAATTGATTAGCAACATAATTAATTTCATTTATTTTGAAATTAATTTAAGAAAATTATAGTTTAAAGAATTCTTTATTCTAAGCTAAACTATATGTATTTTCTTGTATTTAATTAAATATAGAATTATAACCATCTAGATTCTTTCTGGAACTTAATTTAAATTTTTCATTAAATATTCCTATTTAAGTTGATATTTAGTTATCTTCAACTAACCAACTTAAATCTGAATATCTTTTGAATTGAAAATTTCAAAATTAAGTTGAGGAATTTTAGGCATTGGTTATTAAGATTCTTTAGATATTTTTTAAGTTAATATCTTTTCGAATATTAACTTAAAATGGAATATTTTAAAATTAAGTGGTTACAACTTAATTTTTGATATTTAATTAAATTTAAATTTGAAAAATATTTAAGTTCTAGATTTTTTCTAATACAACTTAAATTAGATATTTTTTCAAATTTTGTGGAAAAGATACTTAGTCAAATAAGATATTTTCTAGATAGTTATTTCTAGACTACTTATTATTTCTAATATTAAATAGGACAATATTATAAATTGTGAAATTAATTATTTAATTAATTTTGGTACAATTTATTTTAAGTATATTTTTCCTAGTATTAAACTAGAAATTAATAATTAAGCCTTCTCTACACTTAATTATTTATTTCTTGAATTTAATACATTTAATTAATTTGAAAATTAAATATCTAAGTTGATTTTTATCATCATACTTAAATATTTCTTTTTCATGACATTTAATTAAATAGAAAATTATTTTTAGTTGAAATTTAATTTTTCAACTAAATTTAAATAATTTTCAAAATATATTTTTTTCTTTATTTTATTAATCAATTTTCGAAATTGCATTTCTTAAATGCTAGAATTTCGAATTTTATCTTGAAAAATAGATTAAGTTGTAAATTAATTATTTATTTTAATTAATTCTTGGATCAACTTAAATCAATGATTTTTTTTCATTTATTGATTAATTTAAAATAAATTGAATTAAAGTATATTATTAGAAATTGAATTAATTAGTCAAAGAAAAATCTAGATAGATGATATTTTTGCTTGAAGTATTTTTCTAGTGTATTTAATTAAATAGAAAATTAATATTTAAGTTGATTTTCATCATCATACTTAAATATTTAAATTCTTCTTATATATTTAATTAAATAGGAAAATTATATTTTTTGTTGTAAATTAATTTTGGGCCAACATTAAATTATAATAATTTTTCCAGGAGTAATTTTTTATTTTAACATGCATTTTCGAAAATTGTATTCTTAAATACTTTAATTTTTTGAAATGCAATATATATTTATAGAAAATTAAATTTGAGTTGTAAATTAATTTATATTAATTTTGTAACAACTTAAATTGAATATTTTTCTTAAAATTTATTGGAAATTATTACTAAGATGGAAATAATTCATCTAAGTAAAATTTATAAATATTAAATTAAAATTTATATTTAGAATTTTTCATTCTAAATTGGAAATTTTAAATAAATATATATTTAAAATAAATAAATTAAATAAAGAGAATCAAAGAAAATACAACTCACTTTAAATAATGAGCTTGATTATTATTAAGATATTCGATCTCCATTGTTGGTCTTACAAAAGTTAAATGTTTTCAATATAACCTCGAGACGCTAGACTTCGTCCCCCTATGGATGGTTATTCGTTGAACGCATTTAACACCGTAAGATTTCATTTGATAAGTATTTTGTAAGTTTTCGTCTCTATTAGACTCTCCCCTACGGTGACTACTTAGAGATAAACTTATGAAACATGAAACAATGGTAGAGGCTCATGAAATGAGAATAACCTTGACTCTCGCCTACCGGGACAACGTTGGATTCTTATTTTGATCGAATAAAAGGTTGCTAGAATGGTTTCTATTTTAGATGAGCTGACAACTCTATTCAATAAATGATGCTTTGACTCTCGCCTACGGGACCTTTGTATCGGTTTGTTGAAAACCTTGGAAATTATTTAGGATTGTATGTTTTAGTAGTTTCACTAGTCATTCCTACTTGCTATATGTTTATAATTTCTGAATTGTGTATGAATTTATATTGAACCATGTTATTTTCTGTTATTAAGTTGTAGTTTAATTTCGAATCTTCATTGTTGGTCTAACATGTTTGTTTTTCTAATGAGATAAATCCCTAATGGATTTTCACCATTAGACATACATAATAGTGTAAGATCTCGAAAGATAAGTATTGTATATGCGACATCTAACTGTTCATCAATTGATGACACCTTAGACTAGTATTTTTACAATATGAAACAAGAAGATTACATAAATAAGATTAATTTGTCTTTCGCTAATCGAAGCATCGTTGGATTCTTATTTATAAACGAAATTATCCTAATTCCTCTTAGCTTATTCATTTCGAATTAGCTTCAAAACATATCATTGGATGAATGGTCTATAAATCATTTCATGTCATTATATTTTCTCTTAAGAAATTAAATGACGCATATGATTATAATCCCGAAATTCTATTGCCAATTGATATAAATCCTCAATCTTAGAAATCTCCTACTTGTATGGGCAAATCTGACTTAGAGTTTGTATTAGTAGTGGTGGTCCAAGAAAGAATTACTCATTATATTTGGTTGAATTTAAGTCTTTGACTTTAATTTTAGAATCCAAACAGAAATTTTCTTATATTTCTAATTCTAGATACAATACAGTTACACTTTCTCAAGTGTTTATTATCCATCTTTTATTAACGGATTCAAACTGTATGGAATATGAGTTAGGTATTCTGTGGCCAGGATCCACTTGCACTATTCTAAGAACTCTTTGATGTAACTAAACCTATGTCATCAAAAGACACTACCACATTTTTTTTAATCTATGGCATTTGTATCTTGTTCATAGTGAATTTGACATGATCAATCTCTGCAAAGAGTTAATATGCCTATATCCACTGAAAGTAGTTCATCTCATTCGCAGATGGATGTACATTCAGGGGTGGATATGAGTTTTTCGTTGTATTCTTAAAACGATAACTCTAGATTATACCTTTTAGCAAAGAAATTTGAAATGTTTGAAAAATTTCATTAATTTCTAGCAATGGTTAAAACCATTAAGGTAAGTGGTTAAAGATCTTGCGAACTGATAGGGGTGGAGAAATAGTTAGTAGATATGCAGTTCAAAGATCATTAAATTGATTTTTGAATTATATCCAAACTTACCTCCCCAGAAATTTCGAGTTGCATGTTGATGATTTGTTACTAGTCGTTGCCTAATTCCTTCTATGGTAATACAATTTCAGAATGATGTAATGGTTGTATACTTAATGTAAATCATTACTAGATTCATGGATGACCTAATCAAAATCTTAAGAAAAGCTAGAACCATTAACCATGGTTTGTTAGCTATTCTAAGTGATTAGGGGTGGACCATCCCATTGTCAATAGATAAGAAAGTGTTTGTTCAAACAAATACTACTTTTCTAAGAAAATGACTAAGTCTGAAAACAAGTAGCAAATAAAGGAGATATTTTTCTTGATTCCAAGAGTGTTCTATCATCTTATATAACATATGATGATCCCACTGCCTCTGTTGTCTTGTCACAACCGAAGAGATCAATACCATTTAGTTTTCTTCGACATAATTTACGGTACCTTGTCGTAGTGGGAGAGTTTCTAGGAAATCACCTTCTTATGACTTGGGAGACACTAGTGATTAAAATCCATTGTGAGTTTAAACAAGTAATGGATTGTCAAGATAAGAAACTAAGAAGAAAAGCCAATAGAACTATGGTTTAATCCATTCACATGGAGTAACCTAAAGTTTTCTATTACAAGGACATAAAAGGAAATTTTAGTTAATAATTCTATTCTATGGACTTAACAAACTTCCTGTTCCTAGTATTATAGGTTTGATTTTATCTAAACCTATGGCTTATGGTATACCTGGTAATTACTTACTCTAATGCAAGCAACTTACTTTAGTAAGATGCTGAAGCATTTTCTTTCTAATGGCAATCTATAGAAGCTTCACAACTTCTTAGGTATAGATTTTATTTATCTAAGGAAAAGTCTTAACTATTCCAGAAAAGATAAAGCCATGAAAGAATTTCTTATATCAACAGTGAGAGGTCTTAGATATGCTTTTGTATGCCTTAGACCAGACACCTGTTGTTGAGTGGGAGTAATGAGTAGGTATCAGATTAATCCAGGAGAAGAACATTGGAACACAATCAAGTAAATCCTAAGATTAAGAAGAGGAACTATATGTTAGTCTATAAGGGTGTATTTAAAACTCTTAGACTACACCATATCAGATTTCGAAATTTGCCTTTGTGCTAGTAAATCTTTCTGATAAGATGGTGATTACTCTGGGGGTGGAATAGTGATTTTGGAGAAGTGTAAAAACCTATCTGAAGTCTCTAGGTCTACCAGAGAGGGACTGAATGTTAAGGTTGCAGGAAAGGTACTTATTCAGTCTAAGGAAAGTTCTATACATTTTTGGCATCATTCCAAATTGCCTTAAACTACTAGTGTTAATTTCCTGATTAACCAAAAGTAGTTGCCAAAGATATAGAATCCAGTATCCCAAGAGAGTAAACATATAGAGAGGAATTTCACATTATCAATTATTTTGTGATTAAGGAAGAGTAATAGTGGAGAAAAGGTTGTGGTTAATTCAACCTTTCAGATCCTATTACGAGGAGTTTACTACTACTACACTTGATTTGCATATCAAGGTGTTGAGATGATTTTAAACGCACTTTTTGTTTTATATTAGTGCAAGTGGGAGTTTGTTGGGTTTTATGCCCTAAATAAAACTCATTTCAATATAATCAGATTTGCTTATTAATATAGATCAGAAATAACATTTAATGTTGCATGGTTCACATGATTTATTTCATGATTATATGTACATAATGTATAAATTCATCTGAAACCCTTTTCACATACTTGATCCTGTTTATTGTGCCGTCAACACATTGGAAAGTAAACATGACTATGTGAATAAAGTTTCCTAGATTTATCAGACACGGTGGTTTTACCGATATGATAATCTACAACAAGAGTTTACTTGTATTTGGAGAAATACTATGTTCTTTCCAGAACATTGGTTAAAGTAAAGCTCAGGTTGGATGCATGGAGTATGCATCGGAAGGGACCGATATTGAACTTTGACTTAGATTTATTAAACTTACCGTAATATCTATTCAAGTCAATATCGCCTAGTTGATCCTAGATCAAATGATCTTGATCCTGATATGATTAGGCTCAATCTCGAGAGGCTATTCGTGTTCTTTGATTTGTTAGTTAAGCCTACTTTTAGGTCAGGGTGATACGTACATTTTGGGAACACGGTAGTGCAATTGAGTGGGAGCACTAGCATAAACATGGAATCTATAGCTTCTATCTGGCGAATAGTAAGCAAAGGATGATCTCCTTCGAGCTTGACCAAACGAACATAAATGGTGGAGTACTCATTTCACATAAGCTGAAATATCATTTATACGGGGTCAAGTGTTTTAAGGATAAAATACATTGTAGGGTGTAACGGTAATTTAATCCCTTTACAGTGTAGATCATTCATATAGAGGATCATTGATCACATTAGGATTATAACAATGGATAACTAATGATGTGTCTATATGGTGGAACATATAGAGCATTCTATATACTGAGAGTGCAATTCTAAGTTCTATGCGTGGATTCAACGAAGAATTAATAAGTTAGTGAATTTTAGTGCTAAATTCTTGATCTACTTATTGGAAGCTCGGTTATATAGACCCATGGTCCCCCCACTAGTTGAGATAATATTGCTTGTAAGACTCATGTAATTGATTTTGATTAATCAATTATAATTCTCAAATTAGACTATGTCTATTTGTGAATTTTTCACTAAGTAAGGGCGAAATTGTAAGGAAAGAGTTTATAGGGGCATATTTGTTAATTATGATACTTTGTATGGTTCAATTAATAAATATGATAAATGACAATATTATTTAATAATTATTTATAGTTATTAAATAGTTAGAATTGACATTTAAATGGTTGAATTAGAAAATTGACGTTTTTGAGAAAATCAGATACAGAAAAGGTAAAACTGCAAAATTGCAAAAAGTGAGGCCCAAATCCACTAGTATAGGGCCAGCCACTTTTGTAGGAAATTTAAACTGATATTTTCATTATTTTTATGCCAAATAATTCAAACCTAACCCTAGTGGAATGCTATAAATAGATAGTGAAGGCTTCAGGAAAATTACACTTAAATTTTCTATTTTTCCTTCAGAGAAAAACCTGAGCCTTTCTCTCTCCCTATCTTTAGCTGCCACTTCTTCTTTCTCTTCCCTCTTGAATTTCGAAATCCTTAGTGTATGAGTAGTGCACACACAGCAAGTGATACCTCAATCATAGTGAGGAAGATCGTGAAGAAAGATCATCAACAAAGGAGTTTCAGCATCAAAGATTCAGAGAAAGAGATCCAGGTTCAGATATTGATAATGCTCTGCTACAGAAAGGAATCAAGGGCTAGATATCTGAACGGAAGGAGTCATATTATTCCGCTGCACCCAATGTAAGGTTTCCTAAACTTTATATGTGTTTATTTCATCGTTTTAGAAAGTTCATATTTAGGGTGTTAAACAACATACTTGTGAGTAGATCTAAGATCCTGGTAAAATAATTTCCAACAGCTACCTCTACTGTTTGTCTGATTTGCAAGTCCAATAGATATGTTCGTAACGAAATTCCGCACAAGCGGCTGCGGTACTTTCCTATCACTCCTCGCTTGAAGAGATTCTTTAGTTCCCGACATACAGCTAAAGAAATGCCCTGGCATAAAGAAAAACGTCTTGAAGAGTTTGGGGTGTTACGTCACCCAGCTGATGGAAAGGCTTGGAAACATTTTGATGAACTATATCCTGAGTTTGCTGCAGATTCAAGGAATGTACGAATGGGGTTAGCCTCAGATGGTTTTAACCCATTTAGTCATATGTCCACAACACATAGTATGTGGCCAGTCATTTTGTTGCCTTATAACATGCCACCTTGGCTTTCAATGCATAAGAGTAATTATTTGCTGACCTTGTTAATTCCAGGTCCAAAGTCTCCTGGTAAAGAATTTGATGTCTTCTTAGAGCCACTTGTTGATGAGCTAAAAATGTTATGGAATAATGGAGTCGAAGCATTTGATGAGTACTCCAAATCAAATTTCACTCTTCGTGCTATGGTAATGTGGACAATTAGTGACTTTCCTGCATATGCTTACTTGTTAGGATGGAGCACTATGGGTAAATTGGCATGTCCAATATGTCTTGAAGATACACGATTTAAAAGAATTCGAGGTAAACAATGTTATATGGGTCATCGTTGCTACTTAAATAGAACACACACATGGCGAAGGAGTACAGACTATGATGGACAAACAGAATATAGGCAGGCACCTCGACAATTTTCTGGTGATGATATTTTGTTACAATTAGAAAAGGTCCCTATGATAACCACTGGTAAAGCACCTAATAATCTTGATAGAAAGCGTAAGCGTGGTGTTGATGAATTCAATTGGTCCAAGAAAAGTATATTGTTTGAGCTACCATACTGGTCAAAGTTATTGTTGCGCCATAATCTTGATGTCATGCACATTGAAAAGAAATGTGTGTGATAATATTATTGGGACCTTATTGGATGATCCTGTAAAGTCTAAGGATACAGCAAAAGCACGAATGGACTTGGAAGATCTCAAAATTCGAGAAGAACTTTGGTTAAGAAAGCGCAACGGTAAGTACGAGAAGCCATGCCAATTATACATTAACTAAAGAAGAATGCGCAAGCTTTTGTGATTTTATCAAATCTGTTAGACTACCAGATGGGTATGCTTCAAATATTAGTCGATGTGCTACCGACTCTAATACTCTTGCAGGAATGAAAACTCATGATTGTCACGTGCTACTTCAAAAGATATTTCCAGTGGCTATTCTTCCTTACTTGGACAAAAAAATACGTGGCACATTGATTGAGTTCTGTCAGTTCTTCCAAAAGCTATGTGCCAAGACATTATATGCCATCGAGATTGAGAAAATGAGATCAGGAATCATTATGATATTGTGTAAACTAGAGAAAATATTTCCTCCGTCATTTTTTACAATAATGGTTCACCTTTGTGTGCATTTGCCTGAGCAAGCTCTATTAGGTGGGCCAGTATGTGGAAGATGGATGTTTGGTCCCAAACGACGAATGGGTACATACAAGAACTATGTTCGTTACTTTGCATGTCTAGATGGTTCTATTACAGAAGCATATGTTGTTGATGAGGCTGTGACTTTTCTATCAAGATATATACATAATATTGAAACAAGTTTTACACGCCCATAGCGTAATTGGGTGTACCTACCTCAAATTATTCTTTAGAAATATTTAACAATAAAATTCGAATGATGGGGGCTTCTACATTTGCAAGGCTTGGGGCATATAGCCAGATAGTGCATTGGTACATCCTAAATAATTGTGGAGAACAACTGGATAAATACCTAAGGTGAGCCCTTTTCACTTTCCTAATTACTTTTAATAGGACATTTATTTTTAGTATTTAAATAATTACTTTTCACTCAATATAGTGAGCACAAAGAATTATTGCGTTCAAGATATGTAAGAGAAGAAGATCTTGAAGCTGCTCATAAAGAGGAATTCTTTTCTTGGTTTAAGACCAAGGTAAATTATGTTTGATATTAAGTTTATCAAGTCATCAAATACAAGAAATAAATATTACAGATGGCAATGCTTAAGGTTAATGGCAATCAAGAAGCAACAGATGATTTGTATTCTTTGTCACAAGGTGTTGATGATCGTTACACATCATGGAATAGTTGCATTATAAATGGTGTTCGATTTCGTTGTAAAAAACGTGATGATAAGTTCAACACACAATGTAGCGGAGTTTCACCAGGGGGCACTGAAGAGAGTGGAAATATTACTTATTATGGTGTTTTACTTGAAATCTTAGAGTTGGACTTTATTTATCATTTCAAAGTTTTTGTCTTTCGATGTAAATGGTACAATACTGATCCAAGAAGTAAAACAATGGCAATTGATCATAATTTGACATCAATTGATATTACTTCTAATTGGTATGTTGAAGATCCATTTATCTTGGTTGATCAGGCTCAACAAGTTTTTTTATCTAAGTGATCGAAGTAGGGGTAAAAATTGGATGATTGTCCAAAAAGTTAATCATCGAAACATATTTGATGTGCCCGAGCATACAAATGATTCAACTGACAATGAATTCGTTAGTGATCCAAAAATTGTGAATGATGGGATTTTTCAAGAAGAAGAATCAAGTGAGTTACCAACTTTTGAACCAATTGAGGAAGTCATTGAGACGTCTTCACTAGTTCGATGAGACGTGGCACCAACAACTCTTTCTAATGAATTGATTGCTGAATTACATATTGACAATGGACATATTGATAATCGAGAAGAGGATGGTGATTTTGATGATAATGGAAGAATGTTTATTAATGATGAAACATTGTATGAGTATTTGAGTGAAGTTGATTCTGATAGAGAAGATATTGATATTGATGATGATTAGGTTAATTACTTTTCTGTAGTAAATTCTTTTAATTTATATCATTTAATATATTCTTATTTTATTCATAATAAATAATATATACTATAAATTTGATTATCACAATCTGTTTAGATTTTTAAAATGGCTCCAAGTGTTAGAAGAGGATCACGAAGGGGAGGACGGAGTGGTATGACTACAAGATCTAATAAAATTACAAGTGGTAAGATTATTATAATATAATTTATTTGCTATTGTTGAGACATATAGTACTTTGCTGAAATTGTTTTTTTTTTTTTTGGATAATTTTACAACAGAGTCTCATTCTATTGCACCATCATCTTCATTAGCACCATCAACCAGTGTAGCACCTCCTAATTTGAGTGGTATGATATTTCCCTACAACTATATATTTAATTAATGATTATATTGGATTGATATTTTATTTTATAATGTAATTGTTTATTAGCTCAACAAGCATAACAAGCACCAACAACTGATCCACTAACAGTAGAACCACCGTTAGTAGACCCACATATTGATTCAAGTGGTATAATTATCCTTTAAGTTCTTTACTTAACCAAATTTTTTTTTTAAAAAAAGTTCTTTACTTAACCAATTAAGGGTTATATCTGAATAATATTATATGTTATTTTTAAAATGTTGTATTGTAGAGAAAGCTAGAAACCCTATAGCAAAACGGGGGCCTACTTGTGGTCATGGTACTAAGGTACTTAAGAAGTCAGCTAAGTCGTTAACTGTAACCTTCGACTATAAACTTAATCAAGCTATTTGTGATAATGCTGAGCGATTCAACAATGAGATTGGATTTATAATTCGCCATTACTGTAGTTTTCAGTACAAAGAATGGAGGCTTGTACCTCCAGAAGTTAGAGCTCCACTTCGTGCTCGACTCTTAATAAGATTGACTAATATTTCTAAATTTTTATATTTTTCAGTTTATGATCTCTAATTATTATTGCAACTTTCTTCCCGTAGAATACATTTAATATTGACATTGAAGATGAGAAAGTCCAAAAAGTTATTGATGGGCAGATGCAACGAGCATGGAGAGGCCACAAATATAAATTGCATGACCATTTCAAGAAAGTTGGTGGTGAAATAGATCCAACGAAGGCCAAGAATGAGTGCCCTAGAGGAGAAGTATCTCAGCAAGACTGGGAATATCTTTGTGATCGGTCTGAACCTAGCTTTTTGGTATGTAATGATTGATATTTAAAACATTATTGTGGTTTATACATTAGAAGTTTCACTAATAATACTTGATTGTTCTTATAGGAACTATCAAAGAAGAATGCAGACAGTCGTTCCAAAAGGAAGTGGGACTCTAGAAATGGCTCAAAGTCTACCGCACGTCATCACATATCACGTGGAGTAGATTTAGATGCTAGGACATATTGAGACTTGGCTCCTTCGTCATTGGCATAAAGAGAATGGATGGGAAACTCCAGAGTTGAAGGACACATATGTAAGTGTATTTTCATTTAATGTAGTCAATTATAATAAATTAGTTGTCTTATATATTTACTTTTATATATGCAGGAAAAAATGATACAGTTAAGGCAAGATAATCCTCCAGAGAAGATGTCTGACAAGGAAATTTTAGAACAGGTACTTGGTCGACACTCTGTTCGTTTGTTTGGGCGGGGTCGATCTCCTAACATATCTGAGACAACAAGTACTAGTAGCGATCCAGATCGTCCTAGTTATTCTCAACTCATGGAGCTTTATCTTGATTTATGAGGAGAGCTTGACACTATGCGACAAACTTTAATTGCAAAGGAAATCATGTTACCTTCAATAAATACACATGCATCTGACCATAGTTCAGGACCTTCAATGAACACTACTCCTTTCAGAAATAATCAAGACACACCTTGCCAACCTAGTTCAGAGTTTATGAGCGAGAATGTGTAGGCTATCTATATTTAGACATCTAGTTTTCTACTACACTTCATACTCTAGTTTTATTTTATGAATTTGTATGTGTTTTGTTCTTACATTTAAGATTTAGTGATGTTTTATATTTTTTTTCCATAACTATGTTTTACATAGTTTTATTTTAGTAACAATTTAGTGTCTATTACTTCTTTTGTCAAAACAAATAATTAAGATATATAATAATTAATAAAATATTTTAAAAAATCTAAATAGAATTAATAAATTAATATTTATACACATAATTTAATATTTACCCACACATGTTTATGGTTTACCCACACTTCTCAATTTACACGTGGCACATATAAATAATGACACATCATACCACGTAAGCTGCCACATAAATGCCAAGTTGGAACTTTGTATCCATGTGTCATGCCATGTGACAGTCAGTAGTCCCGTGATCCGTAGAGGAAAATACTGGGTAAGCTGTGCAATCTCACATCGCCTGGGGAAGGTCAAGTGGGATGATTCAGAGACTGTGTACGTATGGGACTACACAATTGAAGAGAGCTTAAATAGATTGATTGGTACTACCTATATCAACAAGGTGCATCTTGTTTTTTGGTAGCCCATCTCGAAAGAACTCCACAGTTAAGCGTGCTTGGCCTGGAGCAATTTCAGGATGGGTGACCTCCTGGGAAGTTTTCTCAGGAAGCGTGCGAGTGAGGACAAAGCACGCTGGAAACACTCGTGTTGGTTTGTAGGGTCAGTCATCAATCCAGAAAGTAGCCAGAGTGGCGTACTTGTGTATAAGAGCTATTTATTCCGTGGGTGTAAGGACCCAATAAAAGCTTGAAGCGAGGACGTTACATGCCATGTGCCATGCCACGTAAGATGACACGTTGGCAAAAATAGCCACATGTCATGCCATGTCACATGCGAAGTCATCATCCACATCATCAATTATATCTAACCTAGATACTCACCCACACAAATTTATTATATTTTCCTTCACATATGTGTGTGGGTAATGACATATCTATTCCCCTCATATAATGTATGTGTGGGAAATGATATTTATTTACACCTACTTTTCTACACATGTCTACACTTTAAGTATGTGTGGGTATAAAGTTTACCCCACACATAGAGATGTATTTTCAAAACCCCTAATTTCTTGTAGTGTACAATGCTCCGGATGACCGCTCTCGTAGCGCATCATCCCAAGACGATTTGAAGTTCCACTACTACAATTATTCGAATTCGCGACAGTTTTGAAAACGATTTTTTTCGGGGACCGTCGCTAAAAAAATTAAGTAACTGTTTAAAACCGTCGGGAAAAATGAGTATTCCCGACGGTTTTAAACAGTAGCTATAACAATAGGCGACGATCATTATTAATTAATACATAAATACGAAAAAAAATTATAGGGGTATACCCGGCGGTTTAAAACCGTCGGGTATAGTATAGCCGACTGTTTTAAACCGTCGGCTATACTATACCCGACGGTTTTATACATTCGGGTACACCCCTATAATTTTTTTTATGTACTTAATTATATTTCCCCCCAATTCTATTTTTCATTCTAACCTAGCTCAACCCACTCTCTCTTCGCAGCCCCTTCTCTCTCTAGCACAACCCAGCCCCTTCTCTTCTTCTCTGTCGAAGACGACGTGACCCAGCCGCTTCTCTTCTTCTCTGTCGACGACGACGACACCAGTCTTGCATTGGTAAGTTTTCTTTATTTTTTTTCTTGCAATATATTGTTTTCGGCTGAGATTGGATACCTGAAGCTTGTTCTCTTTTTTCTCTTATTTCCTTGCAATATATTGTCTATTATCTCTAGTTGATTAATAATACTCTCGGTCATCCCTCTCCGGCCCGGTCTGTGCATCGTCCATATACTCTCGGTAATTCATTATTCCTCATTCAAATTATTACTTATTTATAAATTTTGAAAGAAAGTTGTTTCGGATCAAAATTTATGAGGCTACTATATACATTTTGTGTTTCAAATCTGGTCAAACTATATTCCGTGTATTAGTATATATGTTATTGCCTTCTTTTTCAATTGGATAATGGAGCTTTCATACAGTACTGCAATGAATGAAGCTTCAGCATAAAAACGAGAAAAAAAAAGATGTTTTGTGCTTTTTCCTATTGTTTTTCCCCGAAAATGAATCAAGAGTTTCTATGCATTTTTTTTTTAATTAAATTATTTCAATTTGTTTTTTAAATTGTAGATTGCATAAGACGATATCTTTTTAGTGAGAGTGATTCGTCTCCGGTAAGTTGTTTATCTTGCTACAGCGATGAAAATATTTATTTTCTTTATATAAATGAATTATAATAATATTTTGTTGAAATAAATTAAGTGTATTGCACTCAATAGATTCTTACGTGTTCACTATAGTATGGCTAGTCGAGTAGTGTGCACTCAATTTTGCTATATTCTTCTTAAACCTTATAGAATTTCTATATTTTTAGTCACACTTTTTAGGTTATATCATAAAAGTAATACAAATAATATTACACATGCCTTTGAAAATATGCAGATTGGTCTTGGGGATTAGTTTAGCTTATACATCAATGCTATTTTATTTTTTAATGAAATTAATTGAATTGGTAATTGATGATCATGTAGTGAGTGATAGATCTATATGTGAGTACAATTAATAATACAATACAATTTCCTCTTAGTACAATACAATACATATTTATATTAATATATTGCATTTGAGAGTTGATACTTGTTAACAGATTTTGTATTTATTTGTAGGTTTTGGGTTCTTTGTGTTGACTAAAAGTTGCGCAATTGTAACTCTATCTATTGGAGAAAGGTATAATCTCTAAAAACTTTATAATTCTTTGTTTAGTGGAGTTTAATATGTTAGATATTCATCCGTAGTGAAGTAGGTTCTGCGATTAATTGTACTGCGGTCGGATGGGTGGAATATATATGCATGTTAGAAGAGTTTGAATATCTTAAATATTCATCCGTAGTGAAGTAGGTTCTGCGAATACATGTACTGCGGTCGGATGGGTGGATATTTTTATATTGTTAATGTTATTTTGTTATTATTGTATTGTTTTATGTGTTTATTAGTTATTTTTTTTTTTCATGTTTTTAATTTTTGGGAATGTCCGATTACAGCTGTTATGCTGCCGAAATTTTACTAGAATTAGGATAAATTTCACTAAAATGCATAAAATTCAATAAAATATATACACATATTTAAACAAATAACTGAATAATTTTTTTTTTTTTTAGAAGTTTCAAAATGGATAGAAATTGGATGAGTGCGAATAGATTATCAGCGGAGTATAGTGAAGGAGTTGACCATTTCTTGGACTTTTGTCAGAAGAATGCTAAAAATACTAAATTGGTTCTTTGTCCTTGTCTTAAATGTGGTAACATGGAGTGTGTGGACATTGCTAGTATAAAGGAGCATTTATTTAGGAACGGAATAGACAAGAGTTATAAGGTTTGGGTTTACCACGGGGAAAAGAATAGAGTTCCGGGCGAGGGAACGTCTAAGTCTAACAAGGTTAAGGGTGTTAATTTGGAGTATGAGGATGATCACATTCCAGAAATGATTGGAGATGCACAATATGAATTAAATGTCAATCCTTTGAAATTTCAAAGTTTTGTAGAGGATGCCGAGAAGCCTATTTACCCTAATTGTAATAGGTTTACTAAGTTGTCGACACTTATTAGATTATACAACATAAAAGCCAAACACGGGTGGAGTGATAAGAGCTTTTCGGATTTACTAGCTTTCCTAGTAGAGTTATTACCGGAAGGTAATGTGGTGCGTACTTGGATTCAGGCAACGACGACATCCCGGATGATTTGAACTTTATTATATCCACGTAAGTTCTATATCAAACATCCCAATATGTTAGCGTGTTCTTTATTTATAAATTTATATATGCTAATTAAATTTACTTTTTGTGTAGATCGTTCACAATGTATAACCGAATGGTACGACGACCTGATCGACCTACCCAGTGGATGACTCCTATTTGTCCTCAACAACCCGATGACAAACAGTGTGGATACTACGTCATGAAATTCATTGAAAGTTTCATGGTCGTAGAAGATCCAATACAATTGTTGACCCGACAAGATAGGTTCTCCACTCCGTACACTAATGATGAGATAAATATTATGCGTGATCGGTGGATTCATTATGTGAAAGCGGAAGCGGAGCGACAACAGCTACCGTGTTAGACAGTGTGTATACATATACATATTTAGATGATATTAATTAGCGTTAGTTCAATTATTGTGACTATACAAAATTTTAAATATATTCAGACGTTAGTTTAATTGTTGTCACTATGCAGATTTTTACAAAATTTAAAAATTAATGCAGGGAAAAAAATTGCAGAAAATTTGTTTTTTTTTCCTATTTTTCAAATGTACCGACCGAAAAAAACCGTCGCTAAAAAAATTCAAAAACGAAACCAGCATATAAGACACGTTTTAAAACCGTCGCCTATAACTGGGTATAGACGACGGTTAAGAACCGTGCCTAATACTATAGGCGACGGTTAAGAACCGTCGCCTATAGTATTAGGCACGGTTTAAAACCGTCGCCTATACCCAGTAATAGGCGACGGTTTTAAACCGTCGGGAATCCCAGATTAGCGACGGTTTTGAACCGTCGCCTATTTTGCCCAATTTACGACGGCCGAATAGGCGACGGTTATAGAAACCGACGACAATACTTTAAACGACTGTTTAAAAGCGTCGGGAAAACCCATTTTTGTAGTAGTGTTCATTTTGGAAACATCACTAGTGTTGCCTTCACGATCCCGTAGTCAGGAGACTATAACAAGATCCAAGTCGACTAAAGTTCATGATCAGCTTGGAAAACCAAAAGACTTGCGGGATACTCTAACCAGAAAACGGTTGGTGGAAGCGGGAGCTTCTAGAGGTGACCCTAATCGGGTAATAGAAGCTCCAACTGGGACGTAGACCACTATATGGTGTTAACAAAATAGAGTTCGACAATCTAACAGTCCTAGTGAAGGAATCAGGACCCCAAAGTTGTCTAAGTTCAAACTCGATAGATTGCGATGATCACCACTCTCTGACTGAATCAAAGCTCTATACCAATTCCTCCTAAATTCAAGAATCCTCGTATCAATACTTTAAATTATATATGTCAATACTTTTTTTATTTAATTATATTTTTTTTAAATATCACTTAATATTTAAATTTAATTATAGTACATATTATCAAAATATTATCAATTATCAATTTTTAAAATAAATAAATAAATAAATAAAGCTTTTACAGGTGAAAAATTGTGTCGGCAAAACTTACCTACCAACAATAAAATATGGCGGGTAAGAGTTTTGTTGGCACAAAAGTGCACCAATATATCTATATTCCCGCCATATTTTATTGCTTGGGTAACAATTTTATGTGTTGGTAAAATTGTTACCCATCAATTGGAAAAAAACATGCCAACAATTAACACCGACGATCCAATTTTTTCTGACACATAAACTCACCGGTATAGCCTAATTTTATTAGCACATTTGCCAATTGCGCTGGTAAAAATTATTTTACCGACTAAGTATTCTCGACCAAAGTTTGCCGGCACATTGTGTTTAGTTTTGCCGATGCAAATTTGGACGGCAAAAATTCTCTTAGTGAATATTCGTAAAATCAGGATCTTCACCTACCTTTATTAATCTTAATAGGTAAAAGTACATACCCACTAGCATTATAAATAATCAGAAAACTATTAAAACATGATCGTAGTTTTAGATCAATGGTTGGTTGCACTCTATCAAAGATATTGCGAGATATATATATATATATATACAACACCAAACACATTAACATATACGAACAAATTGATGAGAGAAACATCATATATATGAACAAATTGATTACAGGGAAGGGCATGGATCGTAATTAAACATGAATAAAGCTATCAATTAAATATCTAATCTAGAGGTTCCATGATTGAGGTTGCCTTGAATTGAACTTGGCACTCAACACTATTTTGAGTAGCTTTTTTCCCCATATTATGATCACTTAATAAAGCAACATTATTCAATGGATCACACCGAACCTTGGGCTGGAAAACACCTATCCGAATCTTCCCCAATCTGACTCTCACTCGAAAATCCTCTATCTTAACATTAATAACAAACATCCCACGTTTCTTCTCCTCTTCAAACCTCTTAATGAATCTGGACCGTTCATTGGAATCTCCAAAGTAAAGCTCTCTCTTTCCAGCAAAGTTGTACAGCATAGTAGTAGTGGTCTTACGGCCTTGGTAGAACACTTCCCATTTAGAATGAACGTAATTGTTTTCTTGATCAGAAGCAACAACGACCATGTCGTAGAAAAATCCCATCATCTTGTTAGGGTTTTGGATTGCAACATCAAAGTTGAGATCGTAGTAAAGAGTATCGTTTGTAGTGGTGAAGTTGAACTGGGCAAGAGAGGCCTCGCCAATTTGGATCTTCATTTTGTGTGGGTTGACTATGATCCAAAAGAAGAGGAGGGCTAGGCCGATGACGATGGATATGGTGATTATGATCTTGATGATCCAGCTTATTATTAGGCAACAACACAAGCATCCGGCGGAGGCCGGACCGGATGTGGTCATAATGAAATTTAGAATAATTTTGATTATTCTGAATAATAATGGTATAGAATTAACATGTTTTGTCCATGAATAAGTTTATATATCAAGGAGGTTGATTCTCGCAATCTATATGTTTTTTTTAATGAATTTGCCTGCCGTGATTAGCAAGAGATGCTTGTAAAGATAAGTGTTTAATTTTATGCAACTAATTATAAAATAATTAAGGGATTATATGTGAGTTAAGAGCCATATGTGTTATTCATTATAATATGAAATTTTCAGTTGAGACTTTCTAAATAATACTATTTAATTTATAGGAATTAAAGAGGAATACCATATATGTATATGAGAAATATACTAAAATTTACTAGTGGTAGTGTCCAGCTTTTATTCTTACAAATTACACTATAACGTTATTATTCATAATGAGTTCTATATTATTTAATGTAATAATTTTTAATCACAAGCGACACATCTAAAAAATATTAGACTATTAATAGTAATATACTATAGAATTAGGCATTGAAGAAGGTTGTAGTATTTACAAATTATGAGTTTAATAATGATTCATTTGACCAAATATGTTTGATATGTTGTGGTGGTTGACCATTGACAACTGATTAAATTTAATTTGTATATGTTAGCTAGTGTATTGAAGCAAGCATATACACGTAATAATGAGCTGCTTGCGGAAAACTTGGTATTTCCTTTCAGTATGAATTGTCTTATTAATATGAATGTCAATGTATAAAATATATGTATTATATATTTGTTATAATAAGTAAGAATAGTTCAAAATTACATATTTGATTTAAATATATAAAGATAAAGATATATATAGATATATGAAAAATTATCCAAACCCACCCGTCTTGATTAAATGAATTTGCTGTCAATGTTTTGGTTAATCTAAACCATTTACAATTACTTAATTTGGTCACGAATTTATTAAAATTCTAACTAGTAATTCAAACCAGACTAATTTATATATTCTCTTATTATATATTCTTAGGGCTCGTTTGGAACGCCGTATTAGGCCGTATTGTATTGTATTGTATTATATTGAATTGGATTATATATCATATTTTTATATAATACTATGTTAAACTTTAATTTATACTAAAATATTATATATTTAGGTGTCCATTAAAGTTAATACCACATATAGTTTTACATAAAAATATTGCATAAAATACAATTCAATATAATACAATACAATACAATACGACCTAATACGGCGTTCCAAACGAGCCCTTATTGTATAATTTTTTGAATGAAATATAAATATTTGAGAACAATTTTTAGAATATTTTTTTATTGTTATTTATATATTATAAACTTATAAATGTAAAAATTATGAATAATTACTTAAAAAAAATAAAACAACTACAAAATACAATTTATGATTATAAACAAAAGCATTTATTTATAAATGGATTAGTAATTAATTTGGTTTGAGCATTTAATTAATTTTATTTTATTTTAAATATACTTTTAAAAAAGGTTTGGCTCAAAAAAAAAAATTTAAGTCTCATGTACTATTATATAAATATAATAAATCAGTTACACCTTATTTATGTAAAAAAAAGGAAAGTACATATACGAGATAGAAAAACTATGGTGACTGAGTATATATGGCCAAGTAGACTTGGCCGCTGGACAAGCTAAATTGTTTCTCATTTTCAGGTTGAAAATTTAATTCTTATATGTATGAATTAACCTCAATAAAAAATTTAAATAAAGAAAAGTTAAATCAAAATAGATAAATCAAGAACAAAACCCGCAAACACGTATCAAATCAAAAGCATAAACACATGAATTTAGATAATTTCCAGACACAATAACACACGAGATTACACTGGTTCATATCTTAAGTTCAATATGAACTTAGTGTTAGAGATTTTATTACAATGGAAGAAAATCAAAATATTACAACTCTATTGCAATGCAATACAAAGACTAACAAAGAGATTAAATAAATGCTACAACAACATAATATACGATATATATACAGTATATATATTATATATAAGAAATGTAAAAGAAGATAAGAACACGTGTAATATAAAATATGTATATATATAACAAGAGAATAATATATATATATATATATACACTCACTCACAACCTTGAGTGTAGATTAGTGGGGATCACCATGACTTAAACAAGGTATTACACATTTGTCCAAAAGCTTATTTCCCCCTATGCACTAAGGGAACTCTCTATGAAATAACTTTGGGAATTATCAAGCCTCACTACTACAAAAACCCCCTTTAGAGGCGGTTTTTAAGCCCTTTCAGCGTCGGTTTTCGCGAAATTCGCTACCGACGCTGATCAGGGCGACGCTAAAGGGTTTATATGAATCGACACCATAGGTACCCCTATGGCGTCGGTTATTAGCTTATAACCGACGCCACAGGGGTACCTATGGCGTCGGTTATTAGATAATAACCGACGCCATAGGGGAATTACCAACCGACGCCAAAAGCAAGCGATTTTCAGTTTTTTCAAATTTTTTTTTATTTAATTATATAATTTTAATTTCATTTTAATTATATATTTAATAATTTTATATATTATTTTATTTAATATAAATTACATATTTATTTTTTAAAATGTGAATCAAATATTATTTAAATTTGGGTAAAATACATAATTTAATTTCATAAAAGTAATTAAATATTACACAAACACTAATGTAAAATTAGTTAAAAATATTAAAGTTAATAAATCTAACTACAAGTTAATCTATAAAAATTACATAATGAAGAAAAATTCTTCGACCTTTCAACCTCAATCGTCACCGTGAATCACCGCCATCAATTGTTCGATCCACTTTCGCTGTAGTGGTAACAATTCTGTTTTTGGATCGTATTGCTTCTTACCCCCAAACTGTTAAAAAAATTAAAAATTTATATTAGTTTATGTATATGTATATTATATATTTATTATTATAGAATTTATATACTATAATCAATAATTAAAACTTACTGACTTTTTGATCTTGTATGTAATCTACTGGGGTTGGCACGTGCGACGATATCAGTGATATATTTCAAAACATAAAATCCGCATTCTTGGCTTTTAGGTTGTCTTGGACAGTTTGCTTGGTTAATTCCTTGCCACTGGCCAAGATACTCATGTGCGTTCCCTATATACATGAATGCCCTGTGTGGCAAAATTATATTAGCATTTCAATTCGTTAGTTAATTTAAAGTCGTTACATAAGAAGTCATTAAATTATTACCTTCCGATCATTTGTTCTATTACTTCGGGAATTGGGCAGCCTTTTACAGTGTTTAAATGGATAATTTTCCTTGGCGCAACCACCACTAGCGTCCAATGCATCCTAGAAAATTATATTGGAATATAAGTAAGATAGTATAAAAATAATTTGAAGACATAATATAGAAATGAACAATTAGCACTAAAGAATTTAATAAAGTTTACCCGATATTCCAAGGAATAAAGAACATTTGGTGGTTGTTGTTCATTAATGATAACCAATTAGCCAATCGTCTTGCCGCATCGTCAAAAGACTGACTCTGTTCTTCATCGTTGATCCCATGCACTGTGAGAAGCTCTGGGTCGTAAAACTTGAAAATTTTTCTCAGACCGTTGATGCTCTCCCATATGTGCCTGCCAAAAAAAGTGTTAGTGCCTTATAATAATTTAACTATAATTTGATATAAGGTTAATTAGATTAAAGAAGAGTATACATCATTCCAAACAGCATTCCCTGGTTGCCGATGTAGTCACACGTAGCAACCTGCTGCAAATCCTCTCCAGATAACGTGATCTGGGTACGCGGTGCAATGAATCCTCGGGGGACAGGAATTGTGATTATATCACGTTTATCTTTGAGCCTTAGGAATTCATGAATCATCCATTTTAGCGAATTAGGGATCAACGCCATCTTCTCTTCCGTGAACAAGTCATCTTCCCGTGCACCACGGCCTTGTGGAGAAAGCATCGGAGCTTTCCCCTTTGACGCATCACGTCTTGAGGGCGGTTGAGCGAGTGGACCCTAAACAAAACAGAACATAATATATATATATCAAATTAAATCCAAATTCTACCGAAATTTCGGCAGCATAACGGTTGTAATTGAATGACCCCAAAAATTTTGAACATAGCTGTATAATGACAAATAACACATATATAACAGTAGTTTTTTCATCCATCCCACCGCAGCACATATATTCGCAGAACCTACTTCACTACGGATGAATATTTAAGATATTCAAACTCCACTAATCATTAATAATTAATTTGAGTTGAGAAGTTACCTCGGTTGTTAAAATTAAGTGTTTAGGCCAAGGAAGGAACATCTGGTATACGTCCCTAACATATCTGCACTCTTCAATTGGGACTGGGATTTCAGCGTCCTCTTGCAGGATTTCCGAAACCATGATCCGGGCATGTGAATCATCGTAATCCTGGCAGTGAACTTTGATCGTACCCACATGCTCGTACAAATACCCTCGGGCCACAATATTGTCGATGTTGTCAGAGCAGAGATGTACTTGCTGATTAAGGGCCGCATGGTCATCATAATTGTATAGGATACCTTGGTCGTTGAGGGAAATAAACTCCTCAGCATAAATTTGTGGTTGTACCTCATCCTGAGGAGCGTATGGTTGTGGAACATACGCCTCACCAGCCACCTCTCCTTCTTCCTCTTGTTCGGCAGCGTTCCTCTGCTGCTTAAGGGATTGGACTTCGGCTTTCAATTTTTCAATCTCCTTCGCTTGCCGAGCCACAACATCAGACACTTCCCTTTTCTTCCTGCCGAACAGTTGAGATGCCCTGGTCAGGAACCTACAAATCATAAAAAGCAAATTAGCAACGATTTTATTTGTGTAACTAAATAAATAACATTTGAAGTAATAGCATACCCAGCAGCCCTGACACGTCCAGGATGCTCTGGTGTCCCGAGCGCCTGCGTCAGGATATCGTTTTGGCCCTGGACCTGAATTTGTCCCTGACTAAGCTTCTCTTCTAATTGAGCCTAATGCACGCATATATTCAAGCAATTAGTATATGAATTATATACACTAACTCATGAGTAGAACTCAATTAAGGATTAATATATACTTACTATCTTCTCTGCAATTTCCTTGTCGTAATCAGTGACAAGTTTTCTACTCTTGGTGCGAGATTTAATCCAAACACGGTGGCGGGGGGGATCTGCAACTTCGAGGTCCTTTTTCTACATAACGTTATAACAATGAAATGAGTACCAATTAAATTGTATAGCACATTATAGCACATTAAATTTTAAGTATTACTTACCACAACTTCCCGTACGTTCACCATTCCACTCCGACCACTTCGATGTCTGGATTGAATTTTTGAGGAACGTTCACGTTGCACCTTACTCAATTCCTACAATGCCAAAAAAATACATTAGATACATGTACTTGTATTTAAGAGTTTATCTTAGTGTTAATATAATTAGCGTACCAGAAATTCAGGAGTTAGTCGACTTTCAACAAATTTGCACCAATCAGCAGCGTCGATCTCGGGGTGCTTTTCAGGGACTTGTGCCAGTCGTCCCAGATCATTCTCTTTCAACGCGGGCATTATGATGTCTTTTGTCATCCTATTCTTGAAGTCTTTCATTAACTTCCCAGCTAGGATGAGACAATCATGTTTGAAGGTGTCCGGCACAATGAACCCCGTCTATTTTGAAGGAAAACAAACACGCTTAGAGTCAACATTTGGAGTAATAGAAAAACAAATCAAAATTCTAACAAATAATAGCTTACCTGAATGTCTTTCCAAACTTTATTTTTCAGAGTCGGGTTGACTTCTTTCCAATTTTTATAAGCCAACCCTATTGTCTGCCGACATCTGACTCCTAGAGTGGATACGAGCTTCGCATAGCTTTTTCCACAGTATTGACCTTTATCATTAACTTCGAGGGCCACTCTTTTCCCCTGATCCATTAGTTTGGATATTTCATTCATTTGCGTCGGCCCTCGTGTAGGTATTGTGGTTGGACACTCTGCCTCTGGGTCTGAATCAGATCCCGAACTCGAGTTGGCCATATCTACACCATTAACAAACAAAATTGAATATCATGCTACTAATAACACTAAATTCTACCGAAATTTGATCCAAATTCTACCGAAATTTTGGCAGCATAACGGCTGTAATTGGACGTTCCCAAAATTTTTAAAAGTGCCTAAAGTAACAAACAGAACAAATATAACAATACAGAACAAAGAAACTAACATAAACAATACAAAATTTATCCACCAATCCGACCGCAGTACATGTATTCGCAGAACCTACTTCACTACGGATGAATATTTAAGATATTCAAACTCAACTAAGCATACATTGATAATTAATTATACTAACAAAAGGTTAGCGGATGGATATACCTATTGCAAATCCGATCAACACCGAAATATGTCGATCGACTCTCAAATATTAGCACACAACCTATAACATAATGCAATATACAACCAAATTAAAATTTTAATTATTAAATTACTTACTAGTTATTAAACAAAGTAGCAAGTTACTAGTTACTAATTTCCATAATTTTTTTTAAAAATAACATATACATATATATATACATATATAATCAACTAAATATCACACTACCATAATTTTAAAAACTTTAACTCTAAACTAATTAAATTCCTACTACCTCTCATTCTCATTCACAACAAATATATATACAATACAAATACACAAAATACACAAATAGTATATACACAATATATATACACACAACATATATATAAACACATATTCAATAATAAAATACAAAATATATACATATATATTATATATCAAGTAAATAAATATTTACCTTATAAACGCAATCCGGCGACAAATTGCGACCAAAAATCCGGCCACCTATAGCACACACAATATAATATTAATAAAATGAAAAAATCCTAAAAAAAATTTACAAAAACGAAATAATACCAATGTACATTAATAAAATGAACAGAATTCATATTTATACCTTAATGAACGTTGAGATTGAACGATTTCTCCGCTAAAAGCGGTGGTCGGAGTTAAACCACCACCTTTTTTTAAAATAGGTTCGGGTACAGTGTAAATGGGTGAAAAAACAAAACTTTTTTAGTGTATGGGATTAGATATTGAAAATAGAAACTTTTAAGACAAAAATGAGGTGAAATGGTGAAGAAATGAGAGAGATATGTGGGTTTTTAGAGGTGGTTGGCGAGGGTTTTCGTGGGTTTTTCGTGGGTTTCTCTCTGCTGTAAGTGGCTGGGTAGGCTGGAGAAGAAGAAGTGAGGAAGAAGAAGACGATGCAGAGGGTTATAGAGGGGAGACCCTATGCCGTCGGTTCCTAGCACAGAACCGACGGCATAGGTGCACACGTGTCAATAAAGTGTGCACCTATGCCGTCGGTTCCTAGCAAAGAACCGACGGCATAGGGTCTCCCAAAAACCCTTAAAAAATCCCAATTTTCAACCGACGGGATAGGGTTTAGTAATATATATACCTACGGTTTTTACCAAAAAACCGCCTCTAAATGTCAATTTCGAATCTGGTGGGTGTTCTCACACCCTTTAGCTTCCCTTTTTATAAAATGGGTTAAAAAAAGGGAAGCTAAAGGCCCATATTGTAGTAGTGCCTTTTAGGGTTTTCTAGCAAAGTGCTTTCTTGATAGAAAACTTGACATCTCTTACTCCCAAATGAGTACCATAGACCTCCTTTATATAGTGTTTAGGATATCACCATTTGAAATTCAAAATTCATAAGTCATAACCTCCATGGATATTATGGACTCAATAAAGAGATGTAACGCATGCACACCATAACTCCTATAGAGATGTAACTCATGCACACCATAACTCCTATACCATTAAGAATTTCAAATAAAGATGTGTAACACCTTTTACACTCTTAAAGTTTGTGATAATGGTGGAAGTTACTCATAGTAACAACTCCTCCAAATATTACAAAATGATGACACATAATATATAATGTCATATGTTACATATTAGTTTGTTACATGTATTTAATCTACACATTATATTATTGATAAATAATATAACAACCCCCCACTAGATTAAATATTATCTCTTTAGTAACAAATTTGTAACTTTTGTAACATTTATTTAATCAATCAAAAATATTATATCAAAATATAACATTCCCCCACTTTGATTGACTAAATACACACTTTTAAGAAGTCTTGCTTAGGTGCATTAGATAAAATGTCTTTCGACTTGAATTTTATCTTAGTGTAATTACCACAAAGTTTGATGAAATTTTGGTTGCCATAGCATTGAACCACTATTCATTTAATACAAACCGGTGATAACACACACACCCTTGCTAATGCTCACTTGAGACTGCATGTCTCGCTCTTGCACCGTTAATGGCCATGTGCAAAATTCCAATTAATGGACTCTCTAGAGAATAACTCCCAATTCTCATAAGAGGTGGCACCACCTCTAGTCCATATAGGTGGAGTTTTAGTGTCTCACCACTCTTTAGACACTTCTTAAGCTTAAGGTGAGTTTTCTTAAGCTTAAGCTCCATTGAAAAACCTTTCGATTTTAACTCTCAATTTTCACAACATGTACTCATTCATAGATGGGACAATTGAGTACCATATTCACTCTATTGACTTGTTATTACCTATTGAACTTAAGACTAGATGTTTACTAGTGTTAAGATAGGTTACCATCAATGAGAGAAACACTAAGGGAGTTTAGGTCCCATCCCTCGAAAATTCATGCGTTAATCTTGTACGGAGATTAAGCGATTTATTATAACCTATCACTATTGATTCCATGTGAATCATGCATGCCGAAATATAGTGTTCACTTTGTGACAACTTTTCTCTTTAAGTACTTAAGCTTTGAAAATTCAATCATAAAAGATTAATTTTCACACAACTCAAATTCTCAATAATTTTGATACCAAGCATATCAAAATTAAACACTAATTTAGACACCAAACATGTCTAAATTCTCATATTTTATTTTTAGACACCAAGTATATCTAAACTTTCTCATATTAGAGTATACACCCTCACACTTTCACATTTCATTATCAAGACAATATCTTGATTTAAAATATAGAACACCACTTTGTCTCTATAACTCTTTTAATTAATTTCCTTCTTGAAATTATTTTCACTTAACTTTGACACCAAAATATGTCAAAATTTTACATATACAAATAGCCAAATTTGATTTAGAATTTGAATTCAAAATCAAATAAATTAATCAATAATGTCTCAACACATTTTGATTAAATTTGTGGCTCACCCCCACATTTTTACCATAAAGTGTATATAAAATATCACTTTTGTGTATTTTCCTCTTCAAATGACTATTTAAGGCCACTTTAAAAATACCATTTGACATTTTTAGTTTTCTCAACAAAACTAAAATATCAAACTCACATTACTGCTCATAAAATAATGTGATTATTTTTACTCATAATTTTAAGGTTATCTCCTTATTGAGATTAGCCCAAAATTATACCAAAGTTAACAAAATTCTCATCAAATTTGTTCACAACTTTGATCATTTAAGATTCAAAATTTCTTCTCCAATTTTGTTATCTTTTCACTATTTTTGAATCCACATTGATTCACTACTACAAAAACCCCCTTTAGAGGAAGTTTTTAAGCCCTTTCAGCGTCGGTTTTTGCAAAATTCGCTACCGACGCTGATCAGGGTGACGCTAAAGGGTTTATATGAACCGACGCCATAGGGGCGTACCAACTGACGCCAAAAGCAAGCGATTTTCAGTTTTTCCAATTTTTTTTAATTTAATTATATAATTTTAATTACATTTTAATTATATATTTATTAATTTATATATTATTTCATTTAATTTAAATTACATATTTATTTTTTAAAATTTAAATTAAATATTATTTAAATTTGGGTAAAATACATAATTTAATTTCATAAAAATAATTAAATATTACACAAACACTAATGTAAAATTAGTTAAAAATATTAATAAGTTAATAAATCTAACTACAAGTTAATCTATAAAAATTACATAATGAAGAAAAATTCTTGGACCTTTCAACCTCAATCGTCACCGTGAATCACCGCCATCAATTGTTCTATCCACTTTTGTTGTAGTGGTAACAATTCAGTTTTTGGATCGTATTGCTTCTTACCCCCAAACTGTAAAAAAAATTAAAAATTTATGTTAGTTTATATATATGTATATTATATATTTGTTATTATAATAAATATATACTATAATCAAAAATTAAAACTTACAACTTTTTGATCTTGTATGTAACGGCTGGGGTTTGCACGTGCGACGATGTCAGTGATATATTTCAAAACATAAAAACCACATTCTTGGTTTTTAGGTTGTCTTGGACAGTTTGCTTGGTTAATTCCTAGCCACGGGCCAAGATACTCATGTGCGTTCCCTATATACATGAATGCCCTGTTTTGGAAAATTATATTAGCATTTCAATTCGTTAGTTAATTTAAATTTGTTACATAAGAAGTCATTAAATTATTACCTTCCGATTATTTGTTCTATTACTTCGGGAATTGGGTAGCCTTTTACAGGGTTTAAATGAATAATTTTCCTTGGCGTAACCACCACTAGCGTCCAATGCATCCTAGAAAATTATATTGCAATATAAGTAAGATAGTATAAAAATAATTTGAAGTCATAATATAGAAATAAACAATTAGCACTAAAGAATTTAGTAAAGTTTACCCGATATTTCAAGGAATAAAGAACATTTGGTGGTTGTTATTCATTAATGATAACCAATTAGCCAATCGTCTTGCCGCATCGTCAAACGACTGACTCTTTTCTTCATCAGTGTTCCCATGCACTACGAGAAGCTCTGGGTCGTAAAACTTGAAAGTTTTCCTCAGACCGTTGATGCTCTCCCATATGTGCCTGCCAAAAAAAGTGTTAGTGTCTTATAATAATTTGACTATAATTTGATATAAGGTTAATTAGATTAAAGAAGAGTATACATCATTCCAAACAGCATTCCCTGGTTGCCGATGTAGTCACACGTAGCAACCTGCTGCAAATCCTCTCCAGATAACGTGATCTGGGTACGCGGTGCAATGAATCCTCGGGGGACAGGAATTGTGATTATATCACGTTTATCTTTGAGCCTCAGGAATTCATGAATCATCCATTTTAGCGAATTAGGGATCAACGCCATCTTCTCTTCCGTGAACAAGTCATCTTCCCGTGCACCACCGCCTTGTGGAGAAAGCATCGGAGCTTTCCCCTTCGACGCATCACGTCTTGAGGGCGGTTGAGCGAGTGGACCCTAAACAAAACAGAACATAATATATATATATATATCAAATTTTATCAAAATTCTACCGAAATTTCGGCAGCATAACGGTTGTAATTGAATGCCCCTAAAAATTTTAAACATGCCTGTATAACGACAAATAACACATATATAACAGTAGTTTGTTCATCCATCCCACCGCAGCACATATATCCGCAGAACCTACTTCACTATGGATGAATATTGAAGATATTCAAACTCCACTAATCATTAATAATTAATTTATAAGAGAAGTTACCTTGGTTGTTAGAATTAAGTGTTTAGGCCAAGGAAGGAACATCTGGTATACGTCCCTAACATATCTGCACTCTTCAATTGGGACTGGGATTTCAGCGTCCTCTTGCAGGATTTCCGAAACCATAATCCGGGCATGTGAATCATCGTAAATCTGGCAGTGAACTTGGATTATACCAACATGCTCGTACAAATACGCTCGGGCCACAATGTTGTCGATGTTGTCAGAGTAGAGATGTACTTGCTGATTAAGGGCTGCATGGTCATCGAAATTATACAGGATACCTTGGTCGTTGAGGGCAATAAACTCCTCAGCATAAGTTTGTGGTTGTACCTCATCCTGAGGAGCGTATGGTTGTGGAACATACGCCTCACCAGCCACCTCTCCTTCTTCCTCTTGTTCGGTAGCGTTTCTCTTCTGCTTAAGGGATTCGACTTCGACTTTTAATTTTTCAATCTCCTTCGCTTGCCGAGCCACAACATCAGACACTTTCCTTTTCTCCCTGCCGAACAGTTGAGATGCCCTGGTCAGGAACCTACAAATCATAAAATGCAAATCAGCTACGATTTTATTTGTGTAACTAAATAAATAACATTTCAAGTAACAGCATACCCAGCAGCCCTGACACGTCCAAGATGCTCTGGTGTCCCGAGCGCCTGCGTCAGGATATCGTTTTGGCCCTGGACCTTAATTTGTCCCTGACTAAGCTTCTCCTCTAATTGAGCCTAATGCATGCATATATTCAAGCAATTAGTATATGAATTATATACACTATCTCATGAGTAGAACTCAATTAAGGATTAATATATACTTACTATCTTCTCTGTAATTTCCTTGTCGTAATCAGTGACAAGTTTTCGACTCTTGGTGCGAGATTTAATCCAAACACGGTGGCGGGGGGGATCTGCAACTTCGAGATTATTTTTCTACATAACATTATAACAATTAAATGAGTACCAATTAAATTTTATAGCACATTATAGCACATTAAATTTTAAGCATTACTTACCACAACTTCCCGTACGTTCACCATCCCACTTCGACCACTTCGATGTCTGGATTGAATTTTCGAGGAACGTTCACGTTGCACCTTACTCAATTCCTACAATGCCAAAAAAATACATTAGATACATGTACTTGTATTTAAGAGTTTATGTTAGTGTTAATATAATTAGCGTACCAGAAATTGAGGAGTTATTCGACTTTCAACCAATTTGCACCAATCAGCAGCGTCGATCTCGGGATGCTTTTCAGGGACTTGTGCCAGTCGTCCCAGATCCTTCTCTTTCAAAGCGGGCATTATGATGTCTTTTGTCATCCTATTCTTGAAGTCTTTCATTAACTTCCCAGCTAGGATGAGACAATCATGTTTGAAGGAGTCCGACACAATGAACCCCGTCTATTTTGAAGGAAAACAAACACGGTTAGAGTCAACATTTGAAGTAATAGAAAAACAAATCAAAATTCTAACAAATAACAGCTTACCTGTATGTCTTTCCAAACTTTATTTTTCAGAGTCGAGTTGACTTCTTTCCAGTTTTTATAGGACAACCCTATCGTCTGCCGACATCTGACTCCTAGAGTGGATACGAGCTTCGCATAGCTTTTCCCGCAGTATTGTCCTTTGTCATTAACCTCGAGGGCCACTCTTTTGTTTTGATCCATTAGTTTGGATATTTCATTCATCTGCGTCGACCCTCGTGTAGGTATCAAGGTTGGACACTCATTTTGTGCGCCTGAATCAGATCCTGATTCCGAGTTGGCCATGTCTACACCATTAACAAACAAAATTTAAAGTTAGCTATATATATAACAAGTACTGTATACGAAATATTAAATGCATAAACAAATTGTTAAGTATTGAATGTCATTCCCGAGTATGTTAATGGAAGTAAGTCTCGTTTGGTTTCTTTGGGTTTCTATTTTAGGTTAACAGAACAATGAATCAATGATTTAAGCATAAGAAATGTGTTTTTTGCTTTAATTTACTTTTATTATTTTTATCTGTTATTGCATTTGTATTCTTCTTCCAAAATTAAAGTAACTTTTTTTTATTACTATTATTATGTGTGATGATGAATGATTTTTAGCTTAAGGATTGTGATTTTAGTAAAGTGTTAAACATGTTGTGGACCATGTAGCTAATCATTACAATGGTCATCAACTATACCCAAAAAGAAAGATGATTGAAATGATATTGGGATTTGTTTTTGTTTTTATTAGTTATGGCAAAGATGAATTTTTTGGCATGTTTGATTCCAATTTTGAAAGAAATTTTAAAATTAAGGTCACCATTTTCACTAGATTAGTAAGCTCACATAGCAAATGGTTAGATTATTTTTTAGTGACCTAACATCTTATTACTATGTTATAATTAATTAGTTCTTTGGGTTATGTAAATATTAATATTTTTTTAGTAAGATTTATCCTAATTCTACCGAAATTTCGGCAGCATAACGGCCATAATTGGACGTTCCCAAAAATTTTAAAAGTGCCTAAAATAACAAACAAAACAGATAAACAATACAAAATTTATCCACCCATCCGACCGCAGTACATGTATTCGCAGAACCTACTTCACTACGGATGAATATTTAAGATATTCAAACTCAACTAACATGCATTGATAATTAATTATATAATAAGAAAAAGTTAGTTAAAGTATATACCTATCAATGCAAGCTCAAATACGCTACACACAAAATTATGCCAAACCTACAATATAAACAAATACAACGAAATTGCAAAATTAATTATTTCATTACTTATAACTAGTTATTAAAAATAGTAACAAGTTACTTAGTTACTAAATTATACATACATATATATATATAATCAATTATATCTCACACTATTATCTTAAAAAAAACATTATTTCCCACACTAATTCAATTTTAAAATTTTTATTTCTAAACTATACACACACTAATATACACACAATGTATACACACATTATATACACACATTATATATACACATATTCAATAAAATATAAAAATACATATATATACTATATATTGAGCTTTAAATTTTTACCTAATAACTGCAATCCGACGAGCAATTCCGTACAAAATCCGGGCACTATACACATACAACACAACAATATTACTATTAAAATTAAAAAACCCAAAAAATAATTTACAAAAACCAAAAATAAAACAATGTACATTATAAAAATGAATAGAAACTATATTTATACCTTAAAGGAGGTTGAGATTCAATGTTTTCTCAACAAAAAATGGTGGCCGGAGTTATACCCACTATATTTGAATAGGTTCGAATGACAGTTAAATAGGGAAAAAAATTAAAATTTTTTGGGTGTATAGGATTAAGTATCGAAAATAGAAGATTTTGCAACAAAAATGGGCTCAAATGGTTGAGAAATGGGGGAGAAATGGGTGGTGGAGGCGGTGGTCGGCGAGGGTTTTTCGTCTCTGCTAGGTACTGGTTCTTTGGCTTTGGCTGGGTTTGGTCGAGTGAGGAAGAAAGCTGAGGGAGGGTTTGTTTTATAACCCTATGGCGTCGGCTCCTTTATAGGAACCGACGCCATAGGGCTAAGCCTAAAAAAAAAACATTATTTCCCAACCGCCTCTAAATGGTATAATGCAATTTTATACCTACGATTTTTATCAAAAAACCGCCTCTAAATGTCAATTTCGAAAAAAAACGGGTATTTTCACACCCTTTAGCTTCCCTTTTTATAACTGGGAGTGAAAAAACAGCCTCTAAAGGCCAACATTGTAGTAGTGATTCATTTACTTTTGAGTCCAAAATTGCTCTTCCAATTTATGGCTCATTTCACAAGTTTGGATTCACTTTTAATCCATTTGTTCTTGCTTATGACAATGCAAGTCCAATAAAAGTGTAACTCTCATAGTCCACTTTTCCTTATCTCAAATATGAGATGATTATCTCTTATAATCTAATAAAAGATGTAACTTCTCAAAAGCCATCTTTTATTATCTCACAAAGTGAGATGTTTGTGAGATGTTCACCACCATATTGAATAAGAATTCAAAATATTCTTTATTCACAAAATAAATGATAATAATTTTCACAATAATAATAAACATTATTTTATTACTATCAACATTATTATCATACTATATATAACTCATATATTAATATAAAATGTATTTTACTAATTAACATCTGATATGTAACATACACATAATATATACATTAATTACACAACTATATATGTTACATACCTCACACATATATAACATATATATACACTTTAATATGTATGATATATATTATATACACATATATATATTATATACATGTCGCATATAAATACATAGAAATAATTATGTAATATCCAGATTAAAATAGTATTTAATTTTTTTTTTTTTTTTTTTTTGGATATTAATTGAGCGAGGATAATTATCTTGTTTCTTTGTGTTGTTAGTGAGTTGATATTATTGCTTAGAGTAGTTGTACCAATTTTCTAGAGAGAGTTAAAGTTGTATTAACTACGAAAGTAAAATATTATGGTATTTTTACAGAGTAAGTAATCGTTTAATTAAAGCCCAATATGAAGGTCCATTAGGGTTTTATAATATATTTAGTGAGTTTAATTAATTAATGTTAAAAAATTCGTAGGTTTGGATAAATTCGCAGGATTTAAAACTGTTTTACTAAAATGATCATATCTGGAGTTCTAGAGCTCGGATTGAGGTGATTTCAGTGGCGTTGGAAAGATAATTTAAAGATCTATAAATTTTGTAGAAATAACTATATCAGAATTCGTAATTTTTCTAGGTCAAAACTAAGCCCTAAAGTTACGAGATTGAGAGCTTACAATTTAAATTTAAAAGTTAGATATTTGTTTATTTAATAATTTATCATATTATTATTGTTATTATGTTTATATTATTATTATTCATAAAACTAAAGCTAATAAGAGTCAGAATAGTATAGGTTTCATTAACCCTAAAATTATATCGTTCTATTCTTCCCACCTATCTGAGCAAGACTAACCCTAAAAATTTTCAAGTCATCTTTCCATTACATCCTTAGCCAAATCTATACCACTCTTCACTCTCATCTTTGATCACCATCATCTTATGTCTATCGATCCAAGTAGCTTGATGTATTTGAGGTAAGAAACTCTACATTTACTTATTTATTGATCACAATAGGAGAATTTTCGTAGGTCTCCTTTTCTTATTTTTCAGAATGAAACATGTCTCAGTAAAACTGTCATATCTCTTTAAATACTCATCTGATTCTCGCAATCTTGGTATCTATAGAAAGCTTATTAAATTTCCTATAATTCTTATGAAGAAAGGTTTTACTGAATCGAAATTTATCTATGTCAAAAATTAGTATTTTTACGCTATTTGTTGTAAATCGTTTTTCATATTTTCTATATAAGTTGTTTCAGTAAAATCCGAATATCTCTCTGAATAATGATCCGATTCTAGCGATCTTGGTACTGTTGAAGAGATAATTCAATTTTCCAAATGTTTTATGAAGAAACCATTCACTAATTATTGATTATTCTAAGTCAAAATTATTGTTTTATTGCTGTAGTTCGAAATCCATTTGTTTCAGGATTTCTAGAAAACTGTTTCGGTATAATATCTATATCTCTTACGTTATAACTCCGATTTTAAAGATTTTAGTGTCATTAGAAAGGGAATTTGATTTTCTAAAACTTTTATGAAGAGAGTATTCTCTGATTTGGAATATTTCAGTATCAAAACTTTGTATTTCCGATGTCTCCTGTAATTCGTTACTCCATATTCCTTCTCAGAAATAGTTTCAGTAAAACTATCATAACTCCCTCAGTTTTAATCCATTTTTAATGATCTATATATCGTTGGAAAGATAATAGAATTTCCTATAATTTTTATGAAGGAAACTTTTACTGAATTCGTGTAGTTATTGGTCAAAAATAGTATTCTTTCTGCTGTACTGTAAGAGTGTGAATTTGAATGTTAGGGCATTGACCCATGTGTTATTATAGGTAGTAGTGACGAGATAACAAGTTTAAGCAGCGGGATTTGAGGTAAGGAAATTAGATAGTTTTGTATGTGTTTATCTACATAAATTTAAATTATTTATGTATTGAAATATGACTTATGATTTATTTTTATGAATATGTATATGGTACTGAGAATGTGTGGTATGGACACAATATGAGTTTGTGAATTGATACATAGATTATGGTTGTATGACTTGTATATGTTGTATGTTGTATGTTGTGTATTGTATGTTGTATGGTGTATGGTTTATGTTGTATGTTATATGTTGTATGCTAACGTCTCAGGTAAAGTGAGGGACCATGGTGGGGTATGATACGGGATAAGGCCGTTGAATGTAGAGATACCCTACCCTACATTTTACTGAGTCGTGTATGAGATTGTTATGGTGGGTATGATACAGTGATGTTACTGTTGAATATAGAGATACCCTATCCTATAACAATGGTAGGGCTGCATAGGCCCATGTTATTATATGGGCAGATTAGGCCCAGGATATTGTAGGGTCAGGCTAGGCCCGGGTTATGTAAGTAATGGCTATGATATGCCAATGTTGTGATAATGTTATTATTATCTATAGTATTGATATGATTATGTTATGAGTATGATATTGGAGTTATGATCTCTGTATATGTATACGGTGTGAACAAATAGTATAGACTTGTATGATAAAGGTTTCCATATGTACAGTTATTTGGTTATAGTTATAAAAGAGCATGTATGATATTGCTAAAACTTAATAAATACATTAATGGTATGTGTGATATTATATGGTATTGTTTGATAAGCATTTCCTTATTGAGCTTTTAGCTCACCCCCTTACTTTCCCCTACAGTATTAGACAGGGGAAGTATGTATAGTGAGTGTGGTCGGTTCCCGTACGTATACTGTGAGCGGCTACAGGCGGACAAACGATCTAGAACGCCAGTGGTGCCTTAGTTTTATTTTAAGCAGTTGATAAATCTAACACAGTGGAAATGCATTATTTAAAATCATTTACTTACTGTATCTTGTTTTACAAATGAAGGATCCTTCTCTGTTGCATTTTGATTTTTTTTAAAAATCCACTGTTGTATTTAAATTATTTTTTTTATCTTTTCAAATTATACATGAAAATAGTATTTTTGTAAAATAAGGCAAAATATCGGGGCGTTACAGTTGGTATCAGAGCCGATTGTCCGTTAGCCCGAAGGATACTCACGGTATACATACAGAAGACTGAAAAAGATCCCTCTCACTATTATGTAAGTGTTAGTTTTAATTTTCTTGGTATTGCCATTAATAGTTTTATATGTGATACATAGATTTTTGTTAAAATATGTTTCCTAGAATTAGTGGCTCATCTGTAGTGGGTGCTTAGAGAAATTAAGAGTATATTACCTGTTATGATTGATTACACTTTTTATGAAGAATATGAATAGGTTTTATTTTTCTTTATTGTCTTGAATTGAAACTAGGAAGGACAGTGTTCCTTTCTTGAAAATTTAGAATAAATTATATTAGGAATTCATAAGACTTTGTTTGATAAATAGAATATTACTAGTTAAGCTTGACAACATTAAGTTTAGATATATTCATGGAATCTTCTCTCCCTATAATTGAACTCTTTTGTTTCTATTAAATTAACCTTTCTTGTAAGAGCTCACACATGAAACTAGAAGATCAGTTAGAATCAATGTGAAAAGAACGACCAATAGAGGTGGGGGCTAAGGATGTGTGTTCCGCTGACCCACAGATGGTTGATGTTCTAGAAAACCCAATAATAGTTAAGGCTAACGATCTAATAGAGGTATTTGAAGGACTACGAGCATGACTAAGACAATTTGTTGAAGAGTTTTCACAGGCTCAGCAAAATATCACCAACACTAGTAGTGGAACTTGAAGCACATAATGAAATGTACCAATAGCCAACTAAGTACCGACGCATATATTTTCACCTATCTATGAATGGTTGAAGAAGCGGTCTCTACACCTAGCCATGAATGGAAGCCCAACATATAGGAAGTAGGGATGACTTAGAATAGTAGACGTTATACCAGACTGGGACAGTATAATTTACGAAACCTACTTATTAAGAAGGATGAAATAATAGATCTTTAAGGAGAAGGTACTATCTTGTTGGATATTCTATAAGTTACACATTCTTAAGTTAGATGGTAAGAAGTATGAGTACTGTATGCAAAGACATTGGAGATAAGTATGTTATAGAAATGAGTCAGGAGAGGACGATGCCATCATATAGAAAGGAGTGTAGTGTGCTGAATAGAATCCAAAATGAGAAGTTAGAAAGAGACATGATAAAATTACTAGAGGTAATAACTTATGAAGGTATCTTAAACACTAAGAGATAAGCAGAGCATCAACAAATATTAGATTACCGAAGGAAAGTTGTAAACTTTAAACTCAAGGTCATCTACTTGGTGGAGGAGATAATAGAGAAAAATGTGTATGGCTTCGACAGAGACATTTTCAAAGGAGAAAGACAAAAAAAGGTCCAGGCACGGCTAACAATTTGGGTACAACATGAATGAGAGACAACTAAGAGGGTGACTACTCGGAATTGATCACAACTACACAACTAAGAGATTGTGGATGCAGCTTTGTGGCGGGTGTACAACAAACAACTATAGAGAGTAGATCGCAAATTCAAAACTTGAGAAAGAGGAGGAATTAGCATTCAAGGGTGACATCCCTAGATTCCAAATACTCACTGATGCAACAACAATGGTGTGGAGTATAGCTCAATGAGAAAATGTTAGGAAAGCCTCACTTAGAGACGGGAGAAAAGTGAGACACAATTAGGACCAAAGTAACATATATTGAAGAATGTCATGGCATGTCAAGGACTATACAAGTTTTTGATAAGTGTTGGGATTAGAAAATACACTCATGCAACATAAAGGAATTCAAGGCACAACGTAAGCAAAAGATACTACAATCCAATTACGACTTATATTATGGGCAATAGTATAAGTATGTTGGAGTGTCATCTAATGAGAAACTAAGAGGAAAACTCACAAAGTCCAGCCCTGCTGAAAAGAGATGGTGTTTCTAGGCCCTATAGTGCCCGAGAAGAAAATGACTATGGATTTGTCAAAAGCTAAAATTGTTAAGAGCAAAAAAAAAAAGGAAAAATATTAGATATTTTTCTCAATCTAAAAAGCCAGTAATAGAGATCTTTGGAAGGACTCTCTCAAGCTGACAATAACTAACTTATTGCACACTACTAAGTCTTGTCCAATTGAAAGTGCAAAGTTAGAAGAAGAAAAAAAAACAAGATAGGTATTGATAATTTGGTTGTGTTTGGATGTAAAATGAGACGCTTGAACAAATTATTGACTTGTGCTTAAAGGTAGTATGGGAAGTAAGAATAAAAAATTCCTGACTAAAGAATTATAAATAGTGAGTCTCCCGTAATAAATCAAATACAAGTAGGGATATAGGAGGTATAATAGTGATGGACAGAGTAAGGTCTGTTCGGCATAGTTTGCAAATTATATATATAGTATCCTTACCCTGATAACTTGGATGATCAATACATTATGAGATTGGTATGGTTGACTTATTGTTAAAAGTCAACAAATAATAAATAGTTGAGCTACGATAAGCTATGGTAGGATTGAACTTATTTTAAAGGGGTTATTAGTGTGCTTTCTATGTTTTAATACATATATGTTATAGTCTTAAGTAAATAATCAGTATTGGAATGTATGTTTAAGAGATTTGGAAGATTTAGAGGTACAATTAAGAAGTTGAGATATTTTTTTTTTTTGGTGAATTAAAGAAGGCTACAATATATATAGGATATGAATATGGCTGGAATAATCAATGCTATGATAAGTATGAAGTTATGTGATACCTCAGATGGCTGGTATATTAGAAGAAGCAATCATTGAACATAACTATCAGAATCTATCGGCATTACAGATTTAAACTTCATCACTATATCGATGTAATACCAAAGTAGATAAAAGTTAGTATAGAAAACTAGCTAATCTCATAATCAAGTCAACTTGATTGAAGGGGGTAATGGAGGACCAAGCACCATAAGAGAGATTAGCAAAGAAAATACAATAGAGTGATACAAAAATCAGACAACAAAAGGATCCAAAGACGATTATCTTGGAAAATGGGAAGTCATGGCAAGTGCAACGAATGCATGGATAAATGAAATTAAGAAGTGAACGTTAGACAAAAAGGTGGTCGGATAGATAGTTCAATATTTATACATAGAAGACCTTTTAAAGAGATTCCATGTTTATTTCCAAGTGCCATGGAAAAAGTATCTATCGATGAGTAACAACTATGAAACTGCAAGAATGACACCGTAGCTTTACAGTGGGAAAAAAAAAAAAAGACAGAGAGAGAGTAAGATTTTAGTCTGTAATAACATTCAACGAGAGAATGGGAATAATTAAAGAGAAGTTTGCATAAGATCTTTTACCCTACTCTTTGTGTTTGTTATTTTGTATTGTTTAATGTGTTCTCAAGTGACATGTAAGGATGTTCATTTAGAGAATAAATACTGTGACTCTAAATGGCATGTAAGGATGCCCATAGAAGAATAAATAATTTCACTCTTAATGGCATGTAAGGATGCTCATAGAAGAATAAATAATTTCACTCTTAATGGCATGTAAGGATGGTCATAAGAGAAAGAAAAACTTTTCATATATTACGAGCATGTGATTGCAAAACTTATGTATTCAAAGCATGTATATGTAAGTTATTATGATGGAGTATATTTAGTATTTAAAGTAATGTATAGAGAAATAATAATACTTAATTAAGTTGTGTATATTTTATGTGTTATGGATTGACCGATAAGACATAGGTTAAATGCATGTTTATTGGGTCCATATATATATGGTAGATAATGAGGTAATTTAGTAAGTGGTGAAAGACATGACGACTCAACACCCCGAGTGTTGGTAAGTTAAATTTCGAGGACGAAATTTCTTTTAAGGAGGGTAGAATGTAATATCCAGATTAAAATAGTATTTAATTTTTTTTTTTTTTGGATATTAATTGAGCGAGGATAATTATCTTGTTTCTTTGTGTTGTTAGTGAGTTGATATTATTGCTTAGAGTAGTTGTACCAATTTTCTAGAGAGAGTTAAAGTTGTATTAACTACGAAAGTAAAATATTATGGTATTTTTACAGAGTAAGTAATCGTTTAATTAAAGCCCAATATGAAGGTCCATTAGGGTTTTATAATATATTTAGTGAGTTTAATTAATTAATGTTAAAAAATTCGTAGGTTTGGATAAATTCGCAGGATTAAAAACTGTTTTACTAAAATGATCATATCTGGAGTTCTAGAGCTCGGATTGAGGTGATTTCAGTGGCGTTGGAAAGATAATTTAAAGATCTATAAATTTTGTAGAAATAACTATATCAGAATTCGTAATTTTTCTAGGTCAAAACTAAGCCCTAAAGTTACGAGATTGAGAGCTTACAATTTAAATTTAAAAGTTAGATATTTGTTTATTTAATAATTTATCATATTATTATTGTTATTATGTTTATATTATTATTATTCATAAAACTAAAGCTAATACGAGTCAGAATAGTATAGGTTTCATTAACCCTAAAATTATATCGTTCTATTCTTCCCACCTATCTGAGCAAGACTAACCCTAAAAATTTTCAAGTCATCTTTCCATTACATCCTTAGCCAAATCTATACCACTCTTCACTCTCATCTTTGATCACCATCATCTTATGTCTATCGATCCAAGTAGCTTGATGTATTTGAGGTAAGAAACTCTACATTTACTTATTTATTGATCACAATAGGAGAATTTTCGTAGGTCTCCTTTTCTTATTTTTCAGAATGAAACATGTCTCAGTAAAACTGTCATATCTCTTTAAATACTCATCTGATTCTCGCAATCTTGGTATCTATAGAAAGCTTATTAAATTTCCTATAATTCTTATGAAGAAAGGTTTTACTGAATCGAAATTTATCTATGTCAAAAATTAGTATTTTTACGCTATTTGTTGTAAATCGTTTTTCATATTTTCTATATAAGTTGTTTCAGTAAAATCCGAATATCTCTCTGAATAATGATCCGATTCTAGCGATCTTGGTACTGTTGAAGAGATAATTCAATTTTCCAAATGTTTTATGAAGAAACCATTCACTAATTATTGATTATTCTAAGTCAAAATTATTGTTTTATTGCTGTAGTTCGAAATCCATTTGTTTCAGGATTTCTAGAAAACTGTTTCGGTATAATATCTATATCTCTTACGTTATAACTCCGATTTTAAAGATTTTAGTGTCATTAGAAAGGGAATTTGATTTTCTAAAACTTTTATGAAGAGAGTATTCTCTGATTTGGAATATTTCAGTATCAAAACTTTGTATTTCCGATGTCTCCTGTAATTCGTTACTCCATATTCCTTCTCAGAAATAGTTTCAGTAAAACTATCATAACTCCCTCAGTTTTAATCCATTTTTAATGATCTATATATCGTTGGAAAGATAATAGAATTTCCTATAATTTTTATGAAGGAAACTTTTACTGAATTCGTGTAGTTATTGGTCAAAAATAGTATTCTTTCTGCTGTACTGTAAGAGTGTGAATTTTAATGTTAGGGCATTGACCCATGTGTTATTATAGGTAGTAGTGACGAGATAACAAGTTTAAGCAGCGGGATTTGAGGTAAGGAAATTAGATAGTTTTGTATGTGTTTATCTACATAAATTTAAATTATTTATGTATTGAAATATGACTTATGATTTATTTTTATGAATATGTATATGGTACTGAGAATGTGTGGTATGGACACAATATGAGTTTGTGAATTGATACATAGATTATGGCTGTATGACTTGTATATGTTGTATGTTGTATGTTGTGTATTGTATGTTGTATGGTGTATGGTTTATGTTGTATGTTATATGTTGTATGCTAACGTCTCAGGTAAAGTGAGGGACCATGGTGGGGTATGATACGGGATAAGGCCGTTGAATGTAGAGATACCCTACCCTACATTTTACTGAGTCGTGTATGAGATTGTTATGGTAGGTATGATACAGTGATGTTACTGTTGAATATAGAGATACCCTATCCTATAACAATGGTAGGGCTGCATAGGCCCATGTTATTATATGGGCAGATTAGGCCCAGGATATTGTAGGGTCAGGCTAGGCCCGGGTTATGTAAGTAATGGCTATGATATGCCAATGTTGTGATAATGTTATTATTATCTATAGTATTGATATGATTATGTTATGAGTATGATATTGGAGTTATGATCTCTGTATATGTATACGGTGTGAACAAATAGTATAGACTTGTATGATAAAGGTTTCCATATGTACAGTTATTTGGTTATAGTTATAAAAGAGCATGTATGATATTGCTAAAACTTAATAAATACATTAATGGTATGTGTGATATTATATGGTATTGTTTGATAAGCATTTCCTTACTGAGCTTTTAGCTCACCCCCCTTACTTTCCCCCTACAGGTATTAGACAGGGAAGTATGTATAGTGAGCGTGGTCGGTTTCGTACGTATCGTGAGCGGCTACAGGCGGACAAACGATCTAGAACGCCAGTGGTGCCTTAGTTTTATTTTAAGCAGTTGATAAATCTAACACAGTGGAAATGCATTATTTAAAATCATTTACTTACTGTATCTTGTTTTACAAATGAAGGATCCTTCTCTGTTGCATTTTGATTTTTTTTAAAAATCCACTGTTGTATTTAAATTATTTTTTTTATCTTTTCAAATTATACATGAAAATAGTATTTTTGTAAAATAAGGCAAAATATCGGGGCGTTACAAATTATTTCTACATATTTAATCTCGCAATATATATATTATATTATATCTTATCATATATATATATATATAATACACATAACTCATATTCATGCTATATATTATATATCTCATATATATACATATAATAACATAATATAAATTCAAATATCATATTATATACTACTATATATATTAATATGATACAAACACATAATCACATATATGTCACATATATATAACTCATATATATCATATATATTATCACATTATATACCACCATGCTCACCCATGAATGGTTTTCACATAAAATCTATTATCCTTGTATTCTCACAATCTTGATTTATCACCTCTTCCATTGAAAAAAAATAAGCTTTTGATTGTTAGAGATTTTATTACAATGGAAGAAAATCAAGATATTACAACTCTATTGTAATACAATACAAGGACCAACAAAGAGATTAAATAAATATTACAACAACATAATATACAATATATATATACAGTATATATATTATATATAAGAAATGTAGAAGAAGATAAGAACACATGTAATATAAAATATGTATATATATATAACAAGAGAATAATATATATATACACTCACTCACAACCTTGAGTGTAGATTAGTGGGGATCACCATGACTTAAACAAGGTATTACACCTTTGTCCAAAAGCTTATTTCTCCCTATCTCTAAGCACCAAGAGAACTCTCTAAGAAATAGCTTTGGGAATTATCAAGCCTTTTAGGGTTTTCTAGCAAAGTGCTTTCTTGATAGAAAACTTGACATCTCTTACTCCCAAATGAGCACCATAGACCTCCTTTATATAGTGTTTAGGATATCACCATTTGAAATTCAAAATTCATAAGTCATAACCTCCATGGATGTTATGGACTCAATAAAGAGATGTAACTCATGCACACCATAACTCCTATAGAGATGTAACTCATGCACAACATAACTCCTATACCATTAAGAATTTCAAATAAAGATGTGTAACACCTTTTACACTCTTAAAGTTGGTGATAATGGTGGAAGTTACTCATAGTAACAACTCCTCCAAATATTACAAAATGATGACAGATAATATATAATGTCATATGTTACATATTAGTTTGTTACATGTATTTAATCTACACATTATATTATTGATAAATAATATAACACTTAGTACTACTCCAATTTAAAAGCAATGCCCACTACAAGAATGATTAGTTTTACAGGCGTTTTACAATTGATACGCCTGCAAAAGATTACCAATAAAGGCGCTGAACAGTGGAAAAGCGTTCATAAAAGTAGCCATACTTTTGTGGGGGCTTTCAGCTGGTCTATAAAAGTTTCAAAAATAACACAGACACTTTTAAAGCATCTGTAAATGTGTAAACACTTTTACGGACGGGCTTTTTGATAAAAATGAAAACAGTCTAGCCCAGTTACTCTTTTATTCAATTTTCAGCTCAGCCCAGCCCAGTTACTATTTTCATCTCAATTCAATTTTTATTACACGCAGTCAAAAGATAACCCTAGCCTTCCACGTTGTCGTCGTCGCCGCCGCCATGCCGCCACCTCTCCGTCGACGTCGCCATTGCTGTTGGTTCTAGTTCTTCGCCGTTGTGGAGGTTCTTCATTGCCATTTTCGCTGCCTCCATTGGTTCTCTCCTCTTGTATCTGAGGTAGTATTACACTTTTACATTTTCCTTTTCTCTAGATTTTGATTACATTTTCATTTTCGCTACCTCATGATTCATCTCTTCTCTGTAAGTTTCTCTCTCTCTCTCTCTCTCTCTCTCTATATTTATATATATAAGAGAACCATATACCCTGTTTTTGTATTAATTCCAATCTTTGTTGCTGTTTCATTGATTTCCCTTCTATTCTTTCAAATTCAAGTTCACTTGTTAGTGTTATGAGCCATTGATTAGTAATGTGTTTAAGTTTAGATTTGTGTATTTTAGTGTTTGTTAAGCTTGTTGAATAAGTAGAGGAATGTTTTCTTAGGTTTTGTTAAACAATCCACGAAAAGAGTGATGATTCATTGCCTTACTTTTAGTCGTGTGTTTAAGGCTGTATTGCTAAAAAAAGAGCAGTATCACAAAATGAAAAAGAGAAGTGATGATTATATGTTGGGGCAGCCCCCAGTCAAAGTTGGCTAGAACTCAAAATAAGTTGCATAAATTATGTGTTTAAACATTGAACTCCTAAATTCTTTAGCTTTGACCTTTACCAACAAATGATCATATTAGGCAGCAGAGTACCAACCCATCAAATTTTCTTGAAAAGTAAGAGATTTCAAGTACTAATGTGGTAGTCACAGTGTGCTAGTCATGGTCTTGATGTGGTAGCAGGGAATGAATGTGTTGTTTGTTTAGGGGTCCCATATGGGAATGCCCATGTGACCTCCCATTTTGTTTTTCTATCTTCTGTGTTTTCTTTTAGACTTTTGTAAATTAAGGCATAGCTGTAATAAGAAGTGATCCAGAGTGTGCATTTATATATAATAGTATATATGCCCACTTGATGGCCAGCAGGGAAATTTATTTTTTTATATATTTTTGTTTAAAAGTATATATACATATATTTTTTTTTTTTTAAAAAAAAAGTCTTAAAGAGTAGTTATGATTATAATTTATAATTCATGATAAATCAATATATCTGTTTTATTCTTTGCAGTCATCTCCTGACTTGAATGTTCGGAAAGAAAAAAAAATTCAAAAATATTGCCTAATTATGTTATTATTATTGTTATTAGTTTATAATGTTTTACTAGTTTCATTTCTTGATGAGTTAATTTTGTAAAGTTATAGTTAAAGCTTTTAAAAAGGTCCCCAGTGAGAGCAGACAGATCATTCACCTGCTCTGTTGACAAAACAACAGTATAATCAAGTTTTTTCTGCCAAGCATAAAATATGTTTGAATTTTGTTTTTATTTCTTATGCAGAATACTGAATCTAATTTCTACAACAGCAAGAATACATATTCAGAATTATACTTTATTCTACCACCTATCTTTACTTAGAGAAGTTTCCCTTGCAGGTATAATTTTTATCTAACACCTAAATGACTCAAATTTTATTGTATTTTTATATATGCATATGGTTTTGGGTTCATGCTATTATATTTTTATCTACTTGTCTATTTATATTAGGATTGTTTCAAAGGAATATATGCCAACTCTTGATTTATGTTCTTTCTATTACTTAAATGACTCAAATATCATGATACATATATAGTTTTGTTCGTGACATTATATTTTACTTTGCTCAACTTTCTACTCTAATAATTTATTAGGATGGTTTCAAAGACATATATTTCAACTTATGGCTTATGTTTTTCTTTCATTTTAATGTATCATGATATATACATGTGTTTTTCCTACTAGAAATGTCAATTGATAAAAGTTGGATGACTATAGAGAATCGGTTATCAATAGAGTATATAAAAGGTGTAAAGGCATTTGTTGAAAGAGCGAAGGCTTATATTAATACACAAGGTCAAGTTAGGTGTCCATGTGGCTTTTGTTTGAATCGAAGTTTCCAAGACTTATATATAGTTGAGCATCATTTGGTACAAAATGGTATTCAACAAACATATACCATTTGGTCATACCATGGAGAGTCTTTCCAGTCTCAACAATATGAAAATAACGACTTAGTGGATGATGGTGATGATGATAGCGATGAAATGGCTAATGTGTTAGCTGATATTTGCGGACATGATGAGTTTGGAGAAACAAGTAATGTTAACGAGGAATCATTAAATGGAGATCCTACAAGCTGTAATGAAGAGACTATCAAACTTGATGAATTGTTGAATGAAATGGAGAAAGAGTAATATCCAGGCTGTCAAACTTTCTTAGCACTTAATTTCTTAGTGAAATTAATGCATGTAAAGGTGATTAATAAATGGAGTTATAATTCATTTGATCAGCTTCTCGCTTTATTAAAGAAAGCTTTTCCTCAAGGGACGTATTTAGCAGAATCTCATTATGAAACAAAGAGAAAGTTGCGAAATCTTGGGCTAGGGTACAAGTCCATTCATGTTTGTAAGTATGATTGTGCTCTATTTTGGAAAGAAAATTCTAAGTTAGAAAATTGCCCAATTTTTGGTGAAAGTCGTTGGGTTGATAGTAAGGGAAGTGGAAAAAAAGTTCCTCATAAAGTTCTGCGCTATTTTCCATTGACTCCACGATTGAAACGTTTGTATAGTTCTAGACATACATCCAAGGATATGAGGTGGCATGATGCCGAGAGACCAAAAGAAAATGGTGTGATGTGACACCCAGCTGATGCTCAAGCTTGGAAAGACTTTGATCAGAAATACCCTGACTTTGCGGCAGAAGTAAGAAATGTAAGATTGGGCTTGGCAACAGACGGATTTAATCCATTTGGAAACATGAGTCTTTCATATAGTATGTGGCCAGTTATTGTAGTTCCATACAACTTACCACCTTGGAAGTGCATGAAACCAGAGTCAATGATGTTATCTCTTTTAATACCTGGTCCTAATGCACCTGGAAAAGACATGGATATCTTTTTGAGGCCTCTTGTAGATGAGTGGAAGGAGTTATGGAAAAATGGCGTACTTACTCGAGATGTAATAGATGACTCTATATTCCGAATGCGTGCTGCAGTAATTTGGACTATTAATGATTACCCTGCATATGCTTTAATGTCTGGATGGAGTACTAAAGGGTATAAAGCTTGTCCAACATGCAATGAAGAAACCCCGTCTGTTGGAATAAGGAGTAAGGTAGCTTACATTGGGCATAGGCGTTTCCTTCCAATGAATGATCCGATGAGAACAAGTAAACACTTTGATGGAAAACCAGAATTTAGGCCACCACCTACACTATATTCTAGCGATGTGATCTTGAGACAATTAGAAAAACTACAGACAAAGTTGCCCGGAAAGCACAAGATGTATGGAGGTGTTAAACACAATCGTTCACTTGCTGAACTTAATTGGGCTAAAAAAAGTATCTTTTTTGAGCTTGATTATTGGCCACATCTATCATTGAGACATAACCTAGATGTAATGCATATTGAAAAAAATGTGTGTGATAGTGTTTTGGGGACTCTTTTAAGCATTGATGGAAAATCTAAAGATAGAGATAAAGCGAGACTTGATCTTTTAGATATGAATATTCGAAAAGAGTTGCATCTTTATAAAGTGGGTAATAAGTGGAAGAAACCTCGAGCTCCTTACACACTCAGTGTTGATGATAGACATAAATTTTGCCAGTTTATAAAATCAGTCAGATTTCCAGATGGATTTGCAGCTAATTTATCAAAGAATGTGAATGAAAAAGAGGATAGGATATCTGGTCTTAAATCACACGATTGTCATATCTTATTTCAAAGATTGTTATCTGCTGGCATTCGACCATATTTGAAGAAGGAGATTCGTGAGGCGATAACTGAATTTTGTAATTTTTTTCAACAACTCTGTGCAAGGACTTTGAATGTTGGCGACCTTGAAAAACTTCAAGAGAACATAGTAATCATTCTTTGCAAGTTGGAAAAAATATTTCCTCCAGCTTTCTTTGATATAATGGTCCATTTGGCTTTGCATTTGCCACGAGAGGCAATTCTTGGTGGACCTGTGCATATGCGATGGATGTACCCTTTTGAAAGAGCTGTGTCTGTTTACAAGAAATATGTAAGAAATCGGGCACGTCCCGAGGGTTCTATAGCTGAAGCTTATATTGTGAATGAAGCCCTAACATTTTGCTCCATGTATTTTCGTGACATTGAAACTCGATTCAACCGACCAGATAGGAATCAAGACGGAGTTGTAAAACAATCATATAACCAACTCTCTGTTTTTAAGCACGTGGGTCGTGCATTTGGAAAGCAAGAGGTTATAGTTTTAAAACCTACTAAACGTAAAAAAGCTGAATGGTACATCTTGAATAATTGCCCAGAAATTCGCAAGTATATTGATGAACACATGGAACAACTAAAGGCTCGAGGGAATCATAATTTGGATCAAAAACAGGAAATTGAGTTTCCTCAGTGGTTTAGAAATCGGGTAAGTATCTAAACTTATTCTTTAAGTTCATATTAACAAATTAGTAGAACACAAGATGACATTGTTTCTTTTATTGTTGCTTGTGTTAGATCAATCAATTACGAAAGAGTGGATCAAAGGAGGTGTCAGATGAAATATATGCCATAGCAAATAGATCATATTCCTCTGCATATTCATATCCCGAGTGTATCATTCATGGTGTGAGGTTTGTTGCTGAGAAACAAGATATTAACCACAAAACACAAAATAGTGGCATTTGTGTTCCTGGGATAGGCGGGACTAACTTTTATGGAGTCCTTGAAGATATTATTGAGATGTCATATCTAAGAGGATATAATGTACTATTATTTAAGTGTAAATGGTATGACACTAGAAATAGAAATATCCAAGAAGATGGAAATTTTACTAGTGTGTTTGTTCGTGATCTATGGTGTCAAGACGATCCATTTATACTTGCATCACAAGCACAAATGGTATTTTATACTAATGATGATAAGAATGAATCTAATTGGAGACTTGCACACAAAGTCAGTAATCGAAATATATGGGATGTTCCAAATATTAATGTCGATGCCAAGCAGAGGAAAATTACTATGACATCCCAATATTTCAAGAAGATAATTCTTCTAATTTTCGCATATGGATTAACTTCCAGCGCTTGATAATATGCAATTTCATCCTTACGATGATGCCGAAGCAGAAGATGTCAACGCTAATGTAGATGAACTACTTCAAGTAAGGGTGAATAATGAGGTTTTAGTTGATGATGGTGATTTTGAAGATGATACACTTGGAGAATATGAAGACGAGGAAAGTCATCTAGAAGATGATGATGATACATCTGATTATGAATAATAAGTATATTTGTCTCTTTTTATTCTTTTCAATTTTATATTTTTCTATTCTAATATTTGATTATGTTTATATCTTTTATTCTTGTGCATTCTATGAAATATTAATTTTTTTTTCCTCTCTTGTATTGCAGAAGTATGTCTTCTTCAGCAACTATTCCTACTGAAAGTTCTAATGAGAATGGATTTCAGACACAGAAAAGAAAAGTACGAGGCCAGTCCAAAGGTGCTAATGTGGAGAAAAAAATTAAGAAAACCAAAAATCCATTGGTGGTGGAATTTGATGCGGCTACAGGAAAATCTTATGGAGATAATGGGAAAGCTTTCAACAACATGATTGGGCAACAAGTTCGAGATGTGATTTCTCCTAGTATATTTCGTTGGGATGATGTGCCAGAAGAAGACAAAACTTTAATTCTAGAACGATTACAAGTAAGTAATTAACTAACTAGTATAAATAATAAACTTTAATATTATTTATTAGTAGCAATATTTGGATTGCGAGCACATTACTCGTTCTACCTTTTTTTTTTTAGTTTAACTGTAAAATGATCTTATTTTAATAATTATTTGATTATAGCATATTCATTAACCTATTTGTATTGAATTATGCAGTTGAAATTTGTTTATGATTGATCCAACATACTCATTTTAGATGAGATTGAAAGACTAGTCATGAAGTCATTTAGAGGATGGCTGCATATTTTAAAAAAGCATTGGAAATTGATGGTTGGAGAGAAAGACCCAAATGCACCTAGAACAAATCCACCAGAGAATATACAACTTTCAGATTGGCTGAATCTTTGTGACTACTTTTGTTCGGAAAAACAGAAGGTAAAGTGTAATTTTAACATAGTTCATTTGTCTTTTTCACCTCTTTATAGTTTTTGTTTGTTATACATGTAATTGTGCATGACTAGGATGGCCGCAAATCTCTTTAATTAACTGAAAACTTAATTTGTTTTGCTTTCTACAGGTATTTTCACTATATATATATATATTGTTTGTTTTTTGAGAAAATTTATTCTGCTAGTTGTGTGAATTGAGTCATTTTTTTGTATATGCATATATATGAATTGGATATATATGAAGCTCTGTTATCAATGATGACTTATCTGTAACTGTGTATGGATTTAGAACTATTTTTGTTATCAATGATGTTGGGGCTGCACCATATGTGTCTTCTTCGTTGGTAGTATCCTTGTTAGTTGGAATTTTTAGATGACTTTTGTCATAATTTATTGTGTTCTTCTAATGATGACTTATCTGTAACTAATATCATTTGTTTTGCATTTGATTGCATTCCATTTGTTTTATGCTCTTCGTTAGAGCTTTTTACTTGTTTTCTTCATACTTGTGTATAATTTAGATTGTTAAATATCAACCTTGAAATATATATTTGTATATATATGACTTCGAAATGTTTGTTATACTTGTTTAACTAGTCATGATCATATTAGGCAGCAGAGTAATGGTCTTCATGTGGTAGCAGGGAATTAATGTTGGTAGTAGGGAACATTTAAATGTTTTCTCTGTTAACATTTAAAGTGCTGAAACTGGGGTATACTTAATACCATGCATGTTTAGTCTAATATTTTCTTTAGTGTCATACCGTGTAATTAATCTTTTGTTTAGTCTAAAACTTTGTTTTATTAACATTTTTTTATACAGGAACTATCGGAGAAAAATTCTGCTAATCGTTCAATGATGCCATTTGAAAGTCGTCATGGTTCAAAGTCTTATTTCTCTCATATGAAGAGCAAGGTAATATGATAAATATTTATTTTATTTTATTTTTTATCATTTTAATTTATTTTATATTTGTCATACTAATTATTTATATATTTAATTATAGGAGGATCCAACCACAAAAGAATTGTCTAGTTTGGTGGATAATTTCAAAGATATGCACTGGCATCCAACAAAAGGGTGGATAAATAAAACTGCAAGTGATAAGTTTGTAAGTTTAAAATCATATCATACCACATTATCTAACAGCCCTTGCATGTTATTTGTCATTGTTTCAACTTGTGTAGTTATATTAGAACCTTGACTAAAATCTGTTTGATTCAACTTGATTGTTATACTTACCTAACACAGTACTGGTCATCATAATATAATTAATATGAATATAGAGTTTATTAGATTGTATATGATGTTAAATATTATATATGAATTACTTAATTTGTAGTTGAAAGAAAATTAGTCATGGAAAATGTAAATACAAGTACTAGCAAAAAAATTATAACCTGAGTTTACAATATTTCAGTTTTCTGATCATGAGTTTATTCAAACCTATATATTTATAGGAAATACTCTTTATGTATGTTCACCTCTCATAAACTATATTTGATGACTCAGTTGGTACCATTTTCTGTCCTTCTTGTTTTTGGCATTCTCTTTCTGTACATGTATGATTATGATGTGATTAATTAATTATTTGCTTTGTTACTGTTTTTATTGTTAATTTGTTTGTTCTAATATTGCAGACAGAGATGGACAATTTGCGTTCTACTCAGAGAACAAATATTAGTCAGCCTGCAGGTTCTGACGTTACTGTTGACCAGCCAGATATTTTGTCTGACGACCAAATTGTTGATATGGTATTGGGAACACGTTCACGTTATAAGAAAGGAAGAGGTCCAATGCCTAGGTTGAAGGTGATTGGTGGAACAAGAGCTGCTAATAACTTTGTCTATAATCTATATAAAGATCAAGTTGCTACCATTGTTTCTCTTACACAAAAGCTAACAGAGACTCAAGATAATTTTGAAGGACTTATAGAGCAATTGAAGAAACATTTGCCAGGTTTCAACTACCAGCCTCCAAATGTTAGTAATGCCTCTTCATCCAATGCCTAAGATGCAATTTGTGAAACTTTATGAAAATATTGTATGAATATGAATATTTGTGTTGAACTTTTGGGTTGATTCTAGTTTTATTTGAGAATTTAGTTAGTATAATGAAATTTTAGAAAACAATATTATGTATTAAACATTTTAAAAGAAATGAATGCAACATTAGTTTTACAAATATTTGTGTATAAATATCAAATATTTGAATTAATTTTGGAAAGCAATTGTATTAAATAATTAATTTTTTTCTTTTATTAAAATACTTTTGCAGGCGCTTTAAATGCGTCCACAAAAGTATTATTAGCTTTTTGTGGGCGCACTAAAAGCGCCTACAAAAGTAATTTAAAAAAAAATAAATTTATTTCTAATAATATTTTTAGGCGCTATTGATGCGCCTGCAAAGAGTTTTTAACTTTCCGTACGCGCTCCAACTCCCGTCCGCACGGATTTTTCCAGACGCGCAAATGTGGACGCTGGAGGACGCGCGAAAATTCGTCTGCAATACTTTTGCAGGCGCTGTATTGGACTTTTGCAGACGCTAAATTGCGCCTGCGAAAGTGCTAATCTTTGTAGTGGCCACCAATTTTTATTAGATGAGAATAAGAGACATGCATCAATCTCACGAGCTACCGAGAAATAATCACAATGAATCTTTCATGGTGTAATCCCTCAATACTTATTAACTTAATGTTACTCAATACAATTTTTCAATCCTAGCTCTCTCTCTCTCTATAATTAAGATCAGCAGTCCCCTAGGCCAACGAACCCAATTTGTATGCTGTTATTGTTGACTGTTAAGTTAGTTAATAAATAACTAACTAATTAGCCGAATATTTTGTTGGGGGTTTAAGAAATAATGTCACATTCCATATTATTTGTAAGAAAATTTGTGAACTTAATGACGAAGGCTCCAAAGCAGCATATATGAGGTCTAGATATTTACTGAAGTTGCTAAGCGTATGAGCAGGTTTTGGAATGCCAATGCTGCTATGATGTTTCACATCTAGAGAATTTCTACTGGAGTCAATGCATTATAGGACTACTGATTCAATTCTAAAGCAAACTAAAATATAAAGAATAGAATTACTTTTATTATGCCTACAAATGTATTATCAAATCTTGAATACTAGGCCAAATGGGTGTTGATTAGGTTGTACTTATTAGAAGTTGACACACAATTCTGATTCATTTAAAAGAGATTAATTTAATATTAATTATTTTTTTTATTTTTTTTGCATACACATAATTTTATATAAACATAAGTTATACAAATGTGTATTAGAGTACAATACAATTATATCTCAATTTCAAAATCATGTAGACATGACAAATAATAGTTCTATTCGGTATAAATTATAGGAAATGGATTTAGATGATACACACATTTAGTGTCCTTAAACCTATTATTATTACTATTATTAGTACCGTTTACAAGGGGAATCTTCAGACGACACTTGACCGTGCTTTTAAAATCTCCAATATGCATCTGATCAACTTTAAAACTATTTACCATCTTCACCTTAATAAATAAAGGGAAAATCCCATCACTCTTCCTACGATTAAACCTCTTCATCATCTCACCAGAGTCAAACGACACCGTTTTCTCGCCTTCAAACGACACCCAACTGTAGTCAAAGGGACTACTCGCCCCCGGCGGAAGGTACAACGACAACAGATTCGACAGGCCAACTCCGAGAAACTTGTCGTCGTAATAAGCGCAGATATTGGTATCGGTGCTGGAATCAGAGTGGATGCCAATTCTCTTGTTGGGATTTCTGATGGTCACGTTGAGGATAAGTTTGAAGTGAAGGGTTTTCTTGGCTGATACGTAATCGAATTTGGTGAAGGCTGCGTGGGCCACGTGGAACTTCATCTGGTGTGGGTTTATGATGATGCAGGAGATAGTTATGGCGAGGCCTGTTAGGACTATAGCGACAACTAATATGAGGAAGAGTAGTCTTAAGCAGCTGCAGCAGCAACGGCTGCAGCATTCGGAGTTTGCGCCGCGGCCTGGGCGGTAAACGGAGTTTTGCCGACAGATTGGTTGTGGGTCTGGAGAATTAGAAGTTGTAGTTTGTTTTTCTTGATCATCTTTCATTTGAATGTGAGAGAAAGAGAAGGTCAAATTGAGTTTGTTGGAAAAATATTTATTAGCTAGCTATATAGATATTAGTAGAAGTATATATTATGATCAAATGATATTGAATTATATATTTATATAGACGTGTAGCAATGTGAAATGCACGTTGCTTATAATCAGGGACGGACGCAGTAAAGAAAGTAGCCCCCACTGAAAAAATAGTATTAAAAAAAAATTAAATATTTTTTATTTAATTAAATAATTATATAACAAAATAGTAACTTATAATTATATATATATTTCAACTAAATTAATACCAACCAAATAAACAATAAAACTATGAATATATATGTATATTGAAATCTTAAGATTCTCAACTCAATAGAGCCAAGAGCTCCTCTTGTTTATGGAATTTAGACAACACATAACGCTGCTATAGTATATTGAAAGAAAATTAAGAATACTCGAATTACGTATATAAATATATGCAAGTATATCCGCTTAATTAAAATCATGTTAATTAACATAATTAATACACGAATTATCAGTCTCGCTGGCCAAACTTCTAGCGTGCTTGTCAAAGGGATCTTGTACAAACTTTGATTTGAACAACGAAAAACAGAGATGATGGGAAAAGTACTAATTAATCCATGTGAATAATTAATATAACTTTGTTATATAGAAATGAAATAACGCGTTATAATAACCATGCAGCTAGTTATTGAATAAATATTATGTTTAATGTAATGAAAAACCAGTATGATTGAACTTGAACATACTTCCTAATTACCCAGCAGTAACATTAATAATCAATATATGATAAATTATAAATCAAAACAACAAGTACATGTATATATATATATGATATTTGTACCATATATATAAACCGTTACAATGAATCTTCGATCAATAATTAATAAACAAAGTAAAAACGACACATTATTAAATTACCTAGTACAAACATTTAAATATATAAAGAAAAACTCAGATAATAATAATATTCCATATCGAGGGAGAGAAACATTTGATGATCTCATCAGTCAGTATAAATGACGAGAAGTGGGTTGAAATCAACGTCGCACTTGGTAGGATTAAAAGCAGTAGAGCTAGTACCACTCAAAGGAACCTTCAAACCACATTTAACCTTAACCTTAAAATCACCAATATTCATGCTTCCCAATCTCACACTAGTATAGAAATGAATCTTCAAATCAACAGGGTAAACCCCAGAATTACCATTCCTCTCCTTAAACTCCACAACCTCCTCCGACTCTAACCTCACCTTTCCCTGTCCCGAAAGCCACGTGTCGACAACCCGCGTGGTCTTCGGGGGTTGGTAAAACGACACAAGATTCCCCGAGTCGAATTTCTCGCCGTAGTAATAAGCTTCTGTCTCGACTAGGTCGTACTGGAACCCTATCCTCTTGTTAGGGTTACGTACGGTGACTGAAAGGCGAAGGTTGTACAGAAGATTTGTGTTGTCATTAGAGAGACTGAACTGAGTGAAGGAGGCTTCGGTGACGTGGAATTTCATCTTTCTGGGATTGACTGCGATCCAGAAGAATAGTATGGTGAGTCCAATGACGACAACCACGGCTGCTACGATCTTCAAAATCAAGGCTTTTCGGCTTTTGGGCTCATCAGACTCCGGCCCATTTTCATCGGTGGTTGGTTTCTCGATATCTGACATTATATTCGAATAAAAGAAAAGTCGATATGAGAAAGGCAAATAAGAATTAAGAATTAAGAATCGTTGAGTTGAGTTGAGTGAGTACATGTCATAACTGGGGAATGGGGTTTTATAGAATGGATATAATGGTTTGTGAACTGAGTAAGTTAGTTATAATTAATTGTTTGTATTGTTTGTGGTTTAATACCTTACAATCTCGTTAATTAGGTCGTTGAATTGACTGGACTTGATAACTAGTTAGTTTTTATTTTGTATCGTTCTTAATAATTTAACAGTGATCCTCCATTGTTGTAATTTATATGTAACTATTTAATTAGAATAAATATATATTATATGTTCATGAAAGAGACACTTAATTTGCTTAATTAATCAGGTGTAGAAGCAATACCATACCGTAGATTATATTATAGGATGTGTATAGATTAGATATTGTCGAAAAAAAATATTTAAATATTTATATATAGTGAATTTGTATAAAGCCCACATTTCAACCCAATTTGTCAATTCTCCTAGATGACCACCGTTTCACTTACCAGAATTAGTTCTCTTTCATCAAAACAAAAACAAATGTATAATATATAGTGATTTATTGATGCAAAACCACCCAACATGATACCAAACTAGGTACACATAGTCATAATAGACTATTTTCATTATGACTATATGTTGTAGGTTAAAGAAAAAAGAGCAACTAGTTTTGTCAAATAGAAAATTGGAAAATTTTACTTTTATATTTCTTTGAGAGTGACTTGTCTGTGTGGGTAAGATCAATTAATTTCACGTGGAGTACAACTTAGTCAAGTCATCGTACACAACATATTAACTGACGAGAAGTCTGAATACTTCAACGGGATGAAGGGACAATGAATTGGCCATCTGGAGAGGTCTGGTCGGACCTCTAACTGACCCTATGGCCAGCATAAGCCAGCCACCCAGCCTCTAGCAAAGGAAGGGTCGGCTAGCATATCTCCTGGCAAGCACTTGGCTGGCCAACTTGCACCCTACAACAGGCACTTGATGTGTAGCCTTGACCCTTACAAGCACTTGATGTGCAACTTGCTTCCGGGACAACCATTCAAGCTGCGAAATATTAGGCTTCAACAACCCATAAAAATAGAGGATAAATATCAAATATTTATCTATTGTTAGGGGATAAGTAACCTATTTATTATTTATTACTAATCTATATGACAAATAGTTATATATTTCCTATTCTTTAGGATTATTAGATTATATTCTCCAAGACAAGCCATCCAATAAGCTACGAAATATTAGGCTTAAACAACCCATAATAAATATAAGGGATAAATATCAACTATTTATTAATTCTTAGGAGACAATTAACCTATTTGTTGTTTATTATTTATTTATATGACAAATAGTTATATTTCTAATTTTTTAGGGATATTAGGTTATATTCTCTTGTAAGGTCTCCTATAAAGAGCATTAACCTAACCTTAAAGAGGCTAAGTCTCAAGCACCCTAAAGCTCTCAAACTCTAAGTATGAAACCCTAATTCCCTCTCTCCCTCTCTTCTACACGCCCCAAGCTTTGTAGAAGAGAATAATTAAGTCTCTTCATCATTTTCACTTGAGATTTGCCAACTGATATCATATTGTAATCTTAAGAGAGCCATTTCAGAATCTACAATATTTGTGATCTAAGTGGTATTATCTTTGGTATTGATACAACCAAAAGAGGAATAGGTCATTACTCATTAACTAAGAGGATTGAACCTCTGTAAAAATATTATGTCTCTTTACTTTCCTGTTCTTATTGTGTACACATGGTAATATTTGTAATAAATACAATTTTATAGTCGGTAGCCAAATTTGAGGTCAACAATATTTTTTAAAATAGTACAAACTAATAACTTAGAGCTCAATTTTTGTTATTTTTTTATGATATTACTTAGAGCTCAGTAAATTAAAATTTTTAACACAAAACTAAGCAATTAGACACTTAATCAAATAAATGCAAGTAATATGGCAAGCAATAATGATAGTATATAATCAAACTTGTAAAGTAAAGAGTTTAAGGGTAAGAAATTGTAAACTCTCAACAAATCATTAGTAACAAATAATAATCAAATATTGTTAATCATCGAAACAAGGAGACCTAAAAGTTTGAGTTAACAATTATTATATGGTATATTCGTCTTTTTTTTTTACAGTTAAATTTTAACAAGTTAGCGCGGTATGGTCATAATTAGATATTTTGGCTTGAACCGGGTTTGGAGTCCAAAATATCGAATATATGAGATTATGATAACAATAGGAGATATATGAGTTTAATTGGAATTTTTTGTGTGGTTGGAAGGACTTTTAATTATGCCCTAATGATTTTTATTTTTAGGCTTTGAGAGCAAAATAGTCATTTGACCAAAACTATAGTAAAATGAGATATATGTCTTATTTCTGAAAATTAAAAAGAAAAATCTCATTTCTTGCCTTTTGAAGCTCCCATTGCCCCTCTACTCTCTCTCTCTCTCTCTCTCTCTCTCTCCTTTTGAAAATTTGTTTTAGTTTTTTAGAAGAATTGTTGCAATTGAAGTGAATTTTGGTGTGTGATGGGCTAAGTTTAGTAAGCTATTTGAGGTATTGATTTCTTCTCTTTATGGTTTTAATTTTTAAAAATCACATTCTAGGGTTAGAGTTTGTTTGATATTCATATGTAGGTATTCTTGATGTGGTTTTTATGTTTATTCCATGAATGAAAGCAAAGAGTTATTTGAGTTTGTATATTCTGAGTTAATGGGTCAAATAGCTTGGTGTTTTTGGTGTCAATTTGGTAAGTTTGAGCATGAAATTCTACTTGGTTTTTCTATGAGCTTGATAGCATGAATTTTGTGATTTTTGAGCTTAGTAATATGCATGTTTAGGTATATATATTTTGATGGGACTTATACCTATTTATGCCTTATATTGGGCTTTTGAGCCAATTTGATATCAGATGTGAAAGTTGAGTTGAAATGGTGTATTTTTGAAATGGTAAAAAAAGTGAGCCAATTTGATATCAGATGTGAAAGTCGTTGTTGATAATCGTTTTTCCCAACGAAGTATTCCCAACGACTTTTTACCAACGAAATGTCCTCATTGATGCGCAATACTGACGAAAACAGGGGTTTTTACTAACGAAATTTGTCCTCATTAATGCTCATCTTTCTTGTAGTGGCCCATGAGCCCAAAGAATTAGGGGATCTCCTCTTTAAGGGTGTGCCGCAACGCCTTCACAGGGCTAATTCCCTTTTTGGTCATGGATTTTTTTAAACTAGTTTTGACCATAACTTTTGACTTTGAACTCTATTTTAGACGTTCTTTATATCGTTGGAAAGCTCGTGATGAGTTCTATTACTTGGTCCAGAGTTAGATTCCTAACTATGAATATTTTTTAAATTTTATTTTGGGATTAACCCTATTATGTTTTAAACCCATGATTGTGACTAGGATCGACGACACTTACTCGAGATTACTTGTGGATTGGAATTCTCCTCATACTTTGGATTTCAGATAAGAAAGTGAACCTTGCACATAGAGTATAGCTTGGTGGCACACTTGTATATTTTGTATTTATAGTTAAAAATGTGAATTAAGACTATTACGCTAAAGTTTCTATATCTATGCATACATGAATTAATTGAGTATATGTAGATGCGCGAGTAAGGCGGCATAATTAGTTTAATCTATGTTGAGAGTTGTGCAATCAAGGCATAACTAGTTTAAACTTGATAATCAAAACAGAGATCGACCCTAATAAGCCCTTATTTAATAAATAGACGTCTGAGTGTAACACGTAGTATCTATATTATATAGACCTAAGATAAGATGGCATCATCATAAGACTAGTGGCATGTTATATTAGTGTAGTGGCACGCTGATCTATATGCAATGACGTACTAAGTGTATGATATGTATGTTATATGTTATAGTTTGATTATGTTTTTTTGCTGGGCTTTCACTCATGGGTGCTTTATTTTGCAGGAAAGGATAAAGCAGTGCCAGGCAAGCCATGGGTTCAAAAGTATTGATGGTGAATTGTACAAGTTCTGGCCAAACTAGCTAGACCACGAGAGTTGGGTCCAACATGGAGATTGTATAGAAATCTTAGCTTTTCCGGTTAGGTTGGCTTGTATGTAAACAACTTGTAATATTTTGAAATGAATTTTACAGCATCCAGAATATGTAACTATATTATTTTTATTTTGAATTAAAGGTATATTACTATTATTAGAAGTTGTTTTGTTGTTTAAGTTAAATTTTATTCACTTAGTTTATTAGATCCCGATTAATATGATTAGCACACTGTAATCAAGATATGTGACTTTTTTTTTAATTAGGACGTTACAATAACCTAATTATAATACTTCTAATGTTCTACTTTGAAAAAAAAAAAAGCTCAGATTAATATTTTATAAATCATTTTGAAAAATATTATCTGAAATGTTATTTAACATAGTAAAGAGTGTAACTTATACATAACTTAGAATCCAAGAGTATTTAGAAATATTTAATAAAGCTTGATTTAAAGACAAAACGGAAGGGTTGTTAAGAAAGGCCCAAATAAATCAGCCTCAGGCCGATGTCTAGTCCAATAAATAACTTCTTCTACCAAAGCCCAAAGTAACTTAGAGTCCCCCAATACTTATTAATGAATCAAAGCAAACCAACTTTGACTTATCAAAATATAGAAAATACACCTTCACTATCTTCTTAAATGTTGCCTAACTACAGGTGACAGACCATGTGACACTATCAGAATCTCACCCTCCAAAAATGGATCTAATTTCTCTCTTTTCTTTTTGGGAGAGGAAAGCATAGACAAACAAATCGAACTTATCAAAAAAATGAGCAATCAAATGAAAATCAATTGGAAAAAAGCCATTCATTCTTATGGAAATTAGTGTGAGTGTCCATTCCATCTCTTAAACTTTAATTAAAATAATGTATTTTTTGCATTAGTAAATATTATTAGGCCTTTTTCATAACTTCTCAAGAAATTGGCATTTTTTCAAAACATTTTTATATATATAATATAATTAGTCCTACCACTGGTTCATTGTTCATTTATCTATTAGTTTGTCACCACTTTATAATGGCATGTGATGAGTGGAGCTAAAATATTTTAATTTGATTCAAGTTTAAAATGAAAAATAATGACCCATTGGGTTGTTTACATAATAATGAAAAGTCTTTTTCTAATATGACTATTATTAGTAGGTAGAGCAGGTTAGGAGAAGAGGGATGAAAAGGACCACCACCACTAAGCATGTGAAAGTGGAAGATATTAAAAATAAAACACACACAATCACAAATTATCAAATTATTCCCTATCTATCCTTAGTTCCCATTACAATATTTACATGCATTTGAAAATATCATAAATTTTCTATCTAACATATACAATGTGGAAGCTCTCTCTCAACAAACAGTAATATTAAATAATGTGGAAGCATTTATGTATGCCTATGACTGAGTAAAGGGTCCTAAAAATATGAATTTTTTCTACCTTCAATTAAGCTTGAAAGGCAAAACCCACTACTTTCCAAGAAAGAACCGCCCTTAGAAGCCCATTTTGTCCCATTTGATTATTGTAATAAGTTGTCTTTATTCATTTTATTATTATATTATTATTAGGGGTGTTCATCCGATCCAATCCGCACTTTTTTGGTCAAACAACATCCAATCCGCACTAAGTGCGGATTTCATATTTTGGATCCAATCCGAGTTTAAATCCAATCCAATCCATGCAGATTGGATCGGTTATTTTTTTAATAATAAATTATTTAATATTTCATAGAAAAAAAAATTAAAAAAAGACTATTGTTTCTTAATCTCCAATACTAATCTATTTCCATCTCTATTTATATACAAATTAAACCAATATACATATATATCAATATATATATATACTTATCTTTAGATTTACACTAAAATATATATGTATCTAATTACTAAAATAAATAAACTAGTATATATATATTTAAACTTTACGTGTATGTGTCTATGTGAATAAGAATTATTTTTCTTGTATTTTTTATTACAAAATAAATAAAATACACCAACTCAATATATTACTAAAAAAGATTAAGAAATTAGAAGTTTGTGTTTTTTTTTTAATTAATATATATTACATATTATAATTTTTTAAAAATATATATTTAAGTGCGGATTGGATTGGATCGGTTACTTTTTGAGGTCAAACAACATCCAATCCGCACAAGTGCGGATTTTAGATTTTTCAATCCAATCCAATCCGCACAAGTGCGGATATCCGCATTTTGCGGATTGGATTGGATTGGATCGTGCAGATTGGATTGGATCGGATACTTTGTTAACACCCCTAATTATTATTATTATTATGGTTAACCTCTATATTTTAGGACTATTACTATTTTATGGACCAAAGAGTTGAATTTATTAGTTATGTTTCATTCATTGTATGTGATCTTTTCTTATTTTTCTTTTTTTGGTGGCAAAAAGTTTGGTGTGTTAACGAACCCTTTTCTAGTACTACAATTTCGCATTTTGTAATAATTAATATACAAAACTTGTTTAGACTTTATACAAAAGAGCAAAAATACAACGAAGATAAATATAAAATGGAAGGAAAAAAAAAATGTGTGAACAGAAACAAAGCATAAAGAATTGAAAAAGAAACTTTACAATCAAAATAGAAAATTGTGTCATTTTAGATGATGAAAGAAAACGACATTACACCCTCCACTAAAATTATTGTAATATATCCAAAATAATGATAATTGCAAATTTCTTTTATAATATATATAATTTATTCTACAATTTCCGGTTCACATATAATATTGCAATTTTGCTATACCTGTTTTTATCATCTCTCATACTCAGATATTTTTTATTCTATAGCAAAATGTACAATTCAAGGACTTATACGTGTATCATATACGGTCCAATATTCAAACAGATGAAACTAATTAATTAACACAGAAATTTAAAAAAAAAAAACACTAACGGTGCTTAATAGACATGAGTAACGGCGTGATCTCTCATACGTTGACGCTGCATCTCTGGACAATCTGATACTTAACGGCGTTTTCACCCACAATAATTCCTGAATTCTTATTTCCCAAATTGATAAACGCCAAACACTTGACGTAGAAATGATAACGGCCAGAGATAAACGTGCCCACTTTCCAACGCACCCTTCCGTCAGCCTTGAACATGATCATAACGGCGCCGTTAGCTTGGTCTTGAGTCAACGCCATGGAATTAAACGGCGCAACAGGAACAAGGTTACCGTAAACAAACGGTGACCAAACGTTAACGTCTTTGTGACCTTGGTAGGTGGGCGGTATTCGAGTACGGTAAGTAATTTGTTGGTTATGATAGACTCCGTAAACGTCGAGTCTGTCGTAGTAGACACCGATCTTATCGTTTGGGTTTCGAGAGGAAATAGTTACCTGAAAATTGGAAGTTAAGAAATTGGGGACGGTGGTGTTGAAGGCGTAAACGGTTACGTCTTGGAGAATAAATCTGGGTTTTGAAGGTTGAAGAATAGCCCAAATTAACAGAACCAACACCAATACGATGAAGAGGAAGATCAGGAAACCGGCGCAGATTCGCCGGATAAGCTTTTCCCGTTTCTTCCCGTGGTGGCCGCAGTCCTTCGACGACATAATTTTTTCAGAAAGAGAATTTGGAGATTCTGAGAGATCTCTATACAGATGATGAATTAAAGTAGTATATACTCGTATTTTTTGTGAATCTAAATACTAATGAAAAAGGAGAGAATTAAGAAAGATAAGAATAAAGAGAACTAATAACCAGAACTCTCTCTCACTCTCACTTTCTCTCTCTCTCTCTCTGTGCTTTTGATAATTGACCGTGGCGTGAGACGAAAGCGTAGGGTGCCTCTCTTTGGGGTTTATTTATATATAACAAAAGAAAAGAGAGAGAGAGAGATAATGCATTACATTTGAATGGTTGAAAGGACATTTATGTAAGTATATATGTATTTACGAAGCTCTTTAAATATATATATATATATATGATCATTATAATTAACTTGTGTGATATTTATTGAGCTGGGTTTAGTAAAATGAGTCTAGTTACTTTGGTAGTGGTTTGATGGGAAGTGACAATTTGGTGAGTATGATTAATGTATTATTCCATTTAGTTACATGATTAGGATTTAGGCAAGTGCGCTTTGATTTTATAAAACTATATATCTATAATTTTATGTGTGACCAATATGCATATTATTGCAATGACTAGTATTGACGTATGATTTTTCTTTTTATGATATTAAAAAATTTGATACTATTAGAAATCTATATATACGTATTGATGTATCTCTTACAATTTCCTATTAGTATTTTCAAGACTATACACCAACTACTACGTACTAAATTATATAATAATTATAAAAAATGGTTAAATTCTATTTATTTAATAGACTGTCATGGATTTCCGAAGACGTCTCTATGACAAGACTCATCTCTAACTTTGTCATATAATTATATATTATGTAGAAATCAATATAATTATTACGTGTTATATTTCATTCGTTTACTGTGTGTGCCCTTAAAATTGCCCATCCCTAAACGTGAAAATTGAGTAAAATTTGACTAAATTGGCCTTTCGTTAATTAATTCGTCTACTATTCTAAGTTCCAAAACCTATAACGACTGGTTGATATTTTTTCTTCATTTAAGTGGCACCCAAAAATCTTAAAATATATTTATTTATATATATTACAGTTGTATCGATATTTATAAATTCTAATCCGATAAATATTACGCTATATATATTGCTCTTATAGATTATTTTGGCCATGATAACATGAGGTTGTCAATGACACGTAAGCATGTTAGCTAGGCTGTCAATTATCACTATTTGCATTATTAATCTTCTCATTAAAAAGAAAAACTCTACTTAAAGTTATTAATTAGTGGCTTGATTAGTTTAATCTAAAGAATTCCATGTGAATTATTGTCTATTGAACCCTCATCAAATGTGTGTTTCTCTTTAGTAGTCAATAAAAGGGTTGCCTTTCCCTTTCTGCTAAAATCAAACTTATAGTGACAAAATGGGATTGGGTTTTAATATATTTATTGGGTTGAATTATGGGCAATGGCATCACTTCAATTTCGATTTGGGGAAAGATTGAGGACTTTAATTTCTAAAAAAAATAAAAAATTATGTCATCCCAATGTAACAGTTTGGTAATAGAAACTCGTATAGTATATAGAAAAAGGTAAAAGTAGAGTAATAGATGGGGAGGAATTAAAAGTAAAAAGAGAATAAAGAAAAAAGTGAATAACGCAAGTTCCATAATCACCGTTGGATTAGATGAGTCATGGTGACACGTTTTCCAGAGAATAATTGGGCCCACTTTTTATGACAGAGAAGCTTCGAGCATCTACCACCGACTTTTTCTTGGCAGGGTTCAAGAATATACTTCCCACCTATAGCCCTAAAATATTACACAATCCATATTCTATATCAATTATTCATATAACTTATTTCTTTAGGTTACTATTTATGTACATAAATATAAAGAATTATTTCACCAATACATAAATATAACAAACAAAAATTATAAAAATATAATTTATAAAATTTTAAATATTTTTACGATTTTTTAATTTTATTTATAAGAAATACAATCTTTTTATATTGTACTCTTATTAATTTGTTATTAATTTTTTGTTATCTATAAATTATTTTTTGTTATTTTCATGTTACCTTTATATAGTTTTTTTATTATTTTCGTGTTGTTTATATGAAGAATTATAAAAATATATAAAAAAAAAATTCTTTAAACTTAAAAATATAATTTTTTTTTAAAAAAAAATAATAACATATGTAATTATTCCTAAATAAAATACAGATAATAATTTCAAAAAATAAAATAATATATACGATATGTTTATTATTATTATTTTCTTCTTTTTCTTTTTCTTTTTAAGCTGGAGATAAAATAAATCTAAATTGATGAAAAGTAATTAAAATTGATAAATTCAAGAATTGAGTCAAAAAAAAAAAAAATAAAGCATATAAACTTTTTAAGGAAAATAAAAATTCAAACTTTATATACTCAATCTTTTTTTTAGTACTTTTATCTTTTTTATATTAAGTCTTAATTAAAGTGGATTCTAAACAACGAAATACACTAGATTGCGGACCAATTCAATTAATGAGTCAATCATTTTACACTTTTTTCTTCAGCTGGAATTATAATTATTATCATTTTATACACTTGGAGTAAAAGGAAAGAAATAAAGAAATGATAATTTTCATGTATATAATAAAGTGAACAAAAAAATTCGATATACGAAAAACAAGAAATTAATTATAAAAATAATAATATTTTTTTCCACTTTTGAAAGACAATTAGTTATTATTTTGATCTTAATTAATCAACTATGTTTAAAGTTTAAGCAGAGGGAGAGAAGGTGTGTTTTTTTAGCCATTGATCACATTTGAAGTAAGAAAAAAATGTTTTACTTATTCACTACAATATATGTATTTTATAATAGCCATATACTTTAAAATATATACTTACATATACAGACAGCTCTAGTATTTAATATTGTGTATTTTATATTTCAAATTGATCGCTAATTAAAATTTAAAACTAATTAATATAAATAATCTCCTTCATTAAAATATAATGTGTTGACCGATCCTAAGAGGGGGAGGGGCACATGTTTGATTGGAGTGTGAAAATATGAAATAAAATTTTAATGTTTTCAGCCAAAAAAAAAAGTTGAAGAAGATTGATGTTCATGATTTCTGGATCATCACATGCAATTAACGTACACCGTCTTAATCTTTCATTTTATTTTTTCTAAATCAACAACTCGGCCACGTCATCCCACATCCAACAACTTTCCTACTCATCTTTTATTTTTCATATATTTTGCTAAAAATCAATGTTTCATTCTCACTCAAATCATGTTACCAATATACCCTCCAAAGTTTGCAATAATATTGAATAGGGGTGTTCATTCGATCTATTTCGCACTAAATTATAGATTTTATATTTTAGATCCAAACTCATCTACATAATAACTCAAATCTAATCAATTAGTATAAATTGATTACTTTTAATATTAACTTATTTAATATTTATTAATAGTATTTTTTTTAAAGAAAATAAACTTTATTAGATAGAAACATCCGCTAAAACAATGGACTGAAGAGCAGAGGGAACATCGCTCTCAGTAAAAAGACGACCTGACCAATAACAAGCACCACGTGCTATACAGTGCGCGGTTTTGTTAGCAGACCGTTTAACATGACCAATAGAAATATTACTTAAAGAAGATAAAATAAATTGACAATCTTGAACAAATAAACACTACTAGAAAAATGGGTTTCAGTGACCCATGTTGAGTGACGCTAAAACTCTTTAGGGACACTTCACTGCGCGTCACTAATGAGGGTGACTGGAAAATGTACTAGTTTTTAGTGACACTTCACAGCGTGTTACTAAACCCTTTTACAGTCATTCATTGCAGGTCACTATAAACATTTAGAGTCCCACATTGTAAGACTGTAAAAATAATAGCTACGTTTATAGAGTGTCACTATATTTATTTTTTATATTTTTTTTTATTTTCAAGAAATAAGAATATTATCAGATTTTTTATTTTATTTTATTTTTTAAAAAAAATAAAAATAATTTTATTTGGAAAAAAAATCACAATAATATATAAATTATTATTTTTCAATTAAAATTAATAATACAAAGTATGATAATCTGAATTACATGTTCAAATGAATCAACAAACACAATAAAAAAAATTAAACTGAAAAGTATATTATACAAACATAATACTCAGAACAATTTGGAACACATAGAATGTATTACAAAACCTAAAAAGTAAATAGAAAACATTTTGAAAAAAAAAACCTAAACAAAAAAAAAATTAGATTCTTGTATTAGGAATAAATCAGATCATCGGCTACACCATACACCACGAACATTACGCCCGTCGAACCACGAACTTCACGCCCCACCCTTTGTCAACCACGAGGCCAGAAAAATTTGAACACCAATCCCGTCGAACCCAAAGCCAGTCAAACCCAAAACTAGTCGAACACCTAGCTCATCAAACCCAGAACATCAATATCAAACACGAACGCCACCCATCTGCACAGAAGAGAGAGAGAGAGAGAGAGAGAGAGAGAGAGAGAGAGAGAGAGAGAGAGAGAGAGAGAGAGAGAGAGAGAGAGAGAGAGAGAGAGAGAGAGAGAGAGAGAGAGAGAGAGAGAGAGAGAGAGAGAGAGAGAGAGAGAGAGAGAGAGAATAAACTGAGAAGAAGATCGGTTTATATACCTTGGAGTTCCATTTATGAGGATTTCAGATCTTCAATCACTTGGGCAAGGCATAGAGAAGACGAAGCTGAGACGGTGAGGTTTCGAGTCCCTTCAGCGTCGTCTTGGTTCAGATTCGACGAGAGGAAGAAAACGATGGGAAAGAGAGGTGAGCCTTCGTCGTATGGGTTGGGAAGTCGGTGGCGCCGGCTGGGTTGGAAGCCGACGTGCTGTCGAGAAAGGAGAAGGGAGAAAGAAAGAGGGGTTGTGTTTTTTGTTTTTTTGCTGAACGAAGGAGGCTATTTGTTTGGTCAAAAGAAAGTGTGAAGGTTTTAATTTTGAAACCCTATTCTTTTTTTTAACTTTATTATTTTTTAAATTGATTTTATTGCCTTTTTCTTTAATCAGACTTTTAAACTTCTGAAATCAATCCCTGTAAAAAAATGAAAAGAAAAATAAAAGAAGTAAAGAATTAATATCATTACATAAAATAATGGAGCCAGCTGTATTTAAAAAAATAAAAAATAAAAAATAATTAAGTTTACCCATTCACGCCAAGAGTGTCACTATAGGTTAATATTTTCTATAAAAAATAAAAATAAAAATTATGGAAATAACTCTTTAGTGACACTTTGTATTTTTAGTGACTCTGATTCTAAGACACTAACACTCCATTTTTAGAGTCTTTTTGTGAGTGTCACTAAAGCTCATCTCTAATTCTTTAGTGACCCACAAAAAAATGCGTCACTAAAGTGTGTCACTAAAAGGTAAGTTTGTAGTAGTGAAACCGAAAATAGAAGGCATAGAGACCGAACTAAGAATAGCTTGAACAACTAAAATGCAGTCCGTCTCTAAAATGACATGTGACTTGTTATTCCTCTTTATCCAACTATGTGCCTCTTTGACATTTAGAATTTTTGCAATTTCGGGACGGCAACTGACAGAAGAAATAGTTGAAAATGCCTCAATTACTTTACCATCACAGTCGCGTGCTACAAAACCCGTACCGATCTCATTTGTATCTTCAAAAACCGCCCCATCCACATTAATTTTGAACTGACCAGCAGCCGGTTTGGACGAGTATTCTCTTGTGTCAGTGCGACTGGAAGCCAGGGAAATCGAGCCCGGCCGCTTAGACTGAGCACACGTCCATTGTCGAAGATTGGTACGAGCCAACCAAACAACATCAGCAGCACTACAACTTCTACCATTCCAAAGCACATCATTCCGAGCCTTCCAAATTGCCCAACCAACCATGACAGCTTCTTCCGCCAACCCCATATTGCCTACTGCCAACACTTCCATAAACCAATCAAAAAAATTATTTGCTACTGAATGGCCAACACCTAACGCAGATCGGAGCCAACATGAATGAGTAAAGGAGCATTGAACCAGAACATGAAAAATTGACTCGTCCCCATAGTTGCACAACACACAATGTAAATCCACTGGAACATGTTTACTATAAAGTTGAGTACGTGTAGGCAAACAACCTGAAAGAGCTTTCCAAACAAAATGTAAAACCTTAGGAGGGGCTTTAATCTTCCACAATAGCTTTCAAACATCATCCTCCATAGAGGAATGCCAACTACCATTGACCGACTGTAAGTAATTATAGGAACTTTTGACAGTGAAAAAACCAGTTGGATCCTTGTTCCAAAACCAACTATCACGCGCAAGATTAACACTCAAAGGCACCTATTTGATGAGCTCAACATCACGAGTATCAAACAAGTCCTCAATAAGCTCCAATTCCCATTATCTACTATCTGGCTTCATGAGTTGAGACACTTTACAATTGGTCAGAGCCGGATGATTAGAAACCACACACGGGTTAGCCTCAGAAAAAAGCCAAGGTGTGTTAAGCACCTCAGTAGATGAACCAGATCCTATTCTCCTATAGGTACCATCCCTGAGAAGCGTTTGTGACTCAAAGACACTGTGCCATATAAACATTGAATTGCCACCCAACTCGGCCTCCAAGAATGATCAGTTAGGAAAGTACCGAGCCTTATATATCCAGCCCACAACGGAGTCTTGATACAGCAGCAACCGCCAACCTTGCTTACCCAACAAAGATAGATTATACTCACGCAAACTCCGAAAACCCATCCCACCAGAGTTCTTATTTTTGCATAATTTCCTCCAACTAAACCAGCTCACCCCTTTCATACAACCTGAACTCCATCAATACTTAGACATAAGGCTTTCCAAATGTGAACAAGTTTTCAAAGGCAATAAGAACACTGACATAGCAAAGTTTGGCAAAGCTTGTGCTACAGTTTTTATTAGGACTTCACGCCCAGTGGTTGACAAGAAACGACCCTCCCAGCCTTGAATGCACTTCTGCATTTTGTCCTTCAAAAACCCCAAAATGGCATCCTTATTTCTTCCCATGACACAAGGGAGGCCAAGATAAGAACTATGTTCATCCGCAAGTCTCATTCTAAGGATCCCACACAATCGGTCTCAAGTAGCATTAGGCACAGTAGTACTGAAGAAGACAGAGGACTTACTGAAATTAACCCAGAAGCAATCTCAAATAGCTGAAGCAGATGTAATATATTTGAAGCCTCTCTATCATTTGCATGACAATAGACATAACTATCATCGGCAAAAAACATATGAGATATAACTGGAGCACCATTAGCAACCTTACAACCTTTAAGCCTACCATCCCGCTCAAACTTCCGCATCAAAGATGAGAAGCCCTCAGCACAAATAAGAAATAAGTAAGGGGATAAAGGGTCACCTTGTCTAATACCCCTCTCAGGAACAATCGGACCCAGCTCATGTCTGCCATGAATTATTTTATACCTCCGTAGTAATAACAAGATCAATGAAGCGCAAATCAAATCCCATTTTACTCATCCTAGCTCGAAGAAAGCCCCACTCCACACGATCATAAGCTTTACTAAGATCCAGTTTGAGCGCCATATAGCCTTCTTTGCCTTGACGCTTTCTTTTGAGATAGTGCATAACCTCAAATGATATCATAATATTATCAGTAATAAGGCGTCCCAGAATGAAAGCAGATTGGTTCGAGGATATGATCTGAGGCAACACTTCTTTTAGACGATTCGCAAGCACCTTAGACATTATCTTATACAAGACATTGCACAGGGATATAGGCCGAAGGTCACCCATCGAAGTAGGTTGTTTCTTCTTCGGAATCAGTACAATATTCGTGTCATTCAGTCCATCAGGAATACGGCCATTCGCAAAGAATTGACAAACTTGGTTCACAACATCGATCTTCACTATTTCTCAGTATTTTTCGAAAAAAACTTGGGGTCATACCATCGGGACTAAGAGATTTATCAAGATGCATGTTAAACAGAGCTCTTCTAACTTCTTCTTCCAAAACTGGCCTAAGTAAAGACAAATTCTGATCCACAGTGATCAAAGGAGTAATCTCATCTACCACAGTTGAGTAATCGGCCACATTTGGAGTAAATAAGTTAGTGAAATAATCAACCATAACATTCGGCAACTCATCCTCCCAAGTAATCATGTTTCCCACATCATTCATAAGTCGAGTTATAGTATTGTGTTTCTTTCTAGAAGTAGCTTTAGTATGAAAATACTTATTGTTACTATCACCTTCTTAAAGCCACAACTATTTAGAGCGTTGGCGCCAGAACACTTCTCGTTGGTTCATAACTTCACATAACTAACAACAAAATAAATCACTCTAACAATAATTTAAAATAAATAAACAAAAAATAACAAATTTAAAATAAGAGAAAAAAATTGTATATAAGAAAATGTTAATTTTATTTTAGTTTATATTTTTCTTATTAATAATAATAGAATATATACATTTAATTTACTATATTTTAAAATATATTTATATTAAATTTTTAAATTAATATTTTTTACATTAAAATAATCATTGTATATATACATAATTTTTTAAAGAGCAATTTACAGCGAAACCCCCTTATGTCTTAAATTTAATACACTTAACTCCCTTATCTTTTTTTTGTGGTAAAACCTCCTTATGTTTTAATTTTTATACACTTAACCCCCATATTTTTTTTTTGTGGCAAAACCCCCTTATGTTTTAATTTTTATACACTTAACCCCCTTATTTTTTTTTAGTGGAAAAACTCCCTTATGTTTATTTTTATTGTAAATTTGACACGCCAGTTAAATATTACCGTTAAATATCAATTGGATGACCATTGTATACACCTGTGTATATATAACAATAAAACCTCGAAGTCGATACAGTAGTAATCCAGTTAGTATTTAACGGTAATATCTAACTAGCTAAAACTTTAAATTTGCAAAGAAAAATAAACTTCAGGGAATTTTACCACTAAAATATAAGATAAGGGGGTTAAGTGTAAAAAAATTAAAACATAAGAGGGTTTTACCACAAAAAGAAATATAAGAGGGTTAAGTGTATAAAAACTAAAACATATAATTAGGGGGTTTTACCACCAAAAAAAAAAATAAGGGGGTTACGTGTATAAAAATTAAAATATAAGGGGGTTTCGCCGCAAATTACTCTTTTTTAAAATACATATATAAAGATGTGTGGATTAAATTGGATCGGTTAATTTTACATGTCAATCAACATTAAATCCGTAATCTAATCCAATATGCACAAGTGTGGTAAACGCACTTTGTAAATTAGATTGGATTGGATCGCGCGTATTTTATATTAAGGAAATTACACTCCATACCATTTTTATATTGTCCTCTTTTATTTTTACCCTCTTTTTTAAAGTCTATCATTTTTACCTCTTTTTTTAAATATTGTACCAATTTTGCCCCTGTCACTTCAAGATACTCACCATGTGACTCTCTTATGTCAGGGTATTTTGTGTACAATACATATAAAAAGAGGTATGTTTCAAATAAATATAAAATTAGAGGTAAATTTGATTAATTGATTAATAAAAGAAGTATTTTTCAACTTACCCCTTTCATATTTTTTAATAAATTATTAGGTTATCATTACATGATATATTAAATTTTGCATTAAGATTTACAATTATACAATATAACAAAAGACTAAAAATTTATATAAAAATATCATAAAACTACTTTTTGTATCAAATATAGATTAATTTTTACGGTAAAAGATTTTCTTTTTATATCGATATATATGGGAAAAGATTTACGATGAATTTGTCACGTTTCTTCCTCTCAGCCAACTATAAGTCTAATTTTGACAATTACTTCAGTACTATTGTAATTATCTTATAAAGCAAGCAATATTAAAAAAAAAACAAAAAAAAACAATAGTCCTAGTCCACTTTAATATACTGTACCTATTGGTAAAAGGGAAATTTGAATTTATATGCTTAAATAATTAAAAAATTTTATTATTATACCAAAAATTTACACTATAAAAAAACTATACTTTTTTTTTTCAAAACCCCAAAAATACCCCCCTCACAAACATCATCTCTCTCTCTCTATCTCTCTCAGCCAACTCTCTCTCTCTCTCTCAACTCACAGTCGACGCCACCCGAACCCAAACCCCATCCCCATCGGACCCAAACGCCACCCACTCTCGGACCCAAACGCCACCCACGAAACCCACTCTTTCTTCCTCTCTCTCTCTCAGATCGCAGAAAAAAAAAAATTCTGAAACTTTTTTTTTTTTTTCCCGCGATTTGAGAGAGGGAAGAAGACAAGGTCCGATGGTCGGACCTTGGGGGTCCGATGGTCGGACCCATCGGACCCCCAAGGTCCGACCATCGAACCTTTGATTTTTTTTTTTTTTTTTTTTTTGCGATTTTGGAGAGAGAGGAAGAAAGGGTCCGATGGTCGGGTCCGATGGGTCCGATGGTCGGCTTTAATTTTTTTTTTTTTTTTTTTTTTTTTCCTGCGATTTGAGAGAGAGGGAAGAGAGAGGTCCGATGGTCGGACCTTGGGGTCCGATGGGTCCGATTGGTCGGACCCCATCGGACCCCATGGTCCGACCATCGGACCTGGGGTGTGGGATTATTGGGACCGGCTAGATAGAGAGAGAAAGAGAGATAGTTTTAGTTTGGGGGTATTTTTGGGGTTTTGAAAAAAAAGGTATAGTTTTTTTAGGGTTTTAATTATTGGTTTATAAATCAAATTTTTTGATTTTCTAAGCATAGAAAATCAAATTTCCCTGGTAAAATTGTCCAATTTATAATAACAACTTCTTTATTTTTTTATTAATATTATTGACCGGTTTTGCATGTAATAAATAACCTTGAAATAATTATATATAATATATTTCTTTTTCAAATTTTCCTGTCATCGTCTCGTAAAATATATATGTATAATTATATATACACGATTGATGAAAAGCTTTTCCAACCAGTAAGCATATTATATATATATATTATTTCTTCTTTCTTTGATATTTATTTTTAAAGAGATAAAAAATATGGTGATAGATGATCAAATTGCTTAATGATTTGACTAGTTATCTATTTTAGATTGCATACATACTAACTTCACAACAAATTAATTAAGAAAACTTGAGCCACTTATGGCTAAGGAGTGAAAACGATGGATTATTTTGACTCTGGCAATGATAATTAATCCAAACACTAACAACCACATACAAATAATATATTCATCGGTTTAGGCATAACAGTAAACGGTTTTTTTTTTTTGTTATATGGAGATGGTGTATACATATATATTGATTGTTGTTATATAATAAATTTCTCATCAATTTGTTATTTTTTTAATAGTTTATTGTAAGGAAATTATTAAAGTTAATTATTTTTTAATATATATTTTATTTATAATTTTACCACTTAAAATTTTTATTTACAAAAATACACATAAAATTTGTTTGCTCAGAAAAATAACTAAAAAGAATAACTTAAAAACAACGAAAATTTAACCTCACAAAAATTATAAATCAACTATAAATAAACTATAAAATAATTAAAAAAAATAATCTCATAAAAACGGTAATACATGTGAAAAAAATGGGTCTTATTTCCCTCTATTTTTCTTGTGCTGGTATTAATGTGGTCCAGCATTGGACATGTGGCTCACTCTTAGTAGACGGCTAGTATTGTTGATCCCAAGGTAGATATTACCGTTACAATTGTAATGATGAAGAAATCATGAGGTGTACGGGAGATTCTCTTTTCTGTTAGTATTTTTTTTATAATTGTAATTGAGCATTTGGCTCCTCTATTGTTTTTGGTCTTTTGGTCTTGCCTATAAATAGAATTTACTCAGGCTATCATTAATTGAGCTGAGATTTTTCACAATCAATTTACCTTTATTTTATCTTGGTATTAGAGCCAGAGCCTCCTCACCATGTCAATACACTCTCAAAATCTTGGAAATAACAATAATGCTCAACCATCAGCCTCTATAGCAGCATCCACTGTGTTGGGTGTTAGCTCAAGCATACCTCAGCTCCAAAAAAATTTCGTAAACCATTTCAGCACCCTAAACCAACCTTTTTCCCTCAAACTTGATAGGCATAACTACAGCCTATGGAAAACCATGGTCTCAACTATAGTTAAAGGTCATAGAATGGATTTCTCAATGGCACTAACACTTGTCCACCTGAATATGTTGCTGCAGGAACAGTTATGGAAATCATAGAAATTGTAGAATCTCAAATCGTCAAACCAACTTATGAAAACTGGATCATCAACAATCAATTGTTGATGGGATGGTTGTATATCTCAATAACTGAGACTATAGCAATAGAAGTTATGGGAGTAGCCACTACAATAGGGTTATGGCAAGTCATTGAACAACTTTGTGGTGCACATTCCAAGTCAAAAATGGACGAAACCAAAACCTTGATTCAGGTTACCAAAAAGGGAAATAATCCTATGACAGAGTATCTCAGACAAAAGATGAACTGGGCAGATCTTCTAGCTTTGGCTGGAGAGCCGTACCCCGAGTCGCAAATTATCACAAATGTTCTCTCTGGTCTTGACGTAAACTATCTCACCATAGTGCTTCAATTGAAGCTCGACCAAAAACTTCCTGGCAAGAACTCCTAGAGTTGTTGCTCAACTTTGACAGAAAGATAGAGAGACTACAAGTCTTGTCTTCAAATGGCAAAAATATCAATACCCTGATGGATTCCCAAGCTAAATTTGCTTAGAAGCCACAAAATGGAGGATAAGGAAGATGTTCTGGTAACTACCCCCAATCTTATGGGAGGCAGACACTCAAACATAGGAGGATGAAATCGTGCTAGAGGAAGAGGAAGATTCAATGGTAGAACTGGAGGGTCAAAACCCACTTGCCAAGTCTGTGGTAAGTATGGACATTCTACAGCCGTTTTCTACAATAGATTCGATGAACACTACATGGGTTCTAATCCCAACAATGGAGCACACAACAAGAACAAAAATCTTTCAACCTTTGTTGCTACTCCAGAGATCTTGGAGAGTGAAGCTTAATTTGCTAACAGCGGGGCTAGCAATCACATCACCTCAGACTCCTCTTCTATGACACAGAAACAAGAGTATGGGGGCAAGGAGAGAGTCACTTATGGTAATGGCACTCAACTCTTTATCTCTCATATTGGTAATGGAACTTTGTATATTGATTTCGGTCAACATTTATAGCTCAAAGAAATGTTGCTTGTCCATGAAATTGCTAAGAATTTATTAAGTGTATCAAAACTTACTCATGATAACAATGTTCATAGAATTTTTTTCTTATTGTTGTGTTGTGAAGGACAAGCTAACAAGGAAAGTACTTCTTCAAGGGATGCTTAAGGATGGTCTCTACCAACTTCAAGTTCTAAATTCCAAGCCAACTTCTTTGTGTCCAAGTGTGATCGAGTCCAATAAGACTAAGGAGCAACTACTTTTTGGTGTTGCTATTAAGTCTAACTCTAGTGTAAATCAGTCTAGAACTGATCAATTTTCTATTTCTAAGAGTGATGTTTGGCACAAGAGATTAGGTCATGTTGGAATTATTTTACCAGGATCTTAGATCTACTATCACAAGTATGTTGATTAACATCCTAAATATGAACTTCTAAAACGATTATAAATAAACACATATAAAGTATGAGAAACCTTACATTGGGTGTAGCGGAATAATATGTCTCCTTCCACTCAGATCTCTAACCCTTGTATCCTTTCTGTTGCAGAGTATTATCAAGATCTGAGCCCGAATGTCCTTCTTTGTTGAAATTTGATTCTTCACAATCTTTTACACTATGATTGAGGTACTACTTGATGTGTGTGGGCACTACTCTATCACTTAGGGATTTCGAAACAAAGAAGAAGATGAAAGAGAGAGAGAGAGAGGTGGCGGCTCAGGAATTTTCTGTGAAAGGAATGAGATGCAATTGTGTTTGTTTCGTGAAGCCATTACTTTCTATTTATAGAATACCACATAGGGTTAGGGTTGAATTACTTGGCATTAAAATAATGAAAATATAAATGATAAAACCCTATGCATGTGGCCGGCCATGGCTTGTGGATATGGGCCTCACTTTTGCAACTTTCCTGTTTTATCATTTCTACATCCCATTTTTCCAAAAATGCCAATTTTCACATTCAACCATTTAAATGTCAATTTTAACTATTTAGTAACTATAATTAATTATTAAATAATATTCTCATTTATAATATTTATTAATTAGACTAACCAAAGTCTCTTAATTAACAAATATACCCTATAAACTCTTTCTTTACAGTTTCGCCATTAATAAGTGATAAATTCATAAATAGACATAGTCTAACTTGAGAATTATAATTGATTAATTAAAATCAATTAAATGAGTCTTACAAGTAGCATTGTCTCAACTAGTGTGGGGACCATGGGCCTATATATTTGAGCTTCCAATAAGTAGATTAAGAATTTACCTCTTAAATTCACTGACTTATTAATTCTTCGTTGAATCCACGCATAGAACTTAGAATTGCACTCTCAGCTATATAGAACGCTCTATATGTTCCACCATATAGACACGCTATTAATTATCCATTGTTATAATCCTAATTTGATCAATGATCCTCTATATAGATGATCTACACTGCAAAGGAATTAAATTACCGTAACACCCTACAATGTATTTTATCCTTAAAACACTTATCCCCGTATAAATGATATTTCAGCTAAGTGAAATGAGTACTCCACCATTTATTTTCGTTTGGTTAAGCTCGAAGGAAATCATCCTTTACTTTCTATTTGCCAGATACGTCGATGGGTCGGCGAACGTAAATTGGTCCGGAGTAGGAGTCGTATTGGTGACTCCGACAAATGATCGATTGGAGAAGGCAGTGTAGGGTTTAGTGCCTCAAATAATGAGGCTGAGTATGAGGCAGTGCTCAACGGCCTTCGGGCGGCACGGGAATTGAAACTCTTGGGGATTTTTGGTTAAGGATCTGCGAACCGGGAAAATCTGGCTTCAAGGCCAATGTGAAGGAGATCTCTATCCTATCAAGCCGAATACAGCAACTATCCAGCCGAAGACAGGACCCTTCTCTGCCCTCTCCGCCTCTTCTGTTTCAGGCGATCTCTGGCATCACAGACTTGGACATCCTTCTTTTTTTTTTTTTTTTCGTTTATAGCAGCTCTTTCGCCGCCTAATCTCCCAACATGCTCAAGAACCGACCCCTGGGACTGGACGGCCGGAGGGAGCTTGCTTATAGAAAGAAGATAGGTCGGTCAAACAAAAACAACGCGCAACGGGCTCTCCGCTCCTAGTAACTAAGTAGTGCTATTCTGTCCTTCGTCACAATGTCCGTCTCTGACCTTTGAACTCCTCAACACTGGGAAGGGAAGTCGTTAACGCTAGCAAGCGAAGTCGACAATTCCATATTTATGTTAGCGCTCCCACTCAATTGCACTACCGTGTTACCAAAATGTACGTATCACCCTGACCCAAAAGTAGGCTTAACTAACAAATCAAAGAACACGAATAACACTCTTGAGATTGAACCTAATCATATCAGGATTAAGATCATTTGATCTAGGATCAACTAGGTGATATTGAATTGAATAGATAGTACGGTAAGTTTAATAAATCTATGTCAAAGTTCAATATCAGTCCATTCCGATGCATACTCCATGCATCCAACCCAAGCTTTACTTTAACCAATGCTCTGGAAAGAACATAGCATTTCTCCAAATGCAAGTAAACTCTGTTGTAGATTGCCATATCAGTAAAACCCCAGTGTTCTGATAAATCTAGGAATCTTTAATCACATAGTCATGTTTACTTTCCACTGTGTTGACAACACAATAAACAGGATCAAGTATGTGAAAAGGGTTTGGATGAATTTATAAATCAAATAGACAAATAATTGATAAGGTGAACCAAAACATACACAAATGAATAAAAAATACTTCTGTTTCTTTATTGATATTAAATAATCCGGATTACATTGAAATGGAGTTTTATTTAAGGCATAAAACCCAACAGGTCATCCATCACACAGAGTCTTGAGTTAAGTTTTAAGTTGTTGTCAAGTTAAAATTCTCAAGAATGAAATGAATCATTTATGTAATGCCAGCTAGTTTGGTAAATCACATGCTCTTCCTTTCAAACCTTCAAATAGCAAAGCTAGTAATATTCTTGACTTGATACACATTGACTTGTGTGGACCTTCTCTCATTGTGTCAAATAATGGCTACAGATTCTATATACACTTTGTTGATGATTGCACTAGATTCACTTGGATCTATCCATTAAAAACCAAAATAGAAGCCATTAATGCTTTTCTGCATTTTAAAACTTTTGCTATAACTCAATTTGAAAGAAAAATAAAAAGACTTAGAACATATAGAGGAGGTGAATACCAAGCCTTACAAGACACTGCCCTTGCCCATGGAATTGATTTCCATTATTCATGTCCTCATACCTCAACTAAAATTGGTATAGCTAAGAGAAAACATAGACATATTGTAGAAATGGGTCTCACGACCCTTTAAGCACAAGCACATATGCCTCTCAAATACTGGTGGGAAGCCTTCCAAACCTCTGTCTACCTAATCAACAGACTTCCAACCCCAATTCTTGATCACAAATCTCCCTTTGGTGTTGCTTGCTTCCCTTGTATAAGGCCTTATCAGGCACACAAGTTTTAGTTTTATTCTCTAAAATGTGTTAACCTTCGATATAGTGAAACTCACAAGGTTACAAATGTCTCACTCCCACTGGCAAGATTTACATCTCTAGAAATTTTGCTTTTAATGAGTTAGAGTTTCTTTTCAAGCTTGGTTTTCTAAACAACTATCAAGCTGAAAAACCTGTCATAACACAGAGTTCCTCTTGGTCTGTCTTACGATTTTTTCAGCCTCTTTCAGGTTCATCAGCTCCAAGGCCAACAACTTCAACACCTTCCTTGAGCATACTTGGAGAAGTAATTTCCACACCACCACACTCTCATGTATACTCTCATTCTTCTAGCTCTTTTCATCACACTCATATTGCTTCATATGAGTCTTCAGCTTCAGGAAGTGAGAGGGGAACTGCTGCACATTTGTTGCACCTGTTGCTGTACTTATTGTGTCGCTTTTTCAAGATGATTTTGTTGTTGAAGAACCTGAATCGAAACACACTATAGATGTTTCTCTAGCTCCAACACAAATCATTGATCATCCTCAAGCCTTTGGGCATCTCATGATCACTCGAGCCAAAGCTAGAATTTTCAAACCTCGAGTGTTCATGGGACAAGCTACCTGGAATTCTACAACAATCTCTTGCACACCCTTGATGGAACAAGGCCATGCAAAGTGAAAACAATGCTCTCAAAGAAAACCACACTTCGGTTCTTGTGCGTCCAAAACCATATCAAAATTTGATAAACAACAAACGGGTGTTTCGTGAAAAGCTCAACTCAAATGGTTCATTTTAGAGATTCAAAGCTCAATTAGTTGCAAAGGGCTTTCACTAAAGGCCATGCATTGATTTTGGAGAGAATTTTAGCCCAGTTATCAAGGCTTCCATAGTTAGAATTATACTGACCATTGTTGTTGCTCAAGGATGGGAAATTAAACAATTGGACATCAACAATGTCTTTTTAAAGGGCAGTCTTGAGGAGGGAGTTTACATGTTGCAACCTCAAGGTTTTGAAGAACCATGGAAAGAACATTATGTGTGCAAGCTTAATAAGTTATTGTACGGCTTAAAACAGATTCCAAGGGTCTGGTTTGACAAGTTGAAATCTACCATAATTAGTTGGAATTTCAAAAATTCGAAGTCAGATACATCTATTTTATTTTATAAACATGGTGCTGATATCATCATACATTAATATATGTAGATGATATTATAGTCACATGAAACAACAATGAAAACTTTCATCATTGAACTGAACAAAAATTTTACTCTATAAGATCTTAACTATTTACATTACTTCTTGGGAATAGAGGTTTACAGAGATGAGGCAAGCCTCTACTTGACTCAAACTAAGTACATAAATAGAGGACCTCCTTCGAAGAGCTAATAACTTCACCAACTTAAAGCCATGTCCAACACCTGCCACAATAGGAAAATCAATGTCTTTAATAGATGGTGATTGTTGTCTAGTCCTACAGCCTATAGAAGCATAATTGGTGGTCTACAATTATTATCTATCTCATGTTAGAGATTTATATGTATAATATGAAATGTATGTATGTGTATATAACATGCGGAATAAATGAACATATACACTATATGAATATAGGATCGAAATACCTCCAGTCATTGAATCTTTGAGCTTGATCTGCAAAAGAAATCGATTGATGTGGGTAGTCGGGCTTCCTCGCTCTCTCAACTCTCTTTAGATAGAATTTCGCTGTTATGAACAGAATGAGTGAGGAGCTCGGTCCCCTGAAATAAATTTCTATTTAAAAAGAAATATTCTTATATCCCACACAAGGTCAGACATCTCCTATGTTGTTAACAAGCTAATTAGCTAGTTCATAAAGGCCCCAACAATTGTTCACTAGAGTGGTGCAAAGAGAGTCTTGAGATACTTAAAAGGAACCATGCATAAAGGTCTCCACCCACATTAGTTGTGAGAGCCATTGAATATCATTGGGTATTCTAATGTTGATAGGGCATGCTGCCCAGATGATAGGAGATCCATAACAAGTTATTGTGTTTATTTTGGCAACACCTTAGTGTCATTGTCATCCAAGAAGCAACCTGTTGTTGCAAGGTCAAGCACAGAATCATAATATCGTGCTTTGGCTAATGTTACAGGAAAATTTTCTTGAACTAAATCTCTTCTCAAAGAGCATGATTTTCAAACACCTATAGTTGTTACTTGGTACAACAATATGGGAGCAAATGCTTTGGCTTCCAGCCCTGTTTTTCATGCCAGACCTAAACACATTGAAGTTGACATCGATTTCATTTGTGATAAAGTCTTGAACAAAGAGTTGGACATAAGATATATACCTTCATCTGACCAAGTTGCAGACTGTCTAACAAAAATATTGTCAAGTTCAAGGTTCTATTTCTTAATAGACAAACTTGGATTAATGAACTCACTCCTGCATTTGAGACAGGATGTGAAGAAATGAACCTTATTTCTCTCTAGTTTTTCTTGTGATGGTATTAATGTGGTCTTACATCAAATATGTGACTCACTCTTAGTAGGCAGCAGTAGGTAGATATACTGTAATAATTATAATGATGAGGCAATCATGGGGTTTATGGGAGATTCCCTTTTCTATTAGTGTTGTTTTACAGCTATAATTGAGCATTTGGCTCCTCTATTGTATTTAGTCTTTTGACCTTGCCTATAAATAGAATTTACTAAGGCTCTCATCAATTGAGCTGAATTTTTTTACCATCAATTTGCTTTTATTTTCTCTATACAATTAAAAATAAACTATAAAATAATTAAAAAGTTGTTTATTATTTAATTGGCGAGGTATAATTTTGTAAATAAAAAAAATTCAAAATGTAAAAATGAAATTTTTTCCATATTAACATATGTTTGTTATTTTTTTTTTCAAATTTTTAGTCTAATAACTTTTTCTTCATTGTATGTGCTGAAAATAAAATGTGAAAAATTTATTATACACGTATATAAATCTATTTTATATAAAATGTAGCTATATAACAGAATTATTGGTTTATGAGAAATTATTGGGTTACTTTTTTTAAATAAAAAAAATAACAAATTATTAGATGTTGCCACGTAGGGTCAGCATATGTTAGTTAAACCTAAATATAATTAATCCACTTTTATTTTTTTATTAAAAATTATTTTCAAATTTTGATATTTTTTTTATTAAAAATTATTTTCAAATTTTGATATTTAGGTTTAGTTAAATTTTAAATATTATTTTAAATTAAATTTGAATGTTTTGATAGTTTAACCATTTAAGCATTTTCATTAATTCTGAAGATAAATTTAGAACGAATAATAATTTTTTTTAATTACTATTACAAAATATACTAGTAGTTTTTGTTTTTATTTAAATCACTATTATGCTTTTAAATTTCAATGATTATCACTACATTGAATATTATTAATTTTAAAATTATAATATTAAAAAAACTAAAAACTAAAATAAAATTAACCTTGATAAGTAACATTTATCTGGTAGATATATATATCATGAACAACGTTAAAAATTGTATACTATATTTAATTAAAGTATCCAAAGTATTATATAAGAAATATTAAAAAAAAAATTTATATTTATTATTTATATATTGATCAGCAAATTAACAAGTTTTATATTTCACTCAAATTAACTTGGCACACATTTCACGTCAGCTAAGACTATTTTTCAGTGGAATCCAACAAATGTTTGTTGAGATTGTTTTAAATGTTGGTGCTAATAAATAGACCATCCAATATTTCTTGCCCCGGCCCCTTCCTTATCTATTATTTTTGTCTCTTTCAAGAGATTATTTATATGCATGTATATTAAAAATAAAAAATAAAATATACAGTCAATTTTACTATAAACCGCATTTCAACTACCTATATATATAATAGGGCAGTTCAAACTATATTAATTAATCATTAAAAACAGATACACTGTAATAAGTTATAACTAACAAATATTGATTAGAGATCGATGGATTTAACAGCCAAATAATAACCCAATCGTTTCAATGGTTGTACTTTAGAATTAAATATACTTTCCTTCAATTTCACAACTCGAACAACCTTATGTTTCCCTCAAATTGGTCATATATTGTACTACTTTTTTGTGAAAGGATTTATTATATGTTGTAATTATCAATAATAATATATAATAAAAACACACATATATATAACACTCGATCATATCCTTAATCATTAAGTGGAGATATTATTAGAAACGGAGATCTCAATTTCAATATAGTTGGTGGTTATAGTTATGGCTACCTCACCAAATTAATAAACTACGTTTTTCTTAATTATAAATCTCTTCATTTGAATTCCAAAGGAATTTTATGTAACATTCGACAACAGTTAGTTGGCAATAACGTACTATATATCAACTACCAAGAACCTAGTTATAAAGTCCATAAATACTAATTATTTTATTAGTGAGAGGTATTTTAAGAGAAAAAGATTCAAGTGATCTATATATACTATACTTGTATTGATCATCTTGTATTTTTAATGCTGTATTTAAGTTTATGATACTAATTAGCTCTTAATTTAGGTCAAACTCTTAGATCTTGTGATATTGGTCAATATTTTGAGGAAATATAATTTCATAATATTTATTCTTAAAACTAAATAGATAAACAACATAAAGTTGACGTATAAAAGGAAATGTCTATAATTTTTTTTTTTTTTTGCTAACAAATCTATTATAATATAAATATATATATTTTGTTTTGAACAATTCAATGTAGTATTATAATATTGGTATATACAATACTACGATTTTATTTAAAAAATAAAAAAGTGTGAAACACGTGGACATGGTTTTACATATTCAAAGACTTCACAGTTCACACATATGATTACATATGTAGTACTGGACATGATTTGAAAATAGGCAGCACGTAAATGTTAGTAAATAGTAAATGAATCCTATAATATTATAAAACACGGACTTAATTTTTTTTTTATTATTTCACAAATATATAAAAACAACAAAAAATAATATAATTTTATGAAATTTTAAATATTTTTACGATTTTTTTTTATTTTATTTACAGAAAATACGTTAGGTTGTACTCTTGTTAATTTTTTATAATCTGTATGTTATTTTTTTTATGTTATTTCATGTTACTTTTATATATATATATTTTTTTTGTTATTTTCGTGTTGTTTCTATGAAAAATCGTAAAAATGTAAAAAAAAAAAATTCTTTAAACGTAAAAATATAATTTTTTTTTACAAAAAATAGTATATTATGTAATTATTATTTTTTTTCTTTTATAAAGTAATTATATATAATATTATATAAACGGTTTATGTTTATAAAAAAAAAAGTAATTATATAAAATACATAAACTATGAATTATTATATATAATATTTAATAATGAAATTATTTGGAACGGTAATATTCTAAAATCTATTTAGATAGGATGATTAATAATTTTAACTTCAATCGAGGAACTTAGTTATACCACATTATGTATTTGTTTAAACATGTTTTTTTTAATAATTATTTAAATATAATTAATGAAAATAAGATATATAATTATAATTTACAAATTTTGATGAACGTTGTTACTCCCTGTGACACGTCCTTTAAGCTTAATATATATATATATATGATTAATTATGGGAAAACACACCCCCCCAAAAAAAATTATTTTCATAGATAATTAGGTCTCTAAAGAGAATAAAAGGCCAAGCAAGAGAATATCCCAAATATTGAAGTGGATGTGGTAGTTGGCCTAATGGATTTTGTAATAATAGAGCAGCCGGCCTATATATACACACACTTTATAAATTAGTTAGTTATATAAAAGATTTACCCTTGCAGTTGCACTGACACTTATGCTGATTTCTTTACCCCATCTGTGTGCACTTCCACAAGTCCCTACAAGATCTTCTTCGAACTTGCATCCTTCTAATTTAGACTTCTTCTCTCACTCACTCCTTTTTTAACTTCACCTCCTTCTTTATGTTCTCAAATTTCAACCCTTTTCATAATTCTAACACTTTGTTCTAATATTTACAATACCTATTTATAGCGCGTGAGTCACACCTCCAGCCCAGAAGGATAAGAGATTCTTCTGTTTGCAACTTGCAGCGAATGAACATCGTGCATGAGCTTCACGCGCTGTTGCTTTGGGAGTCTGATTGTAGGTTAGACTATTGGTTAGTTAAAGAGACAAAAACACACCGTTCAGACAGTGGAAAAAGGTGATGAAGAATAATAATGTGATGGGGTCGACAACATTTGATTGGTGGGACCATGGGACCCATATTCTCATGCCCAATAAACTCCAAAAGCAAAAAGTATTATTGAGACATTTATCAAAAAGAAAAGTAATATTGAGATAGCACAACCATTCACTTATTTAACATCTTTATTTTCTAATTTGTTTTTAAGAAAATGCCCAAAGAAAATGAGGTTTGATTGTTCTTTCAAGTCCTTTTTATTAATTGATCAAATTGATAGTTTTCATTTTTTTTATCCCAAAAAAAGTTAGTTGAACGATGTGTAATAGTGATATGTGTCTCTATATAGAATAATTGGTAATTTGGATGTGTGATTTTCTTTTTACTATGATGATGAGAAGGAAGAAGTTTAATAAAGCTTAGAAAATGATATTGCGGATTCTTCAAGCTAGACATCAAGGACAAAGACATTTCATTACCAAGGAATTAATCAATATATATTATTCAACTTTAATATAATTAAACTAATAATTAAGAATTGAACTTTACAAATATATGTCTATATTTGACGTTAGTGTTTTTTTCTTTTTTTCTTTTTCTTTTTCTACTTTCTAAAATGGTTGTGAAGAAAAAGTTCCTTACATATAAAGTACGCATAATTTTCACTCTATATTATGTCACTAAACCATTATTTGCATGCTAAGTACGTATATCAACAATCATTTATGTAAAAATATATATGCAATCCACTCTAATATTGAAAGATTCCAAACCCCCACTATAAAGAAAACAACCTTACCTTACAACATAAATTTTTTAATTAAATATCCCTTTAAATATTACAACAAAAAATTGCTTGTCATGAATTTACTGGAAACGTCGAGATCAACTTTTAACTTGGATTCGATCCTCCAAAAGTTTTTTTTGGGTTCTGTTGCTACATATTCTACTTTCTATGAGCTCTAGGGTGCACTAAAAAAGAAGTTTTCTAGGCAATCAAAAGCTCGATTACCTCAGATAAAGAGTTAACTCTCTAATATTTAGAAAGGTAACTTGCTCATTTTTAACTACGTTGACAAAATCAAATCCCTTTGTGATAGTCTTAGTGTATTTGGATGTGTGATCAGTGATCAAACACTACACCAAAAATGATGTATAATAACACTTCAAAATGTCACAATTATATAAATTTAGTAACATTTATAGCTTTTGTAACATTTATAAAAAATGTAAGATATAGCAATGTGAGGATAGATAAAGTGTTACTAAATAGTTTACTTTAATAACATTTCAAATGTGACTAAAATAATAATTAATTACATTTGCAAATGTCACTAATAATGAATTTATATATTTATTTTTATATTTAAAATAATTTTAATGACATTTTAAAATTGTTACTAAAATATTAGTGACATTTAATAAAAATGTTACTAAATTATAAATTTGTATATATATATTTGAAACGATAATTTAGCTGATTTGATAAAAAAAAATGTATTAATAATTGATATAAAAGTATCATTTGGTATTGTTCAAAAAAACAAATCATTTCGTTTTTTTTTTTTTTGGAAACTATTTCCATTTTCAATTTTATAGATATAAATTATTTAAAATATATTTACACAACTTTTACCTTATTATGTATAAACAAATTTATTCTATTATCAAAACAAAAATATATATTGTAAATTATAAATATTACATATGTCCCAAAATAAAATGTCAATGTATTTTTTAAACAACCATCAGTTTATCGTTGCATGTACCCTATTGAAAGGTAAAATCTTAATTAATTTTTATTTTATTAAATTTGAACAAGTTTAATTATTTTTTCTAATGCTCATATGAATAAATATAGGTACTTGTCAAAGTTGAAATCATACGTTCGAAACAGAAGCAAACCAGAAGGTTGTATTGCCGAAGGATATTTAGCTGATGAATGTTTGACATTTTGCTCAAGATACATGGAAAGTGTGGAGACAAAATTTAATCGTAAGCCTAGAAATTATAGTAATATGGAAGCCAATGAAGAATTGCTTCCTATTTTCCAAATGACAGGTCGACCTTTGGGAAAAGCATATACTAAGAGTTTAAACGAGGATACTAAAACTAAGGCACATCGATATGTGCTATTCAATTGTAATGTCGTAGATTCATTCATTGAGTAAGTATATTATTTGTCATATCTCAAATAATAAAATCGTATTGTTCATATCATATATAATTATATGTATAATAATAATTCATTTTGTAGGGAACATCGTAATATTATTGCACAACAAAATTTTCGTCAAAGAACGATGACTATAGATCGGATTCATAGCCAGTCATTTCCATCATGGTTTGCCAAAAAGGTAAGTTGTATTTTAATATTATTCTTTTAACTTAATAAATCATACACACATTAAATGTAGTTATTACTATTTGTTAAATCAGGTAGAAGAATTATATGATAATGAGGATAATCGAGTTTCTGATGATTTACGTTGTTTGGCTAGAGGACCAAACAATGTTTTCATTAAATTCAAAAAATATTTAATAAATGGTTTTAGATTTCACACAAAAGAAGTTGAGAAGAAGCTAAAAACTCAAAATAGTGGAATTATTATGACTGCCAAGACTCAAAGTTTTGCAAGTAGCAGCGATCCAAATCCTATTTTCGGAGATGTTACATTTTATGGGATATTAACTGATGTTATAGAATTAGATTATTCTTCGGGAAATCGTGTTGTGTTATTTAAGTGTGATTGGATTTCAAGAAGTGGTATTAAAAAGGAAAAAGATTGCACAAGAGTCAACCTTTCAAAATTGATGCGTGAAGATGAGCCATTTATACTAGCATCTCAAGCTGAACAAGTAATGTATGTGGAAGACCTCAAACACAAAGGATGGCATGTTGCTATAAAAATAAATCCTAGAGATTATTACAACATGAGTGTGCAATCACGTGATGAGAATGTGGAGTCTTATTTGCAAAGTGAGACTTGTAGTACAACTTTTGATGTTGAGGATAGAGATATTAATTTAGTAAGAAATGATATCGAAGATATAACTATTGATACATCGGTGTCAATTAGTACAAATGACATGGATGAAGATGAAGAATCTTAGTGATTAATATAATTTTTATTATTAATATTTTACTTAAACTATATTTTTATTTTATCTTAATAATTTTATATACAGAGTACGTTAACTTTTTTATGCAAATTTTTTATTATTATAATCATCTATGTTATTATTCATTTACTTAATCTTTCATAAATGAAAACTTAAAAAGAATTTCTAAAATAAATTCGGGTACTTATCATATATACACATTTAAAATTTTACTATAAATGTTTGAAATAAATATAAATTTTATGAAAAATTTTAAAAATAATAATAAATTAAAAAAGTCACTATTTTTGTTTATAGTAACACTTTTAAAATGCCACTAAATTTACTAAATTTAATATTTTGTGTATTTTTACAAATGTCACTATTAGTATATTCTAGTGACATTTTTACAATGATACTAAGATAAATATTTACAAATTAATGACATTTTTTATCAAATGTCACTAAATATACTTGTAGTCACATTTTTTTAAAAGTGTTACCAATTAAAATGTTATTTATTCTCACCAAAGTGACATTTTTGGCCAAATGTTATTAAATTAGTATTATTGCAACATTTATTATAAACGTTACTAATTGAATTGTTACTAAAATCTAGTTATACTTACATTTTTTTTAAATGTTACTAAAAAACTTTTTTGGTGACATTTTAAAAATGTTATTAAATTCTAAGTTTAGAAATTATTATATATTTAGTTACATTTTTTTGCTAAATGTCACTAAATTAATATTTTTATAACATTTTTCACCAAATGTCACAAAATCAAATGTCACCTATTTCTATTTTTGGTGTAGTGAGAGTTGGAATTACAACGGTTTTGGACCTGCATATGATCATGTTGTATATGGTATTACAATTTTGAATAAATGAATTTTTATATCAATGGTTCAAATTCATATAAATATTTTGGGTTATATAACTTGTTTATACATATTTTATTCAAAAGTTGAATCCTAATATATTATAAATAAATATTATATATTTATTTTTATGTATAATATATATTATTTTCTTAATAAATTTACTATTTGGCCCGACATTTAAATGGATGACAAGATGATGACGAAGATAAAAAGAAATACAAGTATTAATGGATGAGCGTTTTCTCTCTATTGTATTTAATGCCTGAGTTACAGAACTATTTATTTTCTAACCCACATCATATGAGAATGTGGTATTTGTAGGTTCTATTGGCTTGAGATACACTTACTATTAAATGCATCTCCACTACTCATACCTCCTTGCTTTCAGATCTTGCACGAGGCGTGGTTGTATGCCATTCTTTTGCACGCCTTTTCTTTTGTTTTCCCATCTAACGACATTCTCGTCAATATACATTCAACTCCCACCTCACACTTACAACTCGTGAAACACACACACGTATGCACACAATGTACACACACATGCATTCATGGATTGCATGTGAGCCCCCAACCAGCACACACAACACACACATACACTCAACGCACACACACACCTGCATACATGCATGCCTGGCTCGCATGCGAGCCCCCCTCATGGGCTCGCACGTGAGCCCCCAACACACTCACACATATATCCACGCACAATCTCACCTACTTATTACGTCCTCACTTTTTGTCGTTCTCTTATTTCTGAATCACTACAGGTTAGTCATTAAATTCCAGATTATCACATGTCAAATAATCAATTCAATTTACATTTCGGGCCCAAACCCGGTTCGGCCCGAAATTCTCGGGTGTGACTATACCGCGCCAACCTGTCAGAACACACATGAAAAGACAACATAGGCATACTATATAATAATATAGTTCTATTAAGTACGTAATTAAATTAATCTCAACAATTTACCCTTCTCGGGTCATAATTACCAAAATGCCACCAGCTCACCGACGGGCTCTTTAACATGTTAAATTTCATATAATTTCACATATATTGAATTATATAATAATATAATTCCTCAATTAACTCATAATTATCTAATTAGGGTTTTGCTAATCCTTTTCTTAATTCCGGGTATTACACCCACGGAATGAATGGCTCTTATACACGAGTACGCCACTCTGGCTGCTTCCTGGACTGATGACTGACCCTACAGATCAACACGAGTGTTTCTAGCTTGCTTTGTCCTCACTCGCACGCTTCCTGGGAAAACTTCCCAGGAGGTCATCCATCTTGAAATTACCCCTAGTCAAGCACGCTTAACTGTGGAGTTCTTTCGTGATGGGCTACCAAAAAACAAGATGCACCTTGTTGATATAGGTAGTACCAATCAATCCATTTAAGCCCTCTTCAACTGTGCAGTCCCATACACTACTACAATTTGGTCTTTTAGTGACACACATTTTTGTGCATGTCACTAAAGAGTAAGGAGTGATGTTTAGTGACACACACAATTAGACTCTAAATTTTTGGTGTTAGCCTCCCATAATGTGAGTCACTAAAAATATGAAGAGTCACTAAAAAATAATACCCATACTTTTTTTAATTTTTTTCTAATTAAAAATGTTGATCTATCGAGTCACGCCGTGACAGACTTCAAAAGTATGTCCCGACATGCATGGCGCGTCACTATATCATAACTCTAAATTTATTTAAAATAATTAAAATTAAAATTAAGATATAGTGACACGCAAAATATGTTGGTATATATTTACCCAATCGCTATTCGCGCGTCACTATAAGTTAATTAATGAAATGGTTCGGTTATCTAAAAAAATGCTAAGTTCAATAAAAAAAATAAAACAAAAAATAATGAACGTGAGCCACCATAATTACAGCTTTTATTTTTTGTTTAATTTTTTAATTCCAGCCCTTTTTTCCCTCTCTCTATATTTCTCTGACTTAAAATAAAAACCCTAAACTTCTTCTAACATAATCCCTTCTCAGCCCCTTCTCAGCCGCCAGGGAAGAGACCTCTTTCTCCCTCTTTGTTTCGCACGTCGGAGCCACCATCTCTGGCGACCATCACCCCTAACGGATTACGGATCCATTACTCTCCAGTCCGAGAACCCCAAATCCCCCACACCCTAACCCTCTTTCTCGCTCGTCTCTCTCTCTCGTTTTTGCTTGGTTCGACGTACGGGCTACCTCCACAGTCTTGAACCCGGACAGAGACAACCACAGGTCTCCTCGTCGATGGTCCTCTCTCTCGCCTCTCCATTTCTTTCTCTCGTCAGAGCCCAGGTATCCTCCTGCGAGAGGTGGTGGCGGCAAAAACACCCATTATATTTAAGTTCCTCAAGCTCAAATATGTTGTCAGTTTGTGTATGTGTGTAGGTGGACGGGAAAAGCTCGTCATTGTTGTAGGCCTTCGACTGTTCTGGGTTTGTGGTCTTCTGGTCAATCTCAGCCGTTCTTGGTTTGTGGTCTGGTAGTCAATATCGACTGCTCATGTTCAATGGCAAAAGAACTTTTTTTTTCAGAAATGTATTTTGTAACTGGGTTGTATTGCTATATAATTAGTATTAATTTTATTTGGGTGGTTTAAAATTGTATATTTCTTATTTTCTGGGTTTGATGTGATGATATAATTAGTACAATTTGATTGTGTATATGATAAAATATTAGTATTGGTAAAAAAAATTATTGGCAAAATGATTAATAAAAAATATTACTTAATTAATTTTATTATATTAATTTTTTAAAAAAAAAAATTAATATAGTAATATTTAGTAGTGCCCATAATTAAAAAGAATATAAAAAAAAGTATATATAAAGATATAGTGTCAGCTTTTTATAGACAGTATATACATGAAATACAAAAATGATATAGTGACACGCATTTTGAAACTCTAAAAAGTACTTTTAGTGACATCTACATTAGTGACACGCATTGAAGTGTCACTAAAACCTTTTAGAGTCTCTTTGAATGGGTCACTGAAGCCAATTTTTGTAATAGTGATACCTACAGTCTCCGAATCATCCCACTTGACCTTCCCCAGGCGGTGTGGGATTGTACAGCTTACTCGATATTTCCCCTTACGGATCATGGGACTACAAGAATTCCCCCCAATAGTGGCGGGCCTATTAGCGGCGGAGCTCCTCCGCCGCTAATAATGGGGCTATTAGTGGCGGAGCCCCTGCTTGGCCGCTATTGGGGGGCGGATATTTTTTTTAAAAAAAAAATTAATAGCGGCGGGCTGTCCGCCGCTAATGCTCGCCGCTATTACTATTAGCGGCGGGGTCCGCCGCTAATACCCCGCCGCTAATAGGTGGGCGGGAAAAATCCCGCCCATATTGATTCAAACTATTAGCGACGGGGTATTAGCGGCGGACCCCGCCGCTAATAGTATTTTATTTAAAAAAAAATAAATAAAAAATAATAATTAAATGTTATTAGCGGCGGGGTCCGCCGCTAATACCCCGCCGCTAATAACACTATATATACCCCATCAGACCCCTCATCCCCATTTTCCCATTTTCTCTCAATTTTAAAACCCTAACCGCCTCCTCCTTCCCCTTCTCCTTTGCTGCAAATTCCCACCGCCTCCATCTCCGACGCACCACCACTTCGACGCACCACCACCCCGACGCACCACCACCCCGACACACCACCGGTTATTTTAGGTAAGTATTGTTTTTTTTTTATTATTATTTTAGATTTGTTATTGTATAGTTTTAGATTTTAGATTGGTTTATATAATGTATATTTAAATTTTGAATGTTATATATTTTAGGTTTTAAATAATTTTTGAGTTTATAAATGTAGGTTTTCATATAGAAAAATCTGTGTGTATATATTTTTGTATATAAAATTAGGTATATTTATATATAAAAATATGTTTATCTATTTTTATTTGTGTATATATAATGTGGTATATATATAAGTTTTGATTTTTTTTATGTGTATATATACTTTATAAAAACTGTATATTATATATATATTTGTATATAACAGATTATATATATATGTATATAACAGTGTAGTATATATATTGTATTGTATTATTATGTAAAGTATAAAAACTGTATATTATATATATATATATTATACATATGTAGTGTATGTATTGTATATATTAATCTGTATATATATATATTATATTTATATAACGGTTTAAACTATTACATAATAGTGTATTGTATATTTTGTATATATTTATTTTATTTATATATTTGTGTATATAAAATATATAGTATATGGTTTTTTTTTGAAGAAAATATATAGTATATGTTAATGTATATATAATTTATATATTGTAACAATGTTGAATATTGTATTGTTGTTATTTGTAGGTTTTTTTTAATTAATTTTAGTAATTAGTAATATGTTATACTTTTTGTTTTCAGATTGGTATTATTAGTAATTTGTATTTGTTTGTATTTGTTTATTTTATGTTAGATTTTATTGAAATTAAATTAATTTGTTGTTAAGTTTGCTAAAATTTGAAAAGTAAATTTAACAAATTTAGAATATTGAAAAAAATTTAAAAAATTAGAAAAAAAAAATATTAGTTTATAGCTTAATATATATATAAAATGATTTTTTTTAATAATAATAATTAGTTTTTTAGTAACTTAATAAATAATATAAATATTAAAAGTTAAAAAGATTAATTAGAAGATTTGATTTATTTTTTTAATTTAAATTAAAATTTAAATTAAATGGATTAACTTTTATTTGAATTTTAAAAAATAATTTTTTTTTTGTATTTTTAAGGTGGTAAAAATTAATTATTTTATATTTATTTTAATTTAGAAAATAAATTTATTTTTATATAAATGATAAATAATTCAAAAATTTAAAAATTTAAAATTTAAAATTTAGTAATTTAATGAATTTTTATAGTGTAATATGTAAAATGAATTTTTTTTTATAATATAATTAGTTTAAATTTTGATAACTAATTTTAAGTTTCAAAAAATAATAATTCATTTAAAATTTATTTATTTTATATTTATTTAAATTTAGAAAATAAATTTTTTTTTTATAAATAATAAAAATAACACAAAAAATTAAAAATTATATTTAAAAATGTATCATAACTTTTGTACTTATAAAATTTCATAAGACTTTACAAAAATTTAAAAATTAATAATAAAGAACAATAATAATTCATATTTATAATTATATTTAAAAATATATCATAACTTTTGTACTTATAAAATTTCATAAGACTTTACAAAAATTTAAAAATTAATAATAAAGAACAATAATAATTCATATTTATAATTATATTTAAAAATATATCATAACTTTTGTACTTATAAAATTTCATAAGACTTTACAAAAATTTAAAAATTAATAATAAAGAACAATAATAATTCATATTTATAATTATATTTAAAAATATATCATAAAATTTGTACTCATAAAATTTCATAAGACTTTACAAAAATTTAAATATTTAATACTTCATTTGTCGTCTAAATTGTAGATGGCGACAATCGATAAGTCTTGGACCAAAATCAGAAATCGTGGTTGCCATGAATTTTGGAATGGTCTACAAGCCTTTTTAGCAATGGCATCAGAACATAAGGATTGTGATGGACGAATACGATGTCCTTGTGTGAGATGTATAAATAGTAGGTTTGAAAAAATAGATAGGGTTAGAGCACACGTATTTGATCGAGGTTTTATGCAAGGATATGAGAAGTGGATTTATCACGGGGAGCCTGAGGATGTCGTCGTTGATGTAGCAGTTGCCGATGTTGAATCAGAGGATGAAATGATTCCTATTTTAGAAGACTTCTTTCCCTCGACAACTGAGGAACCACAAGGAGAAGATGAACAACCAACCACAAACCCACAATTTGATGACTTATTTGAGGAAATTGAAGCTGAATTGTATCCCGGTTGTGATTGGATTTCATCTCTTAACTTTTTAGCAAAGCTATTGCATTTAAAAGTTAGGGGAAAAATTCCTAATAACATCTTTGAAGAATTATTGAAGCTTTTAAAGTTTGCGTTTCCGAAGGAAAATAATATTCCATCAACTTACTACGAGGCAAAAAAGAGATTGAAGAAATTAGGCTTGGGTTATGATAATATCGATGTCTGTTTGTATAATTGTTGCTTATTTTATAAGGAGAATGCATCCAAGGAGGCTTGTCCAGTTTGCGGAACTAGTCGTTGGGTTACTTCCGAGAACGGTAAAGGAAAAAAATTTCCTTGCAAAGTCATGCGATACTTTCCGTTGGCACCTCGGCTTAAAAGATTATATAGTTCGAGGATTACAGCGAAAAGCATGATATGGCATCATACTGGAAAATCAAAAGATGATGGGGTGTTACGACACCCGGTCGATGGTTTAGCTTGGAAAGACTTTGATGCAAAACATCCCGAGTTTGCAAGGGACCCAAGAAATGTTCGACTTGGGTTAGCTGCTGATGGATTTAATCCATTTGGCAACATGAGTCTTGCATACAGCATGTGGCCAGTGGTGTTGGCTAACTATAATCTACCACCTTGGTTATGTATGAAAGATAATTATTTTTTGTTATCTACCCTAATTCCTGGTGCAAAATCTCCAGGTAAAGACATGGATATATTTTTAAGACCTTTGGTGGATGAATTAAAGGAGTTGTGGAATAATGGGGTAGCAACGAGAGATAGTTCGACCAACTCGATGTTCACCATGCGTGCTGCGCTTTTGTGGACAGTGAATGATTTTCCTGCTCGTAGTAGCTTGTCTGGGTGGAGTGGTCAAGGTTATAAAGCTTGCCCTACTTGTAATGAAGACACAACGTCCATTCGAGTGATCGGGAAGACATCATATGTTGGTCATCGAAGGTTCTTGCCAAGTAACCATGCAATGAGAAGGGATACTCGATTTGATGGTAAAGTTGAAAGAAGACCTCCTCCAAGACGATTTACTTGTGAAGAAATATTATCACAAGTTAATGCTCTCGAACCCCAAATTCCCGGACATCATGAAAATTTTGGGGGCGTGAAACGTAGAAGAGTTGCAGAAAATTGTAATTGGAGGAAAAAAAGTATTTTCTACGAGTTGGAGTATTGGAGCACGAATATTTTAAAACACAACATTGATGTCATGCATGTTGAGAAGAATGTGTGTGATAGTCTCCTAGGAACCATCTTGGATAATGATAAATCAAAGGACACAACCAATGCGCGCCATGATTTAAAGAAGATGGGTATTAGGGAATCGTTGTGGATTTATGAAGATGGGAATGGGAGGCTAATGAAACCGCATGCTCCTTATGTTTTGACTCGTGAGAAAAGACAACTTTTTTGTCAGTTTGTTAAAGGAATAAAGTTTCCCGATGGCTTCTGTTCAAATTTAAAGATTAAAGTTTCTCCAGATGAGTCTAACATTATTGGGTTAAAATCCCACGATTGTCATGTCATTATGCAGCGAGTACTAGCGGTTGGTGTCCGTAAATTTCTACCTCGTGACACTGCAACAACTATTACTCAGCTGTGTAATTTTTTTCGACAGTTATGCTCTAGAACTCTAAATGTAAAAGATATGGAGGATGCTCAAAATAATTTAATTCTGTTATTGTGCAAGATGGAATTGATTTTTCCTCCAGCTTTTTTTGACATAATGATACACTTGGTATTGCATTTGCCTGAAGAAGCGATATTGGGTGGCCCGGTCTTTATGAGATGGATGTATCCTTTTGAAAGGTACATGAAAAAATTGAAGAATTATGTGGGAAATAAGGCACGTCCTGAAGGGTCAATTACAGAAGGTTATGTTGCTGATGAGGCAGTAACCTTTTGTTCAATGTACTTTAAAGGGTGTGAAACAAGATTTAATCGGTTTGATCAAAATGAAGACGCGCCTTCTGTTTGTCGCTATCTCTCAGTTTTTAATTCTCAATCTCGTCCTTTAACTAGCGGACTTATCAAGCCTCTTGATCATATCAGTCGTGAAAAAGCTGAGTGGTACATTCTTCAAAATTCTCCTGAAATCCAAGCTTACTTAGAGTAAGTTTGTTACATTTTTATAAATTATTTTATTAAATTTTTAGTTTTTATTTTCTATCTCCCTCTATTGTATCTTGACATTATCATACTTCACAGTGAACATTTGGACAAGATCAGGCATGAATATCCTAATGGTAATCACGATATCTTGCATAGGCAAACTTTCCGTTCGTGGTTTCATAAGAAGGTATAACGACAAAATTGTAAAGTTTTAATTCAATCATTTATATTCCTCTCATATTAATACATTTTATGTATTTAGATATATGAGTTGCACAAGCTTGGAACTTTACAAAATGGTGATTAGTTACTCGCTCTCGCTTCCGGGTCCGATTACTTAGCAACATTTTACGAAGGTTGTATAGTGAATGGTGTTCGGTTTATTGCATCAAAGCGAGACCAAAAGCGGAAGACACAAAATAGTGGTGTTACTGTTGCTGGAACTGAAGGGTTTAATTATTACGGCACACTTGAAGATGTAATCACTATATCTTATACTGGTGCATATACAGTGTCATTGTTTGAATGTAAATGGTATAACACTAATCCATTAAGAAAGAAGACAATCACTGAAAATAATATAACTAATATAAATACTCGTGGATATTGGTATCAAGATGAACCGTACATCCTTGCTAACCAGGCGAAGCAAGTTTTCTATCTTGAAGATCCACTCAGAGGTCGCGATTGAAAGGTTGTTGAAGATATTAGCCATCGACAAATTTGGGACATTACTGACAACGAAGATGAGACTGATGTAGATGTTGTTAGTGATTCTAACTCTGCCAATTTTGTGTTGACGGTTGATCTTGGAGAGTTGATTATGCAATCGAATGAACCTCCAGTAATTGTTGAATCGTTCGATCAGTTAGTGGATTCTGAGATAGAGAATAATGAACTTGATGAAAATTATGTTGCAGAAGAAGTAGACGATTTACTAGTTGAACATGTGGAGGATGAAAATGTAAACTTAGTGAATGATGGAAATGATAGTGATTCTTCAGTGTAACTTTTATTTTGTAAACATTTGTTACTAAAATTTTTTACAATTAAAGGACTATTTAATTTCTTTCGCATAAACATTTGTGTGATATTTCAATTATGTGTTTCACATTTGTGAATTCTTACATTTTTTTCCGTCTTCAAAGTAAAGTAAAATGTCAGCTACGTTAGCGACATACCACGGTGGGGATGGTGATGGCAGGGATCCCCCTGATCCTTCTAGGGTACCGTCGTCTTGCGAAGCAGGTTTTCATATTTTTTCAAATCTACAATAGTTCTGAATATAAATAGTGAATATATGATTTACTAATAAAATTATTTTTCCCTCAAATATATATAGTTCCACCTCCGGTCAGAAAGGGTCGTGGGGTTGCCGCAAACGCTAATCTCGAAAAAAAAAGGAGAGAAGCTGGTAAGCCCTTACCGGTGGAGGTAGATCTTGAAACAGGCAAAGTTGTTGGCACTGAAGCAAGCAATTATGTTCGATTTCTTGGCCAACAAGTAAGCATGTTGTGCCCGGGTGGTCATCTAAATTTTTCTGATGTACCCCAACAATACAAGGATCAAGTGCTCAATCGAATTAGAGTGAGTGATTTTTAATTATTAAAACTTGTAATAATTTTATGTCCTCATTTATAAATTAACATAATTTTAAATTACTTTTATTACATAGTACTACTTTGATATCGATGGGAATCCCCATCGAGACCTACTTATGGGGACTTTATATTCGGTGATGGCGGAGCGGTATAGTGAGCGAAAGACACTCAGACACAAGCATTTCAAACAACATTACAAAAAACCAGAAGATTGGGACACAGTTCTCAAATTCCCCCCTGACTACTTGAATACCGAGACTTGGAAACCGGTTTGCGAATTGTTCGTTAGCGAGGCATTTTTGAATCGTTCAACTAAAAATAAATCGAATCGGCAACTAATGAAATATCCAACAACGCAAGGCACAAAATCGTTGGCGTCCATACGCCACGGAATGGTATGTATTAATTCTTCAATTGTTAAATGTTTCATAAAAAAATTCTTTAATAGTTAATAATATTTTTTTCTTATAATAAACTAATTTAATTGTTTATATTTGTCTAGGGGGTCCTCCTGGAGAGCATGTAGTTGAAGCATGGAAGGAGATCCATGTGAAAAAACCGTCTGGAACTTTCGTTAATGAATTAGCTGCAAAAGATTATGTAAGTGATTAAAATGATTTATTATTAAAATTTATATTTTATATTAATTACATATTCTAATAATTTTGATTTAAATAGGAGGAACTGATCAAGGAGCTTGATAGGAAGCGACTGGAACGACAATCCCAGAGCGATACTGGGGACCGAATCGAATACGATGCGGTTATCGGTTGACGTTATGGAAACAGTTCTAGGCCAAAGATCTGACTATCAAAGAGGCGTGGGTAAAAGGCTCAAGGGCAAAGGAAAGAAACCAATCCCTCAAACTCAATCAACGGTGCCTCCCCAACCAACTACTGAAATGATGAGCACTGTGGCAGATATATTCTCAGCTATGCGTGCCACTTGGGGGGGTAATTTGACGCCTGAACAACGTGCCCAAATATTTAACCCACGCTTTGACAATTTCATTCAAACGTATAGTCAGTCGCAGTCGCCTGGTGGTTCGTCTTCTCAGAGTCATGCCGCTCCTCCGGAACAGCAACAACAACCTCCTTCGCAACCACAATTTCAGCCTTCCTCGCAACAACAATTCCAAAATTTGTCACAGCAGCAATTTGAAATTTTTTTGCAGCAGCAACCCCAATCTTTTCCTCAGCAGCAACAACAGTCTGCTCCGTCAATGGGAAATCAGTTCTTATACCGAACACCGTCAGAGTCTCCTCTGCTCGGCTCAAACTTTGCTGATTTTGGATTATTTGGGAGTTCATCGCAGGAGAACCAATTTTTTTCAACTCCCATTTTCAACCAAGCTGAGCTCGGTAATTTAACGCTGGGTTTATCATCAGACCAAGCGTATGTGCCTTCTCCGCCACGGGCTTCGGGGACTCGTACCGAAAATAATCCAGATCAAGACTTCATAATTAGAGACCTGAATGAAGATGTTAATGAATAATTTATTTATGTGTTGTAATAATTTAGTTTAATTTTGAGACAATATTTTATTAGGATTAATATGTTAAAGTTAATTACTCTAGAGACAATTTTAAATTATTAATAAATTTTATTAAATTGTTTTAATTATATTAATTAGATTTATTTATTAAATATTTAATTATTTATTTATATATATAGGATTAATATATAAATAAATTTTTAAAAATAATTATTATTTTTTTTTATTCTGGGGTGTTGTAGCGGCGGAGCAATAGCGGCGAGACCCCGCCGCTATTGCCCTGTGTCAGTCTCGAAACCAGATTCTGAGAAAGGGCAATAGTGGCCGCCGCTATTAATAGTATTAGCGGCGGACCCCGTTTTTGGCCGCTAATACTATTAATAGCGGCCAACCAATAGCGGCGGACCAATAGCGGTCGAGGTCCGCCGCTATTGCCCTTTAGCGGCCAGTTTGTGGACCAATAGCGGCCGAGGGGCCCGCCGCTATTGGTCCTTAATGTTGTAGTGCTACTGACTGTCACAAAACCGTTACATGGTATGGTCAAAATCAATTGTGATGTTGGGCTTAGCATTGGGTCTTTAAAGACTAGGGCAGTTATTCAGGTTCACTCATTTCTTCAAAAACCTGGACTTGGCTTGGTTGTTTAGCTCTTGTTGCTGTTGAAGCTTCGAGTAATTTGTTGGTATGCAACTTGCGATTTGTCTTGGATATTCATCTGTGGTTTTGGAATTTGATTATAATATTGTTATCGCTTTTATTCTCAACCAGAGACAGTTGATCATTCTTATTTAAGGTGTATTGTTAGAGATATCATTGCTTATTGAAATCACTTTTCTGTTATCTCTTTCATGTATTGTCTTAGGATTGCCAACAGTGTTGCACATTCATTGGCCTAGCTAGCTCTATTCATGTCTTATTATTATGTTTGGTGGTCTAACTACTTATATTGTATATCTTCTGCTCTGTAGATAGACTTAGTGATTAATGTATTTTCCTAACACTTTTTTCCTCTTGAAGTTTTTTTCACTGAATTCATTCTTGAGGTTTTAACTTTTCATGAGGACTTTTTTCTAAAAATATAAAAACTAAAAAATTAAAAATAAACAAACAAAATGAAAATGCTTTCAAATCAAATAATTATAATAAAATTTTCTTACTATTTAATGTTCCAAACTTTTCTCTCAGGAAAAAAAAAATCCAAATTCCAAAATTAATTAAAAAATGTCAATAGATCATGACATTATAATCTTGTATTTATCTTCATAGTTTTAGTATGGTTGTAATTAACATTAATGTGGAGATGCTATCATATGCTATTATACGGATTTATGATAGATCACTAAAACCCTCCCTGGCTCCCTCCCATTCAATTTCCTTTTAGTACAAGAAAACATACTAAAATTCATTTACATTCTCTGAACACCATTCAATATTTATATCTAACTCATGTTATGAATTGGATCACGTAGATAATTATATATTAAATCGATACACAAGAGTATTGTATGCTTAAATTAGTTGAACAAGAAGTTTATCTTCGTACATATAATTATTTTCAGAAGAAAAAAAGTAAAATAAAAAAGAGGAAAAAGACAATTATATGTTAATCAACTTCCTAAAAACAATCCTCAAGCTCTCCACACAACGTCCACCAAGGTCTTAATCATACCCAATTGGAGATATACACATTTGTTCCCTTCTATCATGTTTGGGAATCTTATCTATATTGATTTCAATTCTCAAGCATCCTTATTATTAAAATTTGTTTAATTTGTAATCCAATTAGGCTTTGTCGGTGCAATGCTTCGTATACCTTAATGCTTTTCACCAACAATTGACTAGTGGAAATTATATATAAACCAATCAACTAAACATTATGATTATGTTTTATAATATATATACGCTTTGTAATAATTGTACCGTATGGGATTGGTATATTTTATCTATAGGTTTGTCTTTGGACCACGTCTAGTTTTAGGTAATGTGTAATAGTTTTTAGTACCAAAACTTTGAGTTAAAGTTTAATTTTGAAAATTGTTTTCCGTGAGGTGGAAAAAGAAGGTATAATTGCATTTTTAAAGATGATTTTCAATGAATATAAACAGACACTACTGAATGAAATTGGTAATGACACTGAAAAGTTTGAACACGGTACACAATCTCATCTGAATTGTGTAATATTATTCCTGCATGACCTTACTATCAATGAAACTAATTTCAGAAATTACATTACATGGTTGGTAAACCTAAATACTATAAACGCAATTCATCAGTTGAACAAACTAATGTTTCTCCTTTGAGGTGCCACCTCCTAGTCCCTGCAACCCATAAATTGTGAAATTACAATCAAAACAGATCATGTAATGAACTATGCAGAGGATGATTTCTAGTATTTATTGACTGATATTGCCGTAGTACATTACCATTCTTTGTTGGTGCAAATCCTATATTTGCGTAATCGTTGAGAATTTTAAGTGTATGTTCTTTTCTAGCTTGTTTGCCACTGCAGCAATATTCTTGGTGACGTCCTTAGTGTTTTACCAAACACAAGATATTTAACCAAACATTTACACAAGCTGAAAATACTTTAGCAGTATATATAGTAACTATTTATAAGCTAATAAGCCTACCTATACTGGCACAGTTTTGCCATTCAGATGTGGCTCTCCTCTATCCTGGTCCAACCAAGTTTCCTAAGACACATAAGCATTGATCATTTCATATAGGAATCCATGAAGATTTTAACAACTAACAATGTCATGGTCTTGCAGCTGGCTTACCATGAAAGACCATGGCGTTGTTATCCACATTAGCTTCCCCCTTGACAGCATCGATTTTGGCTGTTTTTTTGGGAGATTAGTTGGCCTAAATCCACAACTTTGCGTATTACTCGCTCTGCGAGGTACCACTCATTCTCCTCCTGTTTGCCTATTTACTTTGTTTGATGTAACTCGGTTCGTACTCAATTTCACCCCAAGGATTCCAATTCACCAACCATTTGAAGTTAGAAAACAATAAATTGTTACTTTAAAATAAAACATGAAATTTATTAATGGTAGTAAAATTTCTGTTGTTCCAAATTTCTGCCTATCAAAACTGATGCATACCTGTTGGAAAGGTATGTCAGTTAGTTTTTTCCTCTAAAAATGAATCAGCCTTGAGTGATCCATCCTTGGAGGGTCTGTGTCATTCCACACAATCATCTTGGGGAATACATTAATTACGTGGAGACAGGGGAAGTATTCTATAGCCCAGATCTGCAAACAAAATAACTAGTCACCATATCAATAAACAAACTCTGTTGGATAACCTGAAGCCATTAGTATGACACCCTTCTATAAAGATGAACCTCGTAATTGTCTTGTGCATCTTACCTCCCACGCTTTCCATAGGCCTCCAGTTGTTGTTATGGTGTTGTGACATGAAAGTAGTGGCTCCCCTACCAATCTGGTTCATGGTCTCATCCTTCCTGTGAATTATTTTATCATATATGATATTTTTCCCACTCACGAGTAATCCAGATATCGTACTGAAATCAAGAGGTGTCATTGTCGTTTCTCCAAATTGCTCAAAACTAAATGTATCTGTAGTGTCTCACCATTTCTCAGCCAAAGCTTGCATTAAAGGAGCATCGATTGCTGATTGATTAATTCCTTCCACCAAAGGATGCAATCCTAAGGAATGCACTCTTTCCTTCACAGAGTTTGGTAGTTCATCATACCAATGCCCCACCAGTGATCCACTCCCTGTCCCTTGATCAAAATCAGTCCATCCTATGACAGTTTATGATGAACATATTAGACACTATATCAACAAAAATATTCAGTGTTGCAATAGCAGATGGGTAAACAAGGAATTATTAAAAGGATATTAGTAATCACTTAATGGTCTCACTAGGGTCCCCATCACTACCTCACAATGAATAGGGAAATTACTTCATATACTGTTTTTTCTAACTTTTTTTTTTCAAATTTACGGCTTGGGAGTTTCTAAAGTGGTTTCTCCGGTAGTTTTTATGTGAGTTGCTATATTTTTTTGTTGCGATTTAAGTTGCAGCCCTAATTGCAATAAGAGTTTCTATGTAAAATTCCGTAAAAATACAAAAAAAAAAAATTGTTTTAAGGCGTAAAAATAAAAAATCCTCATAAATGTATTACTCTCAGCTGAACATATTACAAACGAGCAGAACATATTAACACAAGCAGTTTAGTGTAATCCTTTCCTACATGCATCTCCGTATAATATCCAATGCAATTACTTTTGATGTAAATTTAATTTGAAATGACCAGTTTTTATAAATCTTCATTTCACACTAATTACATAATTTGAAATTTGACATTATGAGTCCATTTGGCTCAGCTTTTATGGCTTTTGACTGGAAGAAGAAAAGATTAAAATAACTTTTTAGTAACTGTTTGAATAATATTTTTCAAAAGAGATTTTTGTATATGGAAGAGCTTTATGTTTGGGTGAACTCTTTAAAAAAACTCAGTATTATGAAGATCTATTTACTTTTATAGAACTCTTTCTTTGGTCACTTCTAAAATGTTGTAAATTTGCTTGCATCAGAAATAATAGAAATGAAACATAAATTTGTTTGAAAATTTTATACATATGTTTTTATATGTGTATAATTAAACAAAATAATGAGAAATACTGTTTTTTAGAAAGAGGGAAAAGAAACAAAATATAAAATAAAAGTGATAAAATATGAAACTTTGAACGAAATAAAAGATGGAAAATTACATTCTGCACCATTTTTTAGAAAAAATAAATCACATTTTACCACAAAAGTATTAATTACAAATATACAATATCTAATTTTTCGTAAAAGATTTTACAAACTTATAATCCGTATTTTGCAAGTAAATTTTGTGTTTTTGTAATATACCGTATTTTTGATATTCTTTTTTTAAGTTTTTAGGTAATTTTGAAAATTATCCTTAAAAAGATTGTATTTTGACCATGGAAGAAGCCATTCAACTGGGCTTCTTGTCAAGGTGCTCAATGCTCATATAACCAATACATCCAAGTAAAAATTAGACTCACAAAATTACAAAAGTTTACATTTTTATGCATAAATAAATAAAGTTAAGAGATTATAGGGTTTTTTATTTTCTTACATCTATATAGTTCCTTTATGCCATATTTTTGTAAAAAAAAAATGAAAATTTTATATTTGTAAACAATAATAAGTTTTGCTAGAAAAGTCGAGGGTTACTGGCGCCGGAAAAGTCGTTGGCACCAAAAAAGTTAGTGTCGCCGGAAAACGCCATCACTGAAAAAGTCATCAGAAAAGTCACCGTTGCCAGAAAAAGTCACTGGAAAAGTCACTAAAAGTTGATGTCTCAAATATAAACAAAAATAGAACTGGTTCTATAATATAATAAATAAAAATAAATAACACAAAATAACTCAAATCGATTATAATTAAAAATATAACCGGTTTTGTAACATAATAAATAAAAACAAATAAAACAAATAACTGAAACTAATTATAATTAAATTAGAATCAGTTCTATAACAATGTTATATAATGAATAAAAATAAATAACACGAAATAACTCAAACCGTTTATAACTAAAATAGAACTAGTTATATAACATAATGAATAAGTATTTTTGAGGTAAATATGGTATGGGTATAATTATTTGGTGGGTTGGAGCATGTTGAATGGATATTTTTGTTTGAGCTATTTTATATAATTGGTTTTTGTGTGTGGGTTTTTATCTTAGTAGCTTTACAGAACCAATTTTTTTGTCTTAAGTTTTTAACTAGTTGATAAATATAGCCGATTTTTTTATATTATATTTGATTTATTATGTGTTATTGTTTGTGTTTATTTATTTTGTTATGGAACTAATTCTTTTCAAATTTATGCTTCAATATTTTTTGAAATTGATTTCCATTTTTTTTAAAAAAAAAAATTATAATCAATTTTATGAGGTATTATGTTACAAAACTGGTTATATTTAATTATAACCGTTTTTAGTTATTAGTTTTTATTCATACCGGTTATATTTTTAATTATATCTGAGACATCTACTTGTGGTGACTTTTCTAGTGACTTTTCTGGCGACTGTGACTTTTCTGGCAACGGTGATTTTTTCAGCATCACTAACTTTTCTGGTAACTTTTTCGACATCGGTGAATTTTTCAATTTTTCCGGCAAAACTTATTGTTGTTTTATAAATATGGGATTTCCACTTTTTTTTTTTTACAAAAATATGGCATAAATAAACCCATATAAAAAAAAAACAACCTATAATGTTGTTTTTTTATGTCATAAAAAAAAAACTATACCCTCATTTTCCATATTTATGAAAATTCTCCAACATCCAAATATATATAAAAGATATTGAAAAGCACAAAAAAGTGCTGCTTTAAGCGTTGGCAATCAGCGCCTAAATATATAGGTTTACTTGGCAAGAAAATTTTGAGAATAAATGTAGGTGTACCTTGGAAGATAAATGTTCCTCTGGACATAGTCTGACTGTCTCGATCAGGGAAGAAGCCTTGCACTCCGCGAATCCCATGCTGACCTTGTGCAATGTATGGTTCACACTTCAGAATGGAGGGTTGTGATGTTGCTGAGGACGACTTCTCAGGCAGCCATTGGTAGGAGATTAAGTGGTCATGCTGACTCCGCCTCAACTCTTCCTCCCGAACCACTGTCTCCATTGTAGTTCTCTTCCTTTTATTTGTCATGTCGTTGTTAAAATCACTCTTCATACCTATTACACATGAACATCTACAACAAATTCAACTAAGAAAATAGCAAGACCAGAAAACAGAACAACCAACCAGTCCAGAGATCAATAAGTTATTGACAATAACTGAATTGCAGTCACAGTCAAGGCCGGTTTTGAGTTGAAATAGGCGCAAAAAAAAATTTGAACCCTTTAAATGGTATTTTCAAAAATTATAAAAAATATGTATATTTTTTAAAATATATTTTTTTTATTAGGTTCCTAAAATGTGTTGATCCTAAGCGCGGGCCTAACCCGCTTATGCCTAAGGCTGGCTGCATAACAAAAAAGTATAGCTAGCTAATAACATTAGATCTTAAATAACCCCTTTCAATATGACATTAATTTTTGGAATATAACTTCCATTTCAAACCCCAACAATAACACTCGTTTGTAAGAATATTTTATATTTAAGGAAATATATTTTTATTTAAAGAAATAAATTTCTATTTAAGGAAATAAATAAATAATTGATTTTCTGATAAATGAATATTTTATATTCATTGAATCTGGACAAAATCAATTATGTAATATTCTATATATGGTCAGATTTCTATATTCATTACCTGATTTGATTTCCTGAATTAATTGTCAAAATATTCTGACAATTAATGTGGCACGAATGCGATGGAGTATCTCACCTATAAATATAGGGTCTCGGTCCCCGAGCTCCTCACTCATTCTGTTTATAACAGCAAAATCTATCTAAAGAGAGTTGAGAGAGCGAGGAAGCCCGATTACCCACATCAATCGGTTTCTGTTGCAGATCAAAGTTTTTGGGTTTGAAGCTTAAAGATTCAATGGCTGGAGGTATCTCGATCCTTAAGTTATATAGTGTATATATTTGTTTAATTCCGCATTTCATATACACATACATATATTTCAGTTTATACATATAAATTGTCTAACAGTTGGTATCAGAGTGGATTATATATCTCTGTCTTGATTTTATTTGAGTTTCGTTTATATATATATACCTTTTCGGTGTTTATATATATATATTTGAGTTTCATATATATATATATATATACTTTCATACGATTATATATATACCTTTTTATCTATGTATATATTTATTTATTTCATAATATCATATATATATATATATATTTATTTATATATACATATGTTATGTACATGTATGTATTGGTATATATATATTTCATTCATATATGTTCATATATGTTATACATTAAATATATGATTTTATGATTTTATCTCTGCCTTGATTTTAGTTTGAGTTTCATTCATATATATATATTTTTCTTCATTTCATTACGTATATATATTGTATATATATATTATTTATATACTTAAATGCTGTATACAAATATATACATATATATATTTCATGTTTATATATATACATACGGTATTTTTATTTTTCTGTATATATATATGTATATATATTTATATATATTGTATATGTATTAATACATTCATATATTAATATAGATTGTTCTAAGCATGAAAATCCACTTTGAAAAAACAAAGAAATCTCAAAATTATTTTTCAGAAAATTTTGGTGATTTTTAAAGTCTTTGTTTTATGTATTTTCGATGCATAAAATCTATATGAATGTCTTAATTTTTGCATTTAGATTCATTTGGAATTGATTTGGGCCTTTTTGGTCGTCGGAATTATCTTTTCTGATCGGGTTTGGGTCGGGTAAGTCGGACCCACGTGCAGAAAAACGGGTCAAACTCGACCCGGTTGGCTGAAGAAGACGACTCAAAATGACATGTCGTTTTCTAGGAAATGACGTGTCGTTTGGATAAAACGACGTGTTGTTTGGCTAAAACAACGTGTCGTTTGGGGGGTACGTTGCAATTGTCGTTCGTTGTAAACGACATGTCATTTTTCCGTCTTGTGAAGCAGCCCTACAGGAGAGAAACGACGTGTCGTTTTTTCTATGCATTTTCAGCCCCCTTCATATTGGCAAAAACGACGTGTCGTTTTGTTTTTTTTTAAAAAAAAAACAACATATCGTTTATACAATGTGATTTTTCAAAAAAAAAAAATTCCGAATTTTTATAAATTTTTTTTTATTTATTTGGAATATTAATTATTTTCCTATTTTTGGTTAATTTAGTCAATAAATTGCATTTAGTTAATTTTCCATTTTTGTTTAATACATATATCTAGTATAAATTGAAAATGAAAATTTGTTTAATTTGGAAATTTATTACATTATTTAGGCATGTAAAAATTGTGCGAATTTGTGCATTTAATTATATATTACCAAATTTATGCAATTTATTGTCTAAATTAATTTTGAAAAATCTGCCATTAATTTCATATTAAGGAATTAACATTTAATTAGTTATCATACATTAATTGTATTATTTTGTATTTACTTAACAAATTTATGTTTAATGCAATTAATTTAGATCTGTATGATTTAAATGCTATACATAAATTCCTTTTATAGTGCTAGATATATTTAGAAATATTCAAACATTAAGATAGGTTGAATATTTTATTTAGCAATTAAGTTTCATAAAACTTCATAAAATATTCATAAAACTTTATAAAATGAATAAAATATGAATAAAATGTAAGTAATTTTGTGGTTTGACATAAGAAAACATGAACTTGGGACAAATGCTCATATCTAGAACGGTTTTTAATGATCATCGGACGACCACACTAGGAGCACTAATCTCAGTGATTGTCTATTATGTTAATAACGAAATTACTTTTAGGTAGAGCCCAATACCTTATGTCTAAGTAAAAATATAATTTTAAATAATTAGAGAGTAGCCACAGCATCTTTAATTATATAAAATTATATATAAATTAAAATTCACCTTAATGGACAAAACTTGTAATTAATTATTTGGATATAATAATTTTACCCCACAAGGATTTTATTATATTTGTATAATTAATTAGGATAATATGTTAAATTAAATTTTCTTAATTTACCCCACAGGGAGTTATGGGGATTTAATTTAATAGTGTTATCACAAATTTAATAAAGATAGATAATAAACTTCATTTTCCTAAACTAATTGTTTAATTAAATCTATCATAAAGTTCATATAATTTTATTAAATTTAAAATTTAGCCACAGGCAATTTTGGATTTAATAAAATTTTAATCTTTAGTTTATACTTTGGTGTCCAGTGAACCACATAATTTTAAATAATTAGGGAGTAGCCACAGCATCCTTAATTATATAAAATTATATACATTAAGTGGATCAAGATCACATAATGGACATGAATTATGTGAACATAATAATCTTACCCTACAGGGATTTTATTATATTTACATAATTAATATGTTAAATTAAATGCTCTTAATTTATCCCACAGGAAATTATGTAGATTTAATTTAATAATTTTATCAAAAAGTATAAAATTTTGAAACATTTATAAATAATTAAGTGTTTCATACCTTTCATTGAGATAGAAATATTAAACTTTAAGTTTTTTCATAAATTGTGTAAATCTATCATAATCTACATCTAAATTTAATCTTATTAAATTAAAAATTTAGCCCACAGGCAATTTTTGTTTAATAAGATTTCATATTTAAGCATGTTTATTCATTAGTAAAAACATGATTCATTCAAACCTCAAAACTATATATGTAATTTTATTACATCACTATTCATAAATTTTTACCATATCAATAGAAATTTCCAAAATTTATTCTGATAACTTCATCCAAAATCTACAGTTTTTACTGTATAATTTAAAAAAAAAAATCACACTTTATTATCACCAATAAATTTTAATTTATTGTGTATGAATTCATTCTAATATAGTTAATGTGATTATTAACACATAGTGGATTATTTTAGATTGTTATTCCACATTCATAATTTCTTGCAAGGTTTACAAATAAACCTAAGAAAGTCAGTAACTGTGAGAAAATCTTATCCACAGACAAGATAAGTTCTCACATTTAGAAATTTAAGGAACAAGCAATATAGTGGTGACTTTGTTTTAAAATTGGCAAAGACCTTTATGTTCCAAGATTCTATTGAAACTTGATTTAGACACATTTAGAGGTCTTTACTACAAATGATGTCACTCATAAAGATATGCAAGTTCAATCTGACAATATGAAATGTGTTATTAATAAGAATTCTTCTACATTATAGCACCAAAAAAAAAATTATGGAACATATCTCTATAAATAGAATAAATGTTAGTAAATGGTGGGGATATTCATTACACTTGATTTTACTAACTTTATTTAGAGCTTGTGTGAATTTCATTAAGAATATGTATTCCAACAAGTCAAAATCGGTGCATACTAGAATTCTATCATATTAGAAATTATACAAGTCAATTAATTTTGAAGACATGGACTCAAATTTTGCATCTCTTTTTTAACGATTACTCACATAAATAATTTTTCTACAAAAGTATAGATTTATATGTTTCAAAGACATTTAAATCTTAAGTAGAGAAATGGTGTATTTTGCATATTAAGATAGTGAGATCAAATATAAAATGGAGAATACTACATTAAAATTCGTGAGTATGGATAAACTCCCAGTCTATTTGCAAATTTTTTTTTTAAAAGCATGGGTTTATTGCCCGATACATATGCTTGGTACACCCAAATTATACTGTGTGACAGATTTAAGAAACTAAGTATTTTTTGGACATGGGGTGGAGCCTACATAGCAAACTCCAATCTTTCCTAAATCTTTGTCTATTGATACTCTTCAATGGGTTGTACATATCAAATCGTGTTCTAACCAAAGTTGTTTCTCAAACATATTTTGAGTTATGATAAGGCTGAAAACCGACTTCATGACATGTACACATTTTATAAATACCCATATATAATTAGAGTGCAATTGTCAAAGAAAAGATCTGGGCCCAAAACCATAAATGAGCATATTTCATTTGAAAGCTATAAGGTTTAAGGGTTACATATTTTATTATCCATCTCACATCACTAGAACTGTGGAATTAAGAATTGACTTGATCAGTGGGAGTGATCAATTTAGGAACCTAGTTTCTGAGAAAGATCATTCATATTTTTTCAAACTTCCACCTCAAGTGTTAGATTAATTATGATTCACAACAACCCTTAAGATTAATGGTTATTGAGAATTCATAACTTAATAATCTACAAGTCATTAATAAAATTCTAATAAGTTATGTTATTAAGTAATTGCTTATAATTTCTAAAATAACATGCATATTGAACCATTTGCTCTTTTAAGAGTTTGTTGGTCCATCCTTAAGATGACTTATTAGAACGATAAGATCAATGTTTTCTAGTGATTACATTTTGTACAATAAGAGTTCAACTACAATATTAATTTGAGACAAATTAAATTATAGGATGATAAAGAATTGAAGTTGTAGTACAACATGCCATGAATGAAGAAATAAATATCTTAAAGAGCAATAAAGTTTATCTTTAATAAAGTTGCCTAATGGGGTGGAGAACATTAATTAAGCATAAGTTTTCTCACCAATAATATTCATTAGGCAACATTGAGAAACATAAAGATATAAAAGAATATTCATTGCTAAGAAGTTCATTTTGAAATAAGAATTAATAACAAAGGAGATTTACATTCTCACTTGTTTTTATAAATGATTCTATTATAAACCTTGGCATTTGTTGCTCGTTTCAATTTATTAATCAATTCCAAACAGTGAACTAGAGGAGAAGGTATACAGACTGCCATAAAATTTTTCCTCTAATAAGTGGTGAACATATGCAAGCTTAAAGTGTCTACCTATAGATTAAAACAAACATCTCACAAATTGGTATTATATTATCTTTTCCTTTAGGTTTGAAAAGAGAATTATGGAAATAATCATATACCAGAAGGTTAGTGGGAGTAATATTTGTTTTATACGTAGACAATATGTTACTTGCAAATGATGATAAAAGTTTTCTATATAAGTTGAAATAATTCATATCTCAAATTATTATTTTGAGATAATGCATATAAATAACATATATAATTTTAATTAATTAGAGAGTAGCCACAGCATCTCTGATTAAATAAAATTATGTATTATTCATCTGATATAACTTTTATCTTTAAGTGTGATAAATATAACTCGAACTAGCATCTGAAAAATGATCTCGAGTGAGAATAAATTAAGAACATTCATTTGCTTCTATTTTAGAAGCCTAATGTATGCCTTAGAGTCTGAATAAGACTTTGCATTACATTTGTTTCAGGATCGTTAAGTAGTATCAGAATAACTAAAGTTAAGACCACTTTATTCTTCATACAAAGTGATGAGGTGTCTTTAAGATACTAAAAATTATAATCATACATATTTGTTAAGATGAATTGACCATCTAGAAGTATAGTTAACCAATTAGATTCTTCCACACTTCACTGGTTATATTGATTCACGTAATTCAATATTTTATTACAACCTTAAGATTACCAGTAAGTTATATTGAGGAGAATCTTGATTGTTATTTCCACTATAGAAGTCACATTCATTTATTGTTTTGAGGATACATCTCGTATGATGTATTATAGAGTTTCATAGTAGGCCTAGAGTTCAGAATTACAGTTTCATTAGGCCATTAAGAATATTTTGCGATAAATTCAGCTACGATATTTATGGCTAATAACTATAAGAGTACTGGTCGAAGCTAGCATATCGACATTAAGTATTTAGCCATAAAAAGGCGTGATAAGTGGTCATTAATCACGCAAACTGAATTGGGTGATCGCATAAATCCTTGACTAAAGGCATGCCGCAACACAAATTCAAGGATCATAAAGTAAATATGGGATTCAGTTAACCCATATGCAGTTTTTTATTTGTACAACCAAAAATTATTTAATGAAACTCTAATTTCGATATTTTTTCATATTTATGTGCACCTTAATTATCTGAGAAAATTATCGTAAGAGGACCTGAAAAAACATAAGGGTTAGGGTTTATTCGCTTAAGTACATTGCCACATAAAGTACATTGTTATATAATAAATATATCGTAATACATGGAAGATAATACTCGACTTATAATGAGGACATGTCGCTATGATTCGTATGTTTATTATATAATGAGGAACGTTTGGGTTTGAATGTTTTAGTCTAAATGCTGACCAAGTGGGAGAATGTAAGAATATTTTTTATTTAAGGAAATATATTTCTATTTAAAGAAATAAATTTCTATTTAAGGAAATAAATAAATAATTGATTTTTTGATAAATGAATATTTTATATTCATTGAATCTGGACAAAATCAATTATGTAATATTCTATATATGGTCAGATTTCTATATTCATTACCTGATTTGATTTCCTGAATTAATTGTCAAAATATTCTGACAATTAATGTGGCGCAGATAATGATGGAGTATCTCACCTATAAATATAGGGTCTCGGTCCCCGAGCTCCTCACTCATTCTGTTTATAACAGCAAAATCCATCTAAAGAGAGTTGAGAGAGTGAGGAAGCCCGATTACCCACATCAATCGGTTTCTGTTGCAGATCAAAGTTTTTGGGTTTGAAGCTTAAAGATTCAATGGCTGGAGGTATCTCGATCCTTAAGTTATATAGTGTATATATTTGTTTAATTCCGCATTTTATATACACATACATATATTTCAGTTTATACATATAAATTGTCTAACATCGTTCACACACACACATATATACAAATAGCAAAACACATTCTATGGTTACCAATATATCAGCCTAATTATTTGTAAGAAAAACAAAGTATTACACCCAAATTCAGATTATTTACTAATAGGTGTTGGACTTAGTTCAACTGTTATACAGGCCACTGTGAAATTTATCAAAGGCTAATTAGAATTTTTGCCCCCTGAACTTTGACATGTACCAAATCATGCTCCTTGAACTTTTAAGTCATTAAAAATGCCCCCTGAACTATTGAGATTGTTGGATTTAAGGACTTTTTTCTAATTTTAGTAAAAAAGTCTAACATGGATGAAAGTTCACGGGGCATAATTTAGTACATGTCAAAGTTCGAAGGGCATGATTTGGTAGATATCAAAGTCTGGGGAACATGGTTTAGTAATTAAACAATCATTGAAATAGTAAAATTGAATAAAATTAGACAAAAGTCCTTAAATCCAACAATCTCAATAGTTCAAGAGGCATTTTCAATAGTCTTAAAAGTTTAGGAGCATGATTTGGTTCATGTCAAAATTCAGAGGGCAATAATCCTAATTACCCTTTATCAAATACATTAGTACCGTATGATAACATTTAAAAGCAACAATCTCTAGTGATTATTTCGTAGGTTATCAAATATGAACAACAAAAATTGTTATAACATGATCAAATATTAACACAAGCATCATCTAAATTAATTTTTTTTCCCCTTTTCAACTGAAAACACATCAAACACAAATATATACACCCACACTAGATTAGAAAACATATATTATAGGTAAAATCTAATGGAAGACCAACTTTCTTCCTTTGATAAGGATTACTCCGTATATACCGAAAGCCTTTTCCTTCTCTCTATGAAAATGAGCCTCCTCACCTTCAGAGCCAAACCCTTCCAAAACCAAAATTGGTCTAGGAAGCTTCTCACCAACAATGCAAGCTATATATAACCTGACCAAAAATGCCCAAACCACTCTAACAATAACAATTAATGTGATGGACATGGTTAGATTTTGTCCAGATTTTCTGATCATAAATTAATAAAGAAAAACACCATACATTCGGAAACAATAAGAGCAGCTCTAAGGAGACTGCATATATGTTAAATGTAGTGCATGTGCCGCTCAAGGAAGCCGCATTTCTTGTAGCATTTTGTAATTTTATCTACAGTGCACGGCATATATGCACTGCATAGTTTTTTTATGTAATTTAATTAATATTTATATTATTGTATTTGTTAACTTAAAAATTAAGAAATTTTACAATGCACATTTTTAAAAGTAATGTACAACACTTTTTAGTTTATTTTTTTTTATATATATAGTAATTATTTAAGAGATTCTCCAAAATTTTAAAAAAATTTAATATGCCCACTACTACAATCTTGGCCTTTAGAGGCTGTTTTTTCACCCCTACTTATAAAAAGGGAAGCTAAAGGGTGTGAAAATACCCGTTTTTTTCGAAATTGACATTTAGAGGCGGTTTTTTGATAAAAACCGTAGGTATAAAATTGCATTATACCATTTAGAGGCGGTTGGGAAATAAATTTTTTTTTTTAGGTTTAGCCCTATGCCGTCGGTTCCTTTATAGGAACCGACGGCATAAATACACGTGTTTGCTGACACGTGTACCCTATGCCGTCGGTTATTCTATAATAACCGACGGCATAGGGTTATACATACAAACCCTATGTCGTCTTCCTCATTCACCTCACGCGAACCAAACCAGAGAGCATAGCCACCACCAAAGAGAAGAGAAAACCCTCGCCAACCACCCCTCCGCCAGCCCTTTTCTCCCCCATTTCTCAACCATTTCAGCCCATTTTTGTTGCAAAATCTTCTATTTTCGATACTTAATCCTATACACCCAAAAAGTTTTAATTTTTTTCCCTATTTCACTGTCATCCGAACCTATACAAAAATAGTGGGTATAACTCCGGCCACCATTTTTTGTTGAGAAAACATTGAATCTCAACCTCTTTTAAGGTATAAATATAGTTTCTATTCATTTTTATAATGTACATTGTTTTATTTTTAGTTTTTGTAAATTATTTTTTGGGTTTTTTAATTTTAATGGTAATATTGTTGTGTTGTATGTGTATAGTGCCCGGATTTTTTACGGAATTGCTCGTCGGATTGCGGTTATTAGGTAAAAATTTAAAGCTCAACATATAGTATATATATGTAATTTTATATTTTATTGAATATGTGTGTATATAATGTGTGTATATTAGTGTGTGTATAGTTTAGAAATAAAAATTTTAAAATTAAATTAGTGTGGGAAATAATTTTTTTTTGAGATAATAGTGTGAGATATAATTGATTATATATATATGTATGTATAATTTAGTAACTAAGTAACTTGTTACTATTTTTAATAACTAGTTATAAGTAATGAAATAATTATTTTTGCAATTTCGTTGTATTTGTTTATATTGTAGGTTCGGTATAATTTTGTGTGTAGTGTATTTGAGCTTGCACTGATAGGTATATACTTTAACTAACTTTTTCTTATTATATAATTAATTATCAATGCATGTTAGTTGAGTTTGAATATCTTAAATATTCATCCGTAGTGAAGTAGGTTCTGCGAATACATGTCTTTGCGGTCGGATGGGTGGATAAATTTTGTATTGGTTATCTCGTTTTGTTTGTTATTTTAGGCAACTTTTAAAATTTTTGGGAACGTCCAATTACGGTAGTTGTCCGCCGAAATTTCGGTAGAATTAGGATAAATCTTACTAAAAAAATATTAATATTTACATCACCCAAAGAACTAATTAGCTATAACATAGTAATAAGATGTTAGGTCACTAAAAAATAATCTAACCATTTGTTATGTTAGCTTACTAATCTAGTGAAAATGGTGACCTTAATTTTAAAATTTCTTTCAAAATTGGAATCAAACATGCCCAAAAATTCATCTTTGCCATAACTAATAAAAAAAATAAAAATAAATCCCAATATCATTTCAATCATCTTCTTTTTGGGTATAATTGATGACCATTGTAATGATTAGCTACATGGTCCACAACATGTTTAACACTTTACTAAAATCACAATCCTTAAGCTAAAAGTCATTCATCATTACACATAATAATAGTAATAAAAAAAAAGTTACTTAATTATGGAAGAAGAATACAAATGCAATAACAGATAAAAATAATAAAAGTAAATTAAAGCAAAAAACACATTTCTTATGCTTAAATCATTGATTCATTGTTCTGTTAACCTAAAATAGAAACCCAAAGAAATCGAACGAGACTTACTTCCATTAACATACTCCAACTCGGGAATGACTTGATATATAGCTTACTTTATATTGTGGTTGTGAATGCTCCTAAATCATTAACATATTGTTTATGCTTTTAATATTTCATATACACTACTTGTTATATATATAGCTAACTTTGAAGTTTGTTTGTTAATGGTGTAGACATGGCGAACTCGGAATCAGGATCTGATTCGGGAGCAGAAAATGAGTGTCCAACCACAATACCTACACGAGGGCCGACGCAAATGAATGAAATATCCAAACTAATGGATCAGGGCAAAAGAGTGGCCCTCGAAGTTAATGATAAAGGTCAATACTGTGGAAAAAGCTACGCGAAGCTCGTATCCACTCTGGGAGTCAGATGTCGGCAGACAATAGGGTTGGCTTATAAAAATTGGAAAGAAGTCAACCAGACTCTGAAAAATAAAGTTTGGAAAGACATTCAGGTAAGCTATTATTTGTTAGAATTTTGATTTGTTTTTCTATTACTCCAAATGTTGACTCTAACCGTGTTTGTTTTCCTTCAAAATAGACGGGGTTCATTGTGCCGGACACCTTCAAACATGATTGTCTCATCCTAGCTGGGAAGTTAATGAAAGACTTCAAGAATAGGATGACAAAAGACATCATAATGCCGTGTTGAAAGAGAATGATACGGGACGACCGGCACAAGTCCCCGAAAAGCACCGGAGATCGACGCTGCTGATTGGTGCAAATTTGTTGAAAGTCGACTAACTCCTGAATTTCTGGTACGCTAATTATATTAACACTAAGATAAACTCTTAAATACAAGTACATGTATCTAATGTATTTTTTTGGCATTGTAGGAATTGAGTAAGGTGCAACGTGAACGTTCCTCAAAAATTCAATCCAGACATCGAAGTGGTCGGAGTGGAATGGTGAACGTACGGGAAGCTGTGGTAAGTAATACTAAAAATTTAATGTGCTATAATGTGCTATAATGTGCTATACAATTTAATTGGTACTCATTTCATTGTTATAACGTTATGTAGAAAAAGGACCTCGAAGTTGCAGATCCTCCCCGCCACCGTGTTTGGATTAAATCTCGCACCAAGAGTAGAAAACTTGTCACTGATTACGACAAGGAAATTGCCGAGAAGATAGTAAGTATATATTAATCCTTAATTGAGTTCTACTCATGAGTTAGTGTATATAATTCATATACTAATTGCTTGAATATATGCGTGCATTAGGCTCAATTAGAGGAGAAGCTTAGTCAGGGACAAATTCAGGTCCGGGGGCCAAAACGATATCCTCACGTAGGCGCTCGGGACACCCGCAGGCATCTGGACGTGTCAGGGCTGCTGGGTATGCTATTACTTCAAATGTTATTTATTTAGTTACACAAATGAAATCGTTGCTAATTTGCATTTTATGATTTGTAGGTTCCTAACCAGGGCATCTCAACTGTTCGGCAGGAAGAAAAGGGAAGTGTCTGATGTTGTGGCTCGGCAAGCGAAGGAGATTGAACAATTAAAAGCCGAAGTCCAATCCACTTAAGCGAGCAGAGGAACGCCGCCGAACAAGAGGAAGAAGGAGAGGTGGGCTGGTGAGGCGTATGTTCCACAACCATACGCTCCTCGGGATGAGGTACAACCACAAATTTATGCTTTGAGGAGTTCATTTCCCTCAACGACCAAGGTATCCTATACAATTTTGATGACCATGCGGCCCTTAATCGGCAAGTACATCTACGCTCCGACAACATCGACAATATTGTGGCCCGAGGGTATTTGTACGAGCATGTGGGTAAGATCAAAGTTCACTGCCAGGATTACGATGATTCACATGCTCGGATCATGGTTTCGGAAATCCTGCAAGAGGACGCTGAAATCCCAGTCCCAATTGAAGAGTTCAGATATGTTCGGGACGTGTACCAGATGTTCCTTCCTTGGCCTAAACACTTAATTTTAACAACCGAGGTAACTTCTCAACTGAAATTAATTATTAATGATTAGTGGAGTTTGAATATCTTCAATATTCATCCGTAGTGAAGTAGGTTCTGCGAATATATGTGCTGCGGTGGGATGGATGAACAAACTACTGTTATATATGTGTTATTTGTCGTTATACAACCATGTTCAAAATTTTTGGGGTCATTCAATTACAACCGTTATGCTGCCGAAATTTCGGTAGAATTTAGATAAAATTTGATATATATATATATTATGTTCTGTTTTGTTTAGGGTCCACTCGCTCAACCGCCCTCAAGACGTGATGCGTCAAAGGGGAAAGCTCCGATGCTTTCTCCACAAAGCCGTGGTGCACGGGAAGATGAGTTGTTCACGGAAGAGAAGATGGCGTTGATCCCTAATTCGCTAAAATGGATGATTCATGAATTCCTAAGGCTCAAAGATAAACGTGATATAATCACAATTTCTGTCCCCCAAGGATTCATTGCACCGCGTACCCAGATCATTTTATCTGGAGAGGATTTGCGACGGTTGCTACGTGTAACTACATCGGCAACCAGGGAATGCTGTTTGGAATGACGTATACTCTTCTTTAATCTAATTAACCTTATATCAAATTATAGTTAAATTATTATAAGGCACTAACACTTTTTTTTGGCAGGCACATATGGGAGAGCATCAACGGTCTGAGAAAAATTTTCAAGTTTTACGACCCAGAGCTTCTCACGGTGCATGGGATCGGCGATGAAGAACGTAGTCGGTCTTTTGACGATGCGGCAAGACGATTGGCTAATTGGTTATCATTAATGAACAGCAACCACCAAATGTTCTTTATTCCTTGGAATATCGGGTAAACTTTATTAAATTCTTTAGTGCTAATTGTTCATTTCTATATTATGTCTTCAAATTATTTTTATACTATCTTACTTATATTCCAATATAATTTTCTAGGATGCATTGGACGCTAGTGGTGGTTGCGCCAAGGAAAATTATCCATTTAAACCCTGTAAAAGGACGCCCAATTCCCGAAGAAATAGAACAAATGATCGGAAGGTAATTATTTAATGACTTCTTATGTAACGAATTTAAATTAACTAACGAATTGAAATGCTAATATAATTTTCCCAAACAGGGCATTCATGTATATAGGGGACGCACATCAGTATCTTGGCCCGTGGCAAGGAATTTCACAAGCAAACTGTCCAAGACAACCTAAAAGCCAAGAATGCGGTTTTTATGTTTTGAAATATATCACTGACATCGTCGCACGTGCCAACCCCAACCGTTACATAGAAGATCAAAAAGCTGTAAGTTTTAATTATTGATCACAGGATATAAATTTTATAATAACAAATATATAATATACATATACATAAACTAATATAAATTTTTAATTTTTTTAACAGTTTGGGGGTAAGAAGCAATACGATCCAAAAACAGAATTGTTACCACTACAGCGAAAGTGGATCGAACAATTGATGGCGGAGATTCACGGTGACGATTGAGGTTCAAAGGTCGAAGAATTTTTCTTCATTATGTAATTTTTATAGATTAACTTGTAATTAGATTTATTAACTTATTAATATTTTTAACTAATTTTACATGTTTGTGTAATATTTAATTATTTTTATGAAATCATATTATATTTTTACCCAAATTTAATTACTATTTAATTTAAAATGTAATTAATATATAATTAAATTAAATAAATATGTAATTTAAAATTTAAATAAATATGTAATTTAAATTAAATATAATAATATATAAATTAATAAATATAAAATTAAAATTATATAATTAAATTAAAAAAAATGAAAAAAACTGAAATCTGCTCACTTTTGGCGTCGGTTCCTACAACCCCTATGGCGTCGGTTATTGGCTAGGAACCGACGCCATATATATCCCTATGGCGTCGGTTCCTAGCTAATAACCGACGCCATAGGGGTATATATGGCGTCGGTTCATATAAACCATTTAGCGTCGCCCTGATAGGCGTCGGTAGCGAATTTCGCGAAAACCGACGCCTAAAGGGCTTAAAAACCGCCTCTAAAGGGTGTTTTTGTAGTAGTGGCCGAAAATAATGCACTTTAAATAATGGTTAAAAAACATAATCCTAATTAATTGAGAAAAAAAAAAAAAAAACTATTTTAGTAAGATTACTGAAGAACTAAATGAGTCGTACAAATAAAAGTTCAATAACAAATTAAGAAGGAAATACATGAGATATTCATCTATTTACTTAGTAAATTAATAAAATTGTGCAGCTATACAAACAAAATTTGACTCAAAAGAAGAACATTAATCAAATTAATAAACCTCACATTTAGGAGAATTATTATTAGCAATCCAAACTCCATTATCTGCAGAACCCACAAATCGAACATCCAAATGCTCACAAAACACCTTCATATAGGCATGCCTAGTCCACCAAGAACTCGACTTGAACGTCGCAAACACAGCCAATCTCACGTTCAAACTCAACAACCCATGCTCTCTTTCCCGCCGCATCTCATCCACCACCCACCCTCCAATCAAATCCTCCTTATTCTCCTTGCTCACCACTCTCAACCTCATTGTGCCACGTGTCTCCGTCTCCAAGAATATCGGGTCAACCTCCGAAGACGACAACGACCTCTCCCTGAAGAAAACGTAACCCTTGATTTCATGGAAGTTAATTTTCAGCTTTTTGTTTGGGTTCTCTACCGTCAAGTTGGCCTGTATTGTGGCCGAGAAATTAGTCTTCGATAAGTTGAGGTCGTTCACCTCAAGTCTGTCCACATGGAAGGTGGGGATTTGAGGACGTAGGATGATCCATGTTATGATGGTGGAGACGCAAATCAGGAGAATTATAAGTATTAATGTGACGAAAAAGCCCTTGATGAAAGAGGAGGAGCCGCCGCTGTTGGTGTTGGCGGCGTAAGGGTATGTTTGGTTGGTGTAATAATGGGGTGGCGGAGGTTGAGTGTAGGGATTATATGGATGGTGGTGGTAGCCATTATTGTTGGAATAGGATTGGGGGTACCCCATCACCGGAGGGTACCCGGGTACAACCGAAGCCGGTGGTTGATGTTGGTCGGACGGTGGTGGTGGTGGTGGGTTTGGCTCGGCTGCTGCGGTGGAACGGACCACGTGTCGTTCATCTTCTTTATCAGAATCATTATCAGATGAAGACGATGATGACGAGGAATGACGAGGCATATTGGTTTCAAAGTTTTCTCTCTCAATCGGTAGAGACCAAAAGAGAGAGAAAATTTGAGATTTGATTTGGATTATTATTATTAGAACATTTGGAAAAAAGAAAACAAAATATAGTGTTATTATTTTGGATTTAATAGGAGAGGCAATATAGCCTTATTATTAGGTGCTTAATTAGCTAGGACTAAAAAGGAATTAATCAAAACGCGTAATGCGGATTGCTTTGTTACAGTCCAATTATCCTAATGATGATGATTATTGCCCTTATTTGTTATATATGGTTATATAAATTTAGTCTATATTTTGTTGTTATCACATAATAACGGTGTTTACTAGGAAGTCTTTGTAGATTTTTAGTGTTGTTTGTTTCAATCTATTTTGGGATTAAGCTACAAAAGTAAAACAAATATATTGCCAACCTCCTACGAATAGTTAACATATCTATTGGAGACTTTGAAGTCAAGGAAATATTTTCCAAAATGAAAGAAAGGAGATTTTTAGATATTGTGGTTTGATATTGAATCAAATCGTCCCTATTATTTCATGTTAGCTAGGATTTTAAGATGACTATTAGCATTGATGAAAAACAATATTTATTAGTTGTTATCATGATTATTAAATTTTTTTATATTTTAAAAAATTAATTTAAATATAATATTAGCTCCCTAATAAGGAGCCAAATTTTATGTAAATATGTCTTGATTCATGCCCCAACCACTTATATGTGACAACTCAATTAAAATGTCATATATTGCATTTAATACACTTTTTTATTGAGATTAAAGGGTATTAGTGGTGTCTAACACCTTCTTATGCGTTCATATCGCTATTGGTCAATTAAGTATCGGGTCTTATATAGTTTTGTTACCTTAAATTTTTCCCAAAATATGTGGCAGCGGCCGAGGGTGACACGTGGACCTAAAAAAGGATCCACTCACGAAAATCAATTAAGTGCATCTCATGGAGTGAGCCTCCCGGAGGAAGAGCATAAGACACGCCTTTACTCTCCGAGAGGCTAGAACTATAACAAGGCATCTCAGGGAAGGAAAGAGATTGTTCGAACAGTCACTCCGCATTTAATGCCGCATGGAGGAAAACGTATCAAAACCTCCATAAAAGGATGTGACAGATGGCGTAAGCTCCTTTTTACGGCGATGACACAACAATCGACGAGTCTAGTGACAGCTACATTATGAGGAATCACATCAATCAAGGGAGGATAAAAGATTATATCCACCTAACCCTAAGATACCTACGATATAGGTCATGTATTTCCTATTTTGTATCTGCTAGGAATTTGTGCCCCTAAGAGGCTAACTCAAAAAGACAAGTGATCCCTTTCTAGGGACCCCCCGAAAAACACTATAATACCCCATAGACAGAATGGAAAAGGGGTCGATCGATTAATTAAGGAATCGAAGAGAGTAAAGAAGAAAGAGAGATTCACCAAGAACATTCTCTGTAAAAATACTCTCATAAATAACAAAGACTCGTGGACTAAGGCTCATTAATGCCACAACCACGTAAAAATCACCTACATTAAACTTCCTACAGCTCTTCTCATTCTACTATTTCATTGGTTGCCGAAAACCTCGGTCAACAAGTTTAATATAATAACTTTAGAGAGTATCGTTAGTCAATCGCAATTCGACATGTCGAGAAGGTGGTAGGCACCAATAATGCCTAATAGCAATGCTCTTTTGTACACTTTAACACCACCTCTCTCTAATGCATAAAGAACAATTAATTTTCTTTTCTACAATCACACATAAAACAATGTTATCTCTGTAGTTTTTTCCTTGCAATTAATTATCTCTGTAAGGCATGATGTACGTTTAACACCACTTCTCTTTAGTCTCTTTCAAATTACAAATTTTTATATATATATATATTAAATTTAACTTAAGTCTTAAAAAAAAAAAAAAAAAAAAAAAAAAAAAAAAAACTTTAGCTTGTCCATTTTGAGATTATGAACCAACAAAAACCTGTGATATCAAAAATTTTAAATAAGAGTCTAAAATTTGACTGCACCAACCTAAAAGAGAGCAGCCTCAAACAAAAGAAAGCTTCAACAAGGATAACAAATACAAAATAAAAAATCATCATAGACAAAGTAAAAAGGTTAATAATCAATAGCCAAACTAACAAAAACATAAAATAGTTTATATTAAAACAAAAACTCTTTCTATTTGGCCAAAATCTTATCAATGGAAACTTTGCAAAAGCCTTAGTAGAACTATTAATCAAAAAGTACTTTTCTAAGATTATTAGCATAAAATCTCAAACCATATATCAAAATGCAAAAGGAGGTGGTTTTTGAAAACAATTGCCAATAAATCCTTTAAATTTAGTAAGAGTTGATATAGCCTGAAAAAAGAAAAAAAAATACAATAAATATTATCATATTGTCTAACCTTATAAAAAGTTTGTGTTTGTTTCAGTTTTGAAACACGTAGAAACCAGTTACAATTTTTATCTACACAAGTAACCATGTATTCTTTTGGTTATGATCTTTTAGTTCTAATTTGGATGTGTACCATAGCATAAAAACTTATTGCAATTTTTAAAATATTTTTATCACTGTATATTTTTCCTTATTCGATGTCAAATACCATATAATTTGTGATAATTTCTATTTCTTCATCCTTTTTTCTTTTTTTGTTTTGCTTCATTTGTTTTCTCTATAACAAAATTAGCAACTTCTCCAGCTATTTAGAACATGTTTGGAGAGCTTTGTACCTAATTGTTCTCAGTGGAATCTTCTCCTTCATAATGATATTGATTATTGAATTGCTTGTTATGTATCTGTAACCCATTCTTCAACAATCTTGTTTGTATTTGTATTAGTTGTGCAACAACATAGTTGTCTCTTGTATTGTTGTGATATAAAGTGGAGAATTAGTTACTCTTACCTGTATCTTTTTGAGCTCAATGTAGAACTTGAGGGAGTTGTCACTTAGTAGCTTCATCGGTGTTGTTTCTAGCTAGTGATATCTGGTAGCATACACTACAAACTGAATTTTCTCGACTTTTTAAACAGTCAAGTAAAGTATTCTCGTCGGTTTCTAAGACCGACGTCTATTCGATTGTCAGTAAAACTAGGTAGAATAGGCCATGGCAAAAAACCGTCAAGAAAAATTTTTCCCAACTATGCAAAACCGTTGGATATACTAAGTACTATAGCTGACTATTTAAAACCATAAGGTATGCCTTTATATATATATATAAAAAAAAAAAAGATAATTAAACAAATACATATATAGCTACTACCCAACAGTGGTTTTAATAGCTCAAAACAAGCCTGAAACCTTGACAATAGTTACTGTCAAAGCTCGTCGAAGCTCCACTGCGCAAGTTGGTTGTCAACCATATCAATGACCATTCATGTAATGTCGACGTTAGGTTCTGAAAGATCTCTCATAGTAGATCTCGTTTCTGAAAATTATTTAGCAAAACGAGACTTGAAGCAAATAAAATGGGGCCATGGAGCTTCAACTCTGAAGAGTGGCTCGTGACTGGAGGACAGCAGCGCACAGGCTCAAGATCACAGGGTTGGAGGTTTTGAGTCACTCTGAGTTCAACTGCGGCCTCCATTTTTGCCAACGGTGGCCAGAAATGTCTCATTAGCTTAGGGCTGGGTTTCATCGCGAAGTAGTGGTTGAGTTCTGTGGTGGTATGTCATGCTGTGAGTGAGATTGAGAATGAGAAAACAAATTTGAGAGAGCTCAGGACTGTGATTGGGTTCCATGGTGGTGGTGGTGGATTTCTGTTTTAGGGTTTGAAGATGAAAGGGAGAGAGAGATTTGAAATATGTTTGAACAAAATGAATTTTTTTTGGATTTTTATATATTTAACTTGTTATTTTCGACGGTTTAAAATCTTTGGGGATACTATTTTAACTCAGTTTTGAATTTTAAAATTATGATTGTTTTGTACAATCGGAGATTCTAAACGGCTGTTTAAAACGATTGGGATAGTGGAGTATTTTTGACGGTTTTAAACAGTCACGTAGCTTTATTAACGACGGTCCTCAAAAAAATTCGTTTTGAGGACCGACGAGAATAAGCCTTTTTGTAGTACTGATATCTCAATATTGTTTTCGTTATATTTTATCTCAGTTTTTATCAACTCAACTAGGTTATTTAGTGAAGAATTGGTTGAGATTAGTATTTGAGTTGTTGCATGTGTAGTCCTCATAACTATTATTGTGTGTCCATTGGCTATTCATACTTTAATATTGGTTTCCATTCCTGCATTTTACATTGAAAAGTAAGGTTAGCATTTTATCTTATTGCGGATGAAAGAAAAACAAACTAAAAGTCTTATTGATTGAATGAATGGTCTGTACAAAGGGACATGTATATATACAATGGTAATATGCTGTAACAGACAGCCAAGAAGCCAGGAACCCAAGTAACAAACATAACGGAAATAACTACCCTAACTGTCAACTAACATAACAGAATGCCTAATAACTAGGAGCAGTAAACAGAGTAAATAGCAGCAGCAGAGTAGTGTAATTCTTGTTACCCCCCCCTCAAGATGGAGCATATATGTCATGTATGGCCATCTTGGACAAATGAGAATTGAGAGTAGTAGAGGGTAATGGTTTGGTGAAGGCATCGGCCAATTGAAGGTTGCTACTCACGGGAATGAGACGAATGGTAGAATTGGCAATCTTTTCACGAATGAAATGGCAATCAAGTTCAATGTGTTTAGTTCGTTCGTGAAAAGTGGGGTTGTTAGCAATGTGGATGGCAGATTGGTTGTCGCAATAGATGAAAGCTGGTGTGGGTTGTTTGATGTGAAGATCTTTGAGGAGATATTGGATCCAAGTCATCTCACTAGTAGTGGCTGCCAGTGCTCGATATTCGGCCTCAGCAGAACTTTTAGAAACAGTGGGTTGTTTCTTTGTTTTCCATGAAATGAGGCAGTCGCCTATGAAGATGCAGAACCCGGTAGTAGATCGTCGAGTGATGGGGCAAGTAGCCCAGTCAGAATCCGAAAAACCGCGGAGATGTAGAGACGATGTTGGAGAGTAAAGAATGCCTTGGCCAGGGGATCCTTTCAAATATCGCAGCAGGTGATGGAGAGCTGATAAATGGGGTGTCCGAGGGCAGGACATAAACTGGCTGAGGGTGTTCACAGTAAAAGTTATGTCGGGACGAGAGAGTGTCAAGTAGAGAAGGCGTCCAATAAGTTGACGATAGTGAGATGGGTTGTCGAGAGGGTCGCCTTCTTTGTCATCAAGTCTTTGTCTTGGATCCATGGGGGCCTTAGCCGGTTTGCTACTGGTGTACCCGGTATCATGAAGAAGTTGCAAAGTGTATTTACGTTGTGAAAGAAAGAGACCGGTTGCAGCTCTAGCAATTTCAAAACCAAGGAAATACTTGAGGGGTCCTAAGGTTTTGAGTTTGAATCTTGCTTGAAGAGAGTCTTGTAAATGTTGTAATGTGGGAAGGTTGGGGCCAGCAATGATAATGTCGTCGACATAGACGAGTAGAACTATAAATGTGTCATTAGAGCCTCGTGTGAAGAGGGTGTAATCGGCTTGGGACTGAGTAAACCCTTCTTGTAAAAGTGCATCAGTAAGCTTTTTATACCTTTGCCAGTGAGGATTGTCGAAGGCCGTAAATGGATTTGTGGAGTTTGCAAACAAGGTTGTTCCCAGTGATTGTAGATGGAATTGTGAGGCCTTGGGGAATTTGCATATAGACCTCCTCGTCTAAGTCTCCATTTAAAAAGGCGTTGTTGATGTCGAGTTGGAGAGTGTGCCATTGTTTAATGGTGACAATTGCAAGAAGGAGCTTGAAAGTAACCATCTTGGCTACGGGGGAGAATGTGTCAAAAAAATCCAAACCTTCTTGTTATGTGTAACCTTGGGCAACTAAACGGGCTTTGAGACGTTCTACACTTCCATCACTGTTATATTTGATCTTGTAAACCCAACGGCACCCTATAGCACGTTTGTTTGGTGGAAGAGGTACCACGGTCCATGTGTTGTTGGTGATAAGATCCAAGAGTTCATTATCCATAGCTTGTAACCAACGTTTGAATTGAATTGCTTGCTTGTAATTTTGTGGTTCGAATTCGGCTGTAACAGCAAGAATAAAGGATTTGTAAGTTTTTGAAAGTTTAGAATAAGACATAAATTTGGATATGGGATAAGCAGTAGTAGTTTTATCCTGAATTAAATTGTAGCACTCAAAATCCTTTAAGTAGCTCGGTGGACGAGGGATGCGAGTAGATCGTCTTGGTATAGCAGTAGGTGGTGTGTCAAGATCCTGCTGGTTTGTAGGTGCAGAAAGGGTTGTGTCATGCGATCTGCTTGATGGTGCAGCAGGTTGCGATTCGAGATCCTGCTGCTGGTGTGAAGTTTCAGTATCTGCAACTTCATTAGTTTCTTGCCTTTCATCAAGTTCCTCCTGCAAAGTCGGGTTAGGAGAAAAAATGCAAGAGTCTTGTGTAGGATAGTCATTAATATGAGTGTGAGTGACATGTGTATGAGGAAGAACAAGTAGAGAAAAAGGATCTATAGTACTGTTAGTAGTGTTTAGTTTGTGAAAGGGGTAAACATTCTCATGAAAAATTACATTGCGTGAAATGAATATTTGTTTGGATTGTAAATCATACAATTTATAACCCTTTATACCTCTCGGATAACCAAGGAAGACACATGCTCTTGCCCTTGGTTCGAATTTGGTTCTGTGTGAAGTTATAGTAGAGGCAAATGCTAGACAACCGAAGCACTTTAAATTGTCATATTCTGGGGGCTTACCAAACAACACTTCATAAGGGGATTGCTTTTGTAGATTCGGTGTGGGATTCGATTAATCAAAAAAACTGCAGTGAGAAGACATTCGGTCCAGTATTGAATGGGTACTTTCAATTGAAAAAATAGAGCTCTAGCAACGTTAAGGAGATGTTGATGCTTTCTCTCAGCAACCGCGTTTTGTTCGGGCGTTTCTATGCAAGTGAAATCATGTAAAATACCATGTTTTGCAAATAAATCTTTGAAGGAGAGCTCAGGTGCATTGTCAGACCTGAATCGTTTGAAAATGCAATGGTATTGAGTTTGAATATAAGCAATAAATTCAGGTATTATGGTAAGAACATCAGACTTTTGTTTGAGAAGATACACCCAAGTAAATCTTGAGTGATCATCAACCAAAGTTAAAAAATATCTATGGTTAGAATGTGAAGTAATATGATAAGGGCCCCAAACATCACAATGTATAAGATCAAAACAATGAGGAGAAAAATTTGCATTATTTGGAAAAAGGGAGCCTTTTTTGTTTGGCTAAAGGGCATATGTAACAAGGTTCAGCAGTATGCAGATTCTTAGTGTTACAATGTAAAGAATCTTGAAGTAAATCTAAGTATTTATTTGATAAATGGCCTAATCGCTTGTGCCATATTTCAGCGGAAGCAAAAGCATTGATAGAAACGGGTGTGGTATCCAAGATGTAGAGACCATTTTCCGAATCACCTTTGCCAATCATCCTCTTGGTGCGTGTTTCCTGTATGTAAAATTTATCAGTGAAGAACTTTATTTTGTAATCATTATCCTCAGTTAGACAACTAACAGATATGATGTTGAATTTGAAGTTAGGAACATACAATACATTATGAAGTATGAGATGATTATTAAGAGAAACATTACCACTTTTATACACCATGAGATGTTCATTGTTTGGCAAAATTAGCTTGGTAGGACAAACAGTGTGTATATTTTGGAAAGAATTGATATCCGAACAAATGTGTCTAGTGGCACCCGAATCAATTATCCAAGAATTAGTTTTAGGCAAAGGGGAACAGTTTGTAAGAACCATACCTGACTTACCTGTTGATGTACTAGGATCGGCAGGAGGCAGATTGTTGGTTTGAGCAGCAAGAAGAGACAGCAACTGTTGGTACTGAGTTGGAGTTAGTTGCGGCAATAAGGTGTTATTTTCACCTGTGCTGCTGGAACCGATTTCATTAGAAGTCTGTAGCTGATTTGCTGCAGCTTCTTTGGGTTTATTATTTTTGTTGTACCCCGGTGGATAGCCGTGTATTTTGTAGCATTTTTCTATGGTGTGTCCATGCATATTGCAATGTGTGCAGAATGGTCTTCCTCGTTTTGGTGGCTGAGTTTTTGTTGGTTCAGATTTTCCCGAGGTTCTTTCTCCTTGAAAAGCAAAGGCTAAGTTGCCATTTGGATCTGCAGAAGTATTATGCCTTCCCCTTTGATTTTCTTCCTGTGAAACTAGATGAAAGACACGATTAATCTCGGGTAAAGGTTCCATCACAAGAATGTTACCTCTCACTTGAGCATAAAGATCGGACAACCCCATGAGGAACGACATTATGTATTCCATATTATGATGGTCTTGCAATTTCTTGACTCCTCCACATGAGCATCCATTGCAAGTGCAACTCGGCCTAAAATTGGATAATTGCTCCCAAACAGTTTTGAGCTTTGTGAAATACATGCTTACTGTTTGATTCTCTTGCCTTAAGTTCATCAAATCTTTCCTGAGATTATAAATGTGAGCCCCGTTTCTTTGTTGGAATCTAACTCTGAGGTCATTCCAAATTGCAGCAGCCGATTCATCATACAAAATACTAGATGAAATCTCTTTAGAAACCGAATTAATGATCCAAGAAATTACAATGTTATTGCTACGAATCCAAGCATTGTAAAGAATATGATTAGATATAGGAGGTTTAGAAATTGAACCGTTCAAGAAGCCCAATTTGTTTTTGACAGAAATTGCAAGTTCCATTGCTCTACTCCAAGCAACATAGTTATCCTGTCCAGTGAGTGGCTGAGACACCAAGACATTCCCGAGATTGTCACCATGGTGCAAGAAGTACGGATCCGAAGGATCTTCAATTTGGTTTCTTGATCTTAGCAGCTGCGTATTAACTCCTTCGTCAGCCATCAGACTTTGATTTTTGCCATTGTTGGTCTGATTTGAAGCTTGGTCTACTGCTGCTATGGTTTCTTGATCATTTGTTGACATGATCGAGGACGATAAAGGAGGACAGAAGAAATAGGGAAGAGGTAATCAAAAGGAGAAGAAGATGTCGATGAAGAATTCTGTGAAGAAACGAATTCCTCAATACAGACCTTTGATCGTCGCCGGAGAAGAAAGATACACGGCGAGAAGAAAAGAGGATTTAGGATCGAAAGGAAGCATAGCTTCCTTGCTCTGATACCATATTGCGGATGAAAGAAAAACAAACTAAAAGTCTTATTGATTGAATGAATGGTCTGTACAAAGGGACATGTATATATACAATGGTAATATGCTGTAACAGACAGCCAAGTAACAAACATAACGGAAATAACTACCCTAACTGTCAACTAACATAACAGAATGCTTAATAACTAGGAGCAGTAAACAGAGTAAATAGCAGTAGCAGAGTAGTGTAATTCTTGTTATATCTTCTTAATTTTACCATTTCGAGGATAAAGTGATTTTAAAGGGTTGGAGAGTGTTCCGTAAAAAATATAAAGGGTTAATAGTAAAATTGTTAGTATTGTGTAGCTACTACAAATATGTAATATCATTCTCATAAATGGAAAATGAAGGAAATGCACTAATTTCACACTAACTCGAAGAATGCATGTTGAATTTTGACACTCACTTTCCTATTGTATAATTTATACATTAGTATGCGATAAGACTGGTTATTTCTTCACAAAATTATGTTTATTCTTTTTTTTTATTATTTGAAAATAAATTATGTTTATTCTTGATGTATTCTAATTGGATCTGATTATGATGCGGAAAGAATCCAAGAGAAAAATAAACTCAGTTCGAATTGCGTCTTCATTAATAAAAATTAATTCATAAAAAAATAGCATTAATTATAGACTAAGTATACTCTTCAGTCCAGCTAGTATATATATTTCGACTGCGTTAGTCCTTTCAGCTTTTGATCAACTAAGACGAAGGTATAACTATTAATTTACTTACAATTATCAGACTTTCAAACAAACTACTCCAGATGGACCAAATTCTTACAAAGTGGCTCAAAAAAAAAGAAAAACGTCTATGCACATAAAATGGCTTTCATTTTAACCTCATCCTCGTATGTGACAATTCTGTAATAAAAAGGATAAATGTTCAAAACAGGTGTAGTGGCACTGGCACTTGGCAATGGCAAAAAAGCAAACTATCGCTTTGGCTCATTCCAGGTCTTGCCTTCAAATAACTCGTTCAACATTCGCTCAAGATCTTCAGGTCTGTATCTAATGTACTTTTGAGGATTTTTCCCATTTTCAATCATAGGCCTGCCATAACAAATAGTGTGCAACTGATTAGAGAAGGAGAAAAAAAAAACGAAAAATATGAAAAGAATCAAAGAATAAAACATGCCCGAAACGTTTGGCAAAAGATCTGTATGCGGGCAAGAGGACTTCAGCGACAGCCAGCCTCAGAGACTCTCGCAACTCACTATCCGGAACTGTCCACTGGGATTGCCTTTGATGAAGCTCCTCAAACTGGATGTTGAAGGTCTTGAACCGATCCTTCACCATCGCCCTTGAAAGTCCACTCGAGTTACCACTGCCTTCGCCACTTCCAATCAAGCCGCCAGAGGAATTTAGGCCCTGAACCGTGAGGCATTGCAGAATCTGCCAATCAAAATTGGAAGCGATTTTGGAATTAGAGAGATTCTCTTTTTCACAAGAAAACATGTCATGTAAGACAAAGACACAATGAATAATAGGTGCATTCAGGGGCGGACCCACATTGTAGCGAGGGGGGGCAGTCGCCCCCTCTGAAAAAAAAAATCGAGAAAAAAATGTATATGTATTTCAATTAGTTACAACATATATTTGTATTAAAAGATGATATTTATAGACATAATAATAACCTTGGTGTAATGGTTAAGGTAGTTGGTAAATAGGTTAGAGGGTAAAGTTTCAAACCCCACTAACTACACTTTATATTTTCTTTTTAAATTTATTTACGCCCCCCCGCACTTTAAATTCTGGGTCCGCCACTGGGTGCATTTGTAAAGAAGGCACAGGTGAATAAAAGAGAAACAGGAGAACTTATTTACTATTTAATCTACAATAAATACTGATGTGCACCATTAAAAATAAAATGAAAAACCTTTGCCCAAGAAACCCTCTTATATTGATTTGCATGCTGCTGCACTATCCTTCGGTGTATCTGCACCCAGTCATCTCCCAGCAAATTCTTTGCATCTGACCTGTATATTACATTTATAGGTTCATGGAATCTATCATACAGGATGTGTATAATTATATAGAATATTTCAATGAAATCTATACAAACCTCCTCACAGATCTCACTATGTAATGAACGTTGTTCATCAGAAATAACTGAGTCAGTGCAGGATCTTTATACTGCTTGGATTTTCCATCCAGATTATTTAGGAGAGCCATCATAATATTTGTGGTTACAGTTGCTAGCTGTTCTTCCGGATCACTATGATTGAAGTCTTGGTAAAGCTGCTTCAGTGTTGACTGGTAGCTGCAAAAAGAAAAATTCTTGTGAGAAGAATATATATATTCCTAGTTTGTGAATATATTTGACAAAAATATTCCTAGCTGTTTTATAGTTTGTCAAATTTTCACGAACACTTGTTGTGACCTCTTGAAACATTCAGGTATTATCCAGGAAAACACATAAATGGTAATAAATAATTGACAAGATTATTGTTGGTAGAGACATTTTTGTTTCCGGTATGTGGAGAATTATAATTCAAACATTTTTATGTGATGATAGATATTATAAATATAGTATGCATTCTACAAATTTTAGAAAAATTGCGGTGTTAAAAACAAGGTTGAAAAAACGAGTTGCACGAGTCCTAGTTTTTTAATTCTTTTTATACACGTGCAACTCACTATTTACTCTATTTTCGGTAACCTAAACTATTCCAATTTTTTTGAAAAGCTGGTAGGATGTGTGGTATAATTATGATGTATATCATCAAATAAAATGAAAAATTGGATTATAATTTTTTTATATACCGAAACCTAAAATGCTCCTACAAAGAGGGACACAACAAAGAATTTTCCAAAAAATAATATACTAAATAATTATAAGTACTGTGTATGATACACTAAAAATAAATCATTTTACCTATACCAAAGCCAACAAACACTTTGGTGCTTAGACAAAGAAACAAGCCACAATACTAGAGCAAGCAATTGAGCACACACATCAAATGAGTTGAAATAGCTCAAAAGGTAAAATATGAAAGAATGCTGTTAAAAAAGAACTTTATCAAGTGAACTAAAATAACTTGATTTTTCATCATGAAAAATGCTTTTCTACATGCTTCAAATAATATTATAATAATTTCTCTCGCCTCTTTCTATTTCTTTTTGTTTAATATTTTTAAATTTTTATTTGTATAAATAAAATATATTTTAAAATATGATATTTAAATGATAGAGAAAAAATAAAAAAGTTATGTATGATGTAATCTAAAAGTGTGAAATAAAATAAAGAAAATAAAATTTTGTGGGGTATTATGAAGAATATAGAAAAGAAGCTGATGGAAGAGGTGCTTAGAATGTAAAATCTGCAACCTCCAAAAAGGAAGCCAATAGAAAGTAGGGAAGAAGTTGCATCTTACTCGTATAGGAACTTTACATAATTGATCACGTAGCTAGTCAAAGGATGAACGGTTCCATCAAGAACAGTAGTCTTTGTGGCATCTTTATCAACTGCTTCTTCGAAATCTCCAAATGTTTCCTGGGCTGTCTGGGCTAGCCGCTTTGTTAAATTCAAAGCTGATTCACGCATTTCACAGCAAGCTTTACTTCCAAAGAGTGTTTCGATCTGCACCCCCACCAAGAAAAAGATACCACATATTAACATATAAAAATATGAATGTGATCATTTTTTCAAGCTAAACAAATAGATATCCATATAATTTGACATGTGATTAACCATTGTTGAAGTAGTTTATAACTAGCCTTATCAATCCATACCATCTATCTATTGAAACCAGAGCAATATCTTGAACTCCTTAAAAGTTTTTCATTGATTTGTTTGACTTAAGAAACAATTATAAAGAATGCAAGTATGAAATTGTTAGAGAAGAGATCAGGCAGCAAGCCAGCAAACTGCTTATGCATGTGCATGCGAGTAAACTCAATTATGTTGGTTTTCCATTATCAGCACTTTACCCTCCCCTATCACATTTAACAGGATTCCAATGCCTATGAATCAAGTTCTGCAGAAAATGTCTTTTGACACATTCCGGAATTATTTGGGAAAAAAATGAAAAGAATAGCCAGCCATATTTAAAAAATTTATTACAATTGTCTAATCTATGCAAACTGGGAAAAATACCATACCTCTGACTGAAGTTCTCTCATTATCTCATACATGTCTAGAAGAACAAATAATTTTTCAGGAGACCTTTTGCTTCTGGCAATAGCCTCTCCAAAACTGAGAAGCACAGCCAGACTATTTGCTGTAACTTCAGCAAAACATTGATCTCTAATAGAATCAACACCCTCAAAAATTTGATCGCAGATTTTCCTTTCGCCAGAGAAAAGCAATTTGACCTGTTTCAAGCTATATAAGAATCACCAAAAATATATAATTCTACAAATCAATCAAGCTAAAGATGTGGTAACAAATTCTTACTGTTATCCGCATGTAGTGTATCCAATTTCCAATCTTTGCCTCCAAAACCTCCCATTGCATTTTCTGGACATCCTCTTTACCAAGTCTCTCCACACCCAGTTTCTTAAGAGTCAGTTCCAAAGCCGGTGCCCGAGTGTCCCTGATGTTGGAAATGGTAAAGTATAAGCTAAAGAAATATAAGTAAAAATAAATCACAATCAAAATTTTCTGTGCAATCCCACTGCAATCAGTTGCATATAAAGCAAGACCATGTATAAATTAGCTGAAGATGTATTGCATAATCACCCTGATACAAGTGGAAGATTTAAGTTTACAATTTTCACTCTGGACAAAAAGAAAAAAATCACCTGTAAGTTCTTAGTAGCTGTTGTGGACTGCCAGCCAGGACAATTTGATGAGCCAAATCATGAAGCAATGGCAGAACCCTGGGTGGAATAAGAGTTATTGGTAAATAAACTGCAGCTTCTAAACGTTTGTTTTGGTGATCAGAGTGATCCTTGCCACTAGCATCTTTTTTATTCCCGGATGATGTTGCTGATGGTTTTAAAGAGTTGGGAAGGCAATCAAAAAGACGATCAGGTTCCACAGGCTTGCTGAAACCAAAAAAGATAATGTAGCTCTAAAAAAATATAGACAACAAAAAATCACAGCGGTATTGAACTCAATATTGGATTCTACAGTAAATGTAACTAAATTACATACGAGTGAAAAATAAGAAAAGGCCTTTGATCAAATGAAAGCAAGTACATATGCCAAATATTTCAGTAAGTCAGTGAAATTTTACATTTATATTAAGAAATCAAGGGCTGCAATGTGGTCAAGGAAAATGGCAATGATATTGAAATTAAAGTAGATTACATTAAAGTTTGAATTCTCTCCTGCAGCCTAAAATAATTTGTTACACATGTCAGTTTTTTCATGAGGGGAAAAGCTTTTATGAAAAGAATATGATGACTGTTTACCACTGAAAATATTGCATCATCATAGTCCTCAAGTTAATCACTTTTCAAAATACGTTAGGTAAGTATGAGAAGTTACCTCTTGAAATTTAACCATACTTTTTCTGTCTATTGAGATACATTTTTATGAAAACAATCTTATTCAAGGATCAAGCATATCACAAAAACTACTTAATTAAAGGGAGAAAATAACACTTGTACTTGTAGGCTGTAGCTGTACCATAATAAGAGACTAGAAGAACAAACCTGTAATTTGTCAAAAGCTGTCTGAACTCATCTTCCAGTTTTGACATAGCTTTTAAAAGCAAGTTACTGGTATGATTAAGAACACCATCACTGCCTTTAAAATTTTTGTTGCCGCTAAAGAAGCGAACAATGTTTCTCATCTGGGCAATTGCTTCAAGGTAGCTCTCAAGATCCTCATGTGGCCCTCTCAGTATTTTAGCCTCTGCCTAAAATTTAATTTAATATAAGGAAAAGATTTCCAAACCAAAAATGTTTGCAAAATAAAAAATTTTGGCCACTAAAAGCTTAACAAAGAGCAAATAGTATTATTCTCTTAACCCAATCCACAAAATCTCAACAATGAATTCACTGCAGTTAAACGCAGCATCATTTCATACAGCTTTTATGCATTATATAACTGATGGTTAAGAAACAGAGGATGCCTCTAAATCATAATATTTGAAAGACAGTCAAGATGGAGACCTAGATTAACAGAATGATATCGTGAAATTAGAATGCGGAATACTAAATTCTACAAATACTAAATACAGAATGTGTCAACTTTACAATAGCAAGCTATTGATAATAATATATGGTTCAAAAGCTACTACATGGTGAAAAGAAAATGCGAGCTGTTTAAGAACAAAAAACACAAAATGGAAAAAGAAAAGAGACATTACACATTTCTAAAACTCTCGGTAACGCTAACCTTGCGAGTGAGTTCAAATTGCGCCAGTATAGACTCTGCTGCTTTAATTGTCTTATCAATATTCTCATGCGCCTTCCGCAACGAATGCGTCCTAATCTTAAAAGACATAATACCAAAAACGAAATTCAATGTTTGATCAAATCACATACAAGAAGCATAATTAAATTATTAAAATAAACCATGATCCAACGTTTGGCTGATTATCAAATGCAAAAACTTAACGAAAATGAATATTTTCCTTAGCCGATCAAAAAATCAGGAAGAGATGAAATTTTTATGTACATTGCAGTATTTGATTTCCTACCGAATCTCTGAAAATGAAAAAGGAAAAAAAATACATATATATATATATAACCTGAGTGGGACGCATGGCGGTTTCTAGAGCAGAGAGGCGGTGGTCGAAGGAGCCGAGAATGGATACCATGCTATCAGTTATGGTCTGGCTCTTTAGAAGCGATTCTCTTATAGATGATGCTCTCTCGCTTAGAGTAGCGATAGTCTGTGGAACTCCCATTGTTGGTTTTCTTCACCTTATTTTCTTTCACTTTCTAGCTTTTTTTTCTTGTTTTCCTGTTTGGCTAGAAAGAAAATGAAAACGCAGTACACGTGATTTTGGCGATTTTCTATTTTTTTTTTATATATATATCTGGATTTTGATGAGTATGGGCAAAATTTCCCTCCTCGCCACACGTCGAGTCGACATGTACGGGTGGAAAGCCGTTATAAGATTAAGAATCTCATTTAGCATCGAAACGGGTCGAACCACTTCACTAAATAGTATATACGGGTAATCCAACATTTTTAGAACGGGTCTTTTCGCAATACATATCACAACTCGTAAAGGGTAATGTAATAATGGAATTGGAAATAAAAATTGGTTATAATGTTTGTTTATAATTGGAATGAAGTAATTAAAATTATTTTGTTTGATTTAGTATGAGAATGTAATATAATAAAATTTGTATTGATCAAAATAATTTTATTAATTTTATTTTATAATAAAATAACTTATTTGTATCACAAGTTACTAAATTATATAAGTTTTTTATTTTGTTGTAAATTGGTTCCTAAATTATATAAGTTTTAGTAAGTTGGTTCTCAAACTTTATTTTTTAGCAAATTGATTCTCAAACTTTTATTTTCTTGAAAGCATAAAGTGACCACTCTTAAATAATGGTATTTTTATTTTATTTATTTATTTAATTTTGTATTAATTTTAAATATTTTTATATTGACATGCGTTATCAAATTTAAAAAAAAAAAACTTATTTTTTTATTTATATGTATTTTTTAAAAATATGTTAAAATAAGAAGAAAAAATAAATCAAGACATATTTTTTTAAAATATGTCAAAATAAGAAAAAAAAATTAGTTATATGTATTTTTTTTAAAATCAAATTAAGATATATTTTGAATATTACAAAACTATATATAATATGAACCAACAATTTATCTTTCTATCAACAACCTTTACACAAAATATTTATGCTACTAAATAATTCATTTGCACTTCAAGCAAATATTTCTTGTCATCAATGTTTAAGCACTCCAAAAAAAATTATATATAAAAAATTTTAGATTCTCTAATTTTTTTCCCTACCATTAGAGATGATCAATTCTTATATATATGAAAGAACTATATATGAAATCTATTTATATATGTAGTATAATATTATTTTATAGCCAAAATAATTTTTTTTCTATAAATTACCAAGTAAATTACTAGGGGGAGCTATGAAGGGAACTTGAGGTGTTGTGAAGCTTCGGGTAGGTGTATGTTTGAATGGTTGGATCACATCCCAGGAGGTACCCCCACCATAACCAACTCATTCAACATTCAAATCTCACAAAAATTTCAATAGTGATTGCAAACCCACGAAAAGTAGTAAGATATTACCACAAGAATTAGACTTCAACCACCTTCAAAAATCACGGAGATAATTGAGATACTTCCGCAATGGTCGTGTCTCTTGAAACGAGAAGTACCGACCCTTCCCCTATACAAGGGGTCACCCATGACTTGGGAAGAAGATCTAAAAATCAACACTTATAGAGTAAAAACTAAAAACTCTGCCATTTTTATTCCTTGCATCAAGAGCATGTTCTTGACTTTGCAACTACGATTAATAAAATACGAGGGGAGTATTACTGACATTTGAAGCTGAACCCTCTTTAAATTCTAGTTTTCTTCATTTGCATTTATTATAATTTCAATTTAATTTCTCATTTATTATGATTCTGCGTCAGTTGGTTAAAAATTTAGTCAAAAGTATTGTATTACTACTATTTAATACAATAATATATTTAGTATTGACTTGTATTAATAGATTGTGTAATGTTATAATATATTTTCAATAAATTAGACCCCAACACCGACTGTGGGTCGAGTCCTGGTCCAATCAAGATCCGGAGTTTGGGGTTTGGGGTCAGTCGTTTGGGGTCTGGTCTGTGTTGGAAATTATTTTACCAGGATCTTAGATCTACTCACAAGTATGTTTATTAACATCCTAAATATGAACTTTCTAAAACGATAAATTAAACACATATAAAGTTTAAGAAACCTTACATTGGGTGCAGCGGAATAATATGACTCCTTCCGTTCAGATATCTAGCCCTTGATTCCTTTCTGTAGCAGAGCATTATCAATATCTGAACCTGGATCTCTTTCTCTGAATCTTTGATGCTGAAACTCCTTCTTGCTGAAAGTCTTTCTTCACGATCTTCCTCACTATGATTGAGGTATCACTTGCTGTGTGTGGGCACTACTCATACACTAAGAATTTCGAAATTCAAGAGAGAAGAGAAAGAAGAAGTGGCAGCTAAAGATAGGGAGAGAGAGGCTCAGGTTTTTCTCTGAAGGAAAAATAGAAAATTTAAGTGTAATTTTCCTGAAGCCTTCACTATCTATTTATAGCATTCCACTAGGGTTAGGTTTGAATTATTTGGCATTAAAATAATGAAAATATCAGTTTAAATTTCCTACAAAAGTGGCTGGCCCTATACTAGTAGATTTGGGCCTCACTTTTTGCAATTTTGCAGTTTTACCTTTTCTGCATCTGATTTTCTCAAAAACGCCAATTTTCTAATTCAACCATTTAAATGCCAATTCTAACTATTTAATAACTATAAATAATTATTAAATAATATTGTCATTTATCATATTTATTAATTGAACCATACAAAGTATCATAATTAACAAATATGCCCCTATAAACTCTTTCTTTACAATTTCGCCCTTACTTAGTGAAAAATTCACAAATAGACATAGTCTAATTTGAGAATTATAATTGATTAATCAAAACCAATTACATGAGTCTTACAAGCAATATTATCTCAACTAGTGCGGGGACCATGGGTCTATATAACCGAGCTTCCAATAAGTAGATCAAGAATTTAGCACTAAAATTCACTAACTTATTAATTCTTCGTTGAATCCACGCATAGAACTTAGAATTGCACTCTCAGTATATAGAATGCTCTATATGTTCCACCATATAGACACATCATTAGTTATCCATTGTTATAATCCTAATGTGATCAATGATCCTCTATATGAATGATCTACACTGTAAAGGGATTAGATTACCGTTACACCCTACAATGTATTTATTCCTTAAAACACTTGACCCCGTATAAATGATATTTCAGCTTATGTGAAATGAGTACTCCACCATTTATGTTCGTTTGGTCAAGCTCGAAGGAGATCATCCTTTGCTTACTATTCGCCAGATAGAAGCTATAGATTCCATGTTTATGATAGCGCTCCCACTCAATTGCACTACCGTGTTCCCAAAATGTACGTATCACCCTGACCTAAAAGTAGGCTTAACTAACAAATCAAAGAACACGAATAGCCTTTCAAGATTGAGCCTAATCATAACAGGATTAAGATCATTTGATCTAGGATCAACTAGGCGATATTGACTTGAATAGATATTACGGTAAGTTTAATAAATCTAAGTCAAAGTTCAATATCGGTCCCTTCCGATACATACTCCATGCATCCAACCTGAGCTTTACTTTAACCAATGCTCTGGAAAGAACATAGCACTTCTCCAAATGCAAGTAAACTCTGTTGTAGATTATCATATCAGTAAAACCCTATGTCTGATAAATCTAGGAAACTTTATTCACATAGTCATGTTTACTTTCCAATGTGTTGACGGCACAATAAACAGGATCAAGTATGTGAAAAGGGTTTCAGATGAATTTATACATTATGTACATATAATTATGAAATAAATCATGTGAACCATGCAACATTAAATGTTATTTCTGATCTATATTAATAAGTAAATCTGATTATATTGAAATGAGTTTTATTTAGGGCATAAAACCCAACAGTCTGAATCTTGGTTTGGGTCCAGACTAAAACAATATAGTTTCAGTATAAAAATGACCTATTATATTTTTAGGGGAATTACCCCATATACTATTTTTTTTAATTTTTTTTCAAATTTACGGTTTGGGTTTCTAAAGTAGTTGCAGCGCTAGTTGCAATAGGGGTTTCTGTACGATTTTTTGTTGCAATTTAAGTTGCAGCGCTAGTTGCAATAGGCGTTTCTATGTAAAATTCCGTAAAAATGTAAAAAAAAAACTGTTTTGAAGTGTAAAAATGAAAAAGACCCATATTTTTATAAATTTAATCAAATTAATGTAATAAGGTGTAAATACTTAGTTTTTTAATTATTTTTTGTTAGAAAAAATGTATTTAATTAGTTTTCATTGTTTCTTCATAACTAAATTTTGTCAAAAAATTTATAATTAAATTAAATTATAGATTAAAAAATATCAATATAGTAATTACGGATTTCAGATTTGTTTGAGTTTATTATTGATATTGTTCGTGTCATATGTGTTTTCTTGTGCTATATTGTCTATGCTCTATACTTTGTTATTTATCTTTTTAAAATCATATTTATATAAATATGTACATATAAATATATCTTTATCTTAAGAACTATTATAATTCCTTATCTGGAATCGTCTATCATCATCTACAAACAAGCTAGGTAGAGATTTTTCTTTTTTCATTTTTTTCTTCATACAACAGATTCTTTCACTCAAAAAAATAACCTCCTTTCGCCGTCGTCGTCGTTGTCCTCTTGTTCTTCTTCAACCTCTTTTCTTTTTTTCTTCTTTGTAATTTTGAGATAACAGATTAAAGGAAGGTTGATCTGGGCGATCCTCCACAATGTAAGCTTCCATCTGATCTCATTTTCAAATTAGATTTGAAAATACAGCTGATTTTTGGATCAATTAAGCATCAGAATGAAAAAGCAGGAGGAAAATGTATGATCTTGTTTTTCTCTACTCCTATACTCTATTTTAATTAGAATTTTTATAGTTTTTGGCTGAGCGTAATACTGAGGGATTTTTATCAATCTCTTTCCATTTCGTATTTCTCCAAAATTTTCTCTTGTTTTGATGTTAAGATGAAATTCAATTTGGGTTCTTATTCAATTTATTAAAACTTAGTTTGTAGATTTCCAGTCATTCATTTTCTGTATGATAGAGTTTAAATTTTTCTCTATAATGTGTTAATTTCCTGTTTATATTTCTAGTGTTTGTGTGGTTTTTTTCTTTTAGACTTAGTTTAGGGGACGTTTTATTTTATTTATGTATGTTAGTGTAATTAGTTAAATGATTCTGATTGATCTAGTTTTACGATTGTAATGGAATTTGTTGCGGAAGGTGATACATTGAGTATTGAGATGCGGAAAGGTGGGAGGAGTTTAGTGCCACGGAAAGTGGGATTTCTGTGCCTTTTGTGGTTAAATTGTGCCTTTGTTAGGGTTTCTTTGTGCCATGTTAGGTGGCTTTACTGATATGAAAAGGGATTTCTGTTTTAAGGTATTTTGATGTAATTTGTATCAAGTATCTATTACAATTAAGATTTTTGACCTTTTAATTTTATTTTAATTTTGTGGTTTTGACTTTATCTAGTAGGATGATTTAATTATATTACTAAATTTGTGGGATTTCAATGGAATTAATTGGTAAGAATGAATTTATGAGGAAATTATATTAAGGCTTTAGTTGGAAAGATTTGTGGAATTTTATTAAATCAGTTTAAATTTCATTATAAGTGATTTGAAGAAAGAAATTTAATTGGTTTTAAGGGAATTGGTAATTATGATTTTGGTAATAATGGATTCGATAGTTATGACTTGGTTTAAATATTTTGATTTTCAAGTTTAAAAGACCCCTAATATATTTATAGAGTGGTTTTTACAATTTAATTAGATTGGTGTCCAATTAGATATTATATAATTATATGTTGGTATGTATTTATATTTATGGTATAACGTTAGAAGAGGTAGGTATTTTGTCAAGCAATTTGTGGAAAGTTTGACTTCTTTTAGAGTATGTTATTCTTTAATTTGGAATATCTATGATATTGGTAGATTTTGAAAGATGATTTAGAGATTAATTAGAATAAAATGTTATAGGAAAGTTTCTTCTTTGATTTTAACTTAATGGAATCCGGTTTTAATATTATTGATTGAGTTGCAATTTTGGTACTAAATTATGTAATATACACTGTCTTACTATAATTAAGGCAATAAAATTTAGGAAATTTTAATTTTAATGTTGAGAAAATTTTGGATTTGGAATGGCCATGTATGAGCTGAAGTTTGGATCTGTTTTGTTATGGTATATGTGTGAGTTACTTGTAAGTTTATTGGAATAATTATTTATTAATTATATATTTAATTTAATTTATTACTATTTATTCATAATTTTTTTATTATCCCAAAACTTAATTTATCCCAAAACTTAATTTATTTAATTAGTATATTTTAGTTGATCGTATATGATTGTTTTATTAATTCTATTTTATATAAGGAAAAAAATAATCAATTTGTATATATATATACTAGCAAAAAGTTACGTGCAAGGCACATATACTAAATTTTATGCTAATATTTTTCTATGTTATTTGAAAGTAATACAATTAAAAATTAAAGAAAAAATATTATTAGTTATTAGGTGAAATTATTATTATGTGTATCTAAATATTATAGTTTATAAAGTTGTCAATTAAAAGTGAATACTGAATGCAATATATTAGTGTTTAAGAAAGCTTGATGATTTAAATATATTCTTAAGTTAATCAAAAAATAAACTAAAAATTGATGTTTCAATACTTAAATAAACATTACTTAAATGGGTGTAAGATAAAAAGAAAATTAAAAATCATTCTCTAAATTGTTGATAATTGAAGATAGTATTTGTCTAAAAATTGTAGATAAGAAAACTAATGATAGTCATTGGTGGATTTCAATCTTCATTTGCTTCAATAGAGACAATAGTCTATTTTTGTATTTTGCACTTTTCATTCTAGCCGGGTCCGCATATAACTGGATTGTCCATTGAAAAAGCTTTTTCATTTAGGAAGTGAAATTGATAACACTACTATTTTACTCTTATAATATTTTTTTTCCTTTCTTTCTTTTCTTTAGGTCATGTACATTTTGTTGAAGACGATGATATGTTTAAGCATGAACTTGGCAAAAATTGCTTAATACATACTGGTAAAAATATATCCAATACCGATACATGTTGTATTGATAGATTATGATTTTTATTCTTTAGGTATGATGTACTCATAAGCCAACTTAGTTTAACATTTTATAGTCAGTTTTGTTAATGGGTGAATACCAATTTGGTTCAAATGCTAAGAAGTAAGAATGTTCTGTCATGGATATGAATGATATATTATTAATGCAATATAAATAGAGTGACTTTTTTTGGACAGTTATAAACCGTCATTTAAAGTAACTTTTTCTGTCTTTTACTATTCTATGGAAGTCTTTCCCAACAGTTATAAATAGTCACTTAAAGTGACTTTTCCAATAGTTGTAAACGGTTATTTAAAGTGACTTTTCACAATAGTTATAAATCGTCATTTAAAGTTCTGTATTTTTATGGCACTCACATAGCCAACGATTTTAGAAACCAATAGGAAATAATATAAAAGACAGTTATAAACCGAAAAACCAATTTAATAGTAGTGCTCATTTATAGATCAGATAGTAATATGTGTTTTATAATAAATTAATCACTCTATATTAAAAGATTCATTTAGACCATAATAATAAATTAATATATATATGATTATTTCTTGTATCATTTCCAATTAAATTGTTTCTTGTATCGTAACAGTAGCAAGCTACGTATATTTAGTTTTATTTTAGGTTTTAGTTATGATTTTTTTTTTCAAATGTCATATGTAATTTTAAAACAAATAATGTTTAATATAGAGTGAAAATTGTAAAATAATAATAATTTGAAGATGAGAAAATGTATAATTTTGTAATATATTAAAAAAATAATATATTATGCAAAGTTTTAAGAAATAAAAATTAATGAATAAAATATATTAAAAGCAATAATAATAAATTTATAAAATTAAAAGCTAAATAAAAAGTAAATTGTACATATATATTTAAAAAAATCTATACTTAAAGTTTGTTAAATTAAAGAAAATAATGTACCGGACAAACTAAAAAAATAGTCCCATCAAATTTGCATACGAATAAAAAAGTATACTACTCAATCCAAATTAAATTCAGAATCCAAAAATTCTAAACAATGGTAGACATAGAGATTGAGGCGTTAGAGAGTAAAGCAACATGATTATTTTGTTGCTGAAAAAGCTTATTCTCACGAGTAGAACCAACAATACTTTTCAAATTGCCATTGTTGTATTTTAAACAAACAAATAAGAAAACTACAATTTTGATACTAATACCATTTTAAGTAGCGAAAATTGAGGATGAAAACTGATGAGTTCTAAATCATTGATTGTTCAAAATCAGTACATAACTGTTTTGATAAGTAATTTATGTCAAAAAAATATTATAAAAATTATTCTAAAATTTAAAAATATTATAAAATAATAAAAAATTAAACAAAGAATAATTAAAATCCTAAATTTTAATCTATTTCTCTTTCCTCCTCACCCAATAATTTTGGGAGTTTTTTTAATATTATACTTAAAATTGATTTTATTTATGAAAATACCTTTAAGAAAATTATTTGCACAAATACTAATTTGTCACGTCAGCATACATACCGAAATTTAAATAATTACCAAAAATAAGAAATTTTAGAAAAATCTTGTTTTCAAAAATTATTTGTTACATAATATAAAAAAAAAACAATTATTTAGTTGCTTTTGATGTGAATAATATATGAATTATAACTTTTCCTTTAAAAAATTTATTTCAGAATTTTACACATGTATAAATAATATAGAATAACTATTTTTATATGTGAGAAACATATATATTTCTGTCTTTAAAAATGGACGATTAATATTAAAAGTAATTTTTTTGTTTCTTTTTTCATAATTTGTTAATGAAAAATAATTCAATTTTAAATTTAATAATATTCAACATATCAACTAATATCATAAATTATTATAATTTTTTTTTATTATATTGTATTCAAAAGTTACCATATAGTATACTAATAACAAATTTTTTTAATAAAGCAATTTCTACTTGTAAAAACTTATAAAGTTACCAATAGTATCTTAAACATAATAAAATTAATTACATTATAAAAACTATCATATATAGTAACTATAATAATAAGCTATATAATAAATGCTTATACTTATTAATAATTCTCATGATAATGAAAATATATTGCTAAAAAAATAAGTATAAAAGTATCTTAAGACAATATATTACCTAACTAAATTTTTGTAATGTAATTGATTCATGATGTTAAGATATTATCAGTACCCTTATAAGTTTTTTTTAAAACAGTTCAATATAGAGTCTAATTTTATAAGTTACTAAAATTAATTTGTGATAATATCAATTTTAAACTTTAATAATTTTTTTTTTTATAATTCTTGAATATAGATAATTAATTAGATATTTCGTAACTCTTAAATATAAAATAAAAAGAAACAAAAAGATTAATTTTGATGTTGGTCATTATTTTCAAAAATGGCAAAAAAAATTATAGATAATTCTCGTTAAAATGTTTAATTTAAAAAATAGATGGTAAGGGTGTAATTTATAAACCTAAATAAATATATATATATTGCAGCAGCCATTCAACTAATCAAACTTTCTCAATCGAAAGATATATTTGAAATAGATTAAACTACGTATTAGGATGCAATTAATTCATAATTTTATATATATATTTGAAATATTTTAAAAAAAAATCTCCCCATGAATTTCTCATAAACTAAGAATTCAGTAATATAGGCACACTTTATATAGAATAGATATTTTTTTAAAAAAAAAACCATTATTTTTAAGACCAAGCATGTGATAGAAATAAATGGTGGAGAAAATTAAGCTAAGTAACTACCTTTTATATTTTAATTTATTAAAATTTATACTCATTTCAAATGATTTTACATTAAATTATATTTTTGTTATCAATTAGATTTTTTTATATTTAGTAAGTGACAGGTTGATTTGTGCGTCAATTATGTCTTTGTAATTGTATTAATTTCATTCACTTTTTTAAAATCTTAAATAATTTTAAGTCAATTTTATTATTTATATTTTATTATTTATTTCTTTTAAAATTCTTTATATTATTGACAGCCAATTAGCAATTTTAATTATAATAACAATAATTTAAGTATATAATTTTTTTCTAAGTTTGGTTTTTACAAGTTTATAGTTTTGAAAGGTGAATTTTTTTGTGATTTTTGGGTATTTATTTAGAACATTTACACAATTAATTATCTTTGTAATTGATTTATTTATGTATATTTTTATATTAATTATTTTTCAATTTATTTATAAATCAATTAATAAATTTAATTAATATTTTTTTACTTTAATTCATATGAATTTACATTACTTTTTTCTTATGTGCTTTTTATGGCTTGTCCCTATTTGTTTAGAGTAGTTTTGTGGTATGCTCAATTGGCAAGAGAAGTAATTTCTTTTGTGCTCGTGATTTCTACTTCAACGACCTTCACTTTAAACAGGTTATTTTTTGAAGGGCCTACAAGAATAGGAAATTTACTCATAACTTTAATTTTATATATAATTTTTTGATTTTGATTTTCAACAATTTATATTTAGGTGTTAGTATGTTGTTACTAGCCAAAGGGTAATACCTTTGGCTAGTTATTCTTAGTAATTTTATTGTTTTTTATTTTTTAGTATTGTTGAGCTAGTGATATGAGTTGCGTGCTATTTTCTTAGTTTGTATATTTATTTTTAATTTTTAATTTTTATTTTGAAAATTGTCATTCTAATATAATTGTATTTTGGTTTGGTGTTGCATTGTTTTTTCAGTTTCGCTAGCTCTAGAGAAAATTATTAATAATGGGAAGGTGTTTTTTCAATGAGATGTGGTGCTGTTCTGAAGACATAGCTTGATTGTCTAAATTTCTGGGGGCAGTTTTGTCCCATGTGGTTCGGGATAAGAATTCTGCAGCACATGGTTTGGCAAAGCATGCCCTTCGGTTAGACGATGAGCTATCCTGGTTCGAGGAGGTGTCTCCGCCGATTGTGGATTGCTGCTTTGTTTAATCATGTGTGATTTTGATCACCGCGTCAAAAAAAAAAAATATATAGTAATTACAACGATTTTTTTTAGATTATTTATTATGTGTGAAGATTCTTTAATTTCTATTTTTTTCTTCTATTTTATGTTTAGAAATCTCTTAAATTAAAGATTATAGAAAAACAACTAAAAGTTAAATAATTTAATTAGAAATATCGAAAACCTAATTTAAATTTGATTAGATGCAGTTTTATCTATTTTCTTATTATTATTTATTAATGACTATATATATAAAAAGTGAGTAGTTAACTCATTATTTTTATTTTAATGTTACATTAAATGTGACTATATAACAAAAGTTTATTTTTTTAAAAAAAAAATATTACAATTAAAATTTAAACTATACATATCTCTCTTATCTTTTATCTTATATTAAATTTACCTATATAGCATAAAGTTTTTTTTATATTACAATTCAAATTAAACTCATTGTACATATTTTAAAAAAATATATATCTTTCTATTATCCTTTTTTACCAAAAAAATATATTTCTATTATTATTATTATTTGGGTAAATACCATTTTAGACCCTGTGTTTTGCAAAAGTTACAGATTGGACCCTGTGTTTTGTTAAATGACAAAATAGACCCTGTATTTTCTAAAATAGTAAAAATAGGACCCTGAGCTTAATTTTTTATAACTTTTTTTTAATACAACCAACTTGAAAACAATGCTTGATACGAACAGATACAAAAAATGTAAATAGTTTTGTCATATAGCACTTTTAGATCGGATTATAATTAAACTTTATTTTGACAAAAAATCAATTCAGGGTCCTATTTGTACTATTTTTGAAAATACAGGGTCCATTTTGTCATTTAACAAAACACATGGTCCAATTGGTAACTTTTGTAAAACAGAGGGTCCAAAATAGTATTTACCCTTATTATTTAATAAAAATATATAATATTTCAAAAACAATGGAAAGTATTATATAAAACTAAAAGTATTACGATAACTAAACTAAAATTATAATTAATTACAAATTTTGAATATTACTATCTTTTCTTTTTATAAATAATACTTAAATTAAATATTTTTTTAATAAAAAATATTATATTTATTGAATAACTTCTAAAAAATTAATTATATAACTAAAAATATACAACCAAAATAAAAACTAAAAATTTAGCTAAGTATACTCGCATTGCACGTAATATTAGCCTAGTATATGCGTGTGTAAAGAGAGACGTATTAAGAAGGATAGTAACAATTACAAATAAAATATAGCGATGACAACAACTTTAAAAATATAGACAATTACAAGTGAGAATAATGTCAATTATAATCAAAATACGATCATGACAATATCTTTGAATAGTAAATTAATAATATATCTATAATAAATTAATTTATTAAGTTCAAAATATTTAAAATAATTAAGACTTTACAATATATTTTGTGTTATTAAGATCAAAAGAATGTATGTTTAGTAGAATAATGGGCTATTTACAAAAATATGGGAAAATAAAGATAAGTTTTGATATATATGGCATAAAAACTTAATTACACTAAATATGACATTTTTTTAAAAAACTTACAACTATGGGAAAAAGTCTTGAGTAATGCCATAAAAAACTTAAAATTTGTGTTTCTTTTTATTTATTTTTTCTTTTTTAAAAAAATAAAATACTAAAATAAATAAAAAATGATCTCAACTATAGATATTATTTTTTTTTTTTACAGAAATTAAACTTGTTTTTTTTTTTTATTTAAACTACTATTGTTTTTTCTTTGTTTTTTTGTTAAAAACTAATTATTTAAACTACTATTGTTTTTTTGTAGGTATAATGGTAGACGCTCGGGACCAAGTTACTATTATTTCTTTTTCCGCTTTTGTGTTAAGCATATTCATTTTTCTTAATAAATGATTGGCTACAAAAGGATTTTTTTTTAGTGAACGTGCCACAATTAATTACTCCTATTTTTTTTTATATTATAAAGACGAAGAAACAAATTATATTTTCTCTCCTATTTACTACGGCGACGAAGAATCAAATTATCGCTATATTTATTCCTTTTTCTACTTCTTCTGCCAAGTGCAGGATAACCCCAAGGGGTTGAGGGTTTTTTTCTACCAATTGGGGCCCTCCCTTCACCACCCCCATGGGGATGGTCTACAGGGTTCATAACTACTCCTCTTACTACAGGACGCTTACCTAGCCAACGTTTAGATCCGGCTCTACCCAAACTTTTCTGGTTCACCCCAACATTCCCCACTTGTCCGACTGTTGCTGAGCAGTTTTTGGGTATCAAACGGACCTCCCCAGAAGGTAATTTTAATGTGGCCGATTTCCCCTCTTTTGCAATGGGAAAAAGTGAGAATAATGTCAATTATAATCAAAATACGATCATGACAATATCTTTGAATAGTAAATTAATAATATATCTATAATAAATTAATTTATTAAGTTCAAAATATTTAAAATAATTAAGACTTTACAATATATTTTGTGTTATTAAGATCAAAAGAATGTATGTTTAGTAGAATAATGGGCTATTTACAAAAATATGGGAAAATAAAGATAAGTTTTGATATATATGGCATAAAAACTTAATTACACTAAATATGGCATTTTTTTTAAAAAACTTACAACTATGGGAAAAAGTCTTGAGTAATGCCATAAAAAACTTAAAATTTGTGTTTCTTTTTATTTATTTTTTCTTTTTTAAAAAAATAAAATACTAAAATAAATAAAAAATGATCTCAACTATAGATATTATTTTTTTTTTTACAGAAATTAAACTTGTTTTTTTTTTTATTTAAACTACTATTGTTTTTTCTTTGTTTTTTTGTTAAAAACTAATTATTTCATTAAAAGCAACGAGAAAAAAAAAAAAAAAAAAACCAGTTTCATCAACATCATCCTGAAGAAAAAACAATATAAAAAATTATAATCTAAAGATAATATAAACTTTAAAAATCAGTTTCATCAACATTGAAAGAAACTATTAATTTCATTAAAAGAATAAAAAAAATAGTTTCATTATGTTATTAGAATTTTTTTTCAAGTTACTTTTTTATTATTTTGTTTCTAGGTTGGAAACTTACACTTATATTTTGTTATTAAATTATTGGTAGGCATTATGTGTTGTTTTGATTATATTTGTGATTAGTATTTTTTTTTTTTTGTATATTTGTGTGTGTGTATGTTTTTATTTGATTGTACGATGAAGCCGGTTTCAATTAACTTTATTATTAACATTTGTATTTTGTTATGATTTTTTATAACGTCAAGCCGGTTTCACATGTCGAAGCTTGGTTTCACATGTTTTAACTATTGTGATGGGGTTGCTCAATTTTTATGATATTATTATATATTTTTTCGTTTGTATAAAACCGGTTTATTATTGTATGATATTTGAACAACAATTTTTATTTTATTTTAATTAATCAGTTTAATCGACATACATATTATTTTATTATTTTCATAACTGGTTTTTTTAAGTAATTAATTTTTTTTTATTGTTGTTCATAATTGAGTTTTATTCAATTTTTTATTAATTTATCTCAAGAAACTGGTTTTTATTTATTTGTTTTTATTTTGGTTATTTTACTAACTGGTTTCTCACATTCCACTGTTTTTTTTTTGTTATTCTTTTATGGTTTTTATTGCACTTTTGTCTCTTTAATTTTCTTTGTTTCTTTTTTTTCTCTTTGATTTTAATTTGTGATTCTCTTTGTTATATTTGCTGCATATTGTATGTTTAAATTAACTCTAATTTTTGAGCAAGCAAATAAAAAATTAAATGCCAAAATAAAGAATGAAGTTAGAAGTTTGATTATTAGGTATTGATATAAATTTTATATGTTCGAAACTGGTTTTTAAATTTAGTATCGTTAATTTGTAAAAGTTTAGTTATTAGGCATTGTGTATTTTTTATTATGTTATTGTTGAAACTATTTTTTTTTTTTTTGCCTCTTTTAATGAAATAATTCGTTTATTTTAATATTGATGAAACTAGTTTTTAAAGTTAGTATCGTCTTTAGATTGTAATTTTTTTCATTATCTTGTTGATGAAACTATTTTTTGTATTCTTTAAATGAAATTATTAGTTTCTTTTAATGTTGATGAAACTAGTTTTTAAAGTTTGGATTCTTTTTAGATTATGATTTTTTATATTGTTTTTTTTTTTCAGGATGATATTGATGAAACTGATTTTTTTTTTCTGCTGTTTTTAATGGAATAATTAGTTTTTAACAAAAAAGTTTAAATAAAAAAACAAGTTTAATTTTTGTAAAAAAAAATGAAATATAAAAATGTACACTTATTATATATATTAAGAGAAAAAAATTAGGTTGAGAAAAAAATTAGGTTGAGAAAAAAATTGAAAAAAAAAAGAGAGACACAAAGAGAAATTAGAAAAAAAATAATAGAGAGAGATAAGCGAAAGAAAGAAAAAAAAAAGTAGCAACTGACTTAAAAGTTTAAAAGAAAAAAGAGAGCCAAAATTGACTAAAAAATATATAAAAAAGACAAAAAAAAAAAACTTTTTGAAGTTTCAATAAGTAAAAAAGAAAAAAAAATTAATAAAAGTATAAAAGTAAAATGTTCTTGTCAAATTAAAAATGTAATGTTTGAAAAAAAAATGTAGTATTTGGTGTAAATTTTTCAAATAAAAAGAAACCCTAAAATGTAAGTGTAAAATAAATTAAAAAAATAAATAAAACTAATTAAGCTAAAAACAAAAACATAAAATATGGGATTGGATAATAAGTTTATAAAAATATGGCATATCAAATACCATAAAAAACTTAAATATGAAAAAATGCCATAGAAAAGTGGCAAACCTAAAAATGCCATATTTTTCTAACTTTGTTATGAAATCTCATATTTCATGTAATTTTCACTAGAATAATTACTCAAATAATTAAAAAGATTATACAAAAAATATCAAAATTTAAAATTTAGTATAAATTTATAATTAAATTATTATTAAACAAAATACAATTGCAGTATAATTTTTTTCCTAGTAAATATATAAAATAAAATAATATAATTATTTTATCAAAGTATTAAAAATTAAAAAAAAAATCAAATTCTTCAAATTTAACACAAAAATAAAATAAAATTAATTGAAGTGAGTAAAATATATATAAAAAAAAATAATAAAAATACCAATATCTAAGAGTGAAGAATTAATGTTGCTAATAAAATAAAATTTTGAGATCAATATACCAAAAAAAATTAGAGATAAACTTGTCAAAACATATATAGTTTGAAGATCAATTTACATAAAAAAATAAATTTAGGGACCAACTTGCTAAATTTTATATAATTTCGGGACCTAAGTATAAATAAACCTCATTTAGCTTTGAGTGCAATTTTTTCTTTTATTTTTTGGATAAAATTGAGTAACTTTTATAATTTTATTTTTATTTTAAGTAATTTGACTATTAAATGTTAAGTAAATTGTCCGAGAATCTAAAATATTATTATACCTAAAAATAAACTTTAATATTTATTTGTAATTAAAATTAAACTTAAATGTTTATGTAACAAATTATTCTTTTATTTTCTCATATCGGTAATATTAATTGTAAAAAGTCCATTCAACTTCTGTATCTATCGTAAATAGAAAACACTATCATTCACTTTCATCCGGAAGGATATGAAAGCTAGCTAGTATCTTTTCCACACTTTCTTAATAAACAGTTCTAAGTACCTCACTCGAGAGTTACTACCATTAGGGGATATGGCTCCTTGGGCATGCGACTTTTATAAAAGTCAAATTATATTTAGAAAAAAGAAAGTCTCTTTCATCATATATAATCATTATCAAACCAAACAAAAAAAAAGTTTCTTTTAACTAATCACCCACAAACAAATGGTACGCTGAATTAAATTTATCCTCTGAATAAGATAGGGATCCCAACTACAATGACCACCTTTATTCTACTTCAAATTAGAAAATTCATCTTTCATGTACATTAATTTCCTAATTAAGATTTGAAAAAATAAATTAAAATCACGGGTTATCAAAATTATTTTTAGAAAATTATGGTTATCAAATTTTCGAGCTTCTTAAATTAATTATAAATGATGAATCAATCAAATAACAGATTCATTTCAAATATAGAAACAATTATGGACCCAAAAATATTAAAAAGAAAAAACATATTAACTATTTAAATACATGCAACTTAACTTTAGCAATAATTAGAAGGTCCCCACTCAAAAAGAAGAAAAAACTAATACTAATAATATGTTTATTACGCTGAGAAATTCAATTCAAAACCCAAAAAACCCTCTTTTGAGAGTTAACCAGGAAAAAAAAAAATACAAACCATCAAACTTCTTAGGAGAAAAATGTGGTGGTGAGAAAAATATTCATAATAATTATAAAAAAGAATATTAAAAATCCCTTTTCTTGTTTCGAAAGTTAAGAGCTAAAACAGTCCCCTAAAACTGCGTACTACTGACCAATGAAACACACTTGGCAGGGGTCTAATCTAACAAGATTAAATTACACTATCATTATCAAAAGAGTGGTACACCGTTCTTATGGTATATCAGGCCACACAGTAGATTTTACCTCATGTGTTGTTTGTTGCAAGAAAATACAAACTGCCTTATTAGCCTTTCTTGCCTCCTCCTCCAATCTATACAAGCGAAGGATTAACAGTCCAAGACCAAAGATCCCAAGTCTTTGAAGACTTGATTTGATTGGGTCGGGCAATCGGACCCGACGAAGTTCTGAACCCGAAAGTCATCTCATCGTTAACGCACAGATGGAACTCGTCTTCAATACCCAATGCCTGGGCTCTCAAGCAGTCTTCGCAGGGGATCATATACCTCATTTGCTCATGCTGATAATTAATGGCCTTGTAAGCGTACTTGATCCGATTCCAGTCAGTCGGAAAAGTGTATCCAGAGATAGATTGATCTTGAAAATATTCGTCTTCGTCGTAGTAGTAGTAGTAGTCAATGGAATCATTACGCTTCAGAAGCCTAAAATTCTTGAGATTTTGGTTGCTCTTATTCTTATTTTTCCCCTTCTCGCGTTTTGATCGCTTCGGAACCACAACGAAGATGCATTCCTTGATGCGAGAAATAACCCAGAAATTGACTTTACCGTTCACAGGGATTTTCTTGCGAGATTCCGACGACGACATGAACACCGAGAATTGGTGTGGCGGGATTCTGATCTTCCGGCATAGAATTGTTTGAAGCTTCTTGAAATCGAGGTCGGGATAAACGAAGACGTCTCCCATGTCAGTCTCGCTTTCACCGTCGTAAAATATGATCGGGACCAAAACTCCGGTTACTCCAACCATCTCCGGAGAGAGTTGATGGGAATTTGAGGAAAAAACAGAAAAGAAAGAAAGAGAAGAAAATTAAGAATTTTGGGAAGAAGGAAACAGAGGACTGAGGAGGGTTTTATAGGGTAGTGGGGTTTAGGTCTCAAAGAGTAATTATGATTACGTGGCAAGGTTATTTTCGGAATAAAATATAGGCAGTGATAAATGGAAGTTTGAGATATTTTCCAGAGGTTTTTTTTTCAAAAAAAAAAAAGTGAAGCTTGGACACCAAGCAAGAAGTTACACCAGATTTTAGTTTTGGACAAATAATGTTTCCATCTTTGTTCCAATTTGTTTTCAGGGAATTCTGTTTTGTCATTTATTTTATTATTTTTTTCTGAATAAATTATTATTATTATTTCTTTTTTAAGTGACAAATTTAGAAATTTCTTCATATTTTTAATTGTTTTTGTCTGGTACAGACCATTTACTTAGTATGAAATTGATTGCATAAATTTTTTTTTTTTTTTATTTATATTTACACTAGGTTTTTCTTTTTTTTTTTTTTTTTTTTTTGCATTTTTGCATTTTTGCATTTTTTTTAAACCCATCTAACAACCTACATAGCAATCTCGGTCCAATCATTCCTTCGCGTGGCATTAGATAAGGAGATTCGTTGTTCCCTTATTTGTTCATTCTTTGTGCTGAAGGCAGAAGGCCTTCCGGCTCTTATTCAAAACTTTGAGCAAAGAAAGTGGATTCATGGCATGCACCTTCAATCTCTCACATGCTTTTCGCATACGATAGCTATTTTTACTGTCAAGCCTCAGAGGATGAAGCTTCTCGTGTGATGTCTCTTTTGCATAAATTTGAGATTGCCTCGAGCCAGAAGGTGAATTTGGCTAAATCTTTGATATTTTTTAGCAATAATATTAAGGTTTTCTTGCGCCAAAAAATTATGTTGATCACGAATATGGTCCAAGCTGATGAGCATAATAAGTACTTGGATCTTCCGAGTACTATGGGTCGTAATAAGAGTTCTGTTCTGGGTTTTCTTAAAGAAAAGGTGAGGAAAAGAGTGGAAGGTTGGGATGAAAAATTGCTCTCTCGAGCAGAAAAAGAAATTCTCATTAAAATGGTGGCACAAGCGCTTCCAACTTATGCCATGAGTGTGCTCCTTTTGCCTATCAAACTTTGTCATGAAATAGAAAGAATTTTATCCAAGTATTGGTGGAGTTCCTCTTCTGGATAGGAGAGTGGGATTATTTAGGAAAGTTAGGATAGGATGGTGGCTCATAAACACGTTGGGGGGATGGGTTTTCAAAGTTTAAGTGATCACAACCTTGCTATGTTGGGGAAGCCAGCATGGAGACTCTTGAGTAATGAAAATTCTTTGGTTGGAAAGATGTTTAAAGCAAGATATTATCCCAATGGTTCGTACCTTACTGCTGCCTTTGGTCAGAACCCAAGCTTTATGTGGCATAGTCTTTTTGAAGCTCAATCTCTGACAAAAAAAATGGTTATCGCTGGTGTATTGCAGACGGTAGTTTGGTGAATGTTCTTTCTTGATCAAGCTTGGCTTCCTCATCTTGATAACCCGTTTATCTCATCAGATCATCCGGCGTTGGATGGAATTTCTGTTCAGCAACTTATGGTACCAGTAAAGAGAGTTTGGGATGTTGATCTTTTGGATGAGCTTTTAAATGCTTGGGATAAAGAGCTTGTACAAGCAGTTATCTTAAGTGAGTCAGTGGAAGAGGATTCTAGGTACTGATTTCATGAAGCTTCAGGGCACTATACTGTCAAAAGTGCTTACAAAGTTCTTCAAACTATCAATGGGTGTTAGTTTTGGAAATATTTTACCAGGATCTAGATTTACTACCATGTATGTTTCATTAACATCTTAATATGAATTCTAAAACAATGAAATAAACACATATAAAGTTTAGTAAACCTTACATTCGGTGTAGCGGAATATAATGACACCTTCCGTTCAGACTCTAGCCCTTGATTCCTTTCTGTAGACGAACATAATCAAGATCTGAACCTAGATCTCTTTCTCTCCTTCCTTTGATGCTGATTCTCCTTCTTGTTGTTTGGAATCTCCTACAGTCTTACACACTATGATCGAGATACCACTTGATGTGTGTGGGCACTTACTCTATCACTAATGGCTGAAAAATCTTTGTGAAGATAGGCTATAGTGTTTTCGAAATTGAAGAAAAAAGAAGAAGGAAGAGGTTATTAGCTTTGGAGGCATTAGTTGGATAATGAGACCATAAACTTTCTTTTATATTATTCTTCAATAGGGTTAGGATTGAATTAAATGGATTAAAAAAGAATAAAATATTGGGCAAAAATACCTCTTGGTCGTATACAATAAGTGGACCAATCTCTAGTTACAATTTTGCCACTTTATTTCAACCACTTATTCTTCTTTTCAATAATACCATATTTTTCAATTCAACCTTATAAATGCCAAACTATTTATTTAATAATTAAAATAACTATCAAATAAAATTGTCATTTATAATATTTATTAATTAGACTCCATAAAGTCTCTTAATTAACGAATAAACCCCAAAACACTATTTCTTCACAATCAAGCCATAACATAGTGAAAATTCATAAACTAGACATAGTCTAACTGTAAAATTATAATTGATTAATCAAAATCAATTAACTGAGTCTTACAAGCAGTATGGTCTCAACTAGTATGGGGACCATGGGCCTATATTTTCGAGCTTCCAATAAGTCGAACCGAATTTACTAAGTAAATTCCCTAACTTATTAATTCCTTATTGAATCCACACTTAGAACTTGGAATTGCACTCTCAGTCATATAGAACGCTCTATATGTTCCACGATATAGATACGTCATTAGTTATCCATTGTTATAATCCTAATTTGATCAACGATCCTCTAATAGATGATCTACATTGAATAGGCACTAAATTACCGTTACACCTTCAATGTATTTTATCCTTAAAACACTTAGCTCCGTATAAATGATATTTCAGCGAAGTGAAATGAGATCTCCACCATTTATCTCTGTTTAGCCAAGCTCGAAGGATATCATCGTTTCACTTCTAAATTCCTATAGAATTTATAGACTCCATATTTATGTTAGCGCTCCCACTCAATTATACTATCATGTTCCCAAAATGTACGTATCACCCTAACCCAAAAGTAGGCTTAACTAACAAATCAAAGAACATGTATAATACTCTTGAGATCGAACCTAAACATATCAGGATTAAGATCATTTGATCTAGGATCAACGGGTGATATTGAATTGAATAGATATTACGATAAATTTTAATATATCTAATCAAAGTTCAATATCGGTCCCTTCGGATGTATACTCCATACATCTGATACTGGTAAACTTTGCCAATGCCCTGGAAAGGACATAACACTTATCCAAGGTGTAAGAATACCTATCGCTGATTATCATGACTGTAAAGCCCGCTTAGTTAATTTGGAAATTATCGGTTAATTATGATTATTTATGAAATTATTTATAGCTATTTAAATAATTTATTATGCTGTTATTTATGGAATTCAGAAATGCATGGTTATGTTATTCAGTAGTTTTCATATTTTGCATTTTCCGGTGCCCGGTATTTTGGAACTCGGCGTTCAGCTCAGTAGAAATCACAATTTAGTATGTTAGTAGTTTGGGACTGGTTTTAGACATTGGGAATGTCGGGAATGGCCGGGAATTTAGAATTTCCCAAAAATACCCCTTTAGTATGATTTATGTGGTTTAATGGTGGAGGGGCAAAATGGTCTTTTTACCCCATTAGTGTTTTGTCTTTAGTGACTTGATTATTTGAAAAATAAATGTTATTTGTTTAATTAATGGCTGAAATGAAATAGTATATGTGGCTTGTTTTCATTTATTCATTTTTCACAAAAAACACAAGTTAGAAAGTTAGAAATTTTAAAGGAAAAGCTCTCTTTTTCTCTCTATTTCGGCTGGGTTTTTGGGATTCAAAGGCTGGGTTTTTCAAGCTTGATTCATCATCTTTGGGAACTCTTGATTGTGGTATGTATTTCCTATTTGTCTTTCTTTGTTTTCTTGGAAAAAAAAAATGATGAAATATTGAGTGAAATGCATGCTTTTTGATGTTGTTGCTGCTGCTTGTTATTGTTGTTGTTTTTATGTCTAAAATGTTGAATTAATTACGTTTAGTTAGGTTGAAATGCATGCTAGTTGTTCTTGCTTGAGTTGGTTAATTTTCTTGATTAAGAAGCTAAGGTTTTCAAAGTAAAAATTGAGAAATTGGTGGCTGTAGTTATTGCATGAATTAGGTTTTGTTTTCTGCAGTGTTTCTATGCTTGATTATGTGATTCTAAGCTAGCTTTGAGGCTTGTGAGTGAGCTTTAGCCAAGTTTGAGTTTTAACTCAAAGCTTGGAGCTCACATGGTGATTTTTGTTTCTGTGTATTCTGGGTTGTTTTGAGGCCTTAGAAATGTTCGAAGGAAGGTTTAGAACAGGTCTGTAAAGTTTGAATCATTTTGGGGTTGAATTGGTTGAGATATGAAAATTTGATGTTGCTGCCTGCGAGGAACCGGAATTCCGGTTGTGCATCCGGAATTCCGGATGGGCTTCGAAAATTCCCAGAACCGGAATTCCGATTGGGCAACCGGTCTGCCGGTTGGGGAATTTTCAGAACCCGTGTTTTTCCTCGTTTTTATGTTTTAAGGGGTATTGCCATGCTTTTTATCGATAGGGAAACTTTTAGTTCCTAGTTTTAGTCCTCGGGAAGTGATTTAGCGTGTCACTTATAGTGTTGTGATTTTTATGGTTTAGGAGCCTGTAATCCGCCGCTCAGTTAAAGTTCCAGACAGGTTGACCGGCACACCTGAATTCGGAATCCAGGTAAGATTAGTATAACAGTATGCATATGTAGATTACATGTTTAGCGTGCATGTAGGAAGCCTAATAGATTACTTTAGTTGTATGTTGGCTTCGAACCATCCAACCCTATCACGTCGGTACAGGCTGGAGTATGACCAGCAGCCGGAGTATGACCGGTTCGACCGATCAGGCTGACATTTGGTTGGTGGTTCCGTGCTATTGACTTATCCCGTCGGTACAGGCTGGAGTATGACCAGCAGCCGGAGTATGACCGATTCGACCGATCTGGAGGATACTTGTCAATAGTACCGTCCCTGTGAACGTTCAAAACTCAGTACCATGTTGGACATGGCAGTAGTGGCTCAGTACCGTGTTGGACACGGCAGTAGCGGGACTCAGTATCGTGTTGGACACGGCAGTTAGAATTATGTATGAGTATTATTATGCTTTTCTTACTGAGTCTGTCGACTCACAGTTTACGTTTATGTGTAGGTAAAGGTAAGGGTAAAGCTGATGGGCCGTGAGCGAGCTTGTGAAGATTGTACATGTCGGGGCGGTTAGGCCTGGAGCGTACGATCATCGGGACAGCGAGGCTGATTTTTGTAACTGGTCGTTAGACGACCTTTATTTTGTGTATCAGTGAAACAGTTAAATCTTTTGTAAATAATTTTATAATTGGGATCCCGAGTCTTTTGTAATATTGTTTTATAAGTTTAATTAAAAAGCAAAATTTTAATTAATCACGTTTTTCCATAAACCTCGTTGATTAGCAACGAGCTGCACAGTATGTTTAAAAATCACGTAATACGCCTATGTTAGTTAGGGTGTTACAATTTGGTATCGAGCCGCTGTGTTGTCTTCCGAAGATCGTCACGACATGTACAATCATCATCGCCAGCTTAGCTCGGTTCACGGTTCAGTAAGCCTTTATTGCTTTAGTAGTTTATTTTATTCAGTTATGAAAAAGAAAAGTCTGTTAGGAAGCATGTTAGTAGCCTGATAGTAGAATAGGCGCATGTTTCGTTTTTAATTTCCAAATTAAGCGGAATTAGTAAGCTCTCCTTGAATACGACCTGATATGCCAACTCTTGGTTTCGCAGGCGGTTCTAATCAGATGGACGCCAGGCGGACTACCAGGAGTCAGGGCAACTCCGTAGGGTCGAACCAAGGACAGGGAGCTCAGTTTCCCCACTGTTAGGGGCGAGGTAGAGGTCCCCGGCGGGGGCTCGTGGTCGGGGTGATGAGAACCCACCACAGCCGCCTAGGCTCCCCCGCCGAGCAGGGAGCCCGGGTGGGAGTTACGGTTTGCGGAGATGCAAGCCCGGATCGAAGAGCAGGACCTCGAGATTCGTAGGCCGAGACACAGGTGCTCCCCGCAGCCCAAAGGCCCGTAGTTCCGCGGGCACCTCGCCTCGCCGCCTGTGCCGAGATAGTGGTGGCGGCCCATAGATTGGAACCTCTGTACGAACGGTTCCGGAAGCAAGCACCTCTGGTTTTCCTGGGAGGTCCGGACGTGATGAAAGCCGAGCAGTGGCTGATGGTGATTACCAAGATCCTGAACTTTATGGGTGTCACCGGTAACGACAGAGTGGTGTGCGTCACATTCCAGTTCCAGGAGGACGCTTTGGTATGGTGGGACATGGTGTCTCAGATCCATGACGTCACCACCATGACCTGGGAAAGGTTCCAGGAACTCTTTAATGCAAAGTACTACAACGAGGCGGTCAGAAGCGCCAAGAGAAAAGAGTTCGCTCACCTGACCCAGCGTGAGAATATGAGCGTCACCGAGTATACGACTCAGTTTGATCGGTTGGCGAGGTTAGCCTCGGGAATTGTGCCGACCGACTTCAGCAAGAAGGAGAAGTATCTGGACGGGTTGAATGCCAGGATCAGGCATGATTTGATGATCACCACGGACGATAGCACAACCTATGCTCAGATGGTGGAGAAGGCACTGCGTGCTGAGGGCGCAGTTGGGTGTATGTCAGAATCAGCCAGTACTCCGGTGAGTGGCGGGGCTCCTACCCCTCCTGCATCAGGCTATAGCAGGGGGAGTAGTGGTTCGGCCATTGATCAGAGGAAGAGAGCACCCACTGCTTCCGGTGGCTCGAGTCAGAACAAGAGGTTCCGGGAACCGCAACGAGAGGAGTCGTCTGGTGGTGCGAGACCCGATTCTCCTATCCCGAGTGCCCTAGCTGCAAGAGGCACCATCGGGGCGAGTGCAAAGGTCAGGGATGCTTTCACTGTGGCATGCCCGGACACTTCAAGAGGGACTGTCCCCAGCTCCGATCAGAGGCACCGAGAGCTCCAGCGATACCCACTCCAGCCAGGGTGTTCGCTATCACTCAGGCTGATGCAGATGCCAGCCCATCAGTTGTCACAGGTCAGCTTTCTATTAACAACTCGCTATATTCAGTGCTGTTTGATTCTGGGGCTACACATTCTTATGTGGCGGCCAGAGTCTTTAGTAAATTGGGTAGACCGTATGATAGATATGAATCAGGGTTTGGAACCCTGTTACCTGGCGGAAAATTGGTTATCTCCAATAGGTGGATTAGGTCTATGCCAATCAGGATAGATGGTAGAGAGTTAAGTACGGATCTGATAGAGATGAGTTTAGTCGAATTCGATATTATTTTAGGAATGGATTTCCTATCTAAATATTCGGCGAGCATTGACTGTAAAAGGAAGATGGTGGTCTTCCAACCGGAAAGTGAAGAACCGTTTGTATTTGTTGGTTCAGTTCAGGGATCTCGGATCCCGGTGATTTCGGCTATGTCAGCTAGGGAATTGTTGCACGGCGGTTGCTTAGGGTTTCTGGCCGTGGTGGTGGACACCACTCGGCCAGATACCATTCGGCCAGAGGACATCAGGGTGGTTCGGGAATTTTTAGATGTTTTTCCCGAGGAACTTCCAGGGTTACCACCTCAGCGGGAGATTGATTTCGTAATAGACTTGGCATCAGGGGTGGAACCGGTTTCCAAAGCCCCGTATAGAATGGCTCCAGCTGAACTTAAGGAATTAAAGATTCAGCTCCAAGGGTTGCTTGACATAGGTTTCATTCGGCCCAGTGTGTCACCCTGGGGAGCCCCGGTTTTATTCGTCAAGAAGAAGGATGGATCTATGAGGATGTGCATCGACTACAGGGAGTTGAACAAGCTAACGGTGAAGAATAAATATCCATTACCTAGGATCGATGATTTGTTCGATCAGCTTCAGGGGAAGACGGTCTTTTCTAAGATTGATCTCCGTTCGGGTTATCATCAGTTGAGAATCCGAGAGGAGGACATTCCGAAGACGGCTTTCCGCACTAGGTATGGACATTACGAGTTTCTGGTTATGTCATTCGGACTAACCAATGCTCCTGCAGCATTCATGGACCTGATGAATAGAGTATTCAAGGATTTCCTCGATATCTGTGTGATTGTGTTTATCGACGACATCCTCGTGTACTCTCACTCAGAAGAGGAGCATGAGTTACATCTTCAGAGGGTACTGCAACGGCTTCGAGAACATAAGCTTTATGCCAAGTTCAAGAAATGTGAGTTCTGGCTATCTCAGGTGTCTTTTCTAGGGCACATTGTGAGCAAAGATGGGATCAAGGTGGATCCCGGGAAGATTGAATCCGTCAGGGATTGGCCAAGACCGAAGACAGTGACAGAGATTAGAAGTTTCTTGGGTTTAGCTGGGTACTACCGTAGGTTCGTCGAAGGGTTCTCTAAAATTTCAATGCCCCTAACCGAGCTTACAAAGAAGAATCAGCGATTTATTTGGACAGACAAGTGCGAAGCTAGTTTTCAGGAGCTAAAGCAGAGGTTGATTACCGCTCCAGTGCTAGCTTTGCCTTCGGACAAGGAGAAGTTCGTAGTATTTTGCGACGCATCCAAACAGGGTTTGGGATGTGTATTGATGCAAGCCGATCGGGTTATCGCTTATGCCTCCCGTCAGTTAAAGGATTATGAACAGCGATACCCGACTCATGATCTAGAGTTGGCCGCAGTGGTTTTTGCATTGAAGATTTGGCGGCATTATCTTTACGGGGAAAAGTGTGAGATCTATACCGACCATAAAAGTCTCAAGTATTTCTTTACTCAGAAGGATTTGAATATGAGACAAAGGCGTTGGTTGGAATTAGTGAAGGATTACGATTGTGAGATCCTCTATCATCCCGGGAAAGCCAATGTAGTGGCCGATGCCCTGAGCAGAAAGGGTCCCGGGCAAGTAGCTAGTATGGTTCAGATCTCACCTCAGCTAGCAGAGGATATGGTTAGATCCAACATTGAGTTTGTGGTAGGTCAGCTTCACAACTTAACGCTGCAATCTGATCTGTTAGAAAGAATAAAGGTCGCTCAGATGTCAGATCCAGAGTTAGTAAAGGCCCGAGATGAGGTATTGGCTGGTCAAGCCAAGGACTTTTCAGTGTCAGACAGTGGGATGCTTTTGTATAAAGCCAGGGTTTGTGTTCCGAATAGTATGGAACTTAGGAATGAGATCTTTGAGGAGGCTCATTCTACCCCGTATTCTCTACATCCCGGCACCACTAAGATGTACCAAGATTTGAAACCGTACTTCTGGTGGAGCGGTATGAAGAAGAATTTGGTAGAATTCGTATCGAGATGCCTCACTTGTCAGCAGATTAAGGCTGAACATCAGAGACCAGCAGGGTTGTTGCAGCCTCTAACCCTACCAGAATGGAAATGGGAAGATATTACGATGGATTTTATGGTCGGGTTACCTAGGACCACGGGTTTATTTGATTCCATCTGGGTAGTGGTGGATCGATTTACGAAATCTGCTCATTTTCTGTCGGTTAGAACAACATTTACAGTGGATCAGTTGGCAGAGTTGTATGTCAGAGAGATAGTGAGACTTCACGGAGTACCGAAGTCTATAGTTTCGGACAGGGATCCGAAATTCACCTCCAAATTTTGGCAAAGTTTGCAACGGGCAATGGGAACAAAGCTAAAATTCAGTACAGCATTCCATCCTCAGACAGATGGTCAGTCCGAAAGGACAATTCAGATATTGGAGGACATGTTGAGAGCCTGTGTTATGGACTTTGAAGGCTCATGGAATAAGTATCTACTGTTGATAGAATTTTCTTACAACAACAGTTATCAGAGTACGATAGGGATGGCTCCCTACGAACTGTTATACGGTAGCAAATGTAGATCCCCTATCCACTGGGATGAGACAGGGGAGAGGAAATACCTAGGTCCAGAGTCAGTACAGCGGACCAATGAGGCAATAGAGAAGATAAAAGCTAGAATGCTTGCCTCACAGAGCAGACAGAAGAGTTACGCAGATCCGAAACGCAGAGATGTTGAGTTCCAAGTAGGGGAACATGTGTTTTTACGGGTATCTCCGATGAAGGGGATTAAACGTTTCGGGAAAAGAGGCAAGTTATGCCCTAGATTTACAAGACCTTTCGAGATTCTCGAGAAGATAGGTCAAGTGGCATATCGGTTAGCATTGCCTCCAGCCTTATCAGCAGTTCACAACGTATTCCATGTCTCGATGTTGAGAAAATACGTTTCAGATCCCTCTCATATACTCAGTTATGAGAGTCTTGAGCTACAGCCAGACATGACTTATGAGGAACAGCCAGTGCAGATCCTGGATAGAAAGGATAAAGTCCTTCGAAATAAGACCATAACATTGGTCAAAGTTCTCTGGAGAAACAGCAAGGTGGAAGAAGCCACCTGGGAGCTAGAGTCAGATATGAGAGCTCAATATCCCGAGTTATTCAGGTTAGATTTCGGGGACGAAATCCTTTTAAGGGGGGGATAGTTGTAAAGCCCGCTTAGTTAATTTGGAAATTATCGGTTAATTATGATTATTTATGAAATTATTTATAGCTATTTAAATAATTTATTATGCTGTTATTTATGGAATTCAGAAATGCATGGTTATGTTATTCAGTAGTTTTCATATTTTGCATTTTCCGGTGCCCGGTATTTTGGAACTCGGCGTTCGGCTCAGTAGAAATCACAATTTAGTATGTTAGTAGTTTGGGACTGGTTTTAGACATTGGGAATGTCGGGAATGGCCGGGAATTTAGAATTTCCCAAAAATACCCCTTTAGTATGATTTATGTGGTTTAATGGTGGAGGGGCAAAATGGTCTTTTTGCCCCATTAGTGTTTTGTCTTTAGTGACTTGATTATTTGAAAAATAAATGTTATTTGTTTAATTAATGGCTGAAATGAAATAGTATATGTGGCTTGTTTTCATTTATTCATTTTTCACAAAAAACACAAGTTAGAAAGTTAGAAATTTTAAAGGAAAAGCTCTCTTTTTCTCTCTATTTCGGCTGGGTTTTTGGGATTCAAAGGCTGGGTTTTTCAAGCTTGATTCATCATCTTTGGGAACTCTTGATTGTGGTATGTATTTCCTATTTGTCTTTCTTTGTTTTCTTGAAAAAAAAATGATGAAATATTGAGTGAAATGCATGCTTTTTGATGTTGTTGCTGCTGCTTGTTATTGTTGTTGTTTTTATGTCTAAAATGTTGAATTAATTATGTTTAGTTAGGTTGAAATGCATGCTAGTTGTTCTTGCTTGAGTTGGTTGATTTTCTTGATTAAGAAGCTAAGGTTTTCAAAGTAAAAATTGAGAAATTGGTGGCTGTAGTTATTGCATGAATTAGGTTTTGTTTTCTGCAGTGTTTCTATGATTGATTATGTGATTCTAAGCTAGCTTTGAGGCTTGTGAGTGAGCTTTAGCCAAGTTTGAGTTTTAACTCAAAGCTTGGAGCTCACATGGTGATTTTTGTTTCTGTGTATTCTGGGTTGTTTTGAGGCCTTAGAAATGTTCTAGGGAAGGTTTAGAACAGGTCTGGAAAGTTTGAATCATTTTGGGGTTGAATTGGTTGAGATATGAAAATTTGATGTTGCTGCCTTCGAGGAACCGGAATTCCGGTTGTGCATCCGGAATTCCGGATGGGCTTCGAAAATTCCCAGAACCGGAATTCCGGTTGGGCAACCGGTCTGCCGGTTGGGGAATTTTCAGAATCCGTGTTTTTCCTCGTTTTTATGTTTTAAGGGGTATTGCCATGCTTTTTATCGATAGGGAAACTTTTAGTTCCTAGTTTTAGTCCTCGGGAAGTGATTTAGCGTGTCACTTATAGTGTTGTGATTTTTATGGTTTAGGAGCACATGTCCGCCGCTCAGCTAAAGTTCCAGTCAGGTTGACCGGCACACCTGAATTCGGAATCCAGGTAAGATTAGTATAACAGTATGCATATGTAGATTACATGTTTAGCGTGCACGTAGGAAGCCTAATAGATTACTTTAGTTGTATGTTGGCTTCGAACCATCCAACCCTGTCACGTCGGTACAGGCTGGAGTATGACCAGCAGCCGGAGTATGACCGGTTCGACCGATCAGGCTGACATTTGGTTGGTGGTTCCGTGCTATTGACCTATCCCGTCGGTACAGGCTGGAGTATGACCGGCGGCGGAGTATGACCGGTTCGACCGATCGGGAGGATACTTGTCAATAGTACCGTCCCCGTGAACGTTCAAAACTCGGTACCATGTTGGACATGGCGGTAGTGGCTCGCACCGTGTTGGACACGGCAGTAGCGGGACTCAGTATCGTGTTGGACACGGCAGTTAGAATTATGTATGAGTATTATTATGCTTTTCTTACTGAGTCTGTCGACTCACAGTTTACGTTTATGTGTAGGTAAAGGCAAGGCTAAAGCTGATGGGCCGTGAGCGAGCTTGTGAAGATTGTACATGTCAGGGCGGTTAGGCCTGGAGCGTACGATCATCGGGACAGCGAGGCTGATTTTTGTAACTAGTCGTTAGACGACCTTTATTTTGTGTATCAGTGAAACAGTTAAATCTTTTGTAAATAATTTTATAATCGGGATCCCGAGTCTTTTGTAATATTGTTTTATAAGTTTAATTAAAAAGCAAAATTTTAATTAATCACGTTTTTCCATAAACCTCGTTGATTAGCAACGAGCTGCACAGTATGTTTAAAAATCACGTAATACGCCTATGTTAGTTAGGGTGTTACAATGACAGTCTAAATTCAGTGTTCTAACAAATCAGGGAATAAACTTTCGAACATATAATTAAGATTATATTCCACTGTGTTGACAGCACTATAATCATTAACAAATTCATATGTTCTGGACTTAAATAGAATTCATACATTATGTATATATATAATCATGAAATAAATCATGTGAACCATGCAACATTAAATGTTATTTCTGATCTTTATTAATAAGTAAATCTGATTATATTGAAATGAGTTTTATTTAGGGCATAAAACCCAACAAACTCCCACTTGCACTAATATAAAATAAAATGTGCATTTCAAATAATCTCAACACCTTGATATACAAATCAAGTGTAGTAGTAGTATACTCCTCGTAATAGAATCTGGCAGGTTGAATTAAACACAACTTTTTATCCACCATTACTCTTCCTTAATCACAAAATCCTTGATATTGTGAAATTCCTCTCTATATGTCTACTCTCTTAGGATACTAGATTCTATACTTTTGGCAACTACTTTTTGGTTTATCAGGAAATAACACTAGTAGTTAAGACAAGTTGGAACGGTGCCACAAATGTATAGAACTTTCCTTAGACTGAATAAGTACCTTTCCTGCAACTTTAACATTCAGTCTCTCTCTGGTAGACTAAGAGACTTCATATAGGTTTTTACACTTCTCCAAAATCACTACTCCACCCCCAGAGTAATCACCATCTTATCAGCAGACTTTCTAGCACAAAGGCAAGTCTGGAAATCTGATGTGGTGTAGTCTAAGAGTTTTAAACACAACCTTATCGACTAACATATAGTTCCTCTTCTTAATCTTAAAATTTACTTGATTGTCTTCCAATGTTCCTCTCCTGGATTAATCTGATACCTACTCATTACTCCCACTCAACAGCAGGTGTCTGGTTTAAGGCATACTAAAGCATATCTGAGACCTCTCACTGTTGTTTTAAGAAATTCTTTCATGGCTTTATCTTTTCTGGAATAGTTGAGACTTTTCCTTAGATAAATAAAATCTATGCCTAGAAGTCGAGAAGCTTCTATAGATTGTCATTAGAAAGAAAATGCTTCAGCATCTTACTAAAGTAAGTTGCTTGCATTAGAGTAAGTAATTACCAGGTATACCACAAGCCATGGGTTTAGATAAACTCAAACCTATAATACTAGGAACAAGAAGTCTTGTTAAGTCCATTGAATAGACTTATACACGAAAATTTCCTTTCTTGTCCTTGTAATAGAAAACTGTAGGTTATTCCACGTGAATGGATCAAATCATAGTTCTATTGGCTTTTCTTCTTAGTTTCTTATCTTGACAATCCATTACTTGTTTAAACTCACAATAGATTTTAATCACTAGTGTCTTCCAAGTCATAAGAGGGTGAGTTCCTAGAAACCCTCCCACTACGACAAGGTACCGTAAATGATGTCTAAGAAAACTAAATGGTATTGACCTCTTCGGTTGTGTCAAGACAACAGAGGCAGTGGGATCATCATGTAAAGAATAAGATGATAGAACACTTTCGGAATCAAGAAAAAATATCTCCTTTATTTGCTACTTTATTTTTAGACTTAGTCATTCTCTTAGAAAAGTAGTATTTGTTTAAACAAACACTTTCTTATCTAATGACTATGGGATGGTCCACCCCTAATCACTTAGAATAGCTAACAAACATGAAAACCATGGTTAACAGTTCTAGCTTTTCTTAAGATTTTGATTAGGTCATCCATGAATCTAGTAATAGTTTACACTAAGTACCCAACCATTGCATCATTCTGAAATTGCATTACCATAGAAGGACTTAGGCAACGACTAGTAACTAATCATCAATATGTAACTCAAATTTCTGGGGAGGTAAGTTTGGATATAATTCAAAATCAACTTAATGATCTTTGAACTGCATATCTACTAACTATTTCTCCACCACTATCAGTTCGTAAGATCTTTAACCACTTACCTTAATGGTTTTTCACCATTGCTAGAAATTCGTGAAATTTTAAACATTTCAAATTTCTTTTGCATAAGGTAAAATCTAGAGTGATCGTTTTAAGAATATAACGATAAACTCATATCCACCCCTGAATATACATCCATCTGCGAATGAGATGAACTTACTTTCAGTGGATATAGGCATATTAACTCTTTGCAGAGATTGATCTTGTCAAAACCACTATGAACAAGATACAATGCCATAGATTTATAAAATATGGTTGTGTCTTTTGATGACTTAGGTTTAGTTACATCAAAGAGTTCTTAGAATAGTGTAAGTTGATCCTAGTCACAGAATACTAAACTCATATTCCATACAGTTTGAATCCATTGATAGAAACTTGTTATTAAACACTTGTGAAAGTGAAACTGTATTGTATTAAAAAAATTATTTGGAATCTAAAATTTAAAGTCAAAGACTTAAATTTATACCAAATATACATGAGTAATTCTTTCTTGGACCACCACTACTAATATAACTCTAAGTCTTATTTGCCCATACAAGTAGGAGATTTTTAAGATTGAGGATTTATATCATTTTGGGATAGAATTTCGAGAATATAATCATATGCGTCATTTAATTTCTTAAGATAAAATATAGAATGACATGAAATGATTTATAGACCATTCATCCAATGATATGGTAATTGAGCTAATTCGAAATGAATAAGCTAAGAGGAATTAGGATAATTTCGTTTTAAATAAGAATCCAACGATGCTCCGATTAGCGAGAGTCAAAGTAATCTTATTTATACAATCTTCTTGTTGCATATTGTAAATACTAGTCTAAAGTGTCATCAATTGATGAACAACTAGATGTTGTATTTACAATATTTATCTTTCGAGATCTAACACTATTATGTTTGTCTAATGTTAACAATCCATTAGGAATTTATCTCATTAGAACAACAAACCAAGTTAGACCAACAATGAAGATTCGAAATTAAACTACAATTTAATAACAGAGTATAACATGGTTCAATATAAATTCATACACAATTCAGAAATTATTAAACACATAGCAAGTAGGAATGACAAGTGAAAATACTAAAACATACAATCCTAAATAATTTCTAAGGTTTCCAACAAACTGATACAGTGTCCCGGTAGGCGAGAGTCAAAGTATCATTCATTGAATAGAGTTGTCAGCTCATCTAAAATGCAAACCATTCTAGCAACCTTTAATTCGATCAAAATAAGAATCCAACGTTGTCCGGGTAGGCGAGAGTCAAGGTTATTCTCATTTTATGAGCTTCCACCATTGTTTCATATTTTATAAGTTTATCTTTAAGTAGTCACCGTAGGGGAGAGTCTAATAGAGACGAAAACTTACAAAACACTTATCAAATGAGATCTTACGGTGTTAAATGCGTTCAACGAATAACCATCCATAAGGGGGACGAAGTCTAGCGTCTCGAGGTTATATTGAAAACATTTAACTATTGTAAGACCAACAATGGAGATCGAATATCCTTATAACTAAAATCTCATTATTTTAAAGAGTTGTATTTTCTTCTATTATTTATTTTAATCAATTTATTTTAAATATATATTTATTTAATTAAAATTTCCAATTTAGAATAAAAAATTCTAAATATAAATTTTAATTTAATATTTATAAATTTTACTTAGATGGATATGAAAATAACGTGAATTATTTCCATCTTAGTAATAATTTCCAATAAATATTTAGAAAAATATTCAATTTAAGTTGTTTCAAAATTAATTTACAACTCAAATTTAATTTTCTATAAATATATATTGCATTTCGAAAAATTGAAGTATTTAAGAATACAATTTTCGAAATTGCTTGTTAAAATAAAATAAAAATAAATCCTGGAAAAAAAATTATTCTAATTTTACGTTGGCCCAAAATTAATTAATAAAATTAATTTACAACAAAAAAAAATAATTTTCCTATTTAATTAAATATTTAAAAAAATTTAAAATATTTAAGTATCATGATTAAGAATCAACTTAAATATTAAATTTCTATTTAATTAAATACACTAGAAAAAATATTTCAAGCAAAACAGATAATATCTATCTAGACTTTCATTGGCTAATTAATTCATTTTCTAATTAAATATATTTTTACTTCATTTATTTTAATTAATCATTAAATGAAAAAATCATTGATTTAAGTTGATCCAAAATTAAAATAAATAATTTTCAACTTTAATCTTTTTTTCAAATAAAATTCGAAATTTCTGCATTTAAGAAATGCAATTTCGAAATTGTGGGAAAGAGATTAATAAGATAAAATAAAATATATTTTGAAAATTATTCAATTTTAAGTTATTTTAAAATAAGATTTCAAACTTAAAATAATTTTCAATTTTAATTAAATAACATGAAAATAATAATATTTAAGTATCATGATGAAAATAAACTTAAATATTTAAATTTTCAATTTAATTAAATGTATTAAATTCAAGAAATAAATAATTAAGTATAGAGGAGACTTAATTATTAATTCTAGTTTAATACTAGGAAAAATATACTTAACTTAGATTGTACTAAAATTAATTATTAAACAATTAATTTCACAATATATGATATTTTCCTAATTAAATAAATATTAGAAAAAATAACTAGTTCTAGAAATAACTATCTAGAATATATTTCATTTACTAAGTGTGTTTCTAAAATTAACTTTAAAATATTAAATAAAAAATTAAATTTCATATATTTTAAAAGTTAATTATGTTGCTAATTCAATTTTAATTAGGTTAGACTAATATAATTAACCTAACACAATTATTTAAATAAGACAAATGAGCCTTCACAATTGGGGTAGTTATGTGAGGAGGAGCTGGGTTCAGTATGTCGTACCCACTTCTATTGGCCCCCAACTCTCACACAAGGCCCAAAAGAGAGGAATTTAACCTTTAAATAAAAATTGTCATTCATTGAATAAGCCCAAATCTAATTGGGCCTAAATAAATTTACTTATATCAAAATTTATTTTAGCAACCTAGTCCATTTACTTAGTAAAAACTTAAATGGGCTTCCTATATGCATCTAAGCCCAATAGCAAACATATAGGCTCACACAGGGCAAATGGTTTGGATGGGCCCTATCATGTTACTAGGTTTACACAGATGAAAGAAATAGCAAAAATTACCTGTTACAAATTATTTATAAGATCTATTGACAATTGGACTATGATTAAAATCTGTCAACAAGTTAATCATAGCAATTTAGATCAAATAAATAATAGGTTTGTAAAAAAAAACTTTGTATATTAATATATATAAACAAACAATACAAACAAATAACTGATCTGGAATATCTGGAAAGTAAGCTAAAATATCTCAATTTTAAAATTTAAAATAAAAATTAAATTTTAAAATAAATATCTTAACTAGAATTCAAATTTAGGTTGTTAGAGAATATTTAAAAAAATTCAAAATTCAACAAACTCCTAAATTTCCTAAATTCTAACAAAAAAAACAAAAATATCTAACCAATTTTTTAAATATCAAGTTTATTCAAAATTTAGATTTATTTAAAATTTCTAATAAGATAATATAATCAAATATCTTGAATTTTAAATTTAGATATTGCATTATTATATTCTAAGTCTTATAATTTAATAAATTTAAATATTACATAAATAAACTAATTGAAAAATAAGATATTTTATATGGCTAGAATATTTAAAAAAAAAATAAATAATAAGTTTGAAAAATTTAAGGTTTGAAACCCTAAAATATCTATTCAAATTAAACTAACCAATTTTTCAAATCTTCATGTTATTTTTGCCAAAATATAATTTTAATAAAAAAAATATCTAATAAGATAAAATGTTAAACCTAACATATTTCTAATCTTATAATTTTAATTAATAAAATATATTTCAAAAAATACAAATTTTAAAAAATATGATATGGTTAGCAAACTTTGAAATTTGAACAAGATTATTTTAAAAGATAATATTTTAATATCAAAGTAAGATCATTCAAATTTTAATAAAAAATAATATTTGATCTTATAATTAAAATAAATAAAATAATCTAAAATTTCAAAATTAACTATAAGGCTCCTTTGTGAGAAATCAAATTTTCAAAATTCAAAGCCTACTAATATCAAAAACTAATTTTAATTAATAAAAAAAATTAATAAAAATTAATTTTATTCTGACAATTAGATTTTTGATTGAAAATTCAGATTCTACACAAAATTCTACCAAAAATTGGCTTTTGTTTCAATGAAAAACGATTTTTGAATCAAAAGTTATAAAGAAAACAAGTTTGGTACACAGGGGTATGCCTTGCATACCCCTGACCGCGCGGAATGGCTCATCTGACCGAGACAGGAGGCTGCATGCAGCCTAGGGGTGAGCAAAAAATCCAAGAAACCGACCAAACCGAGTAAACTGACTGTCTGAACACCGAAAAAACCGACACCGAAAAAACCGAAAACCAAAAAAACCGCATTCGGTTAAAACCGCTTTAATATGGTCAGTTTTAGTGTCAATCGCAAACCGACCAATTAAACCGAGAACCGACCGAACATATATATTATATGTAATATATATTATTTTTGTACATATTTAATATACAATTTTATTAATCTAAGTTTACTTATATCTTTTTTATTTAAAGTCTCAATTATTCATTATTTTATTTTATTATAATTTGACGCATTTACATATTATATACACACATTCATAAAATAATACTAGTTTTTTAATATAACTCATCACTATATTAGTAGCACAAATAATTTGAACAAATTTAAAAAAGTTTATTTTACATTATTTATTTAACTAAGAAAGTTTTATTTTTAAATTATATGATATTTGATACAATACTTTAATTTTTTAGTTTTCAAATAATTATAAAAAATTTTAAAACTTATTTTTTTAAAAAAAAAAAAATGAAGTTCGGTTTGGTCGGTTCAAACCATGGATTAAAACGGTCGGTTTTTTTATATTTTTATAATGGTCGGTCGGTTTTCGGATTAGAACCATAAAAACCGAAAACCAAATTTTGGATTTTTTTTTTTATAAAAAACCGACCAAACCGACCGTTGCTCACCCCTAATGCAGCCTCCATGGCCGAGAAACACGGGCGTGACACAGGGGAAGCTTCAGACAAGGCTTTGTCTGAAGGGATTTTGTCCCATGCGCGCGCGAGTGTCACTACAAGAATTCCCACCAATAGCGGCGGGTCTATTAGCGGCAGAGCTCCTCCGCCGCTAATAATGGGGCTATTAGCGGCGGAGCCCCTGCTTGGCCGCTATTGGGGGGCAGAATTTATTTTTTTTTAAAATATTAATAGCGGCGGGCTGTCCGCCGCTAATGCCCGCCGCTATTACTATTAGCGGCGGGGTCCGCCGCTAATACCCCGCCGCTAATAGGTGGGCGGGAAAAATCCCGCCCATATTGATTCAAAGTATTAGCGGCGGGGTATTAGCGACCGCCGCTAATAGTATTTTATTAAAAAAAATAAAAAAAATAATTAAATGTTATTAGCGGCGGGGTCCGCCGCTATTACCCCGCCGCTAATAACACTATATATACCCCATCAGACCCCTCATCCCCATTTTTCCATTTTCTCTCAAAAAAAACCCTAACCGCCTCCTCCTTCCCCTTCTCCTTTTCTGAAATTTCCACCGCCTCCATCTCCGACGCACCACCACTCCGACGCACCACCACCCCGACGCACCACCACCCCGACGCACCACCACCCCGACGTACCACCACCCCGACGCACCACCGGTTATTTTAGGTAAGTATTGTTTTTTTTTTATTATTTTAGATTTGTTATTATATAGTTTTAGGTTTTAGATTGGTTTATATAATGTATATTTAAATTTTGAATGTTATATATTTTAGGTTTTAAATAATTTTGAGTTTATAAATGTAGGTTTTTATATAGAAAAATCTGTGTGTATATATATTTTTGTATATAAAATTGGGTATATTTATATATAAATATATGTTTATGTATATTTGTGTATATATACTTGGGTATATATATAAGTTTTGATTTTTTTATGTGTATATATACTTTATAAAAACTGTATATTATATATATATTTGTATATAACAGTTTATATATATATGTATATAGCAGTGTAGTATATATATTATATTGTATTATTATGTAAAGTATAAAAACTGTACATTATATATATATATATATTATACATAACAGTGTAGTGTATGTATTGTATATATTAATCTATATATATATTATATTTATATAACAGTTTAAACATGATAGTATAGTGTATATTTTGTATATATTATTTTTTTTATTTATATATTTGTGTATATAAAATATATAGTTTATAGTTTTTTTTTAAAGAAAATATATAGTATATGTTAATGTATATATAATTTATATATTGTAACAATGTTGTATATTGTATTGTTGTTATTTGTAGGTTTTTTAATTCATTTTAGTAATTAGTAATTTGTATTTGTTTATTTTATGTTAGATTTTATTGATATTAAATTAATTTGTTGTTAAGTTTGCTAAAATTTGAAAAGTAAATTTAGCAAATTTAGAATATTGAAAGAAATTTAAAAAATTAGAAAAAAAAAATATTAGTTTGTAGCTTAATATATATAAAAAAAGATTTTTTTAAATAATAATAATTAGTTTTTTAGTAACTTAATAAATAATATAAATATTAAAAGTTAAAAAGATTAATTAGAAGATTTGATTTATTTTTTTAATTTTAATTAAAATTTAAATTAAATGGATTAACTTTTATTTGAATTTTAAAAAATAATTTTTTTTTGTATTTTTAAGGTGGTAAAAATTAATTATTTTATATTTATTTTAATTTAAAAAATAAATTTATTTTTATATAAATGATAAATAATTCAAAAATTTAAAAATTAAAAATTTAAAATTTAGTAATTTAATGAATTTTTATAGTGTAATATGTAAAATGAATTTTTTTATAATATAATTAGTTTAAATTTTGATAACTAATTTTAAGTTTCAAAAAGTAATAATTCATTTAAAATTTAATTATTTGATATTTATTTAAATTTAGAAAATAAATTTATTTTTTTATAAATAATAAAAATAACACAAAAAATTAAAAATTAATAATAAAGAACAATAATAATTCATATTTATAATTATATTAAAAATATATCATAACTTTTGTACTCATAAAATTTCATAAGACTTTACAAAAATTTAAAAATTAATAATAAAGAACAATAATAATTCATATTTATAATTATATTTAAAAATATATCATAAAATTTATATTCATAAAATTTCATAATACTTTACAAAATTCATATTTATAATTATATTTAAAAATATATCATAACTTTTGTACTCATAAAATTTCATAAGACTTTACAAAAATTTAAAAATTAATAATAAAGAACAATAATAATTCATATTTATAATTATATTTAAAAATATATGATAACTTTTGTACTTATAAAATTTCATAAGACTTTACAAAAATTTAAAAATTAATAATAAAGAACAATAATAATTCATATTTATAATTATATTTAAAAATATATCATAAAATTCGTACTCATAAAATTTTATAAGACTTTACAAAAATTTAAATATTTAATACTTCATTTGTCGTCTAAATTGTAGATGGCGACAATCGATAAGTCTTGGACCAAAATCAGAAATCGTGGTTGCCATGAATTTTAGAATGGTCTACAAGCCTTTTTAGCAATGGCATCAGAACATAAGGGATGGACGAATACGATGTCCTTGTGTGAGATGTATAAATAGTAGGTTTGAAAAAATAGATAGGGTTAGAGCACACGTATTTGATCGAGGTTTTATGCAAGGATATGAGAAGTGGATTTATCACGGGGAGCCTGAGGATGCCGTCGTTGATGTAGCAGTTGCCGATGTTGAATCAGAGGATGAAATGATTCCTATTTTAGAAGACTTCTTTCCCTCGACAACTGAGGAACCACAAGGAGAAGATGAACAACCAACCACAAACCCACAATTTGATGACTTATTTGAGGAAATTGAAGCTGAATTGTATCCCGGTTGTGATTGGATTTCATCTCTTAACTTTTTAGCAAAGCTATTGCATTTAAAAGTTAGGGGAAAAATTCCTAATAACATCTTTGAAGAATTATTGAAGCTTTTAAAGTTTGCGTTTCCGAAGGAAAATAATATTCCATCAACTTACTACGAGGCAAAAAAGAGATTGAAGAAATTAGGCTTGGGTTATGATAATATCGATGTCTGTTTGTATAATTGTTGCTTATTTTATAAGGAGAATGCATCCAAGGAGGCTTGTCCAGTTTGCGGAACTAGTCGTTGGGTTACTTCCGAGAACGGGAAAGGAAAAAAAGTTCCTTGCAAAGTCATGCGATACTTTCCGTTGACACCTCGACTTAAAAGATTATATAGTTCGAGGATTACAACGAAAAGCATGATATGGCATCATACTGGAAAATCAAAAGATGATGGGGTGTTGCGACACCCGGTCGATGGTTTAGCTTGGAAAGACTTTGATGCAAAACATCCCGAGTTTGCAAGGGACCCAAGAAATGTTCGACTTGGGTTAGCTGCTGATGGATTTAATCCATTTGGCAACATGAGTCTTGCATACAGCATGTGGCCAGTGGTGTTGGCTAACTATAATCTACCACCTTGGTTATGTATGAAAGATAATTATTTTTTACTATCTACCCTAATTCCAGGTGCAAAATCTCCAGGTAAAGACATGGATATATTTTTAAGACCTTTGGTGGATGAATTAAAGGAGTTGTGGAATAATGGGGTAGCAACGAGAGATAGTTCGACCAACTCGATGTTCACCATGCGTGCTGCGCTTTTGTGGACAGTGAATGATTTTCCTGCTTGTAGTAGCTTGTCTGGGTGGAGTGGTCAAGGTTATAAAGCTTGCCCTACTTGTAATGAAGACACGACGTCCATTCGAGTGATCGGGAAGACATCATATGTTGGTCATCGAAGGTTCTTGCCAAGTAACCATGCAATGAGAAGGGATACTCGATTTGATGGTAAAGTTGAAAGAAGACCTCCTCCAAGACGATTTACTTGTGAAGAAATATTATCACAAGTTAATGCTCTCGAACCCCAAATTCCCGGACATCATGAAAATTTTGGGGGCGTGAAACGTAGAAGAGTTGCAGAAAATTATAATTGGAGGAAAAAAAGTATTTTCTACGAGTTGGAGTATTGGAGCACGAATATTTTAAAACACAACATTGATGTCATGCATGTTGAGAAGAATGTGTGTGATAGTCTCCTAGGAACCATCTTGGATAATGATAAATCAAAGGACACAACCAATGCGCGCCATGATTTAAAGAAGATGGGTATTAGGGAATCGTTGTGGATTTATGAAGATGGGAATGGGAGGCTAATGAAACCGCATGCTCCTTATGTTTTGACTCGTGAGAAAAGACAACTTTTTTGTCAGTTTGTTAAAGGAATAAAGTTTCCCGATGGTCCGGTCTTAATGAGATGGATGTATCCTTTTGAAAGGTACATGAAAAAATTGAAGAATTATGTGGGAAATAAGGCACGTCCTGAAGGGTCAATTGCAGAAGGTTATGTTGCTGATGAGGCAGTGACCTTTTGTTCAATGTACTTTAAAGGGTGTGAAACAAGATTTAATCGGCTTGATCGAAATGAAGATGCGCCTTCTGTTTGTCGCTATCTCTCAGTTTTTAATTCTCAATCTCGTCCTTTAACTAGCGGACTTATCAAGCCTCTTGATCATATCAGTCGTGAAAAAGCTGAGTGGTACATTCTTCAAAATTCTCCTGAAATCCAAGCTTACTTAGAGTAAGTTTGTTACATTTTTATAAATTATTTTATTAAATTTTTAGTTTTTATTTTCTATCTCCCTCTATTGTATCTTGACATTATCATACTTCACAGTGAACATTTGGACAAGATCAGGCATGAATATCCTAATGGTAATCACGATGTCTTGCATAGGCAAACTTTCCGTCCGTGGTTTCATAAGAAGGTATAACGACAAAATTGTAAAGTTTTAATTCAATCATTTATATTCCTCTCATATTAATACATTTTATGTATTTAGATATATGAGTTGCACAAGCTTGGAACTTTACAAAATGGTGATGAGTTACTCGCTCTCGCTTCCGGGTCCGATTACTTAGCAACATTTTACGAAGGTTGTGTAGTGAATGGTGTTCGGTTTATTGCATCAAAGCGAGACCAAAAGCGGAAGACACAAAATAGTGGTGTTACTGTTGCTGGAACTGAAGGGTTTAATTATTACGGCACACTTGAAGATGTAATCACTATATCTTATACTGGTGCATATACAGTGTCATTGTTTGAATGTAAATGGTATAACACTAATCCATTAAGAAAGAAGACAATCACTGAAAATAATATAACTAGTATAAATACTCGTGGATATTGGTATCAAGATGAACCGTACATCCTTGCTAACCAGGCGAAGCAAGTTTTCTATCTTGAAGATCCACTCAGAGGTCGCTATTGGAAGGTTGTTGAAGATATTAGCCATCGACAAATTTGGGACATTACTGACAACGAAGATGAGACTGATGTAGATGTTGTTAGTGATTCTAACTCTGCCAATTTTGTGTTGACGGTTGATCTTGGAGAGTTGATTATGCAATCGAATGAACCTCCAGTAATTGTTGAATCGTCCGATCAGTTAGTGGATTCTGAGATAGAGAATAATGAACTTGATGAAAATTATGTTGCTGAAGAAGTAGATGATTTACTAGTTGAACATGTGGAGGATGAAAATGTAAACTTAGTGAATGATGGAAATGATAGTGATTCTTCAGTGTAACTTTTATTTTGTAAACATTTGTTATTAAAAATTTTTACAATTAAAGGACTATTTAATTTCTTTCGCATTAACATTTGTGTGATATTTCAATTATGTGTTTCACATTTGTGAATTCTTACATTTTTTTCCGTCTTCAAAGTAAAGTAAAATGTCAGCTACGTTAGCGACATACCACGGTGGGGATGGTGATGGCAGGGATCCCCCTGATCCTTCTAGGGTACCGTCGTCTTGCGAAGCAGGTTTCATATTATTTCAAATCTAAAATTGTTTAGAATATAAATAGTGAATGTATGATTTACTAATAAAATTATTTTTCCCTCGAATATATATAGTTCCACCTCCGGTCAGAAAGGGTCGTGGGGTTGCCGCAAACGCTAATCTCGAAAAAAAAAAAAGAGAGATGCTGGTAAGCCCTTGCCGGTGGAGGTAGATCTTGAAACAGGCAAAGTTGTTGGCGCTGAAGCAAGCAATTATGTTCGATTTCTTGGCCAACAAGTAAGCATGTTGTGCCCGGGTGGTCATCTAAATTTTTCTGATGTACCCCAACAATACAAGGATCAAGTGCTCAATCGAATTAGAGTGAGTGGCTTTGAATTATTAAAAGTTGTAATAATTTTATGTCCTCATTTATAAATTAACATTACTTTAAATTACTTTTATTACATAGTACTACTTTGATATCGATGGGAATCCCCATCGAGACCTACTTATGGGGACTTTATATTCGGTGATGGCGGAGCTGTGATAAAGGAGCGAAAGACACTCAGACACAAGCATTTCAAACAACATTACAAAAAACCAGAAGATTGGGAATCAGTTGTCAAATTCCCCCCTGACTACTTGAATACCGAGACTTGGAAACCGGTTTGCGAATTGTTCGTTAGCGAGGCATTTTTGAATCGTTCAACTAAAAATAAATCGAATCGGCAACTAATGAAATATCCAACAACGCAAGGCACAAAATCGTTGGCGTCCATACGCCACGGAATGGTATGTATTAATTCTTTAATTGTTAAATGTTTCATAAAAAAAATTCTTTAATAGTTAATAATATTTTTTTCTTATAATAAACTAATTTAATTGTTTATATTTGTATAGGGGGGTCCTCCTGGAGAGCATGTAGTTGAAGCATGGAAGGAGATCCATGTGAAAAAACCGTCTGGAACTTTCGTTAATGAATTAGCTGCAAAAGATTATGTAAGTGATTAAAATGATTTATTATTAAAATTTATATTTTATAGTAATTACATATTCTAATAATTTTGATTTAAATAGGAGGAACTGATCAAGGAGCTTGATAGGAAGCGACTGGAACGACAATCCCAGAGCGATGCGGGACCGAATGCGAATACGATGCGGTTATCGGTTTGACGTTATGGAAACGAGTTCTAGGCCAAAGATCTGACTATCAAAGAGGCGTGGGTAAAAGGCTCAAGGGCAAAGGAAAGAAACCAATCCCTCAAACTCAATCAACGGTGCCTCCCCAACCAACTACTGAAATGATGAGCACTGTGGCAGATATATTCTCAGCTATGCGTGCCACTTGGGGGGTAATTTGACGCCTGAACAACGTGCCCAAATATTTAACCCACGCTTTGACAATTTCATTCAAACGTATAGTCAGTCGCAGTCGCCTGGTGGTTCGTCTTCTCAGAGTCATGCCGCTCCTCCGGAACAGCAACAACAACCTCCTTCGCAACCACAATTTCAGCCTTCCTCGCAACAACAATTCCAAAATTTGTCACAGCAGCAATTTGAAAATTTTTTGCAGCAGCAACAACCCCAATCTTTTCCTCAGCAGTTTCCTCAGCAGCAACAACAGTCTGCTCCACCAATGGGAAATCAGTTCTTATACCGAACACCGTCAGAGTCTCCTCCGCTCGGCTCAAACTTTGCTGATTTTGGATTATTTGGGAGTTCATCGCAGAAGAACCAATTTTTTTCAACTCCCATTTTCAACCAAGCTGAGCTCGGTAATTTAACGCTGGGTTTATCATCAGACCAAGCGTATGTGCCTTCTCCGCCACGGGCTTCGGGGACTCGTACCGAAAATAATCCAGATCAAGACTTCATAATTAGAGACCTGAATGAAGATGTTAATGAATAATTTATTTATGTTTTGTAATAATTTAGTTTAATTTTGAGACAATATTTTATTAGGATTATTATGTTAAAGTTAATTACTTTGGAGACAATTTTAAATTATTAATAAATTTTATTAAATTATTTTAATTATATTAATTAGATTTATTTATTAAATATTCGTATATTAATTAATTATTTATTTTTATATAAGATTAATATATATTTATTATTATTTATTATTTATAAATATTTATTATTTTTTTTTATTCTGATGGGTAATAGCGGTGGAGCAATAGCGGCGGGAACCCCCCGCTATTGCCCTGTGTCAGTCTCGAAACACGAAACTGACACAGGGCAATAGCGGCGGGGTCCCGCCGCTATTGCTCCGCCGCTATTAATAGTATTAGCGGCGGACCCTGTTTTTGGCCGCTAATACTATTAATAGCGGCCAAGCAATAGCGGCCGAGGTTCGCCGCTATTGCCCTTTAGCGGCCAGATTGTGGACTAATAGCGGCCGAGGGGCCCGCCGCTATTGGTCCTTAATGTTGTAGTGTGTGCTTTCAAACCTTGATATTTTCGTTCAACTTCAAAAAATCACAACTAATTCATAAAAAATCCAAATTAGGTTCTGTAAAAGCCTAAATTTATTATTTTTTTGTTTACTTTGCAGATTAAATAATTCCAGATCGAAATAAAAAATATTTCAGTAACATATATTGCAATTTCTAAACTATCATCAAATAAGCACATAAACCACTTGAAACCATCCAAATCAACACATAACATCGTTTTAATTCATATTTCATGAAAGTAAATCATTACCATGGCTTTGAGGCCAGATTTTGGAAATATTTTACCAGAATCTAGATTTACTACCATGTATGTTTCATTAACATCCTAATATGAATTCTAAAACAATGAAATAAACACATATAAAGTTTAGTAAACCTTACATTGGGTGTAGCGAAATATAATGACTCCTTCCGTTCAGATCTCTAGCCCTTGATTCCTTTCTGTAGCAGAATATAATCAAGATCTGAACCTGGATCTCTTTCTCTCCTTCCTTTGATGCTGATTCTCCTTCTTGTTGTTTGGAATCTCCTACAGTCTTACACACTATGATCGAGATACCACTTGATGTGGGTGGGCACTCACTCTATCACTAATTGCTGAAAAATATTTGTGAAGATAAGCTATAGTGTTTTCGAAATTGAAGAAGAAAGAAGAAGGAAGAGGTTATTAGCTTTGGAGGCATTAGTTGGATAATGAGACCATAACCTTCCTTTTATATTATTCTTCAATAGGGTTAGGATTGAATTAAATGGATTAAAAAAGAATAAAATATTGGGCAAAAATACCTCTTGGCCGTATACAATAAGCGGACCAATCTCTAGTTACAATTTTGCCACTTTATTTCAACCACTTATTCTTCTTTTCAATAATACCATATTTTTCAATTCAACCTTATAAATGCCAAACTATTTATTTAATAATTAAAATAACTATCAAATAAAATTGTCATTTATAATATTTATTAATTAGACTCCATAAAGTCTCTTAATTAACAAATAAACCCCAAAACACTATTTCTTCACAATCAAGCCATAACATAGTGAAAATTCATAAACTAGACATAGTGTAACTTTAGAATTATAATTGATTAATCAAAATCAATTAACTGAGTCTTGCAAGCAGTATGGTCTCAACTAGTATGGGGACCATGGGCCTATATTTTCGAGCTTCCAATAAGTCGAACCGAATTTACCAAGTAAATTTCCTAACTTATTAATTCCTTATTGAATCCACACTTAGAACTTGGAATTGCACTCTCAGTCATATAGAACGCTCTATATGTTCCACGATATAGATACGTCATTAGTTATCCATTGTTATAATCCTAATTTGATCAATGACCCTCTAATAGATGATCTACATTGAATAGGCACTAAATTACCGTTACACCTTCAATGTATTTTATCCTTAAAACACTAAGCTCCGTATAAATGATATTTCAGCGAAGTGAAATGAGATCTCCACCATTTATCTTTGTTTAGCCAAGCTCGAAGGATATCATCGTTTCACTTCTAAATTCCTATAGAAGTTATAGACTCCATATTTATGTTAGCGCTCCCACTCAATTATACTATCATGTTCCCAAAATGTACGTATCACCCTGACCCAAAAGTAGGCTTAACTAACAAATCAAAGAACATGTATAATACTCTTGAGATCGAACCTAAACATATCAGGACTAAGATCATTTGATCTAGGATCAACGGGTGATATTGAATTGAATAGATATTACTGGTAAATTTTAATATATCTAATCAAAGTTCAATATCGGTCCCTTCCGATGTATACTCCATACATCCGATACTGGTAAACTTTGCCAATGCCCTGGAAAGGACATAACACTTATCCAAGGTGTAAGAATACCTATCGCTGATTATCATGTCAGTCTAAATCCAGTGTTCTGACAAATCAGGGAATAAACTTTCGAACATATAATTAAGATTATATTCCACTGTGCTGACAACACTATAATCATTAACAAATTCATATGTTCTGGACTTAAATAGAATTCATACATTATGTATATATTTAATCATGAAATAAATCATGTGAACCATGCAACATTAAATGTTATTTCTGATCTTTATTAATAAATAAATCTGATTATATTGAAATGAGTTTTATTTAGGGTATAAAACTCAGCAGTTAGTCTGGAACTGGTAACTCTGGTTTGTGGAGGAATCTATGGAACCTAAAAATTCCAACAAAAGTTTCAAATATGGTGTGGAGAGCTTGGCGCGGTAACCTTCCAACTCGGGTAAAGCTGCTTGAGAAACGTGTGGATGTCCCATTGCTTTGTCCTTTTGGTCAAGCTACAACTGAAACTGTGGCTCATTTATTGGTGGATTGTGCTTTTACAAGAATGTGTTGGATTCTTTTTCCTCATGACATTAAGACTACTGCAAAAATGTCGTTTGCAAACTAGTTTGTATCTCTTATGCATTCTTTTCCTTTAGCTATTATGTGTCTTATTTCCATGCTTTGTTGGGGTATTTGGAAGGCAAGGAATAAGTTGTTTGGAATGAAAAGAAACATGTTGCTACTGTTGTTGTGTCTTGACTTTAGCTTATTTTAATCAATGGAAATTAGCCAATGCTTGTCCTCCAGATGATAACTCTGTCGTGGATGGAGTTGTTGAAGAGTATAGTTTCTTTGGGATTGGTTGGATTGCTCCCTCATTTATGATGTTGCTATTCGTAAACAGGCTCGTGCTAATCCTGCTTGTGCTGAGGCCGTAGGCTTGAAGGAGGTTTTGAGTTGGATTAAAACTAAAAAAATTTAAAAGGTTGTTATGGAGTCTGATTGTCTAGCTGTACGTAATGTTCTCCATAGCAATTTTAATAGGGAAAAAAACAAAAAAATACAAAAAAGGAAAAAAAATTACAAAAATACTTTGGGCCGGCCCATTAAACATTTATACAGTCCACATACAAATATTTACAAAAATACCACATGCACTAAGCCTTCAGCTGTACAGAGCGAACCATAAAGATGAAAATACGCGCTCGTTTCAAAACTGCAAAACAACCAAAATGAAACCAAAACGAGAAAAATACAACTATTAATTCAATTGATCTGATTCAAATAAAACTGATGAAAAAGCACAATGACCACAACTATATTAAATTGAATTAAGTGTTGTGGCTTTTCAAGTTGATTTACAGTTGCATCATTATTTTATATTAGTTTAATTCAATTGTTTGCAAGAATTTATTTTGGAAATAAGAAAAGGAGAAAACACTTTGAGAAATAGTTAGTTTCTGAAATAAATTTAAACGTTTCTTAATAGTTTCATTTTAGTTTTATTATAGTTTATTAACAGCAATAAATATAAATTGTAAATAAACAAGTATACAAACTATAATAAAACTATAAAAAAAACTAAAAACAAACTGACAAGCAGAAACAACTCTACGAATATAAACTACAAACATCTAAATCGAATTGTTACTTAAAAAAGAACAGCAAACAACTATACCTAATAATATTCCCAAAACACATCATACATAAACATATTAAACTATTAAAAAACTAGAAAAAAAAACTAAAACCCACTGATTAGAGACACTAAAACAAAAACAAATGTTTCAAAATATCTAAAAAAAACTAGAAACACAAACAGAACATAAAACACAACAAAAATGAAACGAAACTAATAAGAAACAAACTAAAATGCCAAACCCAAGAACAAAATAAAATTGATTAAAGAAAATTAAAGTCCTAAAAATCCAAAGAAAACCAAACGAAATTTTAAAATGAAAAACCTAAAATATCACAAACCAGAAAAAACCAAAACGATGAAATGGAAATACAAGAAAATGTTTAAACTCTGGGGAAACGAAAATGAAACCGAAAACAAACCTCGGTTCGAATAAGAACACCAACATTATTGTTTTTCCCATAAACATCTTCGGCCATTTTTCTTGCACACGGACCTTTGTTTTCTTCTTAGGAGGAGCTCTCCCACGCTTCGTTAATGGAGGAGCAAAATCAGAGTCTTCCTCCTCAATAAAAGGACGTTTTCCCTTAGCTTTATTAGCTAGTGATTTCAAACCCATTTTGAATTTTTTTTTTTGAACAGGAGAAGGAGATGAAGAAGAACGGGTCACATCCATTTTATATAAAGATTGAGAAACAAAAAGAAAGAGAGAAAAATGTTATGGGATGGTTTAGAGGGAGTTGAAAAAATTTTGAAGAACAAAAATGAGAGGGAAAATGGTTGAGGAATCGTGGGGAGTTAAGGTTCAACAATGGAGGTTATTTGTTATTTCAAAAAAAAAAAAAAAACTGAAATGAAATAAAAAAATCAAAGGAAAACAAAAGAAAAAGAGAGAGGGAAGTGATTGAGGGATGCATGATGGTTGATAGGTGAGTTGACGTGACTGGTGCATAGATGTGATGTGTATGTGGTATATGTGTAATAAAATATTGAGAAAAGGTAAAAAAGTTGATTTGACCGTGTGTAGGTTTATATGTAATAAAGTGTGTAATTTGTAATTTTGGTGTAAAAATTTCATTTTAATATGCTTTCCCCTTTTGGTTCTATTGTGGCAGATTGTAGGTTTTTTTTTTTCAAAGTTTTACCTCAAGTTTCATGTATTTTTGTCAAACGATCTGCAAACAAGACGACCAATTATTTTGCTCGTTCTACTTTTTTTTTTCTCTAAGTTGTAATTATAGTGGGAGGCTTGTCGCTACTGATTTGAAAGCTATTCTTTTAGCTGATTTGCAGTATTAAAGTTTACAATTTTTTTTTTTTAAAAAAAAGAGTTGTAAATGTATTAAACTTGTCAAAAATAAGTTAATTTGACCAAAATTAAACTTATCTTTTTCATTAATATCATTTATAAATAGATCATATTTGAGTTTTAATTTTAATGAGTGACGTTTTAGTTTAATATTTAGTTGTAATAAGAGACTTTTAATTTATTTTATTTTATATATATTTGTACGGAAAACAACTTAAAAATAACATAGTGTAAATCTAGCAACAAGTAAAACCAAGAGTAATTAGTACAAAATTCTCCAAACTTTCATTTGCTTAACAATAAACCTTCCATTCTTTATTTTTGGTGGCAAAACCTAGCAATCTCAAGTTTGTGCTGTCCATATAAAAAAACAAACAGTAAATTCGTAAAAATGTAAAAAAAATTTGCCATTTTTGTATAAATATATATTTTTTTATTATTTTGAACTATACGAGCCCAAAAGATTGATTTAATGAAGCGAATGGGGAACAAAATAGGCCCAATACAAAAGGAATTGCCACTCCGGTAACTCTCACCATTTCCGTTGATACCCAAAGTGGAAAACACGAGATACACTCAGAAGCGATGCAGCAACCTCAGGCGACGGCGACTGGAGCCACGGCGGCCACTCAGGCTCACTCCACGGAGGCTCCTCCTAAGCAGGTGGCGCTGGCAATGGATCGTTTGTCTCACGCGGCTCGGCTCATAGCCGACATTCGGCTCGGCGCTGATCGCCTCCTTGAAGCTCTCTTCGTCGCTGCGCAGCCTCACCAAAGCAATAAACCTGTGCACTTCTTCCAGAACGAAGATGATTCTATGCGTCAACATTTCCAGGATCTTCGCTCTGTTGGTACGAACACAAAGCTCTTCACTGCCTCTTCTAGGGCTTGGTTATTTTATTCAGTTTAGCTGTAAGCATATCAAGAAATATTACCCCGTTCATGATATTCTAATTCTTTTTATTAGGGTTTTTAGTTCTATAATTCAGTATGGTTTAAGCAATTGAAAGAAATAGTTTCTGAACTTTGAATTCTTTTGCCTTGGAATTTTCATCAGGAAAGCTGCTAGAAGAGTCTGGGGTTCTTAGCGAATCGCTTCGGTCGCGAAGTAATTCATGGGGGCTGCACATGCCCTTGGTTTGCCCGGACGGTGCAGTGGTTGCTTACGCCTGGAAACGTCAACTCGCCGGTCAGGCTGGCGCTTCTGCCGTTGATCGAACCAGGTTGGTGCATATCTCATGAATATTATCTTTGTTGGGTTCAGGTACTCCATATTAGCTTGTAATTTACTTCGTCATTGAGTTTTTGATTAGCGGGAATTTCTAATTTATTGTGGGTAATTAGGAGCCAGAGTTCTCAGAACCATCAGATAATAATGAAAAACAACTTTAGGTTTTGAAAGACCCAGGTTTAGAATGAATTATGCTTTGAGTGAGATTCTTAACAAGTTTACGATGAATAGCATAATGCTACTTTAATTGTATTGTAGCATGTCGTTTGTTAGCATAGTTGAATCTGTGAGTTTTGATGAAATCCTGGCAGTTGAATTCAATCCAACAAAGCCCCTAATTGGTGTTATAAAGCCTCCTTTTTTAATCTGGCCAAAGCTCTTAGTTTGATCAGGGGTTGTAAGGCCGTGTGGGTTGGTAGGAATTCTAATGTTCAAGCACATATGCTTGCGGCTTGGGAATTTTCAAACTGTATTTTTGGTTTCTTAAGTAGAGAGGAGATGGAACTTCTTGTTTCCATCACAAACTTTGTTGCTTGAGCTGTGGCTTTAATAAAGGTTTCATTTAAACAAAATAAGAGAATGCCTTAATTTTTGTGGTTTAGCAAATTTTCAATGAATGTTCGACTCTACACCAGATTTAGAGTTCTGAGAAAGCAGAAAATGTAGGTCTAAGTTTTGCAGGACTTGAATGAAGTTTTGAAAGACTTGGGTTAGAGTGAACTATGCCTCAAGTAGGATCGTAGGAACAAGTTTACGTGATGAATAATTAGTATGCTACTAGGTGTGGTACATATGTTGGCTTCCACTGTGTTTTGTCTACCGAAACCATTTCTCTTATTATTATTGACCAAAAAAATATTGTTGTCTGTTTTGTGTAGGTTGGCTCTTAAGGCCTTCACTGATCAGAAGAGGCGATTTTTTCCTCACCTTGATGATGAGGGTCAAAATGGTCAGGATACTGAACCGAATCCAAAGAAACAACGTGGTCCACAAGTAGTTCCACCTATTCATCAGGAAGAGCTTAGTGATTGTAAAACACTATCAGACATTCTGACTCGTTTGGAAAAAGAAGTGCCGAATTTAAAAATTCTAACCTATGAACGAATGGACTGGTTGAAAAGAGCTTCTTCCCTGCCAAATGAGGGTCCCATAGAAAAACTGAAGGAACACAATTTTCATAGTTCAAATAGATTAAAACCAGGTCCTCTGAGTGATGTTGATGTAGATAAGGTTGCTGTAATTGAATTGTCATTTCCTTCTGTCTTCAGAGCTGTAGTATCTTTGCATCCTGCTGGTTCTATCGATCCAGATGCAGTAGCTTTCTTTTCTCCAGATGAGGTATATCAAGATGAATTTTTGTTGCCTGGTTTCAATCTTATTGTGTCTCACTTATATTTTACTACTAGAAAACTGACTCATATGACGTCTTGTCCACTCAAATGTCGGCTCAAAATCCATTATACAATTGGCCGATGTCTCAAACTCAGTATGAGACGTCGGTTCAGTTGCTCTGCAGATAACCAATAAAATGGATACTTGGATAGTTAGATTTCTCATAATAATCCAATGTGGTATTCTTTTCCCCTAGTTGAGCAATTCTTGTTTTGATTGAAGTTAATTGCTCTTTGTTGGTGAAAATATGAGGTGGAATTTTAGGTGTGTTTCTGTTCTTTTCTTTCTTCCATAGATGCACTAAATATCTATTAAGTTTTAATTATTATGTGGGAAAGTGTTCGTTTTGTGATTCACGTCAGTCCATTAGAATTAAGATAGAGTGTTTATAAGCCAAAATCATAATACTAATCTTTAATAGTGCTGAGTTTTTATAAGCTTTCCCCGATCAGTGCAATGTTTTTCCTTAGGTTGGTTCATTGTATTTATGTGCCTAAAATTACGTACTACATTTATGTGCCGTATTGACTAGAGAAAGAGAACTGAGTCTTAGTATAGACTACATTTATGTTTGACTTTTAGTATATATTTAAGGATAATCTTTGCTTTTCTCTTCTCTCTTTAAAAAAAATATGTCTTCATGAGCTTTTCCGCTGCTGATGTGAGTCTCGTAGATACCCCTTTTGCTCTTAATTGCTGCACTTTTACCTTATTTCATTTTAACAGGGAGGCAGCTATATGCATGCAAGAGGTGTTTCAGTTTATCATGTATTTAGACATATAACGGTAATGTTCCTTTATGCTTTATTTGTTATTTATTTTTAACTAAAGACAATTGGAGCCCTCTAAATGTTGAATCATTTTTTTAATGCAGGAGCATGCTGCGATGGCTTTGCAGTATTTTCTTGGAGTTGAAGCTGAAACAGCTCTATATTCCCTTTTGGTATCATCTTTGTCTAAATGGGGTGTTAATGTCTATTTCTCTCCTTGACACATGATTTCCTTTATAATTTTTTGTTGTTTTTTGTTTCACCAGCATTGGATATGCAGCTACCAAAATCTATTCTCAAAAGTTTGCAGGTGCCACATCTCATTAAATCTTTTGAAATTCTGTGTTAGTTAACATTTGGAGTTACTTATTATTTGTCATTGGTACAGTAAGTGTGGGCGATTGCTTTCTATGGATCGGCAATCAGCTTTATTGCTACCTGCTATTTACCACCCTTACCAGCAACAGTTCTTCCATTTAAAACTTTCATCTACCCAACCTAATTCCTCGGTGAAGGATCAAATCTCAAATCTTGATCGGGTTTATCACATTGGGTGCTTTTCAGAGGATACTTAATTTGTATATTTTGCTAGGTAAGCTCCTTTATCTTGTAGCTAACTAATTAGATAGATCTGATTAAATTTCCTTAAAGCTTCGAATATCAATTTTGTTAACATGCTGATGTAATCTGATTAAATGTTTTGATTGCTTCATTAATATCGATTTGGTTAACAGCTGATGTATTTGTTGTCTCCATTTTTTTTCTCTTTTTTCTAGTCTATCACAGTTTCCAGATAGATAGCATTTAGGTGGCGTTTGGTTCGGTGTAATAAAATGGCAATAGTAATATTGCTGATAATTGATTGTAATAGGAATAGTAATAATAAGAATGATATTATGATGTTTGGTTCATTTTTTGATAGGTAATAGGAATGAGGGGAGTATTGACATAAATATCTACACTTTAAAGATGTGTTTGGAAGTAGCTGTGTAATTACTAAGTAGTATAATTACTAGGGTGGTAATTACATAGTCTAGTAATTACACTATATTTTAAAATACAAAATTTATTTGGATATGAGGCGGTAATTACATATGAATTCCTAATATTTTGTTTGACAAAATAGTTAATAATTACACGGAAAAACTATATTTTTTAGTAATTAATGTTTAAAATGGGGGCCATGAGAATTGGAGAGTGTAATTGGAACCTTTTAAATACCTCCAATTACATAATTACAGTGTAATTATTTGCCAAATTGTGTAATTACTTTCAATTAAACAAATTCAATTACACCGTGACTTTCTAAACGTACCATAAATTTTTGTTTGGTAATGGAAGGGTGTTTGGGTAATTTTATTTTTATGCTATGGTGATTGTATAAGGTGTAATAGTGACTACATTGTAAAACCAAACCAAACAAAGTAAGTGTAATGGTGATTCCATTGTTTGGCCTTTCCAAAGGCCCACCATTTCTTGTGGTTGTTATTCATTAAAGTCTAGAGCCTTAGTAAAAAAACGGCTCCTCTTGGGTTTTCATTATTTCTTCATTTGTTCGTAGTCATATATATAATAAATGCTAGAATGTCTGTTTTAATTTCCAGGTATTATTTGCTGGCTGATTCTCGGCCATATGACCATGCCACTGCGAATTGCATGTGTGGTGTTGCGAATAGCCTTGGCCTTATTATAATTATTTGCTTTGTCCATAATTCTCAGTTAGTTTTCCTTTTTACTCCATACACATTGATAATACAATCTTTTGACATTAAGGCCTCATTTTGATAGTGGCATTGGATTGGATTATTTTTATATTGTAACTTTGTTATCAAATTAGAGAGACGCTGCAAAGATTAAATCCCCTTAGTTAGGGATAACTTAATCCAATTTTCTTGGTAAGAGAATAGGATAACTTTAATATTTGGGATAAATTTATCCAATTCAATCCCCAATTCCATGTATTTCCTTGGTATTTTCTTTTTTGCAAAGTCAATTCCATGTATTTCCTTGGTAAAGAAAAAAGAATTGATACTTTGCATTCAACCCAACCTATTTTCTTTTAATTTTGGTAAAATATCAGCTCATCAACTTTTCTACATTTTTTTTTCTTTTTTCTTTTTTCTTTTGTAATTCCTGAGAGATTAAGCCCATAATTTTAGGTTTAACCTTTTTTCATTTAGGCATCAATTCTCCATTATCTGTGCATTAGCTGTGTGGATCTTTTAAATCTGAGAATAGTAGTAAACAATTACTTTTAACTTCGGCCTCTAATTAAAGCTTTTTTAGTCCAAGGCAAAGCAAAGCAAGTGAAAAAGAACCTTTACTAAACTTTAGTGCCATTTCTTCTTTTAAGTTAATTTTAAATATCAAAGTGGAAATGCTTCTGGTTAGTTAACTAACCATCTTTTTAAAAGGCAGCTTTAATAGTATAGTAATCACTAATCAATGAGTTTAATTACTTTTACCAAGCCTTAACCTTATTATCCGGAAATAGAATCGTAACAACAATTTTTATATCTGATTTTTCCAAAAGATATGAAATGAATTATGAACCCTCAAATCTTAAATCCTAAAAAGTAAATGGCTTAAAATATTCGTTAATATTTCTTAATTTTTTATTTGCAACTTAGATTTTACTATGAAATTTTAAGGGAAAAAACACTATGATTTACGAATATTCTCTTAAAATTCTTTAGAAATGTTGTTCGTGTTGTAAAATAATATAAAATAAAGAAAAAATTAAGAAGGGAGAAATAGAGAATGAGTAAGATTTTTTTAGTTGTTTATTTTAATGGGGTGAATTTTTATTTATACAAGAATAAGACTAAAAGAATAGAAAAATAAATCAATATAATAAATGAAATTACAATCAAACATAAATAATGATTTTTTTTTTTGGGTAACTAATTGATTATTATTATGGTCATCCATAAATATATATTATATAATATTTTACAGTACTCTCACTTAGATGTCCATAATAGGTGTTCGAAAATCTTGCTAGAAAACCTAGTAGATCAAAAACTTGGTCAAGGGAAAAATGAGTGCAATATGAATTAACTCTCACTTATTTAGACATTCGTGGAGATCGGAGATCTTCTAATCGACGAATTGTCTTCTCGAATATTGATGTTAGTAATGACTTTGTACATAAGTCTGTAAGATTGACACTTGATTGAATATGTTAATATGCATTCTCTTGAAATGTATTATGAAAAATTTAGTGAAATGTGTTTTAATTATATCTGCTTCAATGTACCCTCATTTTAGTAGAGAGATGCAAGCAATATTATCTTTATAGAGAATTTCTTGTGTTGATACTTCTTTATTGAGTGTAATACATATATTTTCTGAATATGTTATGTTAATGATCTCACTCCTACACATTCTCTACTTGCTTCATAAAGTGCAAGTATGTTAGCATGATTTAAAGTTGTCTCGTTAAAAAATTTATCAGGAAAACCCAGTGGGACAAACTTGAGCTAAGGGAAAAAGAGTATAATATATATTTGATATTCATAATTATTTACAAGTTGCCTCGTTAAAATCTTGCCAGGAAAATTCAGTGAGACAAAACCTGAACTAAGGAAAAAAGAGTGCAACATAATTATGTCTCCCTCTCATGCACATATGATCTATAATTATTTTGGTGATAATATACCTCATAAGATTATTGCTATCATTTTTAAAGTATCATCGTATATTATCTGTGATCATATATTTTTTATAACTCTTTCAGAGTATGTGTGGACTTCTAAATTATGGATTGAATAACTTTGTTCATACTAAAATTTAAAATTTCAAGTAAATATGAACATAACACATTAATAATAATATAAATTTTTATTTATGATAATAATGGTACTCCAAGATCATATATTTGTTCCATTCTTATTGTATGATATTAATTTCTATATTAAATGATCATATATCTATAATTATTAATGCATATGAAGTTCTTACTTTTAATAACAAGTTTTGTTGTGACTAAAAGTAAAATTTTTTGTAGTGAGTCTTTGGACGGAAACATCAACTTGTAAGTGGTACTCTCAACGTAGAAATCAAAATTTTATAGTTTATATTTATTCATTCTCCCATGAGCATGTGCATAAACAAAAAATAGATGCATTTTATTATCTCAAAATAAATAAATTTACACAAAAGATGTTATTTTGGTAACATTTTACTTCAATTTCTTTATTGAAAAAATGAGGATAAAAAATTGAACAAGTGCCTAAACTCAAAAGATTTTATTGTTGTAATTCTTTCCCAATTTTGTTACATTAATTTCTGTAACATTATCTCTATGTACACGTTGGTCTATTAATTTCACACATCAGAACTCTGCATGTCAACAGTGGCATTTCTGTCCACGTCAGCATTAGCATATTCAATTTCTTTAACATAGTATTTATTAGTACTCAAACAACATAAGAATAAAATAAGAACAAACAAATTCTGAACATGTCTAATTCTTCTAGCCGGATCACAATAATAGAGTGTGGCTGCTATGTCACTACCATGTTTTCGGCCACTATTTATATATTTCAAATTAAACTTGTAAATTGTAATCTTTCATTGTAGACAAACTTTTCGCTGGAAAGTTAAATTGCAGGCCAAAAACCATTTGTCATGGAATGGAGGTTTTGTTTAATAAATTATTTTCAGAAAATGCCAAACTTGGAGTATACTCCACAAACCACAGGCAAGGCATATGTAATATATAGATAATGAATTAATGATTTTCACCTTAGTAGATGATATGATTAAGCAATCTAGCTTGGAACAATTGTGATGATATCATACCACTATTATTTATGACTTTTAATCACAAAAACAAATGAGAAATTGACAGCTTTGATGGGCACGTGTCATGGAAATAATTAAAGGAAGGTGGCTAATTTCTTCTGACGTTGCCAACGAAGAAGAGTGTGACAATTAATATCTTCATTTTGTTGACCCAACTTAACTAATTGACCTTTAGACCAATACTAATATTACTACCCAATGAGAGTGAGAGAATTGTTTCTTTCAGTCCAGTTCCTCACGTGACCAGAACCCCGCAAGGTTAGGACATAATTGGTTTGTGGGCTCCACTTCACCCTGCCCTAGACACACCACGAGTTTGGAGTTTCACTTTCACTGCATGTTCATGGTTTGGTTTGGTTGGTCACATGAATATAAATATATACTGTTGTTAATATACACTACTCCTGTATACTCAACTTAACTATATAATACCATAAATATAATATAGTATACTAAACTGATGGACTGGAAGTAGTCAAGTAGTTAGGTGATCATGGACATAGGAATACTACTCTACTCACATCACATGATGCCATGAGTTATAATATTAATTTGGGAATAATATTGTAAGAAACCAGGCTACACTAAGTTTGTGTCTAGGAAGTTACAGTTCAAACATTAGCAAAAACACACTGCTAATATTACAACCACGAGTGATGTATCTGAAAATCGGTCCTTATTTCTATTGATAAATTTGCTAAATTCTTGAGGTATTAGGAAATACTTAAGTCTTCATCTCCTTCAATCACAGCAATTGTTATTAATTTAGGTAACTCTAATGCATCCCTCTTTTCAAATTCTCAAAATAGGTCATTGATTCTGGTGTCACAGATCATATGAGAGGTAATTTCAATCTCTTTTTCACTTTTCAGCCTCATAGTCCCACTTTTATTATTACGTAAGTTGATGGATCACCATCTCCTATTCTTAGATAGATCTGGCACTGTTGTTCCTACACCTCAGCTCACTTTGTCATCAGTCTTACATTTACCTAATTTATCCTTTAATTTTCTTTTTGTTAGTCAACTCACTTGTAATCTAAACTGTTGCATCTCATTCTTTCGCGATCATTATTTGTTTTAAGATCTTATGACGAAGAAGATTATTGGTAAAGGACATGAATCTGGTGGCTTGTATGTTGACAACCAATTAACTTGTCCGAGTGTTGCTTCTGCTTTTGAAGCTCATTGTCGTTTGGGCCATACATCACTTTCTTTACTCAAGAAACTTTGTCCACAATATAGTAAGTTGTCTACATTAGATTGTGAGTCATGTTATTTTTCCATACATCATTGTGTTAGTTTGAGTCCTCGAGTCTATAAACGTGCTAATATTTCTTTCGAGTTAGTTCATTTTGATGTTTAAGGTCTTCTCCTATTTTTTCTAAACTTAGATTCAGGTATTTTGTTACTTTTATGGATGATTATTCTCGTGTTACTTGGTTATATTTAATGAAAAATCGCTCCGAGTTATTTTCTATATTTTGTGCTTTTTGTGCGAAGATTTAAAATCAATTTAATGCGTCTATTCGTACTTTGTGAAGTGATAATGCCAAAGAATAAACATCTGCTTAATTCAATCTTATATGACCTCTAATAGCATGCTTCATGAAACTTCTTGCATTGATACTCCACCCTAAAATGGTGTAGCAGAACGTAAAAACTAATATCTTCTTGAAACTACTTGTGCCCTCTTGTTTTAAATGTAAGTTCTTAAACCTTTTTGGGCCAATGTAGTTTCCATAACATGTTTTCTTATCAATCACATGTCATCCTTTGTACTTAATGATGAGATCCCATTTAAAATTCTTTTTCTTGGTAAGTCATTCTTTTTGGTTGCTCCTCGAATATTTGACAGTATTTGTTTTGCTCGAGATGTTCGTCCACATGGTACCAAATTAGATCCTAAGTCATTAGAGTGTGTCTTTCTTAGTTATTCTCATCTTCAAAAAGGGTATAGGTATTATTGTCCTAATCTCAATAAATATCTTATTTCTAGTGATGTTACTTCTTTTGTAGAAAATACACCTTATTTTTTATCTTCACTTACTCCTACTCGTCAATGGGAGGATGATGATTTATTGGTTTATCCCGTCACATCCTCTATTCCCAATACATGTTCTGACGAGTTTCTTATTTCTTCACATGCCTCTATCACACCTCCACATTCCTAGGCCTCTTATAGTGTACACTAGGCATCCACCTCCTCCACCTCCCATTTCATGTCCTGCACTTGCATCTTTGTCATTAGATCTGGAACTCAAATATGATCTTCCCATTGCACTACATAAAGGTAAATGTGAATGTACATATCCTATTTCTTCTTTTGTTTCTTATAATCATTTCTCCTCTTCTTCTTGCTATTTTATTGCTTATCTTGATTCTATCACTACTCTTAAAACTGTTCATGAAGCTATGTCTCATCCTGGTTGTCTTGTTGCAATGATAGAAGAGATGAATACTTTAGTTAAAAATGGTACTTGGGACTTGGTTAATTTACTTTCAAGAAAATGGGCCATAGGGTGTAAATGGGTGTTTACGGTTAAATTCAATCAAGATGGAACAATTACTTGCTTAAAGTCTCGTCTTGAGTTCAAACCTATAGAGTGGACTATTGTGATACTTTTTCTCCCATTTCTAAACTCACATCTGTTTGAATGTTCCTTTCCATGGTAGCTAATCATCATTGTCCTTTGAATTAACTTGATATTAAAAATACTTTTCTTCATGGAGATCTTGAGGAGGAAGTGCATATAGAGCAACATCTTGGGTTTGTTACTCAAGGGGAGTTAGGGCGAGTTTGTTGTCCATGAAAATATTTATATGGATTGAAATAAAGTCCTCATGCTTGGTTTGGTAAATTTAGTCAGGCTGTTTAGAAATTTGGTTCGTTGAAAAGTAAGTCAGATTATTTTATGTTTTATAAAAGATCAATTACTGGTATCATTTTGTTAGTGGTTTATGTTGATGACATTGTTAATATTGGAAATGATGTTGAAGGCATCTCATCTCTTAAGTCTTTCATTCATTATAAGTTTTACACGAAGGATTTAGGGGTGCTCAAGTATTTATTGGGTGTTGAAATTACTCAGAGTAAACAAGGTATTTTTTTTATCTCAAAGGAAGTATGTACTTGATTTTATAATTGAGATAGGAACATCAGGAGAAAAACCTTGTAATGCTCCAAAGAATCCAGTTGTGAACACATGATGGGGAAATATTTGAAGATCTTGAGAAATATCGTAGATTGTTTGGAAAGTTGAATTATTTAACTGTGACTCGTCCAGATATTACATTCCCAGTTAGTGTCATTAGTCAGTTTATGTCTTCTCAAATAATTCATCATTGGGTAGCATTAGAGCAAATTTTATGTTACTTGAAAGGAGTACCAAGATCAGGTATAGTTTACAAGGATCATGGACATACCCAAATTGAGTGTTTCTCTAATGCAAATTGGGCAGACTCCAAGGTAGATAGACGATCTACTTCAGGATATTGTGTATTTGTTGGGGGCAACATGATCTCTTGGAAGAGTAAAAAACAAAATGTTGTGTCTAGATCCAGTGCTGAATCAGAATATAGAGCTATAACATAGTCTGTGTGTGAGGTAATATGAATTTATCAACTTTTGATTGAATTAAGGTTTAAGACTTCTATTCCAGTAAAATTGTGGTGTAATAATCAAGTTGCTCTTTATATTGCCTCAAATTCTGTGTTCCACGAGCGAACTAGTACATTTGAGAAAATTCAACAAGGTCTGATCTCCACAATATATGTGAAGATTGGAGAATAATTAGGAGATATTTTTACAAAGGCTTTGAATAAGGTGCGAGTTGATTATCTTGGTAATAAACTAGACATGGTCAACATTTATGCTTCATCTTGAGGGGGAGTGTTAGAATATTAGTTGTAAGAATTAGGGTAAATTGTATTTAGTAGTTTTCTATTTGTATTTAGTAGTTTCCTATTTAGTCTCCTAACTTTGTATATAAATATATACTATTCTATGGAATACAATACATAATTCAATGGGATATTGGCGGCTAAACCACCTAAACTTTACGGTTTGTAACACTTAACCACAAAAACCGAATTTTTGGCGGCTAAACTACCTAAACCCTGGTTCCGTTTTGCTCTGCACACCTCCGTTCAAAAATCACAGTTAAGTGCCACGGTGGACTGTCCACGTGTACACACTTATACACGTGGCAAATTTATAGTGGTCCACGTAATATTAATTTTAAAAAGTAATTATAAATATTTAAAAAAAATAAAAATCAGAAAAAAAAAATTAAAAATATTTTTTTTGCTTTTTCTTCTTTTTTTTTTTATAAGTAATTTAAAAATTATAAAATTATAAAAAATAATTTAAAAATTATAAAAATAAATAAATTATTTTATTTTCTTATTTTTCTTTCTTTCTTTCCCTTTTTCCTTTTTCTTTTTCTTTTTTTTTCCTTTCTTTTTCTTTTCTTCACTGGAACCATCGACACCCTCTTCTTCTTCCTATCTTCTTCCTACTTTAACCTGCCATTATCACCATGAAAATTCATCTCCCTCTCTCACGATCTCCCTCTCGCTCTACTGCCATCTGTTAAATCTGAATATATATACATATATGTGAGAGAGATAAAGAAAAGTTTATGAGTTTAGGTTTAGATCTGAACTCGCAAGGCAAGAAGCGAGGTCGACGCATATGGTGCTTGGACGGAGGAAGATGCAGATGGTTCTTCGACTAGGATTCCCGTTTTCACTCTCTCTCGTTTCTCTCGTCATCGTCGTAGATGGTGCTTGGATGGAGTCGTTTGGGCGCAGATCTGTTAAAGGTGTGGTGTGATGGTAGTGGTGGTGTGGTGGGTATGGTTTCAAGAGAGAAGATTATAGATTTAATTGGGATTTTGGAGTTAAAAATTTTATTTGGACTTTGTGATATTGTTTATGATTTGTGTTTCAATTTGTTGTGTTCTTGCCCTAATTGTTTTCTTTGATTTGTGCTTATAACCAACACAAAGCAGTAGCATCTTACAAAAAAAAAAAAAAAAAACTAAGCATTAGCCGTGGTAGTCATATGGGTTATGGTGTGGGTTTAGAGAAGAAGAAGTTGTGGGTTTAGAGAAGAAGAAGGGCACTGGTTTTGTCGAGAGAAGAAAAAAAGCAAAATAAAAGAAAAAAGAAAAAGAAGAAAAAAGAAAAAAAAAAAAACAAAGAAAAGAAAATAGAAAAAAAAATTATATATTTTTTTAAATACTTATAATTATTTTTTAAAATTAATATTACGTGGACCACTAAAAATTTGCCACGTGTACAAGTGTGTACACGTGGACAATACACTATGGCACTTAACTGTGACTTTTGGACGGAGGTGTGCAGAACAAAACGGAACCAGAGTTTAGGTAGTTTAGCTGCCAAAAATTCAGTTTTTGTGGTTAAGTGTTACAAACCGTAAAGTTCAGGTGGTTTAGCCGCCAATATCCCTAATTCAATTACCATATTTTATAGTATATATATATCAAAAAGGTGCTTATTATTTGTTGCGATATTTTACACACGCAAGTGTACGTATCGTTACAAGTAGTAAACTCACCAGGAGTGAGGTCGATCCCACAGGGATCGTAGTTAAGTACGTTAAAATTAAACTTTTACTTCTATTTGATTAAATAAAAATTAAGAAAGAAATTTAAAATAAGAAACTAATAAGAAGCAAATAAGTAAAGAAAATTGGCAGTTAATAAAAACTAGGGCTTCGATTTCAATTGTTTCTATTGATTATGGCCTAATATGATTATTTTTCTAATGTTAATTTTTATGCAATAGCAGGTTTACTAAGGTAATTTATAGTCTTCTCAGATATATAAATCTCAATTACATGCAAACTTTCTACTCTCGTGATAAATTTAACATGCAACAGGCATTAAGTATAAAAACCCTATGAGCTATCTAAACCATATAGGTACTCTCGTCCTATATCGAAATTCAGTTCTACTTTACTATAGCATATTTGACACTCACTTCTCAGATCTTGCATCAAAATCATAGACAGTTAATTGGTGATCAGGCAATTAAAAGTAATTAAGCACAAATAAAATAGAATACATAGAAATTAGGGGAGAAAATAAATCATATTAAAACCATAAAAAAATGTTAAACAATCTCCATCTAACCCTAATTAAATGTTTAGCTACTCATGTTTATGAGAGCACAATCACACATATTAACTTTAAGAAAAGAGATGAAAATAGAGAAGAGAAGAATGCTGAAAACTCTGAAGAATGCCTCCAATATTGCAGTTGATCTCTCCACTTTGCATCGGTATTCTCTCTGTTTTTCTCTCTGAAATTACTTGATGAAATCAACTGCCTTCTTCCCTTTATATAGGCATTGAAGGCCTAAAAAGATGGGAAAAACGCACATATTTAAATTCTAATTCGAATTTAAATTTTTGGGAAACCTCACACGAGATATTTTTTCTGCTGCGTTGACTGATAGTATTTTGGTCATAACTCTCTCGATATTTCTTGGAATTGGACGATTCAAGATGTTCCGGAAAGATAAAAGAGAGATCTAGAACTTTTATGTTTTGACTTTTTCCAAAATCTAATCAGAAGATAGTCAAATTCAGGCTTGAAGTTTTAGCTTTATTTCCTTGCACAATTTTCTCTATTTTAAATATCATGATATTTTTTATCTTTTTTCCCATCTTTTTCTCTGATATTTTTCTAATCTTCTTCTATTTTAAATCTGCAAAAATAAAAGATAACAAGCGTAAAAATGCTCCAAACATGATTAAAACTCATTTAAAAATATACTAAACTTAATCTAAAATTAATACTAAAAATAACCTAACAAATTCCCCCAAACTAAGCTTTTACACTAAATAAACATTAAACAAGTCAATCTCCAAAACATGAGTAATTTTCAAGTATCTTCAATAACATGATTATGAAAAAAATTTCACTTATACATACAATCCAGAATTTCAGTTCAATTACACCCTTGACAGATTTCAATTTATTTTCATTTAGCTTATGAAACCATAGAATACAATTAACTAACAATTAAATCACTTTATGCATGCCAATTACAATCATCAATCCACTAACCCAAAATTCCATATACTTGCAATACTTATTATTCTCCACTAATATAAATTAATGCACAACCAAGAATCAGAAGGTCTTTCTAGGCTTGTATTTTTAGGCTTAGGTAAGGGTAGATGAAATGGTCATTTAGGCTTGTCTATACCATAAGCTTCTCCAATCATGTCACCCAAAATATTTTTCACACAATCCCAATACCTCTTTTTCTAATTGCATGAGAGATATTTTTTTTCAACAAGGTTGCAACAATTTTATATTTATCACTTTTTTCTCGATTTGACACTGATTGTCAGATTTTTCTTTCTTTGCTTTTTTTTTTCAAGTGGTTGCCAATCAAATTTTTTTTTCACATTCTCCCACTTTTCACACTTCTTTTTTTCACACACATACAACAAATTTTCCATCCAAATTCCCCCAAACTAAAGATCTACTTATGGTATGATTAGGTTTGAAATTTTTGATATTTATGGGTTTATCTTTTTAGGCTCAATATGCCTAGAAACAAAATAAAAACAGGTTAAGGCTCAAAAATGGTCACTAGGATAAAATTATATGGATGGCTTGAAAGGCACAATCGATCCAAAAGTTGCCTAAATCACTTTCCTAGTCATGCATAATTTATTATTTCGCCTCAAATAGCAAGCAAGCAAGTTCTAGAATTTATTTCAAACAACTTTCCACATTTCACAATTAGCATACATAAATCAATTCAATTACTAGAAAATTACTTAATATGATTCCATGTTCTTTCAAGTATAAAACTAAAATTAGTCAAGAATGTAATATCACCAAGCACATGAATTTTTCAAAAAAAAAATAAATAAACTTTTCAAATCATGCTGCCTACCTACTTTCAAATTGACTCATATTAAGAAAATTGACTCAAAACAATAAAAACTAAAAACTAAAAATTAAAAATTAAAAGACATAAAACTTAAAAAAAAAAAAAAACTCAAAATAAAAATTAAGTCACTCCTCCCCCCAAACTAAAGTGACACATTGTCCCCAATGTGACATTAAAGAAAAAGGAAAGGAAACTTACCTGGGTGCCACATCAATAAGCGGTTGACGCCCATAATAAGCGTCATGCAAGACAACTTGAAAATTGTTGTTGTACTTGCCTTCAAGCTTGGCAAGCGATGAGTTTGAATCAAAGTCAGTACCAACAACATAAGACTTTGGATGATGAGCTTGGGGAGAAGCCTTTCGTAGCTCGCAGAGGATGTAATATGGTGTTGATGAAATATATGGATTCATTGGTGGTTTATTAGTCAATATCATTGATGAAGCCGAATCAATGATGTCATGTGCTTCCTCATCCTCCAATGTCACAATATCTACTCTTTCATCTAACAAACATTCTTCTTGTTGCTCACTCTCCACGTGGCTATTCATACCCTCACTTGTGATTTCATATTCAATGAGTTCCTCTTCACAAGGATCTTGATCTTCAATTGTAGGCTCATTATCTTCCTTGTATTCAACTAATGACCCTTCTTCATTGTAGCAATAACTCTCATAACTTTCATCATTGGAATTATTACATTCTGAATCATGAGCCATTGAATTATCACATAAGGATCTCACCATGTCAGTTAAGCGATTAATCTCTCCTGGAAGTGATTTGATAAGTGCTAGTAGTTGTTCCTCTTTTTCAGATTGTTGAGATGAATTTGGGCAATAAGGTGGGTATTGGTGACTCCAACCCTGAAGTGATGGATCCCAATGCCAGTCGTAATCAAAATCTGTCATATTATTCAATAGATTTATTACATCATAGCCTCTCATTAATAGAGGCGCTCCAGTGACCTCTGCTCCATAATCAACCCAGCTTCTTGTTTCATCATTAAGTCCATTATAAAAGAGCCACGTAAAACACCCACTTGAGAAAGTGGGATAACATCTCTCTCCATACTCTTTAAATCTCCTCCAAGCAGAATAGAATGGTTCACTGTGTTGTTGGGCAAAATCCTCAAGGTATAGCATCTGAATTTACCTTGCAGGTCAAACTCATTAATAAAACATTAGTAAAATTGAAAAAATAAAACTAATTTAGTACTAAAAAGATAAAAATTTGAAAAAAAAAATTAATACTAAAACTAAAAAGAAAAACCAAATTAGAATAAAATTTAATTTTTAATAATATTAACTAACAATCCCCGGAAACGACGCCAAAAACTTGTTGCGATATTTTGCACACGCAAGTGTACGTATCGTTACATGTAGTAAACTCACCAGGAGTGAGGTCAATCCCACAGGGATTGTAGTTAAGTACGTTAAAATTAAACTTTTACTTCTATTTAATTAAATAAAAATTAAGAAAGAAATTTAAAATAAGAAACTAATAAGAAGCAAATAATTAAAGAAAATTGACAGTTAATAAAAACTAGGGCTTCGATTTCAATTGTTTCTATTGATTATGACCTAATATGATTATTTTCCTAATGTTAATTTCTATGCAATAGCAGGTTTACTAAGGTAATTTATAGTCTTCTCAGATATATAAATCTCAATTACATGCAAACTTTCTACTCTCGTGATAAATTTAACATGCAACAGGCATTAAGTATAAAAACCCTGTGAGCTATCTAAACCATATAGGTACTCTCGTCCTATATCGAAATTCCGTTCTACTTTACTATAGCATATTTGACACTCACTTCTCAGATCTCGCATCAAAATCATAGACAGTTAATTGGTGATCAGGCAATTAAAAGTAATTAAGCACAAATAAAATAGAATACATAGAAATTAGGGGGAAAATAAATCATATTAAAACCATAAAACAATGTTAAACAATCTCCATCTAACCCTAATTAAATGTTTAGCTACTCATGTTTATGAGAGCACAATCACACATATTAACTTTAAGAAAAGAGATGAAAATAGAGAAGAGAAGAATGTTGAAAACTCTAAAGAATGCCTCCAATATTGCAGTTGATCTCTCCACTTTGCATTTGTATTCTCTCTGTTTTTCTCTCTAAAATTGCTTGATGAAATCAACTCCCTTCTTCCTTTATATTAGGCCGGAACATAAAAACCGCTAAACCGTGGGAACCGCCTAACCCATTAGAATCCGCCCGCATGGAAACCGCCCATTAAAAAACCGCAAAAATTGGGTTGGGTTGAGTTTTAACCCGTTGATTGGCGGGCGGGTATGGGTTCGCCTAAAAGGAGCGGGTCCAACCCGTACCCGTTATTTATTATTATATATATTTTTTTAAAAAATTTATTCCTAAGGCCGCCTAAAACAAAAACAAAAAAAAAAAAACCTAAAACTAATTGTCGCACTATGTGTGAAAGTAAATAACTGCCTTATAGTTATTTAGATGGTGGCTTTAACTTGTGACTGTAAACCAAACCAAAGCTTCAATTTTGGTGATAATATAGTATACCACAGGTTGTATTGGTATGGGGGAAGGGAGGGAGATATTTTTTTGCTGAGTAAAATTTACATATGTTGTTTAAGCAAAAAGTGGAGTCTATACTTGTGGCAATATATTTTGGAAGTTTTGATTTTTAAGCAACCCAAACCGCCCAAAAAACCGCATAAAACCGCCCTTTAAAAAACCGCCCAACCCAAACTTTTATTGGGCAGGTATGGGTTGTGATTTTAAAAAACCGCCAAATAAAAAAACTGCTAAACCGCCCAAAAACTGCCCAACCCAACCCATGTGCAGGCCTACTTTATATAGGCATTGAAGGCCTAAATGGAAAAAACACACATGTTTAAATTCCAATTCGAATTTAAATTTTTGGGAAACCTCACACGAGATATTTTTTCTGCTGCATTGACTGATAGTATTTTGGTCATAACTCTCTCGATATTTCTTGGAATTGGACGATTCAAGATGTTCCGAAAAGATAAAAGAGAGATCTAGAACTTTTATGTTTTGACTTTTTCTAAAATCTAATCAGAAGATAGTCGAATTCAGGCTTGAAGTTTCAGCTTTATTTCCTTGCACAATTTTCTCTATTTTAAATATCATGATATTTTTATCTTTTTTCTTATCTTTTTCTCTGATATTTTTCTAATCTTTTTCTATTTTAAATCTGCAAAAATAAAAGATAACAAGCGTAAAATGCTCCAAACATGATTAAAACTCAATCAAAAATATGCTAAACTTAATCTAAATTTAATACTAAAAATAACCTAACTTTATTCCACAAGCAAAGTTTGAGTTGTGGTTTTTTTTTAAGGTAAATGGAAATTTTTATTAATACGTATAAATTGGATATAGTCCATTACATACATATGTTACACATGATCAATAATAATAGGCTAACCAAGACGTTTACGATAATTAGAAAAAAAAACCTAACAAAATCTTCAACTAAATAACCCATAAGTCACTAGCTGTGAAACATCAAAAGAGTGCGAAGAATGCTATATTTCTATCCTAAATGAACATGTGACAGATCACACCTATAGATGTATATTAACCAAAGATCTTCCAATAAAATTACGTAGGGACACCCTAACTGTTAAAACTAGAATAAAGGAGAATAACAAAACCAACCATTCCAAAGACAAACCTAATGAAAGAACGATCCATAGAGTAAGTGGTTATTAACAATCCAGGAATCCCCCAAATTTGACCCCATAGTAGAAAAACCTTACTAAGAATAAAAACTACTACTCATATTGAAACAATGGAATGGTGGCCAACCACAATTGTTATAAGCATAAAACAGTAAAATAAATAACCACTCAAAAATCAATTAGGGAAATAAAAATACAAAAGAAGATTAATGGAAGAACCAAACACAACATACTAGATTTTGGGACGCCACCACTACCACGAGGAACAACCCTACCACCAACACCATAAACCCAGGGGGCAATGCCACGACCCACGAGAGACCCACCAAACACGAACTCAGATGAAACTCCCCTCCTAGATCTCCAATATTAAGCCCAAGTCCAACGAAGCTCTGACACACATATAAGAATGCCTATCCAAGACTACTACCCCATAGGAAGTGAAAATGACTTCCCCAATGGACGGAAGCCAAATACGGCTGCCAAACAATAATGAACAAACCCTCGTTGGTGAATCCCCTCACCCCAGATCATGACCCTCCCTATGGTACCTACCTACACTAGACCGGGCCAAAGTTGATCTCGACCACCAAGAAGAAACCCTAAAAGCTAATGAAAAATGGCGTCGATCCTCCATCAAAAAAATTCTTCAAATGTACGTACAAAAACCCCTTAACCATGGCCACGAACAAACCCATAGAAAGGCCGGTGAGCCATGGTCGGAGAGGATAAAAAACAACTTTGGCAGTGAATGACTCTTGAACCCTAGAGAGAAACCCTAGGCATGAACTTTCTTAAGTTTTAATAGCACGAATTGGTAGGGTTGATTATTGAGATTAGTCAACAATTAGTCTTAAGAAGCGAGATACATCAACTTTAAGAGTCGGCCGAGGAATGACTGAGTCAACGCATATGACCCAGGACTGCTTGACCAAACCCTAGCTCGAGTGATCACTTGGCCAGGGTTGACAAAAGACTACTCGTCCATAAGCTTTGAGATGTCACTCAACCATGTGCTTCAGATGTCACTCGGCCATGTGCTTGAGATGTCACTCAGTATGAGCCTTGAGATGTCACTTGGCCATGAGTTTGAGATGTCACTCGACCATGTGCTTGAAATGTCACTTGGCCATGACAAAGAGAAAGTCACTCGACCAAGCCCTAGAAGAAACATGGCCACCAAGGTAAGGAAGAGGGCCACTCGGTCATGACCAAGAAGAATGTCACTCGGCCAAGCTAAGGAAGAAAGTCACTCGACCATGGCCAAGAGAGAAAGTCACTCGGCCATGGCCAAGAGAGAAAGTCACTCTACCATACAACCTTAAAATCACTCGACCAAGCTAAGAAAGAGGGTGACTTAGCCATGCTTGGCCCTAGATCACTCGGCCATACTGGCCTTAAGGTCATACGACATGCATGACTTGAAAGTCACTTGGCATGCATGACTTGAGAATCACTCGACATGCTAGTTTGAAAGTCACTCAACATGCACGCTTGAAGCTCACTCGGCATGCACTCCTCTTCAACCCACTCGGCATGCACTTCATGACATACTACTTCCACGACGATGTAACTATACTTAGTGAAATTTTCCTAAGTATGGAAAATGAAAGTAGCAAGAGTACGACCACAATAAGGACAAGGCGTGCATGTGAAATGTGTATAAACACGTCCTCTACAAGCTCTAAAGGTAAGAAGGTACGAGTAATGGTGGCACCACACCTGCAAGGTCTGACAGCTTGACCAAAGGTACACAACATCAACCACTCCTGTAACCCGAGACCACCTGATACCAGACTAAGGTACAAGGCGCAAGATCACTTTCTGCAACCTGCAACTTGCAGGTCATGGATGTCACCATGTCCCTTGGGACCACTAATGTACCCCAGGCCATTAAAGCCTATAAATACACCTCTTTCAGATGTGAGAAGGGGTTGAAAAATCATTGTAATACTTTATGCATAAAAATATAAGTATTTCTCTTCTTCCATTATTGCTCTGAACATTTCTTTAAGTTTTTGAATTTTCACCTTTTCATCTTCATTCTAAGTCTAGTATTTGAGTCTCGATTTTCTGATCTTAAGTTAATTGACGAATTTTCACTGTTAATATTTTCTTTTACTAAAAAAAACATATTTTATAATAATTAATAATGACTTATTAATATTAACAATGTTTGTAAAGTAGTTATAAAAATAAAAAATATTATTTCTAGAGTTTGGCATTTTATTGGAAAATTCTATTTTTTTTATTTTTAGGCCAACTCCAACCATATGGCAAAATGTCAAATATAACATGATTTAACACTAAATATGTAGCTCAACTAAACTGTAAACACTAACCTAAATATGAGTATGTCAGTATCCCACTAAATTTAGTAAATACTCTAGACCACAACTAAAGTTTTTAATAGTTCAATATATTATATAAATATATATATACAGTAGAACCTCTATCCAAGAATACACTTGGGACCAAGTAAATTATATTCTAATTGAGAGGTTATAACTAAATAGAGTTACACTAGAAAAAAAAAATTAAAAAACCAAAAAATATCAATGTTACAATAATAACAATAAATAATCATTAATACTATATCATAATAGAAATATTTTAGAGTAAATATAATTTCATATATGTATTATAATTTAAAATAAAATCATTAATTTTACATAAATAAATTTATAAAATACATGTATATATTTTATTAAGATGTAATTATTCTTATATAGAGGTATACTTTGTTAATACGGGACTTAAAAAATGTATAACTAATTACAATTTAGAGGTTATTCTTATTTATAACTGGCCCAAATTGGGACTTGATTTTTTTATAACAAATTAGAGGTTATTCTTGAATAGAGTATTCTTAAATAGAGGTTCTACTGTATATATATATATATATATTAAATTTTGATAAAATAATTGTTGTGAAAACAATACTTCAGCAAGAACAAATGTAGAACAAGTAAGATCAATGAAAAACCAACTATGACAAATGCAGAGCTATGCAGTAATGTTTAAACCAGAAAACATGTGCAATAAAACATAAAGAACACAATGAATTTTACGAGGTTCGAGCAAGATGACTTGCCTACATCCTCGGCCAGGAACAGCCACAACTATGGCTATGAGAATTTTATTGATTGAGCTTAAAAAAAAAAAGGATTACAACTGATACATAATTACATACACTATGAAGCAATGCTTCTGTAATTTCTTTCTCTAATGGTAGTGAGCAAAGGAACAATGTTACACCAGTTTTCAGCACTCAAGGCAACTCTCAATCAACCTAAAATTCTCTCTTTCTCACTGTGTAATTCTTCTCCAAGATTCTACACCGCAGTGTGAAAGAATAGCCCCTTAAATACTGATGTTGCATCTGTTGTTCACAAAGCCCGAACACCAACTGTCTTAACTAACAGTTGGTTAAGTTAGTTAAGTTCGGTCAGGGCAAAGATGTCATTTGATATTTGGACAATTATTTTAACAATAATATTATAATTGAGAATGTACTTTTTAGTATAATTTTTGGTGTTGTGATTGGAATAAAAAAAAATAATTAGTATTGAAATTATACTTTTTTTATATTAAACCGACACCAAATATACCATTAGAGTTACTTAACGAATTTTAGATTATTGTTATATTTGTTTTTGTGGGTGACCAATGTATTTTTGTTGAGTCTCATCAATAAAGTGTGGTCATAATTACACAGTTATTTCTCAGTAAAAAAAGAAAGATTATTGGTAGAAATTAGATGGTATGGATTTGGAGCTTTGTGAAGCTTCACAGTTCTCTCTGCATTACTATTCGGAATGAGAGACATGCAAGTAATATTTGACCTTGTAATAATCCAAACCAAGCCTCATTCAATATTAACTATTGTCGTTAGGCGTTAGCCATAGCTAAAAAAAGTAATACAAATATTAATAATAATAATAATATTCAGGGGTCCTATGATCTTAAAGTAGTTTTAATTTGAAGTGGACAGTAGAAGAGAGTGGACACATGGAAGAAGTGTAAGGTTGAGAATTGAACAGAATTATTGACAAAATTTGTAATGTCTTGCTAAATTATGCACCGTATCTAGAACTGGAATCTCTAATTACGAATCATAAATTTATTATTATGTTAATTAATTGTTTTTGGTTTTATTGAAAGAAGATTTTTGTTGACGTCTCACCTTTCTTATTATTCTATTAACAACTTTTTGTCCCCAAATACTAGTGCTAATTTCTAATTAGTTATTGTTAAAGAAGATGTCAAAATCAATTCTAAAGGAAATTTCATAATCCTACACAATTGATCTTACTTTTCTCATTTTTCAAATTGTCGGCAAGTGTTTCAAAATTTTAATTATACTTCACATTTTTTTTAAGAAAAATAAATTAAATTAAAAGGTAACAAATACAAGATAATTGATCTTAACCATAATCAATAACCGGTCTTTTTCAGTTCATGATGATTTGTATCTACATAACCACTTGGCATGAAACTTGAAGGTTTTTGAGATTTCACAATTCACAAACTCTCATTCTTCCCACAAAAGAAAAACAATAAAAACTAAAACTTATCAACATCTTAAATTCCCAAACAGAATGAACACCACATGATATCTACACCTAACAAAATAACAACAATTTGGGGAAGAAGTAAAGGAAAAAACAAAAATAAAGGCCAATGGAAATGGAGTTTCTCTTTTATCTACCATCAGAAGAAGTAAAAGACTCTGCAAACCCAGTTGGTCTGGATGGTATGCTACCCTTGCTGTCCTCCAGATCAATGTAACTGAAGTCTATTTCCTCTGCTTCTTTCCAATCCTTTACCATCTGGTTAAGGGGTAGGCTATAATCGATCCCCGAGTATTCCTCGGTGTCATCATCAAGTGGTTTCCATTTTTCGACCAGTGGGGATAGTACACTTACAGCGTGCCCCATGTCCGGCCTTTGGTTTGGCTCTCTTGCAGTGCAATGCCCGGCTAATTCAGCAATGATGGCAATGCTCTCGAATGCTTCTTCGTTTATTTCAAGCGCAGGGTCGATAGCCTCCATTAGTTTATCCTTGTTTGATTTTATGTGCCAGAACCATGCAGCTAAGTACTGTTTCTCTTCAGGCCTATCTTCATCAAGTGCCATCATTCCAGTCAATAGCTCCATTAGCACAACACCGAAGCTAAAGACATCTGCTTTTGTTGTGATCTTTCCAGTCACTAAATATATCAGAGCATGTGAAAAGTTGGTATCAGTTGAATATTCAATCATCAAACATGTGTATGTAAATATATATATAAGTGACAAGTTGAGACTGAGCAATTCAAAGTAAAGTGTCATCAAATAAAACAGAGTACTAACCAAACAAACTTTCAGATAAACACATTTAGCATTAGCAAAAGTAAAATAGTATGGTATAAGAAGAACACTTACCAGCATATTCTGGGGCTAAGTAACCGAAAGTCCCAGCAAGTCTGGTCACTACTGATTTTTTTTCACCATCAGGAGCCAGTTTCACCAATCCAAAATCTGAGACTTTTGCCCTAAAATCATCACCGAGTAAAATGTTAGATGATTTGAGATCCCTGTGTATGAAGCTCTGGTGACCAAGATCATGTAGATACTCCATCCCCCTAGCAACATCCAAGGCTATATTTAGCCTTCTTTTCCAAGAGAGAGGCTCAATCTTGGAACTTTTCCAATGGAAAAGATGCTTGCTAAGAGCCCCTTGTGGCATAAACTCATAAACAAGAAGTCTCTCATAGCCTTCAACGGAATAACCCAAAAGGGATACTAAATGACGGTGCCTGACTTTCGAAAGAACTGCAATTTCAGACTGGAATTCATCAACACCTTTGGAGCTAATCACCCCACACTCCATTCTTTTCACAGCTATTTTTGTGCCATCGTCCAATTCTCCCTTATAAACCACTCCAAAGCCTCCACGACCAAGCTCATTCTCCGGGGCGAAATTCTTAGTCACATTTCGAAGAACTTGAACTGATATAACTAGATTTCCAGCTTCTATGACATGAGACTCACCCGTTCCACTGCTGATTCTGCTTGTCGAATCACTCCCTGTGGCGGTGGAAGCGCTCCCATTTGTATTACTTGCAACAGCAATCTTATACATATTTTCTGGATCAGATGAATCTCTTGGGTGAACAACAAGAGAATTTGGAGGCAAAGCATCTTTTCTCTTCTTACAATAGTAGACAGATAATGGAATTACTAGCAAAATCGCAGCCACTGCAACACTGGCAATAGGAACAACAATAGGAACTAAGCTAGACCTATTAGAATTTTTTTGTGGCACAGAACTAGCATTGGTATTCCGTGAGCTTGATGATGAGGAAGATGGATTATTACTGGATTTGGGTGAAGATGTTGATCCCCCAGACCCGGTTGGGGTAGCTCCGGCTGGGGCTGCCCCAGCTGGACTACTCTCTGGTGATGGAACTGTCTTAGCTGGACCACCATTTAGCAGGGGATTCATATCAATGACAATTTTTACAGAGCTACTGAAAGTTGGCAGAGGAGGGGAAAGATTGTTACTACTAAGATCCAACAATGTCAAAGATTTCAAACTAGTCCATTCCTCAGGGATTGAACCTCTCAAATTGTTATTCTGTAGCCTAACTTGTTTAAGAGAATCTAATTTTGACAAGGAAGGACTCAATGTACCATTTAGATTTAGCTTAGGCAAATTAATAACAGAGACCTTACCACGATCACAAGTAATTCCAAACCAATCCTGACAAGGGTCATTACCAGACCATTCAGAAACTAGCCTCAGTGGATAATTCAACCCATCAAGAAGCTCTATCAAAGCCATGACTTCCGGATTACAAAGAAGCCCCTCTTTAGTTTGACAAAATGCATTAGAACCATAGGAATAATTAGCTGCTTTAAACTTTGGAATTGGACCCATCAGATGGTTGTTGCTCAAATCTAATTTATCCAACTCCAAATCTGCCAAACCATTGGGAACTAACCCTACTAACTGATTACCATTGAGATTGAGATCTTTCAAAGAAGTTAAATTACCAATGCTTTCTGGGATTTTACCATTGAATTGATTCCCATGGAGCCACAAAACACTGAGGGATTCAATCGCTGTAAGGGTATCGATTGGACCAGTCATTCCTCCACCATTTTGATTGTTCAGCCAAAGTTTGCTCAATGTCAGGTCTTTAAAACTTGCCGGGATTTCACCGGACAACGTATTCCCGGAAAGTTCCAACACTTGTAGAGACGACATTTTCCCGAGAAAATCAGGCAAAGGACCAACTAAATTGCAGCTCGAACAAGTGAGATTCACCAACTGAGCTGAATCCGCCAGCTGAGGCGGGAACATCCACCCAATACTGCCATTGAAGCTGTTCCCATCCAATGCTAAAACCATCAAAGAGTCAAGCTCATCAAAGAAATCTCCCGGAATTGAATCAAAGTTGTTGTAATCCAAGAACAGCCACTGGAGGTTCTTAAGCCCGGAAAATGACGGAACCGGCCCAGAAAACTTGTTCCTCTGAAAACCGATGTTTTCTAACATAGCGAGCTGGTTCAAATTCTGGGGAAGAGGACCTTCGAGGCCCAATTCCTGAACTTGAATCTGGGTTACCCTGTCACCTTGGCAAAAGACATGGGGCCATTTCGGAGTCCCACATGGGTCGTCATTTTCCGGCCATTTGAGAAGCTCCGGATTCTTCATCCCTTTACGGAACTGGTTCAGAATAGCCAAGTCGTCTGGGTCCGTGGCACCTAAAACCACTGAAAGAAAAGAGGCTTCAAGAACAATGAGAAGAAGAAGAAGATCTTTCTGAACAAGCTTTCTCAGTTGGCCTTCCATGGCGGATCTGTGATCTTCGTCGTAGCTACCTATATTTCCATAAGAAATCCTCCTTTCCTCAATATTTTGGCGTAGGAGCTTCACATGGCCATTAATGGAGGATTTAAAAACTAAAGCTCAAATCTTTCAGAAGAAAACAAATAAGAATTCTCCAAAGAAAAAAACATGCATTCTTAAACCCCGGTAGTAGTCTAATCACTCAAATATTTATATAAATAAATATTAGACAGACTTATTGAGAAAGTCATTAATTTTTCAACAATTAGTAAAGAAAAAAAATAAAATAATTATTAAAATCATATGATAAAGACACCCTTTTTGGTAATTTCACGTTGTACTACTCTTATGAGTCTTATCCATTATATCGTGAAAAGTAAAAAATTGCCACAGTGTCCACTGTCCCCAATCGATCAAAAGGGCTTTACTGTCTTTTTAACAATTATATGTTTAATTTTGTGAGAAGGTAGTGGTGGTGAGGGTGATTCTGTAATTACACAATAAAGTATAGTACTTAGTATTCTTACCAATCAAAATTAATATAAATTAATAATGTATTAAATCTACTAACTAATTTTCCAGAATAAAATCATTTTTTAAAGGGCTTTGAATCATTTTTTGAATGTAAACAATACTTATTTTCTTCGTTACTTTTATGGGCTGGATTTTGTGAGATTTTTTTTTTCCCACAATCAAGATCTACGAATTTAATTATTTATTAATATGGTACAAAAATATAATATGTTTTTTTTTTAATTGTTCAATGAACAATAACAGAACGAATTAACCAATGTGTCCTTACCTGATATAAGAGCTCGAACATACCTAATATTATTATTATTAAGAAAATTCGTAAATATTTTGTGGTTTAAAATAAGTGTTATTTGATTTGTCAAATCAATATGAAAGTTGACTTTCTGTAATAATTAATGATGGAAGAAAAAAATTGAAAAGAAGTAGGAAGAAGATATTAAAAAAAAAGTTTAAGAAATGATGTTTTGCATAAACATTAATGAATTAGCCCGCCTGTGAAATTATTAAATACCAATTATGTTTTGTTTGAAGGGTTGTGATTTGTGATTCTTTAACTCTTGTAATAAATTAAGAATTTTCTTCTTTCTAAATAATGCATTTCATATCTGTCTCAAGACAAATCTTGTCTTTCATTAATCATTCTTCACATAATACATAATAAATTACCATTTGTGTCAATTTAAATACATTCAAATTATATATACTATATTTACATTACATACAATAATATATAATTAATTTCAATACATTTATATATGGACATATTTTTCAATGTTTATGCAAATAGATAGTAAAATCCTTTTAAATTTTGATGAGATAGTAAAATCTGACAGTTGTTTGCAAAAATAAAATTATTTTATTTTTGTGAGATTTTATATTTTTAGAAATTCTTCTTTCTCTATTTTTTTTTTAAAAAAAAAAATCTTCTTTCTTAAAATATCCTTTTGATATTTTTATTTACACATTTACAGTTATTTTTTTGTCAGAACATATTTACTGTTACAAACTAAATTTAATATATATTCTATTTAAATTATAATTAATTGATTTCAAAAAAAAAAATTATAATTAATTATATTATTTATGTAATGCGATTACATATTTATAAACTTATAGTATGGTTTTACTTTTGAAATGATAAAAAATAGGAGAATTACCTATATACTATTTTTTTAAATTTTTTTTTTTTTGAAATTTATGATTTGGGTTTCTAAAATGGTTGCAGCGCTAGTTGCAATAGAAGTTTTTATACGATTTTTTGTTACAATTTAGGTTGCAGTGCTAGTTGCAATATGGGTTTCTACGTAGAATTTTGTAAAAATAAAAAAAAATAAATAAAAAAAAACTGTTTTTAAGTGTAAATATGAAAAAGCCCCTAAAAAATAACATCTTTTTCATTGCCAAAAAAATTATCTTTTTTTTTTATCATGAAAGAGATAATTCATTGATCACGCGAAACCATTACAAACAAAGTTCAAAACAGAACCTAGCCAATCAGGCTCTCTCAAATCCTACAATCACATAACAAAAGATCAACAAACTCAATAACTCTCCTATTTCTATTTTCTAGCAAAACATTTCCTTGGTGCTAATCAAAGATAACCTCCCTTTAATATACATCTACGAATCATCTTCTCTATGCAGACAATTGTAGAACACTTTTTCTCAAAAGTAATAAAGGTTCCTATTGTACCATATACAATAAACAGCTCCAACCGATGCTAAAGAAGCTATCTCCGTCACCAAGCTCTTCACTCTAGCTTGATTCGCCCAAGCAATCCAATCTTCAAACTATGATGGCCAAATTGCTCCTCTAAGCCAACTTTCAACCGATTCCATAACTCTCTTTGAGAAAGAACAATCAAAAAATAAATATGAGTGATTCTCCTCAGCCTCCTCACAAACAGGGCAAAGTAGAGATTTAACAGGAACATGCCTCCTAGCAAGCAAATCCCTAGTCAAAAGACGAGAATGGAGGGTCTATTATAGAATAAAATGATATTTTGAAATGCCATTCTATTCTAAACCACCTTTGTATATTGCACTTTTGAATCACTAGTTAAAAAGCATTCATACATTAGCATACTCTTAAATTTCCCACTCTTACATGCATTGAGTAGTTCTGCCATGAAGAAATTGTCTCGAAGTTTCATCAGCTTCCTCTAATACCAGCTTACATTTGGTTGAAGCTCGTGAAACCATACATGTTGACCCTTTAAATAGATACTATTGATCTATTTGACCCATAAAATGTCTTGTTTTTGTACTAGAGCCCACAAATATTTTGCCAATGAAGCCTTATTCCACTTCACACTATCTTAAAACCCTAACCCTTCGTACTGTTTGGGCTTACAAACCAGATTCCATGAAGTCACAAGGAATCTACTTGTATTCCCTTTCTATCTCCAAAGAAAATTCCTACATAGCTTATCCACTTTTTTTTTTACCACTTTTTAGGTAAAATAAAAATACTTATCCAATAACTCGAATTCTAATGAGGACCAAGTTAATAAGTTGAGTTTTACCCGCATAAGATAAGTGCTTACTTCCCCAACAATTCAGCATCAGTCGAATCTTACTAACAATTGCTTCACAGTCTTCATATCTCCATTTAGTAGGCCTCATCTAAACCTCCAGGTACCTAAGTGGAAAAGTTCCCTCCCTAAACTGAATAAGGTCCTATTTTTTAATCTTTTTATCACTGTTTACCCCCACGAAGTAAATATGAGATTTGGCCTTATTATCATTCAATCCTGAACAAGCACTGAATTCCCTATATGAATCAAAAATACACTTAATGGACTCCACAGAACCCTTACAAAAGACATTAAGGTCATCCACAAAGTATAAAATTATCAACTTAAGTTGTTTGCATGGATGAAACTTAAACTTCTTGACTTTAGTCTTCAACATCAGTAATCTTGTGAGATACTCCATCACCGATACAAAAAGTAGCAAAGACATCGGATCCCCTTGTCGTAATCCTTTAGCACCTTGGAATTTCTTTTGAACTTTGCCATTCGAAACCAAAGAATAAGATGTTCCCCTCACACAGACCATGATCCATTTAATGAATTGAGATGGAAAGCTAAAGGCTTTCGAAAGCTTTTGAAGAAACTCTCAATCAATTCATAAGCTTTACAAAGATCAATCTTCATTAAGCATCTTGGAGAAACTATCGTTCGGGTATAACCTTTGAGAAGATCTTGCAAAATTAGAACATTGTGAGCCAAAACTCTGTTCTTCACAAACGCACCTTGATTGCTATGAATAATGAAGGAAGAATCACAACCATTATTTTACATAACAACTCGGGGATGCACTTGTAAATTGTGTTGCAATAAGCTATTGGGAGATAATCCACTGCTCGAGAAGGGGTGTAAAACTTTAGGTATGTTTTTCTTATTTTTTGCACTATAACGTGGCATCTAGCTGGATGACACATGTCCTACATTCCTCAACTTGGATGGATGGTTTTGTTGGGTTTTGTGCCCTAAATAAAACTCATTTCATATAATCAGATTTACTTATTAATAAAGATCAGAAATAACATTTTATGTTGCATGGTTCACATGATTTATTTCATGATTATATATATAATGTATGAATTCTATTTAAGTCCAGAACATATGAATTTGTTAATGATTATAGTGTTGTCAGCACAGTGGAATATAATCTTAATTATATGTTCGAAAGTTTATTCCCTGATTTGTCAGAACACTGGATTTAGACTGACATGGTATAATCAGTGATAGGTATTCTTACACCTTGGAAAAGTGTTATGTCCTTTCTAGGACATTGGCAAAGTTTACCAGTATCGGATGTATGGAGTATACATCGGAAGGGACCGATATTGAACTTTGATTAGATATATTAGAATTTACCGTAATATCTATTCAATTCAATATCACCTGTTGATCCTAGATCAAATGATCTTAATCCTGATATGATTAGGTTCAATCTCAAGAGTGTTATTCGTGTTCTTTGATTTGTTAGTTAAGCCTACTTTTGGGTCAGGGTGATACGTACATTTTGGGAACACGGTAGTGCAATTGAGTGGGAGCGCTAACATAAATATGGAATCTATAGCTTCTATCTGGCGAATAGATGTTAGGTTATAATTAACCTATATTTCGGGTCTTTAAAGTTAGCATTATCTCGTCTATTGGTGTCTTTTGGAGCAGTTTTACGCTTGATTTTCATTATTTCAGGTTCCCGGGGTGTTAAAGTTCGAATTCAGTCAAATGGCAAAAAACTGGGACAAACTTGGAAAAAATTGGAAAATTTGGCTCCAGATGCATCAGTAGTCGCGACCTCCAGAGAGCCAGGTCGCGACCCTTTTTCCTGGTCGCGACCCTGGTCGCGACTTCGTGAGTTTGGCAGAAACTCAGTTTTTCGAGTTTTGCCTGTAGTCGCGACCAGCTTAAATGCTGGTCGCGACTAGGAACGGAAATCGCAGATTTGACCTAATTTTGATTTTTCACTCAATTGGAGGCACACCACTCATCCCTATATAAGGAATACGACATTGAAGGTCAGAACTAAGCAAAAACAGACCTAATAGTGGAGGCTAGTGGAGAGGAAGCTATCTTTAAGACCCGGAGCGATACCAACTTCTAGTTTCTTTCTTTTACCCTTTTTATTCTTCTTTATGTTTGTTTTTATTTCTGAATTAATCATGGATGTTTTTAGAGTTATTATGAACTAAATTTCCCAATAAGGGAGGATGATGATTGTTGTTTAAGTTTATGCCTAGTTAATAAATAATTGCCATTCCTTCATCTTATGTGTGAATACTATCTTTATTTGTGTTTAATTCCATGTGCAAGCTTGATCACCTTTTACATGTTTAATGATCTCAATTCGAAATCTGAAAAGTGAGAATTGAGAATGCTAAAATTTGGATAGTCTAGGTTTTGATGTAAAACGAAAGTATTTACATAGCCTTAGTGACTAATAGATTATTGCTTAATGCTGATTTTGTGTTGATCTAGTTAAGAAGTTAATTAGAGAACATAAGATTTAGAACCTAAAAGATCTGAAAAGAGTTAGGTTAATTTATAATCTGTCTTTCACATTGAGATAAGGATAGCAATTAGGTATTAACATAGGTAGCTTATCAACAGGATTCACCTCCCTAATCTCTCATCTTGATTAATCTTCGTTTATTTTCTCTGTAATTTCTGAGTTATTTACTTTTAAATTGCAATCTTATTATTTTACCAAATAGAATCATAAGTATAGTTTAGTAGTACTTAATCCAATTCCCTGTGATTCGACCTCACTTGCGTGGGATACTACTTGATACGTACACTTGCGTAATAAATAGAATTTTCGTAACAAGTTTTTGGCGCCGTTGCCGGGGAATTGTTTAAAGATTAATATTACACAAAATTATACTAACTTCTACTTTGGTATATTTTCTCTTGCTTATTTTTCTAACCTTTTTCTTGCAATATTTTTGTGATCTACTTCAGGAATCATAAGTGTATGCGCCGTCAAGGACAAGCTGTGATATTACCAGTTGATCCCGAAATCGAGAAAACTTGTAGGAGAAACCGAAAGAACAAGAGGCAAGAGGGAGTTTCAGCAACTGCTGAAACTTCAGACATCATGGCTGCGAATGCTGCAAACAATGGAGGCAATAACGGTAACAATGGTGGCGCAGTAGAAGATCAAGCTAATGGCCGCAGCTTGAGAGATTACATTCTCCCTACTCTGACGGGAGTGCAGTCGTGTATCAGGCCACCGGCAGTGGATGCAAATAACTTTGAGATTAAACCTGCCATACTTCAGATGGTGCAGTCTTCAGTTCAGTTTGGTGGCCTCCCTTCTGAAGATCCTAACCTGCATCTCTCTAACTTCATGGAACTTTGTGAAACCTTTAAAGTTAATGGAGTTAGTGATGATGCCATTCGACTGAGACTGTTCCCATTCTCTCTTAGAGAATGAGCCAAGAGTTGGCTAAACTCCTTGCCACCCAACTCTATTGCCACTTGGAATGATCTGGCAACGAAATTCTTGTCAAAGTTCTTTCCTCCAGCCAAGTCTGCAAAGCTGAGAGGAGAAATCAATAACTTCTGCCAACAAGATAATGAATCTCTCCATGAGGCTTGGGAGAGGTTTAAAGATCTGATCAGAATGTGCCCTCACCATGGTATAGAGAAGTGGATGCTGGTCCACAACTTCTACAATGGGTTGGTAGGAAACACAAGAACTTTAATAGATGCAGCAGCTGGAGGAGCCTTTATGAGGAAGAGTGCTAATGAGGCTTATGATCTATTGGAGGAGATGGCTCTAAACAATCAACAGTGGCCAACTGAGAGGAGTCAATCAAAGAAGGTAGCTGGTGTGTTAGAGGTTGATGCCATCACAAAGTTGACAGCACAGGTTGAGGCATTGACAAAGATAATTGCAGGGCAAGCTAAACAAGCCCAAGTTGTGTGTGAGTTATGTGGGGGAAGCCATCACTTTTCAGAATGTCAAGCTGATGTGGATGATTTTCCAATGGATGAAGCTAAGGCCATTGAAAACTATTCACAAAACAACAACAACAACTATGGGTTCAACCAGGGTAATAACCGAAGAAACAGTGGGTTCTATCAGCAACGAAATCAGAACCAGAATCAGAATCAACAGTTTAATCAGCAACAAACCTCTGGTGGAAATTCTAGTTTGCAGACAGATTTACTGCTTCAATTCATGACTGAAACTAGATCTTCAATCAAAGACCTGCAGACACAGATGGGCCAACTAGCAACTCAAGTAGCAACCCGTCCTCAAGGGAATTTGCCTAGCACAACTGAAGTAAACCCTAAGGAAAACTGCAAGGCAATTACCCTGAGAAGCGGTAAAAATTATGATGGTCCTGAAATGCCACAACTAGTGAATGGAGAAAAGGAGAATGAAGAGCAACCAATGTCAACCCCAACACCCACTTCAAAGAAGGCCACTGATAGTCAAACACAACCACAGCAGTCTCCATCAACTAATATTGATCACCATGTAAAAATACCATACCCTCAAAGGCTTAGAAAGTCAAGCTTAGACAAGCAGTTCACCAAATTCCTGGAAGTTTTCAAAAGACTTCACATTAACATTCCCTTTGCTGAAGCTTTAGAGCAGATGCCAAGTTATGTGAAGTTTATGAAGGAAATCCTGTCAAAGAAGAGAAAGATGGAGGATTATGAGACAGTGGCTCTAACTGAAGAGTGCAGCGCCATCCTACAGAAGAAACTCTCTCCTAAACTCAGAGATCCAGGGAGTTTCACTATTCCTTGTACTATAGGGAAAATTGAGGGAATAAATGCACTTTGTGACTTGGGAGCCAACATTAACTTGATGCCTCTTTCGGTGTTTAAAAGATTGCAGTTGGGTGAAGCAAAGCCAACAACAGTAACCCTCCAATTGGCGGACCGATCACTAGCCCATCCTAGAGGAGTCATTGAGGATGTGTTAGTTAAGGTTGACAAGTTCATCTTTCCAGCTGACTTCATCGTTTTGGATATGGAAGAAGATAGCAATGTCCCAATTATTCTTGGGAGACCATTCTTGGCAACTGGCCAAGCCTTGATCGATGTTCAGAAGGGTGAATTAAAGCTGAGAGTCCAAGGAGAAGAAGTGGTCTTTAATGTGCTAAAGGCTATGACGTACCCAAAGGCAAGTGATAACTATTTCTTCATTGACTTGATTGATGAAATGGTGAGTGAGAAAAAGCTGCTAGATGATCCTCTTGAACTAAGTCTAACTGAAGATGAATTGACGGAGCAAGAAGGACAAGAGGTCATGGGGTATGTGAAGTGGCTTGATTCCTATGGGCCTTTGAACAGAAGATATTTTGAGGAATTGGGAGCAGTTCCAAAAGAGCTAAAGCCATCTACTGAAAAGCCTCCAGAACTTGAATTGAAGGTGCTTCCTAGTCACTTGAGGTATGAGTTTTTGGGTCAAGATAAAAAGTTGCCAGTTATTGTTTCAGCTTCTCTCTCTGATGTGGAAACTGATAGACTTTTGAGGGTACTCCGAGCTCATAACAAGGCCATCGCTTGGACACTAGGTGATGTTAAAGGAATCAGTCCTTCAACAGTGATGCATCGAATTCTCATGGAAGACAATGCCAAACCAACTATTGATGCTCAACGAAGACTCAATCCACCCATGAAAGAAGTTGTCAGAAAAGAAGTAGTTAAGTGGTTGGATGCTGGAGTTGCTTATCCTATTTCAGATAGTAAGTGGGTTAGCCCGGTGCAAGTGGTCCCGAAGAAAGGTGGAATGACGGTGATCAAGAATGAAAAGAATGAGTTGATTCCTACAAGAACAGTCACTGGTTGGAGGATCTGCATCGATTATAGGAAACTCAACAAAGCAACAAGAAAAGATCACTTCCCTTTGCCCTTCATTGATCAAATGCTAGACAAATTAGCGGGGCAAGAATATTACTGTTTTCTTGATGGATATTCTGGATACCACCAGATAGCTATAGCACCTGAAGATCAGGAGAAGACTACTTTCACATGTCCCTATGGTACCTTTGCTTTCAGAAGAATGCCCTTCGGCTTGTGCAACGCCCCTGCCACTTTTCAAAGGTGTATGATGGCTATCTTTTCAGATTTGATTGAATCTTGTATTGAAATTTTTATGGATGATTTCTCAGTGTTTGGTTCTTCCTTTGATCATTGTTTGGAAAATCTGGAAAAAGTACTAACAAGGTGCGAGAAGTCTAACTTGGTGTTAAACTGGGAGAAGTGCCACTTTTATGGTAACGAAGGAATTGTTCTTGGGCACAAAATTTCAAAGGCAGGAATTGAGGTGGATAAGGCAAAGGTTTCAACAATAGAAAATTTGCCACCTCCGGTTCGTAAAAGGAGTGAGGAGTTTCCTAGGACATGCTGGCTTCTACCGCAGATTTATCAAGGACTTCTCTAAAATCTCAAAACCCTTATCTAGCTTACTTATAAATGGAGTTCCATTTGAGTTTGGAGAAGACTGTTTAAAAGCTTTCAAGATTTTAAAGGAGAAATTGATTACAGCACCGATAGTAACTTCACCAAATTGGGAACTGCCGTTTGAGTTGATGTGTGATGCTAGTGACTATGCCATTGGAGCGGTTCTGGGTCAGAGAGTTGACAGAGTATTCCACACAATCTACTATGCTAGTAGAACTCTGAATGATGCTCAATTAAACTACGCCACTACAGAGAAAGAAATGCTGGCAATAGTGTTTGGTTGTGACAAATTTCGACCCTACCTGATTGGAAATAAGGTAATTGTCTACACAGATCATTCAGCAATCAAATACCTTATGACCAAGAAGGACGCAAAACCAAGACTGATTCGGTGGGTACTTTTACTTCAAGAGTTCGACTTAGAGATAAAAGATAAAAAGGGCACCGAGAACCTGGTAGCAGACCACTTGTCAAGATTAGAGCTGCAAGAGAGTCAGAATACAAAGGAGGTACAAATAAATGAGCAATTTCCTGATGAAGAACTCTTTAGTGTGAGGGAAAACCTGATGGTACCGTGGTACGCTGACTATGTTAATTTCTTGGCTGCAAAAATAACTCCACCCGAGCTTTCGCGTCAACAATTGAAGAAATTCTTTTCTGAGGTGAAACATTACTATTGGGAAGAACCAATCCTCTACAAGCACTGCGCTGATCAGATCATAAGGAGATGTGTGCCTGAAGAGGAGATGTATTCTATCCTAAATCACTGTCATGCTTTACCATGTGGGGGACATTTTAGTGGAAATAGAGCAATTCGCAAAGGTGTTGCAAAGTGGATTCTTTTGGCCAACGCTATTCAAGGATGCTACTACTTTTGTAAAGGCATGTGATCGTTGTCAACGAACGAGGTAATATCTCAAGAAGAAACGAGATGCCTTTAACAGGAATTTTAGAAGTTGAATTGTTTGATGTGTGGGGAATAGACTTTATGGGTCCTTTTCCTTCATCATTTAGCAATCAGTACATTCTTTTGGCTGTTGATTATGTGTCTAAATGGGTCGAAGCTTCAGCTACACCTCAAAATGATGGAAAGACAGTTCTCCGCTTCTTACAAAAGAACATTTTTACTCGGTTTGGTACTCCTCGAGCTATAGTAAGCGATGAAGGGAGCCACTTCTGTAACAAGCAGTTTGAAGCACTTCTTTCAAGATATGGTTTCCGACATCGAATTGCTTTACCATACCATCCCCAAAGTAATGGCCAAGCTGAAATTTGTAACCGGGAGATTAAGATGATTCTAGAGAAAACAGTGCAAAGATCAAGGAAAGATTGGTCAAGAAAATTAGATGACGCATTGTGGGCATACAAAACTGCTTTCAAAACACCGATTGGCATGTCCCCATATCGGTTGGTGTTTGGAAAGGCTTGTCATTTACCGGTGGAGTTAGAGCATAGAGCTTTTTGGGCCATGAAGATTCTTAACATGGAACTAAAAGCTGCAGGGGAGAAAAGACTGTTACAGCTGAATGAGCTAGATGAGTTTCGGAACGAAGCCTATGAAAACGCAAAGATATACAAGGAGAGAACTAAAAAGTGGCACGATCAAGGACTAATACGGAAAGAGTTTCAACCAGGGCAGCAAGTGTTACTCTTTAATTCAAGGCTGAAACTGTTTCCTGGAAAGTTGAAATCAAGATGGTCGGGACCATTCACGGTGGTCAAGGTGTTTCCTTATGGAGCGGTGGAGTTAAAAGGTGAAAGTCCAACAACTTTCAAAGTTAATGGACAGCGTTTAAAGCTCTACTTGGGAGGTCAGTTTGACCAAGCCAAGTCCGCCATGATCTTGGCGCCACTTTGAAGTGCAAGGCTCAGCGTCCAGCTGTATGACGATAAAGACAGCGCTTCTGGGAGGCAACCCAAGTATTATTTTTCGTTAGACTTTTGATTATGTTTTTCAATATTTTCAATTTTTAGATTAGTACCAGACATTATTTCTTTTTAATTGAATCGTGAAAAGCGTGAAAAAAAAATTAAAAAAAATTAAAAAAATTTCGACCTGAAGCCCAGTAGTCGCGACTAGCCTTAAGCCTAGTCGCGACCTCCTGATTTTCCAGAAAGGCAGGAAATTTTCTCGTTAGCTAGTCGTGACTAGCCTTAGGCCAAGTCGCGACTTGCTCACCAAAATTTCTATAAATTCACACTTTCCCCCTCATTCAACCCTACACAAACAAAATTCAAATTTCAAATCCTCTCAGCCGACCCTACCCTCTTTTCATATCAAAAATTCAATTTTTCATCTCCAATCTTCAATCTTTTCATCTTTTCTCAAATTCCTTAAACCCAATCTAATCAAAAACCCAATTTCACTCAACAATCTACACATATCATTAAAACCCACACCAAAAAAATAACCCAAATCCAAAAATCACCATTGTTTTCACCTTCAACCTCAAGCTTTCAAGAACATTCAACAATGGAGGTGGAGTAAAGCTTTTTCGGGTTTGTAAGTATCACTTTCTTCGTTCTTTCAAGAATTTGATTAATTATTTTTAGATTTTGAGTGATATAAATGTGTGTGGTGCAAAAATATTGATGATATTGGGTTTGTTATTATTGTATTGTGGTATTGAGTGTTTGGGAATATTGTTTGAGTGAATTTTTATTTTTGGGATAGAGAAAATTTAAGGGGAGGTGCTGCCCAATTTTTCTTAGAAAAAAAAAGTTTCAGAAAAAAAAAAATTGAAAAAATTTTGAAAAAAAAAAAAGAAAAGAAAAAAAATGGCACCAAAGAGGACTAGGAATGTTGAGGAAGGTTCGTCTTCAAACCCACCACCAACGGGTTTTGATAGAACCCGCTTTGGCAGTATCGAGGCCCACAATCGCTTCGTAAGGTTGAAGAATAGAGCTTATATTGAAGATCGGGGTATTGAATTCCCGGAAAATCCATTGAGGCGCCAACCTCGGTTTGAAACGATCAGAGCGCAAATTGAAAGGATGAAGTGGGGAAGCTTTGTGGATACTCGGGGTCGGGCTAATGTTACTATGGCCTGTGAATTCCTTGCGAATTGGCCCGACCGTCGGAATGGGGAAGTAAAAGTGCGTGGAAAGAAAGTTCTCGCCACTGCTGATGCATTCAATGTGATGTTCTCTGTCCCCGATTACACTAGGGAGGAACAACGCCTCCGAATTATTGAGGAGGAAGAGCAGTTTGATATGGTGGATGTGGCAGAGACAGTGGGATTTCCTGGGTTGAGGTTCCATGACAATGATGGCACCGAGGGGTTGCCCAATATTCTATACCGGTGTGAGCTGAACCCGGTGGCAAAAACATGGCTGTACTTTGTGAGTGCTCGGTTAGTGCCCAACAAGCATTTTTCCGATGTCCAAATGGATCGCCTGAAATATGTGTACGCCATAATGAAGGGGTACAACATTAACATTGGACAAGTCATAAGGCAAAGCATTGACCAAATCGTGCAAGGAGCCACGGGAGGTGGTTTTGGTTTGGCGGGAGTTATCACAGAACTCTGCGGGGCATATGAAGTTCCCCAGTTAGAGTTTGACAACACGGTGTTGCCACTTCGCAAGATGGACATCGCCTTTGTCAACGAAGTGAAGAGCCACACCCCTATGGTCAGCCACCACCTGATGCACCGCAAGGGCGTAGGCGGCAACGAGAGCCTAGTGTTGAAGAAGAAGAGGATCAACCACTACAATTGCCTGGGCCCATCGATCCTACAACACAATACACTCATGCACAGCTGAGTTATATAATTCAGCAGATGAATCACATGCAACAATACATGGTGCAGAGGAGTATCTATGATGAGGGACAAGTTCAGCAACTCAACTCTCTTATCAACAGAATGAACATTGGGATTGATGACCCGAACTACTTGGCACAACCTCCTCGATTCTATCCCTATGACCAACCGCCACCACCCAACCCTTTCTGAAAGGGTCTCAGGTAAGTTTCTTCTCTCTGCATATTACTGTATACATTGGGGACAATGTAATATTTAGTTTGGGGGGAGAGACTTAAAAATTTTAAATTCTGCACTTTAATTTCTGCATTTTAATTTTTTGTTTTAGTTAAGGAATGACAATAAGCTTGATGATAGTTGTATACTGCTGATTAGTGTGATGTGATCTGAAACTGTAAAATTACTGTGTGCTTGATTTTGTTAACTCTTTGGATTAGTTTGGATGCTTAGAAACCTGTGTTTTTCTGCAAATACTCAAGTTGTGAAAATTGTTATAACTGTTTTACTATGGTTTGTGGTAAGATTGACAGGATAGCTTAGAACTTGCATGTTTATTCTTTTGAGGCGAAATCCTTGATAGTGTTCAATTGGAATATGACTTAGGCATTTGTTGGATAGTTTGAGCCTTTCAAGTCTACCATAATGTGTATCCCTAGTTACCCTTTTGAGCCTTAACCTGTTGTGTTTTCACCCACTGATTTGACATTTTGCAACCACACTATTAATTTTTGTTTTCACCATGATTATCCAATGATATCATAAGCTATATGATTAGTTTGGGGGAAAAGAAACATTTAGTGTGACGTAATAGTGAGAGGGAAAAATTTTTTGTAAGATCGAGAAGAAAAAAAAAGGAAAAAATTGTGTAATTCAATGTCACTGAAAAAAAAAAGAAAAAAAAAAGCATTGAGAAAAAAGTTAAGAATATGATTTCAGTGATGTTGGAAAATAAAAAAAATATATCTTCTCTCAATCTTGGTAAACTTGGGAACAGTATAGGGTTTTAGAAAAAGAAAAGTAAAAAGCTTGGGGGTTCTGTTTGTGTGCTTATGATATCTTGAGCCAAAATTGTCTCTTGCCTATCCCTGAATATCTGAGCCATATTACCTAAGCCTTGAAAAGACCTAATGATTCCAAAGAATACTGTCAACATTAGTGGACAAAGGTAAGCATGCAAGCTTATGAGTTATCGGGTTGTGGAACTAATGGAAAGAGTAAAACTTTTATAACAATGTTTCATATTTGAGTAGATTGTTGCAGTTGTACATAGTGTTATTAATTGAGCATCCGAGTTAATTGTTAGAGTTAGTAGGATCGAAATTCTAGTTTATGCAAGGAAGAAAACATAGCATGAGTCAGCAGCGTAGTGATTATCTGATAGCGTAGTTAGTTTTTTTTTTATCTTACTCGGGGGCGAGTAAGAATCTAGTTTGGGGGAATTTGTTAGATTATAATTAACCTATATTTTGGGTCTTTAAAGTTAGCATTATCTCGTCTATTGGTGTCTTTTGGAGCAGTTTTACGCTTGATTTTCATTATTTCAGGTTCCCGGGGTGTTAAAGTTCGAATTCAGTCAAATGGCGAAAAACTGGGACAAACTTGGAAAAAATTGGAAAATTCGGCTCCAGATGCATCAGTAGTCGCGACCTCCAGAGAGCCAGGTCGCGACCCTTTTTCCTGGTCGCGACCCTGGTCGCGACTTCGTGAGTTTGGCAGAAACTCGGTTTTTCGAGTTTTGCCTGTAGTCGCGACCAGCTTAAATGCTAGTCGCGACTAGGAACGGAAATCGCAGATTTGACCTAATTTTGATTTTTCACTCACTTGGAGGCACACCACTCATCCCTATATAAGGAATACGACATTGAAGGTCAGAACTAAGCAAAAACAGACCTAATAGTGGAGGCAAGTGGAGAGGAAGCTATCTTGAAGACCCGGAGCGATACCAACTTCTAGTTTCTTTCTTTTACCCTTTTTATTCTTCTTTATGTTTGTTTTTATTTCTGAATTAATCATGGATGTTTTTAGAGTTATTATGAACTAAATTTCCCAATAAGGGAGGATGATGATTGTTGTTTAAGTTTATGCCTAGTTAATAAATAATTGCCATTCCTTCATCTTATGTGTGAATACTATCTTTATTTGTGTTTAATTCCATGTGCAAGCTTGATCACCTTTTACATGTTTAATGATCTCGATTCGAAATCTGAAAAGTGAGAATTGAGAATGCTAAAATTTGGATAGTCTAGGTTTTGATGTAAAACGAAAGTATTTACATAGCCTTAGTGACTAATAGATTATTGCTTAATGCTGATTTTGTGTTGATCTAGTTAAGAAGTTAATTAGAGAACATAAGATTTAGAACCTAAAAGATCTGAAAAGAGTTAGGTTAATTTATAATCTGTCTTTCACATTGAGATAAGGATAGCAATTAGGTATTAACATAGGTAGCTTATCAACAGGATTCACCTCCCTAATCTCTCATCTTGATTAATCTTCGTTTATTTTCTCTGTAATTTCTGAGTTATTTACTTTTAAATTGCAATCTTATTATTTTACCGAATAGAATCATAAATATAGTTTAGTAGTACTTAATCCAATTCCATGTGGTTCGACCTCACTTGCGTGGGATACTACTTGATACGTACACTTGCGTAATAAACAGAATTTTCGTAACAATAGAAAGTAAAGGATGATTTCCTTCAAGCTTAACCAAACGAAAATAAATGGTGGAGTACTCATTTCACTTAGCTGAAATATCATTTATACAAGGTTAAGTGTTTTAAGGATAAAATACATTGTAGGGTGTTATGGTAATTTAATCCCTTTATAGTGTAAATCGTCTATATAGAGGATCATTGATCACATTAGGATTATAACAATGGATAACTAATGATGTGTCTATATCATGGAACATATAGAGCGTTCTATATGACTGAGAGTGCAATTCCAAGTTCTAAGAGTGGATTCAATAAGAAATTAATAAGTTAGGGAATTTACTTGGTAAATTCGGTTCGACTTATTGGAAGCTCGGTTATATAGACCCATGGTCCCCATACTAGTTGAGACCATACTTCTTGTAAGACTCAGTTAATTGATTTTAATTAATCAATTATAATTTTAAAAGTTAGACTATGTCTACTTTATGAATTTTCACTAAGCAAGGGTGAAATTGTAAAGAAAAGAGATTCTAGGTTTATTTATTAATTAAGATATTTTATATGTCTAAGTTAATGAATATATTAAATGACAATATTATTTAATAATTATTCTTAAGTTATTAAATAATTAGAATTGGCAGTTAAATGGTTAAATTGGAAAATTGACATTTTTGAGAAAATGGGAATGAAAAATAACAAAATAAAAAAAGTTGCAAAGTGAGGCCCAATTTCCTATTCTGGCCGCCCACTATGCAAAGCCCTTTACCATTTATTTTTTCATTATTTTAATGCCACACAATTCTAACCTAAACCTAGAGGGCATTCTATAAATAGAAAGTGTTGGCTTCAGGAAACTCATAACTTTGCACATTGTTTCCTTCAGAGAAAAGTCAAGCCGCCCCTTCTCTCTCTTTTCTTCTCTTCTAATTTCGAAATTCCCTTGAGTGATAGAGTAGTGCCCACACACATCAAGTGGTACCTCAATCATAGTGTGTAAGACTGTGGATAATCAGCATCATAGAAGGAGAGAAGGAGATCCAGATTCAGATATTGATAATGCTCTGCTACAGAAAGGAATCAAGGGCTAGAGATCTGAATGGAAGGAGTCATAATATTCCGCTGCACCCAATGTAAGGTTTTCTTAAACTCTTATGTGTTTATTTTATTGTTTTAGAATTCATATTAGGATGTTAATGAAACATACTTGGTAGTAAATCTAGATCTTGGTAAAATATTTCCAACAGGTTTCACTCCTAGCAGTCCATAAGGATTGATATGAAGATCCAAATTGCATATGCATGGCAGGATTCTGAACAGGGTCATTGAAGGACATCTGACCAACCCAATTGTATGATCAATTCGCATGCACCGACTTGGAAATGTGAGTTGGAAATTTTAACAGTGATCAATGATATATTCAAGTTTGCATGACACAAAGTAATCCCTACTTTTGTGAGATTGACTCATATCTTTAAAGAATAAGGGCAATCAACCTAAACTTGCCCAAATCCTTTATTGTAATTATGGAAACATATTTATTTCCCATTTTATTTATTATAGATTAAGGGAAACTATTCCAATGAGCCCCTATAAATAGTGGTCTCACCCCACTGTTTGAGGACACGAATAATATCAGAGAGAAAATACTCGTGAGAGAAATAGTGATCTAAGAGAGAATTACTCAGAGATCTATTGTAAGAGCTTGAGAGAGAGGATACTTTGTTCTTTGTCTCACAAGTCAATAAAATCTAAAGGGGAGTAGGCTATTACCACTATCACGGGCCGAACCTCTAGAAATTTTTGTGTTTTTTTTATTTACAGTCTTTGCTTTTCATTATTTAATTTATCTAATTGCTTTAATATTTAGACTAATTGTCATTGGCCAAAAGCGAAATTAACATTTTGGTGCTTTCATTGAGAGCAGAGATACAAGCTTTTTTGTCTTAAAGCTTTGATTGTTGGGTTTTATGCCCTAAATAAAACTCTGTTTCAATGTAATCCAGATTATTCAATATCAATAAAGTAACAGAAGTAATTTTTCATTCACTTGTGTATGTTTTGGTTCACTTAATCAATTACTTGTCTATTTGATTTATAAATTCATCCAAACCCCTTTTCACATACTTGATCATGTTTATTGTGTTGTCAACACAGTGGAAAGTAAACATGACTATGTGAATAAAGTATTCCTAGATTTATCAGAACACAGGGTTTTACTGATATGACAATCTACAACAGAGTTTACTTACATTTGGAGAAATGTTATGTTCTTTCCAGAATATAGGTTAAAGTAAAGCTCAGGTTGGATGCATGGAGTATGCATTGGAATGGACCGATATTGAACTTTGAATTAGATTTTGAAACTTACCGTAAATATCTATTCAATTCAATATCATAAGTTGATCCTAGATCACATGATCGAAATCCTGATATGGTTAGGCTCAATTTCAAGAGTATTATTCGTGTTCTTTGATTTGTTAGTTAAGCCTAATCTTTAGTCTGGGCAATACATACATTTTGGGAACACGGTAGTGCGATTGAGTGGGAGCGCTAACATAAATATGGAATCTATAGCTTCTATCTGGCGAATAGTAAGCAAAGGGTGATTTCCTTCGAGCTTAACCAAACGAGATAAATGATTGAGTACTCATTTCACTTAGTTGAAATATCATTTATACAGGGTTAAGTATTTTAAGGATAAAATACATTGTAGGGTGTTACGGTAATTTAGTCCCTTTACAGTGTAAATCATCCATATAGAGGATCATTGATCACATTAGGATTATAACAATGGATAACTAATAATGTGTCTATATGGTGGAACATATAGAGCATTCTATATACTGAGAGTGCAATTCTGAGTTCTATGTGTGGATTCAACGAAGAATTAATAAGTTAGTGAATTTAAGTGGTAAATTCTAGATCTGCTTATTGGAAGCTCGGATATATAGACCCATGGTCCCCTCACTAGTTGAGATGATATTACTTGTAAGACTCATTTAATTGATTTTAATTAATCAATTAAAAATTCTCAAAATAGACTTGTCTATTTGAGAATTTATCACTTACTAAGGGCAAAACAGTAAATAGAGATTTTGAAGGGCATATTTATTAATTAGGAAACTTTAATTAGTTTCATTATTAATAAAATAAATGACAATATATTATTTGATAATTAATTTTAATTATTAAATAATTAGATTTGACATTTATGTGGTTGAACAAAAAAATTGGCAGTTTTTGACAAAACAAGAAACTATCAATGTAGGAAAAGGAAAGTTGGAAAAGTGGCAAGCCTTGTTTCCACAATGCCTAGGCCGGCCACTTAGCTTCCTTTTCTCTTTGATTTTTTTTTTCAATTCCAAATGTCAATCATAGCCCTGAGTGGTCTTCTATAAATAGAAGGCAAAGGCTTCAGAGTTGAACATAACTATACATCTGATACACAACATTATTCTGAAAGAATTTTCTCTCAGAAAATTCTCTCTGAGCTGCCACCCTCTCTCTCTCTCTCTTCCTTCACTGTTTCGAAAAGTATAAGTGCTAGAGTAGTGCCCACACACATCAAGTAATACCTCAATCATAGTGAGGAAGGCTGTGTAGAATTCAGAAATAACAAAGAAGGACTATCGGGCTCAAATCTTGATTATACTCTGCTACAGAAAGGAATCAAGGGTTAGAGATCTGAGTGGGAGGAGACATATATTCCGCTGCAATCACTGTAAGATTTCTGATACTCTTATGTGTTTAATTTCCTATCGTTTTAGAAGTTCATATTTAGGTTGTTAAATCAACATACTTGTGAGTAGATCTAAGATCCTGGTAAAATAACTTCCAACAACTGGCACCAGAGCCATGGTAATTGATTTGCTTGCAAGAAATTTGGACTTAAAACGATTTGCTTGTTTTTTGGATGGTATCATGTTGCATTGAGTGTCATATTGATGTTTGATTGTTGTTTGTGAATTCTGGGAAAAATAGTTACTGTTCTGATTCTGTAATTATTTTTTTTGGATAGTTTGGAAAATTCTAAGCAATTTACTTTTTTACAGAACTCGATTTCGATTTAATTTGAATTAGTTATAAATTTTTGAAAATTGGAAAAATTGGGGTGATGAGCAACCTCATCACGCGCGCGGAATGGCTGCCTGCAGCCTTCCTGCGCCGTGATTTCTCGGCCATGCACCCCAGAAACGCGCGCGGATGGGCATGCATGGCATGCCATCCGTACAGTTCATCCTATTTTTCAATTTTTTCGATTTTTCATGTTATTTCATGGAATTAAATTCCGATTTTTTGTGTAGTTTTGTATGTTAATTTTTGTTTTTTAAATTTCAAATCTAATTATCAGAAATAAATTAATTTTATTTTTTAAAATTAATTTTAGATATTAGTGTAATTTGATTTTGAAAATAGAAAAAATCAAGTTTTGCTTACCTCTTTTCTTATTTCCTTTAAAATTTGATTATTTTATTTTTTTAAGGTTATATATTAATTTTTTTTGGTAACTTGACCTTAATTAAAATAAGATCAAAATAATCATGATAATTTTAAAAGAGGAAATAAGGTAATTTTGTTAACTTTTAAATTTTGTTATTTTTTTTAAATTAAATTAAATTGTAAAACAAGAAAAGGGTATGTGTTTACCATTTTCTATTTTATTATTTAATTTATTAAATAACAGGAAATTTAAAAGGAAAGTTAGCAATTTAATTTTGAAATGACATTTAGGTTACCCAAAACCTAATTTTTCAAAATGGTAGGTTTAGTTTTAATTTTATTTTCGAAATAAATGTTTAAAATTAAATAAATCCTACATCCAACTATCCAAATCTAACATTGTTGCAGGAGTATGTGCTTTAGATTGTTTGTAAGTTTTCTAAAACCTATTATTGCTTGATCTAAATTGCCTTGGTTAACTTGATGATAGATCCTATGATCTAATTTTAACCAAAGGTTCAATTGATGATAGATCAAGTAAATAATTTGTAACAGGTAATTTTTACAAACTTCTTTCATCTGTGTATGACCTAGCAACATGATAGGATCCATCCAAATGTGTATGCCTGTGTGAGCCTATATGCTTAATTTCTATTATAGATACATATAGGTTGTTGTTGCTAAATAAAATATCATAACTGATAGATTTTATTTAGGCTCATTTAGTAGTGAGCCTATTCAATTAATAACAGTTATTCATTTTAAGGTTAAATTCCTCTCTTTTGGGCCTTGTGTGAGAGTTGGGAGCCTTAGAAGTGGGTACGACATACTGGACCCAGCCCCCCTCACATGAACAACCCTAATTGTGAAGGCTCATTTGCCTGATTTGGATAACTGTGCTAGGTTAATTATATTAGTTTGACCTAATAAAAAATTGATTAGCAACATAATTAATTTCATTCTTCCTTGAAATTAATTTAAGAAAAACATAGTTTGAATAGTTATATTCTGGAAAGCTATATGTATTTTTCTTGTTTTTAATTAAATATGGAATTATAACCATATAAATTCTTTCTGAATCTTAATTTTATAATTTCATTAAATATTCCTATTTAAGTTGAGATTTAGTTAAATCTATCAAATCAACTTAGATTTGAATATTTTTGAATTTCCTATTATAAATTAAGTTGAGGAATTTTGGGAATTGGTTATTAAGATTCTTTAGATATTTTTTTTAAGTTGATATTTTATAAATATGGGAACTTAAAATGGAATATCTTCTAAATTAAGTGGTCACTACTTAATTGGTAATATCTAATTAAGTCATTGTTTGAAGAATATTTTAAGTTGGGTATTTAGATTTTTTTTCTAAACAACTTAAATAAGATATTTTTCAAAATTATTCCATTTTTGAAATTTAATTAAAGTTTTTACTTTAATTTGTAATATTTCATTATTGAGATATGGAATATAAATGATTAAACAAAATACATTGTTAAATAATGAGCTTTAATCAAGAGAAATTCGATCTCCATTGTTGGTTTTACATAGCTATTGTTTTAGTGAGTAATCCTCCCTAATGGAGGAACGTTCATTAGCAAGTTAGCGCCGTTTAATCTCGAAAGATAAGTATTCTTATAAGTTTATTTTTATATGGTTCATGACCACCCTAATGGTGGCGACTGTATAAGACTTACAAGAATGCGAAACAATGGTAGAAGCTCATAAGATAGAATTGCCTCGACTCTCGCCTAAACGGGACAACGCTGGATTCCAATCTTGATCGAATAAAAGGTTGCTAGAATGTTTGACATTTTAGATGAATTGACAACTCTATTCAATGGATGATGCTTTGACTCTCGCCTAAACGGGACACTGTATCAGTTCGTTGGAAACCTTGGAAAATAAACTATGTTAGATTTAGTATTTTTATAGCATATGTGATTATTTGTTTTCTGAACCTGTGTATGAATTTATAGAACCAAAACCTTACTTCTGTTTATTGATATGGTGTAGTGCCAATATGAATAACCCTTATCCCGATCCACTCCTAGTTAGTATCTTTGCAAAAGAACTCAATAGTGTGAAAATGCATCCTGGTAGTTGCATTAACTCGCACCTATTGTTGATGAATCTGAAATTCCAAAAGGCAAATCTACTAGGAATTGATTTATCAAAGGAACAATGGGTAAGACTCATACTTTATAGTCTTCCTCAGGAGTATAACAGTTTTGTTCTATATTATTTATTGAACAATCCTAACTCCTCCGACATGGACAAACTCGAGTCTGAGTTAAGGGTCCATGAACGGAATCTAATTGCAATGAGACCTCCTGGTATTGCAAGCTTTAATCAGAGGAAGAAGATTAAGCATGAGGGCTCTAACAAAGCTGCTTCTTCAAGTACAATTATCAGACATCATGTTCTATGTGCGAATTGTAATGGAAAGGGACATAAAGAAGAACAATGTCCCAGGCTTCTAGACAATTCAAACGAAGGTGATGCTTTTGTATTTGAATCATGTGTTTTAGAGAACGACAAATCCTCCTGGATTGTTGATTCTGGATCTACTAACCATGTATGTTCTTCATTGCAGCTGCTTGAAACTTGGGAGAATCTTCACCCAGATGAGTTAAAGCTTAAAGTTGGAAATGGCGAGTTGGGTATGGCTAAATAAAGCAAGAGGAACGGCCTCGAATCAAGTTTAATTCTAAGAAGTTTTTACTTTTAGAGAATGTTTTATATATTCCCAATTTTAGTAGAAACTTGATTAGCGTTTCATGTTTACAGACACAATTTTATATATTGAATTTTTCGAGTTCAAATTGTTCAATTTCTCGTAATGGATTTCATATATGTGTTGCAAACATGGAACGAGGGCTTTATGTTTTAAGACCTGATACTTAAATCTCACTAAATACTGAACTTTTCAATGTAGCTAAACCTAGAAGCCTTAAGAGAAAAGAGATTGATAATGATGATCAAACTTATCTATGGCATTTACGTTTAGGTCATATAGGTTTTGATAGACTCAATAGGCTAACCAAAGACGGTCCATTGAAAAATGTCATCTTAGGAGAACTGCCAGTCTGCGAGTCTTGCCTAGAAGGAAAAATGACCAAACGTTCTTTCTCTGCGAAGGGAGAGCGTGCCAAAGAACCCCTAGGGTTAGTACATTCAGATGTTTGCGGACCGCTGAATGTAAAAGCCAGAGGAGGTTATGAGTATTTCGTCACTTTCATTGACGATTTCTCTAGATATAGTTTTCTTTACCTAATGCAAAAGAAATCTGAAACATTTGAAAAGTTTCAGGAATTTCATGCTTTGGCTCAAAACCAATTAGGTAAAACATTAAAGATCTGGCGAACTGATAGGGGTGGAGAATATATGGATATGCAGTTCAAAGATCATTTAATTGAACTTGGAATTGAATCCCAATATACTGCCCCAAACACTCCACAACAGAATGGAGTTGCAGAAAGAAGAAATCGCACTCTCTTAGAAATGGTTAGGTCTATGCTGAGTTATTTAACTCTGTCTACGTCCTTCTGGGGATATGCTATTCAAATGGCAAACGACATTTTAAATGTTGTTCTATCTAAACACTCCACAACAGAATGGAGTTGCAGAAAGAAGAAATCGCACTCTCTTAGAAATGGTTAGGTCTATGCTGAGTTATTTAACTCTGTCTACGTCCTTCTGGGGATATGCTATTCAAATGGCAAACGACATTTTAAATGTTGTTCTATCTAAAGCAGTCCCTAAGACACCCGTAGAACTATGGAATGGTCGTACACCTAGTTTACGCCATTATAAGATTTGGGGGTGCCCTGCTCACGTCTTAAGAAAGAAAGAAGGCAAACTGGAATCGCGAACTGAAGTTTGCATGTTTGTCGGAAATTCTAAAGAGACTAGGGGTGGACTATTCTATAGTCACAAGGATAACAAAGTGTTTGTTTCTACAAATGCTACTTTCCTTGAAGATAACTATATGAAAGACAACAAACCGAAAAGTGAAATTGTATTAGAGGAAATGCTCACAGATACTGTTCCTTCAAATGTACCATCTTCTTCTACTCAAGAAGAGGAACATCCCACTCCCTCAGTTGTAGCAACTGAGAAAACTACTACTAAAGCTCCTGTTCAGAAGGTCACCGCTCCTCGTCGTAGTGGGAGGGTTTCTACAAAACCATCTCATTATGGCTTGGATGGTGAAATCAATATGGTCGTTGGTGACGGTATTGATGACGACCCATTAACTTATAAACAGGCAATGGAAAGTCCGCAACGGAAGCGATGGTCAGCCGGTATGGATTCAGAAATGGATTCCATGAAAAAGAACAAAGTCTGGGAATATGTAGAACCACCTGATGATTTTCGTCCAATTGGATGTAAATGGGTCTACAAGAAGAAAAGAGGTGCTGGAGGCGAAGTCGAAACTTTCAAAGCTAGACTGGTCGCCAAGGGTTATACCCAAAGAGAAGGTATGGACTATGAGGAAACTTTTAGTCGGTTGCCATGCTCAAATCCATCCGAATTCTTCTCTCCATACCGCCGCTTTAGATTATGAAATTTGGCAAATGGATGTCAAGACGGCTTTTCTTAATGGGCTTCTTGAAGAAACCATCTATATGGAGCAACGAGAAGGTTATGTTCTTCACAGGCGGGAGAATAAAGTTTGCAAACTAAATAGGTCCATATATGGACTTAAGCAAGCTTCTCGCTCATGGAATAAAAGGTTTGATGAGATCATCAAAACCTACGGCTTTCATCAGAATGAAGATGAACCTTGTGTTTACCAACTCAAGGAAAACCAAGTAGTAGTATTCCTGGTCCTTTATGTTGATGACATTTTGATCATTGGAAACAATGTCAAGAAAATGACTCACATCAAGGAATGGCTTGACACTCAATTCGACATGAAAGACTTGGGTGAGGCAGCCTATGTTCTTGGTATTCAGATTGTCAGAAACCGAAAGAACAGATCCCTTGCTCTCTCTCGAACTGACTTACATTGACAAAGTTCTAGAGAGATTTTCCATGACCAATACCAAAGGGGCAAACATGCCCTCTAGACATGGTATCCGTCTATCTAAGGAATGGTGTCCCATGCGATCCTCAAGAGATAGAAGACATGGAAAAAATTCCTTATGCTTCTGCAGTTGGAAGTCTAATGTATGCTATGCTATGCACTAGACCTGACATCTGCTATGCAGTTGGAATCGTGAGCAGGTATCAGTCAAATCCAGGACGGGTACATTAGAATTCTGTTAAGTATATTTTGAAATACTTAAAGAGTATAAGAGATTATGTATTAGCCAACAAGGGTGGTGCTTTAAATCCCTTAGGCTATACAGACTCAGATTTCCAGGGATGTCTTGAAGACAGGAAATCTACATCTGGGATGGTGTTTACTCTTGGGGGTGGAGCAGTGGTTTGGAGAAGTGCTAAACAAACTGCGATTTCGGATTCTACCATATAGGCAGAATACATAGGCTATGTTTGAAGCAGCTAAAGAGGTTGTCTGGCTTAGGAAGTTCTTCACCAGTCTCGGTGTAGTTCTTGGAATGGAAAGGCCTCTAGTCCTGCTTTATGATAACACTGGAGCTATAGCCAACAGTAAGGAACCTCGGAGCCACAAGAGAAGTAAGCATATAGAAAGAAAGTATCATATTATCAGAGAATATGTGGCAAGAGGGGATGTACTGGTGGAGAAAGTGGATACGCAGGATAACTTAGCTGATCCATTCACCAAAGTCTTGGCAGTAACTTCATTCGAAAAGCACCGTCAGAATTTAGGATTAATTGAAATGTACTGATTTGTTTTATATTAGTGCAAGTGGGAGTTTGTTGGGTTTTATGCCCTAAATAAAACTCTGTTTCAATGTAATCCAGATTATTCAATATCAATAAAGTAACAGAAGTAATTTTTCATTCACTTGTGTATGTTTTGGTTCACTTAATCAATTACTTGTCTATTTGATTTATAAATTCATCCAAACCCCTTTTCACATACTTGATCATGTTTATTGTGTTGTCAACACAGTGGAAAGTAAACATGACTATGTGAATAAAGTATTCCTAGATTTATCAAAACACTGGGTTTTACTGATATGACAATCTACAACAGAGTTTACTTACATTTGGAGAAATGTTATGCTCTTTCCAGAACATAGGTTAAAGTAAAGCTCAGGTTGGATGCATGGAGTATGCATTGGAATGGACAGATATTGAACTTTGAATTAGATTTTGAAACTTACCGTAAATATCTATTCAATTCAATATCATAAGTTGATCCTAGATCACATGATCGAAATCCTGATATGGTTAGGCTCAATTTCAAGAGTATTATTCGTGTTCTTTGATTTGTTAGTTAAGCCTAATCTTTAGTCTGGGCAATACATACATTTTGGGAACACGGTAGTGCGATTGAGTGGGAGCGCTAACATAAATATGGAATCTATAGCTTCTATCTGGCGAATAGTAAGCAAAGGCTGATTTCCTTCGAGCTTAACCAAACGAGATAAATGATTGAGTACTCATTTCACTTAGTTGAAATATCATTTATACAGGGTTAAGTGTTTTAAGGATAAAATACATTGTAGGGTGTTACGGTAATTTAGTCCCTTTACAGTGTAAATCATCCATATAGAGGATCATTGATCACATTAGGATTATAACAATGGATAACTAATAATGTGTCTATATGGTGGAACATATAGAGCATTCTATATACTGAGAGTGCAATTCTGAGTTCTATGTGTGGATTCAACGAAAAATTAATAAGTTAGTGAATTTAAGTGGTAAATTCTAGATCTGCTTATTGGAAGCTCGGATATATAGACCCATGGTCCCCTCACTAGTTGAGATGATATTACTTGTAAGACTCATTTAATTGATTTTAATTAATCAATTAAAAATTCTCAAGATAGACTTGTCTATTTGAGAATTTATCACTTACTAAGGGCAAAACAGTAAATAGAGATTTTGAAGGGCATATTTATTAATTAGGAAACTTTAATTAGTTTCATTATTAATAAAATAAATAACAATATATTATTTGATAATTTATTTTAATTATTAAATAATTAGATTTGACATTTATGTGGTTGAACAAAGGAATTGACAGTTTTTGACAAAACAGGAAACTATCAATGTAGGAAAAGGAAAGTTGGAAAAGTGGCAAGCCTTGTTTCCACAATGCCTAGGCCGGCCACTTAGCTTCCTTTTCTCTTTGATTTTTTTTTCAATTTCAAATGTCAATCATAGCCCTGGGTGGTCTTCTATAAATAGAAGGCAAACGCTTCAGAGTTGAACATAACTATACATCTGATACACAACATTATTCTGAAAGAATTTTCTCTCAGAAAATTCTCTCTGAGCCGCCACCCTCTCTCTCTCTCTTCCTTCACTGTTTCGAAAAGTATAAGTGTTAGAGTAGTGCCCACACACATCAAGTAATACCTCAATCATAGTGAGGAAGGCTGTGTAGAATTCAGAAACAACAAAGAAGGACTATCGGGCTCAGATCTTGATTATACTCTGCTACAGAAAGGAATCAAGGGTTAGAGATCTGAGTGGGAGGAGACATATATTCCGCTGCAATCACTGTAAGATTTCTGATACTCTTATGTGTTTAATTTCCTATCGTTTTAGAAGTTCATATTTAGGTTGTTAAATCAACATACTTGTGAGTAGATCTAAGATCCTGGTAAAATAACTTCCAACATTGATATGATACACGATTTTTGTAATTCGTGGGGGAATTCAAACTGATTCAGTCAACCCGATGATGACAGATCCAAGCGTGTAGACTCCTAAAAATGCGAGAGATCCACCAGGAACAACCCCAGACAAGTTAATACACAACCACTAACGTGGGCCATGGAGTGACTTCGCTTTTAGCTGGGTTCACTCCAGGTATACAAGAAACTAGGAATACCAGTACGACGGCCGAACAAACCACCCCTAGCATTGAAATCTCATTCAGCACAAACACTCAAAGGTCGGTTAGTTTAAGCCTATATTCAAGTTCGAGTTCCGATCCGTTGTCAAGTTTTTCAAGGAAGGTGACACATTTGTTGAATAGATGGCCCAATCTTCCACACTCCATGCAATATTCAGGTAGCCGCCCATATCTGAATTCAACCCAAAATTTGTCACGAACTTGGGACAAAGTGATCACTCTTCCACGCATTAATGGTTTGGTAACATCAATCTTCACTCGAATATGCAAGAATGGACCCCAACCTTCAAAAAGAGAGTCCTCAAAAACATCAATGAACTTAACTATGATGTTTCCAAGAGCGACAGCCAATCCCTTGGTTTTGCTCATAAATGGGAGCCTATAAACTTGAACCCAAAAGGGTGAGTAAATCAAATTTGAAGAATAGACATTTTGACAGACATTTGGTGTAATACCCGGAATTAAGAAATAGATTAGCAAAACCCTAACTAGATAATTATGAATAAGTGAAGAATTATACTATTGTATAGTTTAATATATGAGAATTTATTTGATTTATAACATGGTAAGACCCCGTTGGTGAGCCAGGGGCATTTTAGTAATTATGACTCGAGAAGGGTAAATTGATGAAATTAATTTAATTACGTGCTTAATAGAACTATATTATTATATAGTATGCCTGTGTTGTCTTTTCAGGTGTGTTCTGACAGGTTGTCGCGGTATAGTCACAATCGGGAATTTCGGGTTGAACCGGGTTCGGGCCCGAAATGTAAATTGGATTAATTTATTTGGCATTTTATTTGATGAGTGATAATCTGAAATTAATTGTGAATTATGTATGCATGAAATGGCAAAATTACCCTTGTGAGGGTGTATGTGTGAATTTAAGCCATGAGGGCAAAATGGTCTTTTGACCTTTATTTTCTACAATTAATAAAAGATGGAATTTTGAGGAAAATGAATAGAAAATTCTGGTTTCTCCTCCCTCATACCCGAACCCCTCTCTCTCTCAACCCTCTTTAAATTTCAAACTTGATTTTGTGAAGATTTGCTTAGTTTGAAGCTTAGTAACTGGGGATTGATTGAGCTTGGCTTTAAATTGAGTTTAAGGTAACTTTCTTTGGCTTGAATCTTTGTTTAATTTTCGAGTTTAAGTCTTGAAAGAGCATGAAATATGATGTAGGTTGTGCTTATGAATTTGAGATGCATGTTGATGTTGTGGGGTTGTTTTGAGCATGCTTGGAGCTTCAATCTTTTGAGTTTATTTGGATTAGGTTTGGATAGAAATTTTAAGGATTATACTTGTGTGTTTATTATGTTATTGAGCCCTAAAAATTGGTTGTGTGAAGCATGAGTTCTTGGCTTAATTTTGTAAGAATTCAAGATAGGATTTTCATGGAATTAAGCTCAAGTTGGAGCTTTGATTTTCATGAATTGGTAATCTGATTTTTGGGGGTTTATTGTTGGATTTTGATGCATAAGTATGTGTTTAAGACCCTATAATATTTGCTAGCTGCTGTAAGTGGATTGATTGAGAATTTGGTTGTGAAAAGCAAGCTTGAGTTCATGGAACTCAAGCATGGTGCTTTAATGGCACTTTTTGATTTTTAGTGAAATTGTTGTGTTTAAGTTGTGGAATATGTTTATTATGACATATAATGATGCTCTGGAAAGTTTGGTAGTGTTTGGGGATGATTTGAGTGAGTTTTGGGGGTTTAAAGATTGAGAAATTTCGTGTTCTCTGCCCAGACAACCGGAATTCCGGTTGGAGTTCATCGGGAAATGCTGAATTTTGTTTTGGCCATAACTTTTGACTCGGGACTCCGTTTTGGGAGTTCTTTATATCGTTGGAAAGCTCGTTTCGAGCTTTATGTGATTATCTATATTTGAAATGCCATGAATTTATTTTATGAATGTGAAATCAGGGGTTAACCCTATTTGTGAAAATTCTGGATTGTGTGTGACTAGGATTACCGGCACCTGGTCAGGAGCACCCGGGGATTTGGAATCTCTGCCTTTGCGGGACAACAGGTAAGACAGTAGTTGCACGTAGAGATATGCACGGTGGTGCTTATATTGAATATTATATTGGTGATAAATTAAAAACCGAAATTAGGGTTATTACCCTAAAGTGAGCGGTTTAATGGTCTAGGGTTATTACCCTAGTAATTATTAATGTGTAAATGCTATGCCATGCTAAATATATTATAATAAAGAATTATGCGCGTAAGGCATAATTAAGTTAGACTCAGTAAATTAGTACCTTGAGTTTGATAGTAATGTGAAATAGGATTATTACCCTAAAATTTATATGAAGGTAAGAAAGCGATGATGTACAATAATATTGCTAATCAAGTGAGAGCATGAATTAGGGTTATTAATTTAATCTCTATAAGTGTTATTTTGAGCATGCAATAATATATTATATGAGAGACTATTTGGTATACAAGTTAGGGTTATTACCCTAAGATTTTATATGTTATAGTGTATATGGAATGTATGTATATATATCAAGAGTTATGTGTATAAAACATAACTTGGTTAGACCTGGTATATATTATCAGGATAAACCACTGAGAGAACGTAATGTATGGATTACGTAAATACAGATGAATAGGGTTATGCGAGCAAGGCATAACCAGGTTAGACTCGGTAATTATAACCAAGATAAACCTTACTAAGGCCTTATTGTAAATAGACGTGTGAGAGCAACACGTAGGTCTATGCCACATAGACATATATAGGCGTGTGAGCGTAACACGCAGGTCTATAGCAAATAGACAAATAGTGCAGTGGCACAATTAATTATGTGATAAATATATATGTTGAGACTAAGGGTTATGCGCTCAAGGCATAACCAGGTTGGACTCGGTAACAAGAACCGAGATGAACTGATCTAAGGCCTTATTGTAAATAGACGTGTGAGAGCAACACGTAGGTCTACGCCACGTAGACATAAATAGACGGGTGAGCGCAACACGTAGGTCTACGCCACGTAGACATAAATAGGCATGTGAGCGTAACATGCAGGTCTGTGTCACACAGACAAATTTGAATAGCATTGTTGTTTATATTATATGATGAGCATATTATTGATATGTTTTATACTGTCTTGCTGGGCTTGGCTCACGGGTGCTCTACTGTGCAGGAAAGGGTAAGTCAGTGGCTGATCAACCATGAGTCTCAGGAGCAGGGCGAAGAATGTACATGTTCATGCCATTTCAGACCAAGCGGGTTATGGGTCTATCAGTGTTGAACTTTTGAATTCTTTTTTGCCGCTTAGGTCGACTAGAAAGAAAAGACTTGTAATAAGTTTGTAAATATTTTTGGGATCCCAACTATTTTGAAAGTTTAAATATATTACAAGTTTATTTTCATTCTGTTTAATATAAAAGTTTAAATTCTGCGCTATTTTGGTTAGTAATCCCGATTAGGGGATTAAGGTTTCATAAGAATTTTTTGGGTAGCGTGCCTAATTATTTAGGGCGTTACATTTGGTGTGTAAAGCACAATATGATGATTCTGAAAATGGAATGGTTCTCTAGACAAAACTCTTTGCTTATCTCCTTCACACCCAAAGGTGAGCATAAACATGTCTTCATCCTCAGAAATCAACAATGGAAATCTACCATTCCAATGTTCAGTCATTTGTCTTTGAAGTGTTGAAAGCCATACCTTCTTAGTAGTTAATATACGTGCATACAAAACACGATCAAGGACCGATTCAGTGTCAATTGGTTCTCCAAAGTCAAATTCAAAGACTGTTTGTTCTTCATCTGTGAGAGTGATCTTTTCCTTCATTTTGCTATTAAATGGATCCATAGCGTGGGAACAGAGGATGGCAAGACTGAGATTGATAAAGGGGGAATCAGTACACTAAACCAGAAGATCTAATATGAGAGACTGCATAAGTAATTGCAGAAGGGAAGAGAAAAAAGGAGGTTGAAAATTGCTAAAAGAACTGCTAAAACCAAAAAAAAAAAAAAAAAACAGTTGAAAACCATAAAAAAATTTAACTGCCATAGAGCAATAAAAGAAGGCAGACCCTCCGTGTATTTTTAGTTAATATATACATATTTCGTATAATTAAAAACATTAGAATACATTCATATATTTTCAATATTCTTAATACCATATCATTTAAATGTTTTAGAGGCTTAGATTTTTTTTTAAAAAAAAATTACACCCTAAATAAATATTCTCATTCACAACCAAACTAAACACAAGTACAAATTTCTAAATAATTATATTCTTCACTTTAATTATATAATTATAGATTATTTGAATTTCTCATATAAACAATCACCCTTTAATATAATATATTATTTTATTACAAGATGTTGCAACCACCTTCTTAATCAAATGTTTAGTACTTTTTGCACAAACAAAAAAACAATGTTTTGGACCTATAGGGTCAATCATTATACCTACAACAAACAATCCAACAAGATTAGATGTATCTCTAATAGATGATCAGTTCTCAGTTCCCACCATCTTTATTCATTCCCCTTCTATTTTTTTCAACTATTTATTTAACAACAACTAATAAACTTTGTGGGGCGACTTAATTAATATTTTGTCACCTAATGGGATCCATGCATAATATATTCAAAATGATGGTAGAGAGTAGAGAGTAGAGTAGAGTCACAAAGCACATGACAAAACTTAGGGTCCCAAATATTATGCTATACTTTTGTTTGTAGTAATACAATGAAAAACTTTTGATTGTTCTAAACAGTCCAAAAAGTTTGAGACCCATACCAATTTATTCCCCTTTTCTCTTTAGAAATTAATTTATTATTTTATAGCACTAATATCGTATAAAAGAAATATTGCAATCTTTAAAGTTTTAAAGAACCAGTCTCATAAATAATCCATCCATCCACTGCTGTACTATGCATAATTATTAATTTCTCACTCTATGTTTCCCCCTTCATGCTCCACTTTTGTAATACTCATTTTTAGAAGGATGATGGGAACTATATTAGAACTTGGAAAATTTCCACATTATGAAGAGAAATTTTTAGGATATACTTAAGTAAAAGTAGAAATATATTAGGTAGTCAAATTAAATTCAAAATGATCGCTGTCATGAAACTATAAATTGAGTTATTACAATGGTTAATTTGAGTCACTTTAAGATGCACTAAAGTGAGTTGTTGTAGTGCAATATTAATGTTTTTTATTACAAAATGCAATAGAATTAATAATGTCAAAACCAGAAAACTTCAAGTTTTGTTCATTATTTCTTAGAATCAAAATAATGGCAATTAACATGTGAATGTGAGCTGATGGTTCAGGCTGATAATGATGAGATGAGACCATTAAGGTCCATAACGAATTTTGTCCTTGTGACACATAAATATCTTAGGGAATGATATAATGATATATTTTTTGTTATGATTTTTTTTATTGAAATATTTTTTGGATAAAATATGAAGCGGACATAATAATATAGTAATAATAATTGAAAGAGATGATAAATCTGATCCAAATAACATGGATGTGAAGAAGGTAGAAGTATCCCCAACCAATCACTAGAGGTGATGGTTCTATCAGAACCACATTTTTTTCCTTCTTATTAAGTCTTTGTCTTAATTCCCTACACATTTAAAAGTTCAAATAATCAATACTTTTGCTTCCCCAGGCCTCTCTCGTGATTCTTTTCCTTTTTTTTTCATATAGATAACTAGTATCACATTATTTGTTTGTCTAATCTGATGATGATTTTATTTTTTCTTTTTGTAAATGATTTTATCTCTATATTTTATAATTTACATGGTATACTAACTTTTGTTATTTTTTTTACAAAAATACCGCCAAGTGATATTTTTTACTTTTTTTACGGTATTTTTTTTATAAGTTTCATACTGCAGTATATGTGTTAAGTTTTCACTAATGTTCTACTGGTTTTTTACTAGTGTTCTACTGTTGTTTTGAGCTGTTCTGCTTTGTGTTTTACTGGTGTTTTATAAAAACACAATACATGTGACAGTATTTTTGTAAAAGTTAATCTAAATTCCAGTATTTTTGTAAGTTTACTATTTTAGTATACTATATGATATGTTATATATTTCATTTGGGCTTTAGAAATTACCATTTAGATCATCTCTCTAATTTAAACTAATTACTAAGTTTTATCATGTGTTAAACAAAATCATCTTAAACAGTTAAATGTGACGACAACATATTCATTATTTCCAGCAAAAAGAAGAAAAAAAAAGATTATATTTATTTAATTTACATTTATGAAGCCCCTAAGGCTGGATGTTAGAAAATCAATAAACACAATATACAAATTTGGATATCATCTATCCAAAATTATCTTAAATATTTTGGAGGAGAAGTTAAAGAGTACTTATTTTTTTATACATTAACCAAATTTACTTTTATATAAAATTTAATTCAAATATAAACTTTTTTAGGAGTATTATACCCCAATTATTCTCCAACACTCACATAACATAATTTCAAACATAATAAATTTGTGTTCTTTGTAGATGGATGTATAATTTTATGAGAAATTTGAGTAAAATTTTGATTAGAGAAGAATGAAAACTATCGTGAAAGGATAAGAGTAAAATTAGTAGAACGATTAAAAAAGGTAAATAAAATAAATTTTGAAAAAGTGGATAAAAATGTACTCACTTGCGTTGTGGAACGGACCCATTACAGGCCCATAATTAAGATCTCTCTCTAAGCTTCATTGGGCTCTTGTGAGGAAGCCCATTTGAAATTACAGAGTTACATAAGGTTCTCAAGTCAAATTCCCAAAACCCCTTCAACATTAGGGTTTACTGCAACTCTAACTTCGCCACCGAAATCAAGTTTCTGCAGCTATGGTTCTCTTTCTCACTTCTTAATTTATCATTATCATTTGGTATACGAACTGATTTCGAATATGAAACAGATACTGATTTTTCTACTTGTTCTTCTTCTTTGTTTGTGAAAATTTCAGCCTCAGGGAGATTACATTGAGCTTCACAGGAAGCGTTATGGCTACCGTCCCGATCACTTCGAGCGCAAGCGCAAGAAGGAGGCGCGTGAAGTCCACAAACGCTCTTCCATTGCCCAGAAGGTTATTTCTTTTTTTCAGTTCATTTCAACAAACTTTCTTCCTCGTGAATTTATTAATTTTCGTTGTTAATTCTGGAATTTTATGGAACAGGCATTGGGTATTAAGGGTAAGATGTTCGCTAAGAAGCGTTATGCTGAAAAGGCTCAGATGAAAAGAACGTGAGCTTTCTATCACTCATTTGTTAATTGTTTACATTTTATTAGATGCACTTTGCTATTGTTTGATAATCCGCTCAATTGTAAATTCTGAAAGAAAAGTGATGGAATTGCTTAGATCTTTTTTTTTAAATTAAAGGTGTTTGAGAAAATTCATGTTTTATAAATGAAATGATGCATGGAAGAATTTCATGACCCTTTTTGAAACAAATTATTTTAATGAAAACTGTTACCAAGCTTGTATTTTTTGGACAGAGGATTAGTATTATTTGTTGAGAATGGAATTGGTGAATGAATCATTTGGAAGTTGTATTATGTAGTGTATTATCTTTATTGGTATTTTTTAACATTTTAATTGTAATTGATTCTGATTATACTTAAGCTTGTGTGGGTGTGATCAGATTGGCTATGCACGAGGAGTCAACAAGCAGGCGTAAGGTGGATGATGATGTTCATGAGGGAGCTGTTCCTTCATATTTGCTGGATCGTGAAAACACAACCCGAGCCAAGGTATGTTTCTTCTCCTATTTTTGGAATAAGAAAAAAATTATATATATTTG